>NW_025814878.1:112772500-113972500 GCF_022079265.1 Lynx rufus | reverse complement strand
GGGAGGACATGATTTATGGAATGGGCTGGCTATGGGGGTGGCTACGGCTAGGGGGGCTGACACCCAGGCCCCCGCGAAGCGTCTCAATAAGTCCGCGCTCTCCTCTTTGGTGTCTTGCAGGAGAGGCAGCTTCCCCCCTTGGGTCCAACAAACCCGCGTGTGACGCTGGCCCCACCTTGGAACGGCCTGGCCCCCCCAGCACCGCCCCCCCCCACCCCGGCTGCAGATCACCGAGAACGGCGAGTTCCGAAACACCGCAGACCACTAGCCCACCCAGCATCACAGACCTTCTTCTCCTTCCCCATGCACCCCACCCTGGAACAGCACCCACCACCAGGACTGGATATCGCCGAGGGACAGCGGGATTGCCTCCCTGAATGCCTCCTTGGGGGGCATCAATCCCCCACCCCCACCGCACCATTTCCAGGGGGGAGAGTGGGGACCCTTAGCTGTCCCCTTTTCCTTCCTGTTGGGGTGCTGCCCCCTGTGACCCCCAGGGACCCTTGCCCCAGGACACCACCTACCCCACACAGACCCCTTCACTCCGGGGTGCTATCCCCATCCTCTGCCTCATCGTTCCCCTGAGCACTGGGGGACAGACCCTCGCCCCCACCCTGGGGGTGTGGCACCTCCAAACTTTCAACTTCAGGGTGATTTTTTAGCAGTAACCAGAGCTGACAATCTAACTCCCCTCCACCGCCCCATTTTGGCCTCCCCTGTCCCCCTTGTTATGGGGAGGGGACCCCAGGTGAGGGGGCCCTATTACCCCTTGATTTCTCAGGAGCGTCTGGGGGGGCTCAGCACGCACAAACTCCTTCTCCTCCTACTACTCTTAAATTTACTCCCTCCCCACCCAGAACCCAGATGGGGTGGAGGGGCCACCGGGGCAGGGAGGGGGCGGCAAGGGGGGAATGGGAGTCATCTCCCCTTCCTCCCACACCTGATCTGCTCTTGGCTGGTCCCAGAGCGGGGTGAGGGGGCTTATGCCCCCCCCTCCCCCAGTGTGTTGGGTGGGGTGGAATTGAGGTTAGGGTGAGGGGTTAGGGTCTAGGAGGGTGTGTATGTTAGGGAGGACAGACTAGTTGATCTGCCCTACCCTGACACACACAGCCCCCCTTGTCCCTCCCCCTCTCTCTTCTTGGTCTCTACTCCCAGGGGGAGGGGGGAACTTACTCTAGGAAAAGCCATGTCTCTCTCCCCCAGGGTGGGGGGACCTGTGTTGGAGGAGGGGTGTTGGGGGCCCCCTTCCATGACTCTGTCCCCCCCCCGGGGGAGGTAGGACAGGGCTGGGCTTCCCTCTCATCCTCCCCCCTCCCCAATCTCCCTCCACCTCCCTCCCTCCCGCCAGCTCCACAATTTTTCGGTGTTTCTCTGTACATAGCTCTCTGGCGGGATAGGGGAGGTAGGATGGATGGGGTTTAGGGTGGGTAGGTCATGGGAGGGGAGAAGCCCCTCCTTGGCACCCCCTCTTCCCTGACTGCTGTCCCCTACCCAGCCTTGCCCCCTCATCCCTTCTTGCGTTTGGTATTGAGACTCTTTCCAGACTTCACCCTTCTTTCTTTTGTATGGACAGTTCCCCTTCAGTCCCATCCCCCTACACACATACACCCAGCCGGGGCCAAATTTATACTTATATAAAAGTTGTAAATATGTGAAATTTTATCCCTGTGCCCTCTCCTTGCTTTCCCAACCTCAGACCCTACCCCTGGATCCTCTTTCCTCTTCTCTTTGGCTGTTGTAATTATCTGGGGTTTGTACTGTACATATCGGGGGTGTGTGTGTGTGGGCTGGGGGCAACCCCTCTGTACAGAGCTTCCTGGCCCCCTCCCCCCCCACGCGTCCCTCCCCCTCCACCACCCTAAGGGTAGGGAGATGCTCTTCCTACTTGTTTTATTTTGTTTTCTCGTTCTCCCTCCCCACCCTGTCCCACCCCACTCCCAGCCTTCTCTGTCCTTCACCACTATCCCTTTTTCTCCACTCCCAGCCCCATTTCCTTTTTTTCTGGAGTGTGTGGTGAAACAGAAAAATCATGTTTAATAAACGGAGATTGTTCTTTTATCGCTGTACTGATTTTCCTAAGCTGCGACTTCCAGACAGACCAGCAAGTGACGGGATCTGCTTTTTCATAGGAAGGTGACCTGCTGGAAGAAACTATATCCCTGCGTGATGCCACGGTATTCCCCAGAATCTCTCTCCCACCCAGCGATGAGACTACTGTGTTTTTGAGCAGGGGGTTTGCACTGGCCAAGCTTACCCAATCTAGGTCTCTCCTCCGCACTGCTCCACTTAACCCGAAGGAGTAAAGAGGCCAAGGAACAGGAACAGTATCTGATAAATTCCAAGTTATGTTACACACACGTTTAGTGATCACCTAAAAATAAGGTTTATTTAATTGCTGGTTAAAATGCTACCGTACGGAATGGAGGAAAGAACTTGGTGCCTCAGCAAATCTGAGTTCCAATCCCAGACCCGTCACTTGGCAGCCTCGGTTTCCCCCAAGAAAACAGGATCGCGACATCTATCTTCCAGGGCTGGGGGAGGATACAAGGAGATGTGTGGACAGTACGTGGCCCGCACAGTAGGTACCGAATTAAACTCGCCTTCTCAGCACCTACCGGGGGACGGGCGCTACATTTAATCACCCTACGACTTTTGAGTCTCCCCCTCCTTCCGAGCTATGCTCTCCGGAGGTCTGGCTTGCGGTCCTCCCGCAGTAGAGGCCACCCCACCCGCAGCCGCGTAGGGGCCAGCGACCTCCTGCTAGCCCCGCCTTCTCGCCCGCGCAACCAATCAACACGAGGCTTTTAGGCCACTGCCCTCCGATTGGCTGCGGCTCTGGCACCGCCCACTACCCGGCGTTGGCGTCCGGCGGGAAGGCGGTGGCTTCCGGTCTGGGACGGCGAGGTGGCCGCAAAGGCACTCTGGTCCAGAGCCGCGTGTGTACCGGCGGGGGCGTGGCGGCGGGAAGGGCCTCTCGGCCGTCACTCAAGGTCTCCCGGTGGCCGCGGCTTCCCGGGAGCCGGGCTCTCAGGGCACCGTGAGAAGGAGCGGAGCGGAGGGCAGGAGCCGTCGGGGGCCGGCGAGGTCAGGCGCGTGGCTGGAAGGACCTCCTCATCCTCCTTCACAGGCCCTGGAAGTTAAACCCCGGTTGGTCTTTTGCTGTGGTTGTTTAGTTCTTATTTCCTTGGTGGGGGAGTGCGCGGGATTGATCTGCGGAAATCGCCACTGACTGCAAAGTTTCCACATGTTGGGTTGGGGAGGCGAGTGCTGTGTGAGGAGACGTGGTTCCCCTTACCCAGAGCTTCTGTGACCCCCGTCTCTTTCCTCCACAGCCTTCGTCCCGCGTGGGCTCCGCCCCCAGCCCCTCATCTCCCGTATTCGATCCTCTGGGATCTCTCTTTCTGAGGAGGCCATATGGATACCTCGACGCCTTTGCCTCCCGTCCCCCCCTCCCCGATCTGCAACCCAGCCCCGCGGACGATCCAGATCGAGTTCCCGCAGCATAGCTCCCTGCTGCTGGAAGCCCTGAACCGCCACAGGCTAGAGGGCAAGTTCTGTGATGTGTCCCTCTTGGTGCAGGGCCGGGAACTTAGGGCTCACAAAGCAGTGTTGGCTGCTGCCTCTCCTTACTTCCATGACAAACTTCTTCTGGGGGATGCGCCACGTCTCACTCTGCCCAGCGTCATTGAAGCCGATGCCTTCGAGGGGCTGCTCCAGCTCATTTATTCCGGGCGCCTCCGTCTGCCACTGGATGCTCTCCCTGCCCACCTCCTCGTGGCCAGTGGCCTGCAGATGTGGCAAGTAGTAGATCAGTGCTCAGAGATTCTTAGAGAACTAGAAAACTCAGGTGGTGGAATTTCAGCCCGGGGGGCGACCTCTTACCACACACTTCCTTCCACCACATCCTCTCCAGGAGGCTGGTGCATTCGCTCTTCCCCTTTCCAGACCCCAGTGCAGTCTTCCACTTCTACCGAGAGCCCCGTTTTAGGGGAGGGGAGCGAACTGGGCGATGTGTTACAGATTCAAGTTGAGGAAGAGGAGGAGGAGGAGGAGGAAGAAGAGGAGGAGGAGGAGGAGGACCAGGCGTCAACAGCACCCTCCCAGACTCCTCAGCCCCCGAGAGTATCAGGGAGCTTTCCCTGCCCTCATGGATCTCACTCACTGCCCGTATCCACTACGCCCCGCAGGGTTCCAGAGGGCGAGAGTGCACCCCTCGAGCCTCCTGCCCCTCATACTGCACTGCCCCCCAAAGTCTTCTACATTAAGCAGGAGCCCTCTGAGCCTAAAGAAGAGATATCAACAGGTGGAACTCAATCTGGAGGAGCAAAGGAGGAGACCAAAGTGTTTCCTGGAGGGGACGCTGAAGGGAATGGAGAGCTAGGGTTCTTGCTGCCCTCGGGAGCAGGGGCGACATATGGAGGAGGAGGAGGAGGAGGTCCATCCTGGAAACCAGTGGATCTTCATGGGAATGAAATCCTCTCAGGGGGTGGGGGACCTGGGGGGGCAGGACAGGCTGTGCATGGGCCTGTGAAGTTAGGAGGTACACCCCCCGCAGATGGAAAACGCTTCGGTTGCTTGTGTGGGAAGCGGTTTGCAGTGAAGCCAAAGCGTGACCGTCACATCATGCTGACCTTCAGCCTTCGGCCCTTTGGCTGTGGCGTCTGCAATAAGCGCTTCAAGCTGAAGCACCATCTGACGGAGCACATGAAGACCCACGCTGGAGCCCTGCATGCCTGCCCCCATTGCGGCCGTCGGTTCCGAGTCCATGCCTGTTTCCTTCGCCATCGGGACCTGTGCAAGGGCCAGGGCTGGGCCACTGCTCACTGGACTTACAACTGACTGCTGAGGCCATGCGCTAATTTCTAGTGCAGGAGAGCCACTGCTGCTGATGGACACTTTCCCCTCACCACCATTGCACCCCACTCTCGGATCTTGAAATCATGCCAAGAGAATAGATATATCCTGGACATCTTGTTCTTAAGTGTGGGCGTCGACCTGTCAGATTTGGGAATTCAGTTTTCTCATCTCGAGGTTTGCTAACCACCCCATCAGAAGGTGGTGTATAGGGCATACATAATTTGATCACTTGCCCATAATAGACCTCTCATACAGTAAACCAGATTTCAGATTAAGAGTTTGCTGAGAAAAGAGAGCAAAAAGACGTGACGATTAAATGTTTGGTCTCCACGAGGAGTTAAAGGAGCTGGTCTCCACGTAGGGATGGTCTCCACGTAGGGATGTTTGATTCTAAGGTCTAGTGATTCCGAAACTAATAAGCTCTGTGTTTTCGCCCTTGTCATTGCTGAAATGATTTAGGTAGAGTTCTTTTTATGTGCTTTCTTTTGTTAGATCTTTCCAGAAGCTCCTCAGATCATAACTTGCTCTCTCACCTTCCCAACACTTCTATTTTTAATGTGGTAGTTGAGCACTTTAACAAACTTGAGCATTCCAGGTGTCATTCCTAGAACCCTCTTTTTAACAGAGGGTATTCCCTCAACAGTCTGTGCCTCTTGTTTACCTGTGTCCACCACTGATCACCCATATATTGATCACAGTGATTGGAATGTGACCAGTGAACTCAGGAGGTGGCCACCGACCTAAAATGCTCTCAGGGTAGCACCACTGTTTTGAACAAGTGTCTGTTGTCAGAGGCTGAGACAGCGCAGAAGGCTGGAGAGTAACTGCACAGTAGGACCACACACTCTTCCTTTCCATCCCACTCACACGATAGCCCCTTGAGAGAGAGAAGAGAGAAGAGTAGATACTGGAATGGGGAGATTTTCACAGTTACTTAATTTCTTCAAATAAACTTTGCCCTGAAATCTAAGCTGACAATGGACTGGATTGAGTAATTTATTGGGAGAGACAGCATGAAAACAGAGTTGCAAAAACTTGAATGTGTTCCTTATGCAGCAGGGCTATGTTGATGGGGGAAGAATGGGATGGTTTCACATTGGTGCAGAGATCATTGTCCTCGACCTCAGTGGGCCAGGTTCTAGGCCTTGACCTGCCACTGAATGATCTCTAGTAAGTTCCCTTATCTTTCAGAGTATGAACTGGTCATTTTTGGTTTTGGTAAGGTGGTATATATCTCCTAACTGGTTCCCTGTCTTCTTACTTTTGAAGGTGTTGGTTCACATGATCTTTACCTGTACTCTCCCCTGACTTTTTGTATCATCGATAACATTTGGTTGTTTGGTTTGTTCTACATTTAGTGCATAGCACTGTGCTAGACCCTGATACCCTGACCTCCAAAAGTTCACAGCTACCACCAAAGCTAGACAAAAATGACAATGTAGTATGACACATCCATCAAAGGGGGCAGTGCAGGCTACTGTAGTGGCATAAAGGAAGCTGAGAGAAGACCTCTTGCAGATGAGCAGAGGTTTCACAAAGATCACTCTGTACCAGAGTATAGTGACGGTGTGGGTGGCTGCAATGATGTTGAAATGGTGAACGTGAATTGAAGTTAGAACAGTAGGGCCAGGATTGATAGCTTTCCCCAAGGCATGTTCCTTAAAATCTTACTGGGTATGGCACCCAGAAGAGGCTGAAAAATGTGACTTTATGGCTGAGAAGGTGAATTCGAGCTGTGATCTGTCAGCCCCTCTAAAGAGCCACGCCATGGTACCATCCCATGGTAAGGACTGTGAATACATTGGGAAGGGGGTCAGGGAGAGGGCTACCAATCTTGGATCAATTACAATCCCACCCACCTGCCATTCTTTTGGCACACATTCTGTAGGTGACTACAGACATACCTCAGCGATATCACACGTTCGGTTCCAGACCACTGCAACGGAGCAAGTCAGATGAAATTTTTGGCTTCTCAGTGCATATAACAGTTATGTTTTTATGGTAACCTGTTAAGTGTGCAGTAGCATTAGGTCTAAAAAAATGTACATAGCTTTAAAAAAATACTTTATTGCTAAAAAATGCTAATGATCATCTGAGCTTTCAATAAGTGGTAATTGCTGATCACAGACCACCATAACAAATATATTAATAATGAAAAAGTTTAAATATTGCAAGATTTACCAAAATGTGATGCAGAGACCCAAAGCGAGCAAATACTGTTGGAAAAATGGTGCCGATAGACTTGCTCCAGACCTTTAATTGCAGGCTTTCAACAGAATTGCTACAGACCTCAAGTTTGTAAAAAAACCTTTAGTTTGTGCAGTATCCACAAAGTGCAATAAAGTGGAGCGCAATAAAATGAGGCAGACCTGTGTATCTATTGAGCAGGATCCTTTGGTTGCAAGCAAGGGAAGCTGGCTCTGACTAACCTTATTAAAACAGGAATCTGGAAGTATGTGGGGTGGCTCCTGGGATCGAAGGAAGGGCTCAAGGACCAGCCTTTGGAAGGATAAGACCTGGATAAGGATAAGCCCTGGGCGTTCAGGGAGCAGAAATTCCTGGGGGATTTTTGTAGGTCGTATGTTTTGGGATGATCCAAGAATTCTTTTATCTTTTATTTTTTAATATCTTCGAAGGAGAGAGAGAGAGCGGGGGAGGGGCAGAGAGAGGGAGACACAGAATCCAAAGCAGGCTCCAAGCTCTGAGATGTCAGCACAGAGCCCGACCTGGGGCTCGAACCCACCAGCCGTGAGATCATGACCTGAAGTCAGATGCTCAACTAACTGAGTCACCAGGGCACCCCAATCTAGTCCTTATTTCTTGTGTTACTTATCTCAAGATAAAAATTCCCGGAAGAGAACTCTGAGCCTCAGGTCCACCCTCTGGCCAGAGCACCCTGAACATATGTTCCATCAAGGCAACAAAGTGGGCATGTGCAATCCTCAAGGGGAAATTGAGGTACTGGAATAAGAGTGGGGAATGGTGCTAGTCAGCCCAGGGGAACAGAGGCCCACCCCAGGTAACCTTCACCTGTTGCCCATCTTGGGATCCTTAAGGTGTCAGATACCCCTGGCAGTTAATAGGTATTCAAGAAATGGTGAATCTGCCCAACTTCCACCTCTGCCCTCTGAACTTAAGGCAGGATTGCTTCCTCCCTCTCCTCAGTCCCCACAGAACTTTGTTATTACTACTGCAAGCAAATTAAAATGCCATCTTAGAGTTTTATCGTTTTTAAGTTATTAGGAATTACACAAAAAACAAGTTCCATAACGAAAGATCTGGATGTAGACCCCTCGCCGTGCACGTGGAGCAGCCTTCCTCGGTCTCCTATGTAAATGGACTCCCTGGCCTAGCGTCTCAGTCCCTGGCACCCGGGATCGCGGGCCCAAGCCTACAAGGGGTTGCACAGAAGCTTCCACCAGGCCACAAGTGACAGCATGGCAACCATCCCTCCAGCAGCTCGCTCACTCGTGGCCACCCACCCAGCGCCACCTGGGTTCCACTTCCAGTAACAGCTTCTGTGGAATTGCCCAGTGTACTGGGGAAGCCATCCCTCACCACCCCTGTCTCCCCAGGGCCGACCTGGTGGGCACGCTTCTTTGGGAAGCCCCCTCTCCCAAAGTAGTTCATGGCTAACAGTGTTGGAGTCCCCAGCACGCTTGGAATCTCCCCCAGGCCTCCAATGGCACGATCACCTGTGACTTGACTCTGGAAGCCATGAAGAAGCAGCCTGGTGGCCAGCCTGGCAGAGCCAACACCAGGCCCCAATCCTGAGTGGCCACCACCAGGAGGTGCCAGGCTCATCAGAACCCCTTCCCTCCCCTTAGACTAGACAGGCTGCCTCAAGCAGAAGTGATTGGTTTCTTTTACAACAAAACAGCAAAACACCAAAAAGGAAGTTGACAGAACCCCAGTCTTTACTATCCAGGCCACAGGCAAGCCTTCCTTACACCCTGTAACCATGCGCCTTGCACCAAGTGGAAAATAAACTCCAAGCAGCCTTGGAATTTAGATCTAAGCATTTAGATTTAAAAGATTTAAAACTTAAAAGCCTACTTCTCTGCCTCTGTCCATTCCTCCATGTAGTGGAAGAGGTGTCCCTACTACTGTCCAAGGCTAGCCCCCTTCCCAGAGCCCTTGCTCTTTTAATTGTCCCCTCTGTCCAGTTATCTTCACTCTCTGTCTGGAGTTCCTCATTAGCATTTAATCGTGCTTGCAGGTTTGTAAGAATTAATTAATACATGTAAAGTGCTTACAACAATGCCTTGCACTCGGTAAACTCAATAGATGTTAGCTGTTATTATGAGTGAGAACATTAGTTCCCCACACCTTTACCAGGATCAGTGCTCTCAGGGAAGGGTCACATATATAAAAGGAAAGTATTTTCAACTGAGGGGGAAATGAAACATTACGGTACTCAGTAAGGATTAGATGTGAACATTATTTTTTACCTTTCTCATAAAGGTGAGAGTTCTTCAGGGTTCTCTTCGCCCTCTTCCGCCTTTATATATTCCTGGGTGATTTTTATCCACTTTTCTGAGTTAAACCACTTAAATACTGATGACGCTTAATTTTATATGTCCAATTTTCCTGACCCCCAGACCCACTTAGATTTCCTTCTTTCCTTCCTTCGGCAACAAGGCCTGCTGTGTACCTGGCACTGATGAGAAGGGCAGGATTATCACCTTGAGAGGCAGATGTTTAAACAAGCTATGTAGGTACTTCATAGACCTCTCAAGCTCAGCATGCCTAAAATACCCCAGCTCAAGTCAGCTGCTCCATTGTTTCCGGGTTTAGTAAAAGCTCCCCCATCCACTTAAATGCATAAGACTGAGACCTGGAAGTGTTCCTGGGCACCTGTCTCACCTCCCATATCTGTCCTACCAATGCCATCCCCTGAATATTTCAAATCGATGCATTCTTTTACTGTTACTGCAGCCTCCTAACTGGTTGTCTTGTCTCGCTTCTCTCTACGTCTCACTCCACACACACTATGGCCACAGTGTTCTCGCTAAAGCATAAAGTACTGTTTCGCCAGCTCTCCAGCTTAAACCTCCTGCTCTTTGATGGAGTCCAAATGATCTCCCAATTACTGCACTCTTGCCGTTCATGTCTCCCCCGGGCCTCTGCTTTTTCTGCTCCTCGTGCTCATCTCTCTGCCTAGAATAGTTACCTACCTGGAAACAGTCTTCAGTGGGCTAATTCCCTCTCTCTTCAGATATCAGCTGACACATCACTTTCTTTAGAAATCTGACCATGAGGCCCAGGTGGGACTGCTGCTACGTGTTCTACTAGCTCTTATTTCACCTTGTCATGAAACTTTCCTGGCATTTCCTTTTCAGTAAATATATGCCAACTATCCACTATTACCCATTATATGTGGGTACTATTTTAGGCATGATGGACAGTGCTTGCCCTCATAAGATTACATTCCAGTGCCGTAAAGGAAAATGAACCGGTAATAAGGGGGAGTGTGCCACAAAAGGAAGGCCTACTGTACACACTGATCTCGTATTCCAAAGGAGAGGAAAGACCCAGACAAGCAAAGCAGGGCAGGGGAAATGGTTCTAGTACAGTGTTCAGCAGATGCAAAGGCCAAGAGAGAGAACGAGGTTGGTATGTGTGACAAGGAAACCAGTGGACTTGGGGAGGAATGAGATGTCTTAGTCTGTTGGGTCTGCTATAATAATACCACAGACTGACTTATAGGCAACAGAAATGTATTTCTCACTGTTCTGTAGGCTGGTAAGTCCAAGATCAAGTGCCAGCAGACTCTGTCTGAGGACCTGCTTCCTGGTTCATAGATGGTCATCTTCCCATGTCCTCATGTGGTGGAAAGAGAAAGGAAGTTCTCTATAAGGGCACTACCTTCATGACCTAATCGCCTCCCAAAAGCCATACCTTCTAATGCGATCACAGTGGGGGTTAGGATTTCAGTGCATGAACTTTTGGGGAAAACAAACGTTCAGTCCATTGCAGATGTGGTTGAAGAGGTGGGCTGGGACTAGGTTATATGGAGCCTTTCAGATCATGTTAAGGAATTTGGATTGTATTTGAAATGCAATGGGAAGGCAATAAAGAGTTTAAAGTAGAGGAGCAATGGCCTTTTAACATTTTAAAGAGATTCCTCCAGCTACAGAGGGCATATTGGATCATTAGGGGCAAGAGTGGAAGCAGGGAGACCAATTAGACTATTTCAGCAGCACAGACAAGAGGTGGATAAAAACAGCAGGTATGGAGAGAAGTAGATGGATTAAAAGCTATTATTACATTTGGAAGTAGGACCGATGCAAGAACATTCTAATAGATTAATACAGAGATTGTGGGAAAGTAAAAAATCAAAGAAGACCCCTAGAGTTTTGTCTTGATTAATTGAATTAGAGAGGCCATTTAATGAGTGGAAGACAGGAGTAGAAGGACTTGGGAGTGGATCCAGGGTTTTATCTGAATGGCTAGAAGCAGCTGGCTGGACTTGTCCAATGTTCTTCTAGACCGGGGGTTGGCAAACTTATGCTATAAAGGATCAGATAGTAAATATTAGGCTTTGCATGCCAAGAAGCAAAATCAAGGATATTATATAAGTACATGGAAATTAAAGAAAACAAATTCCCACAGGTTTTTTTCCTGACAAAACTCAAAGTATAATGATTGAGTACAATTTTTTGTTTGTTTGTTTGTTTGGTTTTTTTTGGTAATACAGGTCTACTGCTTTAACTGGGGTACAAAGTTAGTGTTCCCTGTCATCAGAATCAGTTGCAAATGTTCATTTGCTAATGCTGATCTGTAATGAGATTTTACATATTTCATCTCTGAAAATGTCTTCACACAGATAGTACCGCCAACTACTGATATTAATCCAAGAGCATGTAATTTTAATTGAGCATATTCATCACCTGAAAGGCATTTATAGAATTCTATTATATTCTTCTCCTGATACTTGCCTTTTATCATGTCATTACATCTTGGATTAGTCACATCCAAATGAAGATGAGGTGGAAACTCCTCAATTGCACAATTAAATGAAATATAGAAATTTTCTTTGCACTTGCATTGAGGTTTGAAAAACACTGCTGGAACTGTGGTTCAAGCTCAGAAATAATATATGCTGCAAATCTGTGTGGGAATGGAGATCTTGCTGTTTGTTGTAACTTCTAATAGTGCAGGAAGTGTATATAGCAGCTTGACATTACCCGAGATTCAACAACTTTGATGACTTTGCTGCAGTATATGTTACTGTTTCATGGATACTGAGTTTCAGTTTGGGGAGATGGAAAAAAAGTTCTGCAGATAGAAGGTGGTGATTGTACAGCACTGTAAACATACTTATTGCTCCTGACTGTACACTTGAAAACGATTTGGGGGCACCTGGGTGGCTCAGTCCGTTAAGTGTCTTACTCTTGATCTCAGCTCAGACCTTGGTCTCAGGGTCATGAGTTCAAGCCCCACATTTGGCTCCATGCTGGGTGTGAAGCCTACTTAAAAAGAGAAAAAGAAAATGGTTTAAATGGTCCATTTTATGTTACATGTATTTTACCACAATTAAAAAAAAAATGAATGAACCACAAATGAATTAATGGATCTAGGCATTGGGCATCAGTGCAAACACCACAAAAAAGAAACAGCCAGACCATATGTGCCTCTTATGGAAAACCACCACCACCACCTATGAATTAGTCTGGCCCCAAATATTGAACGTGGATGTGATCAAGCCTCAAAATATTAACTACAAATTTGCAGAAAATGCAGAGGGCAGGGGAACATGTTAAACCACACCACAATGATGTAGTCAGCAAAACTGAGACTGCAAGAAATTCTAAGAAACAAACACCCCATTTTTTTCACAAGAAAAACTGCAAAGGGACAAGGGGGAAGGAGGGAAACCTGTAGTTTAAAAGATGTTATGTCTTGGGGGCACCTAGGTGGTCAGTCAGTTGAGCCTCTGCCTCTTGATTTGGACTCAGGTCAAGATCTCATGATTTGTGAATTCAAGCCCTGCAACAGGCTCTGTGCTGACAGCACGGAGCCTGCTTGGGATTCTCTCTCTCTCTCTCTCTCTCTCTCTCTCTCTCTCTTTCCCTCTCCTGATTTCTCTCTCTCTCTCTCTCTCAAAATAAATAAACTTAAAAAATTTTAATGCAACAAATTCATGTTTAAACAAAATTTTTATGCTTTTTACATTTATTTTTTTAGTAATCTCTACACCGAATGAAGGGCTCAAACTCATGACCCCAAGATTAAGAGTCACACACTTCACCAAATGAGCCAGCCAGGTGCCCCCTAAAAGATTTTAAAAGACATATTATTAAGCAATCATAATGTGAGAACCTTATTTGGATCATAGTTTTTGTATTTGTTTCCTTTTTCTTTTTAAAAAAATTGTTTTATTTAAATTCTAGTTACTTAACATACAGTGCAATATTGGTTTCAAGAGTAGAATTCAGTGGTCCATCACTTATATACAATACCCAGTGTTCATCACAACAGTGCCTTCCTTATTTTAACTATCACCCATCTAGCCCATCCCCACTCACCTCCCTCCATCAACCCTCAGTTTGTTCTCTAAGAGACTTTTATGTTTTTTTTTAAATGTTTATTTATTTTTGAGAAAGAGACACGCACACAGAGTACGAGCAAGGGAGGGGAAGAGACAGAGGGAGACACAGAATCCAAAGCAGGCTCCAGGCTCTGAGCTGTCAGCACAGAGACCTACGTGGGGCTTGAACCCAAAAACCATGAATCATGACCTGAGCCAAAGTCAGACGTTCAACCAACTCAACCACCCAGGCACCCCTATAGCCAGTTTTATTTTTTTAAAGATTGAGAAATAAATTGGGGAATTGCTAAACACTTTAAGGATGTCTAATCAGAAATTTTATATTACAAACACAATTCTGGTTTGTGTGCTGGTCCAAGTTAATAAAACTTTGTGCTTGACTCTTAAAACCACCAATTGCTCAATGTATTGATGTAGAAAGATCTCCAGTATATTTTGTTGGATGAAAGAAAGCAAAGTGTAATATCCTATGTTTTGTATGAGACAGGGTGGGGAGGAAATAAGAAAGGTGTATTTGCTTATATTTGCAAAGCGAAGCACTACTAGAATAAATAAGAAAACAGTAAATATGGGAAAGAAGTTGAGGTAAAGATAGAAACATGGCTACGTGGGGGCGCCGGGGTGGCTCAGTTGGTTGAGTGTCTGACTTCCGCTCAGGTCATGATCTTGCGATCTGTGAGTTCGAGCCTCGCATCGTGGCTCTGTGCTGACAGCTCAGAGCCTGGAGCCTGCTTCAGATTCTGTC
Source organism: Lynx rufus (assembly GCF_022079265.1). Taxonomy (NCBI): domain Eukaryota; kingdom Metazoa; phylum Chordata; class Mammalia; order Carnivora; family Felidae; genus Lynx; species Lynx rufus. Next base: position 113,958,344 of record NW_025814878.1, on the reverse strand, counting down.
TCCCTCTCTCTGCCCCTCCCCCGCTCATGCTCTGTCTCTCTCTCTCTCTCTCTCTCTCTGTCAAAAATAAATAAACATTAAAAAAAATTTTTAAAAAAAGAAACAAGGCTACATGTACTTGACTCCTCTATGTGTACTTTGAATCATGTAATTCCACTACGTAATCAAAAAATAAGAGATTTTAGAAATTCTTTTGAGAATAAATGAATTAAACCATATTAACTTGGCAACATAATCACAGAGAGAATGAGTTCTAAAGACTACAACCTTAAGGGGATGTACTCTAAAGACAAAAAAAAACCTCCAGCTATAATTTTAAACTTTATTTTAAAATATTTTAATGTACTTTTAAAAATTATTTTAAGTAGGCTCCGCGCCCAACGTGGGGCTTGAACTCACAGCCATGAGATTAAGAGAGGCATGCTCTATTGACTGAACCAGCCAGGCACTCCTATTTTTAAACTTTAAATGCTTAAATATTAAATTCTCTTAAAAATTTTTTTTGAGAGAGAGAGAGAGTACGAGCAGGGGAGAGGGGCAAAGGGAGAGGGAGAGAATCTTAAGCAGGCTCCATGCCCAGGGTGGAGATGGATGTCAGTGCAGAACCCCATGCGGGGCTCGATCTCACAACCATGAGATCATGACCTGATGCGAAAGCAAAAGTCGGCTGCTCAACCGACTGAGCCACCCAGGTGCCCCTAAACTCTCTTAAAATGTAAACTTTTCTCAGAAGTTCTATTGTTTGTAGTATTACCAGTAATGGAACTTTGAAAATATAGTATTTTCTTATAAATAAGTTAAAGGACACAAGAAATTATATTAATGTAAGAAATCAGAATTCTTAGGACAAGAGAAAAGATATGTAACCGAAGAAATGAAGTGAAAACATACCAATGTGAAAAATGAAAACTCAGTATGAATTCATGAGTTTTGAAATATGTATTTTTCTGTTTCTGTCCATGGAAATGGGTTAGAAGCAATGAGCAGCCCTAGTGCCCATGTTATGATCTCTAATACCATCCCCCATTCAAACAAAGCATGGCCTTGGACAGCATGGGGAATATAGTAAATACTAGTGTAGCAGCTTTGTATGGGGACAGATGGGAATAGACGTATTGTGGTGACCGTTTCGTACTGTATATACATATTGAATCACTATGTTGTACACTTGAATACAATATTATATGTCAACAATTCTTCAATTAAAAAAAATTTTTAAAGACTAACAGTGAAAAATAAGACAAACAAAATGAAAGTATGGTTTCTTTAGGAAACTGCTGATTCCAGGTCTAAAACAGGCATTTTTCAAGGTGTGCCTGGGACACGTTTTTGTGTTAAGAACTAGAAAGCTGGACACAGGAGCCCATGTGAAGGTGTCCCCAATGAACAAAGTTATGACATTCTGAACAACTAAAAGAATAACGGCTGTGGCACCTGGGTGGCTCAGTTGGTTGGGTGTCTGACTTCAGCTCGGGTCATGATCTCACGGTTTGTGAGTTGGAGCCCTGCCTCTGGTTCACTGCTGTTAGTGCAGAGCCAGCTTTGGGTCATCTGTCCCCCTCTCTCTCTCTGCCCCTACCTCACTGGCTCTCTCTCTCTCTCTCTCAAAAATAAACATAGAAAAATACTAATTGTATTGAACACACTGAATCAATGAAAATTCATTATTTTATAACAATACCCAAAATGAGAGTAGTCAAGGAGGCTCATTTATTATCATTTAAGGCAGCTATTTTTTTTAATTTTTAATGTTTGTTTATTTTTGAGAGAGAGAGCCAGAGCATGAGCAGAGAAGTGGCAGAGAGAGAGGGAGATACAGAATCCAAAGCAGGCTCCAGGCTCTGAGCTGTCAGCACAGAGCCCGACGCGGGGCTTGAACGCACAAACCGTGAGATCATGACCTGAGTCAAAGTTGGACGCTTAACCGACTGAGCCACCCAGGTGCCCCTAAGGCAGCTATTAGAACAACAACTTGGGGCACCTGGGTGGCTCAGTCGGTTAAGCGTCCAACTTTGGCTCAGGTCATGATCTCACGGTTTGTGAGTTCAAGCCCCGCATGGGGCTCTGTGCTGACAGCTCAGAGCCTGGAGCCTGCCTTGGATTCTGTGTCTCCTTCTCTCTCTGAACCCCCCTCTTGCACTCTGTCTCTCTCTCAAAAATAAACAAACAAACAAAAAAGAACAACAACTTACTTTGAAAGTTGGTAATTAAAGGGAAAATATTAAGCATTTGTTTTGCTCTTCCAGTAAAAATTTATTTTAGGATAACCGAATAGTTCTAGATAATGAAGAGAACATTCACGGAATGTTAAACAAGTAAGCGAAATAAAAGAATTAGAAAAACATAATTTCATAAACTCCAACAAAACTATTGACTCAGGCAAGGATTATCAATTGGTATTAAAACCAATAGATGATTAGTTATTGTAAAAATTCATATAGAGCCAAAGTAACACCATGCAGATTACTTCCTAGTTTCAAGAGGGAAATCATTAACTATAAACCGGGTGATCATATGTTGCAATCCTAATCTAGGCATTCAATCTCAGCATCACTAAGGGTTAATCATAAGTGTCTTCTTTTTTTTTTTTAATGTTTATTTATTTTGAGAGGAAGAGAGAGAGAGTACAAGTGGGGGAGGGGAAGAGGGAGAGGGAGAGCATCTTAAGCAGGTTCCGAGCTCAGCGTGGAGCCCGATGCAGGGCTCAGTCCCACAAACTGTGAGATCATGACCTGAGCCGAAACCAATAGTTGGACACAACCAACTGAGCTACCCAGGCGCCCCAATCATGGGTGTCTTCTAGTGAAATGCAGCATTAACTATACAGCAGTATGATAACTATATGACTTTATTCATCCTAGTAACTTTTATTCTAGTTCAGGCATCCCTCAGAGAATTTTTAGGAATCCATTCTTAAAAACATGTTGGATAGTGAATTTTTAGGTAGTGGGAGCCTGTATGTCATTATTTTAAATTAAAAAAAAAAAAAAGTATTTCCAGCACATTTAAAACCTCAACCAATTTCCCTCAGCGCTTGAAACACTCTAAAAATATATATATAACAGTCAACCAGGTTTTTCTGCTTAATGTAAACACCAGCTACTTGTTTAACACTTAATTAACTCATTAATGAGTTTATTTGTGCAGTAACATAGGATACCAACATTTTCCTTTTAACTTCAACAAATACATACTATAATGTAAATGAACAGTGAAATGATATGTTAAAGACACATAATGGAGGCAAACAACACTCAGCCAAGAGTGAAATAAGCAAGGCAAGTTTTAAAACATGGTTACTGGGGCGCCTGGGTGGCTCAGTCGGTTAAGCCTCCAACTTTGGCTCAGGTCCTGATCTCGCGCTATGTGGGTTCGAGCCCTGCCCCTGTGTCAGGCTCTGTGCTGGCAGCTCAGGGCCTGGAGCCTGCCTCAGATTCTGTGTCTCCCTCTGTCTCTCTCTACCCCTCCCCCTCTCATACTCTGTCTCTCTCTCTCAAAAATAAATAAATATTAAAAAAATTAAAAAATAAAATAAAACATGCTTACTGAAATCGCAGGGTCTCCTGAGTGAGGCTGGAGATGAGAAGGAAATAAGGAGGTTGTAGTCACTGTTGCTGTTTAGTGGTGGATGAAGCTGAAAAAGAATGGACTTCAGAAGGAGTGAAACAGTAAATGTCTGAGCTTCATCCATGTCGGGATCCAAGAAGCTGGTGGAAGCTGCTCATTTCCTTGGCAATGAGTCTTCAAAAGTGGATGGTTGTGGATCGTCCTCTGAAAGTATTGACAAAGCACGACAAGAAACTTGCCCATTTTTAATGGGCAAGTGTCACATTCCCTTTGCCTGTGTTATGCAGCTTCTGATTACCCTACACTGTGCTGGAAATTGCGTTTTGAATGTGATTTTTCTGCTCTTGTCATGATCATGATCTCTTATAAGCAACAGTGATCATTCTGTCTACATGATCTAAGATTTCCTTTAGGGGCACCTGGCTGACTCAGCGGGAAGAGCATGCGACTCTTGCTCTCGGGATCGTGAGTTCAAGCCCCATGTGGGGTGTAGAGATTACTTAAATAAAAACTTTTATTTTTTTTTTTATTTTTTTTTCCACGTTTTTATTTATTTTTGGGACAGAGAGAGACAGAGCATGAACGGGGGAGGGTCAGAGAGAGAGGGAGACACAGAATCGGAAACAGGCTCCAGGCTCTGAGCCATCAGCCCAGAGCCTGACGCGGGGCTCGAACTCCCGGACCGCGAGATCGTGACCTGGCTGAAGTCGGACGCTTAACCGACTGCGCCACCCAGGCGCCCCTAAATAAAAACTTTTAAAATAAATAAATAAATAAAGTTTCCTTCAAAGACTTCTTGTCAAGTATTAGTGGCTCCTTGTATTAATGTGCTAGGGCTGTCATTACAAAATACCACAGGGCGTGTGTCTTAAATGACAGGTGTCTATTTTCTCACAGTTCTGGAGACAGGAAGGTCAAGATCAAGAGGCCAGCAGGTTTGGTTTCTCCTGAGGCCTTTCTCCTTGGCTTGCAGTCTCTGCTACCATTCTCAGTGGTTTCCTCACGTGGTCTTTCTTTGTGTACAGGCACTCCTGGTGTCTCTATTTTTATAAGGACACCAGTCATATTGGGTTAGAGCTTCACTCTTATGACCTAATTTAACCTTAATTACCTCTTTGAAGACCTTATCTTCAAATACAGTCACACTGAGCATTAGGGCTTCAACATACGAATGGGGGCGAATGGAATTCGGTCCATAACACTGCTCTTCCTCCAACTTAGTTCCTTCCAGCATTATTCCTTCCAGCTGAATGTGTTTCTTGGAAGACACACGGTAAAGCTCTCCAGAATGAACAACGCTTTAATAATTTGTCGTTTTTCTCTCACACAGGAAATAAGGTATTCACAGTAAGTGGAAACATGTGCATGGGGGCGCTCGGCTGGCTCGGTTGGTGAAACGTGGGACTCTTGATCTTGGAATTGTGAGTTAGAGCCCCACGTTGGGTGTGGAGATTCAAAATAAAATCTTAGGAGTGCCTGGATGGCTCAGTCAGTTAAACATCTGACTGATTTCAGCTCAGGTCATGATCTCATGGTTTATGACTTCAAGCCCACGTTGGGCTCAATAAATAAACTTTTTAAAAAAATCTTAAAAAAAAAAAAAGGAAACAAGTGCATGCCATGCATATATCTTTTCATGCTTTCACCTTTTAATACACTTTATCACTTCCAATATACATGTTTCCCTAGTCTCTTAGGTTCACCTGCTTTCTTGACAGTTTTTCCACTGTGGTCATTTTCTTTTCTTTTTTTTAATCTTTTTTTTCTTTTTAATTTTTTTTAATGTTTATTTATTTTTGAGAGACAGAGACAGAGCATGAGCAGGGGAGGGTCAGAGAGAGAAGGAGACACAGAATCTGAGGCAGGCTCCAGGCTCCGAGCTGTCAGCACAGAGCCTGATGCGGGGCTCAAACTCACAAACCCTGAGATCATGACCTGAGCCGAAGTCAGACGCTTAACCAACTGAGCCACCCAGGTGCCCCACTGTGGTCATTTTCATTTTCTAATGTGAGGAATTGATACAGAAAACAGGTAACTGTCCCTGCACCAATGCCACACTGTCTTAAAGATGATAATATCCTTATGGTAAGTCTTGATGTCTATTAGTATAGGGTCTCTAACTTTGCTCTTTTACTCTAAGATTGTATGTGCTAGCCTTTGCCCTTTGCAATTCCATACATTTGAGATTCAATTTGACACTTTTCACAAAACACCTGCTGGGGTTTTGCTTGTGACTACCTTGAATCTGTTGATCAATTTAGGAAGAACTGATATGTTTATAATATTGAATCTTCCTATCTATGAATATTATATAGTTCTACATTTTTTCATCTTTACTGATTTTTTTAAATTTATTTATTTATTTTGAGAGAGGGGGAGTGCATGCATGAGCAGGGGAGGGGAAGAGAGAGAGGGAGAGAGAACCCCACGTAGGCTCCACACTGCCAGCACAGAGCCTGACGTGGGGACCAAACCCACGAACCCCGAGATCATGACCTGAGCTGAAGTCAAGAGTCTGACACTCAAGACTGAGCCACCCAGGCCTCTGGTAGTCTTTACTAATTTCTATGAAATTTTTATTATTGTAAAATGCACATAATAAAGATGATGGCTTCAGTAGTGAGGGGTGCTGTGGAGCCGCAGCGAGTACTAGCCCGCTGTGGCTTTTGCAGAAAACTTCCCTAGACAGCGGCCTCGAGAGAGCTGAGAGAACACTGCACATTCTGGCCACGTATGAAAGTGTACTGTACCCTTTGACAAAGAGACTGGATTTCACAGAGGCATGGATTGGATTCAGTTTTCTTCGGAAGAACTTCCCAAAGCACTACAACGAGAAAATTGTATTTTTGATGCAGTAAAGCTCCATATTCAAGCTCAAAGACCAAAAATTTTTCAAGAGGATCAAACATTTGATGAAGAGAAAGGTTCTTGAGACTATTACCCAGAAAATAAGCAAAATTGAAAAAAATACACATAACACTTACCATTTTAACTGTTTTAAAGTAATGTAGTGGTGTGAAGTACATCTAAGATGCTGGGAAAAAAACAGGGAAACGTGTATATTGGAAGTGATAAAGTGTGTTGAGAGGTGAAAGCATCAGCACTATCTAGCTCCAGGAATTTTTCTCATCACCCCAAACAGAAACTCTCTACCCATTAAGTAGTTACTCTCCATTTTCTCATCTATGCAGCTCCTTCAATCTGCTTTCTGTCTCTATGGATTTGCCCAGTCTAAATACTTCATATTTTGGAAGCATACAACATATAGCTTTTTGTGTCTGGCTTATTTCACTTAGCATGTTGTTGAATGTATTGGTATTTCATACATTTTTATGTCTGAATAATATTTCATTGTATGTATATACTATATTTTGTATATCCAATCATGCATTGATAAACATTTGGGTTGTTTCCACCTTTTGGCTATTGTGAATAATGCTATGAGGAACATTGGTGTACAAAGATCTGTTTGAGCCCTTGTTTTCAATTCTCTTTTTTTAAGTTTTTATTTATTTTGAGAGAGAGAGAAAGAGAGAGAGAGAGCGCATGCATGCGTGTGCACAGGCATGTGCGTGCACGCAAGCCAGGGAAGGACAGAGACGGGGAGAGAGAGAATCCCAAGTAGCCTCTGCAATGTCAGCTTGGAGCCTGATGTGGGGCTGGAGTGCACAGTGAGATCATGACATGAACCAAAATCAAGAGTCAGATGCTCCACTGACTGAGCCACCGGGTGCCCCTCAATTCTTTCGACTGTATACCCAGAAGTGGAATTGCTGGATCATAAGGTAATTCTATTTTTAATTTCTTGAGGGACTGCTGTTCTGTTTTCCACAACAGTTGCACCATTTTACACTTCCACCAGCACTTTGGCCATTTTTTAAGTTGTGTTGTTTGTCTTTTGATTGTTGAGTTGTCAGAGTTCTTTACATATTCTGGATACTAGACCCTTTATATATATATATTTAGCAAATATTTTCTCCCATTTTTTTTGCAAGTATTTTCTCCCACTCTATGGGTCATGTTTTCATGTTCTTGACAGTGTCTGATGCACAAAAGTTTTACATTTTGATGAAGTCCAATTTATCTATTTTTTGTCTTTTGTTGCCTGTGCTTTCAGTGTCATATTTCAGAAACTAACATATGCACAATGGGGCACCCCAAACTCCATCAGCTTTTATCTGGGAATGTCTTAATTTCTTCTATATTCTTGAAGGATTCATTTTGTTGGATATAGAATTCTTGGGTTGACAGGTTTTTTCCCAGCACTTGAATTATGTCATCCCACTGCCTCTGTCCTCAACGGTTTCTGATTAAAAATCAGCTATTTTTTTTAAATGTTATTCATGGGGTGCCTGGGTGGCTCAGTCAGTTAAGCATCCAACTTCGGCTTAGGCTATGATCTCATGGTTTGTGGGTTCAGGTCCTGCGTTGGGCTCTGTGCTGATGGCTCAGACCCTGAAGCCTGTTTTTGATTCTGTGTCTTCCTCTGTCTGCCCCTCCCCTCCTCATGCTCTCTCTCTCTCTCTCAAAAAAAAAATAAACATTAAAAAATTTTTTTTAAAGTTTATTCTTTACTTTGAGAGAGAGCAAGTAGGGGAGTGGGGGAGAGAGGAAAAGAGAGAGAGAGAGAGAGAGAGGGGAGCACACTGTCAGCGAGGAGCCTGATTTGGGGCTTGATCTTATGAACCATGAGATCATGACCTGAGCTAAAATCCAGAGTCAGATGCTTAACTGACTGAGCCACATAGGCGCCCCCCAAATCAGCTATTAATAGTTATTGATCATCCCTTGCACATTATGATTCACCTCTCTCTTCCTGCTTTCAAAATTTTTTACTTATCTTTGACCTTCAGCAGTTTGTTTGTCTTAATGTGGATCTCTTTGAGTTTATCCTACTTAAAGCTTGTTGAGCTTCTTGGATATGCAGAGTCATGTCTTTTTTTTCAAATTTGAGGGGGTCAGACATTAATTCTTCAAATATTCTTTCTGCCCCTTTCCTACTTTTTGGGACTCTCGTTGTGCATATCTTAGTATGCTTGATGGTGTCTCACAGTGTCTTAGGCTCTGTTCATTTTTCTTCATATTTTTTTCTTTCTGCCCTCAGACTAGATCATTTGACCTATTCTTGATTATTTTCTCTGTCTGCTCCAATCACCTGTTGAAACCCACTAGTGGATTTTTAAATTTCAGTTATTGTACATTTCAGCTCCAGAATTTCTATTTGGTTCCTTTTTATCATTTCTATCTCTATTGATGTCTACCTTTCCTCCTTCTGTGAATGGGCCATACTTTCTCGTTTCTTTGCATGCTTCATATTTTTTTGTTGTTGTTGAAAACTGGACATCTTGAATATTATGAAAAAAGAAAAGGAAAGAAAAATTACTCTCTAGGTCTTTCCACATTGGCTCTGGGTTGCAGTAACTCCTTCAGTGCTTAACCATTTATGAGGCTTTCTTAGCCTTCTCGTCCTGCTGGCACTCAGCCTAAGGCCCAACCAGAAATGAGTTCCTACGGTCTTCTCAGTTCTTCTCCGAGCATACATTCTGCCCCAGACATACACGTGTGTGGATTTTAAGGTTCTCCAATATACATGAGAGCTTTTCATGACCCCTCCTCCCCCCAAAATCTCCCTAGCTTTTCCTCCCAGGTTTTTGTTGTGTCTATTGTTTGTTCCAACAGCTATAAATATATAACCCCAGGAGAGAGCAGCTTGTTCATTTGTCTTTCAGTATTTTTTTAAACATTTATTTATTTTTGAGAGACAGAGAATGAGTGCAGGAGGGGCAGAGAGAGAGGGAGATACAGTATCTGAAAGCAGGCTCCAGACTCTGAGCTGTCAGCACAGAGCCCAACATGGGGCTCAAACCCACAAACTGTGAGATCATGACCTGAGCCAAAGTTGGCACTTAACCAACTGGGCCACCCAGGCACCACATTGTCTTTCAGTATTCTTAAAGAATGTCCTCTGCATACCTGCTCTGCCCTGATAGAGTTCTGAGATAGGGCAACAAAGGTAAAGCTCTTACATCAATCCTTCAGAGAAACCCCTGTCAGGTCAAAACAAACAAACACAGTTCCTTGGGAATAAAGTCCATTCTGTTCCCTCTGGAACCAGGTACACTGGGAAACAATCTGCCATCTTCAAGACTGCCACCATGCCAGGGAGAGAGTGGGCAAGACTAAGTTAAAACACCTCAAAGCTCCCTTGCCCTGTTACAGTGGACTTTCTCCTGGTTTGCTGTAAGACTTTCACTACCTTCCAGAATTTTATAATGTTGATTCTGACCAGTTTGGGGAGGTTTTTTTGGTGGTTCTGGGAAGAGCTGGCCCTCAGAGGTCCCTACTCCACTTTTTCTTGTGTTATTCTCAGTGATGTTTTGAAGTTTTAATTGTAAAGATCTTGTACATCTTTTGTTAGATATTTTTCTGGGTATTTTATGTAATTATAAATGTTCTTTTAAAAAAATGTCATTTTCAGGGTGCCTGGGTGGCTCAGTTTGTTAAGTGTCCAACTCTGGCTCAGATCATGATCTCATGGTTTGTGAGTTCAAGCCCTACGTCGGGCTCTGTGCTGACAGCTTAGAGCCTGGAACTTGCTTCAAATTCTGCATCTCCCTCTCTCTCTCTGCCAATCCCTTGCCCACACTCTGTCTCTCTCTCTCTCTCTCCCTCAAATATAAATAAGTGTTTAAAAATGTGATTTTCTTATTGGGCGTTACTGGTATATAAAAGTGCAAATTATTTTTAAATATTTATTCAGGGATCATACTAAATTTACTAATTCTAATAGTTTCTGTATAGATTCCTTTGGATTTCCTATTTCATCTGTGAATAATGACAGGTTTGTTTTTTCTTTCAAGTCCTTTTAATTATTTTTTTCTTGCCTTATTCTAAAGGCTAGGACCTCTACTACAATGCTACATTGATGTGGTGATAGTGAACATTCTTGTCTCAAATCTGATTCCATGGGGAAAACTTTCAATATTTCACTATTGACTATGATGTTTACTGAACAAATTTTTTTTTCAACGTTTATTTATTTTTGGGACAGAGAGAGACAGAGCATGAATGGGGGAGGGGCAGAGAGAGAGGGAGACACAGAATCGGAAACAGGCTCCAGGCTCTGAGCCATCAGCCCAGAGCCTGACGCGGGGCTCGAACTCACGGACTGCGAGATCGTGACCTGGCTGAAGTCGGATGCTTAACCGACTGCGCCACCCAGGCGCCCCTGAACAAATTTTTATACCCTCATTTTTTAGGTTCTTATAAGTGCCCTTGATATGCTGGATGGAGAAAATGACAGGCCACAAATTCAGGTAAGGTGTGAGAGCCAGAATGTTGCAGCGGCAGTATTACGAAAGACTTGCATCTTCTGCAGCTAGAGGGAAGATTGAGCTGAAAGCCAAGCACAGGACTTGTTTGTGAGAGTAGCAGAATTATAGAGAAGGCTTAATTCACAGCCCTGTTAAGGCTCCTACATCAAAATCAGTGCCCTGATGAGGAGAGAATGACACTCTGGTACCTGGGATGGGGATAGTGTGTGCACATGCTTGAGAACCCTGATTTTTCCTAAACTTGCTAGACCTAATGAAATATCTCATTTCCCCTTTGTTGGAGGATAACAGCTTCCACATGTTCAGAAACATGTGGAGGCAGATGCCTTGTAAGATGATATTTGCTCTCCTCAAGATTTGCCCCCAGCTTCCCATGGTTTCTAGGCCAGTAATTTGGACTATTTTTCATCATGGCCCAACTGGGGAAATCCTGACTCCACTTTAGAAGAAAAGAACTTATTCATGGATCTGGATATTATGTACCAATAGTAACTGGGAAAATATGCCTGGGTATGGGGATCTTGAAGGTGTTGGGCCAAGGGGATTGGGATATAAGACTGGATAAGGAGGAGTATATTAATATTAATATTTTTGAGAGAGAGGGTATGGGGAGAGAATCCCAAGCAGGCTCCACACTGTCAGCACAGAACCCGAAGTGGGGCTCGAACCCACAAACTGGGAGATCATGACCTGAGCTAAAGTCGGACCCTTAACCAACTGAACCACCCAGGTGCCCCTGCCTGGGGCTTTTTTTAATTCAATGCTGAACATTTTGTTGTTGTTTTTTTTTATATATATATATATGAAATTTATTGACAAATTGGTTTCCATACAACACCCAGTGCTCATCCCAAAAGGTGCCCTCCTCAATACCCATCACCCACCCTCCCCTCCCTCCCACCCCCCATCAACCCTCAGTTTGTTCTCAGTTTTTAAGAGTCTCTTATGCTTTGGCTCTCTCCCACTCTAACCTCTTTTTTTTTTTTTTTCCTTCCCCTCCCCCATGGGTTCCTGTTAAGTTTCTCAGGATCCACATAAGAGTGAAACCATATGGTATCTGTCTTTCTCTGTATGGCTTATTTCACTTAGCATTACACCCTCCAGTTCCATCCACGTTGCTACAAAAGGCCATATTTCATTTTTTCTCATTGCCACGTAGTATTCCATTGTATATATATACCACAATTTCTTTATCCATTCATCAGTTGATGGACATTTAGGCTCTTTCCATAATTTGGCTATTGTTGAGAGTGCTGCTATGAACATTGGGGTACAAGTGCCCCTATGCATCAGTACTCCTGTATCCCTTGGATAAATTCCTAGCAGTGCTATTGCTGGGTCATAGGGTAGGTCTATTTTTAATTTTCTGAGGAACCTCCACACTGCTTTCCAGAGCGGCTGCACCAATTTGCATTCCCACCAACAGTGCAAGAGGGTTCCCATTTCTCCACATCCTCTCCAGCATCTATAGTCTCCTGATTTGTTCATTTTGGCCACTCTGACTGGCGTGAGGTGATACCTGAGTGTGGTTTTGATTTGTATTTCCCTGATAAGGAGCGACGCTGAACATCTTTTCATGTGCCTGTTGGCCATCTGGATGTCTTCTTTAGAGAAGTGTCTATTCATGTTTTCTGCCCATTTCTTCACTGGGTTATTTGTTTTTCGGGTGTGGAGTTTGGTGAGCTCTTTATAGATTTTAGATACTAGCCCTTTGTCCGATATGTCATTTGCAAATATCTTTTCCCATTCCGTTGGTTGCCTTTTAGTTTTGTTGGTTGTTTCCTTTGCTGTGCAGAAGCTTTTTATCTTCATAAGGTCCCAGTAATTCACTTTTGCTTTTAATTCCCTTGCCTTTGGGGATGTGTCGAGTAAGAGATTGCTACGGCTGAGGTCAGAGAGGTCTTTTCCTGATTTCTCCTCTAAGGTTTTGATGGTTTCCTGTCTCACATTTAGGTCCTTTATCCATTTTGAGTTTATTTTTGTAAATGGTGTGAGAAAGTGGTCTAGTTTCAATCTTCTGCATGTTGCTGTCCAGTTCTCCCAGCACCATTTGTTAAAGAGGCTGTCTTTTTTCCATTGGATGTTCTTTCCTGCTTTGTCAAAGATGAGTTGGCCATACGTTTGTGGGTCTAGTTCTGGGGTTTCTATTCTATTCCATTGGTCTGTGTGTCTGTTTTTGTGCCAATTGCTGAACATTTTGTATGAACTGATGAGACTCTGGATGAGGTGACCTCTCTCCAGAGAAGACTTATTTTATTTAGCTTCTCTAGGCAGGAAGTTAGAGGTATAACAGATTAATTCAATCAGGAATTGAGCTTATTGAGCTTATTTGTGTCTGGTGTGCTCTGTAAGGCTTTTATCTATTTCTGATTTCTGGTCTTCCATTACTCCTAGGATTTAGACCTTATTTAACTGACAGCCTGGGGTTCACAGGGAACTCTCCTCCTTCATCAGCCTGAGCTCTGTGTTTTGTGTCCCTGGCACCATGAGACAGCCAAGAACTCTGTTAGATTCTCATTTTCTCAGTTTATGCTTTCCTCTCAGCAACTATCATTTTTTAGGACTCCCCTCTCCAGGCTCTCGGCCCCTCAAGCCCTGGTTGTCTCAGGAGCCCCCTCAGCCCCACGAGACCATTGAGGGAGGTGCTGAGTTTCTTGACCTCTTAGTGGCCATTTTCTGACAAGCTTCTTACCCCTCACCCTGTGCCACTACAAACTAGCAGATACTTCTGGGTGAACAGTTAAGTAGAATTTGGACCTACCTCAATGATTTTTCATTCTTTCTGGAAACTCAGTCCCTCAAAATCTGGCTGTCTTGGTAGCTATCTGATGCCTGCAAATAAAATTTGTTTTGTGTCGTTTGATTTTTATCTAGGCTTTCTTGTTCTTGGTGGGGAGGTTAGCGTCCTGCTAGCCAAGCCATCACAGCTGAGAGAGGGGTATCTTCACTTGGCAGTCCTTTCTTGCTTGACTTTGCGTATCATTTGTGGCCAGGTGACATCTTTTTAAGTTTGTTCGGTTGCTGTCTTCCCTCATTACAAGGTGGGCTTTGTGACAGCAGGCAATGGATCTATCTCACTCATGATGTGATGCTAGGATCTAAAGCAGTGCCTAGTACATAGTAGGAGATGAATGAATAGTTTTAAATAAATAAATGTTACAGGAGCCTTGCAAAGGAGTTGTAAAGACGTTCCTTTTTTTTTTTTTTCTGGCCCTGCTTTTTTTTTTTTTTACTTTTTTTTTTAACGTTTATTTATTTTTGAGACAGAGACAGAGGATGAATGGGGGAGGGTTGGACAGAGAAGGAGACACAGAATCCAAAAAAGGTTCCAGGCTCCGAGCTGTCAGTGCAGAGCCCGACACTGGGCTTGAACCCGTGGACCGGGATATCATGACCTGAGGTGAAGTCAGATGCTCAACCGACTGAGCCACCCAGGCTCCCCATTGGCCGTGCTTGTTTTTAAGCACTATAGCAAAGTGATGGACAGCATTATGCCAGTTCTCAATGTATGAACTCTCAGCTCCAAATTCATCCTTCAGTCCTAGCTCGGCAGTCATGGACTGGACGATTTAAGTATTTCTTCTGTACAGTGAGCATGATGTAGAGGGCACAGGAGGACAGAAGAACGAGGGCGTTTTTCTTCCTCGTTCCAACGGCTGCATTCTGTCTTTGTTACCCCTGCTCCATGGCCTAGCAGCAATGTGTGGACGTGTGTGTTTGTGGTGGCCGAGGGCTCCGCTCCAGCCATGAGTCTAGAGAATGCAGCCCTTCAGCTACCACGAAGTCCCAGTGGGCCCAGGGACTAGTTTGCTGCTGTCCTCCCGGGGCAGATACAGTATATCCAGGCCTCATTGCCCGTGGCAGTGCCCTGACCCCCTCTGCCTGCCCGCCCACCGGCCTCGGCTCACTTCGCCCCAGGGTTATTTCCCACAACCTTCTTGTGACCACCACACACTCCACATGCCTCGACTGTCTCTACATGTCTGCCCAGTAGCCTCCGTTCGCTCACACCCTGGAGGGTTGATTCCCGCTTGTCTGGTGATTGCTGACTAGCTCTGGCCTGGGCAACCCAGCAAGCTTCTCTGCCACACAGTGGGTCAGTAAGGTCTGACCCAGAGGCTGGGGCACTCTCCCTTGCCTCTAGGACATTTCTGCACCTCTTTATGGTTACTAACCTACCATTGTTTAATAATTCCTTATCGTAAGCTACCCTGTTTACATTACTGTGTGGCTTCTGTCTCTTGACTGGGCACAAATTAATGAAGAATTGGTACCAAGAATGGTCCCAGGAAGTAGGCCGATATAGGTGGGATTTGGGCGTTGGTTGGGTCACAGGCTCCGGCTTGATAGCAGTGCTGACCTCTTTGTCAATGACAGATGGGCTGCTAGTGGCCCACAGCATGCAATGGCACCACAATTAATCGGACTGTCATCTGTGGTTGATCGTGAAGTGCCAACTGAGCACATGCCTCGGGAGCCCATGTGGCTGCGGCCTTTCGCTGTTAAGCCATTAACAGTGATGATAAGGGGGCGCCTGGCTGGCTCCATGGAGCATGTGACGTTCGATCTCAGGGTTGTGAGTTCAAACCCCGCATTGGGAGTAGAGTATACTTAAAAAACAAGATCTTTGTAAAAATGACTTGGTTTCAGCTCAGGCCATGAACTTTCAGTTTGTGAGTTCGAGCCCCGTGTTGGGCTCTTCACTGACAGTGTAAAGCCTGCTTGGGATTCTCTCCCTTCCTTTCTTTCTGCCCGCCCCCCCCACCTCTCAAAAATAAATAAATAAACTTAAAATAAAATGATAAAAAAATAAATTAAAAAATGACTAATGGGAGGCAGCTCTTTCTGCCCACGGGTCTGTCACCCTGTGTGCTTTAATAAAATCACCTTTATCACCAAAAAAAAAAAAAAAAAAGACTTTAGGGGCATCTGGGTGGCTCAGTCAGTTGAGCATCCAACTCTTGATTTGGGCTCAGGTCATGATCTCACAGTTTGTGGGATCGAGCCCTGCATCAGTCTCCACACTGAGCATGGAGCCTGCTTAAGATTCTCTCTCTCTCTCTCTCTCTCTCTCTCTCTCTCCTCACTCTGCCCCTCCCTTGCTTACTCATGTGCATGCTCTCTATCAAAAAAAAAATAATAATGATGACTGTAAGGACTGTGGTGTGAGACAAGTTGTTCTGATGTAAAGAGAAAATAATAGTTCAGGACTGTTAAGTCATGGAATGAGAACCAGAAAGCTTCCAGGATAACCCTAAAAGAACTTCTTATTTCTTATAGAGTTCCAGGGCTGATATAGTTAACAATCAAAATCAAAATCAAAATTCAATTGTGTAGGTTGCTGAATTATAATGACTGTTGAATTAACAGTCTTGCCAAGGTCTTCATGTGAAAGTTAGGGCCCTGAGATCTGGAAAGAATGAGATCTGAACCTTGAAATTGAGACATCCCAAATGAATTGAGGCATCCAAATAAAACTGATAATCTTGAACTCCCAGGTCATTCTGAGCCCCCTTGCCAGTGCAAGTAGTTTGCCCTCTCGTGTCTGAAGATAGTAGTTTTCCCCTACTTGAAAAACTTGTGATAACCTTGCCTGAGGCAGATGCCTTGAAAGAGGATGCCCCTTCTCCTCAGGATCCACCACAGCCATCCGCCTTTGCCACTAGGCCCATAAATAGTGTAAAACCTTAGCATGCTCCAGAGGTACCAGAACACAAATTGGAACCCAGGAGAAAGTAGTATAGACATCAAAAGAATTGCAGGAATTTTCTTTTTTATTTTAATTTTTTTTAACATTTATTTATTATTGAGAGAGAGAAAGAGAGAGAGAGAGCATGAGAGAGAGAGCAGACACAGAATCTGAAGCAAGCTCCAGGCTCTGAGCTGTCAGCACAGAGCCTGACGCGGGGCTCGAACCCACAAACTGTGAGATCATGACCTGAGCACCCAGGCGCCCCAGGAATTTTCTAACATATATTGGTACTAACCTGAGGAACATGTGTGGGAATGGGTTCTTAGGTTGGTAAATCAAGGAGGCCGAGATAGAACACCATATCCAAAAAAAAAAAAAAAGTTTTTAACACTCTATCAAGTTTTTTACATGAATAAGCTTACCAGAATTCCAGATGTAGTCTGTTAGTTTGTGTAGCTAGAGGTGGCTCTAAACGTCTTATTTGATTGGCTGACTGAAACTTGAACTCAATATCCCAGTTTAATGAGGTCTAATTTAATGGGGTCAAGATGCCAGAGTTTCCTGGCATGATGTGGAGGAGGAAATCCAGATGCGTAGGGAGATTGCAATGTTGGATTGCATCCATCATATGTGACCTATCCCCTTACTATATTCTGTGTGAAGGGCCAAGAAGATACCCCCTTTACTAAGGCACTGTGAAATGTGTTTGTGAGGGGAGCACCTCTATGCCGGAAGAGTTCTGTGGTTTCTCTCCCTTGTGGGCCACTTATGACTGTAGGGGATGCCACTCTTAAACTGCACTTCTGATTTCAGTGAGAAATCAGATGATGATACTATTCCTTTGTAGCAGAGGCCAAGTGGAAGCACTTAACCATCAAACACAAGGTGGGCACTTCCACCATAGAGGGCATCAGGGATGTTTCAGTAATCAATGCCTTAGCCCGCAGAGATCTTTAGTGGTAACTGATCATCGTGTCCTCGGGAATGAAATAGATAATCAGCCTACTAGAATTACTTGATCCACGTAACAGGAAAAACTCTAGGTCTGGTAGCCAAACACCTAACTTGAGTCACCATGGTAGAGAATCTGTTTCCAGACTGAAATCAGTTCACAGACCCAAAGCCCTTTCAAAAAGCCAGGTTCCCTTGAGCAAGGACCTTGCTCCACAAACACCTTAATCTTTCTGCAAGCATTCCCAAAGGAACCCACAACTATTTACTAGAGGAACTGTGCCACCAAGTAGAAGGAAAGACCTAGACCTTTCAGGGATTACTAGACACTGGCTCTGAATTGATGCCAATTCCTTAGGATTCAAAGGGGGTGCCTGGGTAGCTCAGTCAGTTTCCAACTCTTGATTTCGGCTCAGGTCATAATCTCATCATGTGGGAGTTCAAGCCCCATGTTGGGCTCTGCACCAACAGCGTAGAGCCTGTTTGGGATTCTCTCTCTCCCTCTCTCTCTGCCATTCCCCTGCTCATGCTCTCTCTCAAAATAAATAAACATTAATATTTTTTCCCTTTAAAAAAAATGCCACCAACTCAAAAATGTGGCCTACCACTCAAAGTAAGGGTATATGGTGGACACATGCTACAAAGACTCTCAACTCAAGTGTGACTCACAACAGGCCCAGTTGGCCCACGCACTCATCCTGTGGCTATTTCCCTGGTTCCTGAGAATATGAATGGTATAAATGGAATAGATGTATTGGGCAACTGGCAGAATCCCCACATTGGCTCTCACCTATGGAATCAGTATGGGGTCTTTATGGTAGCAGGGCTAAGTGGAAGCCTCTGGAACCTCTACCTCCTGTCAAGAGAGTAAACCAGAAGCAACACTGCATCTCTGAGGGAAATGCAGACATTAACATTCTCATCAAAGACTTGAAAGAAGCAGGGCGAGGGACTCCTAACCCTTCCCATTTAATTCACCAGTTTGGCCTGTGCAGAAGTCAAGTGTAATCTTAGAAAAATGACTGTGGACTACTGTCAGCGTAACCTGGTGCAATTTCGACTGCAGTCACTGTCCAGATGCAAGCTGTAGTCCCTTTACCGTGGGATCTTTTACTGGACCTATGACTCATCCAGAAGTTGTGTGTGTGTTTTCAATGTGTAAAAACAGGGAGCCTTAAAAGTCTTCTTAAAAAATTGATTTCTGGGGCGCCTGGGTGGCTCAGCCGGTTAAGCGGCTGACTTCAGATCAGGTCATGATTTCGAGGTCTGTGAGTTTGAGCCCCGAGTCGGGCTCTGTGCTGACAGCTCAGAGCCTGGAGCCTGTTTCGGATTCTGTGTCTCCCTCTCTCTGACCCTCCCCTGTTCATGCTCTGTCTCTCTCTGTCTCAAAAATAAATAAACGTTAAAAAAATTTAAAAAAAAATTGATTTCTAACTTGATTGCATGTGGTCTAAGCATATTGTCTTATATGATAATAACCTTTGCAATTTGCTAAGACTTACTTTGTGTCCTGGTACACAGTCAATTTTTGCCATTTTTGCACTTGTTATGATGAGCACTAGGTGTTGTATGTAACTGATGAATCACTGAATTCTACTCCTGAAACCAACGTTGCATTGTATGTTAACTAACTAGAATTTAAATTAAAATTTTAACCCCCCCCTTTTTTTTTGCCATTTTTGCAAGTGTCTCATATGTACTTGACAGGATAATCATATGCAAGATTGCTTACCTATGGTGTGGTAATATAGTTCTTACTTTGCCTACTTAATCTAGAAACTTCTGAGATGTATGTTAAAATGATTGGCAATTATAAATATCTCCTTATAAATCTGTTAGCTTTTGCTCTTACATTTATAGACTATTTTACTTTGTGCATATAATTAAGAATTTTAACTTCTTCCTTGTGAATATATCGTCTATGATTATATAGAGATCCCCTTCATTTCTTTTTAAGATAACTAGGTATTTTATTTTATTTTATTCTATTCTATTCTATTCTATTCTATTCTATTCTATTCTATTCTATTCTATTCTATTCCATTCTATTTTCATTGAGATACAGTTGACACACAATGTTACATTAGTTTCAGGTGTAGAGCAGTGATTTTGACAAATTTATATGTTATGCTATGCTCACTACAAGGGTAGCTACCATCTGTCACCATACAACACTATTACAACACCACTGACTATCTTCCTTGTGTTATGCCTTTTATTCCTGCGACTTATTCATTCCATACGAAAAGCCTGTTTCTCCCATTTCTCTTTACCCACTTTGCCCAGCCCTCCCCCCTCAGCCCCCCCACCCCGCTTCCCCTCTGGCAACCATCTGTTTGTTCTCTGTGTTTATGGGTCTGTTTCAGCTTTTTGTTTATTCATTTGTTTTGTTTTTTAGATTCCACATATAAGCGAAATCATATGGTATTTGTCTTTCTCTGACTTATTTCACTTAGAATAATACCCTCTAGGTCCATCCATGTTGTTGCAAATGGCAAGATGCCATTCTTTTTTATGGCTCAGTAATATTCCACTGCATATATGTACCACTTCTTTATTTATTCATCTATTGATGGACACTTGGGTTGCTTTCATATCTTGGCTATTACAAATAATGATGCAATAAACATAGAGGTCTATATATCTTTTCAATTTAGTGTTTTCATTTTCTTTGAGTAAATATATGGTAGAATTAGTCATAAGGTAGTTCTATTTTTTATTTTTTTAAGAATTTTTAAAAAGTTTTATTTATTCATTTTGAGAGAGACAGAGATAGCACAAGCAGAGAGAGAGAGAGAGAGAGAGAGAAAGAGAGAGAGAGAGAGATTGAGAGAGAATCCCAAGCAGGCTCTACGCTGGCAGTGCAGAGCCAGACATGGGGCTCCAACCCACAAACTGTGAGATCATGACCTGAGCTGAAACAAACAGTCAGATGTTCAACTGACTGAGCCACCAGGTGCCCCGTTTTGCTTTTATCTGTTTTAAGAATTTTTTTTTTAAGTTAGATCTCCTGGGTGGCTCAGTCAGTTAAGCATCTGACTGTCGGTTTTGCCTCAGGTCATGATCTCACAGCTCGTGAGTTAGAGCCCAGAGTGGGGCTCTGTGCTGACAGCTCAGAGCCTGGAGCCTGTTTGGATTCTCTCTCTCCTTCTCTCTCTCTCTCAAAAATAAACATTAAAAAGGGGCGCCTGGGTGGCTCAGTCAGTTAAGCATCCAGCTTCCACTCAGGTCATGATCTTGTGGGTTCGTGGGTTCGAGCTCTGCATCGAGTTCTGTGCTGATAGCTCAGAGCCTGAAGCCTGTTTCGGATTCTGTGTCTTCCTCTCTCTGCCCCTCCCCCACTCGCGCTCTGTCTCTTTAGAAAAATAAATAATAAACATTAAAAATTTTTATTTTAAGAATTGTTTATTTTTAATTTTTTGAAGAACCTCAATACTCTTTCCCCTTATGGGGTATATGATTTGCAAATGTCTTCTCCCATTCAATAGGTTGCCTTTTTGTTTTGTTGATAGTGATCCTCTTCATTTCCTTTTTTTTTTTTTTTTAGTTTATTTATTTATTTTGAGAGAGAAAGAGAGTGTGCGCACACATGAGCGGGAGAGCGGCAGAGAGAGAGGGAAAGAGAGAGAATCCCAAGTAGACTCAGGGCTTAATCTCACTATGAGATCATGACCGGAGCTGAACTCAAGGGTTAGATGCCTAACCGAGTGAGCCACCAGACACCCCCCTCTTCATTTCTTTCTTTGCTTTTTAAAATGTTTTTATTTATTTATTTTTGAGAAAGAGAGAGATAGAGAGCCAGAGAGAGAGGAGCAGAGAGAGCGGAAGACAGAATCCCAAGCCCGATGTGGGGTTTGAAATCATGAACCATGAGATCATGACCTGAGCCAAAATCAAGAGTTGGACACTCAACTGACTGAGCCACCTAGGCACTCCCCCGCCCCTGCTTCATTTCTAATAATGCTTTCTTTTGGTTAGTTTTTGTCTGATATATATATATATATATATATATATATATTTTTTTTTTTTTTTTTTTTTTTTTTTTTTTTTTAAGTAGGTTCCATGCCCAACGTGGAGCTTGAACTTATGACCTCGAGATCAAGAGTCCCATGCTCTACCAACTGAGCCAGCCAGGGATCCCTTGTCTGGTATGTCTTTTTATATCCATTTATTTTAAACTTTTCTGTGCCTCTTTCTTTTATATCTGCTCTAGTAAATAGTATATAGCTTGATATTTTAAAATCTTCCAAGCCACCAATCCTTGGAAAGATGGGAAAATTGTATCTATTTTGATTAGTGATACATTTGGACTTACTACTATTATCTTGTGTTTTGTGATTTTCCTATGCTGCCTGCATTTCTGCTTTCCTTCTTGGATTTTGGAATGATTGTGTTTTCTTTTTTCCTTTATTTCCTCTCTAGTGGTTTGGAAGTTATAATCCTACTTTTATTCTTTTAGTAAATATCTTTAATATTTTGGGGCACCTGGCTGGCTTAGCTGGTAGAGCATGTGATTCTTGTAAGTTTGAGCCCCACGTTGGGTGTAGAGATCACTTTAAAAAATAAAATCTCTAGGGGCGCCTGGGTGGTGCAGTCGGTTGGGCGTCCGACTTCAGCCAGGTCACGATCTCGCGGTCCGGGAGTTCAAGCCCCGCGTCAGGCTCTGGGCTGATGGCTCAGAGCCTGGAGCCTGTTTCCGATTCTGTGTCTCCCTCTCTCTCTGCCCCTCCCCCGTTCATGCTCTGTCTCTCTCTGTCCGAAAAATAAATAAATGTTGAAAAAAAAATAAAAAAAAAATAAAATCTCTAATATTTTTTATGTTTATTTATTTTTGAGAGACAGAGAGAGCATGGGGGAGGGGCAGAGAGAGAGGGAGACAGCGGATCTGAAGCGGACTTCATGCTGACAGCAGAGAGCCCAACACAGGATGTGAACCCATGAACCACAAGATCATGACCTGAGCCAAAATCGGATGCTTAACCAACTGAGCCACCCAGGTGCCCCATCTTTAATATTTTAACATGCATACCTGACAGTTCAAAGTTGCTTAATTTCCGTACCTCCTTTCAGAACAATAAAGGGCCTCTGACAGCTGCTACACCGACACTTCCCTTCCATCTGGTGTGTTACAATGTCCAGCATTCAGTTGTATCTTATTTTATATATCCCATATTTATGCTATTATTATTGCTTTACAAAGTCCACACCTGTTGAAATGTACTCAAGTCTTCAGCTGTACACTTTTCTCTGTTGTATCTCAGTGTCCCATTTCCTTCATTCTGAAATACATCCCTTAGGAATCTTTCACTCTGAGTTTTTCTTTGAATGAAAATTACTCTATTTCACCCTCATTAAAACAACAACAACAAAAACAAACTTACTTCATATTTTAAAAATCCAGAATTTTAGATGTCTTGATATCTCAATCATAAATATTTGTGTCTACATTTTAAAAAGAACCTTTGCTCACACAGGCCAAATGAACACAAACACATCTAACACCAGAAACAGTAATTCCTTAATATCAAGGAATGTCTATTCCATATTCTGATTTCCCCCATTATCCCAATCATGTGTGGTTTTCCAAATCAGATCCAATCTAGAACCAGACACTGTGTCAGTTTATTTATTATGCCCCTTAAGCCTCTTTTAATGTCAGTTCTTTTTGTGACACTGATTTCCTGAACAGACAGGTCCGGTTGTCCTATGAAATATCCTACCTTCTGGGTCTGATTGCTTCCTTGTGGTGTTTAGCCTGTTCCTCTTTCCTCTATATTTCCTTTTAACTGTAGGTTAGAATCCCAGGGCTTGATTAGATTTAAATCAAGCATTCTGAGCTAGCTCATATCACAAGTGATGCACTATTCCCATCAGAATACATTACCATATTATGGGTCCACCTGCTATATAATAAGCATTCTTTTACAAAGTTCTACGCTAGGACTGTATCCCTCATTAATGGTTTGTTTTGGACTTTTTCTAGATAGGACTTATGTGTGATAGATTCCAATCACAAAATGATAAACAAGAGGCTGAGAAGTGTTGAAAACGGCACCCTGAGGATGGAGGGACATAGACATTTGATGGATAATCAGCACACAGTGCAGTGGGACCATCTAACATATATCTCTGTACATATATCTCTGTACATCTAACATATATCTCTGTAAATTTTCTAGGATATAAACTTAAAAAGTCGCTATTGGTTCACAATCTCAGGAACTTTCCCAGTGTAATCTGAAACTGGCCCCCATACACAGAGGGCGGGGAGAGACCCAAGAAAGAGGCAGGCCACCCCAGATTGGTAGGTGTCAGTTTTAATAAGCAAGGGAATTTACTTACAAGGCTAGTCTTGGCAAGCAAGTAGATTTCTGGCACCAGCCCAACAAGTCTTAAAAGTTTATAGGGACACCTGGGTGGTTCAGTTGGTTAAGTTTCCAACTCTTGATTTCGGCTCAGGTCATGATCTCACAGTTCATGAGTTGGAGCCCTGAATTGGGCTTTGCACTGACAGTGTGGAACCTGCTTGGGATTATCTGTCTCCCTCTTTCTCTGCCCCTCCCCTGCTGGTGCTCTATCTGTCTCTCTCAAAATAAATAAATAAATAAACATTAAAAAAATTTAAGTTAGTCCCCCCACCCCAATAAAGTTGATATAGAGGCCTTAACCTGGTTCAGTCACATATCCCATCCAGATGGTCTCAATAACACATGATCTCTCAAGGCTTTGTGTTTGAAAAAGGCTCCCACGGTGCACACATTCCAAGCAGAGGGGAGTGGGTAAGGAGCCTTGAATTGCTGGGTCCAGCTCGAGGGTCAGCTGCCTGCCACATCATCTTGGCTACATCCTCCAACAGCAGCATCGATGGGTAGGAGGAAATTGCATATTGCACTTTACCACCCGATACCAAATCACTCTCCACTTAGCCAATTTATGCCTCTACGAGCAGTATATAGACCTTTCCTTCCCCCAGTACTTGGTATACTTGGTATTTTCAGATTTTTCTTTTTACTTTTGCCAATACGATTAGATGAAATAAAAGGTCATTGTGGTTTTTGAAAAGTTATTACACACATTATGAAATTTCACCCTTAAATTCTTGCGTATTCATCTTATGAAAATAAGGACGATTCCTACTTAACCACAGTATCATTTTTCACTAACAACACAGTAATTCTTCATACAGTCTAATCCTATCTATATCCATATTTCTTTAATTATCTAAAAAGTCCGTAAGGATTTAGGTCAATCTAAACAAGAGTTAACTGTGTACTGGTGTTTTGTTCAATTCACCTTTATTCTCACATGATGAACTAGCTGGGTGTGCCGGTCCAAGTTTCCAGGTATTTCCCCTAAGAACAATGAAGACAACATTCCTCTGCCTTCTAGTTTCTGTAGTTGCTGTTGGGAAATTTGCTATTTGTCTAGGCATCGTTGCTTTGTGGAAAACATGTGTTTTCTTTCTGGTTTCTTTTAACATGTCCTCCCACCCTCACTCCCCTCCCATCTTTGAGTTCTTCAGTTTTTCTCTGATTTATTTGGATGAAGATTTAGTGTATCTTGGGATTGACTTCCTGAGACTGACAGTTCTTGTCCAAAATCAGCTCTGGAAGATGATCAACCACGATCTCTTCTCATCATCTCCTTATTTGTTGTTGAAAGAGTCTAAAATAGTGCCTGGCACACTTTAGGTGCTTATAAATAGTTGTTGAATGAATTTGTAAATAAATGAGCATTTCTCCATTCCTCCTCATTCTCTCTATGCTCTGATGCTCTGATTTTTTACAGACACCTCACTCTAACCACCATGCCTTTTCCTCTTTTATACTTTTCATCTCTTTATTTTTCTGTGCTACATTTTCTTAAGATTTTTTAAAAGTAATCTCTACAGCTAATGTGGGGATCAAACCTACAACCCCAAGATCAAAGTCTCATGTTCCATCAACTAAACCAGACAGGTGCCCCATTTCTGTGCTACATTTTATTTATTTATTTTTTAATTCATGATTTTAGCCATTTAATTAATTAATTAATTAATTAATTAATTTATTTATTTATTTTTAAAGTAAGCTCAACACCCAACTTGGGGCTCGAACTCATGACTCAAGAGTCACACTCTCTATGGATTGAACCAGCCAGGGACCTCTTTTTCTGTGCTACATTTTATATAATTTTGCCAGATTTATCTCCCAGTGCCTGACTCTAACCTCAGCTACTTTTAATCCATCCACTGAGTTTATAATAATCATTTTAAAATTAATATTTATTTATTTATTTATTTATTTATTTAGAGAGTGAGCATGCTCACGAGTGGTGGAGGAGCAGAGAGAGGGGGAGAGAAAGGGAGAGAGAATCTCAAGCAGGCTCTGAGCTGTCAGGGCAGAGTCCAATGGCTCAAACTCACAAACCATGAGATCATGACCTGGACCGAAATCAAGAGTTGGATGCTTAAATGGACTGAGCCACCCAGGCGTCCCTATAATAATCATTTGTAATTATTGATACCTAACCTTTTTTATAGCATTCTGTTCTTTCACATGCTTTTGATTCTTTGTCTTATGACGTCAATTATTTTTATTTTTTTAATTTATATTTTAATTTTTAAAAAAATATAACTTTTTAGTGTTTATTTCTTTTTGAGACAGGGAGAGAGAGAGAGAGACAGAGTGCGAGTGGGGGAGGGGCAGAGAGAAAAGGAGACACAGAATCCAAAGCAGGCTCCAGGCTCTGAGCTGTCAGCCCAGACCCCGACGCGGGGCTTGAACTCACAAGCAGTGAGATCTTGACCTGAGTCTAAGTCAGACACTTAATCAACTGAGCTACCCAAGTGCCCCTGACTTCAGTTATTTTTAACATACTTATAGCTTGAATCTTGTTATTCCATTGTCTGGGTCTAAACTTGCTCTTTGTTACGTAGGCAAATTCTCATTCATGGTGGATTACTTCCTTGTGGATTTCCCCATTTTGGATTGTGAGCTCATGTTCATGGCCTTGAAAGAGACCTTCACAGGCTATTGTGAAGATCAGATCAATGAACTTACATGAAGAAGGTATGTCTCAAGTTCAGGTGAAAATAAAATCATATTGAAAAGAATATACAGAAGGACAAGAACAGTCCACGAGGTCAGACTAAGTGTAAAAGCAAACAAACAACACAAAACCCCCACAAGACTGACACGCTTAAACCATTAAATCCTGGCAGGAATCACACTGGGGAGGGGCACCTGGGTGGCTTAGTCGGTTGAGCATCCTACTCTTGATTTCAGCTCAGGTCATGACCTCACGGATTCTCTCTCTCCCTCTCTCTCTACCCCTGCCCCACTCATGCGCGTGTGCATATTCTCTCTCTCTCTCTCTCAAAATAAATAAATAAATAAATAAACATTTAAAAAATAAACTTATAAAAGAATCATACTAGGGAATAATATTAAGCACTCTTTCTCATGTGCCAGACACTTTCCTCATATCTTTAACCTTCATAACAACTGCAAGGGTGGTGATATTCCCATCCGACAGAACAGAAACTGCAACAAAGGCATCAATTTAGAGCTAATTGGGGAACCCCAGTTAAAACCCAGGTCTGAATGATTGTAAAGTTCATGCTTTTTCAAATTCACCCCATTGTTCTTCAGAACTATTACTGGAAAAATACACCATCATTTGGACAACATATTTTTTCCCCGTTCCAATTTTAATTCAGGCCAGTTAACCCCACGGATCATAAAAACGTGTTAAATAATTCATGAAAAAGGAGAAAGAATGCATAAAACTACAAAAGAATTGCATTTTTTTAAAATTGCATTTTAAGTAAAGAAATTTTAGTTCTTCATTTTCTTTCATTTTTCCAATTTGGGATTTTGTTTATGCACAAAAAAGGCAATTAACAAGAAGCTTACTTGTGAGAAACCCCTGGAGCTCCCAGAAGATAATAAAAATGTATCTGAGCATTCCAAATACAACAAAGCAAACCAGTGTAAATTTAATCTCTTAATAAGGAGTTTGCAAATGTAACTTCAACATAAACAATTTTGCATCAGTAAACCAGGTCACATTAAAGCCAGTTGGTGGCAACACATTTCAGTCGTCAATCGTTCATTACCCAGGCCCAAGCTGCAACGAGCCTGCTCACAACGTGGGTTTCAGGAGACCCCTCACCAGTCCAGCTCTTCCCAGGATCATCATCCAGAGACCAGTTGGAGTGTTCGAGAATTGCCATCTATCTTAAATATTATCAGCATAAGTTGTACCTAGTCATTTGGAGTTAGGGGATCTGATTTTAATGAGGTAGATTGACCACTTATTTAAATTTTTTTTTTCAACGTTTTTATTTATTTTTGGGACAGAGACAGAGCATGAACGGGGGAGGGGCAGAGAGAGAGGGAGACACAGAATCGGAAACAGTCTCCAGGCCCCGAGCCATCAGCCCAGAGCCCGACGCGGGCTCGAACTCACGGACCGCGAGATCGTGACCTGGCTGAAGTCGGACGCTTAACCGACTGCGCCACCCAGGCGCCCCATTGACCACTTATTTAAAATGCTGGTCTAGGTTTCTTGGGGCGCCCCATTGACCACTTATTTAAAATGCTGGTCTAGGTTTCTTGGGGTGCCCCATTGACCACTTATTTAAAATGCTGGTCTAGGTTTCTTGGGGCGCCCCATTGACCACTTATTTAAAATGCTGGTCTAGGTTTCTTGGGGTGCCCCATTGACCACTTATTTAAAATGCTGGTCTAGGTTTCTTGGGGTGCCTGGGTGGCGCAGTCGGTTAAGCGTCCGACTTCAGCCAGGTCACGATCTCGCGGTCCGTGAGTTCGAGCCCGCGTCGGGCTCTGGGCTGATGGCTCGGGGCCTGGAGCCTGTTTCCGATTCTGTGTCTCCCTCTCTCTCTGCCCCTCCCCCGTTCATGCTCTGTCTCTCTCTGTCCCAAAAATAAATAAACGTTGAAAAAAAAAAATAAAAAAATAAAATGCTGGTCTAGGTTTCTTGATTTAATCAACTTTCAGCAAATAGTGTTTGTCATTTTGTGTGCGTGTGCCTGTCATTTGATATAAAATTTAAGTGTTTATTTATTTATTTTGAGCGGGTAAGGGCAGAGAGAGACAGAAAGAGAAAATCCCAAGCAGGCTCCTCACTGTCAGTGCAGAGCCCGACCAGGGGCTCAATCTCGAGAACTGTGAGATCATAATCTAAGTCAAAATCAAGACTCAGACACTTAACCAACTGAGCCACCCAGGCACCCAATGATATAAATTATTTTTTCCTTCTAACTGTGTATCATCTTATTTATGTTTCTTGAAAGAGATTTTTTTTTTTTAATTTACATCCAAATTAGTTAGTATATACTGCAACAATGATTTCAGGAATAGATTCCTTAATGCCTCTTACCCATTTAGCCCATCCCCCCTCCTACAACCCCTCCCGTAACCCTCAGTTTGTTCTCCATATTTATGAGTCTCTTCTGTTTTGTCCCCTTCCCTGATGTTCATCTGTTTTGTCTCTTAAAGTCCTCATATGAGTGAAGTCATATGATTTTTGTCTTTCTCTAATTTCACTTAGCATAATACCCTCCAGTTCCATCCACGTAGTTGCAAATGGCAAGATTTCATTCTTTCTGATTGCTGAGTAATACTCCATTGTGTGTGTGTGTGTGTGTGTATATATATATATATATATATATATATATATATATACCACATCTTCTTTATCCATTCATCCACCGATGGACATTTGGCTCTTTCCATACTTTGCCTATTGTTGATAGTGCTGCTATAAACATGGGGGTGCATGTGTCCCTTCGAAACAGCACACCTGTATCCTGTGGATAAATGCCTAGTGGTGCAATTGCTGGGTCATAGGGTAGCTCTATTTTTAGTTTTTGAGGAACCTCCATACTGTTTTCCAGAGTGGCTGCACCAGCTTGCATTCCCAATTGATATAAATTTTATACACGATCTTTACGCTTCAGGTTTGGCTGTAGGCTACATTTGACTATGGGGACTTTAAAAAATGTTAATCCCATTAAATGATTAACTAATTAAAATCAATCATTAACTTCACAAATGTATCTAAAGAAATATGGAAAGATGATTTTGTTGATAAATTTAACAAAAATAGAGGACTTAAATAACTGGAGTCTTTGGGAGATGAACCCTCTCCAGCTAATTGGTCAGTTTTGCATTTTGACCGAGAATTTATTTTTGTCAGATTCTGTGAAGAGACCACCATTACCAAAAAATATACTGACATTATGAAAGTATTTTAGATTTTATTTTCCTAATAATCTGGATTACTTCTTCTATGCATTAGACTTTAACAAATTAAGTGATTTTTTTAACACTATGACAGCAATACAAATAAAATAGTTAAAATTGTAATCACCTCAACATGAAAAATCACTTTGCCTTCCTATTTAGGGCCCCTTAGGGATGCCTGGGTGGCTCAGTCGTTTAAGCATCCCACTTTGCCTCACCATTTGTGAGTTTGAGCCCTGCCCCAGGCTCCTCACTGACAGTGCGGTGGAGCCTGCTGGGGATTCTCTCTCTCCCTCTCTCTCTCTGCTCCTCCCCTCCCCTCTCTCCAAAAATAAACTAACTTCAAACAGACAAACAAACTTCTGCTCTAAAAAAACCATGCTGGTGGCACACACACGGTCACCCACTCACACAATCCCTGGCCGCCAGGGCACATGGGCGCTGATGGCCACACGCTTAGTCAGTGGCACCCCAGCTCCCAGGTGTCAGATTTGGAGTCTAGCAGCCACAGAAATTGGGCTTCCAGGGCACTGGACTGGAGCCTGATTTCCTTGTTTCCCAAGTTATCTTTGATCATATGCTGGTTGTTATATTTCAAAGATTATTTGTAGGAATAATTTGGGATGAAGGTAGCTTTCTCCACAGAGAATTTGTGTTTGCTGCTTTCAAGAGCCTGGGGGCATTGCCAGTGCTGAGCTATTCAAAGCTGAGGCTTGGGATGCCCTGCCGTAGCCCAGGCAAACAGAACCAGGCTGTGATTCTGGCAGATTGGTCCACTTCTAGTTTACCCTTAACCGGGCATATTGCGGGGAATGGGGTCTCCTGTTAGACTTTCCACCCGGGGCAGGCCTGGGGACATATTCATCTCAAGAGGCCATCAGTAGGAAAGTTCAACCCTCCGCTTCAGTGCAATCCTCAGGAAGGGACCAGCCTCTGGGCTCCTCACTCCTTGATCCCCGTGCCTTAGGATGCTGTCCTACCTCATCCCATCTTGTCAGCTCTTTACAGAGGTTATTTTCAACATTTTATCCAGCTTATTTAGCTGTTTCAGCAGGAGGGTTGCTGGGGAGAGTTATCCTATTACAGGAGAGTCCTGTTGTTTTAATTTGAGTTCCTTTGATTAGTGGCGGATCCCAGCCTCTCTTCTTACACCGGTGGCAATTCCAATTTCCTCTTCTGCAAAATGCCTGCTCATCCCCTGTGCCCTCTTTTCTCCTAGTTTCCTGCTCTTCTCTTGTTGATGTGAAGGTGTTCCTTAAATACCCTGGATGTTAATTCTGTGTTAATTGTATACATCTTTTCCTAGTCTGTTATCCAGCCACTGAGTGCCTTTCTGGTGTTTTACTGAACAGAAATCCTTGATTTTGATGTGGGCAAATTCAACATATTCTCCTCTAGAAGGTTTGCAATGTGTCAATATCGTCCTTAATAACTGCTGTTCAAAGCCAGCCCTTCCAGTGTCATTTGACCTGCACGAAGTAGAGGGGCCCTGACCTTCTGCTATTTGTTCACTAAGCTTGTATTTTCACAGGCTAAGTCTGCAGTGTTGGCTGGTGACCTTGCTACATCGCTGCTTCATTTGTTAGTTTCCAATATAAACCACAAGTCCCTGACGTGTGTTGCTGTTAAACCGTATACCCCCTCATCCTGCGCTAGGGAAGTTAAGTCTTAGACCTACAGGCAGAACACAGATCTCTATTATTTTTCATCTTGATTCGGCCCACCGTTCCCGGCTGCTAAGTTATTTTTGGACCCCGATTCATCCAGTGCTTTGGCTGTCCCAGTTTTTTGCCACCTGAAACTTTGGTAAATATGTCATCTGTTTCTCTGTCCAAGTAACTGGAGAGAATGTGGAGCACAAGAGGACTAAGGCCAGAACCCTGGACCGTGTCCCCAGAGTCCTCTCTCAGGCAGATATTGACTAATTAATGATAACATCCCCTGAGAGTTCTTGAGGAGCATCTAAATGTCTGAGCCTGGGCTGAGTGCTGGGGATGCAAGATGGCGGAGGAAACAAGTCCTCCACCCTCACAGGGCTCACACCCTTGTGGAGGAGGCAGAGGCAATTACATATACAAATTACAACTTCCCCTTGTTCTTTTGTTTTTACAAAGAACTCCCTCACAGATCGTCTCTTTTGAGCCCTGTTTGGGATAGGCAGTCAACCAGGAATAAGTTTACTTAACCACACACCATCCTCAATCTCCCAAGTTATCCTTGGGGCTATTAGGAGATCAGTCAAATGCTTTGCTGAAATTCACGGGCATGGTGTCTGCCATACTAGTGAAATGCATCAGACAGGACAGAGGTCAATCTGGCAAGAATTATTCTTCACGAATGCACCCTTTGTAATCGCTTACTAATTATTTGTTCATAATTCACTGAGTGTCCCCCGGGGGCATTTCCTGAAAGGTCCATGAGGCGCATTCTCGGACTGTGCTGATCATCAGGCCCAGAAGATTCGAGAGGATTTTACAGTCTGCGCTGTTTACCCTTCAGCCCAGCAACTCAGGGGGGCCGGTAAAGCCATCTTCTGGGTCCAATGTACCCCCTCCCACTGCCAGGAGGTGGTAACAGTGTTCCTCCAACTGTGTGGGGGGATTGGGGTCCTCTCCCATTAATGAATTAGGAAATGCATTTAGCAAGTCGTGACTAGCATTTCCTTTTAAATAAAATAGAATGAATAGAAAGTATCAGAGAGCATTGTAGGTGGTAAGGGTACATGCTGTTTTATGAAATTTTTCTTTCAGTTATATATTATACGTATGCATGCTGGGTTAAGATCTGTGGGTCTTGGTGGAAAAAGTTCGAAAGCTACCGGCAGTGATTAAGCCCATCCTCTTGAGTCAGCTAGAATAGGGTTCAGCTGTGACTTTGGGCAAGTTACTCAACCTAAGAGAATTTCACCGATAAAACAAGATTGTAATACCTATCTCCTTGGGCTTTTATGAGGATTAAATGAAATAATAAGTGAAAATTGCTTGGTTCAGCACCTGGAATGTAATGTGTTCAGAAGATGTGGTTATTTTCTAGCTTTGAAGATATGCACACATGGCCTGGTTTCCTTCTCATTCCCAGCGCTATTAATTTCACTTCCTCCTTTCTATTTTCAGCAGTTTGGAGAAGCAAGTCTGTGGCTTTCTAGCAATCCTGGATTTTATGGATATTATCTCTCACATCTCAGAGGGTTTCAAGGCTCATAAACCTGCTTCTCCTGCGGCTCGATGCCTGTGTTGCCTGCTGTTTGGGGGTGGCTCTGCGCGCCCCAGCCCACCCTTTTCCATCAGAGGCCAGCCTCCTGGGCCCCTCTGGTTACCAGCAGGGGCCGTGGGTGTTTTTAAAAGTAGGCTCTCTCCTTCCTTTTCCTCTGAGGAAAGGAAACCTTTTCCTGCTTGTCTCCCCAGGGTTGTAACCTCTCTTGCATTCCCCGGGCCTGGGCCTCTTCTTTTCCCGCCTCAGGTCACCCCTGCTCCTTGGCCAGGGGGCAGGGGTGCGCTGGCCTCATTGCGGCTGCCCTCACTGTTCTCTCACCCGGGGTGCTGGAGCCATCTGCCGCGGGGGGGTTGTGGGGCCGCTCATCTCTACTCCCTCTCCCTGAGCTGGGGTCCAAGGGTCAGGGGGTGGGGGGCAGACTGCAAAGCCCACCTACTCCCAGGAACAGGCACCGGGCTGATGACTTTCTGGCCATGTGAAAACTCCACGCACCTCACTAGTTCACATCAAGTACTGGAGGTGCTGAGATGACTAAGAAATGCTCCCGGAGTTCAAAAATTCAGTCTAGTCCTAGGTCTTTAATGCCACCCTTCAAAAAAGCAGCAGGCACAGGGGTGGGGGGCACCTCTAACAGTGGAAACTACCTACCTTAACGGTAGGTAACAGCTATGTAACAGCTTCTAGAACAACACAATCAGAATCAAAGAAATTGGAAGGCCGAAGCCAAGTTTGCTTTTGAAAAAAGCCTGTTCCCATTTCAGGGATTTTCCTCCTCAAGTGTCTACAAAACAGATACCATTCTTGTTTTTCTTTTTAGATTACGTATTTAGTGCCATGGGTCAGGAGGGAAGTGGGACACCAGAGCATTGCTTCCGGGCCACACTGAACACAGCATCACATGGAGCAAACACGGAGTCACAAAGTCCACTCCACTTCTGGAGACAGGTCCCCGAGTGACCGTGGGACACTCCCCTCTGCTCACAACTAGCAAATAAACATCACTTAGAGAAAAGTTTGTGATCAGTGCACCAGCAGGCAACAAAATGGATACTTCTCAAATATTCCAAGATTGTACACCCTTATCAACAATCAAATTAGAACTAGGCTTTAATTTTTAAAAACAGCTAAGATAGGAACTACTTTTCTACAACTTTCCTTTGGCCAAACATAGGTTATAAATGGTTTTTAATCTGTGCTTTACAAAATGGGGAGCTGATGTGTCAAAATTAAATTTCAAGAGAAAAAGATGTATAGAAAGATCAAGCTGAGCAGAGCCCTAATACTGAAAACAATCCTTAAAAAAGATTCTAGTAACTAATGGTTAGTAAATAGCCACACACATATTTTTTCAGTTTTTTAATTTCTCCTTCTGATTACAAAATACATTAGAGGCACAGGACATAGAAAATGAGTTTCTCCAGTAATTCCATTTCCAGTGTCAAACCTCAGAAACAGTTGTGTGTCTGACCCACCTTCTCACAGGGAGATGCCTGTGTGTGAACACCCCCAGAAGCATGTGTAGAAGTAGAAATGTCTGCTTCCATCCACTCGTTTGAGGTACTTCTGCCTGGCGAAGGACGGGGAGCAGGACCTCAG
This sequence comes from Lynx rufus, assembly GCF_022079265.1. Lineage (NCBI taxonomy): Eukaryota > Metazoa > Chordata > Mammalia > Carnivora > Felidae > Lynx > Lynx rufus. The sequence continues at coordinate 113,923,740 of NW_025814878.1, read as the reverse complement.
GCCAGTGCTGGGAGTAGCACACCTCTCGCCCCACCGTGTTTTCTCAGCTAGGGTTGTCCAAAAGACAGGGGAACATTGAGGGGGAGAGGGGGAGAGGGACTCAAAGGAAACACGTCAATGTGGCATTCTGCAGTGTGGGAATAAGGACATGGGACAGGAAGAGCTGGAAGTGGGAGGCAATGGCAACAGTGACAAAAGAGGCCGCTGGAGAGGCAAAGGTGCAGGGGGAGGGCGGCACCCCCTCCACCCTCAGTGAGTGACTTCAAGGGACCCCACCCCCACGCTGCACACCCTGCTCCTGGTGGCTGTGCACAGAGCAGCTCCCACAGGCGGTGAGCGGTGGCGGTGCCCCTGGATGTCACCAGGCAACTGCTCAGGACAAAGCCCTCCCCAGGAGATGTGGGAGCCAGACGCTCTGCCTCCCCCTCTCCAGTTTATTCAGTCAGAGTTAGGAATGCTGGGCCAGTCCTTACCATTGTGGAGCTACACTCGCAGGCGGATGACACAGGAATAGGATGAGTTGAAATAGGGAACACAATTTACTCAGGGATGTCTTTCTGGAAAAGTTATGTTTCAACTGAGACTTGAACACATCCCCCCCCCCACCCTGCACCTGACCATCCTCCAGGCACTATCCCTCCAGGGAGTAATTTCATCCAGCCTGTCACCATCACTGGCTGTCTACATGTCGCAACATGGCCTATCTGGCTATGGCCCCTACCTAAGACCCTCTGTTTAGTTCTCTTTTGCTCAAGGCTGAGATGACCTCAACTCACTATTCCCTCAAGTGCACCATTTGTGTTGCTGTTTAAGAAAGCCATACAGAGAAAGACAGATACCATATGTGTTCACTCTTATGTGGATCCTGAGAAACTTAACAGGAACCCATGGGGGAGGGGAAGGAAAAAAAAAAAAAAAAGAGGTTAGAGTGGGAGAGAGCCAAATCATAAGAGACTCTTAAAAACTGAGAACAAACTGAGGGTTGATGGGGGGTGGGAGGGAGGGGAGGGTGGGTGATGGGTATTGAGGAGGGCACCTGTTGGCATGAGCACTGGGTGTTGTATGGAAACCAATTTGACAATAAATTTCATATATTTAAAAAATATAAATAAATAAATAAATAAAACAAACCCGGGGGGCGGGGGGAAGAAATCCTATGCCAGACAGCTGGGGTGAGCTTTTACCACCAGAGGTCTGGGTACCAGCCTGACGCCAAGTCTAACGAGGGCACCCTGCATACAAGACTACCTCCTTCTCCTGGAAATCTGGGGAGTGGGTTTCCTATGCAAGGACAAGTCTCTTGTGGCAATGGAGGACATGCCACTTGCTTTCTGGAGAGCTGCCTCAGTACTGCAGGTAACCCGGCTTCTGCGAGCCCTCCACACAGCCTTAAGGGCTTCCAGAAGTCAGGCCACTACAAGTTTCATCTCTTTTATATCCTGCCCGCCCCCCCGCCCCGCCGTTGGTAACGCTCCTCTCCAACCTCCAATCAAGCTCATGTGGCCCCTAGACCCTGATGCGACGCACCCACTGCAATGGCTGGTTCCAGAAAGGTCATGGCTGTGTAACAGGAATACTGTGATATAACTCCCCACCTCCTCCGGCCCCTCCTTCTGAGAACGCGTGTGCGGGGGTGAGGCATCCGACGCGGAGAGTAGGGTATAATAGGATCTTTGCTTTCATCAGGCAAGTGTGACTCAGTCTTACCCTCCAGCTCTAGACCTGCTTGCCGTCTGCGCTCTGCCCCCACTCTCTCCAGAACCGGCTCACATGCTTTGCTACTAGTGCTTCACCAGCAAAACCTGGAGTGCTGCCCCACAAAAGCTACATCCACATCCTAAACCCTGGAGCCTATGACTGTGAACTGATACGGAAAAAGGGAGTTTGCAGATGTAGTTAAGTGGAGAATCCTGAGATGAGTCCATCCTGGATTCTGAGGTGAGCCCTAAATCCAAACACAAGTGTCCTAAGAGACACAGGCAGCATAGCGGGCCTTGTGAAGACACAGGCAGAGATTGGGGTTCCACAGCCACACAAACCAAGGAGCCTCTGGAGCCCCAGAAGCTGGCAGAGGCAAAGCATTATCCCTGAGGGCCTGCGGAGGGAGCACGGCCCTGCTGGTACCTTGATTTTGGACATCGGGCCTGCAGAACTCTGAGAATTCCTGTTGTTTCAAGCCAGCCAGCTGGCGGTGGTGCATTAGGGCAGCCCCAGGGACCTAACACACCACCCTTAGCAGACCCAGGGGCCATTCCCAGTCCCATGCCCACTCACCCCGCAGCAGCACTTGGAGGTGACCGTTCCGTCATCAGACACTGCCTCTACCCTGATTTCCTGGCTCCACAATGCCGTTTTCCTACCTCACAGGACACTTTCACAATCTTTTATGCTGAGTCCTTCACTTCTCCCCACTGCTAAATGTTGGACGCCCCTAGCTCAGCCATGAATCCTCTTCATGAAGCATCCTGTTCCACGGCTCTAAACACCATCCACACACTGACACTCCCAATTTACCTCTGCAGGATGCGGGCACAGTAGGGGCTCCAAAACTATTTGGGGAAAGAGTAAAATCTTTTCACATAAACCACCATTTCAAATGTGTTTACCATACTGGGGCACCTGGCCGGCTCTGGCTCAGTCGGCAGAGTGTGCGACTCTTGATCTCAGGGTGGTGAGTTTGAGCCCCGTGGTGGGTGTAGAGCTTACTTAAAAAAAAAAAAAAAAAAAAATTAACAAATGTAATAAATGTGTTTACCACACTCACTTTGAAAGCACTTTCAGATATACTCTCTTGCTCTTCTCATAAAAGCCCTGTGGCTCCTGGGGCTCCTGGGTGACTCAACATCCAACTTCAGCTCAGGTCATGACCTCGCACTTCACAAGTTCAAGCCCTGCATCAGGCTCTCTGTCAACGCAGAGCCTGCTTCAGATCCTCTGTCTCCCTCTCTGCCCGTCCCCCACTGGCATGTTCTCTCTCAAAAATAAACAAATGTTAAAAAAAAAAAAAAAAAAAGCCCTGTGGCTCTTAGGTGACTGGGCGCTAGTCCTTCAGCTATTCTGTGGCAGAACGCAGGTTTCTGGATCTTTCATGCCTCTCCTGTTGACCCTCTCACAAGGCTGGAGTATCCCCTGAAGGTTCTGTTCCATGGTCATGCTGTTCCAAGATTCCTCTGCAGAAGGAATCCAGTCTGTGACCCCGCCCTCTGATTATTAAGGCTTCTTAAGAGGTTTTTCTCTCTAGAACAGGGGTTGGCAAAGTAGGACCTATGGGCCAGATCTGGTCAGCTCTCTGCTTTTGTAAAGAAAATCTTCCTGGAATACAGCCACATTCATTTGTGTACGTACCGTCTAGCTGCTTTTGTGCCCCAACAGCAGAGCTGAGTAGCTACGACAGAGACCATAGAGCTCATGAGCCCAACATATTTACTCTCTGGCCCTTTACAAAAACAGCGTGGCCACCCATGCTCCGGAATTAGCCACAGCGAAGGTCTCCCCTCCTTAGCGTGCTTGCACAATCTGTCTCCTGCGTCCATTCTGTGGTAGTCAGGTGTGATCTTTTCTGCTTTCCCACTCATCACACTCATGGGATTGGAAATTGTATGAAACCGACTACGTTGACGGTCCTCATGATTATTAACAACCTTTCTTCCTTCCTCTCTCCAGTCAATGCCTCTTCCCAAAGTGGAGTCTTTAATGATCAATAAGGTTGGTATTCCTCATAAAGGCCTTCCCACATTCGCGATACTCCCAGGTTTCTCTCCTGTGTGGACTCTTTGATAGGCCCTTAGATTCATTTTGGCTGAAGGCTTTTTCACACCTCTGGCACTCTTAAGGCGTCTCTGCAGTCTGAATAGTCTGATGGGTGATGACATGGGGCTGATTTCTGAAGGCCTTCCCACAATGGCCACATGTAAAAGGCTTTTCCCCAGAGACTACTCAGAGGCACCAAGCTTTGGGAGCTCTGATGTTTGTGGGGCTTCTCTCCAGTGTCAACTCTACAGCGCACAGTAATTAATGTAATACATAAAAGCTCTCCCACCCTTGTTGCACACATATAGCCTACTAGGGGTGTGAACTCTCTGATACGTAATGTGGTATAACCTATTGCTTTACATCCTACGCAGCTTTTCCCTAGTGTGGACTATGTAATCAACAACAAAAAGCAACCTCCTGAGGAAAGGCCTCTCTGCACTCCTTACAGATATACATATACTCCTTCTAATCAGGAAGAAAGGGAAAAGGGGCCTCGTTGTCTTCGAAGGTTCTTCCACGCTTGGAGCCTTGTCTATTACAAAGAACTAATGAGGAGCTTGAGTGATTGGTTCCTGGTGATTCCTGGTGCTATCTCTCCACCCTCAGCTCTCAGGACACTTCTTCCCATGTGTTGGAAGCTGGGAACTAGAGCTGAAGGTCTTGCCACATTGCTTACATTCACTGCCTTCTATCTGCTGCGGACAGTCACAGCCCTGGACACACAATTTCCCACACTTGCTGCAGGAGTGGGCTCTCTCTGGTGTGGGCACACTGATGCACAAGAATCTTATTGCTTCTCGGTGCTTTCTCATACTCTGTATATCCATCACACTCTCTTGCCAGTGCAGTTCCTATGGGCTGCAGAACGGGACAGTGCAAACCTCTCTCCACTATATTTTCTGATACGCAGTAAGTTGTGACTTCCCAGTGGATCTCTAACTGCACTCACCATACTTGAAGGATCTTTTCTTCTAAGACCTCTGGTCTTAGAGACTCTAGGAAAGTCTACCAAATTGGATCTCTGGGGCCCAGCCTTTGGGAGTCTTCCCCACACCTTCCCTCCATACTCAGTGTGGTCAGAAAGACCCTGCTTTACTGCTGACTCCACCTTCTTGGCTCTGCTCTCACCATCTGACAAATAAAAACATGGCATGACCTGATAGCCACTGTGAGCAAAAACCAACCCGAGAACAGAACAATCAAAGAGAGAATAGGAGGGGCGCCTGGGTGGCTCAGTCAGTTAAGCATCTAACTTTGGCTCAGGTCGTGATCTCACAGCTCGTGAGTTCGAGCCCCACATCGGACTCTGTGCTGACAGCTCAGAGCCTGGAGCCTGCTTTGGATTCTGTGTCTCCCTCTCTCTCTCTGCCCCTCCCCTGTTCATATTCTGTCTCGGTCTCAAAAATGAACATTTAAAAAAAAGGGAGAGAGAGAGAGAGAGAGAGAGAGAGAGAGAGAGGGGGAGTGTGCAGCATTTACCCTCCCAACCCTTCACAGTAAGGCAGGGAAGGGGGCTTGAACGGGGACAGGAGCCAGCAAAGAAGGCCGAGTAGACTGGTAAACACAGAGCATAAGAGGGAGGGGACAAAGGACAGAACAAAACACCTAGGGAATAAATAGGAAAATCAGCCAATATATGAAGATGAAGTCAACCCCTTGAATGTAAGGGGTGAGAAAACAAAGAAGCAGGCAAAGGGGAATGGCTGAGGGCAGAGGTCCTCGGTGTCGTCACACAGACAGACCAGGCAGAGGCATGGCATCAGCCGCCGTCCTCTGGGTGCTGACGGCTAGCCCCAGAAAGGAATGTGTGCTGGGTATTCCTGTGCCCATCAGATTTCCACCCGGTGGCTAAGAGACCAAGAGAAAATGAGGAATCCCCTAGATCCGTGTTCTGCCTTGGGTGCAGCCATGTTTCAAAAGGCACAAGGCAGGGGTCACAACAAGGAGGGAGCGAATGGCCCCCCTCACTCACTGGTGCAAATGAAGTCCTCCGTCCCTCAGTGGCCGGCAGACCTGGTCCCCGCTGCGCTTCCCTTTGTTCTAGGAAGACGATCAGATTAGGCTGGGAAAAATGAAATTCTGTTCATAGCACTGAGACAGGAAAGGGAACATGGTGGACCAAAACCAGACTTAGCCCTAAGCCATGAAACGGATACGGCAGGGGAGCCAACAGGCAGGCTGCTATCTAAGGGGATGACCATCTCAGGACAGAAGTGAAACCCCCACGGGCAGGGTCTTCAATACAAAGGCAGATCACCTGGGTGCTGCAGAGGGTAGACTCACATCACAGAAAAGGTGCCCATTCCCAGTGAGGGAAATATCAGAACCCAACATTTATGGGAGGCAGAACTAGCTCACGTTTCATCAGGAGGAACCACGGAGCTTACAAGGATCCAGAAAGTAAAACCAACTAACCTGAAATCTTTAGAGCATGCTGCTAGCAAATGGGTGGCAGCAATGACTTAGTTATAGCAATGGATGAACTGAGTCACACAGATTTCTGCCCCAGTCATATCACATTCCCCAAATTCTCCATCACATCTTAATGGAGACTCCTCTCGGAAGGGTCAGATGATGCCAGTCCCCATGAGTGAAGTGTAGAGCTGTGGCCTCACACGTCCTCGAAGGTCACCCAATCCTGAAACACGTGATTTCTACTGCCACCAGAGGAATACTCCCTGAGGGGCACAACCAGATTCAGCAGGGTAAAGGGGAGGCTTTGAATCTATGTTTATACCTGACAAGCAAAGACAGCTATGGAATAAGACAAGGGTCAAGTTTAGGAAGACCCTTCCAGCAGAGAAGCGGTGGTCAGGGCTGCCATGGTTAGCAAATGTCACAGCGATGAAAGTGCAAGGGAAAACTGCGTTTCTCTCCCCTCTCCCAACACTTTTGGTCACCAAATGTGTGTCTATTGGGGGGCCAATGTGGGGAGGAGAGTGTTCCTACACCAAGCAGTTCTCTGACACCAGCTGGGTGTCCCACAGTTTAGAGATTTTAAGTAATCTCTATACCCAATGTGGGGCTTGAACTCACAATCCCAAGATCAAGAGTCACGTGCTCTACGGACTGAGCCAGGCAGGCACTCCAAGGGTGTGCCACAATTTAACTCAATTTTGATACTATGTGGAGAAAGCATCAGATCCTACAGGTTAAGGGCTCAGTTCCACTGGTCTGTCCCCACTTCAGACACCAGTCTTAAGTCCAAGTTGTCACCTGCACTAACTGACTGGCTATAAATCAGGTTCCCATGACCCTCTCCTCAGGTTCCATTAATTTGCGAAAGGCGCTCTCAGAACTCAGGAAAACTGTACTTACTATTGCCAGTTTATTACAAAGGGTATTAAAAGATATGAATAAACAGTTAGATGAAGGGATACATAAGCAGAGCACAGGTGCCTCCTCCCCTGTGGACTTAGGATGTGCCACCTCCTGGCAAATGGACACGTTCTTGTTCATCAACCCGGAGGAGCTCATCAAATCTCACTGCCCAGCAATTTTTACAGGGCTTATTATCCAGCCCTCTTCCCTTCCCACAGATTGGCAGGTGGTGCTGAAAATTGCAACCCTCCAATTACTTGATCTTTCTGGTGATCAGCTCCATCCTGGGGTTATCAAGGGACCCTACCTTAAGTGCCCTTGTTAGCATAAACCCAGTGCACTTGGAAAGGGACTCCTGAAGAGTAGCAAGAGACAATCCTATCACCCAGGAAATTCCAAGGGCTTTAGGAGCTCACTGCCAGGAATCAGGGACAAAGACCAAATATATTTATTATACCACAGGAAGGAATGCAAACTTTAATTAATTAGATGGCCAGCCAAGGTCTCAGGAAGGGCAGCAGAGGGAAGCAAGGCTTCACAGACCCAAGCGGTAGGGCTGCGGCTGCCATGACTGGGCCTCAGGACTTTCCTCTGCAGAGGGTGAGTGCTTTAGGGCCACAACTGGCAGAGGATGGGGGAAAAGTTTCTGAGGGGACACACACACACACACACACACACACACACACACACACACACACAAAGGCAGTCCTCTGCCTTGTGCCCTGACCAATTCCCAATGCCCAGGGAGGGAATATTTACAAGGCAGGAATGTTTACCAAAGGCGGAGTGCGCACAGCCCTGTAGTTCTGACCCTGCAACCAAACCTACTTTGGAAACCAGACTCTCAGGCAGCAATGGACAATACCCAACATCTCTCGTGTGGGAGAAAGACAGGCAGGCCTCACTCTAGAATTTAAGACTTGTACAAAGTCTGGATGAAGGTATTCCAAACTCTTGAAGGAAAGGATTAAGAGGGGTATTCATTCACTCTCAACATTTTTTTTTTACACAAAGAGCTTTATGAAAAACATCTCTCTCAAATTTTTGTATCATGTAAGATATAAACATAAAATGTATTTATTGATGTTTAGAACAGTAAAAAGATTTATTTCTCACTCGTGTTATAGAAGGGCTGTGGCTTTGCTCCATGGCACCCAGGCTGAAAGGACAATCCCCGAGACTTCCTCGTGGCTGAGCCCAACCAGCAACCACCTTTTCTCTTTTTAAAATTGTGGTGCGATGTATAGAACTTATTTGCCATTGTACGAATTTTTCAGTGGATAGTTCAGTGGCATTAAGTACATTCACACTGCCGTGCAGCCATCACCACCATCCGTCTCCAGAACTTTTCTCATCTGCCCAAACTGAAACTCCATGTCCGTTAAACAATAACTTCCCCCCAGCCCCTGGCAAACACTGTGCTACTTGCTGTCTCTATGAATTTGACTCCTCTAGGTACCTCATGTAAGTGGAGTCGAACAGTATTTATTCTTTGGTGACTGCCTTACTTCACTAACATGTCCTCAAGGTTCATCCATGTTGTAGCATGTGTCAGAATTTCCTTCATTTTCAAGGCTGAATAACAAACATTCCGTTGTATGTACACCGCATTTTGTTTACCCAGTCATCCCCTCGTGGATACCTGGGTGGCTCCCACCTTTTGGCTATCATCACTAACGCTGCTACAAACATGAGTGTGCAAATAAATACTGGAGTCCCTGTTTTTAATTTTTGGAAATATCTTGAAAAACAGAATAGCTGGGTCATATGGTAATTATATTTTAATTATTTTGAGGAACTGCCATACCATTTTTCACAGCAGCTGCAGCATTTTACATTCTCACTGGCAATGCACGAGGGTTGTGATTTCTCTATAGCCTCACCAACCCTTGTATTTTCTGTTTTTCTGGTATAATAATTGTAAGGGGTGTGAAGCGGTATCTCACTGTAGGTGTGATTTGCGTTTCCCTAATGATTAGGGATGTTAAGCATCTCTTCCTATGCTTATTAGCCATCTGCACATCTTTGTGAGAAATGTCTATTATTTAAGTCTTTGGCCCATTTTTTAATGGAGTCGTTTAGGATTTATTTATTTATTTATTTATTTATTTATTTATTTATTTAAATTGTAGGAGTCCTTTATATATCTTGGATCTCTTTCAATTTTTAAAGACTTTCTAAAAAACTTTTTGCATGGAAAATGTCTACAATTCAAGAATTTCTCACGGGGTGCCTGGGTGGCTCAGTCGGTTAAGCATCCGACTTCAGCTCAGGTCATGATCTAGTGGTCTGTGAGTTCAAGCCCTGCATCGGGCTCTGTGCTGACAGCTCAGAGCCTGGAGCCTGTTTCAGATTCTGTGTCTCCCTCTCTCTCTGACCCTCCCCCATTCATGCTCTGTCTCTCTCTGTCTCAAAAATAAATAAACATTTAAAAAAAAAATGTCTCAAAAGTATCATTTATAGTTGGATCAGGATTTTCGAGATTATTTAGCTTTTTATTTTGAAATAACGACAGATCTACAGGACCTTAGATGTTTGTATCTGGAGTTAAAATAGCATCACAGGACGAATGTAAAGGCTGAATAAATATGCAAAGCCAAGCAGGAGGGTCTCTCTTAGCCCATCTCTGCCTGCCCTTTCTCCCGCCGCAAAGGTCACATTTCACAAATCAGAATGGGAAAACTATAGTACACAGAATTTGTATCTGGAAAGGGTGACAAGGGCCATCACTTCATATATATTACTAAGTTACTCTGGTTTCACTGAGAACATCCCCAGAAAAGATTTTCCATATAGGCTAGGCAGTGGAAATCATTCTTTCTACCAAAAATGAATTGTGACAATTAACAGGACAGACTTTCAAAAAAGCTTTTTCAATGTGATCTGACCACTGTCAGAGGGTGCCAGTCACCTACCAACACCACTCTCTTCTTTCCTGCTAACAGAAGCACATTTGTATCCAGGGTGACAAAGTGCTCAGCTAAAAAGGCCACATCTTCCAGCCTCCCCCATAGCCAGGGCTGGTTGGTTACATGAGAGTTCTGGCCAATGAAATGAAAGCCAGGAGTCACTAGATAGGGCTTCCAGAAAGCTCTTTAAAGCCCTGTTATTTAAAAATGTGACACTTTGTTAGAAATACGGAATATTGGGGGGCGCCTGGGTGGCTCAGTCTGTTAAGCATCTAACTTCAGTTAAGGTCATGATCTCACGGTTCGTGAGTTCAAGCCCCATATTGGGCTCTGTGCTGACCGCTCAGAGCCTGGAGCCTGCTTCAGGTTCTATGTCTTCCTCTCTGCCCCTCTCCTGCTCATGTTCTGTCTCTTTTTCTCTCTTTCTGTCTCAAAAATAAGTAAAACATTAAAAAAAGAAATATGGAATCTTGGGTCCTACAGAATTGGGATCTGCATTTTAACAAGATCCTCTGTTTATTCACATGTGCATTTAAAGTTCTGAGAAGTGCTACTTTAAGGGGAGTTTAGTTAGCTTCCTCTTTTTTCCAGCCTGGAATGTGAAGGTGGTGGCTGGAGCTACAGTGGCCATCTTTTGACCATGATGTGACCTCACAAAAGCCACATGCTAAGGAAGATAGTGAAAAAAGCAGGAGGAGACTGAGGCACTGATGACATCATGATCATGGAGCCACCACACCGCCTGGAGCTGCCTGCTCCAGATTTTTTTTTTTTTTTTTTAGTAATCTCTACACACAACGTGGCACTCCAACTCACAACCCCAAGATCAAGAGTCCCATGCTCTGCTGACTGAGTCAGCCAGGCACCGCAGCTCCAGACCTCTTTAACACAAGGGGAATAACCTCTACCATGTGTACTTACTACTGACAAGGAACCACTCCAGATGTACAGACTAGAAGATATCAGAAAGCCCGAAGCAAGAAAAAGGCACAGTCAACCGTTACTGGATCATAAACCATACAGAATCTTTTCATTTCAAGTTAATATATAGAGGCACATGTAAGTGTATGAAAATTTCCACAGGATGGAAGTATATACATCAACTGGGGAGCCTGGGTGTCTCAGTTGGTTAAGCATCTGACTTGACTCTTAATTTTGGCTCAGGTCATGATCTCACGGTTTGTGAGATTGAGCCCTGCATTGTGCTCTGCACCTGCTTGGGATGTTCTCTCTCCTCCTTCCCTACCCCCCTCTCTCTCTCTCTCTCTCTCTCTCAAAATAAACTCAAAAAAAAAAAGTTCTCATCACAAGAAAAAAATTTTAAAAAAAAGTATATGCATCAGAATGCTCAGAGTGTAGGTGGTGGAATTAGGAGTAAATTTAATTTTCTTCCTTATACCTTCTGTTATTGACTGAATTTTTTTACACTGTGCATGAATTTTATAATAAGAGACATTGTTTAGAAAATACATGTACCTTACACAAAAGGACACCTTAACATGAAAAAAGGTACAATATTGAACAGGATAAAGAACTGCCAGGGTGCAGCACCTGGCTAGCTCAGTCAGTGGAGCATGCGGCTCTTCTTGATCTCCAGATTGTGAGTTTGAGTCCCACGCTGGGTGTAGAGTAACTTAAGAAATAAAATCTTAAAAAAAAAAAAAAAAGAATTGCCAGGGTGCTTGGCTGGCTCAGTTGGAAGAGCATGCAGCCCTTGATCTTAGGTTGTGAGTTCAAACCCCACACTGGTGGCAGGGGTGGGGAGTTAGAGACTATTTAAATAAATAAATAAACCCCTAAAAAAAAAAAAAAGAATTGCCTACTCTTGGGGGTGGGAATGGGCTACCAAGAAAACAGTGAATAAAGTGAGAGAGACCTTGCTTGACTAATAATGACAATGGGCTTCAAACTGAGTATAATTTGCACACTCTCTACTCCTATGGGCCAAAAAACTCCCAGGTCACATCACATACATTTTTAAATTTTTTTTAACGTTTATTTATTTTTGAGAGAGACAAAGACAAAGCATGAGCAGGGGAGGGGCAGAGAGAGAGGGAGACACAGAATCTGAAGCAGGCTCCAGGCTCTGAGCTGTCAGCACAGAGCCCAACACAGGGCTCGAACCCACAAACTGAAAGATCATGACCTGAGCCAAAGTCAGACGCTCAACCGACTGAGCCACCCAGGTGCCCCACATCACATATATTTTTGAATAAACATCTGTTCACCAGCTTGATTAATTCCTTGGTTTTCAGACTCTACTAAATTAATGTCTGGCTATATTTCAAAATAACATGATCCTCAAAGGCAAAGAGCAGTCACACCTGAGGCCCACGTACATGTATCCACTTCAGAGGCAGCTCAAAAAACTCTTGTACAAGCACAGTAAAACTAAACTAAGTACAGCTTTCCAGAATCCTCCCTTTAAGGGGAAAATGTTCAAACACACATTTAAGAAGCACTGAAGCATCTTATTGTGTGCATTTCCTTCTTACTGGACTCTCTACACTCCACATATAAGAACATCTCAAGAATTTAAAAACCCACTATTTAAGCTGTCTTTTGAATACAGTTAAGTTAAAATGTGAATACAACAATCCAAATAGGCAAAACTCACCCTAAACTAAAACTATAGCACAAGAGAGTGGCTCAGCAGAGATTACCATACTCATGCCACACAGTGAAATTCAGTAATACCCAATACCCTACTTCACTAGCACAGAAATTCACAAGGCAAGGGATTTTTTTCTTATTTGTTCATTGATGATCTCAAGCATCTAGAACAGTACCTGTCACATATGAGGTGTGGGGGGAAAATGTGAATGACTGTATTAGCAATAAACAAAGTCTTCACTTAAATTAAAATACTACACACAGGGGTGTCTGGGTAGCTCAGTTGGTTAAGCATCCAACTTTTGATCTCAGCTCAGGTCATGATCTCACTGTTCCTGAGATCGAGCCCCAGCACAAAGCCTGCTTGGGATTCTCTCTCCCTCTCTCTTTCTCTCTGCCTCTCCTTCTCCTCTGCTTCTGCTCTCTCTCTCAAAATAAGTAAATTTTAAAAAATTACATTCAGACACACATTAAATCAATTTGCAAATGTCTCCAAGAGAAAAGGATGTTGAATAGTTTCCCACTAATCTATGCATTCACCAAAGAATATAAAGCTAATACAATTTTGTTAATCAAATACTTAGGTGTTACAAACACATGGCAATGAGATGTAAATTATGGTGAAAAGAGGGCAAGGTAGCATGTATACATGATAGATATCCATGTTAGATGTTCAGGCCTCATCCATGGGGATGAGATGACAGGCACTTAGGACCCTAGGAGTGGCAGGAGAGACAAGATAAATCACCTGCCGAACCCAGACACCACAGGCTAGCTCTAAAGGTGAGGATGAGAAGACTGACACACATGATTTAGGCTGTGTGTTTAATGTAACTTGGAAAGCTATGATGCAGACAACCTGATTCAAACATCTTCAAATGTGTATTAACAGACTACCACGTAGCTTGCTGATGCTGGTTATTAAGATCAATGCCCTTTTTTTGAATTCTATGACATAGTTTGACTTTCTATATCCTTTTTATAGGGAAAAGATGTGTGACCAACTTGCAGAAATAGTCTTGTTTGCTTGCCAGATATATTTCTCATTGTAAATTTGCATGCTGGCTAATTATAACAGCTTGAAAGTTACATAAATGTCCAACAATAGGGAATCAGTTAAGAATAAAATTCATTATAGTGCATATATATATATAAGACTACACAGCCATTAAAAAACATGATGTAAAAGTAGAGATTGCCATGGGAAAATGTCCACAAATAGAGGACATTTAGAAAATCAGGTTACAAAACAGATGTATCAAATAATCCTGGCTATGTTTAAAAAACTAAATAGGAGAGAAAAAAACCTGGCAGAACCTTACTAAGCATGGGGTTGTGTCTCAGGGTACAGCTAAAGACGCCTTGTTTTATACTGTAATTTTGTAAATTTAGGTCTCATTTTTCTGCATTTTCCAAACTTTCTATAATGAAAAATAATTGCTTCTATAATCAGAAAACAAGCAGCAATAATTTTGTTTTTCAATTTTCATTCAGATGACCTTAGGCAAGTTAATCAACCTCTCTTTACCTATAAATATGGGGATAAAAGGACTCCTGCCTTTAGGTTACCAGGACATGTAAATGCTTACAACAATCCCTGGCAAGTGGGAGTTGCTCAGTAAAGGTTAGCTATTAGCTCTGAAATTCTTGCAAGTATGCATGTGTACTGGAGGGCCAGGCCTGTCTCACGGGTAGGGTAGAGCCAGCCTGAGAAGCCAGCAGGCCTCTCCATCTAATTCCACAACAACTAACAAAGGTAGAAAGGGAAATTTAGGGCTGAGTTCACAAATTCCCAAGTCTTTAGACACCAGGGAAAAAAAGTAAATGTGAGTGAAGCAGCTGGGAGGCTGACAAGGAGCAGGGTGCTATGGCTCTGCAGAAGTGGCAGCGGGAGGGGGGATGCTCCTCAGAAGTACCTCAATTTGGCCTATTTTATTAATCTCTATAGCCAACATGAGGCTCGAACTTACAACCCTGAGACAAAGAACTGCATGCTCCTCCGACTGAGCTGGCCAGGAGCCCCATTCCACTTATTTTAAAAGCCTGCAGGGGTGCCTGACTGGCTCAGTCAGTTGAACGTCTGATTCTCGATTTTGGCTCAGGTCATGACATCCTGGTTTGTGAGTTCAAACCTCACATTGGGCTCCACGCTGTCAGCGTGGAGCCCCTTGGGATTCTCTCTCTCTGCCCCTCCCCACTCCCATGCTCTTTCTCTCCCTCAAAAGAAATAAACTTAAAATTAATTTTTAAATAATAAATAAATAAATAGCCTGCACTGGCCTAACAGCCCCCATCTACCCTGTAGCTGCCCTGATTTGTGCATTAAAGTATCCACAGAAAAGACCAATTTAAAGTGATAGGAATTTACAGGTTGTTGTACAGGCCATCCCAGTCAATGCTCCTCTTTCTTCAGGGTGTTCACAACTGGGTTTCAAGTTATTTGTCAGTGTTCCCTCAGGTAGGATGTTGTTAAAACACCAGCAATGAACAGGTTTGTTTGTTTAAGTAGGCTCCATGCACAACACGGGGCTTGAACTCATGAACCCAAAATCAAGTCACATGCCAGGCACCTCAACAATGAACAGTTTCTATGCTCACGTGTCAGTCGCTGTTATCAATGATGGAAACCAACTGCATGACCAACCTGTGGTAAGAAAGGGATTCCAGGGTTGGGGGCGTCTGGCTGGCTCAGTCGGTGGCGCGTGCAACTCTGATCTTGGAATTTTGAGAGGTCCACGCTGGGTGTAGAGAGATTCCTTTAAAAAAAAAAAAAAAAGAAAAAGAAAGGGATTCCAGGGTTACACAGGTAACCCGTAGGTAAGTTAGTCTGACTGCTTCCAGTCCAAATGACCAGGGAGGGAATTCAGAGAGTAGGAACTAATACTGGACCAAATGTAATCTGTCCTAGAATTTCAGGGACCGTACGATTTATTGTCACAATGGGGATACTTCTTACTTCTGAGACTGGAAAGGAATGCTATTAATAATTCCACCAGAGGGGTGCCTGGGTAGCTCAGTCGGTTAAGCGTCCAACTTAAGGTCAGGTCATGATCTCACGGTTTGTGGATCTGAGCCCTGCGTGGGACTCTGGGCTGACAGCTCAGGGCCTGCTTTGGATTGTGCCTCCCTCTCTCTCTGTGCCCCTCCCTGGCTGATGTACTCTCTCTCTCAAGAATAATAAACATACTTTAAAAATAATAATTACACCAGAGGGCGCCTGGGTAGCTCAGTCAGTTGACTCTTGATTTTGACTCAGTTCTTGGGATCCACGTCAGGCTCCATGATGAGAGTAAAGCCTGCGTAAGACTCACTCTCTCTCCCTCTGCCCCTCTCCCCTGCTGGTGTTCTTTCTCTGTTAAAAAAGCAGGAGGGGGAAGAGGGCTGGCACCTGGGTGGCTCAGTCGACTATTGACTTCAGCTCAGATCATGATTTTATAGTTTGTGAGATCAAGCACTGTGTTGGGCTCTGCACTGACAGCGCTTCTCTCTTTCCCTCTCTCCTGCCCCTCCATTGCTCGTGTGCTCTCTCTCTTCGAATAAATAAACATTAAAAAAAAAATTGGAGCAGGACATTGGGTCTTGACTAGAAATGTCTCAAACAAATTGGGACATATGGCTACCCAATTAAAATCATAGTGTTCCCTAAGGCCTAGGGTAAATTCCAGCTCTTCACTTGAAAACTATCTACTTTTTTTTTTTTAATGTTCATTTATTTTTGAGAGAGAGACAGATAGAGGGCGAGCTGGGGAGGGGCAGAGAGAGAGAGGGAGACACAGAATCCAAAGCAGGCTCCAGGCTCTGAGCTGTCAGCACAGAGATGGGGTTCAAATTCACGAACCACAAGATCATGACCCAAGCCCAAGTCAAATGCTTAACCCTGAGCCACCCAGGTGCCCTGAAAACAATCTACTTTCATGGCATTTAGAAACCACTCTCTTCAAACCACTGTGTACTAGTAAATAACCCAGTAGACTTATTTAAAGGGTTTACTACCCACAGAGGTTTGGGATCTTCCTTTCTGGAATGCTTGGATTGAAAGCCAAGAGGCTCTACAGCCAGAATGAGGACCCTGGGTCCCAGAATTGATATACTGAAAAGCATTTCAGAAGGCAGTAGTGATTAGTTGATCTCTCAGTTACTGGTCCTTCCCTAGATCCCTGACACCACATCAGCCTCAGAGAGGAGAGACTAAGAGGACTACTCTGAGCAGCAGCTCCACATGAACACAGCAGGGTCAGGAGCTGTCCCACCAGCCACCCTGTTCCCTTTTCCTCTAGGGGTTATAGGTCGGCCACTGGCTCAGAAGCCACCAGTGCAGTAGTGACAGGAGACCATGATTACAGGCCCAAGACCATGTCCATGGTTGAGACCAGCTAGGACTTGTACTTCATGTGCGTTCTACCTAACAACTATCTTCCAGATTCTACTGGAAAACAGGACTACATTACATTCCCATGGTCTGTTTGATAATTATCCTATTCAGCTCTTTTCCTTTCTACGTTGTGAATTTTTAGCTTCTCAAGTTTGCTCTCTTTTCCCTCCTCCTTTACTAATTAACAGAATTCCAAGTCTGGCTTTGAAACTACAGACCTTCCCACCTACTGGTGAAAAAAGTCTCAGCTAGATCAAAGGAAAAAATATTTCTCTGTTCTCCTACAGCTGCAGAAAAGCACGTACTATTCAATGTCACGAAAGTGTTCTTCTTAAGGTTGTTTTTAAGGAGTCCTTCAAGACTCTTGGACTTCAGAGATTGCTACCACGTCCTGGGAAAGTAGTCTTTAACTTTTAAAGTCTATAATTCTGACGGACTTACTTAATTTGTAGTCTTGGTAGCACTATTTATTTATTTATTTAAAAAAAAATTTTTTTTTCCAATGTTTATTTATTTTTGGGACAGAGAGAGACAGGGCATGAACGGGGGAGGGGCAGAGAGAGAGGGAGACACAGAATCGGAAACAGGCTCCAGGCTCTGAGCCATCAGCCCAGAGCCCGACGCGGGGCTCGAACTCACGGACCGCGAGATAGTGACCTGGCTGAAGTCGGACGCTTAACCGACTGCGCCACCCAGACGCCCCTTGGTAGCACTATTTAAATAGATATGCTAGGTTTTTTGGCTCACTCATGACCACAAAGTGTGTGATTTTTCATTCTTAAACCAGGAGAGGATCATTATTAGCAACCTTCTCTACTCATAAGAGCATGGAAATAAAAATGAACAACAATGGCTTTATTGGATTTCGGTGTTTTGGGTTTTTTTTTTTAATGTTTGTTTATTTTGAGAGAGAGCGGATGAGCTGGGGAGAGGCAGAAAGAAAGAGAAAGAGAGAGAATCTCAAGCAGTCTCCATGACCTGAGCTGAAATCGAGTGGAACACCTAACTGACTGAGCCACTCAGGCATCCCTTATTGGATTTCATTTTCAAATAGAATTTGACAATCAAATGTTTAAATTAATTTTATCAGCAATAAACCTCCAACTATTTAAATGTCTGGTGGTTGAAGTTACTCTTTTTGCCCTTAGCAAATGACCCCGGCTGTCTGGATCGGAGAGAGTACATCAATCCTACTAGGGCCAGGGCTCACTCACTCAGCAACCAGGAGAGTAGAACAGGAATGGGCTCCTGGCCCTCCAAGCAACTAGGAAAGGTCTTCATCTTCTAGAGGCAAAATGGTCTGTCCTGTCAGCATAACTTTCCAGTCCTCTTCCTATTCCCTGGGATGAGAGGTCCCTATGATTTCACTAAGGGGACAGAGGGGAGAAAGCAGGGTTGGAGGTCCCATTGCCCATCACCCAGACACCTTTTCTCAGTCCAACCTCAGAAGAGGAGCCACTGGATTCGGACTGGGACTTATTTGAACATGAGGGTTCTGAGAATTTGAGGGGATCCAGATCTAAAGTCCTGTTCTCTACTCGGCTCTATTTCCAAGCAAACATGAAGATGCAGATTCTAAATAGGACACATAAAAACTGTAAATGCTAGGGGTGCCAGGCCAGCTCAGTCAAAAGAGCATGTGACTCTTGATCTCGGGGTTGCAAGTTCGAGCCCTGCTTTGGGTATAGAGATTACTTACAAAATAAAAAAATGATTAATAACATAGGAAAAAAAAAAAACCTGCAAATGTTACTACACTCTGCTCACTTAGAAATCCTAAGTCCACGGGGAACTGAGGAAGGTGGAAAGGAATCCATCTTAAGCCTTCCTTCATAGTACCTCTGAACCAGAGTTCAGACCTGGGAGAAAAGGCTGCATAACATTGGTAATAGTAAAATAAACCAAAAATAAATAAGATAAGACAAAATAAAATTAAATTTAAAAATAAATAAATAAATTAATTAATTAATTAAAATAAGGGGGCGCCTGGGTGGTTCAGTTAGTTAAACGTCAAACTTCAGCTCAGGTCATGATCTCACGGTTCATGAGTTGGTTCCTGAGTTGGAGACCCACATCAGGCTCTGTACCGACAGGGCAGAGACTGCTTCGGAACCTCTGTCTCCCTATCTCTCTGTCCCTCTCCCACTCTCGTTCCCTCTCTCTCTCAAAAAAAAAATTTAGAAAAAAATTAAATTAAAAAAATAAAATAAAGCAGGAGAGAACTTACTAGAATGAATCTATATTCTTAACAAAAGAATTCAAAAGCCTTTAGAATTACTATGTAACAGGTACAAGTTGCAGGCAGAGCAGGACAGGGGCTCCTAAGGCCTTCCTGCACTCACCACACTATGGTTCTTTATCCAGCCCAGATACGCAAGACCTCCCCACTTTCCAAATGGCTTATCACTTCAGTTTTATAGACTGAAAATCCTATTCACAGGCAAGGGAAAAGAGTCAGCATGTTAAGGAATCAGGATATCAGGGCAATTCTCTGCTGATGAGCCCTCTAATTTCATGGCTGCAGTCAAGCTAACTGTCCTCCTCTGTTCCTGCCTCTTGGCTCCTTCCCACTGGCTCTAGATACTCCATTTGATTCCTTCTTTCCTCTCTTCTCATGACCAACTGTAGACTTTCCAGCTTTCCACTATCTTGCTGTCCACTCTAACCTAAAAAAAACCTTAAAGGTTTTTCTGCTAAAAACCACAGAAATACAGAGAACCGGCAGTTAAAGCCTGGTCTGTGTTTCTGGTTTTCCTTTTTAGGTGATATTCTGGGAATCCCTTTTCTTTTTAATATTTTAATTTTTTTTTTTTAATTTTTTTTTTTCAACGTTTATTTATTTTTGGGACAGAGAGAGACAGAGCATGAACGGGGGAGGGGCAGAGAGAGAGGGAGACACAGAATCGGAAACAGGCTCCAGGCTCTGAGCCATCAGCCCAGAGCCCGACGCGGGGCTCGAACTCACGAACCGCGAGATCGTGACCTGGCTGAAGTCGGACGCTTAACCGACTGCGCCACCCAGGCGCCCCCTAATATTTTAATTTTTGAGAGAGAGAGAGAAAGCTTGAGGGAAGGGCAGAGAGAGAGGGGACAGAGGATCTGAAGCAGGCTCTACACTGAAAGCAGAGAGAGAGCCCAATGCGGGGCTTGAACTCACAAGCTTTGGATCATGACTTGAGCCAAAGTCAGATGCTTAACCAACTGATCCACCCAAGCACCCCTGGGAATCTCTTTCCTACCACACTTTCATTATCAAGGGTGGATTTCAACTCCATCCCATTCATACATACTTTCTCCAACACTTATACTGGGGGCCTCCTTTTTTAATTTTTTTTTTTTCAACGTTTATTTATTTTTGGGACAGAGAGAGACAGAGCATGAACGGGGGAGGGGCAGAGAGAGAGGGAGACACAGAATCAGAAACAGGCTCCAGGCTCCGAGCCATCAGCCCAGAGCCTGACGCGGGGCTCGAACTCACGGACCGCGAGATCGTGACCTGGCTGAAGTCGGACGCTTAACCGACTGCGCCACCCAGGCGCCCCCAAGGGGGGCCTCCTTTTTTAACGACAAAATATGGGGGGCTGGCAAACTCCAAATTGTGGAGTCTTCCACCTTAATGCCCCCCCCCATTTAATATAATTAAATCATTCTGATACAGGATTATAATGACAAAAGGAACTAGACTCATTTCACGTATTTGGGGGAAGCTGGAGGAATATGCTCTCTCCGACAGACAGAACCTACTCTGAGGTGTGGATGGGCCCAGTGGGCAATTCCTTTTTGTGTGTCTGGGATGGAAAGATGACAGTGGCAGTGGGCAGTCACCCTAGATACCTACCAGTCAGTCCCAGGCCTAAGATCCTGCTGTGGGAATGCTTACACAGAACTCCAGGCAGGAGAAAGGCAAGAACTGAGAACACTTAGAAAACTGCACATTGTTAATGAATCTCGGGGTCCTGAGTTTCAGCCCCACATGGGGGGGTAGATTTTACTCAAGACAAGAAAAGAAAGAGAGAGAGAGGAGAGAAAAGAAAAGAAAAAAGAAAAGACAGAAAGAAAGAAAGAAAAAGGAATCTCTTGCCTCAGGGCCCAGCAGCACATCAAGGCTCTCTCTGTCAAAAACACTGGGAATTAGGACCTGTACAGCTCCACCCAGCAACACTTGCATCAAAAGAGCGCTTGGCATACCAATAAGGGACATTTCAAGCCAAGTCACACGCAAATTCCAAGCCTTTCGTCGGGCATAAACATAAATACTATAAATTAGAAATAAATAAATATTGACTAAAACAAAAACCAAAAACAGAAGAAGCTTGAGCTCAGCTGTTCGGAAGGTCTGAAGCTCTGGAGGCTCTCCAGACCCTGAAGCGTTCCACCACACACGAGCGGGCAAATGTGGAGAAAGACGGAGCCACAGTTAGTGAGAAACTGCAGTTAAGCCTTCCAGTCAGACCAGTCGGGTCACAGGAAAGTCCTTACTCAGCGCGCTGGTGTTTCCCTTAATTCAGCATCAGTCCGTGTAAAGAGCCTTCTGGGTGCAGTCCAGGCGATTCCACTCTTCGTTTCCGAAGCCCACGTCCACATCATCGAAGGTCACCGGCCCCTGCAACAGGAGGTTTGTGCACTATGGTCCGGGGTCATCCCAGCACCTGCTCCTCGAAGGAGAAGCAGGGCTGGGAACTTGAGGAGCGGGGGAGAGACGCGCTGAGAAGACGCGGTCGGGGGGCACCGAGAGTGGCAGGGCCCGACGACCCCGGGCAGGGGGAGAGACAATGCCGAAGTGGACCCCCGCGAGGGGGCTCGGGACCTGCACCGACTCACCTTAGGCGCTGGGGATAACAGAAAAGTAAAGTACACGCCGTCCGCCCTCAGCAACAAGCTTCCGCCCTCAGCAACAAGCTTCCGCCGCACACTCAGTAGAGCAGCAAAACTCCGCGCGCCCAGCCCACCACGCGTCCGCCTGAGCCTCGGGCCCCGCCCCTAGGCAACTTCGTGCCCTCTCTAGGCTGCGCGGAGGACCTTGCGTCTCGGTGGGCCGCTCCGTAGCTCGCTTGGGGAGCGCCGGTCCCGGGTTGGACCGGAAACATGGCGACCCGGGCCTCGGCGATTCTGC
This sequence comes from Lynx rufus, assembly GCF_022079265.1. Taxonomy (NCBI): domain Eukaryota; kingdom Metazoa; phylum Chordata; class Mammalia; order Carnivora; family Felidae; genus Lynx; species Lynx rufus. The sequence continues at coordinate 113,901,659 of NW_025814878.1, read as the reverse complement.
GAGGCTTGGTCCCCTCACTCTTCACGTTTCACGCGAATCATCTTTTTTTTTTTTTTTTTTTTTTTTACTTTTTATTTATTTATTTATTTTTCGATGTTTATTTATTTTTGAGAGAGAGAGAGAGGGAGAGGGAGACACGGAAGCCAAAGCGGGCTCCAGGCTCCGGTCTCTGGAGTTGTCAGCACAGAACCAGATGCGGGGCTCCGACCCAGAAACCGTGAGACCATTACCTGGGGCGAAGTTGGCCGCTTAAGGGACTGAGGCACCCAGCAGCCCTGCGAATCATCTTTAAAACTGCTTTTCCCCATTGTATTTCCTAGTGGACCACTAAAGAGGAAAAAAAAAAAAAAAAGGCAGTGTCATCCCTAATATAAGGAAATGACCACTGTTACCATTTTAGAGACTTTTACTCCTATAATTTTCTACATATAGTTTAATATTTTTGTGTTTTTGTCATCTCCAATTTTCCTACTTGATTTTGTCACGTAAGCGCTCGCCCCTCCTTCCCACACTGTGATACCCGTTGTAATACTACGTTGACTGGATTATCATCGCTTATTTATTCATTCTGTATCAAATCACCCACACTGAGCCCAGGAATACCAGCCTTCCACTGAATAGCACCACCGAAGTGGGTCTCAGCCTGTCCTTAGGGAAGTGCTGTGAAGCTTGTTACCGTTTTCACCCCAGGGACGGTGCTCTTGTTACACAGTCCCTCTCTATAATCACTCGAAGGAGGACATTTTTATGGTCTTGGTATCAAGAATAGAGCAACGGGTTAGTTTTGGCCTATGGACCCAGGGAGTTTTGAATTTGAGTTGAGCTGGTTGTTAAAAAGCTAACAGCAAATCTTACCAAAGGATTAAGGGGACCAATAAATGCAAAGGTGACTTTCTACTCAAATCTGTTTATTCTCAGAATGCAGCCTGCTTCCATGTTTCTAGAGATAACATTCTTGCCTAGCCTAACAATAAGAAAATGTTGGTTTCCTTATTTTGCAGAATCAAGGTTTCAGTAGAAACCAGCCAGAACCGGTTAAGACAGCCAGCCTTCTCTTTGAGCATGCACCTGTGTCTGATGGATGAATATTTGATACAGAAGGGTCTAAAACCCCACCCTCGAATCATACCAAGGAGGCCATTCTCTGATCATAGAAGAGGCATACAGAAGATATGTGAAGGTACAGCCAATGAAATCACTTCAATCCTTCCCTTACTTAATAATTACCTTTAACTGATTTTGAAATCATGTAGCTCCTTTTCCCTATACCCAGATCCTTTTTCATTTACCTTTAAATATCCCTGACTCTCCCCCTTTGAGAAGAGGAATTTGAGGATTGCCCTCCCTTCTCCTTTGGTTTCCTCTTTTCTTTTTCTTTTCTTTTCTTTTCTTTTCTTTTCTTTTCTTCTTCTTCTTCTTCCTCTCCTCCTCCTCCTCCTCCTCCTCCTCCTCCTCCTTCTCCTCCTTCTTCCCTCCCCCTCCTCCTCCAACTCCTCCTTCTTTTTTTTCAAGTAAGCTGGATGCCTAACCAGGGGCTGGAACACACGATCCTAAGATCAAGAGTTACAAGCTCCAGCTCATCCTGAATAAACCCTTTCCTTGCTGCATACTTGATGTCTCAGTTGATTGGCTCTGCTGCACATTGGTCCTACGAACCTGGGTTTGGTCACAAATTTGGTGAGCCAGCCAGGAACTCTTTGACCTTGGTTCAGTGGCCCCAGCTATTAATGGGAGTCTGGTGGTGAGTCTAAGCAGCTGCCTAGGCTCTTTGTCCTAGAGACCTTACTCTGGGGGCCCCACCCCACTTCAGCTCCACTGACCTTCAGGTGCTTAATTTAACTCTTGTGGCAAAGGAAACAGCTTTTGGTTTCAGTATGGACAGATATCTCTTTGGTGAGTAACCTCAGTACAAGTGACTAAATTCTTATTTCTTCCTCCCATTTGGTGGCCTCCAAATAAGGGGTTTTAGTTTGGCTCTCATAGCCTTTTTTTTTGTTGCTTGATTAAGAAAAAGTTGACTGGGGGGGGGGGGGTCGGTGCCTGGGTGGCTCAATGTGGTTAAGTGTCCAAGTCTTGATTTTGGCTCAGGTCATGATCTCGCAGATGGTCATGAGATTGAGCCCTGTGTTGGGCTCTATACTTGATGTGGAGCCTGCTTAAGATCCTCTCTCTCTCTCTCTCTCTCTCTCTCTCTCTCTCTCTCCCTCTGCTCCTCCCCCCCCCAAAACAAAAACAAAAACAAGTGGAAAAGAAAACATTGGCTAGGAAGCCATTTGATTCAGTTGGTGAAGCCCTGACTTTTAGAGTGGAACTAGAGAACCTTTGTTCACAGAGGTACTCTTGGCTTCATTTGGCTCATTTGTTGCTGCAGCTTTTGGTATCTTTGCATTAAACTGGCTGTGTTCTAATTGGAAAATAAGAAATGACAATTTGATCCCTGCATGCAGCCCTTTGGGCTATATTCTCCAAAATTGGACAATGTTTAGTTATGAATCTATGAAAAGGAAAAAGATGATCTTTTGCAACAATGCTTGGCCACAATATTCATTAGACTCTGGAAAAAAATAGCCAATTAATGGATACCCAAAGTGTAATACCATCTTGCAATTAGATTTGCTTTGTAAAAGGGAAGGTAAGTCTTTTTTTTTTGCTTTGGTATCAAAATAAGCCAGCTCAGAGAAGATGTAAAATTCTACTCCAACAAACCAGTGACAATAAAAAGGCTGTGTTGCCTGATCCTCACCAGGGAGAGGAGGATGATCTATTGATTACTTGAATTAAACTCCTGTACAGCTCTTCCACCCTGTGGGGGCACCGGAGCTACTGTCCCTTCTCAGCAGCCCCAGTCCCAACAGCCTGAGCCTACAGGGCTCTAAACCAGGACCCTCAGCCTTAGGGGGTCAACAGGTAGGAATGGTCTCCCCTTCTCATACCCTGACTCAATTTGTTCAGGGAGCCACTCGTTCCCAGGGAGGACAAAATCTGCTAAGGCAAGTCCCAATTGGAGGCTTAGATGTGGTGGGGATAACTTATAGGAATGATTTGGGTCCACTCTTCACTTGAAATTTTTTTTAATGTTTCTTTATTTGTTTTGAGAGAGAGAGAGAGAAAGGGAGAGCACAAAGAGAGGGAGAGAGAGAAAGGGAAACAGAGAATCCCAAGCAGGCTCCGAGCTGTCAGCACAGAGCCCGACACAGGGCTCGAACTCACGAGCCGTGAGATGATGACCTGAGCTGAAATCAAGTGTTGGACACTTAACTGACTGAGCTACCCAGGCACCCCTGAATTTGTTTAATTGGAAAAACAGCATGCCTACTTACAGAGATGACCCCAAGAGGATGGAAAATCTGTTCCCATCTATTTTTGTCACCCACAACCCCACTTGGACAGGTGTACAAAATTTGTTAAATATTCTCCTCATTTCTGAGGAATGCCACATGATGCTAGGAAAGGCTAGGGAAGAAGTTAACTGGCTACATGCTAAAACTCTAATAACTTCCTAAGAGCTAATGCCATACTGCCCACTCCTACTATGGATCCCAACTGGAACATCAAGGTGGAGACTGAGGTAAGCTTGAACACTATCACGGTGATATTTTAGCTGGATTAAGAAAAGGGGTCCCTACTCTGTGCAAAAGTTTTTTTTTTTAATTTTGATGTAGTCCCAATAGTTTAATTTTACTTTTGTTTCCCTTGCCCGAGGAAAACATATCTAGAAAAATGTTTCTATGTCTGACGTCAAAGAAATTACTGCCTCTGTTTTCTTCATGTCTTATGGTTTCAGGTGTCACATTTAGGTCTTCAATCCATTTTGAGTTGTTTTTGTACAGTATAAGAAGGTGGAGGCACCTGGCTGGCTCAGTCGGTGGAGCATGTGACTCTTGATCTTGTGGGGAGTTCAAGCCCACGTTGGGTATAGAGATTACTTAAAAATAAAATCTTAAAAAAAAAAGAGGGGTGCCTGGGTGGCTCAGTCAGTTAAGCATCCCACTCTTAATTTTGGCTCAGGTTATGATCTCACAGTCGTAGGATCAAGCCCTGTGTCGAGCTCTGTGCTGACAACCCACAGCCTACTTAGAATTCTCTCTCCCTCCCTTTCTCTCTCTCTCTCTCTCTCTCTCTGCCCCTCCCCAGTTCATTCTCTCTCTCTCTCTCTCTCTCTCTCTCTCTCAAAATAAATAAATAAACTTAAAAAAAAAAAAAAGGAAGAAAGCATAAATGGAATGAAGACCCTTCAGACTTTCTTGAAAGAATTTTTGAGATTCTGGGTCAGCGTAGCCATGGCGGCTGTGCCCTTTCCACTTGTGTCCGCCGACTGCCTGTGGCCTTTGTGCCGCTGCCCCGGGTCCCCATGCTGGCCGCAGTCCGGCTGCTCAACAACACCCTGTACCCGCGGGGGCCCAGGGGAGGCCTAGGTTTCCGCGTCCTGCCTTGATGCCCTGCCTCAGTGCTCACACAGGTTCCAATAACACAGTTGTGCCTCCAGTATAGTGATGCGCCCACTTTGACATTAGAGGGAAATCGAGGACCGGGTTCTTTACATCTGAAACTCTATGACAAGATCGACCCTGAAAAGCTCTCAGTAAATTCCCACTTTATGAAAGACCTGGGCTTAGACAGTTTGGACCAAGTGGAGATTATCATGGCCATGGAGAACGAATTTGGATTTGAAATCCCTGATACAGATGCTGAGAAGTTAATGTGTCCACAAGAAATCATAGATTACATTGCAGATAAGAAGGATGTTTATGAATAAAATATCAGACTCCATTTTTTCACTGAGAGAAGACTCAGAAGATGCTGGCAAGTGTCTGGAAGTGAGAATGCGTTTTGGCATTATTGCTGCCTTTGACAGAGTAATTCTGTTTAGACTTGTATTTAAATTGCCTGTTTTGCCCTTTGAAAATAAATCTATAAAACCAAAAAAAAAAAAAAAGAATTTTTGAAAACATTCAACATGATGTTTTTTAGGCAAAATGCCCCAGCCATTCAAAAGAAACTCCAAAGGCTGGAGATGCATTAGGAATATCTGTGTCACAATTGGTTGAGGTTGCTTTAAAGTTTTTAACAGCAGAGACCAAGTGCAAGAAAGAAAAGAGCATTAGAAAATGAAATAGCAGGCTACCTTTCTGGCTGTTGCCCTAATTCAAGGGAAGCCAAGACCAGACTGAGGACCACGGAACAGGTCGAGGTCTACCCCAGAGAAGAAATTTGAGTTCCTTGGACCCTAAAGGATGCCCCAATTTGGGGCTTCAACAGTGTGCCTATTGCAAAGAAGAGGGCCATTGGAAAGAGGAATGCCCCAAGCTCACAAGGTATCTTGAAGAGACAGAGCAACAAACCACCTGTCAGATGCCTGAATTGGCTGGTGACCAAGAATGAAGGGGCCCAGGGGTTCCTTTGAAACTTGGAAACCTGTCATCATTTCCCATGAGGAACCCTGGGTAACAATGGAAGTAGAAAAACAAATTTGCAGACTTGTTGATTGATACTGGGGCCACATATTCAGTACTGAACTCTTGGCTCTCTCTGCTACCAAATCAAGCCATGGCTATAACGCGAGTATCTTACTAAACCTTCTTACAACCACTAGCCTGTCAAATGGGGCAAACTCACCTTAAACATAGCTTTTTGTATATGCCTGAATGTCCCATCCTTTTACTGGGATGCAACCTATTAACTAAATTGAATGCTGAATCTACTTTAGCACCTGCACATCGATGTAAAAGTACCACCAGAGCAAGCTTGTGCCTTTCAAGCAGAGGTACCACATCAAGGTGGAGAAGTCCTATAAGAGCTGCCTGAAGAAGTTATCCAAAAGATAAGAATCAGATGTTTGGATGGATGGGAAGCTGGGGCGAGCAAAATCAGTGACACTTGTGTATGTTAAATTTTGTGATGGGGTAAAGATTCTGAACTTCAGTACCTATCAAAGGAACAAGCCAAAAGGGGGCGTTCAGCCCATTCTCTGTGCCTTCTTGGAATTTGGCCTCATCAGCCCTTGCTAATCCCCATACAATTCACCTATTTTGCTTCTACAAAAATCAGGCATCCAAAACTGTTCACTTTGTGCAAGATTAAAGGGCCATGAACCAGACTGTGGAATATATCCACTCGGTGCTACCCAATCTATATACTCTCTTAAGAACCTCTCTCTCTCCCCCTCTCTCTCTGCCCCTCCCACTCTCTTCCCTCTCAAAATAAATAAATAAACTTAAAAAAAAGTTTCTTAAAAAAAAAAAAAAGGCGGAACTCATTGCCCTAACAAGGGCCCTTCATTTAGGTAAAGGAAAAAGGATAACTATACATACTGATTCTAAATACACTTTCTCAGTGATTCATGCACATGGTACCTTATTGAAAGAAAAAGGATTGTTAACTATAGGAAATAAAGAAATTAGACACACCCAAAAAGTTCTAAACTTAATAATTGCAGTAATGAAACTGAAAGAACGAGCAGTAGTTCATTGTCCAGGGCATCAGAAGCCAAGTAATTATATAGCTCAAGGAAATAATCAAGCTGATCAGGCCACCAACCTGGTAGCCCATATGAGGACTCCAAACCCTCTATGATGCCTTTAGTGGCAGACATAGACTTAACTAAATACCAACCAAAATATTCCTTGTAAGACCTAAGAAAAGCTAGGGAATGGGGGTTTGGGCAGAATGCTGGCATGAAAGTCAGCTGGAAATATAATGAAAAAGGAATATTCCTTATTCCAGAACATATTATGGAAGAAATAGTTATATTCACCAAAGCACCCATCATGGATGAGATGCTACTCTTCAGTGGATCCAAAGGTAAATTGTGGGCCCCAAACTCCAGATAATTATCCAAAAGATAGACTAGAAATGTGAAGTTTTGTGCTAAGGACACTCCTAGGACTGGGCCCCACCAGTTCTAAAAGATATAAAACTTGGGGGTGCTGGCTGGCTCAGTCAGTAGAGCATCCCAGTCTTGATCTTGGGATTGTGAGTTTGTTGGGTGGACATTACTTTAAATACATATATACATTGGGGCACCTGGATGGCTCAGTCGGTAGAGTGTCCGACTTCAGCTCAGGTCATAATCTCGCAGTCCGTGAGTTCGAGCCCCATGTCAGGCTCTGTGCTGACAGCTCAGAGCCTGGAGCCTGCTTCAGATTCTGTGTCTCCCTCTCACTGCCCCTTCCCCAGCTCATACTCTGTCTCTCTCTTTCAAAAACAAATTAACATTAAAAATAAATAAATAAATTACATACATACATACAAACATACAACTTAGAGGCAATGAACCTGGAGAGGACCAGCAGATATTCTTCACCATTATGCAGAGAGTAACAGATAATTTTCAATATTTGCTAATATTTGTTGAACTTTAGAAGTTGAGGCCTTTCCATGACATTCAGAGAAGACCTCAGAAGTTGTCAAAACACGTTTTTTTAAAGTATGTATTTATTTATTTAATCTCTACACCCAACGTGAGGTTTGAACTCATGCCCCTAGATCAAGAGTCACATGCTAGCATGTACGGCTGGCTGAGCCAGCCAGGTGCCCCCTGTCAATACACTTTTAAACAAAATCATACCTAGATCTGGATCGCCACTGACACTTCAGAGTGACAATGGAGCAGCATTTGTGGCAAAAGTCACACAAGCAGTGTCCAATGCCTTAGGCTTTCGATGGAAATTACGTGTTTCCTAGAGACCCCAATAGACTGGGAAAACAGAAAAAATAAACCACACATTTTAAAAGACTTTATCAGAGGTCTGCCAAGAAACCATCTTAACTTGGGAAAAAGTCTTGTCAGTTGCCCTACTTTGGGTAAGAGTGGCCCCTAGAAGTAGGCATGATTTAAGCCACTATGGAATGTTACATGGAAGACCCTTTCTACACTCTTTTCATGGCTTAGGAGTTCCTGATGTTGCTCACATTAAGCAATTGGATACTATCAGGTATGTCCCAGCTTTAGGAAATACTCTAACTGCTGTACAGATTTACTTCCAGCAGTTTGATGTATCCCACAGATGTGCCCTTATACCACCCCTGGAGATGTGGGGTTGTTAAAAACCTGGGAGAGCAAGCACCCGAAGGACCAGCTCCATCCTTAATGGACGGGACCTTAGGGGGTGGCGTTGACCACCCACTCTTCAGTGAAACTGAAGGGAAATTCAGCTGCAGATTCCCACACTCCCATTGAATTGGTTCCACAGGAATCCACAGGTCCCCCACACTCTGCCAGCAAGGAGAACATAGAGGAGAACCTTACTACCAGCAAGCTTCTGACAGACCTGAAATTGCTGCTTAGAAGAACTGGTCTGAGAAACCAATCAATAAGGAACAAATAGCCTGTGACCTGCTAATAGCTTATATGCTATGAATGTTATTCCTTTTTCCCTTCCATCTTTCTATTGTTCACAGCCTCTTAAGCTTGAAACAACAGTTCCATGATTAGGATTTTTCAAACGTTGGCCAAGGTTGGCAATCTTTTTCACTGCTCGATATGTTGCCCTAAGTCCCACTCAGTACATGACCATAGCAACCCAGTAGTAATGCCTATAGCCAATCTTGCTCCGGTCATTAATTTTTTAATACATCTAAATCAACACACTCCATTAGCTTATAGAGTCAGGTTAATCAGGCCTGGCTCCCTCACTGCTCCCATCCCTTGTTTCTTCTTACCTATCCCAAAGCATGAGTATCTCACATTCAATGACTGGAACTCACCACAAGAAGCTTGCAGTTCCACTTATGCTTAAAATATAACCAGAACAATTATTCACCTCTTGTAAAATTAATTGAAACTTTTTCCTTTCACCACCTTCCAGAGACTTTTGGGAAATACGCTGTTTTCACAATAGTTACTCATCTTTTTCTACTCTTCTCTATACAATACTGAGAACAGAAAGAACTTGGCAGTATGCCCCCCCACCCGCCATTTCTCCCCGAATGCCCTCTTACCAGTTACACTAACCTTAACCATACTTCTTATTTCAAACAATACATTCAGTGACCCTGCAAAAATGAAAGTCCTGACTCCCATAAATTAACAGGAGTGCTATGTGTATCCCCAGGTTATTTGTGTGTGTGTGTGTGTGTGTGTGTGTGTGTGTGTGTGTGTGTATATATATATATATATATATATATATATATATATATATATATCACGGTCTCCCCTGGGGATAATGGTTGAATGGCTGGAGCATGGGAGGTATGTCTTTTAGGACTTTCGGTCACCTCTTATTCCATATATAATTCCAATGAAGTCAGTCATTGGACCAGTTCTCTCAAATTGTTCTATAGGTGAAAAAGAGAAGCCACAAGATATTCTGATTATCCTCCCCCAAATCAGGAAGATGTAATTCAGTACTTGTTCGAGAGAACCTTATTGCTATGGCAGGGAGTGGCCTTGCATGAACATATGATTGGAAACGTTTCAATAACTTTAGGAATCCTATCAAATGAAACTGTCCAAGCCACACCAGCCCAATAAGAAGCCTTAGACCCTTTGGCAACAGTAATCTTAGGTAACAGAATTGCTTTAGATTATATTTTAACAAAACAGAAGGTGTTTATATGGTGGCTAATTCATCATGCTGCACATGTATTAATACCTCCATGGAAATTGAAGTTCATCTTAACAAAATAGGGCAAGTTACTTGGCTACAACAAATCTCCCCTAAAGCCCTAGATTCAGATTTTGACTGTTTTTCAGGGTTATTTTTGCAGAACTCCCAAGGAATTAGATCAGTTTTACAAGGATTACTCAGATGTGGATTATCCATATTTATTTTTATTGTTTTTATTATTTTTTTTTATTTTTAAGTAGGCTCCACACCAAGCATGGAGCTCAACTCAGAACTTGAACTCATGACCCTGAGATTAAGAGTTGGACACTAGGCGCACCTGGGTGGCTCAGTTGGTTAAGTGTCTGACTCTTGGTTTCAGCTCAGATCATGATCTCATGATTTGTGGGTTCGAGCTCCCCTTTGGACTCTGTGCTGACAGTGCAGAGCTTGCTTGGGATTTTCTCTCTGCCCATCCCCTTCTCACTCCCTATCTCTCTTTCTCTCTCAAAATAAATAAATATTCCATAGGAATCTATCCCCAAAACCAAGATCACACTTTACCCGCTGTATGTTAGCCAATTTGACAATAAAAAATAAAGATAAAAATAAGTAAATATTAAAAAAACAAAAAACAGGGGCGCCTGGGTGGCTCAGTCGGTTAAGCATCCGACTTTGGCTCAGGTCATGATCTCGCGGTTTGTGGGTTTGAGCTCCGCATCGGGTTCTGTGCTCACGGCTCAGAGCCTGGAGCCTACTTCTCTGCTCCTCCCCTGCTCATGCTCTATCTCTGTCTCTCAAAAATAAATAAATGTTAAAAAAAAAAAAAAGGAAAAAAAAGACGCTTAACCAACCGAGTCACCTGGGCACTCCAGATTATCCATATTTCTAATTCTTCTTTGCTACTTAATCATAAACTATGGTATAACATGTTGTACAAGAACTCTTAACCAAAGTACAAACATTTTGGTAATGCAGAATGTTGGATTTCAACCTGAAACTAAGGGATATTTCAAATAAATGCAAAAGGTTTCCTTCTTCTAACCCTGATCTCTGCCCCATTTTAGCAAGAAGTAGCTAGAGCGGTTCTCATCCCAATTCCCTTGAGAGTGAGGAATGGTCAAAAGATAGTATTGAAACCAGTAACCAAAGGGATAATGGGACTCATAAGTGCAACTGTTAGACTCTCTTAGATTCTTATTTCTTCTTGCTATTTGGTGGCCTCCAAATTGAGGGTTTTGGTTTGGCTCTCTTAGCCTTTTTTTTCTTGCCTGATTAATAAAAGTTTGACTAGGAAGCCATTTGGTTCAGCCTGTGGAGTTCTGACCTTTAGGGAGGAGCTAGCACTCTCAAAGGTTCTCTGGGCTTCATTTGGTTTGTTTGTTGCTGCAGCTTTTGGTATCTTTAAATAAAACTGGCCGTGTTCTTTTCTTTTTTCTTTTGTTTTGGTTTTTTGTTTTTTTTTTTTTAGAGAGAGAGAGAGAGAGGTAGAGGGAGAGAGAGAGAGAGAGAGAGAGAGAGAGAGGGAGAGAGAGAGAGAGAGAGCGCAAATCTTAAACAGGCTCCATGCTCAACGCAGAGCCTGATTTGGGGCTGGATCCCATGGCCCTGGGATCATGACCTGAGCCGAAATCAAGAGTCTGACATTCAACTGACTGAGCTATGCAGGTGCCCCTTTTTCTTTTTTAAAAATATTTTTATATTATTTTTTGTTTTAGAGACAGTGCATGAGCAGGGAAGAGGGGCAGAGAGAGAGAGAGAGAGCGAATCTTAAGCAGGCTTCACGCTTGGCAAGGAGCCCAGTGTGAAGCTCCCTCCCACCACCCTGGGATCATGACCTGAGCCAGAATCGAGAGCTGGATGCTCAACTGACTGAGCTACCCAGGCACCCCAAAACCAGCCATGTTCTCATTGGAAGATGGGAAATGAGAATTCGATTCCCACATGTAGCCCTTTGGGCTGTATTCTGTAAAACTGGGCAATGTTTAGTTATGAACCTATGAAAAGGGAAAAGATTATCTTTTTTTGCAATACTTCTTGGTCATAAGACTCTTTAAACTCTGGAGAAAAATGGCCTGAAAATTGATCCTTGAATTATAATACCATCTTGCAATTAGATTTGTTTTGTAAAAGGGAGATGTTTGGAAATTGGGTTTTTAATGTCCTTTCCATAAAAATTAGTAAAGCAAAGACTGTAAGATTCTGTTTGCGTCTTGGTTATGTATCTCTGTGTGTTCCTATATGTTGTAAATGTGAGATATTTTCTCTACCTCTGAATGGTATTGCTAAAATTAATTTGTAAAAGAGCTCTATTTAGTTGGTTTAAAGACAAGTGCTTGTAAGAATTAGGCATTCTAAAACTCAGAAAGATAGAAGGTAACCCAGGGCACCTGGGTGGATCAGTTGGTTAAGCATTTTTTTTTTTTAAGATTTTGTTTTTAATGTTTATTTGTTTTTGAGAGACAGAGAGTGAGTGGGGGAGGGGCAGAGAGAGAGAGAGAGAGAAGCACAGAATCCAAAGCAGGCTCCAGGCTCTGAGCTGTCAGCACAGAGCCCAATGTGGAGCTCAAACTCAGAGCAGTGAGATCATGACCTGAGCTGAAGTGGGATGCTTAACCAACTGAGCCACCCAGGCACCCCTAAGCATCTGACTTTCACTCAGGTCATGATCTCACAGTTCATGAGTTTGAGCCCCACTTCAGGTGAGCTCATGCCCCACTTTGGATGAGCCCTGCTTCTCTGTCTCTCTCCCTCTCTCACTCTGCCCCTCGCTCACTTGTGCCCCCTCTCTCTCTCTCTTCTCTCTCAAAAACAAAACAAAACCAACCAACCAACCAACCAAACAACTAACCCAAATGTTTTTCAAGTTCATGTGATCTGGGAAAATATCTGTTATTAAAGCTAACTTGAGGTTGTTAGTTTAATTAGACATATCTTTAGAGTTATCCACATTAAATATAAAACTTTTATGCTGCTGTATTTACTGAAAGTCAAATAAAGTTCATGTTATCTCCATTGCAACACTTTGTCAGAAAAGAAAAAAACACGTAGAATCATGATTGACTTTGTCTAATGCATCACAAAGTTTAACAGGTAATCTAAACATAAATGTTGAGAACAGATGAACAGGTATAAATGAGATAAAAAGGTTTATAGGTAAACTTTTAGAAATGTATTTCTTTTCTTTTTTTAAGTTTATTTATTTATTTTGAGAGGGGGAGAAACAAAGAGAGAGGGAGAGAGAATCCCAAGCAGGCTCCTAGCTGCCAGCCCAGAGCCCAGTACAAGGCTTGATCCCATGAACTACAAGATCATGACCTGAGCTGAAATCAGTCAGGTGCTCAACCACTGAGCCATCCAGGTGCCCCTATAAGTAAACTTTTAAATAGCTTCCAAAATCTTTGCTAGCTTGAAACTTTAAGGTGTTGCTCTGTTAAATGATAAGTAAAGTTAGATTCATTAAATATCCAGATCATTTCTAAATAAGATAAATTAATAAAACATAAGTTTATTAAAACATTGGTTTATCTGCTTTTGGCTTCCTATTACACAAAAACAAAAGATATTTGGGTCTATTACTAAACATGTTTTATGTCATGCTGAAAAATTTACTATGAGAAGGTGCATTTTTTTTAATGTTTATTTATTTTTGACAGAGAAAGAAAGAGCGCACAAGCAGGGCAGGGGCAGAGAGAAAGGGAGACAAAGGATCAGAAGTCAGCTCTGTGCTGAGAGGGGAGAGGGGGCTTGAACTCACCAACCATGAGATCATGACCTGAGCCAAAGTCACATGCTGACTGAGCCACCCAGGCACCCTAAGAAGGTGCATGTTTCTAAAAATTATGAAATGTATCCATAGATTAGCCAGTCTAAAGAACTGGTAAAGAAAAAGAAAAAGAAAAAGAAAAGGGGAATATTAGGAATGGGAATACATTTATTTTTAATATTTTATTTTTAAGTAATCTCTACACCCAATGTGAGGCTCAAATTTACAACCCCGAGATCAAGAGTTGTATGCTCTACCGACTAAGCCAGCCAGGTGCCTAGGAATAGGAATACATTTTTGTTGAGGGAAAAGAAAATAATTTTGTCCTAAAGTGAGACTGGTTATTAAAAATTTTTTTTAAATATTTATTTACTTTTGAGAGAGAGAGACAGAGAGACAGAGTGCGAGTGGGGGAGGGGCAGAGGGAGAGGGAGACACAGAATCCAAAGAAGACTCCAGGCTCTGAGCTGTCAGCACAGAGCCTGACTCCGGACTTGAATTCATGAACCCTGAGATCATGACCTGAGCTGAAGTTGGACGCTTACCTGACTGAGCCACCCAGGAGCCCCGAGACTGGTTATTTAAAGAGGGAAAACTTAGGACAAAATCTGAAAAAAAAGAAAGTTGTAGAAAGTTTGGGAGAAGAGAATCTTTGGAAAACAATTTTATGTATGATCAGGATTGACTGAGACTGGAGTGAATGAATTTTAATATTGGAAGTACACTGATATAAGATTAGAATTTGTTTTTCCTCTCTGTTAAAATGACAAACTTTTCTTGGGTTAGTTGTCTGTTCTTTTTTTTTTTTTTTCTAATTTTTTTTTCAACATTTTTTAATTTACTTTTGGGACAGAGAGAGACAGAGGGGCAGAGAGAGAGAGGGAGACACAGAATCGGAAACAGGCTCCGAGCCATCAGCCCAGAGCCTGACGCGGGGCTCGAACTCACAGACCGCGAGATCGTGACCTGGCTGAAGTCGGACGCTTAACCGACTGCGCCACCCAGGCGCCCCTAGTTGTCTGTTCTTAATAAGCAATCATAAGGGCACCTGGCTGGCTAAGTCATTGGAGCATGCAACTCTTGATCTTGGGTTGTGAGTTTGAGCTCCACATTGGGTATAGAGATTACTTTAAAAAAAAAAGTAAACAAAGATTTTTTTCTTTAAAAAAAATTTTTTTTAATGTTTATTCTTGGGGGGGGAGGGGCAGGGAGAGAGGGAGACACAGAATCCAAAGCAGGCTCCAGTGGCTTGAACCCACAAACCATGAGATCGTGACCTGAGCCAAAATTGGATGCTTAACCGACTGAGCCACCCAGGGGCCACGATTTTTTCTTTACCTTTAATGCAATTGGTCTAGAAAAACAAAGTATGTTTTGTCTTCTATGTTCCGTGTTTGATCACTTAAGAAAGTTGAATCTTCTCAGTATTAAAAGGGCTAAATGTTGATAACAACTATGTAACCTTCTGTATTTGCCTTTAGAATCTCTTATTGCCACCTTGGTTAAATAGATGATTAAGTATTAAGTTTTGTAATGATCTGTAATCCTATTTAGGCATGTGCCTAAAGCTAATATTTTTGAGATATTTCCCAAAATTCAAATTTTAAATGAAGTCTCCTTGACTAATTAGGCTTTTTTTTTTTTAATTTGGTATATCAAATTACATGGGAAGCATTGTCAAATACATGATAACAAACCTTCTTGGGTTATATGAATGAATGCTATAACAGTTCCAGAAATTATGTAACATTGCCAAGGTTTTGATATGTCCTGGTATAAAGTCATTACTTGTAATTCTAATTATTGAAGTGTTACGTGTCACAGAAATAGACAGATTTCCTTGTCACCTGAACCTGAACTCTCTTCAGATCTTTAACCACTTTAACCATTTTTGAGTCTTTTATCATTTATAGTTATTATTTTACTCTGATGCTCTTGCAAATGTATTCCAGCTGTGAGGAGATTCATGGAGAAGACTTTTGACAAATAAAGGTTTGTGATACCTTTACAATCGTAAATGAAACTAAGAATTTCCAGAACTAATGGGAAAACTGCACTCAAACAGAACAAGAATTAGTAACATGGGACTGAATGAATTGAGAAAGATGTTATATTTTTATGACTCTTACTTGAAACATTGCTGTTTCTCTAACGTTTGCTCTTCCACATATAAGGAAACTCTTTCTCTTATCTATGACTTAGAGATATTTGGTAAAATATTCCTTTGTAAGCAAATATGAAACATTTTTCTCCCTTTCTGATCCCTCCAGAATGTGGGAACTCTCAATGAGTATTTTTACTTTTATGGCAATTACAGTTCAATAAGAAATTGTTCTCCTTGTAACAGGACACCAGTGACAGGACACCAGTGGAAATATTGGTCATATTACTAAAGGTTTGACTGGAATGTCACATTTGAGGGAGACATGCATAGTCTCAGATATGTCCAAACAGCTTTAAGGAACTAAGATAAACTTTATGGAGCCATTGATGTCCCCTTGGAAAAAATAGGGCTTGTACCTTGCTTACAGGGTTCCCAGTAGCTCTATGGGAAGTAGGGAAGATCACTTCTTGGCAAGCTCAGGAACCTGGGGATATTTTGGGGACCTCAAGAAGAGAGGAATTCACCCAAATCTATAGGTATTATAGGCAAAGTCTGATGGCAAATATTGGGCTTGGCTTCTTAGCCTCAAGAGGCTATTAAAAGTTCAATCTGAAATTTCTTATAAAAAGTTCCAGCAAAACAGATTTAAAAGAACCTATGTGGCTGGCCAATCACTATTGTTGCCGTATTTACATAAATAATTAGGCCAAGTTTGTTAAAACTGGACTAATTTTACAAATAAATTAGTCTTAATTTGGCCATCTTTAGTGGAAATGAGGGTGATTTTAGAGAGAAAAATTGTTTCAGTAACACGCCTTTGTGGATGTTAGATTCCGGTTCTAATTGTCTTTGAGTGTTTGTTAAACGACTGGGCTGGATACTGAATTCTTCTGGTTTCCTCAAATATCTGACTATGCTTCTCCAAACCAAGGTTTTCTATTTTCTCCCATTCTCTTGAGTTGGAATCATTGAGAACTAAAACTGCCCTTTTTCCTAAAGTCTTGCAAACTGAAGGCAAACAGCGTGATGTAAATTTTAGAGAATTTGCCACAACGGTGATGTGTAGATGAACTTAGTGCCTGTTGCTGTATGGGCCACTCAAGAAGATGACCAGAGGGACACCTGGGTGGCTCAGTCGGTTAAGCATCTGACTTCAGCTCAGATCATGATCTTGTGGTCCATCAGTTCGAACCCCACGTCGGGCTCTGTGCTGACAGCTTGGAGCCTGCTTCTGATTCTGTGTCTCCTACTCTCTGCCCCTCCCCCACTTGTGCTCTGTCTCTCACTTTCAAAAGTGAGTAAATGTTAAAAAAAAATTTTTTTAAAAAGAAGATGACCAGAGACATCCAAACTGCAAACCAGGAAAGTCTATCAGACAGCCACCGCCTACCCTCATTTCATCCGAAGATGCTTGAAGCCTGACATCTAGAAATCTTCTCACTGGCTTCTCACTGTCAGGACTGAGACACTGGATTTATAATTTGCCCCAACCATTAACCTGTGTTTTTCTTTTGTTTCCATAGAAATGCTTCTTCTTTTTTTTGTTGTTTAAGTTTATTTATTTATTTTGAGAGAGCAAAAGAGAGAACCAGCAGGGGAGGTGAAGAGAGAGAGGGAGACAGAGGGTCTGAAGCAGGCTCTGTGCTGTCAGCACATTGGGGCTCAAACTCACAAACTGTGAGATCATGACCAGAGCCGAAGTCAGAGCTTAACTGACAGAGCCACCCAGACGCCCTCCACAGAAATGCTGCTTATTCATTACCTGATTGCCTCCATATTATAGGCCTGAGAGCCCCCACCTGCAGGACCACCTCCTGAAGTAAGACAGCTGTTTAACCGAACTAACCTATTCTCAAGACTAAGACTGGTTCATGAGATATGGATCAGACTTTGTACGTAAGGTCCAGAACAGAGCAGTTAAACTCTGGCTATGAGGGAATAATGTTGATCTGTGATGTTTTTCTAAGAAGAAAATCTTGGTCAAACAGGGGATCTTGCCATTACTTCTAACCAGCTCTGGGCTTGTCTATGTCTTGGCAGTTGGAGAGTAGGAGAGGTCTACTTGCTAGGGAATTTGGTTCCCCCTCACTCTGTTTACAATTCCAGTGAACTTTTAAACTTTTTATGAAGCAAAAAGGAAATCAACACCAGATAGGGATTACTTGCCTGGTTATCAAAAGGATGGATCTTGGTATTCATTTGGGAGAACATTTTTAGTTGGCCAACAAAACTGTTCTTGCCATTGTTGCCCAACAAGAAGAAAGTAAATCTGTTAGCCAAGGTAGTGCTTGCTAAACACATTGCTTTGGACCATATTCTTCCAGAACAGGGTAGAATGCCACTGCTAACACAACTTGCTGTGTTTATATTAATGCTTCTGAAGTTTTATTTATTTTTGAGAGAGAGAGAGAAGAAACTGTGTGTGAGTGGGGGAGGGGCAGAGAGAGAGGGACACAGAATCCAAAGCAGGCTCCAGTCTCCCAGCTGTCAGCACAGAGCCTGATGCGGGGCTCGAACTCATGACTCGTGAGATCACGACCTGAGCCGAAGTCGATGCTCAATGGACTGAGCCACCCAGGTGCCCCAGAAAAGGTGATTTTATTAAAGCATGGGGACAGGACCCATGGGCAGAAAGAACTGCACTAGGGTTGTGAAGATTGGCTATACACTGTGGAGGTGGGGGAAGTAAAGTTAAGAGGAAGTTTCTTAAAGCGATTTCCATATGCTAAAGAAGACTCACAGATTACTGGAGGTCTAGCTATTGTCAAGCTAAGGTTGTTTTTCCCTCTAGCAAAGCATTATCCTTCAAATAGTAGGAAGTTCCTGGAGATTCGCTGTTGATAAGATTGCCCTTTTCATGTAATATTACTAAGATATTTGTAAACTGATGGAGACTCTTTAACCGTTTGTTTTCTGTCCTTTCCTTTGTTCTTGGGCAGCTAGGAGTGCCTGAGGAATGTCACACATATGGGGTGGGGGGGGGGTGGTTGCTAGCATATGCTTTGTCCTCAGCTTGCCCTCATCACTTTTCATTTATTAATTGGATATGTACTAATCAAGTGTGGTTTCCAATGTTGCTCCAAAATGGCCAAAGAAGGAACTAATATTTTGGTTATGCAGAATGTACATATTAAGCCAAGTACCAGGGAATATTTCCAACAAAGTACAAAGTTGTTTCATCCCTCAGACCCTGAAACTGCACACTTTTCCAGCAGGAAGTAGCCAAAGCGATCGTTGTCCCAATTCCTTCAAGAATGAGGAATGATCATAACTCGCGGGGAATAAAAATGTGCCCCATAGGATTAATGAGGTTAAGACTAACAGGAAATTTAAAGCTTGTTTTTCAGAGACCTGTCTCTCCCTAATCAGCTATTATTTCTTTACAGATCCCACTAACAAACCCACTAGCTGTGTCCATAGAGGGCTGGACTGACATAAATGAAGGTCACTTATACGGTTCCAGCCTGAGAACAAGCAATGCCCTGCGTTCTGTCCCTGAGATAATAAGCCCAAGATCCCATCCAGTGTATACCGGCTTTCAGAGCATGTGCATAACCCCTCTTGTCCTACAGATGACCTCCTGACATCAGGGGCCAAATTTTGCTTCATTGTAATGTTACATCTCCACCCCAAAGTGAACATGGGATGTATGTTACATGTACGTGTGCTCAGTGCACATGCTCCATCTTTCCTCATGAATACAAATGAGTTTACCTGCTGTTTGCATCGATATGTATGTAATCCCAACCCCTAAGATTATAAAAATTTATTCTACTCTGACTTGAAGGAGGCAGATTTGAGCCAGTCTCTTCTGTCTCCTCCTTTTGCTGCCTCTCAAGCCATTTCCTTGCTGCATACTGGACGTCTCAGTGCTTGGCTTTGCTACGCGTCAGGCAGATGAACTTGGGTTCAGCTATACTATTTGCAGTTGCTTATGTTTAAATCAATTTTCAATTAATTAAAGTTGTAAATTTACAAACAGATTTTCTTTAAGTTTTTAAGTTTAACTTGCATAACTTGGATGTTCTATTTAGAAATCTTGTAATTTTTGTATAAAAATAAAAGCAATAACTTGTTCCTTGATTAATGTTCAATTAGCCCATGGGCTTGACATATTAAATTTGCTTGAACATTACTCTTGCCACTTACAAAGCCAGCTAATTAAATTCTCTTACATATTTAAACTACATTTATAAATTTAATATACTGGATTTTTTCAAGCAACTCAAATTCCTCATAGGGCAAATTTACAAGTCAAACAAGAAAAAACCTTAAGCATGTAAATGACTCTCATAAGCCTAATAATTCAAGCTTCTAAATGTAGCAAATCAAGTTATCTTAAAGATTTCAATACTGTTTACAAACATAATCAAATTACTGATACCTTTCAGCTTCAAATTACAAGTCTAAGATAAATTACATAATTCAATTTGAAATCACAAGACTAATCTATCAGATTCTCTAACATGCCAACTTCTTTTAAATATTATACACATATTAAAAACACACACAGACTATCTCAGTCTTGAAAAATCTTTTTCCTGACCTTACACAAATGAAGTAACATTATGGACTTACTTTACTTTTTTTTTTTATTTAAAAAAAATTTTTGTTAATGTTTATTTCTGAGACAGAGAGAGACAGAGCATGAGTGGGGGGGGGCGGGCAGCGAGGGAGGGGGACACAGAATCCGAAGCAGGCTCCAGGCTCTAAGCTGTCAGCACAGAGCCCGACGCAGGGTTCAAACTCACAGACTGCGAGATCATGACCTGAGCTGAAGCAGCCGCTCAACCGACTGAGCCACCCAGGCGCCCCTGGACTTACTTTTAGTCATTTCTATTTTCCTCCTGGAGGTGGTGGTAGAATAAAATGTTTTCTGTTCATATTTTTCTTGCCATAATTCTACAATCATCTTATTGATTTTTCCCTATAACTAAAGAAAAGTCTGATAATTGTCCTTCTAAATGTAAAACTTGGTTTAAACAAAACTAATAAATGTATTAATTTATATTATTTATCTATGCAAAGTAACAAAAATAACACTTATGTTAGAGTGAATGATGCAACTAACCATTACTTTATACCATCCTGTTCTTCCTTTAGTATACTTTTTTTTTCTTCATCTGTAAAATGGGAATAGTAATTTCTGTCTTAGAGAGCTATACAGCCAAACGAGACATCTGTCATAAGTATAATAACTCAACACATGTTCATTTCCTCCTTTCTCCTTTTTTGCCACTACAGCATTTCCCGAAAACTCAGATTAATGTGGAGAAATCCCAGGGTCTCTCTTTCTTCTAAGTGTAATGGGTAGGGGGCATATCTAGGAGGCGTTTTGTGAGACGGAAGAAAAACGACTTTCTCTGGAGAGGAATCCCTCTCCTCACTCTGATCCCTCCACTGTCCACAATGGGGTTTTGAGATGATTTAATGTTTTAAAAAATAGAAATAGGGGTGCCTGGCTGGCTCAGTTGGTGGAGCAGTGACTCTTGATCTTGGGGTTGTGGGTTTGAGCCCCACGTTGGGCATAGAGATATCTTTTAAAAAATGGAAATAATGTGGATACGGTATTTATATCTTTGTTTAAAGGATGTGTTAAGGATTCTAAGTCCATATGAAGACAGTCTCTTCTATTACACTACATGTTATACTATACACTATATTACATGTCACTATATAAGGGGGGGGCGGGGAGGAGGGATTGCCCCACACCCTCACTAGGGTAGCACTTTGCTCTGAACCTACACAGAACTCTTCTCTCACACAACCCAGCAGCATTGTTACTCAGGCTCCTAGAAACCTCGTTCTTTTTCAGTAAACACGGGAACCCATATCTCTAAGCCCAACCCAGAGCTTCCCTTGCACTCTGATTCACAACACCCCCAATTCAGAGATGCCGGACGGTGCCAAATTCACCCCATCTTTCCCTGGTGTGGTCCACCTGAGAATTTTACCAAGAAAATGATCCCATTCTAGAGGAAGCCTCACTGCCTGCCAGAAATGAATTGGAGAAGTTGCTCTCAGTAAAGTCAGAAGTCAGGTGAGAAAGGGGTCAGATCCAAACATGAGAAGGTTGGTGAGTGCAGCCTGTGTGGGGCCAATCATCACAGAAGTCTGAATGTTGCGAAGTAGTTTCACTCTGTGATGTGATGAAGCAGGCAACTTTGAAGAACTGTCTTCCTGCTGTGTTCTTAGACAAAGCTGGGAAAAGTTGAAGCATTAGGCACCAGGAATGATTCCAAGATTGCAAAGCAAGAGTTGAGATAAGTGGAGCAGAGAGTTTTTCTGATTTGCATGTTGATTTCAACAATGGACGCCTACTCAAATGTTACTCTGCAGATGTCACTTGCACACCTTCATGCTCTCCCCTCCATTTGGTTGCCAAATCCCATACTCCAGGTGGAGGGAGATTCTGTGGCTTTAGCCCCTTCAGCTATTAAGTGACTTTCTCAGAAAAGTCTGTTTTCTGCTCATATTAGTTCATCACCTGACCTTGGTCTTGTGAGGCTGCCCCTCTACTGGATCATTCATACAGTTTGCTGGGGATCTGCTACCTGTCCTATGCTCAATAGGCCAGATCACTGCTTTTTGTTCCCTTATTATCCGGTGGGCTGAATTTCCCCTCCCCCACATCTTTAATATGCCATAGTCTGGTGTTTACCTTTTTAACATGTCCAGCAATTGGTGAACATGCCCCAGAAGCTGGGTTTGCTGGTTTTCTGGTTCCTGACCTTTGGACACTTCCAGCAATCTTTGGTAACCATTCCATCTCTCCCTGTCAGGCACGCGCGCGCGCGCGCGCGCACACACACACACACACAGGATTAGAGATTGAATTAAATCCATATTTTACAAGAGTCTTTGATCGGGGCCTTTACATCTGAGGTGGGTACAACTGGAGCAGGATATGGTGGTGGTTTTATTTTAATTAATGAATTAATTTTAATTTATTTCAAAGCTATTCAGATGGTTAGGTCATAAAAACTTATTCAGTTCACTGAGTGGTTTGGGCAAAGGAAGGATTTTGTCTGGATGGACACCTAGTGACCTGAAATAAACTTTTTTCAGACGAGGTAAACTAGCAGACACATGAAGGTAAACTGTGGGGTGGGGCGGGGAGGCAGGGAGATGCTGGGTACAAGGCAAGGTGGATTTCATACCCACACCGCACAACTGAGCAGACGACACCCAAACACGCTTCTCTCCCGGGGCTGGACTGCCCCAAATCACTGGCTCCAAAGACTCAGGAATCTAGACCTCTTTGATGGAAACGAAGCTACGATTTCAGAAGAACCACCATTTTGAGAATTTAACTTCCTTAATACCTGCGGAATCCATCTGCTCCCCTGCACCCCCATAAACCCCTGCCTTATCCTATGCCTCCCAACTTCTCACGCCTTCCTTTCGGCAACCCCGGAACGCACTTAGATTTCGGTTTTGCAAACTTCATTCTGGCGGAATAAAGGGTAGAGTGGAGGGGACCAGGGTAGACTCCAGCCAAACGTTTTGGGGCTCCTCATGCCTTACAGGATAGAGTTCCAACTCCTTCCTTACAGGGGCAGAGACCGCCACAGCTCGCGCCACTGCCAGCCCGCCCGCCTTCTTCCAACGAAAGTCTTCCAGCGGTTCTCAAAACCCAGTGGGGAGGTGCGCCCGGGGGCCCCGCCCACCAGAGGGCACGCTGGCGTGCTCGGTGCGGCGACGGCCATCTTGAATTCGGGCAGCCCGCCCGCCTCCACGGTCTTCTGAGCCCTGGGGCGGTGGTGCGGCGGCTGCGCGCGGGGGTTAGAGGGGAAGGATATACCCCCTCCCCGCTGACCCCTTGGCGGGCCTGTGCTGCAGACCAACGGCCCCGTTCCCCACCGGGTCGGCTTCTACGTAAAACTTCGAGCCAGTACCCTGGTGGCAAGTGCCAGCTCCCGCCCATTCTACCTGGTGACTCTGGGCAGGTACCTCAGTTTCCTTTATATAACTGTAAAGTTGGGAGTTTAAAGCCCCAGCCCCACCTCCCAATCCCCCAGGTCACCAGCTATAAAACCTACTGATTGGGCGTGGATGATAAATTCTCCGCATAAGGCTTGGCTCGTAGTATGTGTTCGGTGTAGGTTGTCTGTGAACTTTCCCTGCAGATTGCAGGCTGCTTTGTAGCCACCACCCTTCCAGCTGCAGGGGGGCGGGATATCCAAGGGTGCAGTCTGTACTTGGACTGTTTGAAGACCAAGTCCAAAGGGAGAGGGGATTGGCAAGACCCCCTCAGGGAGTGCAAGTGAAGCCCCTAAATCCTTTAGGACTTGCACGTGACCATTTTGGAAAGGTGTCAGAAACACAGACCAGGGTGCCCAGGACTGGAAAGACTTTGGAACATTTGAACGCCCCCGTGCTTGTTATTTTTATCACTCCTAGCTGCCTTTTCCCATAGGGACTCCTATGTAGCACAAAATTCCTGGAATCAAAAGCCCTGTGTGTGCTGGTTGTGGGGGACATGGGGAAGAGAGGACTGGGACACTGTGTCCCAGGCAGAGCCAGGTGTGGGGGTGAAGGACTTTTTGGGCCAGCATGGATGGAGGAGGCCCCGGGGAGAGAGGCATTCAAAGCAAGCCTAAGGTGGCCTCTAGGAGTCCCCAGGCATGTGCAGAGGCTCTACCAGCCAGAGCCCAGCAACTTGAGTCTCCCAACTTCCTAAAGGGTGGGAAACTTGCCTGGGACACAAAGAGATTAGAAGTGCCTGGAGAAGGGGCTAGGAAAGGTGGGGAGGGGCCTAGGCCTTGTAGGGGGCTGGGGCCTGGGAAAACCACACCCAGCCCTCTACTGGATTCTGGAGGCCTAATATGAGCTTTTATCCAGTAATAAACCAGGTAAATGCGAGGCTCGCCCAGGCTCCCCCAATCCAGCCTGGCGGAGGGACGGGTAGCAGAGGATATAAAAATTACCAAATGGGAATCAGAGATTGCAGTTTATTTCAGACACACTCAGAAGGTGGGGGCTGGCCAGTGGGTTCCGTCTGCATCCCCTCCCTGCATTTGGCTTAATCTACCCCCAAACCCCTAGACTGTGCAAGATAGACAAGGCATTCCCACCCCACCCACAGGAGGGGCTTAGGCAGGTGAGGAGTGTGGAGAATGGGGGGTCAGGGGGGTGTAGAGTTCAAGTATTCACAGTTTCCCCATCCACACCCCCAGATTACACTGTGCCCAGGCCGTGAGGGAAGATCCCAACCCCAGGGTTCCTAGTGGCATTAACAGCTCTTTTCTCAGAAACCTCAAGACGAGTTCCTTACCCCCTTTCCCTGACAATAACAAACCAGTCCTAAATTCTGTAGTCTGGGCAAGGAGGGAACCTCGGCACTCCACTTACCCAAGACCCCTCCTCCTTCCTTATTTGGAGTGATGGGAGCAGGGTGGGCTTCACTTGTAGTGAATAGGTTGGGTTTAAGTGGTAATAGATGAGGGGAAGGGAGAGAACTGAGGATCTTGGGAGGGGGGCTTGGGGGCTGCTGATGAGGTTCTGACAGCTCTGGTCTGCACCCCCAACTCCATCTCTACCCCACACTGAGGCCCAGAATCCCTGAGAGTCCACTGCAACGGTGATATGGGGTGGGGGGGAGTGGAGCAGCGGGAGAGCTTAGGAAGGGCCAGGGCTGGGCTCCAGGCCCAGCAATCAAGCTCTGACCTTCTAGAACACCTAGCTGAATCCTGGGGAACACAGGGTAGTCTACTAACTCCCACACCCAGACTTCCTGGCATGGGGAGTGGTGGGAATGGGTGGGGGGAGGGTCCTTCCAAGGGTATTACATAAAGATATAACCATTAAAAATTTTGAGGGGAGAGTGACTCTTAGCCTCTTGCTTCCCCAAATTGTGAATCTCCCCAGTGCCCAATAGATAGGGCTGAGGGTGTCCCAGAGAGCTGAGGAAGAAGGCTATAGCCCCTCTCTGACAGGATGGGGCCCAGAGAGGGGGCCCATTAGCACCATGCAATGTTGGGGCACCCCTGGCAGCCTAACTGACCCCCATGCAGGGGCTCTCCCAAAGCTGGAGTGTCCACTTGCTAAAGCTTCTGTATTCTTGAGGGGGGACCCCTGTAGAGAAGGGGGGGATGGGAGACGGCTTGGCTGAAGCCCAGGCAGGGGTCTCAGCTAGGACCCCAAAGGGCCCCTCTGGGAGTCATGATTTGAAGAATCTTCGTACCACAAACTGGCCCAACAGAACCACAGACAGAACTATCAGCACGTTCACGATGGGGCCATTTCCCAAGTTCAGGGCTGCCACCTGCCAAGAGAGAGATAGAGGGGCTGACGGCACGTACAGGCACTCCAGGGCTGGGGTGGGGCTGGGAGAGAGGCAGCCCCAGCAGCAGGGAGGAGGCTGCCAACGCTTGGGCACTTACCCAGCCGCCCCTCTGCGCAATCCACCGGGCAATGCAGTGACGCAGCATGACGTCGACCACCAGTTTGGTCACCTGGCCCAGGAAGCCGGTCAGGCCGTGCTGGTAGATGTGTAGAGCCAGGCGGTAGCCAAAGCCCAGGAGAGCCACCACTCGGCCCCAGTTGATGCCGCTCTCAAATAGACTGCAGGTAGAGTATTGATATTGTCAGTGGAGACCCCCAGAGGGCCCTTCAGCCTGCTTCTCCTCTCCCACCGTCCGGTGGCAACCCACCCCGCTCCCAGCTGGAAAGCAAAATGGCTTAGCTGTGACTCAAGGTGGCAGAGGTTGCCCCAGCCTGGCCTCAGTTTGGGAAGAACCTGCATCTCTGTGAAAGGAGGAAACTCAGAGGGCGTCTGAGCGGGGTGCTGCCGCCAGGTTGTGGCCCCAGCGCCGCAAGTGCAGAGGGGCAGAGAGCAGGGAAGGCAGAGCAAGCGGACGGAAGCAGCAGGGAGATTACCTGTGGGTGTTGCTGCTGGCCTGGCAGCCCGAGAGACAGCAGAGAGAAAAGGACAAAGAGGAGGTTAGGACAGGACCTGGAATCAGAGTGGAGTGGGGAAGGCCTCGAAGGACAGGGGCAGGATGTTTCAGCTCTGGGCGCTAATCCTCGATCAGTCGCCTCCTCCTACCTTCACCCCAGCTTCAGTCACCTCGACGCTGACTCCTAACCCAGACGTAACAGCAGATGACACCTTTAAGTCCGGACACTGTTCTAAACGTCTTTCCTCTATTTTACAGACGTGGGGACTGAGGGCTATAGATTCACAAAGCCGGTAAGTGGCAAAGCTGAGATTTGACCCAGGCATGTGGGCTCTCTAGCCACACCAGATGGCCTTTCGGACACCACACTGTAGCAAAGGGAAGCCATTTCTAGGGCATTAGCAATCTGACCATTTTTGGTATGAAATATGGTTCCAGATCAGAAGGCCAGCTGTGTCTCAGCTGGGCTGGGGAGCTCTGGGGACATCCCTACTCCGGCATCTCTATAGTCCTGATCTATCTGGTCCAGTCCCGAGTGCCCAAGCTCACAAGAGCTGTGAGCTTATATACCAAAGAGGAGCAGTCTGGGGCCCAGAGAGAGAAAGACAGGGCCCGAGGCCATGTGTGAGTCAACAGCAGACAAGGGGTGGTGCACATGTCTCTCGACACTGACAGAGAAGCGTGTATCTCCCATCCCACGGGCAGGGCACAGTGCGGGGGTGACAGCGCAGCACAGAGGCCGGGGCCAGGGCTACCTCGAGGCAATCTTGGTGAAAAGTTCATAGGCGTTCTCTGCTGTGGGTTGCAGGCGCTGCAGCATGGCCTGGAACTCTGAATCGTAGCGCTGGTTGATGTTGTCCCCAATGATGGCGAGCTGCCGACCCACCTGCCCCATGGTGCTGGAGAACAGGAGGCAGGTAGGTGAGCAGGCAGAGGGCGGGCAGGGCTGGGGCCTGGACTCGGGGAGAGGGGGTTCTGCCCAAGATGCCCCTGGCCTTGTGGACCCCTCCTTGGAAGTTCCTGGCCGTGTTCTCAGACATGAGGGCAGAGCGCAGGATCACGGGACAGGCATATTCTATAAAGGGTCCAAGATCCCCGATCGGTGGGGGGGGGGGGGGGGCGGGGGGAGCCCCAAATAAAAAGGGCCTCCCCAGTTCCCAGGACCTGCACAGCAGCCCCATGTGAGCCTCCGCCTCCCTGAAGATACCCCCGTGGGCCCAGAGGGCCATTGCTCACCTGCTAGGTTCTAGGGGCAAGGTGACTATTTCTGGGTCAGTAGGCGCAGCTGCCCCCTCAGCCTCCTGCTCCTGCTGATAACGGTGAAAAACATAGCTGCGGAAAACCTCCTCGGTGTCCCGGGCTACCTGCTCCTCTGAGGATCAAAGCCAGGAGTCAGGGAGGAAGGGCTGGACGGCCCCATGCTTTGTGGATGGGTCTTTCTTCCTCAAGGCCTCGGCTGTCCTCACCCGTGAACAGAAGTGTCCCTACTCCAGCCCTTAGTTAACAACTAGTGCTTATCGCGTATAGGATATTTTTCTAGCACGTTTCACTGAAGCCTCATAATAGCCTTGTGAAGCAGACGAACACCCCAGTTTACAGGTGGGGAGCTGAGGCACGGGGTGTTTACATAACTTGTACAAGGTCACACAGTCAAGAATGAGCAGTGGAGCCAGGACATAATCCCAGGCATGTGGGCCCCTGAGTTTTAGTGTGTACAGGCTGGGTAGCCCTTATGGCTCGGGGAATGTGGGAAACAAAATTTAGAATTGCAGCTTTGGGTCCAGAAGAGTTACATAGGGACACAGTGACATACAGGGGACTGAACCCAAAGCCCAGGGAGCAGTCTGTAGTGGGCTGGGAATCGCAGCCCTTTGATGGTCCCCTTGGAAAAGGGAAGAAAGGCAGCCATCTTACTTCCTCCCCAAAGTCATAACAATCGCTTTCACCAGTCAGCAGGGCTGCCGGGGTGATAAGCGTAGGAACTTCCTTCTTTCTCCTACTGTAGGAATAGAATAGCCACGCCCCACTCTTCATTCTTCTCCTCACCCCCTCCTGCCTCTCTTCCTGGAGATGGCATGGTGCCCACCTCACGCTCACTCCCAGGCCTCTCCTAGCCTCTGCCCCCCACCCCCAGGCCCAGACTCCTCCCCACTTCCAGGGCTTAACCTGGACCGCACTGCAGCTTCTGAGGTCACCTGCACACACCGGCACTGGGTGGGGAGATGCTTTCTGCTTTACCCAAGGTGAGTGAATGGGGGCAGGAGAGCCTGCCTGTAAGTCTGGCCTGGCCCTGTCCACTCCTGCTCTCTCCATCCTCTCAGACAGCCCTGGTGGCTGTGGGATGGGGGAGGAGGACAGAAAGACCCTTACCAGAAGTAGCAGACGGGGCAGTCTCTTCACACTCCTGCCTGGGAGGACCTGGGCCTTGCCCGGATGCCATTTCTCAGGTCCCAGTGGAGGGCAGCGCTATCCTGTGGGGACGGGTGAGAGACAGCAGAAATGGGGACGGGCAGGGGCTGTTGATGAGGGGGAGGGTCCCCCACTCCCCCAAAAGACCCCTCCATCCTAGCTCCAGCCAAGTCTCATTTCACCACCCTGGGTCCCTGTGGAGTCTGTCGGCAGAATCAGAACTTACTGAGCATTTCACTAGCAAGAGAGGGCGAGAAAGGCAAGGCAGTCAGGATTTGTTCCTAGGGTCCTGGACCCCGCAGCCAGGGCCCTGGGGAGGGGTGGTTGGAGTAGTGCCCTCCTGGGTCTCAAGTCCTCTTTCACCTCGCTCCTGGGTAAATGAGGCTGGTTGCAGAGGCTGGGGTTCCTTCTGCTGCTCCTGGGGCCTCCTGCACCCTCCCTAGCACACCCTTACCACAGGATTACCACCTTCTAGCCAATGACCCATGAAACTTATGCCCGGAGGTCCCACTTCCCCTTGGCTGGTCAGAGCACCCCTGTTTTCCAACTCAGGCCTGTTAGCTACGAACACTTCCTGAGCACCTATGGTATACTTCTACTGCTCCCCCAGGGGTGTCAGACACTGAAAATGCACATTAACCCAGCAAGGTAAGCATCATCATGCCCCTTTTACAGGTGGGAAAAGTGAGGCACCAAGAAGTTGGGGCCCGAGGCCACATAGCCACTCAGGGAGTCAGGGTGGTAATCTGAATTTCCATGAGTTCATACGCTCAATACTCACATAAGATTTACTTTCCAGTTTGTGGACCTCAGAGGGTACCCTTTCAAGACAAGATCACCTGTTTACATCCTACCTTGGCTCTTCCCATTCCTGCCTTGCCGTGAGCTGAGGAAGTCTTCTCCACAGCTCTCCCACCCCGCCCCCCACCTGACATATGTATCCCCACCACATACCTGCTGTCCTGTCCCTGGCCCCAGTTTTCCTCTTTGCTCAATCCTGGCCACAGCCCTGATCTGCTCTGTGAACCCTCAACAGAGGGAGTATTTCCTGGACGTGAGCTGTTTCACTTTCAATTCTCACCCCTTCATACCCACCCCAAAGCTGCCTCCATCACTCTTTGGGGGAAGTGGCCTTCCTCCTACCTCGGGGGAAGGCCCGGTCCCACCCTGGGCTGAGCACAGCCACGGCCTCCTCCCAGGGAGGACCTGACTACCCTCCCCCCCCCCCCCCCCCCCCGCCCCAGTCCTCCTGCCTCTCAGGCCTGGGGCCATTTTCGAAAGTGCCCCAAGGCAAGAGCTCTCCGGAAGGTGTGGAGGAAGGCTCTCCACCCCTCCACTTACTGGGGGCAGGGATAGGGAGAAGCCCGACCCTCCCTTCCTCTGTCCCTGGGCGCCAGCTTGAAACAGATCTTTGCCTGGCACACCCCCATCCCTGCTCCTTCCGGAAGATGCCGTTCCCTCTCCCCTGGTCCCTGAACGAAACCTGGAACCCCCAAGACAGCAGGGGGGTTGCTGATTGCACCACCAACTCTCTCTGCCACTACCCCAGGGGCTCACTGCTGGGGAGTAGGTGAAACATCAGAATGGCCCCCAGGGCCAGAGGCCTATGCTGACCTGGGCCTACCCTTGCCCTCATCCAAGTGGCCTGACTTCCTGGTAAGGGGAGTCCATTGCTCTCTACTTGCTGGGCTTAGAATATTCCCCAGGGGGAGATGCCTGGTTGGGCTGCAGACCCAGTCTAGGGCTCCTAGGGCAGCAGGAAGCACCAGGAAAGTTCTCTCCCTGACCTTGACCTTGGCTCCGATCTCCACTCCCACCCCCCACCCCACCCCGCCCCAGACTGCTAAAGGACCTGGTTCTTTGGCACCCGATTTCTTTGACAGGAAGGGCAATGGGGGAGCTGTCTGAGGGGAAGCCAGAGGGAGCCCCGGCTGGATCAGGCCCCGAGCAGACATTGGCGGAGCTGCCCAGGCAAGTCTCCAGGCCTCCCTGTCCCCACCTGGCTGCCTGCAGGCTCCTTGTACCCCCTGGGCCTGGGGCTGCCGAAAGCCGGGAGGATGGGCAAGACCCTCCCACCTTACCTGCCAGGACCCTCGCCCAGGCCTGGGATGGCTCACAGGGCCAAGGCCAGAGATCCTGAGGGGCCAGCGGCTGCTCCTGGGGGTCGGGTGCCCAGGCCCAGCTTCCTGGAACAGGCGTCAGTACAGTCCCGATGTCTGGACGCGGCTTCTGCTTGCCCCAGCTTGGCCCTAGGGACCCGCGAGGCTGCCCGGATCCTAGACGTGCCGGCTCTTCCCGGCTCCAATTAGCTCCCTCTAGAGGAAGTCGCTGTGTGGCCGCCGGATGCTGATGAAGGGCCTATAGCCTGCGGGTCGGTCTGGGCTCGTCCGCAGAGGAGGTGCTCCACCCTTTACACTTGGCCCCGGCCGGGTGGCAAGGCTCCCCTTCTCCCACTTCTGATTTCCAGTCCCGGTCTTTGATCTTTACCCTCTTTCATGAATCAATACCAATAAAAAAGGCAGGATGGCTTAAGCACCACAGTGTGCCTTGCACTTTAGTTACCATTCTCTCATTGAATCTTCTTTTTTTTTTTAAACAGTATGGTACTAGCTTTATTAATTTATTTGGGGGGGGGCGTGCACGCGCGCATGTGCACACACACACACACACACTCACACGCAAGCAGGGGAGAGGCAGAGGGTGAAGGAGAGAAAGAATCTTAAGCAGGCTGCACACTCAGCGTGGAGCCCAATGTGGGGCTGCATCTCACTACTGTGAGATCACGACCTGAACCGAAATCAAGAGTTGGATGCCTAACCCATCAGGCCACTCAGGTGCTCTTACTGAATCTTTTCAATAACTCTTGGAAGTAGACGCTGTCCACTGCACCCGTTTTACAGACGAACAAACTGAGGCTCAGTGAGTGGGCTTAAGGAACTCGCAGGGTCACTAAGCTGGGTTTATAATCAAGTCTATAGGTGTCGTGGGAAATAATAATACTAACTTGAGATTCAACGTGCAATTAAGACGGGCGCACAGGCACCCTGGTGGTCTCTAGAGATTTGAAATCCTAAAGGTGACAGGCAGATAAACAGAGATGAAAACAGGGGTGTCTGGGTACCACCTGAGGATGTGCAAGTGGATGCTGAGAGGCAAGAAAAGAGGGAGGATAGACACTATCTGGCTGTGAGGAGTGGATTTGAAAGACAAGCCAGGTGGAGAGAGTTGTGTGCAGAGGCCCCAAAAGCCCCTGCCCCATTCCCAGTCCAAGGACCCCCAGCTTCCTCTGCCTGCTCCCCACCCCCATGCCTTCTGGAGCCTCATTAGCCACCTCATTAGCCTCCAGTCTGCCTTCCTGTACCTTTTGCCCCTGCCTCATCGACCTCCTGCCCTCTCTGCCCCCAGCGAATCCCCTCTACCATGTCTTCCTCCCTGGCTCCCCATCACTCCCCTGCCCCCCCCCCCGCCACCCCCGGCCTTTGCCTTCTAGAACTCTTGGAAGTTTCCAACTGGAAGTTTTAATTTGAAAACTCCTCCTGTTCTTAAGCAGTTGGTGGGGTGGCTGTGACGGCCCCACCCTTCGAGTCAGGGTCTCTCTCGGGATGGAGGCCCCAGCTCCAAACCGTCAATCCCGAATTTTGGGCCGCTCCTCCATGTTCCGCTTTTTCCGTAGCCTGGTGGGGAACAAGGGCAGCCCAAAGAGCTCTGACAAGACCCCGATAGGGAGTCGGACATGCTCCTTGCGAGAGCAAGCCGCCACCCCATTGGTGATGAACCGCCATGGAGGGGTGGGGAGGAAGGAGCCAAAGCCATCCACCACACTACCCTACATGCTGTCTGTGGCCTTGCCACGGCAGGACCCCTTGGGGCTAGGGATGGGGGACACAGGGGCCCAGACCCCTACCCCCACGGAAGTCCTGAGGGTGGGGGCCCAGGATGTAGAGGTGAAGCCTGTCCTGCCCAGGAGAAGCCAGGAGGTGCTGGGCAACCTGTCTGGGAAAGAGGAAACGGAAGAAGAGAAGGAGGAGGAGGTAGGGGAGGCCTCCGGGGATACAGAGACCTCAGACAGGTGAGGGACTGGGCTGTGGATGGCGGGCGGGAGCCTGGGATGGGGGTACTGGGGCAAGGATATGGGAGGACCCCAATTGAGGAAGGCCCGGGAATGTGGGTCTTCAGATGGGTAGAGGACTGGAATAAGGCACGGGGGTTGATGGAGGGACAGATGTATCAAGGATGGGAAGGAGCCTGGGAGTGAGAGTATTGGGCGGGGGGCAGAGATGGGGTGGGTCTTCCCACAAGTCAGGGGATGTGGGTGGAGGTGCCAAAGATAGAAGAAAGACAGGCTGGGACTGGGACGAGAGAGTGCCAAGGTGAGCCAGGCCACCATGGCTTCCCAGCTCCTTCCTGGTCCTCACTCCACCCTGCCTTCCCTCCCCACTCTCTCCCTCCTCATTCCCACTCCCGTGTGGACCTGGCACCACTCCCTGTAAGAAAAGGGCCCACCTCCCCCTCTGCTCCCCACCTTCCTCCTCACTCTACCTTCAAGGGAAGATAGCCCCCTGTACGATGAGGACCCCAAAAGGCCCAGCAGGGAACTGTTGGAGGCAGGAGGGTGGAGGGGGCTGAGCAGGGCCTATAGGAGGGCCCTTGGGGACTTTGGGGGGTTTAGGGAGCCTTTGCCACATGTCTGGGCTCCACCTGCTACCCCCATCTGACTATGCTTTGGGATCAGGGGCCACTTTGCCCAAGCTTTGGAGTTGGAGCAAGGATGCCTGCAGAGGGCCATGGGGCCACTGGAGGTCAGCCCCGAGACCTTCACCAAGGAGGAGGAGGAGAAGGAGTGTCTGCTTGACGGTGAGTGTGGTGGCCACAGGTGTCAGGCCAGTGCCAGAAATAGATCCTGTTCCTCAGACTCCTCAGGGGTGTGGGGCCTGGAAGGACACAGGATAGTCTGAGGGAATGCTGAGGGCAGGCTGCATGGATCAGAGTCCATTCCATTCCCCTATGCCAAGTCGTGTGATAGTGGCAAGTTGCTCCCCGCTTCTGTGTCTCAGTTTCCTCATCTGAAAGGAATGAGACCATAACAGTATCTATCTCAGAGGGCAGTTGCAAGGAGTCAATGAAATGTCCTTTGCAAAGTGCCGGGTACTGTGCTGAGCACATAGTAGGTGTTTGCTAAAGAAAATGAGGGAACCTCCCCCCCACTTCAGCCTGCTCAGTGCCCTTGCCCTCCTCGGCCTGGGCCTGGGCTGCCCCTTGTTCCTGTCAGCCTGTCAGTGACACTGCACCTTCATAGGAGACCTCAGGCTGGCCTCTTCGAAGGTGGGGACAACTCCTTGGAACCGCCGCCTCCTCACCTTGTACAAGCAGCTTCAGAAATCAGCCGTGGCCAAGGTCTGTAGAACCAGGCTGGGGCAGTGGGGAGTGGGTGAAGCCTGGTTGGGGCTCCTCCTCGCATTTGGCTGGGCCCCAGGATTTGGGGCTTGGGCAGACCCCTCTTAACCTGGTGGGTTCCCTCCTGCTTTTTGTTTTATCTGGGGGTGGGGCTGCACGCTTGGGTCCCTGTCATCCTCACCTGCTCAGTGGCCCGGCATGCCCTCAGTTTCCTCTCAAGGAAGGCTTGCCTGATGAGGAGAAAGGCAAGGAAGAGGAAATGGAGGAAGAGGACAGCTCATTCAAGGTCTGTGTCCCAGGCATTGTCACCCTGCAGTCACCGCTGCATAAGACTTTTAGGTCAACAGATACAGTGGGTAAGTGTGGCGCCCAACCTGTCCTCCTCAGGCCAAGGGGGCTCCACTCTGGCCCTGACTCATAGGTGTGATACCAGTTCCTACCACCAGGTGGTACCAGAGGACCTAAGATGACCACTGGAGAAGGGGTTGCAGGGGGACCAGTGGGTGGCTCAGCAGGAGCTGCAGGCTAGGTCTAGCTAGAGTCCTCCTTTCTCAAGGTTTGGGGGGGCAGTGAGGTGGGGATTGTGACTACGGCTTGCGCTCCAGAAGCATCACCCACTCCCAACCCAGAATTCTAACTTGTTCAGTGGGCATCTCCATCCCCGATTTTCCCATCACACCCTGCTGTTGACGGTGCCCCAGCACTACCCAGACATTGTGAGCAGATGACTCAGTGGTAGCGATATGACATGATAACATCACATGATCATTGTTGACATTCACATAGCCATTACTATGGGCCAGACCCCCTTCTGAGCACTTTTCGTGAAATGCTACTTCGCAACTCTGAGGTAGGTCCTATTATAATCTCTACTTCGTCGTGAGGAAACTGAGACACAGAGAGGTTAAGTAACTTGTCCAAGGTCACACAGTAGTAGGTGGCAGAGCTGGGATTTGAACCTAGGCAGTTTGGGTAGTTCCAGATCCTTGCTCTTGAGTCTGTGGCTGGTGGAGAGTGGAGGCATATGTCTGCCCCTTGCACGCTCTCCCCAGGAGGGGAAGAAACTCACACTCATGCAGGTGGGAGGGAGCGCTTGGCAAGTGAGTTTGCTGGCAAAGTCAGGGAGGTGGGCGGGTAGTATCTGGCTGGTTCCAGGTAATGGAAAACATAAGGGCTGGGGCTGGGGGTGACCAGGGACTGCACATGGCTGGGATGAGGTCTGGAGAGCCGGAGCCACCTGCCTGTCCCATGCCCATCTCTCTGACTCTCAGGTTTCGTGGAGTCGGAGTTAAAGAAGCTTTTGGTAGTACAACGGGAGTCCCGCCTCTGGAAGATGGGCAGTCATGAGGGCCGGGAGCTGCTGACCCAGCCAGAGATCACCCTGGAGGAGGCAGGCATTGTGGACGGCCAGGTAGGCCTGGCCTGTCTCGACCACCACCCCCTGCGTGAAGGCACTAGAGAGAGCGGGGCCTCCCACTCCATCGGCTCCTGGCCCTGACTCCAGCCTCCCACTCTCTGGGTAGGGAAGGCACAATCCCTTCTTGGTGGTGGTATTTCTGAGTAGGACCTTGAAGCCCTGTGCATACACACACTTCTCCATCAGTCTCTCTGTCTCTCACTTGACCCAGCGTCCCAAAATCCATTAAAATTAAAAAAATAAATTTTAATGTTTATTCATTTTTTGAGAGAGAGACAGACAGACAGATAGAGTGCCAGCGAGGGAGGGGTGGAGAGAGAGAGGAAGACACAGAATCCAAAGCAGGCTCCGGGTCTGAGCTGTCAGCACAGAGTCTGACAGGGGGCTTGAACTCACAAACCATGAGACCATGACCTGAGCCAAAGCTGGACGCTTAACCCGACTGAGCCACCTAGGTGCCCCCACTAAAAAAAATTTTTTTAATGTTTATTTATTTTTGAGAGAGAAAAGAGAAAGAGTATAAGCAGGGGAGGGGTAGAGAGAGAGGGAGGCACAGAATCCAAAACAGGCTCCAGGCTCCGAGCTATCAGCACAGAGCCCGACACAGGGCTTAAATCCACAAACCATGAGATTATGCTTGAGATGAAGTTGGACACTTAACTGACTGAGCCACCCAGGCACCCCTAAAAGTCCATTTTTTTTTAAGTCTTAACTTTGCCATTCACTTGCTGTGTGGCCTTGGGCAAGTCTCTTCCCCTCTCTGGGCCTCAGTTTCCTCATCTGTACGATGAGGCGTTTTGTCTAGGTGGCTTTAGGTCTTCCTTGTACATCTGTAATTCACATAATGTTGCTTTTATTATATTGCTTTCTCTCCCATTCACACCCACACTTACTCCCACAAACACACATATAGGTTACCTGTCTGTGTCACACCAAGGACCACCCACTGCCCACCTTCCTTGACACTGGCCTTCGAGGTCAGGCCTGTCCCAGACTCTCTTGAGCGCACATGGATGAATCTGTTGTGAGAAAAATGTGTCCGTGTCCTTTTTGAATTAATTTTCATTCATTCATCAACCCGTTCTTTCATTCGGTGGACATAGGCCCCTGACGGTCTGTGTCGTTTACTTTTGTGGGAAAGTAAAGGAAAGAGAGTCAGGCTCAGAGGCCAAAGCCTTTAGCTGAAGCCCTGCTCCGGCACTGACTTGCTCTGTGACTTTGAATGCAGGCTTTGGCTTCCTGTAAGGAAGGGGACACTGGTGGAAGGATCAGACAAGATGGAGAGGGGCTGCCTGCCAGCCGCCAAGGGCACTCCAGTGTTAGGGATATGACTTACCCCCTTGGGGGAATGAATACCAGAAGCGCATGCCCACCAGGCACTGAGGGGCAGCCCTCTCACTGTCCTAAGCCCGCATGCCTGAGTTACAGGAGCCCCTGTGTGCTGTGGGGAACAAGGCCGTGCACCTCACCCTAAAGTACACAGCTGGTCAGCTCTGCCAGGGGCTCTTGCTTTCGCCTTTTCACACTAAAGGGATCTCATCACCCTTCCGGCCCCCTTCTCCTCCCTCTCCCTTCCAGAACCACCCCTGAGCCAGGGGCCACAGTCCAGGGGGTAGCCTGAGCAGAATTGGGGGGCCCTAGGGAGTTTCTGGGTGGTGGCAAGTTGGGTCCCAGCTCAGTCCTCACTTTGGGGACAGAGCTGCCCCAGGAATATCTTCCTCCTGTGGGTGTTTCAAGGGTCCTATCCTCATCACCATCCCCCACTCTCTCCTTATCTGTCCTCAGGGACACCAAGCCGAGGGGGAAGGAAGCCGCCCCCCAGCCTTTTGGGAATGCTGGGGACCTAGGGGAGGGGCGCTGAGGCAGCTGAAGCACCACCCTAGGCTGGAGGGAAGGGTGCAGCCCCCCCTTGGTGTGGTGTCCAGGACAGAGGTGAGGGAAGGGAGAGGTTCGCTGGGGTGCCTGACTTCTGGGATTCCAAGGATCCCCCCCAAGTTGGAGGGAGAAGGGTCCCTCATTCAGTGGGAGGGAGGTGGCTCAGGGCTGGTGGACTGGGGGCCAGCTGGGCGAATATGAGGGAGGGCCTGGCATGGCCTCAGGGTGCTTATCTCTGGGGATATGAAGGAATATTCTGGGGATACAGAGCAGGAAGGGAGAGCCCAAAGATGCTGAGGCACCTTTTTTCACCCACTTCTGCCCCCTAGCACCTGCTCCTGGAGGAGATGGACGAGATGGGAAACTGGCCTCCAGAGTGAAGCTGGTGCTGGCCCTGAGTCTGCCCTGCTCCCAGATCCCTTCAACCCGAATAGAGCTTTAGCCTCCCTCTTCTGAGGGCACATCCAAGGAGCCCCTGGGGCCAAGGGGTCTTGATATAAATGGAATCCATGTGTCTGCAGGGTGGGCCTGCCCAGCAGAATGTTCCTACCCATCAGACTCAGGCCTGTGATAGTAATAAAACCCACTTTGACTTTTTGGCTTCCTTAGCTATGTGTGGAACCCTCCCCCCCCCCCCCGCCACCTCATCCTCAAGCTAGGAGCAAGCTCACAAGCTCAAGGCTATCCAGGGTCTCAGTCTAGTCCCCAGTGTGGCAGCCGCAACTGCAGAGTCCTGGGTTCCAGTGGAGGGGCCCCAGTGGGGCATCTGAGCTGGAGGGCAAGAGGTTTGGTGCATCTGCCCTGGGGGTGGGGAAGGACTGGTGGCCCAGAATGCCAGGAGAGCCCCTGCTCCCACAAGACCAGACCCTGTTGGTAGGAGCATCCCTGACTTCCCTCCCTCCTAAGTTCCCAGGCCAGGCTTGTGGCCTCATGGGGAGGATCCGGGAATTCTCCAGCAGGAACTTCCTGCCCAACCAGCACAGGGACAAAGCCAGGAAAGCGGCCCTGGGGCCACGGGGACCTGCTTGGAGGGCTGGCTGGGGGACAGGTAGGAGGCCCTGGGATGATGCCGGAGGGCCCCTGCTGCAGGAGTGGGGGGCAGGGCCTCAACCTGCTGCCCCTGGTCATGGCCCCTCTGTGCCATGCTCACTGCCAGGTGCCTCTGGGGATCCTGGTCAGAGGGAGGTCCCGACATCTAGAAGACCCAACTCTAAATCCCAGAAGCAAGGATAGGCTTGAGTTGGGGGTGCACGATCCTGTGCCCTTACCGGCCATGGAAGGGCACACCCTCATACCTGGCTTTTCGGGGATCCAGCATCAGGGAGGGCGAAGCCCAGTTTGGATACCAGGAGGTGTTGCTCACCTGGAATCCTTGACTCAGGCTCTGGGCTGGGGAAGATCCTGATGGAAAAGCCCATCTGACTGCCCCTGCCTGAGTCAGCCAGGAAGCAGCCTTGTGACCCTATGACTCACCTATGCCCTAATTATTTCCTCCAGAGTCTTGGCTATGGGGAAGGGTGGGGGCCTTA
Organism: Lynx rufus; assembly: GCF_022079265.1. Lineage (NCBI taxonomy): Eukaryota > Metazoa > Chordata > Mammalia > Carnivora > Felidae > Lynx > Lynx rufus. The sequence continues at coordinate 113,862,719 of NW_025814878.1, read as the reverse complement.
GACAGTGGCCTGTGGGGGTCCCCTGGTTCCACCTGGACCCCCGATCTCCCCCCGGCACAGATGTAGCACTCCTCACGGACCCCATGGAGAGGATATTTCCTCTCCCTCCCCCATCCTAACAGGCCATGACCTTGTTCCAGGCCATGCCCAGGCTTGAGTGGGGGAATCCCAGGGCCCAGAGCGCTGCAGGACAGCTCCTGCCCTCCCCCGTTGCCCTGTGGGTAGGGCCAGCCAGTGGAGTACACAGGCAGCCCCACATTCGGCTGGGGTAGGCTGGGTCCCCACTGGCAGCTCAGGCTCCTTGGCTGCCTGTGTGAGCCAAGTGTCCACTCATAGGTCACCTGTGCTCCTGGGGAGGGAGCATTTCCTTCTCAGCCCCCACAAGGGTATGGCTGCTGGGGATTGAGGCGGCAGGAATCTTGATTTAGTATGGGAGACTCTTAGGTGATGGCTCCCCTCTCTGCTTCTCTCTTGCCCATTCTGCTGAGGGAGGGTCATGCCCCCACCCGCCGGGGGCGGGGGCGAAATTCCTATGAACTACAGAGAAGAAGGTCTATGAAGCTAGGAGGTGGCCTATGCGAGCAAGAAGGGGGTCTGTGCACTGGCACAGGCATGAGGGCCTTGTCCTGGCCCCTGGGAGTCCTGGGCTGGTTTCTGTGGGTGGGACTGGTTTAGGCAGGGGTGACATGGCCCAAGGACCTGCTGTTAGGGAAGGGCCAGTGGGGAAGTGCAGAGGGCTGGGTTCAGGCTCATGGCCCATGGGGAGAGATCCTGAAGTGTATGAGAGGCTTCCAGGGACCACTGTATGGACGCATCTGCGGGTCAAACCTGAGGACCCGGTGTCACTGAAATTTGCCTTCCCTCCTTGGGCAGACGGCAAGGGAGGGCTGCTCTGCACTGCTCTGTGGGTTGGGCCCTGTACCAGTGTGCTTGGCTCAAAGGCCAGAGGGCTCTGGAACTCGACCAGGGTGCATCTCTCTAATTCACTCAAAAGGCCCTATTGGGTTGGCAGTGGCCCTGGGTTGGCCTGCGGGTTTGAGTGGAGCCATTATTTTGGAACTTGTCAGGTCTCTGCTTTTTTGGGTTTCTCATCTTTCCCATCTTCTCCTGTCTCTCTCCTGTCTCTGCATGTGTATCTCTGGCTTGTGCTCCCCCACTCCCCCACCACGCTTTCTTTCTGTGTCACTGTCTCTATCTCGCTGTATCTCTGGGGGGATAAAGGTAAGAAAAGCAGCCCCCAGATTATTCTGAGGGTATTTTGGGGGCCCACAGGTGGCTGAAAAGAAGGGGAGAGGAGGTAACTGGGGGAGGGGGTGAACAGATGGTCCCAGGGAAAAGTGGTCAGGTCAAAGCTGGGCCTGCCTTCCTGGGGAGATGGCGGGGGGGACTCTCTCCCTGTGGGCTCCTGGGCAGGTCCTTTGAGGAGAATGCTGCCTTGGGCTCTGAGTCACTGGTTGTCAGTCTTGCCTATCCTGGGACAAGAGAAGGGTGAAACCACACCTGTATTCTTTTCCAGGTAGGACATGAAATGGAGAACAGAGAGGCAGAGAGGAGAGACTCACTGGGTTGGAGCCTGGAGCCCCAGCTCCAGCGCTGGTGGAGGGTCCCATACCCCTCTGAATCTCAGTTTCCAATTTGCGCAATGGGCAAATCACAGGGCTTCTCTTGTGGGCCGAATGAAGTGCTATTTGGCACAGAACAAATATTTATTAAGCTTCTACTACATCCCATTCCTATTGTAGGCACTGGGGAATAGAGCACAGAACAAGATGTACAAAACCTTTTTTTTTTTTTTTTTTAGCATTTATTATATTGCTAGTAGGAGAGACAATAAACAGATAACACATTAGGGAGCGACAAGTACTATGAAGAAAGATGACGCTGGGAGCTGGGGAATGGGATGCTGTTTTAGATAAGAGTGTTGGGGTGGGAAAGGCAGCTCTGAGGGGATCACGTAGAAGCAGGGGCCAGGAGGAAGTGAGAAAGAGGGAGCCTTGGGGGAGTGGGGGTGGGGAAAGGGCATTACAGCAGGGGGAACAGCAAGCGCAAGTGCCCTGAGGCAGGAGCAGGCACAGGTGTTTGAGGAACTGGAAGTAGACCCTTGAGGCTGAGCCGGAGAGGAGTGAGTGGGAGGGGGAGTAAGAGGTGAGGTCAGGAGTTAAGGAACTATTTTGCCCATCTGGGTTTTTAGGGCTTATTTGGTCAGAGCAAGGAGTGACATGATATGGTTTACAGTTTATAATTTATTTATTTTTATTTTTTAATGTTTATTTATTTTTGAGAGAGACAGAGACAGAATGCGAGTGGCTTAGGGGCAGAGAGAGAGGAAGACACAGAATCCAAAGCAGGCTCCAGGCTCCGAGCTGTCAGCACAGAGCCAGATGTGGGGCTCGAACCCACCAGCTGTGAGATCATGACCTGAGCTGAAGTCGGTCGCTCAACCGACTGAGCCACCCAGGCACCCCTATAATTTATTTTTTAACATTTATTCAGTTTTGAGAGACACAGAGAGACAGAGCGTGAGCGATGGAGGGGGAGGGGCAGAGAGAGAAGGAGATCCAGAATCCGAAGCAGGCTCCAAGCTCTGAGCTGTCAGCACAGAGCCCGACTCGGGGCTTGAACCCACAAACCATGAGATCATGACGTGGGCTGAAGTCCCTCGCTTAACCATCTGAGCCACCCAGGTGCCCCAATGTGGTTTACAGTTTTTAAAAGTCTTCCTTGGCTGCTGAGGGGGGAAGAGACTATAGGGGGCAGGGACTGAAGCTGGGAGGCCACTTAGGTCGTGAGGCAGGTGGCCTCACCGGCTGCTGTAATTATTACAAGGGTCCTGGGCGTCGCTAGGGGTGGGGATGGGTGGGGGGTCTTTCTCACCAGGGAGCGCCCCCTGGCCCGCACCTCCGTGCAGTGTTCAGCCAGGGGCTCCCGCGGTGGCACCTCCCAGCCCCGCCCCAGAGGGCGGAGAGGGGCGGCCCGGGCATGGATTCGGGAAGGGCCTGCGGAAGACAAGGAGGCGGCCCCGGTCACGTGTGGGCGATTGCAGCGCTAGGGCGGGAGGAGTCCGTTGGCGCGGGCCGCGCGTTCGCGCACCGAGGCGCATCAAATGCAGCCCGGCCACGACACCCCTGCCATCTGGAGGCCCCGCGGCGCGCCGACCGTGCGCACCTGGGCCAGCGCGGGAGCCACTGAACCGCAGGGTGTTTCCGCTCCCTGAGGCCTCGAGGCCTGTCCGGGCTACCTCTGCTGAAGGCAGTTTGATTTAATTCATCAGGAGACCAAGGATAAAAGACACCTCCCTGGGGCGCCTCGGTGCCTCAGTCGGTTGAGCGTCCCTCTTTTGGCTCAGGGCTTGATCTCACGGTTTGGGAGTTCGAGCCCCGCAAAGGGGGCTCTCTGCTGTCAGCGCAGAGCCGCTTGGGATCCTCTTGTCTCCCCTTTCTCTCTGCCCCTCCCCCACTCGTGTGCTCTCGCTCGCTCGCGCTCTCTCTCTCCCTCTCTGTCTCAAAAATAAATATAAAAACAAATCACTGTAAAGAAGATGCATAATTAATAGGTAAAGGACTATATCTTGGAGAAACTTAAGAAGAAAAAAGACACCTCCTTGCTTACATGAAATTCACAGTCGGAAGTGTGGGGGTAACATCGGACCCCTGCCATAAAATCAGATGATAATATTTCTGTAATACCAGGTTTGGAGAGCACGGAGGAGGGAGATCGTAATTCCAGCAGGGAGGAATCCAGAAGGCTTCAAGGAGGCGGCAACCATTTGAGATTTGGGCTTGCAAGAGGAGGCGAAATTAGATAAAGCAAGGGGGGAAGGGCATGCCTGCCAGGAGAACCCTGTGGTGAGGGGAAGGTGTTCAGCCTGCACCACAACCCTGCTTTCCACCTCCCGGAACCACCCTGGACTGCTCTCCTGGACCTCCTTGTTCGGTCCACCTGTTCATGCTTAGTCCTTTGTTCCTCGCCATCCATCCCTCTTCACACTGGCTCTCTCAGGGCCTTTCCTGGGGCCCCACATCACAGACACACCTTCCCCATCCTCTCAAAGCTTCTGCCCCACGACTGCTGGGTCTTCTCTGCTTCCTCTTGACAACTCCTGCCCATCCTGTACAGCTCAGCTCCAACACCTCTTCTCCTGGAGCGCTCACATCTCCCTGGCCAGGGACAAACAGGACCCGCGAGTTCACCTGCTCTCCCCAACCCTGGACACATATACAGTGAAGGCAGGGGTCTGGTCTCTCTGTCAGCAGCGCCCACCATGGTGGCTGGCACACAGTAGGCTCAACACACGCTGCTAGACTGAATGGTGGGGGCCAGTGGGAAGAGAGGGTTCAAGGATATTGCCAGAGAGATAGGCAGGAGCCGGATTATATAGGACCATGAATACCATCCTAAATGGCTTGGCGTTTATCCTCAGGGCACTGGGATTCATAGATCGCTGAAAGCTGGGAGAGTGGTATGGCAAGATGCACCATGGGGGATGGAGTGGAGAGGACAGGGGGCCGCCTGGCCAATTAGGAAGCTGTCACAATCGTCATAGTGAGAGGGGTGTGGGCCTGAGCTGGGACAGTGGCAGATGGGGTGGACAGGAGGACACTTGGGTAGTCGTTCTGGGTTGGGGGCAATGCTGTCTGCCAGGAACCATTTGGCAATGTCCGGAGACGTTTTTGGTTTGTCACCAGTTGGAGGAGGGTGCTACTAACATCTAGTGTGTAGAGAACTCTCTCTGGTCAGTTTCCTCATCTTTAATAAAGGTTATTAGGATTAAATGGGCTAATACATGTTTGGTGTTTAGAAAAGTGGCTGATACATATTAGACACTATGTAGCAGGAGCTATTGTTATTTTGAAAGGTAAATCCTCTGTTCGGAGCCCTGCACTGGCTCCCCATCACCTGAGCGTGAGCCAGAGTCCTTTCCCCAGGCGGATGAGGCCCCTCCTCATCCGGCTGTCTGTGGGTCTCTGACCCCATCTCCTGCTGCCCTCCTTGCCCTATGTGCTCGGGCCTCACTGGTCTCTTTGCTGTGCCTTGCGCAAAATCATCTCGCTCTGGCTTCAGGGCCTTTGCATTTGCTATTCCCGCTGCCTTGGAGGATCTGCCTTGAGGAATTTAGGTGAGGAACTTCCTTACATCCTTGAGGCCTTTGCTTAGCTGTCACCTTCTCAGGGGATATTTCTTTAAAAAAAAAATTTTTTTTTAAACGTGTTATTTATTATTGAGAGACAGAGAGAGACGGAGCATGAGCATGGGAGGGGCAGAGAAAGGTGGAGACGCAGAATCTGAAGCAGGCTCCAGGCTCTGAGCTGTCAGCACAGAGCCTGACACGGGGCTCGAGCTCATGAACTATGAGATCATGACCTGGGCCAAAGTTGGTCACCCAACCGACTAAGCCACCCAGGCGCCCCAGGGGGAGGGAGGGATATTTCTTAACCACCGTATGTTGAAAAAAAAATCATCTCTTCCCCTTCATCCCCTGCACCTGGCTCTCTCCCTGTGCTCCTGCCCTGCTTTATTTTCTTCAGAGCACCTTCATCATCTAACATATTGCATATTTCATTTATCTTTGTGCTTATTGTCTCTCAACTGGGATGTAAGCTTCATGAGGCATGGTTGCCTGTTTTGCTGGCTGCCATGTCCCCAGGGTCTAGAACCTTACTAGCACCTTCCAAGTCGTCCTTAAATGTTGCTTAAATGAACGAATGGAGCGAGTGAGTGAAAAATCTAATCAGGAGTCAGAGAGGTAGGAGACAAATGGAGAGAAGGTAGAATTGCAGAGGGGAAGGGAGGGCCTGAGTGGACCTCTGAGAGGGGCCCGAGGTCCTGGCATGGCCTGGGGCACAGAGCCTTGTGAATCTGCCCTCTCCAGGCCTTCCATCCCCGTCTGTTTGCTGGGATCTGACTACAGGGAGTGCCTTGCTTTGCCTGCCAGGCCTGAACAAGGCGCCCCCAGCCCAGGCAGATGGCCAGGCCTGAACAAAGTGTCCTTTCCCCTCTGATAAGCTGCCTCCTTCCAGAGGCCTGTAGGGCCAAACATGTCTGCCGCCTGGGAAGTGGCTGAGGACCTGGGTGGGTCTCTGGAGTGGGCTAGGGAGTGGCTGCAGCAGCCACCCTGCCTGGAGGCTGAGCAAAGGAGCAAGGGCCAGGGGCCAGGGCAGACCCCAGCCCACACCAACTCCAGCATGCACCCACTCCCCATTCAATCAACAAATGTCTGTTGAGAGCCTGTTGGGAGTCTGGCTGTGGACAAGTCCCTGCCCTGGAGGCGATGAAAGAGACTGGGTGACAGGCTGCCACACACTGGGACACTGGTTTGCCTTGGCTGCTTCGCCTTGGGCTACTGTGGTATGGGCTACTGGAGGCCTAGAGCAGCTTTGGGGACAGGCAGGGTACTGAAGAGGTATCTCACCTCTTGGCCTCAGGGTGGGGGCTGAGGACCATGGGCTTCTCCAGGCCTCCCTGACCCCTCAAGTCTCCACCCTCTCCCAGCAGGTGCTCCCCTGTGCTGCCAGGAAACTGTCAAGGGTTTCTGATGACTAGCTGTTGTCAGCTTCTTGGGAGCCCTGAACCCCGAGACCCCAGGACCAGAGTCCTAGCCCCTCTGACCCCCACAGGCCTCTTTCTTGCCCAGCACACACTCTTGACTTGGCCCCTTCCTCCTGAAGCCCTTTCCTCCCTATGGTCCTGCCTCACCTTTTCTACTGCACTGCAAAATCTGGGTCCCTAGAAGAGGGGAGTTTGCTAACAAGGCACAATAGTAAGTAAGTGGAGTGATCCTCCCCTGTTCATCCACACATGCCAGTGCTTGTACACACGCATGCACACTCTTACATACCCCTTGCGCATACGCATTCCCCCACAAGCCTCTCCAAGTCCCTGACCGGGCCTGGGCCTCAGGGCCTGAGCACTCCTTGACCTTCACTGTCAGAGACAGGCAGGATGGGACCAAGGCACGTGCTGAGAGCCAAGCTCTGCACTCCCAGGACCCCAGTCTTCAAATCTGTAGGATGGGTGCTGGCCTAAGGTCTCTTGCTATCCCTCAGGGCCTATAACCTGTGAGGTCCCAGTTAGCACAGGGAGAGACCCATTCTGAGATGTTACCTCTAGTAGTTTAAAAGCATGGTCCCTTTAAGAAACAAAAGAGATGAATACATGGGAAGGTGGAGAGAAGTGGAGAAGGAAACCACACGAGGCTCTTAAAGACAGACAACAAACGGAGGGTTGACAGAGGGAGGGGGGTAGGTAGGTGGGAGAAGGACGAGATGGGTGATGGGTACTAAGGAGGACACTTGTGATGAGCACTGGATGTTGCATGTAAGTGATGAATCCCTGGAGTCTACTCCTGAAACCAATATTGCACTGTATGTTAACTAAAATTTAAATTAAAAAATAAATAGGGGCACCTGGCTAGCTCAGCTGGTTAAGCAGCTGGCTTCGGCTCAGGTCGTGATCTCACAGTTCGTGGGTTTGAACCCTGCATCGGACTCTGCTCTCAGCTTGGAACCCACTCTGGATCCTCTGTCTCCCTCTCTGCCCCTTCATTGCTCACACTTGCACGCACGCTCTCTCTCTCTCAAAAAAAAAAAAAAAAGCATGGTCCCAACGTCCTTTGGCACTCTTCCCAGGGAGTGGTGGGACCTATGTCCTTCTCCCCTTGAATCTGGGAGGGCTGTGGCTGCTTCCACCAATAAAACACAGTGGAAGTGCTGCTCTGTGACTGTGGAAGCTACGTTATAAAAGGCCACCTAGGTTCCTCCTGCTTCTCTTAGGACAGTTGCTCTGGGATAAGCCAGAGCCCGTGTGAGAAGTCAGACCACCCTAAGACTGCCAATGTGGCTGGAGAGGCCACATGGCAGTAGCCTCATCCACAGCCCCAGCTGAGCTCCCAGCCATGGGAGGGAACTGTCCTGCTCAGCCAGCCCAGCTGAGCCTTTCAGATGCCTCCAGCCCCAGACAACATCTGATAGCAATCATATGAGACCCTAAGTGAGAGCTGCCTAGCAGGCCTTTCCCAAATTCCCGACTCATAAAACTCTGAGCAAAATAAAATGGTGGTTTTTTTCACGCTACGAAGTTTTGGATAATTTGTTACGCAGCAGTAGTAATCCAAACGTTACCCTTAAATTGTTCCTGATCCTTCTCTTAGTCCCCTTCCCACCTTGTCACCCAGACTGAGCTCCTCCTCCACTAGACCCAAAGCCAGGAGGTGACTCCCTGGGCTCTCAGAATGCACTGGGGAAGCTGAGACAGGATGGCACCCCCTCCCTCTGGCCCCAAGAGGTAAATAGGAACTACTTGGCTTAACCTCATGGCCATGACCAACCAAGCACCTGACAGATGAGCTGCTGGGTGTCACCTCCACCCTGGTCCCTATATGGCCAGGGCCAGGGTATCCTTGGTGCCTGCCTCAGCTGGGCCCTGCCCTCAGCCCTCGGCACTCCATGTCTCCAAGACCCAGCCTCCTGATCCCCCGTCTGTTGGCCGAGCAAGTCTGGAGCTGGATGAAGACAAAAGAGCCCGTTACCAGAGCTCAGAGCTGCAGGAAGCTGTGGCCTTGGACATGAGTCAAGGGTACATCAGAGGTCTGTCATCTTGGTGAATGCCCACCACCATCCCCTATGGTTGGTACTTCATTATCCCCACTTGACAGATAAGGGAACTGAGGTTTAGGGAAGTTGTCTATTCAAGGTGGAGAGCTAGGAGGTGGCAGGTTGCCCTGGACAGCCTGGTGGTGGTCCTTGTGCATTGACTGCCCCGCGGAGAGCAGAGGTCCTTGGTGTGACCTGTTGGGGAGGGGGACACTTAAGCTGAGCCCTGAAGGATGAACAGACATTGGGAAGATGGAGAGTTCTGGAAAAGGCCTTGGGCCTTGGTTTCCTCGCCTTTTAGGTGGACATAATAGCAGTGCCCCTTCCCTAGGGCCACTTGAAGATCAAATGCATTGATAGAGGCATAGAGGGACCGTAGTAAGGTTCAGGAAATGCTCATTCTTATTGGCTCTGAATGTAAACAGTGTGAGCTGCTGGGTGTGCCCTGGTCAGAGGTCTGAACAGGTTCTGGAGGCAGCCTTCCAGTTCCCATCCCATCATTCAGGCCCTAAGGGGAGGGAGCTGGAGAAGCCAAAGGAAGCTAATTAATTTGGAACCCCTGAATTTGGGTTTTTCCTCGGGCAGCCTGGCATATTCCTCTTTTAAAGAACTCCACAACCTCTGTCGTCCGGGGTCCCTGCATCTTCCATCTGTGACAACCTGGAAGTCCTCCCTGATGTCTAACTTCTTTCCCTCCTGCTGTTCATTTTGTCTGTTGGGACAACGGGAGAGCTAATGCATCATGGTGGTTGGTGCTGGAGTCTGCAGGAATCAGGGCAGGTGCCGCCTGCATGTGGCCCACAGACGGTGGTGCTCAGAGAGGGCCCATCCTGGGGCATGGAGGCCCACCTGGCTCAGGATGGAGGGAGCCAGACCAGGCCCGCTGGACGGTGAAGTCAGAGGAAAGATCTAAATGGAGGGACAGGCCTTGGTAGGGTCCCTGTCTCAATGGCGAGAGGCTCCTCCCAGCCACCACTGAAAAGGAGTTCCAGGCAGGGTCTGTGAGGGCGTAGGAACCACCCTCTGCTGAGCAACACTCATGAGTGAGCAGATTCCCCTCCCAGATTCCTTCTGCAAAAGGAAAATTAAGCCGGGATGCTCTGGGGGTCAGGCAGGCCTGAGCTTGGGTCCCAACTCTGTCACTTACTAGCTGTGTGGCACTGAGAAAATCCCTCCACCGCCCTGAGCTTTCCTTATCTGCAACATGGGGACACCTTACCAGCTGTACAACCTTCACCAGCCACTTAGATAGTCGAGTTTCCCCTCTATCTGTTGAATGGGAATGATCCATTAGCTGTTTGATTGCCTTGAAGTCCCCTTGGCTGTGCGAGCCTCAGTTTTCTCATCTGTAAAATGGGGCAGGGAGGAGGCCGGAGTAAGTGCACTCATGCAGCCATAGCACCACCTAGGGGTGGGCAACAGGTGTTGGCAGCGGTCTGTCAATAGTTTCCCCTTCCTGGCTCCTGCTCCAAGTGTTGGGAAAGCCTTCCTCTTAGCTACCCCAGCCAACCCTGGACAAATACTGAGGGCTGACTGATGTGCTGGGGGCCGCTCCTGGGTGTGGCTACGTTTAGAAAGAGGGTATAGAATCTCAGCAATGCCGACCAAAGAAGGAGCTGCTGAGGTTCAGCTTGCCCAACCCATGTTTGTCCAAGGTCTGCTCTGGGTCAGGGGCTGGGCAGGAGCTGGGTGCCATGGCGACCAGGGTGCTTAGGCCCTCAGGGAGCTGTCAACCTGCTGCCCCTGTAGAATGGCCAGCACAGAGCACAGACTCAACAAGTATCTGTCAAATGGCTGAACGCAGCCCTCCTCACCAGCCTGCCCTGAAGGTCCGAGACTGGGTTTGCTCCCTGCAGACCAGGAGGGCCCCTTCCAGAGAAAAGCCTGTCCAGCTTTGACCACCCAGACCCAGAGGGTTTTACAGCATCGGTGCCTCAGGAAGGCAGCACCTTGCTCAACAACTTGGGGTGCTTCTGAGCACCCTGGGACTGCCTCCAGATGTTCTGATGTCTGGGTGGGAGTGGGGGCTGGGCTTCAACAGGCCTCAGTAAGGCTCCTCTCTTCCTTTGGGGCTGGAGAGGAAGAGAGTCCTGGGAGTTCAGTGGGGGTGTGGGAGGAAGAGGCTGATTGCTCGGCCCAAGAGTCCCTCCTCTCCCCCGGCTGCTCTCCATCTGGCCAGAAGCCTCCCCCGCTGCCCCAGGACAAGGGCCCTAGTGTCTGCTCAGCTCCTGGGCAAACAGCAGGCCTTTCTGTCCCTCCCCTCTTCAGAGTGCCTCAGCCTTGACCCTTCCCTGCCCCCTTGGGAGGGCATGGCACACCCCTTGCTGCAGGACCTCTTCCTTCTGAATGATCCAGAAACAGAGGCCGGCAAAGCTGGCATAGGAGCAGGTCCTGTTTGGGAGGTGAACCCCTATATTTCAGTCATTCCCAGTTTTGGCCAGGCAGCCCAGGCAAGGGCCAGCTGGCAGGGCCTGGGTCCTGCCAAGGTGGGTGTGGGGCGTGGCTGGAGGCCAAGACCCAGCCCAGGTGGACTTGATGTCATCTTGTTCATCTCCTGCCAGACAAAGGCCGCTCCTGCCTGGTCCTGGCCCCCGGGAGATTTTCCATGCTGGCCCCCTTTCCCAATAGGATCACTGGGATGATGTCCCCCCTCTCCTTCCAACCGGCCTCCCTTGTTGGCAGGTGAAGTGCGGAGGCCCGGGCATGCTCACAGAGGCCTGTGCAGCTTCCCCACAACGGTGTGGGGCCCTTTTCCCAAATCTGGAAAGAGGCAGAATTGCCAGAGGCCTGCCCTCTTCTTGGGGGCTCCAGCATGCTGACTTGGTCATACGGATGGGGTGACCTGGCAGAATGACTGGGGATTGCAGTCAGCCTCCACTGTAACGTCCACCACTCCCGACTCTGACTTCAGGAGGTTTTGAGCTCAGTCCAGCCTCCTGTACTTCCTCCTCCGGGCCAGTGGGTGTAATGGGTACTCATTAACTGAGTATTCAGTTGGGGAGGGGACTCAGGCATGATCTGTGGAGAGCTTGATGAAATCTTCTGCCTTATCAATGTTCCCTCCTTGGCAATCCTGTAAAACAAAATCCACCATTAGACGGTCATTTCTCTGGATCCACAAGCACTTCTCTTTATTAAGACCCTCAGGACGACGCAAATAAAGACAGTTACATAGAATATTTGCCGACCGCACTAAGGGCTTTACAAAGTAGTTCTTTATGCTAGATATTCTCCATTCACGCCCTCCCCCCAGGGCCACTGACCACTCTTCGGTGCTTGCTCTGTGCCCTGGGAGGCTGACCTCTGTGGCCTGAATTATTTAGGCTCCCTTTCCCTCGGAGCAACGAGGGGCACTAGCAAAACTGGAGGACAGGAGGGGAGAGAGAGGTCTGGGCATTTGTTCTGTCGGCTACTGTTCGGGCGTGGAGTGGTAACAGCTCTCTGCCGTTGTTAGCGTCCCTTCCTGGGGCCCTTAACCCTAGTCTCACATCCATTCATTAACTTCTCTTTAGCCCCTCGTCGGGGATGCGGTGGCGGTTTCCTGCCAGGATCTTACTGATACGGTGCTGTATTCTTACTTTACACACAAGAACACGGAGGGCCAGAGAGGCCGACGGCTTCTCTGTACAGCTGGCAAGTGGTTCCAGCGGCCTTGCTCCGGGACTTGTGCTCTTCGCTGTTTGTGAAGGTGCCCGGGGACGCCTCACACCTTACCTGCCAGCACACCTCGGGGCAGAGGAGGAGGGAAGACCTGGCGTAGGGGCCCCTCAGTTTCAGGGCTGCAGAACCAGGGTGCTTCTCCTGCAAGAGGTCAAAATTAGAAGGAATCACGCTTCCTTCTGTGACCCGCAGGAATCCCAGAGCAGATTCTTTTATCTCTCCCTTCAGCAGCCCAGGACCACGTGTTAGGGTTAACTGGCCGCATTCTTACAGCCGGTTTCCTCTCTGGTCCCTTGCATGTCGTAGGTGGTCTGAGACAAATAGATATGGCCTCGATGACTGGGGCGTGGGGGTGGGGTGAAGGCAGACAGAGCAAGTATTGTTTCCTTTCAGGCTTCCTGAGAGGGTGAGTGCGTGAGTGTGTGTGAGCGTGTGGATGAGGGTGTAGGAGTGAGGGTGTGAGCGTGTGAGTGTGTAAGCATGTGTGAGGGAGAGTACGTGAGTATATGAGGGAGAGTGTGAATGTGTGAGGAAGAGTGTGTGACTATGTGAGGCGAGGGAGGGAGAGTGTGTGAGTGAAGGCTCCTGTGAAGGCCCCCGGTGGTGGCTGAGCGGTTACTGTGGGCCGGGGTGCCCGCCCAGGGCAGCTTATGGCATGGGGAAGGAATTCTCTGGGAAACCCAGAGGGCTTGGGCTGGCACCCCACCCACGGCGGGTGACCGGGCTGGGTGGTTGCTGCACTGAGTCAGTCCTTCTGGCTCCTCCTCTCCTGGCCCTGCCTCCATAACAGGAGTGAGAGGCAGAGGAACCCCTTAAGAACTACCTGTTATTTTCTCCAAACCACAAGATGGCACAATTAACATGGGGGGTGGCATTCCTACCACGCCCCCGCACCAACTGCGGTCCTGGAGGGCCAGAACAAAGTTAAAGAACAATCAGAGCCAAGGGTGAAATCTGGGAAGGCGATGCAAACTCTGTTTACAAGAAGTAACCTGAGGCCCAGAGAGGTCTGTACCCTATGCAAGGTCACACAGCAGAGCTGGGAAGGAGTCTCCAGGAGGCCGTTGAGGTGGGGGCACACGGGTGAAGGAGGACTAGGGTTCACAGCTGGTAGCCAATTGTCTTCCTGCCCACCTCTCCAGTGTTCCATCTGAGTCCAGGGAAAGGGTCTGAGCATCACCATCCTTTCTTCCCTCACCTCTTCAAGCCCAGGTTGGACAGACAGTGGAGATAGGGCTCCTGGAAGTCTTCCTGCTGGCTCTTGGGGGTGATGCCTTATTTTATAACTTTACATTGTATCATTATAATATGCTTTATTTTAATAAATAGCATCTTTATTCTTATATTAGAAAATGTTTTATTTGTTTTGAGACAGAGAGAGAGAGAGAGAGAGAGAGAGGGAGAGAACACTCATGTATGCATGAGCAGGGGAGGGGCAGAGAGAGAAGGAGAGAGAGAGAGAATCCCAAGCAGGCTCTGCACTGTCAGCTCAGACTCTGGGCTTGAACTCACGAACCGTGACATCATGACTTGAGCCAAAATCAAGTGTCAGATGCTTAACCGACTGAGCCACCCAGGCGTCCCAAACATCTTTATTATTATTTATGTTGGCTTATAGGCTATATATCCACGTTGTCCGAAATTCAAAAGTTAAGAAAAGAGATGGCAAAAGGTAATTTCCCCCAACGTAGCCCCGCCCCCCAGGTCCCCCTGGGAGGTCCCTGCAATCACTGGCTCCCTGTGCAGCCTGAGTTTGGGATTTCTGACTAGAGTTTCTCATCCACCCTGTTTTCCCTCTAGGAGAGGCTCCCATAGGAGGTGGGTGCAGGTCCCCACCTCCACTGAGGTTGGGGCCTGGAGTAGGCAGACCATTTGCCTTGGGGACGTGGTGGTCTCCCTCCTGGGCATGAATTTGGCCCCAGCTTAATAGAATCCTGCTCAAGCCACTCAGGAAGGGTGGGGCCTGTTGCTTCTCCTTTTCAACTGCTTAAAGCATCCCCAGAAGCTCTGTACCCTCCACCCATGGGATCCAGGCACCTGACACCCTGAGCTGGGGCTCCCACAGTCTCCTTTTATCTCCTGGTGTAACTTAGATGCTTTCCTCACCTTCCTCTTCCTTGACAGTTCAAATCGACACAGACTTGTGCCTGGCTGGCTCAGTTGGCAGAGCATGTGACTCTTGATCTGGGGGTTGTGAGTTCGAGTCCCACCTTGGGCGTAAAGCCTACTTAAAAAAAAATCCACACGGACTTGTCAGGCACCTACTATGTGCCTGCCCTGGTCTGGAGACACAAAGTGAAGAGCTCACAGTCGGCTGTGGGAGGCCAGAAAGGACAGAGATCATTACAATTCAAGGTAGCCCGTGATATGTTCCATGGTAGTGGTGGGGGAAGTTAAAAATTCCACATTAAAGAGTCTGACAATACATAGTGCTGGTGAGGGTGTGGTTCAGTGGGCACAGTCCCAGTGGCTGGTGAGAGGGTGAGTTAGAACAGCCACATTGGTGGGGCGCCTGGGTGGCTCAGATGGTTGAGCGTCCGACTTCAGCTCAGGTCATGATCTCACAGTCTGTGAGTTCGAGCCCCTCGTCGGGCTCTGTGCTGACAGCTCGGAGCCTGGAGCCTGCTTTGGATTCTGTGTCTCCCTCAATCTCTGCCCCTCCCCCGCTCACAGTCTCTCTCTGTCTCTCTCTCTCTCTCTCTCTCTCTCTCAAAAATAAACATTAAAAAATATTAAAAAAAAAAGAATTTGGCAATTCTAGGAAGGACGTACCCTGTGACCCAGCAATTCCACTTTTCAAGTTCTCACTCTAGAGTTTTTGAAAATTTTGACATTATTCTCAGTAAGCATACACTGAGCCAGAACACAGAGACCACATGCTAAACTCTCTGATAGTTACCTGATGTGTGACACACACTATTTTCTTTTTCCTGCTATGAATATATAGTTGCAGTTTAATGCACGTTGTTTTCTAATCAATTTTGAGTATTATTTATTTGTTTATTTTATTACTAATTATTTTAAGTAGGCTCCACGTCCAACGTGGGGCTTGAACTCACGACCCTGAGATTAAGGGTTGTGTGCTCTACCGACTGAGCCAGCCAGCCAACCCCGATTTTGAGTTTTAAAAATGCTGACCTTCAGCCACGAAATTGATCTGACCCGTTAGTAGGTCTCAAGCCATAGTCTGAACAATGCTCTCACGTGTATGCACAGAAGAAGGCTTAGTGCAACATTGTTGTCATAACAAAAACTCAAGTGGGGCTTTCATGATCCACAAGCGAATGGATAAACAAATTGTGACATGGTCAGAAAGTATCACACTGTCACACCACAGCTACATGTATCAAAAGATAGACACAGGGTGAAACCATCTAGATAAAATATAAAACCCTACAGAGTGATGGCATATTATTTTATGATTATGATATACCCACATTATTTACGAATACATCCCTATGTAGCATAAGAACTGCACAAAATGATACCCACATCAGGATAGTGGTTATCTCTGGTGGGAGAGGGAGGGGAAATGGAGTTGGGGTGGGGGGGGAGCATAAGGAACTTCATTTTTTCAGGTTCAGTTCTTTAAAAAATATATTGGAACCCAAATTTGCCAAATATTAACATTTGATAAAGCTGAAGGAAAGGTACCGGCCCTCACTCTGTTTTTAATATTTTATTTAATATTATTATTTCTTAAAATATTCCGTGATAATACTTATAGGACATCAGGAAAGGAGTTTTATTCTGACTGTGGGAATAGAGAGAGGGAGTGTAGAGGGAAGCCCATGAGCCCAGGCGCAGGGATAGGAGTGGATGAGGTCCTGAGTAATGAGAATGAACACCTAGTCCTTCCTAACAGGGGATCCTGTGCTGATGGATGGCTTTATCCCACTTCCCTCACGTGTCGGCACCACACTCTTCCCATTTAACAGATGAGGAAACAGAGGCCTTCCTATTGAACAGATGGAAACAGAAGCTGGGATTCGAACTCAGGCCTGTGAATCAGAGCCTGCGCTCTTGAGCAGTCTGCACCATGGTTCCTCCTTGAGGAGCCATCTTTGTGTCTGCCCAGGGGGCAGGGGTGGGGAGGGATGGAGACAGACAGGGTCTGGTGTGCTGAGCTAAGATGTGTAGGCATTATTCCGTCAGGGATGAGGAGGTTCAGGAGGATTTCAAGCAGGGGAGCAGCAGAGTGAACTCACTGCAGCTGTAGCATCTGTTCTTAAAAAAAAACCTTTTGGGGGGATGCCTGGGCAGCTCAGTCGGTTAAGGGTGGGACTCTTGATTTCTGCTCAGATCATGATCCCAGGGTCTCAGGATCAAGGCCCGCATTGGGCTCCCAGCATCTGTGGGCTCTATCAGTGGAGGCCTGACTTCTGGAAGCAAGAAGAGCTGTTCCAGCAGGGCTCGCTCCAGGGATGGACATCTCCAGCTCCAGTGCTGTGTGGGGGTACTGGAGAGACTACTGGGCTGCCAGTCAGGGGCTGGGCTTCTGGCTCCAGCTGCCATGAATATACGTGTGTGACCTTGAGGTTTGGTGCTCCTTCTCTGGGCTTTTGTCATCTCTTTTTGGCAGAGAAGTCTGGATGAGGTTTTTCCAAACTGCAGTTAAATGTTTGGTTACATCAAAAAAAGCAATTAAATGGGTCACAATCAGTATTGAAAAACAAAACAAAATACAGAAATAGAACAGAAAATATCAGAGTGCATCACAGGTCACAAGGGTAAGTATTGTTTTGTGAAACTATTGTTTCACTTACATATAGGGGGTAAGGGGGTGGACTGCTCTGATGTAAAATGTATTTATTACTATGGGTCCTGATAAGAAACTAAAACACTGAACTCAGCAATCCTGGAGGTATTCCCTCCCACCCCCCAATTCTAGGGGTCTTTGTGAAAAAGCCACACACCCAGGACTCTTCTCTTCATTCCCCTGGGTCAGCAGCTGTCTCTTTGCTCTTAGCTGCCTCCACCCCTCCCTGGGTCTCTCTTCTTCCTGCTTCAATCCAGTCCCCTCCTCCCTTTCTCCCAGGGACAAGCCCCCCTTCACCCCCCTTCCCAGGAAGTCCGGGTGGGGATTTCAGAAGAATAAATGTGATCCAATGGGGGTGGCTGTGGGCACTCTGTGCCAGGAGTTAAGATAAAAGGACTAAGAAGCAAACACCCAAGCACCCAGGAACAGAACAGAAAGTAGGCGAGCTGGGGACGTGGGTTTGAGGGCAGGACTTCGTGAGCAAGAGCTCGGCGGCGACACCGCAGCGGGTCACTCCCAGAGGGCCAGCACCGGCCTTGTCATTGTTGGCACTCGGTGCGCTATTAGCGAGAGAAGGTAGCTTTCTCTTTCGCCACTTCCCCACCCCCCTTTAAAAAGAAAGACAGAAGGAGCCAAGAGTTTGGGAGCCAACTCCTGGAGAGGGAGCGGCCGAACTGATTCGGAAGTTGGATCTCTTTGTACACAGGAATGTGGAGAGAAAAAAACAAAACCCACCCCATTGCTTCATTTCCCCTCCAAGCCCAAGCACTTTCTATTGTGCAATGAAAAGGCTTTTCACGTTGAGAAAAATGAATCCCGATTTGCGCTGCAAAGGAATGAGCGCGCCTCTTGGTGCGAGACGGCTCTCAGCTGGGACGCTCCCGGGTCCTCGGCGCGCGGTTCAAGGTAGCGCCCGCAGGGGCGCTGGACCCCCTTCCGCCGGCGCCCGCACTGGCTCTCACCGACCCGAGGGCAGAGGAGTAGAGAGCCCGGGGAACCCCAAGGGGAGAGAGCCCCCATACGGCTGGGCCTCCCAGGGATGGCGGTTCCGCGAGTCTGTCTAGGGAGTCGCTGGAGCTGGAACTCCGAGCCCGGGAGCCAGCGGGAGCTCCAGGACTCCTCGGAGTAGCGCAGGGCAGGCGGCTGGTTCGGCGCCCGGGAGGCCTGGCCCCGGACGCGCGAGGGGCGCAGGGCGCGGGGAGGCGGGCAGGCGCACATGGGTGCAGGCGGGCCGGCGGCGGTGGGGTGCGGGGGGGGCCGGGGTGTGGCTTCCCCGCCTCCCGGGCGGGATTTGCATGTGTGTGTGGCGGCCCCAGACTTCCTGCTCCTTCTACACTGCAGGTACGCGCGGGCCGGGCCGGGCGGGCGGGCGGCGGGCGCGCCGAGACGCGGGCACCTCCTCACCCGGACGCCACCAGCGGCTCCCGGGCCGCGCCGCGCCGCCTTCCGCTCCGGTGGCCGCTAGCCCGCCCTGGCCGCGCCGAGCGCCCTGCTCGCGGGTGGGGGCGCGCCCCTCCGGCCTCCACGGTCATCTCCGTCCTCTGCACCGAGCCTGGCCTCGCGCCCCTTGGCGCTCCCACCGCCCCGGGTCCCCGGAGGGCCGCAGCCATGAGCGAGATGTCCAGCTTTCTCCACATCGGGGACATCGTCTCCCTGTACGCCGAGGGCTCCGTCAATGGCTTCATCAGCACTTTGGGGTGAGTGAGCCGAGTTCGAGGGGGGCGCGGGCAGGGAAGGGGCGCCGTAGGCCCTGGTACCAGTTGCGTGCGTCCTGCCGCCGCCCCCCGACAGAGGACCTGGAAGTCCCCAGCTTCAGGGAGCGGGTAACGGCTCGCCTCCTTCTTTTAGAGAAAGGAAGTGAAATGTTTGCCCAGGTAGAAGTCGGGCACGCTGCGGGAGTTGGTAGGAGGCGCCCCTTAGGCGAAGCCTCCACCCTCGCGCTCTCGACTTTCTTCGGAGCCGGAGGAGAGGTTGAGACTTCCTCTGCAGGTGGTCCCGGGGCGGGGCAGGTGGGTGGCTGGGGCCTGAGTTGGGGAAGGCATCCGGGCCTGGACGTGACTGGCTGGGGGGGGGGGGGGGGGGGGGGAGGGGCGGAGCTGTGGGGGAAGGCAGGGGCAGCTTGGAGCCCGAAATCCTCTTGTTAGGGTCCAGTCGCACCTTTGAAGGGTCGCATCTTTTCCTTCTAGCTCTGTCCTCCCCTGCCCCCCTTAAGTAGGAGTGCCTTCTCAGCCCTCCCCTACCAAGAATCCTAGGTCCTGGCCCCTTCTCTCCGCCTCTCCCGGTCAATTTCCTGCGCGGCTCATCTGGCGCCCCTTGGTCCCCGGTCCCAGGATCTCCCGAGCTCTTTACAAACATTAATTAATTCTGGCCATCACCCCCCAGGGTCTGGATAAGCAGGGAATCTATTCAAGTCCCTGGAGAGGCCTAGGCCTGAAGCAGGCATAGGGCAGGAAAGGAATTAGGCAGAGCCAATAGGTTTATCTTCAAAGGAGTAGTTGGGTGAGTCGCACGGGCGGTGGGGGCGGGGGGCAGGGGGGGAGTGAGGAGGTAGAGTGGTTTCTCCACCTCTCCAGCCAGGCTCCAGGGCAGGTCTTGCTCCCTTTGTCCCATGTTCAGTCTGGGGACTTGTGTTAAGTTGGCTCATCTTCCAACCCCCCCCCCCCCCCCCCCGGCTGCCTTTAGGATAAACGCACCCTCCTCTGCTCTCCCTACGCATCAGGACACCCGCCAGCCACAAGGTGCCTCCTCTCTGGGGGTTTTGGAGGACAGCCCTGGAGCCCTCAACCCAGGTCTGGCTCTGGACCTGGCCTGGCTCACCCCTGAGGCTGGGAAGTGGGAATCACCTGGTTCTCTTGATGTCTCCCAGGGTATTTGGGAGTTTGGCTTTAGTCCGGTAGGAAGGGGAATCCAACAGGACTGGGGCTTGGAGGGCTGGCTCTGCCAGCAGAGGATTCTGACTGGGAATGCCAGCATACCTGCTCTCCTTATCCTTCTTGGTGCCTCTCTCGTTCCCCTCCCCGTTCAGATGTGGAATCCCCAGCCACATGTCCTCGCCCTCACTAGATTTGACTTCTCTTGCTCCTTTCCCCAGAGGATGGGGGTGGAACCACATCTGGGCCAGCATCTGTGCAGGCCTCCCCCAGAGAGCACGGGCCGGGGGGACCCCTTGCTGCTCTGGCCAGGGCTGCTGTTTGAAACTACTAGCCTGCACATAGTGTGCACACAGTAAACACCTCCCATAATGCTGAGGGAAGGAGGAGAGAATGTGGGGGAATTGGGGGCAGACGGAAGCCCCCCACCTTGTGTCAGAACAGCACTGGGAGCTTTTGGCAAATGATCATCTCCACTGTTGCTTAGTGCCTGGTTCAGGGCTGAGCACAAAGTGGGTGGGGTTAAAAAAAATTTTTTTTAACATTTATTTATTTTTGAGAGACAGAGAGAGATAGAGCACAAGCAGGGGAGGAGCAGACAGAGAGAGAGAGACACAGAATCCAAAGCAGGCTCCAGGCTCTGAGCTGTCAGCACAGAGCTGGATGCGGGGCTTGAACTCACGGACTGCGATATCATGACCTGAGCTGAAGTCAGCCACCTAACCAACTGTGCTACCAAGGCACCCCCCCTTTTTTTTTTTTTTTTTAATAAATGTTTATTTATTTATTTTGAGAGAGAGAGTGCAAAGGCAGAGAGAGGGGGAGAGAGGGAGAGGATTCCAAGCAGGCTCCAAGCTGTCAGCACAGAGCCTGACCCAGGGCTTTGATCCCACCAACTGTGAGATCCTGACCTGAGCTGAAATCAGGAGTCGGATGCTTAACCGACTGGGCCACCCAAGCACCCCCGAAGTGAGTGGTTTTTAAGTATCTATGAGATCTGTCAGAATCAGGGGAAGGATCTTCTGCCCTCCACACAGCCCTCATCCCCTCAAAACAGATCTGTCACCTCCCAACACAGCTCCCTCCTGCCTTGGCCCTTCCTGCCCCCAGGAGTGCTTCCTCCAGTCCATTTTGAGCCTGGGGCAGGACATGGTGACCTCCGATAGCACTTCTACTCCAGGGTGCCTGTTCCCTATGCAAACACCTCCAACAGCTCCTGACTTTCCACCGATGGATGCCCCCCTCCCAGCTTGGCATTCTGGCACCCTCACTTAATTTCCTATTTTTTTCCCCCATTCACACCCTCTGAAGTTCTAGGTGCACGATACTACCCTGATTCCTGGAACCTACCCCACGCTCTAGGTCTCTTTACCTTTGCTCCTGGGTTGCCCCCGCCCTTCAGCCAGTCTCCACCTGGGTAAATCTGACCCACCCTTAAGACCTCATGCGAAGTGACCTTTTTTGAGAGATCCAGCTCCTCCTCCCCCAGCCTGGCAGAATTAACCCTTCTTTCTCTGTGCTTTGCACTGCTTAGCACAAACTCCTCTCTGGGATTGTGTTGCTTCACGATTAGTTGGGGATTTTTCTGGAGGGCCATCTAATGCCGGGCAATTTGCCAGGATTAACTAATTCATTACACCATTCATCCGCTCAGGCTGTCCGCAGGCACCGTACTGGGCACGGGGGGCCTCTGTGGCGAAAGAGGGAGCCTTGTGTCTCACCTTCTGGGAACTCAGTCAATGAGAGAATGATTTCTAAGCACTGCTAAGTCCTCCCTACTCAAAGTATAGTCCTTGGTCCAGCAGCAGGAGCGTCGCCTAGAAGCTTGCTACAAGTACAGAATCTCTGACCTCTGCCTGTCCCTCGGAAGCTGCCTGCTGATCCCCATGGGATTTGGTGCCTTAAAGTGTGAGCTGCACTGCTTTAAGTCATTCTCTCTCTGCCCCATCCTCGCCAGAATCTTTCTGGTGGCCCCAGAAAGGGGCCCCTTGGCTTTCACCCTGACTGTGGGTGCCCATGTCTGTGATTTGAGTGAGTTCCCAGGCTAGTCCAATGTTTGATCTCCAGGAGGTGCCCAGTAAGGGCTGGATGAAATGAATTTGTTGAAGACAGGGGCCCCCTTGGTGGGCAGAGGAGCTGGTCAGCTGGGAGATTGGGGGGGGGGCATGGGTGGAGGAGGGAGTCCGGGGCAGCCTTCAGTTTCTGGCCAGGCACTACAGGGCAAAGTGGAGGAAGCTAATTAGAGCTGCCTGAATAATTAGAGCTCCTGGTGAAGATTGTACATTAACTCCAGGTTGAGAGGATGGGAGGGGTCTGGGCAGCAGATCCTGGAGCAGGTCGGGACCTTGGCAGGGAAGGGAAAGCAGGCCCATGCCTGTTCTTGGCAAGAGAGTGTGGCCAGGACCACTGCCTTGCGCCTCATCCTGGGTGGAAGGCAGCAGAGGCCAGGGCTGGAGCGACTGATCAGGGCCAGTGAAAGGTGGAGGATTTAATGCGACTCCTGGCCAGTGGCTGTGGGGAACTGGCCCTGAGTGTGCAGGGTGGGCCCCTCAGAGTCTGACATCCAGTTCCTTGCAGGTCTCTCTGAGTGGCCAGAGGGGTGGGCCTTGGCCCACAAGGAGTAAGTTGGGGAGTGCAGGTGAACTGGGTCTTGAAACTGAGCTCCCATCGTTTGTCAAAGTGCCTTCCTTGCTTGGAGTTCCATTTGGGGGCTTTCAGGGCCTCCGAACCTGTATTGCCCAGGGCTGGGTGATCACAGGGAATAGGGTCAAAAGATGCCCCCCTTGGGGTTCTCTGTCCACCTTCCAGCCTGATTCACTTCCCCAGAAGGGTGGGCACTGGAGGTCAGCACCCAGAAAACATGGAGGTAAATACGGAGGAAGCCCCAGGTCCCCAGGGTCAGGACCCTTACATCAGTAGTCCCAGGGGCAGGGTTCTCCTGCTTTGTCACTAACTCTCTGGTTGATTTTGGCAAGACTCTGCCTTCTCAGAGTGTGTTTCCTTCAGCCTGATGTTCTCTAAGGTGCTCTGCACCTGAGAATCCCCTGGTATCTTTAATTGTTTTTTTCTTTACATCTTATTTATTTTTGAGACAGAGAGAGAGAGAGCACAAATGGGGGACGGGCAGAGAGAGAGAGGGAGACACAGAATCTGAAGCAGGCTCCAGACTCCGAGCTGTCAGCACAGAGCTGATGCGGGGCTCAAACCCATGAACCGTGAGATCATGACCTGAGCCGAAGTCAGTTGCTTAACGGACTGAGCCACTCAGACACCTCTCCCCTGGGATCTTTAAGAAAACATTTTTTTTTCCAGCTTCCAAGTCCCATGTCAGACCAACTGGGGTCTAAGGGTTGGATTTTTTAAAAACTCTCCAGTGATTTTACCTGGGGTGGGGATCCCTGATCTAAGGGCCCTTCTAGACTGACAGGCTGTAGGGAAGCCTACCTGGTCCAGAGGACCCATCTCTTCACCTTCATCAGACTTCTTTTTTTTTTTTTTTAATTTTTTTAAATGTTTTATTTATTTTTGAGACAGAGAGAGACAGAGCATGAACAGGGGAGGGTCAGAGACAGGGAGACACAGAATCTGAAACAGGCTCCAGGCTTGGAGCTGTCAGCACAGAGCCGGATGCGGGGCTCGAACTCACAGACCTCGAGATCATGACCTGAGCCAAAGTCGGCTGCTTAACCAACTGAGCCACCCAGGCGCCCCTCATCAGACTTCTTTAAGCCATTTAACAAAGCTTTATTGAACACCTACTATGTGCCAGGCACTGTTCTAGTCACTGGGGAGTCAGTAGTAACCACGATAGAGTTCCAGCCTGTTCCAGTCTATACAATGGGGAGCTGGGTGAGATGGTCTATAAGGGCCCTTTGAGCCTTAAGTCTCTGAGACACACGTAATTCCAGGGGGGAGGGCACTGCCCCTCCCGTGGAGACTACATTCCTGGAGCAGATTTCAGACCTGCCTTTGGCTTTCATTTAATTGTGATTTCACTGGAGATGCCGGACTCCTTTCACCTGGAGATGCCCTGGGGCACAGGGCAGGGTCTGGGCCTCAGCTAGGCCAATTCATGCAACTCGTTTTTTGAAAATACATATTTTTTTGTTAAAAAAATAATATATGGGGCACCTGGGTGGCTCAGTCGGTTAAGCGTCTGACTTCAGCTCAGGTCATGATCTCACAGTTTGTGAATTCGAGCCCCATGTCAGGCTCTGTGCTGATAACCCAGAGCCTGGAGTCTGCTTCGGATTCTGTGTCTCCTCTCTCTGCCCCTCCCCTGCTTGTGCTCTGTCTCCCTCTGTCTCTCAAAAATAAATAAATAAATTTAAATTAAAAAAAAAAGTTAAAAAAAATATATATGTTCCACAGAGAAAACTGGAAAAACTCAAAAAAATGATCTGTGATACCACTGTGACTTATATTAACATTCTGCGTGTGAATCTTCAAACCTTTTATTTACACAAATAAACAGTTACAAAATGATGTCAAACCGCACATATGGCTTTGTATCCTGTCATACAGGGGGGTGGGTATGTTAAGCTGTATTTTCTTATGCCCACACGCCATTGTTATAGCTGCATAGTGTCCCTCGGTAAGATGTATCCTCATTTATTCAAGCAACTCTAGTATCGGGCATTCAGGTTGTTTCTAAAGTTTGGCCCTTATAAACAATCCGCACTGAACATCCTAGTCCATACATGCCCTAACACTTGTCCGGTTTTCCTCTCAGGCTAAATTCCCAGAAGTGGAATTCTGAGATCAAAGAAAAAGCGCATCTTTACATCACAGGCTCTCTCAAAACTCTGCCTGTTTCTCTGGCGGTAGAGGTACTGGGAAGGTGACCCTGTGCCTCAGGGGCTCTATCCCCCCTTCATGTCCTAAGTTTGGGGGTGCTGTACTAGGGGGTGTGGGGAGAAAGACCAGCTTCCACCCTCAGAGTTGGGCGTGGTGACCGTGATGGAGAGAGGAGGGGTGAACTGGAGAGTGGGGCTGTGTGGGGGTTGCCTGAGGGCAGAATCCGCCCCAGGGTTCCACGGGGAGGTGGGGGCAGGGACGCCAGGGACCCAGGCTGCATCCAGCTCTCAGCCTTAAAGAATCCTGCTGTAGACACTTGCTCACACTCTGCCCTGCCCTACATTCCTGACCCTGCATCCCCTCCCGACTTGGCCCAGTGGGGCTATGGGGTGGGTGGGGCAGTGGCTTGGGTTGGGGGTGGGGTGATGTGCTGGATTTTAGGGTGAGGCCACACCAGCGCTCTGCTCTCAGCTCAGGGGGAAGTTTCTGGGTTTCGACTGCCCCTGGGCCCGCATATGGAGCCCCTGCAGTCCACCCCGGGCCTGTTGTCCACGCAAACACCCCATGTGGAGCTGGGGGGCTCCTCCCTGGAAGTGGGGGCTGTGAGAAAGGAGGGAAGGAGGTCTGGGAGAGGGGAGGTGGGCAGAACCCAGACCTCCAGGAAGTTCGTCTCAGGCCTCTGAATGTGAGTTCCGAGTCCCCCTGAATGTGTCATGCTGGCACTGGTACCCAGCACAGAGCCCCTGCAGTCACAGTTCCCTGCATGAAGGCCCCTGGTTTAGCAAGGCTAAAGGACTTGCCCTGGTTCACGTAGCAGGGGCCTTTCACACTGGAGACTGTGGGCACAGAGATGAGGCTAGGCCTTGACTACACAGTGAGCCCAGGGTGTGGGTGGGGGATGGGGCTGGGGCTGGGTGGGGACACACTGCAGAGGGCTTTCCACCTGGGGAGACAGTCAGGAGGGACTCCTCAGGGGACAGAGCAGAGGAGCACAGTGATCACAGTGGTGTGTAAACGTAGGTATTTTTTTGGCTATCAGGTGGGCAGAGCCAGAAGAGGCAGTGAACATGAACCTCAGCCCTGGGGGCAGCTGCAGGTGCTGGGGCAGTATATTTGGTTCGCAAATCCCTCCCATTACTCAGCCAGCCAGCCGTCACCCGCTTCCCCCAGCCTGTAGGAGAGCTGTCCTCTCCAGGCTGGGAGTCTAGAAACCGGTGACGGGAATGATCTAGGTCATGGAAGGCAGAATTCAGTCTGTGTCTCAGAGATGCTGCTGCTGCTGGCAACGGGGAGACTTTACAGAGCTTTTACAGTGGGTGGCCCTGGCCTTCACTTAGGCTGTCACTTTGGTCCCTCACCTCCAGCCAGAGGCATACATATAATTCAAAAAAAGTAAAAAGAACCATTTAGAATTACCCATATGCCCGCTACTTAGACGATAATTGCCCACATTTTGCCATATATGCTGCATCTATTTTTTGCTGAAGTATTTTATGGTAAATTACATAATTGCATGTTTTCGCCTCTAAATACTTCATTACACATCTCTAAGAAATAAGGGTATGTTCCTGTGTAACCATAGTACTGTTACCACACCCTTCAATAATTTCCTAATAGCATCCAATACCCAGTCTGTAGTCAGATGTGCCCCATTGTCCTCAGTCTGTCTTTGACCACTGGTTTCTTTAATTCAGGATCCAATCAAGGTCCACATGTTACATCTGATTCTTATGCCCCCACCTCGTTCTTTCCCACGATGACACCGAGTTCCTGACAAGACAGGGTGGGTTATGCTATAGACCATCTCACTTTCTGGATTTTGCGGCTCTGTTTCCCAGAGAGCTCTGCGGCAGTCTGGAGCCAGGCAGGCCAGGCCTCAGGGCCTGCCCTGCTGAATCCTAAGGCCTCAGTTACTATGTCAAGCAGGACAGGACAAGTCCAGTTCCGGGTTATGCAGAGCAGGAGAAAGGCTTGGGCCAGCAAGGCCAGTGGGTGAGGTGAAGGCCGACCAGCGGGGCAGCCCCTGTTTAAACTTTTCTGTCTCTTCTCAGCTTTCCCTCTTGTCTCTCCAGCTCTCCGTCCCTCTTCTTAGCCTAACAGATACATCTCCCTGTGTACCGAGCAGCATTGTTGAGACCCTGGGACTTACCAGAGTCCACCAATCCTGAAAGCCAAAAACCCAGGCCTGTGGGCAGAGGCAGCTCCCTGAAGGCTTGCACATTAGCCCGGGATTGTTCTTTCTTTCTTTCTCTTGTTTTTAAAATGTTTATTTTTGAGAGAGAGAGAGAGAGAGAGAGAGAGCGAGCAGGGGAGGGGCAGAGAGAGAGGGGGAAAGAGGCCCCAAAGCAGACTCCGCGATGATAGCAGAGAGCCCGATGCGGGGCTGGAACTCACAGACTGTAAGATCATGACCTGCGCCAAAGTCGGACACACTGAATGAGCCACCCAAGTGCCCTGCTCTTTATTTCTATTGGACCAAATTTAGTCATTTTTACCACCTCCATTATCTCTGGAAATATTCTTGGAGTTCACTGAGTGTGTGGCTTACTGTCCTTTTTAGACTTACGCTCTCTGAAGAGGAAGCCTACCTTGCCTGCCCTTAGGTCCAGGGAGTCTATCTCTTAGCCTTCATCAGACTGCATTAAGTCATTCAACAAACATTTACTGATTCATGCTTGTTTTAAGTTCCATATACTGGGCTCTCTGGTGATACATGGTGGATCCTTCATAAAGAAAGATATGTAGAGGTGAAGTAAATGGATGTTTTTGTAGGGATGCAGAAATGAATTTCTTTTCTCCGATGAGCCAGAGATCCGAGCCAGAGATCCATCCCAGCCAGTGAACCTGGTTTCCTCTTCCAACATTCCTCCCCACCCCCACCTAGTGGGTGGGACTTTGGGTATTTGGAGAAAGGGATTCTAAGGCCCTCATCCACCACCAGCCAATCCCAGTATTCCAACAGGGCCTGCATTGGGAGAGGCCTTCCATGGATCTGGCCTAGATTTTTGGGGTGGTGGCCAGTGTCCTGGTCTGGGAGTCAGAGATCTGGGGTCTGGAACTGACTGTTCCTTTAACTTGTTGTGTGACCTGCTGCTCAGTTTCCCCTCCATGCCTCAGTTTCCAGGCCAGATTGGGAGGGGCTGACTAGAGTCCCTCAGGCATTTCCCAGTCTATGATTCCCCCTCCTGTGGCTTCTGTGATAGTGGCCATGTTGGTAGGTGCAGGTTTTGATTCAGGCTCTTCTGATAGTCACCTGACCCACTTCTAGGTCCTTTCTTCCTCCTCCTTATCTAATCTTTCCAGACAGCATTGACCCGCCCCACTGCCTTTTCTATGACTCCCACCTGGATCTCAAAGTCCAGCCAGGGCAGAATGGGGCCACTCTGGTCCCTGGATGCATTTGCCTTCCTCTCTTCCCTTAGACTGAGGTCTGGGGGTGCAGACCCCATGGACATTTCAGGGACGGCAACCTCCGCCACAACTGTGTAGAGCAGAGTTTTCAACCATCTCTTCTTCAGAGGGTCCAGGGCAGCCCTGAATACAGGCCTCCGGCCAGACCCCTCCCCACTTGCGCTCATCTCTCTCTGCCCACTTCGTGGATGCCCTGTCGGGCCCTGCATGGTGCAGGCTCAAACTGGCTTTGTGCCTCCCAGCGGATGGAAGGCTCACAGTAGGGACTGTCCTCAGGGCTGCTGAGTATCCTCTGGGCTGGCCCTGAGGTGGGGAGATGCAGGGGTCTAGGACATGACTCCTGTCTTCAGGTCACTCAGCATGTTGGGTATGAGCTTCCTGATGGTAGAGATGACACCCAGCACCTAATGGCTTCTCTGTAAGGTTTTGTTGAACCCATGGAGACCTCGGTTGTACACGTGCCACCAACTGACCAGCTGTGTGTGTGTGTGACCGGAGGGGGTAGGGTGATGGTAGTGTTTAATTTCACTCCTTGAACCACACACTGGACTGTGGTAAGAACAGAATTAGGTATTGGATATAAAATATACAACAATTTACAACGTGTTCCGCACACTGGTTTTTCTAACGTGGTCGTGGCTGGGGTGTCACCTGCTTTTAGATGAGGAGCGATGTGGTGGGAATGGGCAGGGAACTCTGCAGGAGTCTAAGCACTGCCTTGAAAATGGCAGGGCTTGGCAGGGCTCGGACAGGGACAGGGATTCTGGTGTGCAAACGCCTGGAGGTGGGACGATGAGATCAGCGGGCTGGCGGAGGGTGGGAGTCAACCCTTCCCGGGACCTCAGGCGGAGACGGAGACCGAGACGCGCTCGGGAGAGGTCAGGGGTGGGGTGAAGCGACGCCGCCGCCACCTCCCTCTGGAGAGCTCGGCTCTCCTTACAGCGCCAGGTGCGCACGCGAAGCCGCGCACCTGAGATCGGTGTCCGGCTCCTTTAATCAACGCAGATTCCCCCCATGAGGAGAGTGCGGGGGTACGGCCCCCGGACGTGGGTGCCACCGGCTGGGGAGGGGTCCGGGGCCGCCGCGGGGGCAGCTGGGCAGCGCAAGGGAGGAAAGCGCGGACGCAGCGCACGTCACCCTCCCACCCCCGCGCGCGCCTGCAGTCGGAGGCAGGCCCGGGCGAGGCGGCGCGGCCGGGTGACTGCCGCACGTGGGGCGGCGAGTTTCGCCGGGCGGTGGGGAAGGGGCGGGGCCTGGCGGCGGGGGCGGGGCGCCGGGAGGGCACTGCAGACGCCGGGTAGGCGGGTTCCGGGGGAGGGGCTGGAGGGGCGCTCGCGACCACAGTCTGGCCGGCGCCCCCGCCCGGACTGCCCCCTGAGGCGCCCCCTCCGTCAGAACTTACCTGTCGTGGGTCCCGGCCCTCGGGCCTCCTTCTGGCCTCAGGTCTACCTGCAGCCCATCTGATAAGGACTTTCCTGCTTAATCTGTTAATGGTTTCTCGAGGCGCCCCTCCCGCCCCTCCCGACTGATAGCCTGTTCAGGGGTTGCCTCAGTCTTAATGAGTACACACAGAGGAATGGAAGGAGGCTTTCGCGGGGGCGCTTGGGGACATTGGAGACGCTAAACATTCTGCTGACAGCTGCTTTGCTTACAGGCTAGGCGGGGAGCTCCCCTATGCATCAGATGGGAAATAAAATGCTGAGTAGGGCAAGGTGCCATCCCTTAGTTGTTCCTGGGGAGGGGTACGGAATGTAGCCCAGCGTTCCCAGGCGATGTTGATTCTGCTACTCCGGACCCACACTTTGAGGACGGAGGGGGTGGAATGTGAGAGCCAGGAGGACCCTCTGAAAGTCCCATCTACTGACCTTGTTTTCTTGATATCTCCCGGGAACACCCCTGCCTCTTTTATCCTCCCACATGGCTTGCCTCTCTGCTCTGGTCCCTCCTACAGACCGTTCCTGCCCTCTCTCAGCTGCAGGTGGAGGATGTTTTCCTTCCCAACCTTGTTGAAGTTCTCCTCCTGGAGGCCATGCTCCCCTCCTGATCAATCCCTCCCTTTCCCTATGTGTTTTTAGCCTGCACTCCCGCACTCCATGGGGCACTGGGGAGGGGCTGAGTTGGAGATATCAGGGCTTCAGAAGCTGTGCCAGAGTGGGTGGGGACAGAAGGACATCCGCGTAATGACAGGGCAGATTTGTGCCAGGGGGATTAGGAAAAGCACGCCAGGCATCCGAATTTACATGTGTTTTTCCTGCACGTGTGGCCCAGACAAGGAGTCCCCAGGGGAGTCATGGTGGGGTCAGGGCGAGGGTGGACTTTCCTCAGACAGAATCTCTGAGGAGGGGACCACCCCAAGGCCTTGAGCGCTGGACAAGATCGGGGCTGTTGGGGGCTACCCCAGCCTCTCCTCAGCCACACTGACTTCCATGACGCCCTATGGCTGTCCGGCACCCCCTGGCCCCCAGTCCTGGCCAGTGCTTCCTCCCCTCCCCCATCAAAACATATCCATCCTGTGTCCCCTTCCTTCAGGGCTTTGCTAAGAGGCAACCAGATAATCTGATTCACTAATGTCTTACAGGAAATTCTATGAATTATTCAAGGCTCTGTACAGCTCCTGCCTCTTCTTTCACACCTCTGATTGGCCAAGCTCTGACCTGTTCCTTCCCTGAATTTGGACAAAATCCACAGTTGGTACCACCAGTTGGCACTCATACATATTCTTTATATCATTAACTCCTCTGAGTATGTGCTTTGTCTTCCCAATGAGAGTTTAAACTCCCTGAGGCAGGGACCTTATCTTTTGCTTCTTGTATACTTTCCCTAGCAGCTAGCGAAACGAATTAATTCGCTCACTATATAGTCCATGCGTGCCTGCCCTGTGCCCGGCAGTGGTCTAGATTCTGGGGATACAGCAGGAAGCAAAACAGACACATCCCTGTCTTCATGGATCTTCCATTCCAAGTGAGGGGGGTTGTGACCAAAATAAATAAGTAAAATATAGAGCAGGCCAGGTGGTGAGAAGGACTATGGGAACAGTGAGGCAGGGAGGTGCATAACGGGTGTGAGAAACAGCAGTTTCCAGTTTTAAAAAGAATCGGGAGGGAGGGAGGAAGGGTGTTCAGGGGAATGGGTCATTTGAGCCGCCATCTGAAGGAGTTGAGGGAGGGAGCCAGGAGGGTGTCATCTGGGGGCAGACAAAAGAGCCAGTGCCAAATCTCCTGGAAAGTTTGAGGAGCCTGGAGGAGGGCGTTGGGCTGGAGCAGAGTGGGCAAGGGGCAGGGGGAGGAGATGAGGTCAGAGAGGTGAGGGCTGGGTCATGTGGGTTTAGGCCCGTGTGAATTCTAGGCTTTTACTCCGAGATGGGTAGTTCCGGAGGATTCTGAGCAGAGGACTGCCCTGATTTGACTCACCTTCTCAAGTAAAGGTGTGTGTGCTGTGTGGGGAACAGGAATTAGGGGGTTAAGGGGGGACATCAGGAGATCAGTGAGGACGCAGTTACACATCCAGACGACTGCGGGTGGTGGCTTGGGCCAGGTGGTGGTGGCAGTGATGAGAAGAGGTCATAGTCTGCGCGTATCTTAAAGATAGAGCCCACAAGGTTTTCTCACAGATTGGGTGTGAGCGTGGGTGGAAGAGGAGCCAGAGATTGGTCCAAGGTTTTTGGCCCAACCAATCAGAAGGACGGAGTTGCCATCAACTGAGATGGGGAGGACTTTAAGAGGAGCACGTTCAGGTGGCAGACCAGAAGCTCAGTTTTGAACATGCTGAGTGTGAGGTGCTATGGGCATCCAAGTGGAGGTGTTGGGTGGGCAGTTAGATCCGCGATCTGGAGTTTGGGGGTGAGGTGGATATGGGAGTCATTGGTGAGTGTCTAAGTGGTCTTTGGAGCCCACAAATGTGGCTGAGATGCCCAAGGGTGTGCGTGCAGATGGAAGAGGAAAGAGGGCCAAGCCCTGAGCCAGTCTGGGAGCTAGGGAGAGGGAAGAAGACCAAGGGGTCCTCACAGAGCAAGCTGCCTTCTCCCCTCCCCATCATGGCGAGGTCGTGCACAGCATCCACTCTGACACTGAGCGGCCTGGCTTCAAAGCTCGGCCCTTCTGCTTGCTGGCTGTTATGTTCCTGGCCAGATTGTTTACCTCTCTGTGCTCTGGCTTCTCGGCCCACCAAATGGAAATAATAATAAAGCAGATTTAGAAAATTAAATAACAACATATGAAAACATTAGAAACAAAATCCTGCTTGCTTTTATTATTTTTATGGATCACACTGTGCAAAGTGCTGGTGATGCCAAAGGAAAAACTGGGGTCCTGTCCTCAAGGAACCCATAGTGTAGACATGGCAACCAGTTGCAGTAGGAAGAGGCATGGCAGTAGGAGAGACCGGGACCAGGTGCTGTGGGAACACGGGGCGGGGGGGGGGGGGGAAGGAGGCCCGAGGCCCAGGGGGAGGGAGGGCGCTGGCCAAGGAAGGTTTCACAGAGTAGAGAGAGGGGCCGAGGGTGGAAGAATAAATGAGGTCTGCTAGGCCTGGGTCTTGGTGAGGAGCCAGGGAGGGCTGAGCATGAAGGGCATTGCAGGCTTCCAGGACCACCTATTTAGAGATGAGAGCTCCAGGGACCTTGGGATCAACTGGAGGTTTAGCATGGTTGGAGCAGAAGTTGTGAGGCCAATTAGGGAGTGGGTGGAGTCAGTCCACAAAAGGCCTTGTTAGCCAACCTAAGGAGGGGAGGAGAAGGAGGTTTTGGAATCAACTCTGTGACTTCAGGCAAATTATTTCGCATTCAAACTCAGTTTCCTCCTCTGTAAAATGGAGTTAATGAATAGCCCCTTGTGGGGAAGTTGGTGAGAATTCAGAGGTAACAGTTGTGAAACGCTGAGATAAGATCTGGCTTCTGAAATGATGGATCATCATCATCACTTTATCCTAGAGGCTAGGATGGCATTGAATAATTTTAAATGTAGGAACGGGTGGGTGGATGGATGGATGTATGTATAAGTGGGTAGTTGGATGGATGGGTAGATGGATAGGTGAGTGGGTGGGTAGATGGATGGATGGATGGATGGATGGATGGATGGATGGATGAGTGGGTAGTTGGATGGATGGATGGATGGATAGATGGATGGATGGATGGATGGATGGATGAGTGGGTAGTTGGATGGATGGGTAGATGGATAGATGAGTGGGTGGGTAGATGGATGGATGGATGGATGGATGGATGGATGAGTGGGTAGTTGGATGGATGGATGAGTGGGTAGATGGATGGATGGATAGATGGATGGATGGATGGATGGATGGATGGATGGATGGATGAGTGGGTAGTTGGATGGATGGGTAGATGGATAGATGAGTGGGTGGGTAGATGGATGGATGGGTGGATGGATGGATGGATGGATGGATGAGTGGGTAGTTGGATGGATGAGTGGGTGGGTAGATGGATGGATGGATAGATGGATGGATGGATGGATGGATGGATGGATGGATGGGTAGTTGGATGGATGGGTAGATGGATGGATGAGTGGGTGGGTAGATGGATAGATGAGTGGGTGGGTAGATGGATGGATGAGTAAGTGGGTGGATGGATGTCCTCCAGAGATTCAGGATTAATCACAGCTGTGGCTTAAGAGATTTTAGGCCCCAGGATAGGCCAAAAGGGAGGGTATGGAATGGGGCCTGACTGAGGTTGAGAAGGTGCAAGGTTCATTGTCCTGTCTTTGAGACCAAAGGATGGTCCTCCTAGTTTGGTGTCTCATAAGCTTTTCCCACTTGTCCATCTGTCTCTAGTCTCTCTCTGTCTCTGTTTGTATCCTGCTTATTTTTCTGACTCTATCTTTTCTGCTCTGCTCTCTCTGTCTCTCACTTCCTCCCTCTCTGAGTTTCTCTGACTTTGTGTCTCTGTTGGTCCTTTTCCCTTGCCTTCCTACACTGCCCACTGTCCCTTAGGTCTGGGCAGCAGTGTCTCACTCAGGGCTTTCATAGGATTTATATCTGCAGTGTGCAACAGCCCAGACTGGAGGCAGACCCCCTACAAGACAGCTCCAGCCCCGTGAAGTGAGGGGTGGGAGGGTCGGGGAGCTGGATGTGTCTCTGTGCTTCTTCTGGGGTCTCCCCATCCCCACCCCAAAAGACCTTGCCTTTTAACAGCGGTGCCAGGAAAGGGAAAGACTTGATGGTGGGGGGGGGCGGTTGACAGCGATGGAGAGGTTTTTTTGGAGGTCTCCCCAGTGCCCTGGAATCCCCTGCCCTGAGGGAGGCACGCCTGGGGAGATGGTCTCTTCTGTCCCGCTGATGGAGCTGCCTTGTCCCTCAGGTTGGTGGATGACCGCTGTGTGGTGGAGCCCGCGGCAGGGGACCTGGACAACCCCCCTAAGAAGTTCCGAGGTAAGACCTCCGCTCTCGCCGCCAGCCTCCCTCCCAGGCTGCTGAGTCTTGGCCCTGGGACAGAACTCACTCAACTCCATCCAGCCCCAACGGGCCGGGTTAGACCAGGAGCTGCCCTGCAGCCCTCCTACTACTCTCTGCAGAACCCCCATCAGGCTGTGCTGCTGCTACCTCGGCCCAGACAGCTTCTGCCTTCATTTCCAGGGGGCCACACCCCGCTTCTCAGGGGCACACCCGCATCTGGCTGGGAGCCGTTCTCCCCCGAACTCCCCACCGGCCACAAGGCCTTCTTTGTTTGCATGACTGGGCATTTTCTGAGGGAGCAGGGCAGGGGAAGAGAATTTCCCCGGGCTTTAGGAGGCCCAGGGTGAGAGCCCTTCCGGGTGCCGCAGTCTCCTTATCCTCGTGGTGAGGGGATTGGAGCCAGTGATCTCTGGGTCCCCGCTCCTGACCCTGGCGGTGTCCCCAGGCCCGGGACTTGTGGAGGACTCCCGCCCGAGGGGAGCTTGTGGAACCCAGACCTCGCTCTGCTGAGTGACCTTGGCAAGGGCCTTTGCTCTCGGGGCCTCTGTGTCCTCCGTGGTCAGTGGGCTCCTCAGCCCCGCCCCACAGGCCCAAGGGCGCTGAGAGAATGAAATGACACCCTGCTGTCACCGTGCCCAGCCAGGGTAAAGTGTTATTGTTGTGATTACCTGTGAGGCTGAGACCGACAATCAGACAGATCCTGGGTGTGGTGGGCAGGGTGGGAGCAGGTAGGAACACGCCGGGCTGCTGCCGCCTGGTCTGCCCACGTGGCTGCTCCTCTGGGGAGAGATTAGCTGGGATTGTGCTCGAGGGGGATGCTGGGAGGCGAGCGGGGTTTAAGATAATCCTGCGGCATCCTTGACCGTCTGTCTGCCCGGGCCTTGCCCATCCATTGAAGGGTGGAGGAGATAGAGGGGGGCCCTCCCAGCTGGAAGAAGGGCCCCACACCTGTTGTTGTGCTTCTGCTTGTACCGGGGGCCTCTGAGTGGGGGCTGAGTCTGGGGGTCTTAGGCCAGGACGTGCCCTGGTATGTGGGAACTGCCTCTGGCACTGGACATTCCTCACCACCGTAGACTCTGCTCTGCGGAGTCTGGCCCCGCTGCCTCTCTCACCTCATCCCCCACCCCTTGCCCCCCTCTCATTCCCTCCAGCCACACCGCCTCCCTGCTGTTCCTCATATTTATCAGCCAAGCTCTCCCCCCCCCCCCCCCCCCCTGTACCTTTGTACTTGCTGTTCCTCTGCCTGGAAGGTTCTTACTCCGCATATTCACCTGGCTTGTGCTTCAGGTCTCATATCCTTGGTGGGGCATTCGTTGACCACCCAGTATCAAATTGCACCCCTCATCTCCCTTCCCTGCTTTCCTTTTCTCTACAGCGTGAATCTGACATGCCCCATGCGTTCTAGTTACGTGTTTATCGTCTGTGGAGCTAGAATGTCAGCTCCGCCAGGGCAGGGATCTCTGGTTGTTTTGTTCTCTGTTCTGGCCGCAGCGTCTGCCACATAGTGCGTGCCTGGTACACATCTGAGGAATAAATGCAGGCATCAGCCCCTCCTCAGGCTTCCTCCCGCCCCTGCTGCCTCTCTCAGGCCTGGCTGCTCCCGTTGCTGTGACCCGTCCAAAGTCCCTAGGTTGAACCCAACCTCGAAAGCATTGAGCCTGGGCTTTGGGGGTTTCAGGGTGCTGGTGCGGGCCCCCTGCTTGGAGGCCCAGCTCTGACCATGCCTGCCCCTGGGTTCTGAAGGTTGAGAGTGGGTAGTGATGGAGCCTGGGCCTTTCCTGGAGCCAGAAGTAGGAGAGCTTTGGAGCGGCTCATGGAGGGGCGGATTTCTACTCTAGCTGGGGGATTTAGGTAAATTCTTGGGAGGAAGTTAGTAAGGGTGAGGGTCCCCAGGGTGGGCTGTGCCAGGGCAGGGAGGGCACTGGAACGAAGAGGGAAGGTGTGCGCAGTCAGCTTTGTGGTGTGACAGGTGGTGGCAGGCAGGTGGGTGTGGCCGAGGAAGATTTGCTCTAGAGTTCCAGTGGACAGAGTCTGGGGCCAATTTTTGGCAACAAAAAACCCACTACTCCCTCCTTTCTTTTCCTCTCTGTTTTCCCAAAGCCTGTGAGTGGGGCCCTCTCCAAGATCTGGGGGTTGCCCTGTGGTCCCTGTGGCCTCACTGCGCCCAGCCAGCTCAGAGAGGGGGAAGGGGGGACTCAGCCTCCAGCTTCTTCCGTGCCCTCTCTGCCCCAGGTCTTGGCCCGGGGTATCTTGATGAGGCAGGCAGAGGCCCCTCTGAACTCCCTGTGGCCCCATTTGAACCTGAGAAGAGCCGACCTTTGGGACAGAACCAGGTCTCTGTGCACCCCATAGCTGGCAGGTAGTTGGGAGTGTGAGAACTTGGACAAGAGACATGGCCTCCCACTACTTCAGTTTTGAGACTAACGCCCAGAGAAGAGGAAAGCATAGCTTGGCCTCAAACCTGGGAGTCCTAGTTCTCATTGTTCCACATCCCTCCTGTAAACACCCTGTAAGGCACTGGAAGGAGGTCCCCAGCAAGGGTGTGGGGGCCATGGCAGGCATGTTAGAAGTTGGCTAGATGTCATCAGAGATGGCCGTTTCCTGAGGCCCCACAAGTGCAGTCACAGCATCCTGGGTGGGCCCAACCGTTGCTGGGAACTCTGGTTGCTACCTCTCTCCCCCAAAAGCTTGGTTATCCTCACATGCTGACCCTGGAGGCCCCCAGGCCGGGCTGGCAAAGCCCAGTGAAGCTCCCGACCAGCCTCCACCAGTCCCTGATAGGCTTCTTGTTTGTGGTTTCAGCTCTAGCCATCTTCTGAGGCCATTCCAAGCCCTAACACGTTCTGGGAATTCTTTCCAGACTCTGCAGGGCCCTGGAAGGCCCAGGTTGCTGGTGCCCCAATGTGTAGGGCACCCCATGCCAGCCCACCCTCCCTGACCTTTGCTTTGCCGTAGGGGTCTTGGGGTTATGGCTGCTCTGAGTCTCACACTGCTGACTGGGCCTGGGGTCTGAGCAATTCTCTCCTGTGAGCCCTTTTTCTATCTCCATTTCCACTTGGGGGCATGGGGAGACCCGGTACAGGGCTTGGGGAGCTCTTGTCTCCCAGTCTACCTTAGGGAAGCTCAGAGCCCACATACCTAGCTATGGCAACCCCAGGAATGTATGTAGTGGCCACTTACCCACTTACCCACCCAGACTCGGGGGAGCCCATGCCGGGGAGAGGCTGATGAAGTGACCTCCCCATGCTTATATGGCTGGGGGCCCCCCACCTCCCCCAAGGCTATGCCTCTGCTCTCCCTGTCCCACCTTCCAAGCCCAGTTGATTGTTATTTTTGTTATTATTAAGACATATTTCAACTCTACACAAAAGTCAAGAGAGCTCTATCAGATCCTTCTTGCCACGTTTATTTCAGACCTTGTCATTTTTAAAGCATCTTATGCCTGTAGCTGAAGCCCTTTGGGTTTTTCCCCTGATCCCTTTCCCCTCCCTCTCTCTCCAGAGGCAAACACTCATCAGAAATTGGTGTGTACCATTCAGGAGCCTGTTTTTATACTTTTGCTATTAATACGTAGGGCTGTATTCATGAACGATACAGGGTACGATTTCCCATTTTTATAACCCCGTGTATTAAAATCTTTCCGCACATTTTTAATTCAGCATGGTTTTTGAGGTTTCTCCATGTTGACACATTTGGCTTTAGTTCATCTGGTTAATTGCTATGTAATATTCCATCGGGTGAATAAACTGCAATCCACTTATCGGTTCTCCTGTTGATAGACATTTAGCTCATTTCCGGCTTTTGGCAGCTGCCGGCCATGCTGCGGCGGACACTGCCATACCCGTCTCCTGGGGCTCATGTGCAGCAGTGTCTTGGGTGTGTCCCGAGGTGGGGGACACCTGGTGCAAGGGAGCTCTTCTGAGCCTTCCTGCAGGGCTGTGCATGCTCACATCCCCCCCCCCCAGACTATGGGTGCGTCCCCCCTTGCTTCCACCCCCCCCCTCGCTGCACTTGGTTCTGTCCCACTAAATTTCTTCCAGCCTGCTGGGTGTGAAATGGCATCTCACTGCGGTTTTAATTTGCGTTCCTCTGACTACCAATGAGATGGAGCATCTTTTCATATGTTTATTGGCCACTTAAAATTTTGTTCTTATTCCCTCCCCCCCATTTTATAAAAGTAATGCGAATACAGGCTCCAGGTTCAAGATGAAAGCAACATTGCCCCCCCACCTCACCCTCACTCACCTTCTGCCCCCTTTCCTGGGGGCAACGGTATAAAAAAACAGACTAGGAAATTTATTCATATATGAAAACATCAAAACATTGTACAAATAGGCATAGAGAGTCTACTCCCACCCGCCTTCTCCCTCTGCTTCACTCCTCTACTGTGGTCCCTTCAGGGGACCACTTTCCTGAGCTCCTTATGCATCCTCCAGGGTTCCTTTGTCAAATACAAACATACACACTCTTCGGATTTCCCCCCTTTTCTTACATAGAAGTAGCATTCTGTATACACTATTCTGTTTTTTTTGTTTTTTTTTATAAATCTTACTATGGATCCTACTGGGGACCTTTTCATATTAGTATATAGAAACCTTGAAATGTCTCTGTTTTTTTGTTTCACTTAGAAACTCATTTTTGGGTGCCTGGGTGACTCGGTTGAGTGTCTGAATTTTGATTTCGGCTCAGATCGTTCATGATCCCAGGGCTGTGAGATCGAGCCCTGTGTCGGGCTCCGAGCTAGGTGTAGAGTCTGCTGAAGATTCTTTCTCATGCTGTCTCTGCTCCTCCCCCACTTGTGCTTGCGTGTGTGTGCGTGTGTGTGCACGCGCGTGCACACGTGCCACACACACACTCTCAAAAGAAACAAACAAAACAAAAACCAACTCATTTTTGTTCTGTATCCTCGACAACTGTGTGAAAATAGTGTTTCTACTACTTACATATATTTTTTTAATTTTTTTTTAACGTTTATTTATTTTTTTGAGACAGAGAGAGACAGAGCATGAACGGGGAAGGGTCAGAGAGAGGGAGACACAGAATCTGAAACCGGCTCCAGGCTCTGAGCTGTCAGCACAGAGCCTGACGCGGGGCTCGAACTCACAGACCGTGAGATCATGACCTGAGCCAAAGTCGGACGCTTAACCGACTGAGCCACCCAGGCGCCCCTACTTACATAGTTTTAAACGTTAAAAAAAGTATTTATTTTTACATCGTGGTAAAGATCCATAGCATAAAGTTCCCCATCTTTAGCCATTTTTAAGTGTACAGTTAAGTGTCATTAAGCACATTCTCACTGTTATGCATCCATCACCACCTTCCGGCCTCAGAACTCTTTTCTTCCCAGAAAACTGAAAGTCTAACCTGTTAAATAATCACCACCACCAGCCGTTCTCCACTGCCACCCCCCCCCCAACCGTGCTGCTTTCCAACTCTGTAAATTTGACTGTTTGAAGTACCCACATGAGCGGAATTACCCAGTATTTGCCCTTTTGTGACTGGCTTCTTTCACTTAGCATAATGGCCTCACGGTTTACGCACGTGTGGCGTGTAGCGTGTGTCCGAAGTTCTGACCTCTGTCTCTTACACCTGCAGAGCATTCCATTATGCGGCTCTGGTGGGAAGTATTTAACCAGTCCCCTCCGATGGACACTTGGGCTATCCCTAATCTCCAGCTTTCCCACCAGTGCTGCAGCGAAGACCCCTGTCCCTTGTCATTTTGTGCAAACGCAGGTGTGCTCTTGGAAGGCTGGACCAGCGGCGAGGCTGCTGAGTCGGGGGCAGGGGCATCTGGGCTGCTGATCGAGTCTGCCAGCTGCCCCCCACTGGGTTACACCATGTTATGCCTCCTCAGCCGCTTCGGAAGGCAGTCCCTTTGAACTCTTCGATGTTTCCCCTGTCGCTCCCAGGTCTTTCAATGTTTTGCTTATTCTAGGAGAATTTAGCTCCCCTGGGCCACTCGTCCACTTCCTCTGCCCTATCCTCCTGAGGGCAGCCTGTCGCGATTCTCCACTGTCACCTTCATAAACCTGATGATCATGGTTCCGCCTTCATTTCTCGGCCACCAGCAACCCCAGCGCTGCCCCCGCCCCCTCCCTCCTCTGCCAGGCTCACTTTCAGTTTTACATCAAGGCTGAATGACCTTGCCTTCTCTTCTGTACACACCCATGGAGTCTTCCGTGTTTTGTTCGACAGGTTGAGTCTAAACGTTGACAATAATTAAAAGCAGATGTTTACGTGATTTACACAGGGCTTAGATGTTATTGTGACTGTAGAACTTTATTCCTTGTGCTGTGTTCGCATCTCGAGTCGTCTGCACTGGTGCTTTTCAACCTGGTGGGAACAGGAGGACTATTTGGGGTTGGGGTGCCTTTACAAATGCATATCCCCAGGCCTCGCCCCAACCTGCTGAATCTACAGGGGACCTGGGAGTTTGTATTTAAAAAAATTTGTTTTAATGTTTACTATTTTGAGAG
Source organism: Lynx rufus (assembly GCF_022079265.1). Taxonomy (NCBI): domain Eukaryota; kingdom Metazoa; phylum Chordata; class Mammalia; order Carnivora; family Felidae; genus Lynx; species Lynx rufus. Next base: position 113,821,756 of record NW_025814878.1, on the reverse strand, counting down.
AGAGAGAGAGAGAGAGAGAGAGAGTATGGGCAGGGGAGGGGCAGAGAGAGAATCCCAAGTAGGCTCCACACTGTCAGCGCAGAGTCTGACGCAGGGCTCGAACTCACAGACCGCGAGATCATGACCTGAGCCCAAACCCGGAGTCAGATGCCTAACTGACTGAGCCACCCAGGCGCCCCAAAGGAGTTTGTATTTTTTAAAGCTCCTCCAGTGGCAGTGGCTTTTGGAGTGTTACATACCTTAGTTTCAGGGAAGGTCACTTGACTTTGTTTACTAGGTGAACATCCTCTTGTCTGCAGCCTCACAGGCAGTGGTGCCCCCTCCGCCGCGAGCATGTGTCCCCCAGCACACGCAGCCCTTACTGTTGGAAACCTGCCCGGACCCAGACTTATCTCTTGGCCTTTGAGGCTGCAGCTCCTGTGTGAGCCCGATCTCCCCTCTCCCATCCCACTCTTCCTCCTCACTGCCCTTCTGCCCTGTGGTTTGGTGAGAAGAAGCGTTCTGGCCTCTTCTGGGGTTCTGACAGGGCTGCCTCTGGGCAAGAAAGCACAGCATTGTAAAAGCATGGAGGTGCGCAGAGAGGTGGGCCACAAATATTTTAGAGGACTCAAGTCATTTATTCATTCAACAAGCATCTTCTGACGTGTATTACAGGCGAGGCTCTAAGGGACCATCTGTGTGAGAGAAAAAGGCACATTTGACAAGTTCTAGGTAGTCAGTTTCCAAGACAGAGATGAAAGAGCTGGGAGCAGGGAGGGATCAGTGCTGGCTTCCTCGCACTCCTGGGATGCTCCAGGGCAGTGTGCTTCATTCAGCCATGGGCTCTGACCCATTAGTGGGCTGTGAGGTCCCTTCAATGGGACTCAACCATCCTTTAAAGAATTGGATAGAATTGAATTCCAATGCGTCTTAGAATGCATGGTAGTAAGAGTTGTTAATGTCTCATTAATTCTTCCTTCGGCCCTGCCTAAGCTCCTGTTCCCCTGTTAAATACTTAAGTGAGTTTTAAGTGTGGTTGTTGAAGCGTTTTTATTTCTAGAGATTCTATCTGGTTCTTTCTCAGCCTGTGGTGTTACTTTGTACAGTTTCCCCTTCGAAGGATCCCTTAGGCTTTTGTGGATTTAGGCAGGGTAGGTGTAACTGTTCTACGGATGCCTGTGTTTGAAGTCTCTTCAACATCTGTTTCTACTGTCTGTTTTGTGGGTTGGTTCTCTCTCATCACATCTAGTTCCCAAGAGTTCCTGGTTGTTTTTCACTGTACACTGGATATTGCATTTGAAAAATTTGGTACGGAGTGCCTCGGTGGCTCAGTCGGTCGAGCATCCAACTTCGGCTCTGGTTTGAGCCCCATGTCGGGCTCTGTGCTGGCAGCTCAGAGCCTGGAGCCTGCTTTGGATTCTGTGTGTCCCTCTCTCTCTCTGCCCCTCCCCCATGTGCGCTCTGTTTCTCTTTCTCTCGAAAATAAATAAACGCTTTAAAAAATTGAAAGATTTGGTATGAGTCGTTGTGGACCGGGAGGAAGTTACCTTCCTCCAGAGAGGGTGTGCATATCCTGTTACCGGACTCCTGGGGCTCCACCCATGCAAGACCGCCTAAAGCCAGGCACGAATTTTGGGTTTCTTGCACCATCCAAGGGATTCCAACAGGGCTCTCATTGCTGGAAGGAGCTCTTTTCACCTGGGGTGTAGCCCTTTGGGGTCTTAGCTTCCTGAGTGGAGGGTCGCCTGTTAGACTCCCACCTTCCATGGGCCTGGGCTTGGATTTCTGTCCCTGTCACCTGATGGAGTCATCCAAATAAAAGCCCGTGTTTTCTGGAATCAGCAAATATCCTCAGGGCAAAAGTAGCTTGGGTGTTTCTGTATCTCTGAACTTCCCTTTGATCTTCTGTTCGGGCCCAATAATTCTTCACTGTTTTGTCAGTTCTTTAAGAAGTCTTAAAATAATATCCATTTGAAAAACCTGGTTGCTTTAGTTGTTTTCTGGTTGGGTTGGTCCAAAAGACATGATAATGACGGTTCTCAGCCCTGCCCTGTCACAGCCTGCCCTATTACCAGGGACAGAAGTCCCCATGTGGTTTCACAAAGTGGTGATCCAAGAATGTATTTCGTAGGCGAGTCAGTTCAGAAAGGCTTGAGCCCCTCTGCTGTAGGGCGACCCGGGGCAGCATCTGTCTTTCCTTCTGTTCTCTGTTCTGGATTGGGAGTGGGAGGGGGTGGTGGGGAGACCAGGGAGCTCATGACCGCCAAGACCCGTGGGCTCCAGGCTCACTCAGACTCCTGGCCCTGGCCCTCCTGTCTCAGTTTGCCCGACCCCAAGTGTGACTGGCTGCTGTCACTTCACCTCCTCCTCCGGCACTGTCTTGCCCTTCCCTCCACTTGAGCGCCCCATCCCTTTCCTCCCTTCTAGGCTATAGATTCAGGCCCCACGTCATCCACGTGAGGGACTCATTTCTAGATTCCTGTGTTCATCTGGCAGATATTCTCTGAGACCTGACCTGGTGCTGGAGACACGGGGAAGGACACGTGGCCCTGCCAGCCTGCAGATGAGCCTGTCAGATCCAGAACCCCCTTTAATATTATTAAGTGGAATTCAAAAATAATACAATCTATGCATGTCTATATTTATGTAACATAAAATGGGGGGTCCAGGGCCCGGATCTGACTGAGCTTGGAGCTGGGGGGAGGGAGCGAGGCCAGTCTAATGCCCTAAGTGTGATAAAAAAGAGACATAAAAGGAAAACAATTTATAAGATAGTAATACATGTTTTAGAAGTCGATGTTGGGCACAACTAGAAGACCCAAGGAAGCAGTCAGAGCTTGCCTGTGAATCATGAAGACGGCAGCCACAAACGCAGGCATCTGGCACGGCCATGAGCGTGATGCATTCTCTGAAACAGCAAAAAACTCCTGGTCAAGTTTGAGCAATACAAAGAACAACACAAATTCCCTCAGTTTCGAAACGAGTCGCATTCCTGAAAAATTCAGTGTTTGCTAAAAACTGTGCAACAAGTACTTTGTGTTTCTGTGGGCCACTCTGGGCCCAGAGTGCTGCCCTCCGCTGTCCACCTGCACACGTGTGGCAGGACACTCTCGGCAGGAGTCATGCCGGACAGTCTTTATGGTGCAGGTGTCCAGCGTCCCTGTCCTGCCCACTAAATGCCAGCTGTTACCTCTATCAGGACAACCACCCTCCCGTTTTCCAAAACAATTCCTGGTATGCTCCATTTCTCTGACTTCTCTTGGGCACCAGTGGCCTCTAACAAGGCAGTGCGATCGATGTGGTAACCGGGGGACCTGGGGAGCCCTGGGAGCTCCAACCCAGCCTGACGAAGCAGGAGGACTTCTGGGAGGCGGTGACACATGAGCTTCTTCTGGAGGGCTAAGCAGATCCTTGTAAAGACATACTCTCTCCGACAAACTGAGCGCTTATTTCTAGAAGTGATGCCCCCTCATGCTGGTGGTGCCAAGGTGGGCTAGGCAGGGCAGGCCTTGGCGGCTCCATCTACGAATAGAATTGCCATTTTTTCCTTCCCTCTGTCTTTGACTCACTCGGTCTCTCTTCCTGAGCAGGGGGCCTCTGCCTGCTCGTGGGCTAGATAGAAAATCCAGTTTTGCTTTTAGTTGCCGGGGGCTGGATGACCAGCTTTGACCAGAGCAGGCACCTAGCCTTCCTTTGGAGGGTAGATGAGAGGGCTTGAGGGGCTCTCCAGCACAGCCATCCCTGTCCTGGGCTCCAAGCGGCTGGAGAGGCCCAGTACTGCAGCGTGAGAGGGGTCTTAGAGACCATAAGCCCAGCGCCTCGTCCAGGGTGTGGTTCCCTCCTGTGACGGGGCACCCACTGCCTCACAGGACAGTCTGTGCTGTTGTCAGGTGGGTCCATTCGCCCGGGCCAGCACGTCACCATGACCCAGAATCCCTGATCCCCTCCCACCACACTTTAGAATAGGATTTTTCAACTCATGCTTCCTTTTGATAAATAGAAAAATCTGACGCCCTCTCTGGAGTGGGGGCTTATGAAAATCCTAAGTGTTTCATCTGCTTTCCAAAAGAAAAAGAGTAAAAATGAACCTGTTTCTGGAATTTTGATTGGGCAGGTTTTAGGTCAAGTTCCCTGGAAGCAGAGCCTATGACAGGAAGAATTATTGAAGAGGGGTCTCAGGGGAGACCTCACTGACTCAGGGCAAGGGAAGAGCCAAGCAAGGATGTGGTTTCAGGCCAAATAGAAGCGTCAGCCGGATCGTACAGGGAGCTGGGGAGTGACCAGCACTGCGGACAGTCATCTCCAGAGGCCAGACTATCCTGTGCCTGTGCCAGCTGCTCCTGGGGGTGGGGAGGGAGAGGGATGCAACTTCCCAGGCATCTGTGGGCAAGATGGCAGTGGGCCAGAGGAGGATGCAGGTATGAACTGTCAGCCACCGATGTCCACAAAAGCTGGCACAGACAGGGCATGGGGTGCGGGCCTGAGAGCCTCTGATAAATCTCCCGTGGGGAAGAGGGCCTGCGTCTGCCTCCCAGCTGGGATCCTGCTTTCACACCTGCCCCAACTTCTTCTGGGTCCTTCTTACCACTACCTCTCCATCCCAGTGGGGCAGGAGGATGGGGAGAGTGGAGGTGGAATTTGGGGGGTGGGGCTGTAGGCTGAGCCCTCCATGAACTGATCTCCCTCCCTTGGCCTGCCCCACCACAGACTGCCTCTTCAAGGTGTGTCCCATGAACCGCTACTCGGCCCAGAAGCAGTACTGGAAGGCCAAACAGACGAAGCAGGACAAGGAGAAGATCGCTGACGTGGTGCTGCTCCAGAAGTTACAGGTGTGTATGCGCACAGGCATGCACCTGTGTATGTGCCTCAGGAATCCGGGTGCACACACGGGGGCCACTGCCCATCAGAGCCAAGAGGGGCCCTGTGGCTAAGTGGGAAACCCCAGGATGCAAGAGATTGGTATGTGTGGGTGTGAATGAGGTAAGAGAGAGGAAGTAGAGTGCCTTCCCAGTGATCCACTTGTCTATATGACCCTTTGTGCCAGTTAGAAGAAGGTACTCCTTCCTCCAGGCTGGCATAGCCCTAATGCCCTGGGCACATGGCTCAGTGAGTGAAAGGTGGACTGGATTTCAGCTTCCACTCAGCCCTTCAGCTGGATGCCATAGTGCAGTGAACAACCTGTACAACTGTACCTGGAGTTACCAGTAGCCCCTGGTGACAGTGGCTCCAGGGAACCTGATTTGAAAACCAGTCTTAACCTCCTTCCTCATTTTATAGAGCTGGGTCCTGGGACCATTAGAGGGGGCTGGGCAGTCCGTGCTTTCATCCTGTGAGTTTGTAGTAGGGCCTGAACGGCCCTCAGATCTCTGACTCACCTTGGGTTTGTTGGACACAGGGACAGTGCACAGTGTAGAGGCCTGGTGGTTGCTCATGGACCTCTTGGGGGCAGTGGCTCAGTTGACATCCTAGCAGTCCCCTCCGGACAGACCTCAGGGCCCAGTCCCCATGAAAAAGAGAGTACGAGGCTTTGGCTGTGGTCAGCAGTTTGGCACTTTGTTTCTGAGACCCTCCCTCAGGTCTGGTGTCCCAGCCCCTGTCCCGTAGACCTTGCTTCCCTGTGTCCCCTTCCTTGAGGAGGTGGGTGTAAAATGGGGGAAGAGTGGGCTTCACCCCATAGCTATGAACTGGGCTGGAAAGAGGGGGCTGAGGTTGGGCTGCCTGAGGTCTGTTAACAGATAACCCATCTTTCTTCCTGGGCTGGGGGTTGTCACGGGCTTCCTTGCTGCTGCGACACACGCCGAGGCTGAACCGGGGATCTGGCCTGGGTGTCGGGCATTTACATGTACACAGACACACACACACACGTGTAGTCACGCCGTGGGTTTATGGGAAATCATGTGGTACACGGCCAGTTTCCCTAACAGCCACCCTTGCCCCAGCCTCCGTTGTGAGGCCTGGCTGAAGGGACTGAGGAGAAGAACTGGGTAGAAGGGCCAGCGCTTTCAGGGAGTGCCAGTCTGATGGAGGAGACAGAGCCCTGTCTAGGACCCTGTCTAGCCCTGTCTAGGACCCCCCAATCTGATGGAGGAGACAGTGCCTATCCTTAAGCAGCCTCCAGTCTAATGTGACAGAAGTGCCTAAAAACGTGTCCTTAATGGGAAGCCAGCCAAAGCCTCAAGGCCCTTGGCGTTGGATCTGTCAGAGTTGGATCTGGGCCACCAGTGAAGACAGTGGCTAGGAGCACACACAGTTTTGGGAGGGAGGATCATAGAGGAGTGGGGTGGAGGGGGATGGGAAGGAGGCGGAGGAAGTAGCGCCAGGCGCCTCTGTCAGGTTTTTGGGCTGGGGGAGGGGTCCTGTGATGGGGGCATCAGGAATCGGCTGAGTTGGGGGTAGTGAGGCACAGCTTAGGTTGTCTGCTGGCAGTGTCAGACGGCACAGGGAGTTCAAGGGCCTGCTGGCATGCCTCCTCCAGATGGGGGGAGGGGGCAGGGGATCGGGGTTCGGGTCCCTGGGCTGCAGGCTGTCTGACCTCAGGCTGCCCCTCTGCATTCTGAGTCTCAGTCCCTCACCACCTGCGAAGGGAATGGGCTAGATGGCCTTGGGGGGGGGGTGGGTCACTGGGTACAGTGCCAGAAGCTGTGTGTGTGTGTGCACACCTGTGCATGGGGGGGGATGTGGCCCTCCAGGAGCCGGCTTCCGAGCCTGCGTTCCACCTCCGCGTGTGTCTGTGCAGCACGCAGCCCAGATGGAGCAGAAGCAGAATGACACGGAGAACAAGAAGGTGCACGGGGACGTCGTGAAGTATGGCAGTGTCATCCAGGTGAGACCCACCTGCATCCCCCCCTGAAGAGGCTGGGCTGGCGTTGGGGAGAGGGGTGTCAGCTGACATGCCCTCTGGGGCGTGTCCCTGTGACTGCATATCTGTTTCTGGGTGTGCCTGTTTCTGTGTGGCCTGAGTAGCTGTGTCTGTGGGTGTGTTTCCAGCACAGTGGTCACCGACCGCTGGAGCCTTATGGTCTGAGTTCAAATCTTGGCTCTGTGACCTTGGGCAAGTTACTTAACTTCCCAGTGCCTTTGTTTCCCCATCTGCAAATTCAGACCAATGATATTACTTCCCTTTTGGTAGTTGTAAGGTTACGGGAATGAATACATGGGAAGGATTCAGAAATGCTAGCTGTTTTTGTGTTCACCTAGGCTCCTGACAGTGTGTGTGTGTGTGTGTGTGTGTGTGTGTGTCACACACTTACACGCGCGTGAGTGACTGCACGTGTCTCAATTCGTGTGTTTATGTCTGTGTATCTGACACTGTATGTGTGTCCAGCTGTGACCAAGGTCCAGTGGGCTGCCCAGAGTCCCCGTCCTTGATGGGCTGGCCCCCTGGGGCCCGGTGACCTCACTTGCACCCTGCCTGCCCCCCAGCTCCTGCACATGAAGAGCAACAAGTACTTGACAGTGAACAAGCGGCTGCCGGCCCTGCTGGAGAAGAATGCCATGCGGGTGACACTGGATGCAACAGGCAACGAGGGCTCCTGGCTCTTCATCCAGCCCTTCTGGAAGCTGAGGAGCAACGGGGACAATGTAAGGACAGGGCCCGGCTGGAGGGGCCTGGTGGGAAGTGCGGGCCGCAGCACCAGAGGGGCTTCGACAGGGTCTTTGATGTGGGGACTGGATGAGGTCGTGCCCGTTTCTCAGAGGGGCAGACTGAGACCAGGGAGAGGCCTGGAGGCCTGGCCCTTCCCACCTTCACCCTGTTCCGCCTGTCCCCATAGGTGGTGGTGGGGGACAAGGTGATCCTGAATCCTGTCAACGCCGGGCAGCCTCTGCATGCCAGCAATTATGAGCTTAGTGACAACGCTGGCTGCAAGGAGGTGAGTGAGGTGGTGGGGCCAGCCCGCAGTGGAAGGGCGTCTGAACATCCTTGAGGGCACAGAAGGGCCCCTCCCCACCATGGTCTTTTCCTCCACTCCCACCTGGCCAGCTGGGCGAGCTGGGTCTCTACGTCTGCCCCATTCTTTGCCCCACAGGCTGGCAGCCCCAGGGCAGCTGGCTGGGGCCTGGGGGCCCTGGCTTCGAGAAGACACCTCCTCTCTGTGCTCTGATGGGAGCTGGGCTGGTCCTCCCCCCACCCCCTCACCGGGCCTTTCATGCCCCACTCTCCAACCGCTGGCGGTCCGCCTGGCATCAGGGTTCTCTCTGCCCTTCCCCAGGTCAACTCTGTGAACTGCAACACCAGCTGGAAGATCAACCTGTTCATGCAGTTCCGAGACCACCTGGAGGAGGTGTTGAAAGGGGTAAGGACTGGGAGCCCACTGCCGCTGCCACCTGCCTGCCGGCTGCCCAGACCGGCCCTGAAGGTCCCCCTTTCTGCTTTCCCTCACCTACCCTTACCCAGCCCTGCTCTCTGTCAGGCCCTCCCCTCCGTCCCCACCCCCCCCCCCTCCACCGCCACCCACTGGACCACCCCATCTTTTGTGTCTAGCCTCCCAGCCTCAGTCTCCATCTTTTCTGGATCGTGGCGAGCCTCGAATTTTCCTCTTGCTAAGAGTGTGTCAGTGGATAGGGGTCCCCGTTCCCTCATCTTGGAGAGCCAGATCCTTTGAGCACTCTGTTTCCTCCCCCACGCCTGCTCCATGGATCCAAGCCAGGTGCACTGCCCTTTGCCCTATGCCCTCTTGGGCAAGGGCCTGAGGCTGCTGAGTCAGGGCCTGTGCCCCGATTCCAGACAGACTTGGAGGGCACACAGTACTGCTGGGAAACACTGCGGCAACGACTTAGGGAGGGACCAGAGCAAGGGGGAAAGAGGGCTGGAGACACCATTAGACCAGCCCTGAAAACCAAGTTCAAGTGGGGCTTCAGGGGATGGAACCAGCCTACTGGGGTGTGGGTTCTATGTGGAGGGGCAGTTGGGAGGGGCAGATATGGGGGTAGCAAAGAGGGTGGGGCTCCTCAGCTAGGGGAGTTGGCAGGCATCTGACCATGATATCTGTTAAAGGGACAGGGGACAGGCCCGAGAGCAGCCCCCTAAGGAGGCTGCCCTGTGTTCCCTGCATCTTCCCCTGCATAGAAGCCTGCAGTGGCTCCCTTGACCCTCCGTTCCCAGCCAGGCTGCTCCATCAGACCTTCCTGCCCCCCTCAGGCTGCCTCAGCCTATCACTCTCCCTCTCCCGTCTCCCAGGCTCTTTTCAGTTCACCCACGCTCTGTTCAATGCCTTTCTATCTCTCCCTGAAGCCTGCGCGTCATCCACATATCAGTCAAGCCTCAGCCTGTGTGCCACCTCCTCCCAGAAGCCTTCTCCGATTACACATTCCAGCCCCCAATCTGTGTGGCCCTGAGAAAATGAAGCACCATCATCAGGTCGAACCCCCTGGTGCTGCCTAGACTGGTTTCGGTGAATCTGTCATGGCTTTGATGTTAGTGCCAGGCAACCTGGAAGTGAGATCTGAGTGTGCAAAGTCCACCCCTTTTTTTTGTTCTCAACCCTGCGCCTCGTGGATACAAGGGTCACAAGGTTCCGCCAAAGCAACTCACATAATCTGTCTAGTTATTCACTCATGTGTTCACTCCACAGGTGTTAACTGAGAACTTTGTGTCCAGTGCAGTGGTAGAGAAGCCAGATAATGCTGTTAGTGGTCGCAACTGGTGGTTGGAGTAATAGATATAATATTACTAGACGGTAATAGACGACCCGCTGGTTGTAGGTTCGCTGCCGGAGGAAGTGTGGTGGAAAGATAAGGGCTCTGGAGCTGCAGCACGGATTCATGTCCCATTTGTCACTAGCTCTGTGACCCTCGGCAGGACGCTTACCTTCTCCGTGCCTGAGCCTCTCCACCTGTAGGGTGGGGATAGCGATGTATGTACCCAGGGAGTCAGTGTGAGGAGGAGGTGAGAAAGTCCACGTGAGGTGGGCACGCAGAGGCTGGCACGTGCTAAGCGCGCAGCGTGACTCCATTATACAAATTATAATCCTCGCAATCTCTGCAAGGAGGTCATAGTAGCCCCGTTGTACACGAGATGAAACTGAGGCTCGGAGATGTTAGGGAACTTATCCAAGGTCGCACGGCTTGTGAAGCAGAGCCAGGACCCAAAGTTGCTGTCTGTGTCCAAAGCTTCGGAGATGAATAAGCCAGCTGTTCTAGTCCTGTGGGAGCAGAAGAAATGGGCAAGAACTACCCATGATCGGGCAGAAAGGGCCCTAGGGAGGTGCAGCCATGGGCCTAGAAGGGCCCCAGAAGGTGACATCCCTCCTGCCTTCATTGAGGGGGTGACTCGAGATTGGCCTTTAGAGGTCAGGTGGGGTTTCTAGAGATATAAATCCGGGAAGGAGACAGTCAAGGGTGGGTTTGACATAGGAAGCTGGGGAAGGATCTGGATAAGAGCCTGGCCCGCCCCAGTCATCTGGACATCCTGGATTTGGGATCTGGGCAGAGCGCCCGGCTGAGGGGCCAGCCCCTGGCCCCGGCCACCCGCTGGTGGGGCCCAGTACACATCTCACCCTCTGCTTGCTGGCTCTGGGAGGAGCCACGGGGGCCCGGCCAGCCGCTCCTGCATCTGATGCAGGTGGGGCTGGCCGTCCTGAGCCCGTGACCCACACCTACAGGGAGACGTGGTGCGGCTGTTCCATGCGGAGCAGGAGAAGTTCCTGACGTGTGACGAGTACAAGGGCAAGCTGCAGGTGTTCCTGCGCACCACGCTGCGCCAGTCCGCCACCTCGGCCACCAGCTCCAATGCCCTCTGGGAAGTGGAGGTCAGAGCTTGTGTCTTACCCAGAACCCAGCCCTGGGCTCCCCCCTTCTTCCCCCATCGCCCTGGAGGGTAGAGCTGAGGTGGGGGTGGGGTGTCCAGGTGCCACTCACCCAGAGCTCTCCAGGCGTCCAGAGTAAACTCCTCCAGGTCTCCCCAGGGTCACCCCTCCCTGGCCAGTCGTCCTTCCTGCCTCACCCCTGCACCCCTCAGGTGGTCCACCATGACCCCTGCCGTGGAGGAGCCGGTCACTGGAATGGCCTGTATCGCTTCAAGCACCTGGCCACGGGCAACTACCTGGCTGCCGAGGTGAGTGGGGAGGGAGAGGGGGGCATCCTGGGGGCTCAGGGTGTGCGTGCGTGTGGGCATGTGTGAGCGTGTGTGCCTGTTGCACGTCTGCACACACAGACATATGTGACTGTGGACCCTGGCTTATCTGCACTCTTGCATTTAACAAATACTATCAAGTAAGTGCATGAATGTATATAATTGAGTATTATATGAGTATATACGAGTATACTAATGAGTATTACTGTGCTTCTGCTATGTGCCAGGAGCTAGTCTAGGCCCTGGGGATACAACGGTGAGCCAAATCCCCAGCCCTTGTATAACTTACATTCCACATTCATGTCTGTCCGGAATACGCAGGCTGGTTATATTGGGGCATTTGTGTGTGTGTGTGTGTGTGTGTGTGTGTGTGTGTGTGTGTGTTCATCTGTGGGTGTCCACGGAGAGGGGAATGAAGGTCAAGGCCTGGGGGCTCTCATTGGTGGCTTCTTCACGAGTGACTTGGGTTTAAGTGCTGGGGTGGGTGCCCCTGGGAGGGTGAGGGCTATTTTGGGGTAGACCTTGTTTTGGGGTCATGTGAGCATAGCTCAGTGTCCAATAGCCTTCCCCATCTCGTGTCTCTGTCCAGGAGAACCCCAGTTACAAAGGCGATACCTGTGAGTCCAAGGCGGCAGGAATGGTGAGGACCAAAGTAGGGCTCTGGGGCCGGGGGAAGAGGGACCACGGGAGGGTGGCCGTGAAACCCTGGGAGGTGAGCCGGAGGGAGAAGGCCTCTCAGGTGGAACCCCAGGTGGTTTCAGGGTGCCTGAGAGGAGGGAGGGGCCTCTGCCTGAGTGGGGGTCCTTACCCCAGCGTGCTCAGGGTCGTGCAGGTCGCCGGAACGCTGGGGAGAAGATCAAGTACCGCTTGGTGGCTGTGCCCCATGGCAACGACATTGCCTCCCTCTTTGAGCTGGACCCCACCACCTTGCAGAAAACTGATTCCTTTGTGCCCAGGTGAGTAGGTGCCATGTGCCTGGGGGCTGATGGGAGTCTCCAGGCCGGGCCATCCTGTCTCTGGGCTCCCTGAATCCCACACTCCTCTGTCTTCCTGAGATCCTTTGGCCTCAGGACCTGCATGTCCCGTCCCTCTGGGGATGGAGCTCTGAGAGCTGTAGACAGCTAACCACCACTGAATGCTTGCTGTGTGCCTGGCCCTGGGCTCTGTGCATGTGGGTGCTGCCTCATGCAAGTTGCTTTATCAAAATGCCTTCTCTCCAGGGATCTTTATCAGCCACCTGCCCCCGTTGGTCTGCCTACTCAAGCTCGGGCTGCACGGGTTTGTCCAGGGCGCACTGGGTGGGGCCGGGGCTCCCCAATCTTTAAGTTCTTCCCCCAACCCTGAGATTCTGGGCCATAACATCAAGCAACTTCCCAGGTGTCCATCAGGCTTTAGTGTTTATTAGCTGTCTGACCTCAGGCAGCTTACTCCATCACTTTGCCCTGATTTCTTGATCTGTGAAGTGGGAATATCAAGTCTACCCATCAACAGGACTCATGGGAGAAGTAATTGAGTGGCTACAGGCCCCCACGATCCCTTAGCTGAAACTCTTGGGGCCAGGTGCATTTTGAGATTCAGATTGTTTTTCATTTCAGAAAGGTAATGATATTTCATAATCAGAGACAAGAGCGTTTCCGCTATGAAACACATGCGTCTTGACACTAAGTGGGATAAATAGTCTAAGTGGTTCCATTTGTCCAAATGAGTCTTGGTTCCAAGTTTACAAACAAGCCGGTTTTGGGGAGTGCGGGTGAGGCACGTGGGCCTCGGTAAGGGCAGCAGGGGGCCTGGGGGCTGTTTGCTGGTCACTCTTCTCTGGCTTGGGCTCCTCGCCTGGAGGGGAGCAGTTCCCTGTCCCGTGGGTGTGGAGTCAGGTGGAGATGTGGAGCATCGGGGGTAGAGCAGACAGCGGGACGCGATCCGAGGCCCCATCCCCGAGCCCTGACCCTGGCCCCGTCTGTAGGAACTCCTATGTCCGGCTGCGGCACCTCTGCACCAACACGTGGATCCAGAGCACCAACGTACCCATCGACATTGAGGAAGAGCGGCCCATTCGGCTCATGGTGCGAGGCGCCCGGGGCTGGGGGGCTGGGGCTGGGGCCTTAGCTCGTCCCTGGGTGCCCTGCTGACCCCTGTCCCTGCAGCTGGGCACCTGCCCCACCAAGGAGGACAAGGAAGCCTTTGCCATCGTGTCAGTTCCGGTGTCTGAGATCCGGGACCTGGACTTTGCCAACGATGCCAGCTCCATGCTGGCCAGTGCCGTGGAGAAACTCAGCGAGGGTTTCATCAGCCAGAATGACCGCAGGTGGGCTGCTGCAGGGCGGGGTCATCGAGGTCTCCTGAGAGGCCTTGTCCTCCAAGGGTCTGCTTTTCATGGATGAAGGAGTCACAAAGCAGAAGCCGGGCAGGCGTGGCTGGGGTGGGGGAGACAGAGGTGGGGGACTGGTTCCTGCAGGCCCTGGTGGACCCGGGCCCTTGCCTCACTGCTCGTGTACTGCCAGAACTAACCCTGATGATGGGTTGAAGCTCAGGGAGGTTAAGAGACTTGTCCATGGTCACACAGCTAATCAGTGGTGGGGCCAGGGCAGAAATGCGGAGCCCTTCACATCAAACACCCTGCCTTGTGCCCAGTTGTTCCTTTCCAGACTGAAGTGTAATGAGATTCTTTGTCTTGGGGGCACTTTGGAATCCAGGGCGGGTGGGGCGAGGAGTGTGTTTTGAGAGCCATTTTGAGAGCCGTGAAACTGGGGAGAGAAGTTGAAGGCTGATGATGGGCTCTGTGCTTTGGCCAGCAGGGTGGGCGGGTGACTCGATGAGAGCGTATTTCAGGCAGGGCTGGTTGCCCATGAAGGGCATGTGACGGGTGTGTCCCAGGGGTGTTTCCCAGGGTCGGTGCCTCACGCTTGTCATCCCTGGCGTCCCTTTGTGAAGGTTTGTCATCCAGCTGCTGGAGGACCTGGTGTTCTTCGTCAGTGATGTGCCCAACAATGGGCAGAATGTGCTGGACATCATGGTCACCAAGCCCAACCGGGAACGGCAGAAGCTGATGCGCGAGCAGAACATCCTCAAACAGGTGCCTGTGCACAGGCGTGGGGAATGGGGCGGACCCCGCCTGGGACCTACAGTGGCCTTGGGGACCGGGCCGGGTGTCCAGGACAGGAGCCATTCCCATCTGCAGTGGACCTTCTGTGTCTGCAGCTTCTCGTCACCCCTTTTCCAAAAATGAGTATTTGTTGAGCACTGACTGTATACCAGTGCCCTTGGCTCAGTTGATCTTCTCCACCTGGGGGAGGTAGTATTATTATCCCCATGTTACCCGTGAGGAGACTGAGGCATAGAAGGTGGAGTAACTTGACCGAGAGTTTGCAGCTAGGAAGCAGCAGGGCCAGGATTTGAACTCAGGATGTTGGGTCTAGAACTTGTGCTTTTTTTTTTTTTTTTAAGTAGGCTCCATGCCCAACATGGGGCTTGAACTCATGACCCCGAGATCAAGAGTCCCATGCTCTACTGATTGAGCCAGCCAGGTGCCCCCAGAACTTGTGCTTTAAAAATATTTTTTTCTCTGGGGCACCTGACTTACCCAGTGGAGCACACGACTCTTGATCTCGGGGTTGTGGGTTCGAGCCCCGTATTGGGTGTGGAGATTACTTTAAATATTCTTTCTAAATTTTTATTGTGAAAACGTTCAAATATGAGAAAGTACTGAAAGAATAGTGCAGTGAACACTACAACCACTGCCTGAATGCACTTGTTACCATTTTGCTGGTTTGGCTTCACGTAACCATGCATCTATACATCTGTCCCTCCACCCATGCGTTTCCAGACAGGGCGCACCTCACCCCTAAGTTTTTCAGTGTGCATCTCCTGGGATAAACACAATACTGTCATCACACCTAAGAAAATTGGTAATAGTGCCCAATCCATATCAAGTTTCCCTACTTTTCACCCAAAATGTTCTTTTAAAGGTTTTTTTTTGTTGTTGTTGTTTCTTTTGAAGCAGGATCCAATGAAGGTTTTCTCATTCCATATGGTTGCATTTCTTTGGTTTCTGTTCTAGAACAGAACCCTCACCCAATCCCTGCCTTTAAAAATTTTTAAATTACATTAACATTGTTTTGATGAGGCAGGCTGTGTCCGCCCTCCACAATAACCACAAGCTCCTGGAGAAGCACATTACTGAGACCAGAGGTGGAGACCTCTGGCCACACCCGCCTGACCTGCCTTTTCTCTTAACCTCAGACCCCTGAGCTATGGCAGCCCTGAGCTCTTCCCCCAGACGCTGAGCCTGGTCCAGGATCTGAGCTGGGATTAGTCATGTGGGGACGGGTGGGCTTAGGCCAGCATTGGAATCCTGGCCAGGAGAAAGGGGTGAGAGCTGGAAGAGGGGCCCTTGATGGGGGCTTGGAGGTCTCAGTCCAGCTTAAAATCAGCTTTGGGGTTCATGGTGGTGTGGCTTTGGGGCAGAGTGAGTTTGGGGCGGAGGGTTTCTGGGATAATGAGGGTTGCAGGCAGGTATAGGGGGATCCCTCCTCATTCTCTCTGCCCTTCCAGATCTTTGGCATTCTGAAGGCCCCTTTCCGTGACAAGGGGGGTGAGGGCCCCCTGGTGCGGCTGGAGGAGCTGTCAGACCAGAAGAATGCCCCCTACCAGCACATGTTCCGCCTCTGCTACCGGGTGCTGCGGCATTCCCAGGAGGATTACCGTAAGAACCAGGTGTGCTGCTCACCCTGGCCTGAGCCTTCCTGGCCCCGGGGGTCTCCCCATGCACCTGCTCACTGGCTTGCTCTCTTGCTCACTCCTGCTTTTGTTCGTTCAGCAAATATTTTCTGAGGCACGCACACGCTGCGTGACAGGCACCGTTTTAGGCCCCGGGGATACTGCAGGGAACCAGGCGACCCGGCCAGCTTCATGGGTGTGCAGAGAAGGACCTCGAGCTGGCTTTAATGCTCTGCGGTTTAATGCCATCTTGAAATTCTCAAATTTTGAAGAAGGGTCCTGCTATTTCATTTTTGCACAGGGCCCCACAAATTATGTAGCCGGTCCTGCCCGATAATTTCCTCCCCTGCGGAGGCTTCACTCTGGTAGGGAGACAGGCTGGGAGCTGAACTAGATTACGTAAACCTACTCTTCTGCCCGGTGCCAGTTTCCTCTCCCAGACTGCCACCTTGCTAGGGTCGGGGTTCCCCGCCTGTGGGGGGGACCCCTGTCTCCAGGGCTAGGGCGGGGTGCTGGAGCAGAGCCGGGCTCCCCACGACTCAGCCTGTCTGTTCCCCAGGAGCACATCGCCAAGCAGTTCGGGATGATGCAGTCCCAGATCGGCTATGACATCCTGGCAGAAGACACCATCACTGCCCTCCTGCACAACAACCGCAAGCTCCTGGAGAAGCACATCACCAAGACCGAGGTGGAGACCTTCGTCAGCCTCGTACGGAAGAACAGGGAGCCCAGGTGAGCCCGCCCCCTCCCCCCCCAACTGCACCTATGCCCTTCTCCTTCCCAGTCCTCTGGGGGCACAGAGTCCGCTGCGGCTGCTCATTACAAATAGTGAAAAAAACTATTGCCTCCATTGGTAAATTGCCACCTCTCTGAGGCCCTGGCCTCTGTAGCCCCTCTCTGGGACCCCTCCCAAATTTGGCCCAATCTAACAACAAGAGGGTCAATGCCTGGTATAGCAGAAGGTCCAAGACCCTTCTCTGGTGACAAAGTCGGTGCCCGTATTGAACCAGTTGTAAAATATTTTGAATAGCACTCCTGTCCTTGTGCCTCCTTTACCCTGACCCCTTGGACCCCCAGCTACCCTCCCCCCCCTGCCCAGGGTGATCAGGGTGATGCCCATGACTGTCTCTCCTTGGGCAGCTGGGAGTCCATCGTGCCCATACCCCAAGCTTTGGGGTAGGAGCAGAAGCAGTAAACAGGTTTTAGGGAGCCGGTGCCATCCGCTGGGGAAGGAGGACATTGGGCTTTATCCCCACCAGGGACCAGCCTCTGAGCCCCCTGGCCCTCCTTGCACCACCCCAGGTTCCTGGACTACCTCTCTGACCTGTGTGTGTCCAACCACATCGCCATCCCTGTCACCCAAGAGCTCATCTGCAAATGTGTGCTGGACCCCAAGAACAGTGACATTCTCATCCAGACTGAGTGAGCCATTGCGCTGCCTCCTGCCCACATCCAGGGCTCCGCCTCGCCCTGCTCCTCAGCCGCCTTGGAGCCTGGGCTCCATCCGCTAGAACTGACACCCTCGCGGTCTGCAGACATGTGCCCTTGCCTGCTGGGTGCCCAGCCCTGTGCTGGCGCTACGTGAGGAGGGAGGCCTAGGGGAATGAGCCGGATCCTTTGTCCTTGAGAAGGGCGTGGCCTGAGGAAGTTGTCTGAGCTGGCACTCAGCCAAGCTCCAGGAGGGGTCCGTGTGGCTGGGCATGCTCGGGGAGGGCTGTGGGCACAGAGTCCGGCCCCAGCCCCCTGCTCCCTGTGATGGGTGGCCCTGGTTTGCAGGCTGCGGCCGGTGAAGGAGATGGCCCAGTCCCACGAGTACCTGAGCATCGAGTACTCAGAGGAGGAGGTGTGGCTCACTTGGACCGACAAGAATAACGAGCACCACGAGAAGAGCGTGAGGCAGCTGGCCCAGGAGGCGCGGGCCGGCAATGCCCACGACGAGAACGTGCTCAGCTACTACAGGTGCGTCCGGGGCCAGCTCCTTCCCCTGCTTCGTGCCGTGCCACCTGTGCCCTTGGGCCTTCTCGGAAGGCCTTCAGCCAGTCTCTGCTTGGGGATGAGCCCCAGCAGCCTTGCAGCCTTCCTCAGGGAGGCCGAGTGAGGGCAACTGTGTAGCTAAAGAGCTCAGCACAGTGACTGGGCCTGAAAGAAACCCAAACCTGTCTCCAAACTTATTGATTTAGAAAATGAGATACTGGGTAACACGTATCAAATGCGGGCCATGTACCAGGCACTGTTCAAAGTGACCTGGCCACTCACTGATGCCCCACCGTAACCCTGTGACTATTGTCACCCTCGAAGTTGGAGCGACAGCACAGAGAGTTAAAGAACTTGCCCAAGCTCACACATCCTTAGTGGTGGGCCATCTGTCGCCAGGGCCCACGGCAGGTCACGCAGGGCTCTGAGCAGGAAGCCGAGGGTGTGCCGCCACCCTGGGGCAGAGCAGTGTCGCCTGCAGCTGCCATTTCTGTAGCTCTCACATCCCGGGCTCACACCCTGCACCCCCCGCTCTGCCCAGGCTGGTCGCCTTACTGCACGTCCTTCCCCTTCCTCTCCCGGCCCGTCACTCAGCCAGCGCTCTTCCCTGTGAAGACCTGGGCTGGCTGAGCCAGGAAGTGCTTTCCTCCTTTCCTCCTCAGCAAGGAGCGGGGAGAGCTGCAAATACGCAAAACTCCAGGCTGTTTTCCCTTTCACCGTGCTCACTCAGAATTGTGCCCTTCCTATTATGTGAGCAGATGCCTGGTTTGACCTACGTCCCGTTGCCACTTTCCCAAGTTCTCAACCTGCTCAGGTCCAACTGCTAGTAGCCCTCGCTGGCCCCCACCTGCCGTGTCCTCACCCTCCGCCCTGCCCTCCCTGCAGGTACCAGCTGAAGCTCTTTGCCCGCATGTGCCTGGACCGCCAGTACCTGGCCATCGACGAGATCTCCCAGCAGCTGGGTGTTGACCTGATCTTCCTGTGTATGGCAGACGAAATGCTGCCCTTTGACCTACGCGCCTCCTTCTGCCACCTGATGCTGCACGTGCACGTGGACAGGGACCCCCAGGAGCTGGTCACACCTGTCAAGTTCGCCCGCCTCTGGACTGAGATCCCCACAGCCATCACCATCAAGGAGTGAGATGGGTAGGGGAGGGTGGGCCAGGCGAGCGAGGCTGGGGTGGGAGGATCTCACGGACCCTCATGCCTCACTGCCTCCGCCCCCCAGCTATGATTCCAACCTAAACGCCTCTCGAGACGACAAGAAGAACAAGTTTGCCAGCACTATGGACTTCGTGGAGGACTACCTCAACAATGTGGTCAGCGAGGCCGTGCCCTTTGCCAATGAGGAGAAGAACAAGCTCACTTTTGAGGTTGGCTGGGCAGGGGGGTGGGGGGGCTGGTGCTTGGCGGGGGCTCTGGCGGGGGGTTCCTCACTAGGCCTCAGTTGCCCCCTGGGGTGCGTTGGGGGCTCCATGACCCCACCTTTCCTCAGTGCCCCAGCCAGTTCAGGGAGACTGCGTGGACCAGTGGGATTCCCCAAGTGGGAGGCTTCTCCCCCTGCTACCTTGGAGAGGGCTGGATCCCCCTCGTCCACGCACCCCTTCAGCCCCACTTGGCTCATAGGTGCCTGTGGGGAGCTACCGCCCCACCTTCCTGCATTTCCGCTCTATCCCCACTGCCCCCCCCCCCCCCGCCCCCGGCACAGTATTCTTCCTTGTAGGCCTCACTTCCTTATCAGCCCACTAGGGCACAAGGGTGGCTGTGTCCAGGCTCCCCGAGATCCTGCCTTTACCCAAGAACTTAGTCACATCCTCATTACACCTGCTCGGCCCTACCTTCCCGCCCTGGCCCCGCCCTTCACGAGGCCCCGCCCCACCCACCTCGGCCCCGCCCCACTCACCTCGGCCCCGCCTCCTCCTCCCACAGGTGGTCAGCCTGGCGCACAATCTCATCTACTTCGGCTTCTACAGCTTCAGTGAGCTGCTGCGGCTCACTCGCACTCTGCTGGGCATCATCGACTGCGTGCAGGGGCCCCCGGCCATGCTACAGGCCTACGATGACTCAGGCGGTGAGGCTTTGTGGCTAGACCCCCACCCCTGGCATTCTCCATCTCCTCCTAGTGCCAGAAGTCCTCTGATCAACACCCTGTGCAGCCTGCCTCCTGGCCTCTGCTGGACCAGAGGGGCTCCTGTCCAGGCTCTGTGGAGACCCCGGGGCCTGGGGGCGTTGCCTTCCAAGGCATCTTGGTCTTGAGGGGAGATGATGAGGGAGGAAGGGAGACACACAGGCCCTGCCTGAGGGGCCCCCTGTCAGATGGGGAAGGTGGGGGAGAACAGCCCTGTCATCTATTATCAGATGGCCGCCTTTGCCCTGGCCATCCCTTCTTTGCCCAGATTTGGCTTAAAGCTCACCTCCCCCAGGAAGGCTTTCTGGGTTAGCCCTGCAGCTGACAGAGACAGAGTCAGACCGAGCGGTCCTGCTGTGCGCCCCCTGTGATCCCCGTGTGCTTCCCACTCCGCAGGCAAGAACGTGCGGCGGTCCATCCAGGGTGTGGGCCACATGATGTCCACCATGGTGCTAAGCCGAAAGCAGTCTGTCTTTGGCGCCCCCAGCCTGCCTGCTGGCTCTGGTGCCACTGAGCCACTGGACCGAAGCAAGTTTGAGGACAATGAAGACATTGTGGTGATGGAGACCAAGCTGAAGATCCTGGAAATCTTGCAGGTGGCTGGGCCAGAACAGTGGTGGGAGGTGTTGGGAATAGGGCAGGAGAGGGGAGCCTGGGACAGGAAGGTTGGTGGGGTGAACTCCCACTCAGATTATAAGATCCAGTACTGGAGGGCTCCATAGCGATCGGCTGTGTAGCCCAGTGGTTCTCAAAGTGTGGTCCTTGGACCAGCAACCTCAGCCTCACCAGGGAACTCAGAAATGCATGTTCTCGGGCCCCGCCCCAGACCTACGGATCAGAAGCCTCTGAGGCAGGCCCACGGTCTGTGCTGTGACAAGCCCCCCGGGTGATTCTGGTGTGCACCAAGGCCTAGCTCCGTCCCTCCATTGTACAGATGAGGAAAGGAAAAGGGGGGAGGGAACTTTCCCGCCATCACACAGAGATTCTGAAGCAGAGCTAGAGTCTTAAGAGCCGTTTCTTGGTGAGGCAGATATAGTCTTTCCTGCTCTGAGTCTTGTCTGAGACCCCCTAGTAACACTTGGAGAAGGGGCTGGTACGATCCCAAGGAGTGGTTGCTTGCTTTTGCCTTACTGTCAGCAGAGGACGGGAAGGGTAATACAGTGACCTCCATGGGGACCCAGTCTGGGCAAGGCCTGGTCAGGGGAGTCAGAGGAGGGGAGTCAGAGGAGGGGGATTCTGATTCATCTAGGGGCTAAGGGCTTCCAGATCTGTGTTCTGGGGTATGGCCAGAAGCTCTCTGTGCCCCATAAGGATAGAGGCCAGTCAAGGGTGTCCTCAAACCTTGTGTCCTCACCCCTTGCCCCACAGTGGCCTCTCCTGCTCCCTCTCAGTCTTCAGTTCTCCACCCGCCACCCCCCCCCCCCACCCCCAGCCCCAGGCAGAGCAAGATTGGAGGATGAGAGTCGGCCTCTGGGCCTGGGGAGCTTCCTTCTGTTTCCTGTCAGTATCTTGCCTGGGAAGGAGGGGCTGAGTGGGCTGGGACGGGGCAGGGGGTGTCTCTGCCTAATTTGGAGAGGAGGTGTCATCCCTCATCACTGGGTCAAGAGTGGAGGAGAGGGCACCCTGGACCTCCCTGGGGAGAGGAGTCTTGATTTTTTAGGTTGTGATAATGCTGGAGCATCTGGAACGTCTATCCTGAGATACCCAAATGCTAGAGCTCATTCAGGGTACCACCTTCCCCCCACCCCCGGGGCACAACTGGCCCTCCGACCTCAGTCCAATCGCCACCCCGTCCCTCCCCACTTCTCCAGTTCATCCTCAATGTCCGCCTGGATTACCGCATCTCCTACCTGCTGTCTGTCTTCAAGAAGGAGTTTGTGGAGGTGTTTCCCATGCAGGACAGCGGGGCCGATGGCACAGCCCCGGCCTTCGACTCCACAAGTGAGCCCCCACCGCTGCCTTCCCCACCCCTGCCTTCCCCCGCCTTCAGACTGAGGCTATGTGACTCGCCCAGGGGTACACATCAGTGGGGTGGAGGATGAGGGAGACCTTGGGGCTGGATCCCCAGCCCTGCCTCTGTTTCCCAACCTGCAAAGGCCTTTCCTCCCTAGTATCTCATTTATTTGCCACGGTAAGAGGCAAAGGCAGAGATCATCCTCTCTATTTCCCAAATGGAGAAACTGAGGCCCATATAGAGGGGCGGGGACTTGCCTCAAGTCACAGCCAGTCAGAGGCTGAACCAGACCAGGACCCAGGTCTCCGGATGCCCAGCTCAGAACCCTGCTCACCCCTGCAGGGTGGTGGGGCTGCTCTGAGAAGGAGCATGCAGGTGGGGCTGCTACCCAACAAGTGCAGGGAACGAGGTGGTTTGGGGACCTGCCTGCTCCCTCCCCCTGTGATCCTCATCTTTCCTGGGCACGGACCGGCCACCTGCCCCCATCTGCCTACTCTTGCTCCCCACAGCTGCCAACATGAACCTGGATCGCATCGGGGAGCAGGCGGAGGCCATGTTTGGAGTAGGGTGAGGCCAGAGTTGACGTGGGGGGTTGTGTGAGGGGTTGGGTGGGTGATGCTGACAACGGTGTGAGAACCCCCCTCTTGGGGTCTCCAAGGCTGGGTTTCCCAGGGCTGGGGCTGGCCCCTCCTCCTGGGTCATACTCCCCGCAGCCCCTTGCCGGGCTCTGCGGCGGGGGTCTCCTTGGCTTTGTGCGTTTGCCCTGTCAGGCCTCCCCGGCCCCAATGATACAGGGGCCGCTTGGACCTTAGTGTCATCTTGGTCATTCCCCTGCCGTCACCCAGGGCTGTTGTGCTCCTGTTTGTGCATTGGGATTTGGACCAGGTAGCTGGAGGGGAGCAGGGGGAGGTGGGGGGATAGCCCGCTGTACAGAGGGCTGGAGGGGGAGGGCTCCTCCTGGGGGTTGGGGGCTCCTAACCATTTCCACGCCACACTCTTGGGATCTAGCGAAGCCTTTGGACCCCTGCTCAGCATGGCATTTTTAAATTCATAAAATAAAGCACGTGAATTACAAGGGAAAGCAAGTGCTTTGAGATACAGCTATCAAAATATTGAAGAAAACAAATTAGACACGCCAGTTAGATATGGGCCTTTTTATTAACACATTAGATAACAAACTGGGCCAGGGCTATAATTAGTACCACGATTTCCAAGTGGCAATGAACGTACCTGGCATTTCGCGATTTCTGTAACACCCATAAGGTGATGTGAAAACATCTGTGATTTGTAGTGGTGACCGAATCACAGGTAGTGCTGATTTTTTTCTCACTGAAGGAAATGCTGCATCTTTAGTTAGAGGTTGGTAAAACCAAAGCCGTGGATTTTGCCCGCCCTCTGTCCACGGCCCCGGCCGATCTCTGCGAGTCCCTGGGGGGTGTCTGTGGGTCCCGTGTGAAGAGTCGCCGCTTCCGCTGCTTAATCAAAGGGAACCCGGGGATCACTCAGGGAGCTCAGGGCGGTGGCTGTTTACAAACTGGTGAGAAACCATCACTGCTTTCAGCAAGTATTGCACTGGGCGCTGCCTCTGCCGAGGGGGTGCGGGGAGCACGCTTTTCCCTTCGGCTGGCAGGGAGCTCACGGGCCACCTGTTCCCCTCGCCTGTGCTGCAGGAAGACAAGCAGCATGCTGGAGGTGGACGACGAGGGCGGCCGCATGTTCCTACGGGTGCTTATCCACCTCAGCATGCACGACTACGCGCCGCTGGTCTCGGGGGCCCTTCAGTTGCTCTTCAAGCATTTCAGCCAGCGCCAGGAGGCCATGCACACCTTCAAGCAGGTGCTGCTCCTGTCTGAGCCCCCTTGCCCTTGGGGAGGGGGAAGGAGGCCCAAAGGGGCTTCCCCGGGGGGGTGGCCAGAGGACCACCTGGCCCCGGCACCGAGCGGGCAGGTGCACTGGCTGGGCGCTGGCCTGTGCTGGGCACCGGGGGGTTGACCGTGACGTAGATGCTCACAGCTCAGGGGAAGTTCAAGATGCTTCTCTGGGGTTCTTGGCCTTGCTGAGCTCCTTAAAGGTGAAGGCCAAGTCTTGGGCCATCTTTATTCCCTCTCAGCCTGACTCAAGGCCTGTCACTCTTTATGATGTGGATGGCACTTCATAGTTTAACAAACTACACCACGTGCACGTTTGCTAAGTGCTTCAAATCACGCCCGGCGTGCAGTCAGCCCTCACTAAGGTGACTGGTTGTGTCCTCGCCATGTCGTGTGGTCTTGACAGCTCCCTGGGAAACAGGACTGGCATTTAGCGAGGGTGTGCCAGACACTGAGCCTTGGCCTCATGTTAATGGAATTCTCGGGGCAGCCCTGGCAATGTGGTTACTACTCTCCTGTTTTTTTAGAGGGACATTGAGGCCCAGGAAGCTTTCCCTCCTTGCCCACTGACCAGAGTGAGCGAAGTGGGAGCCGAGGTTCAGATCCCTCTTTCAGCCAG
Organism: Lynx rufus; assembly: GCF_022079265.1. Lineage (NCBI taxonomy): Eukaryota > Metazoa > Chordata > Mammalia > Carnivora > Felidae > Lynx > Lynx rufus. The sequence continues at coordinate 113,797,447 of NW_025814878.1, read as the reverse complement.
CATTCAGTGATGCCAGGATGCTTTGTCCTGCATTTGGGGTCCGAGTGACCAAGCGACAGGCCTTTGCAGCACAAGTCAATGAGTCGCTGAAGCCAGGTGATGGGGCAGCTCATGCCAAGGAGTGCAGGGAGGTCTTCGGCCATCAGGGAAGGCTTCCTGGAGGTGGTGGACTATGGCAGGGCCATACACATTGAATGGGAGCAGAGGCAGAATGGAGATGCCAGGACCAGAGGCCGGGGCATCAGGCACCGGGGTTCTTTGCGAGGCAGTGGACCTGGGGGCACCGGTCTCACCAGGCAAGCCTGCCTTCAACCTTCAGGTGCAGCTGCTGATCTCAGCTCAGGATGTGGAGAACTACAAGGTGATCAAGTCAGAGCTGGACCGGCTGCGGACCATGGTCGAGAAGTCGGAGCTGTGGGTCGACAAGAAGGGCAGCAGCAAGGGCGAGGAGGTGGAGGCAGGTGCTACCAAAGACAAGAAGGAGGTGAGTGAGGTCGTGGGGAGCTGGGGAGACAGGGCTTCCAGTGAGGGCGGGGCCTGGCTGACCCCCATTCCCTGTGTCCGCAGCGGCCCACAGACGAGGAGGGCTTTCTGCACCCACCTGGGGAGAAGAGCAGTGAGAACTACCAGATCGTCAAGGGCGTGAGTGGCTGGGGGCCCCGAGGACCCCCTGGAGGCTCTGGGGCCTGGCCTCTCCCGCCTCCCCACTCTGCCGGCCACCGGTCCTCAAGATTGACATCCTCTGGCTTTTCCTGTGCATTAAAAACAGCCCTGCCGAAGTCCAGATGGCATTATTTTAAAGCTGAAGGAATTTAATGAAATTCCATTTCACAGTCATATTGTTCTATTTACTTTTATGGGTGGGATTGGGTTTTTAGTGCTTCCCTGCCTCGTTGCAGTGATCTGACTCTGTGACCGCGGCCTCCTTCCCCTTTCCTGTCCCCAGCGTGAGCTGGGACTTGGCTGGGGTTGGCCGGGGACTCCGACCAGCCTGAGCGGGGCCCTGGGTGGAGGGGGAGCTTGAGGAGGAGGGGAGGGGCTCTGGGCTCACCTCCCACCCTCCCCAGATCCTGGAGCGGCTGAACAAGATGTGCGGTGTTGGGGAGCAGATGAGGAAGAAGCAGCAGAGGCTGCTCAAGAACATGGACGCCCACAAGGTCATGCTGGACCTGCTGCAGATCCCCTATGACAAGGTGACCTCTCATCCCCCGGGCAGCTTCACCCTGAACCCCAGTCTAACCCAAACCGCACCCTAACCCCTGATGCTAACCTAACTCTGACTCTTGACCCCGACCCCAGCTTCTGTTTCCCTCTCTGGCTTCATCCTGATAATCTCAGCTTCACTGTAACCTTTGGCCAGCCTCCCCTTGGTCCATGTGACCCCGGTCTCCCCTTGACCCATGATGTCAGCACAGGCTGACCCCTGACCCATGACCCCTCATACTGACCCCTGACTTGGATTCCACACCCTGGCCTCGCTCTGCCCTCCTACCCCGACCTGGTCCCTGACTCCAAATTGAGCCTCATTTCAACCTTTGACACCCACACCTCCCCTTGACCGACCTTGATCTTGATATGTCTCAAGCCTCACACTGACTCTTGAGCCTGACACCATCCCAGCGTTCACCTGACCCTGACCCCTCAGCCTTGCTTCCCCGCTCCAGCCTCGCCTCAGCCGCTGACCCTCAGCCCCTCACACATTTCTTTGTCCTGACCTGGAGGCCCAGCTTTCACCTTGAACCTGGCCTCCTTGTGGTCCCAATCCCGAGCCCCGATCTGCCCCCACACCCGTTGAGCGCAGACACCAGGCCCGGCCTCACCTCGTTCCTCCCCTCTCCGTGCCCAGGGTGATGCCAAGATGATGGAGATCCTGCGGTACACGCACCAGTTCCTGCAGAAGTTCTGCGCGGGGAACCCCGGCAACCAGGCCCTGCTGCATAAGCACCTGCACCTCTTCCTCACACCAGGGGTAAGGACGCCAGGTGGAGGCGGCTGGGTGGAGCGGGGCCCAGATCCCCCTTTCTGATGGATGCCCTCCCCGCTAGCTCCTGGAGGCAGAGACCATGCAGCACATCTTCCTGAACAACTACCAGCTGTGCTCTGAAATCAGCGAGCCCGTGTTGCAGCACTTCGTGCACCTGCTGGCCACGCACGGGCGGCACGTTCAGTATCTGGACTTCCTGCACACCGTCATCAAGGCCGAGGGCAAGTACGTCAAGAAGTGCCAGGACATGATCATGACGGAGGTGAGGACGAGGCCGCGGGGCGCATGGGAACTCATGGGTGGTGGCCACAGAGAGGGAGCGCTCAGGAGGCAGGACCCGGAGTTGGAGGAGTCAGGCAGTGGGGTCACGAGAGGAACGCTGAGGGTGCTGGAAGGAGGAGGGAAAACTAAGGTCAAAGAGGCCGGTCTAGTAGAACTCAGACAACAGGCCTGAAAGAGCTCAAACACGCATTCCTTTGTTTATCCTTCTATTATCATGTACTTAAAAATCATGAAGCACCTGTTCTGTGCACGTGGGGGAAGGCGCTGGGGTGTGAGCTCAGGGCGGGGGACCACATCCTTCGTACACGGGCCCCAGCATCGGGCACATCGTGGGTACACAGTAGGCCCGTTACCTGAAGGTATGAAGGGTCGAGGGCTGAGTCTACATCTGGAACAGACGTGGACTCTGCCCTGGAGCCTCTTACCGCATGGTGTGGGGGCAGGGGAGAAAGGAGCCCGGTGAAGTGAGATGAGGGACCTAATAAACGAGACGCCCTGTGCTGGAAGTGCTGTGCGATGCGAATTATGAGTTGCTGTTATTATATTACTGTGAATAACATAATTGCTGACACGAGAGGATGCAGCATGTGCTCTGTGAGCCTTTAAATTACACACTGTGGGAGCACTGGTGGGGGTAGGGGGGGTGAGCCAGGCAGGGGTGGGATTCGCAAGGGCTTCCTGGAGGAGGCACCTCTGAAACATGCCTGAGTGGGACTTCTTTCCTTAGGGGAGGAGGGGGGCACTTTCTGGGTCCAGGGTTCGGCCCTGATGGCAGAGGGCCCGAAACATTAGCCTACGGCCTCGAGGGCCAGGCAGGGGGGTGGGGTTTGCCTGAATGTCAGGTGAGGGCTGAGGTCAGAGTCCCCATCTCTCTCGGGTAAACCTAGGGCCTGCTGGACTCAGGGGGTCTGATGGGGCACCCCTCCTGCCTTCAGCTGACCAATGCAGGTGACGACGTGGTCGTGTTCTACAATGACAAGGCCTCACTGGCCCACCTGCTGGACATGATGAAGGCTGCCCGGGATGGTGTGGAGGACCACAGCCCCCTCATGTATCACATCTCCCTGGTGGACCTGCTGGCTGCCTGTGCTGAGGGCAAGAACGTCTACACTGAGATCAAGTGCACCTCCCTGCTGCCCCTGGAAGACGTGGTGTCTGTGGTGACACACGAGGACTGCATCACCGAGGTCCTCTGGGGACTGGGAGAGGTGGCTGGGGTGGGTGGGGACGGCCGGGGCGGGGGGAAGGGTAGAGCCAGGCCGAGGCAGCCTTTCAGTCTTGCCATGGCAGGGCAGGAAGAGGTTGGTGAGGGAAGTGGGGGAGTGGCAGACATGGGGGCTGGTAGGAGGGGTGTGGGGAGAGGAGCAACGGAGAGGTCAGGGGAGAATCCGAGTGCAGAGAGGGAGAGCCTGGGCCGGCGGCCTTGCTAGTGCCCCTGACCTTGCTCCGGGCTGTGCAGGTGAAAATGGCCTACGTGAACTTCGTGAATCACTGCTACGTGGACACAGAGGTGGAGATGAAGGAGATCTACACCAGCAACCACATCTGGACACTCTTTGAGAACTTCACCCTGGACATGGCTCGGGTCTGTCCCCGGGGGGTGGGGCGTGGGCCTGTGGGTGCGCTGTGCTGGGCAGGGGCGTGGGTGGGAGCCCCGGCAGCCTTCGGGGCGGGGGGCAGGAGCGGTGGGGCCCCCCAGGCATCTCTCTTTCCCACCCCAGGTCTGCAGTAAGCGTGAGAAGCGCCTGGCTGACCCCACCCTGGAGAAGTATGTGCTGACTGTCGTGCTGGACACCATCAACGCCTTCTTCAGCTCTCCGTTCTCGGAGAACAGCACCTCCCTGCAGGTGAGCCGCTCTTGCCTGCACAGCTTTTGTGTAGCGAAGAGGGAAAAGAGGATATATATTCCTGTTTGCTCGTGGCACATAAAGACGTAGCAGAAGGACATATACAAGTGTGTTAATTGCATATGCTGTGTAACAAATCACCCTAGACCTTAGCAGTTTAAAACAACAAACATTTATTCTTCTGTAATTTCTGCGGGTCAGGAATTGCAGTGGGGGCAGTACCCTAGAACAGGAATTCGTAAATTCACTAGGTATGACGGATCCCAGGGTGGCGGGGGGCAGCTGGCAGCACTTACTCCCCAAAGACAAGATGGTCATGCCTACCTCAGTGGACAGCAGAGTCAGAGCAGTAATCCAGAGGGTCCGATGTACAGAGATATTTGGTGTTTGGCTTAATTGATCAGGTGCCCCTAGGACTGAAATAGACAGCCTTTTGAAGTCTTACTTACCTGTATCAGCAAAAAAGTTCTAGGCTAGCGAATAGGAGTTTGTCTTAAATCACTGGAAGAGTCATGGCCCCTTAATCGATTCCCAGATTCTCAGATGTCATAGCCCAGAGCCTCTTGAAGGAAAGAGAGGCAGGTTCCCTTTAGGAGGGAGCCTATGACAATACCTAAATCCTAAAGCAACACTGGATGGACACACAAGTGACCAAGAAAGGGGCTACCTATAGATGGACTGAGGGTGGAGCAGGTCCTGGTCTCAGCATGGGTGGGTTTGTTTTGACACACATATGTTTGCGCTCTGGGGCCTCTTTGGGACTATGGGTAATTGTATCAATTTTCCCCACCTCTCCTGAGCCCCAGGGCAGAGTGTGGGAGAATGGAGCTGATGGGGTCAAGGTTGGCTGACACTTCTCGAAGTGTGCCTTTTCATAGCATGCTTTGGGTTTTGAACCATGTAAATACATCAACTTTCCACAATATTAATTTATTAAAAACTTTTTTTAGAGGAAGGAAAAGGCCAGTAATAGGACTAGAAGCCCCAGGTCTGGACTTTGGGGAGTTCTCACAGGGCTGCCATGTACAGTCGGGCAGGTTGTGCACTGCCGAGAGGCAAGGGAGTACCTTTTTCCGATTGGCACAAAGACACATGGTATCTGTTGGAGGCCTTCTTCCTCTATTGTGCCCATTCTCAGTGGGCCCTGGTCACTGGGCCTGGGGCTTTCCACGTTGGAGGGTGGGTCGGGCTGTAGCAGTAGGCGTGTTGCCTCTTGCAGACACACCAGACAATCGTGGTGCAGCTGCTGCAGTCCACCACACGGCTGCTCGAGTGTCCGTGGCTGCAGCAGCAGCACAAGGGCTCCGTGGAGGCCTGTATCCGGACCCTCGCCATGGTGGGTGAGTGCGCCAGGGGCACTGGCTAGCTCCAACCACCCCTCCCCTCCCTTCACCACAGGGACGCCTGCCCTCAAAATAAACACGTTATTCCTAAGCTCGCTTGTCGTCTGCTTCCAGGTAGTTCTCAGTAGGTCCTTCTTGGTGTCCAACTAGCATCTTAGCAATTGAGAGAAGCTGTTCTCTGCTTTGAGCCAGTTCCCCAGAGGAGAATGCTGGGGGACATTCCCCAACCGAAGTTGCCTGTGCTTGCAAATGGTTTCAGGCAGAAGGGCAGCCTGTAAGATTGTTAGGGAGCATTGGGGACGGGGAGGGGTCAGAGTAGAGCCAGGGTAGAGTCAAAGAGGCAGAAACTCCCTCTTTTTACCCAAAAAGGGGGAAGAGGGCACCTCAGCCCAAGAGGGGGCCGGCGTGTACCCCAGAACCTTGGTTAGTTCACCCTGTGCCCTGGTCGAGCAGCCCTGAGCCTGGCCCCTCTGGCTGGCTGAGGCCTCCACCTGCCCCCCGCCCCCCCGCCCTCCAGCACCCCTCCTCTCTCCCCCCAGCCAAAGGCCGGGCCATCTCACTGCCCATGGACCTGGATGCACACATCAGCTCGCTGCTCAGCAGCGGCACCAGCTGTGCAGCTGCAGCCCAGCGCAACGCCTCCAACTACAAGGCGACCACGCGGGCCTTCCCCCGTGTCACGCCCACCGCCAACCAGTGGGACTACAAGAACATCATCGAGAAGCTGCAGGTGGGTGTGGGGCTGCCTGGCATCTGCCACGAGAGCTGCTTTGGAAGGGCATGTTCCGGGGAAGCATCCCTTCCTGTGTTGCCCCCACTCCCCAGGAAGGAGTCCTCTGCTAAGGGCAGGCCAGGGGCCAGGGACTGAGGGGCATCCTTCCAGGGGAAGCCAGGAGAACCCAGGCACCTGCTAGTGGGGTTGGTGCTCACGGAGGGGGTCAGGACAACTCTCAGTCCTTATAGCCCCTTCCTGTTTGTGCAACACATTATTGAGACACACACTTCTGGGGGGTGTGGTGGCTTGCTATCCCCACGTGGCGGGAGACCGAGGCTCAGAGAGGGTGAGGGTGAGGGGTTTGCCTGGGTCACACAGCTAGACGAGGGGCTGGGTGAAAGTGCAGGGCTTGTGGCTCCCAGCCAGGAGCTCTGGGCAGACAGACATCCTGCATTGTTCAGGGTGGTTCCGTGGGTCCAGGGCCCCTCAGACAGGCTCAGAGAAATCCGTGGGGCCCTTTGGTGCTGGGGTGTGGGGAATGGCGGTCAAGCCTCACTCATCTCTTGGGCCTGGATGGCCTGCACCTGCCCGGTAGTGACTGTGCCGTGCCCGCTCCAGGACATCATCACGGCCCTGGAGGAGCGGCTGAGGCCCCTGGTACAGGCCGAACTGTCCGTGCTGGTGGACGTCCTGCACTGGCCCGAGCTGCTCTTCCTGGAGGGCAGTGAGGCCTACCAGCGCTGTGAGAGTGGGGGCTTCCTGTCCAAGTGAGTGCGATGCCAGCCCGGCCGGTGGGGGGGGGGGGTGGCAGGTGCGAGGCAGCCTGGGACAGGGAAGGGTCCTGCGGGGACTGGACAGCCTGCGGGATCAGAGGGCCGGGTGTGTTCCCGCCCGGCACAGGGCAGGGGAAGTGGCTGGAGGGAGGCATCAGAGGCTGCCCCATGTGTGCCCTTCTTCCTCACTGGCCAGGCTGATCCAGCACACCAAGGACCTCATGGAGTCAGAGGAGAAGCTGTGTGTCAAGGTGCTGCGGACCCTGCAGCAAATGCTGCTCAAGAAGGCCAAGTACGGGGACCGGGTGAGTGGCCAGGCGGGCTGGACACCATGCAGGGGCTCGGGGCCAGAACTGTCCGGCCAGGGGTTAAATGGTGAAAAGTGCCACTGTGGGCTCTCGCTCCCTGTCCTCCAGGGCAATCAGCTGCGCAAGATGCTGCTACAAAACTACCTCCAGAACCGGAAGTCCAGCTCGAGGGGGGACCTTCCGGACCCCATGAGCCCTGGTCAGTACCACCTGCCCCCTGGCTGTGCCTCTGGGTGACCCTTTGCCTAGGCCCTGGGTGCCCCTTCCGTTCCCCTGCCCCACCGGCTCCCCTCACGCGGGTTCCCCAACTTCAGGCCTGGACCAAGACTGGTCAGCAATTGCGGCCACCCAGTGCCGGCTGGACAAGGAGGGGGCCACCAAGCTGGTATGTGACCTGATCACCAGCACCAAGAATGAGAAGATTTTCCAGGAGAGCATTGGCCTGGCCATCCGCCTGCTGGATGGTGGCAACACGGAGATCCAGGTGTGGACTGGGTGGGGGTCCTGGGTGGTGCCTTCTACGAGGAGGTACAATGTACCCCGTAGCTGGGGCCGCAGGGCTAGGTGCTGGTGGCTGGCACGAGTCTGGCTACCCTGGCCTCTTTTCTATCCATGCAGACCACCCTGTTCAAGCCAGGCCTGAGCCTGTCTCCCCACTATGCTGCCCACATCACATCCATCATTCCTGCCTCTTGGCCTCTGCTCAGGCTTGCTTCCCTCCTCTTCCACATCCTCCTCAGCCTTTGGTGCCCAACTAAAGGACTGCCTCCTCTGAAAAGCCCCCCCTGATTGCTTTATCCCCATTCATTCATTCGTGCATTGTTTCAGTAAGTCCGCACGGAGTGCCTTCCACGGCCTGTCAGTGTTCTAGGCACTGAGGATTCAGTAGTGAACAAAAAAGACAAAATCCATGTTCTCTTGGTCCTGTATCCTAATGAGGACAACAGCCAATAACCGTAATCCCCACATAACATGGAGAGCATGCTGGACAGTGATGATGGAGGTGAGGGGCCTAGGGAGTGCTGGGGCAGGGATCAGGGTCGTGTCCTGGAAAGGGGAACGTTGGACCCAGAGGTGAGCATGTGGACAGGCGGGCGCTGTCCTGGGAGAGCAGGCAGCAGGTGCAAAGGCCATGAGGAGGAAGTGGCTGATGTGGCTGGAGAGGGCAGAGGAGTGGAGAGTGGTGGGCCCTGGGGTCAGAGAAGTGGCAGGCCATCGTGTGGCCTCATGCGAGCTGTGAGGCGTGGCTTTTCCTGTGAGTGAGATGGGGCCGCTGCAGGGTTTCAGGCAGAGGAAATCCGAGACTTAGACTTCTGAGGGGCATCTCTGCTGCTGTGTGGGGAGCAGACAGAGGGCCAAGGGCAGATGCAGATGGGGGTGAGGAGCCTGGGGTGGGCCTCCAGCATCACATGGACAGCAGATACGGACCCTCCCCCTCCGCCTCCACAGTCCTGACCGACCCTGCCCCAGCCTTAGTCCTGGGGCACGTCTAGGGGCTTGTCTGTGGTCCTGCAGGTGCTTTTCCCTGCAGCACAGGATAGAGCCCTCCAGGGACCCAGCAAGGGCTGCTCAGAGCCAGGCCCTTGCTGAGGCTGTCCCTCACTCATCTCACCATCTGCCCCCAGAAATCCTTCTACAACCTGATGACAAGTGACAAGAAGTCAGAGCGCTTCTTCAAGGTGCTGCATGACCGCATGAAGCGGGCCCAGCAGGAGACCAAGTCCACGGTGGCCGTCAACATGAATGACCTGGGCAGCCAGCCGCGCGAGGACCGGGAGTCGGCAGACCCCACCACCAAAGGTCAGAGGTCACAGCAGTACAAGATGCTGTACTGGGTGCTGGGCCAGGGTCAGAGGCTTCAGGGTGAGGGGGGGTCACGGGGCGAGATCTGCAGGCAGGGGCCTGGGGGTGGGAACGCAGGGTCCGGTTACTTCCAGCAGCCCCAGCCTTACCGGGCTTCTCCCTGCAGGTCGCGTGGCCTCCTTCTCGATGCCAGGCTCCCCATCCCGCTATTCGCTGGGCCCCAGCCTGCGCCGGGGGCACGAGGTGGGCGAGCGCGTGCAGAGCAACGAGATGGGCACTTCCGTGCTCATCATGCAGCCCATCCTGCGCTTTCTGCAGCTGCTGTGTGAGAACCACAACCGAGACCTGCAGGTGAGCGCCTGCCCCGCCCCTCCCCCAGCCAGCACGTGGGCCCCCGCCCTCCCCGTCGGTCACGCCCTGCGGCGCTCACCGTGTGGTCCGTGCAGGCCTCTGCCTCCCTGCGGGAGCGGTGCCATGTTCACCCTTCTGTGCTCTGCAGAACTTCCTGCGCTCTCAGAACAACAAGACCAACTACAACCTGGTGTGTGAGACACTGCAGTTCCTGGACATCATGTGCGGCAGCACCACCGGTGGCCTGGGGCTGTTGGGGCTTTACATCAATGAGGACAACGTGGGCCTTGTCATCCAGACCCTGGAGACCCTCACTGAGTACTGTCAGGGCCCCTGCCACGAGAACCAGGTAAGTCGCCATGAGAACCAGGAGCAGCCGAGGGGGAGTGTGGAGGTGTGGGTGGGTGGAGCAGGCTGGGCAGGGGAGACAGTGAGCCTCCGGAGCGCCACAGTTCTGAGAGGCCTGGGCCCCGTGTCTCCCACTGCCTCCTGCCAGACCTGCATCGTGACGCATGAGTCCAACGGCATAGACATCATCACGGCCCTGATTCTTAATGACATCAGTCCCTTGTGCAAATACCGTATGGATCTGGTGCTGCAGCTTAAGGTGGGGCCCGTGGCACTCCACGTGAGTGTGCATGGGATGCGTGTGCACAAATGCACGTGACGCGACCTGTGTTGAGTGTGCGTACTGGGGTGTGTTGGCATGTTTAATATGTACGTGTCAATATGCATACGTAAATGTGTGAGCAAGAGTGTTGGACGTACACTCTAGGAGCAGACGTGTTCTGGGTTTATCTGAGGGTCTCCCACGTACGTGTCCGCTTTCTGGGGATTGCGTCTGCTTGCCATGGGGTGGCGGTGAAGACAGCTAGTGGGTGGGCTGGATTTGCAGGACACTTCTCAGCAAGTCCCGGGGGCCAGCGGGGATGGGAAGGTTACGGCGCATCTTGCAGGCCAGGAGAGGCTATTATGGAGTAGACGGTGGAAGAGGTTGTTGGGGGGCATCGTAGGGGCTCTCAGACTGTGGCCTCTCCCCCTCTCCCCACCTCTCCACAGGACAATGCCTCCAAGCTGCTCCTGGCTCTGATGGAGAGCCGGCACGACAGTGAAAACGCTGAGCGAATCCTCATCAGCCTGCGACCCCAGGAGCTGGTGAGGCTGGGGCCAGGGGTCAGGTGGGAAGACGTGCCTGGCTGGGGTGTAGGGGAACCGGGATCGGGGCATTCCCTACGCGCCAGGAAGGCGGCAAACAGGCCCTGCCCTGCCAGGTGGACGTCATCAAGAAAGCCTACCTGCAGGAGGAGGAGCGGGAAAACTCGGAGGTGAGCCCACGGGAAGTGGGCCACAACATCTACATCCTGGCGCTGCAGGTACCAGCCCCACCCCTGGCTCCGCCCCCGGCGGTCCTGCCCTCCCCCCCACCCCAGCGACCACGCCCCGTGACTGCGCCGCCCTCTCACTCAGCTCTCCAGGCACAACAAGCAGCTGCAGCACCTGCTCAAGCCAGTGAAGCGCATCCAAGAGGAGGAGGCCGAGGGCATCTCTTCTATGGTGGGGGCGCGGGGACAAGGCTGGGTGTGGGGCGGGGCTTAGGTCTAGGGGCGTGGCTTGGCGAGAGATTGGATGGGCTGGTATCTGGGGGCGAGGCTAGGAACTGAGGGAAGGGATGAGGGCACTGCGAGATCGGAGGGCCGGTTGGAATACGGGATGAGCCCGGGGGCAGGTCCAGGAACTCTGGGCGGAGCACGACTCGGGGGTGTGGCCTGAACCTGAGTAAAGGGCTGGAATGGGGAGGCGGGGCTCAGGGTGGGAGGAGCCGGGAGGGTGGGCGGTCCGGGGTGAAACCTACGGGTAGAGGTGGGCGCCGGGTTGTGGGACGGGTCTGGAAGCCTGGAGCTGGAGCCGTGGGTGCTGAGGGGCCTATAGAATGGTTTCGACAGGCTCTCCCCCCCTTATCCCCTCTTTCTTCTGGGCTGCATCCTAGTTGGAGTAGGCTGGGTCTCGTCTGGCAGGGGGCGCACCTGGAGCAGGTAGGGCTCTGGTGTGAGGTCTAGCGGTGGAAAGTTGCGGGGCCTGACCTCGGTGGCCCCTCTACCCCCAGCTCAGCCTCAACAACAAGCAGCTGTCCCAGATGCTCAAGTCCTCCGCGCCCGCACAAGAGGAGGAGGAGGACCCCCTGGCCTACTACGAGAACCACACATCCCAGATAGAGGTGGGGCCCGAGGGCAGTAGGGGCGCTGTGAGTGAGGGCCTGTGAACTTGGCCCTTGAGGGCTGTGGCCTAGGTGTGACCACGTGCCTGTGTGCACCCAGATCGTGCGACAGGACCGCAGCATGGAGCAGATCGTGTTCCCAGTGCCTGGCATCTGCCAGTTCCTGACGGAGGAGACCAAGCACCGGCTCTTCACCACCACGGAGCAGGATGAGCAGGGCAGCAAAGTGAGCGACTTCTTCGACCAGTCCTCCTTCCTGCACAACGAAATGGAGTGGCAGCGCAAGCTCCGCAGTGAGGACCCCCGCGGGGCGGGAGGGCAAGGCCCCCTGGTGACCCCCTTACCTGCCAGGGGGGGCTGCCTCACCCCACCCCACCCCAGGAGGGCTCCAGTCACATTTTCCCCCTGAAGCGGGGCCTGGAGCTTGAGCAGGTGCTGGGGGCCCCAGAGGGGGAGGCCATGTGGGATGAGGGGACAATGTTAACCAGAGACCCACCCACATCTCCCCCAGGCATGCCACTGATCTACTGGTTCTCCCGCCGAATGACCCTGTGGGGCAGTATTTCCTTCAACCTGGCAGTTTTTATCAACATCATCATTGCCTTCTTCTACCCCTACATGGAGGGCGCGTCCACAGGTGGGGACACAAGGCTGGCAGACTGTGGCCCTGGAGACCACCGTGCCTCCTCCCTGGGTTTGGGCAGAGCCTTGTGGCCAGCCAGGCTCTGAGGGGACCAGATGCAGAGTGGGGGAAAGGCACCCCTGCACTACTTTCTGGGCTTTGCACCCCATCATGGGGGGAGAGACAGATGGGGTCCAGTGCGATGACAGGGTCCTTGACCTCGAGACACTACACGTCTCTCTCACACACACGGGCCCATGCGCATGAGCCAGAGCTCAGCTATGATAGCAGCAGCTGGATAGGGCCTCTCCTGCCTTAAGCCTAGACATGCAGGTGTGGTGGTGCAGGAGAGGCCCTAATACCAGGTGACCAAGAACTTAATAGGGAAGGTTTCCGGGAGGAGGTGGCTTCTCGGGGTCTGTTGGGGCTGTGGTGGGCTTCAGAGACCAGTGCTCACCCTGCACCCTGGCCCCCAGGCGTGCTGGGCTCCCCACTCATCTCACTGCTGTTCTGGATCCTCATCTGTTTCTCCATCGCGGCCCTGTTCACCAAGCGCTACAGCATCCGCCCCCTCATTGTGGCGCTCATCCTGCGCTCCATCTACTACCTGGGCATTGGGCCCACACTCAACATCCTGGGCGCCCTCAACGTGAGTGTCAGAGGGAGCCCTCACCCCAGACCACCCTTGGGGCTCATGGTGCCATTGGACCTCGGGCTGGCCTGCTGTCTTCCTGCAGCCACTGCTCTGCCCTAACCCCCTTGTGCCTGTATCGGGATCAAGCTTGTTAAAGCTCCGCGGTTAGGGCCGTTCTGTGCCTCCACTGTCTCCCGGGACAGCCTGGGGCAACCGGCACTCAGAGATAGCCAGCCAGGAGTCACTTTGGGGCACCGGCTTCAGGGCTGCTGTGTAGACGGTGTTAGTCGGGCACTGCCCAGAGGCACTGTGTGTACTGTAGACATTAAAGATTTGTATATTATGACAGTTCCTGACAGCTGGAAATAAAGTACCCAGAGCAAGGTGGGGGGAGACCCCTTTTCTGAACTTACCAAGTCACCGTAGAGGCCAAGGTTGGTCTGCTTGGTCTGACTCTATCTGTATCTCACTTTCTTCCTGGAGCTAGGGGCCCACGGGGCTCCTCACCTGTTCTATCCAAGAGTCCAGGTACATTTCTGGAGGCATTTTCATTAATGCTGAGCCTGCCAGGTTGAGCAGGACCAGCTCAGATCCACTCCGGGCAAGGGCTGGCCTCCGAGCTGGTCACTGGGGGGGCAGGGCGGCAGGGAGTGGAGATTCAGGGTGGGCCGTGGGGCACTGATCCCCATGCCTTCTACTGCCCCCAGCTGACCAACAAGATTGTATTTGTGGTGAGCTTTGTGGGCAACCGCGGAACCTTCATCCGGGGCTATAAGGCCATGGTCATGGACATGGAGTTCCTCTACCATGTGGGCTACATCCTGACGAGTGTCCTGGGCCTCTTTGTCCATGAGCTCTTCTACAGCATCCTGGTGAGCCCTCTGGGGGCTGGGGCTGGCAGGGGTGGGGGGGGGTGGGGGTGGTCGGGGCTTCCCTCAAGTTGCTAGTGGTTCCCCAGTGCCAGTCTCTCTGTCCGGTCCTCTTGCTGCTGGGCTGGGAGGGCTGGATTTGCAGAGTCCTCCTCTACCTGGCCCCAGCCCAGCCTTCAGGGCCCTGACAGCCACTCCCGGCCCCCATCTGGCTCATCTCCCCTGTCTGGTAGTGGTTTTAAGCTTGGACTCGAACCAGACTACCTGGGTTTGCATCCCAGCGTGGCCCCTACAAGCTCTGTGATTTGGGGCAAGTTTCTTAACTGCCCCGTGCCTTCACTTCTGTATCTATAAAACGAGGATGATTAACAGCACCCACCTCCTAGAGTGATTGTGAGGCTGAAGTGAGCCAGCGCACACAAATCACACAAAAAATTCTTCCCCCGGGTGTGGTGTTTGCCTGCCCATTCGGCCCTCACACCTTCTCCCGGGCCACTCCCTTCCCTTGGCCTTAGAACTCCAGGTGCCTCTGAGCAGCCTTCCCCGCCAGGCCCACTAGGCTGGTTCCACCTGCCCAAGCACAGACCCTCCTGGAGGAGCCTGTGGGAAACCACTGGGAGCCGGGCAGCCCTTGGATCCAGCGGCGTCTGCAGCCCCTCAAGGCCCTGTCCCTGCCCTGCAGCTCTTTGACCTCATCTACCGGGAGGAGACGCTGTTCAACGTCATCAAGAGTGTGACTCGAAATGGCCGTTCCATCCTGCTGACCGCCCTGCTGGCCCTCATCCTGGTCTACCTCTTCTCCATCGTTGGCTTCCTCTTCCTCAAGGATGACTTCATCCTTGAGGTTGACCGGCTGCCCGGCAATCACTCTGGAGGTCTGGCGGCTCCTCTCCTGGGAGGGTGTGGGGGCTGAGAGGGGCTGCACAGATGACCCGTGTCAGGACCAGGCGCCCTGCCTCAGTTCCTCCTCTTGGGTCCTGGGGCGGGGGTGTCTAGTTCACAGCAATCTGCCTCCCTTTGCCCCGGGACACACCGAGGGGGTGGGAGAGCCTTGGTCTTCTGCTCCCTGAGGAGCCACCTGCTTGCAGACCTGGCATCCATCTGAAACTCAGTGTTTGCAGGGGCTGCCTGTGTGCCAGGCTCAGGGGTGTGGACCCCCCCCCCTTCCTGTCCTTTGTGCATAGCAGGGGCATGAGGACCCTTCACGTGTAGCCTGACAGAGGGGGGAGCTCGCAGGATCAGGGAAGGCTTCATGGAGGATGTGGGGCGGGGGGCACAGCGAGGGGAATGATGGCCATTGGACTTCCTGGTGACCTCACCCACGTCCTCTCTAGCCAGCCCCCTGGGGATGCCACATGGAGCTGCCACATTTGTGGGCACGTGCAGTGGGGACAAGCTGGACTGTGTCTCAGGGGTCTCAGTGCCTGAGGTCCTGGAAGGTGAGGGCAGTGTGTCTTGGGCGCCTGGGGCAGGGGCGCAGAGGCGGGTGGCTTGGCCTGGGTGTGAACACATACTCCGCTTGTAGGGAACGAAGAGCTGGAGAGCACGGAGCGGGCCTGCGACACGCTGCTCATGTGCATCGTCACTGTCATGAACCACGGGCTGCGCAATGGTGGTGGCGTGGGCGACATTCTCCGCAAGCCCTCCAAAGACGTGAGCATCCCCTGCCCCGCTCCCAAATCCACGTGGCCCGAGCCCTGGCCACGTCAGCCACTGCGAGGTCCTGCTCTCGGGTCACGGTCACGGCCTGGGGGAGCAGCTCGGCCCCCCTCCCTCTCCGATGTTGCAAGCCCCCACTTCGCATCCCCTCTCCCTGCTTGGCCACCGGGTCCAGTGCGCGGTTACATGGTTGTTGAGCTTCCCCACCCCCGTCTGCTCACGCCTCCCCACCGGCTCCCTGTAGTTGCTCTCAGGAAAGACCTTGGCAGCCGAGCTTTGCCCAGGCTGGGGAAGGCGTGAGTCAGACACCGGGCGGATCCCCGGCTGCGCTGGCTGGCTTCATCTGCGAGGCAGAGCCCCGGCCCACAGCAGGGGAGGGCAGGGTGGGGAAGCTGAGTCTGCTCCGTGAGGACGCCTCAGGATTTGACTCAGGCAGCCAGGCATTACCAGTACTCAGTCTGTCCTCGGCCACATGGGAAAGCCGCTTCCAAGGTCAGACAGTGTTTCTAGAATGTGTGAGGCCAGGCGTCCTGAGGGTGGGGCAGAGGCGTTCAGAGCTGGCTCTGTCCCCAGCCCAAGGTTAGGGGCAGAGACAGGCCTCGACCTGCAGCCTCAGTGCCCCATGCCAAACTCTTATCACAGGGTGCCGGCCTCGCTGGTATCCTTTCTGAGTTCGCTGTCTCCTGAGCCACACTCAGGGCTTGTGATTGTACTTCTCACTGCCCACAGTGAGGCTGGGTCTGCTCTCCTCCCTCAGGGCCCCGGGAGCCGGGGGCCTTCG
Source organism: Lynx rufus (assembly GCF_022079265.1). NCBI lineage: Eukaryota > Metazoa > Chordata > Mammalia > Carnivora > Felidae > Lynx > Lynx rufus. Next base: position 113,781,261 of record NW_025814878.1, on the reverse strand, counting down.
TCCCCCTCTGCTGAGGGCCGAGCCTCCTCTGTCACAGCCCTGACCCCTGCCTGAGTCTGGCTTGCCTGGGCGACGGGGCCCAGCCTCCCTGCTTCCCCCCCTGCAGGAGTCCCTCTTCCCAGCCCGTGTGGTCTACGACCTCCTGTTCTTCTTCATTGTCATCATCATCGTGCTGAACCTCATCTTTGGGGTGATCATTGACACCTTTGCTGACCTGCGCAGCGAGAAGCAGAAGAAGGAGGAGATTCTTAAGACCACGTGCTTCATCTGCGGTGAGGCCCCCTTACACCTTCTCAGTTTCCAGAGGAAACCGAAGCCCCCCGGTCTCTGTCCAGGGCTTTTCCCACTCCCGGTGTGAAGTCCCCTCCCCACCCACTGCAGGCTAAGGAGCGGGTGGCACCTGCAGGACAAATCCCTTATCAACTGCTCCTGCTTGCCGGGCTCTTGGGATTCTGGCCACCGTGGTGCTGAGCTGCCCCGGTGGGAGGCTACAGCTGTGGCAGGGCGGGGTCGCCACGGCTAAGTGGCTGGTGCTTTAAATAGAAGTGACCTAAATAGCCCAGGGTGGGCTGTCACATGCATTCACCAGTCCTTTTAGCCCGGGGAACAAATGCCCCCACTGCCCCAAGAGGTGGGTGTTTACTCTGCCAGGTGGCCCCACGGTGGCTCTTGGAGCCTGATGGTTTCGTCCTCACCCTCTGCATCGTCAGGTCTGGAGAGAGACAAGTTTGATAACAAGACGGTGTCCTTTGAGGAACACATCAAGTTCGAGCACAACATGTGGAACTACCTGTACTTCATCGTGCTGGTCCGCGTCAAAAACAAGACGGACTACACGGGGCCTGAGAGCTACGTGGCCCAGATGATCAAGGTGTGGACCCCGTCCGGGAGCAGCGGCCGCTGGGGGGGGGGGGGGGCGGACAGTCGCTAACCCTTGTGGGAGGGCCAGCTGAGGAGCAGCTGGGGGCAGCCCTCACCGGGGCCCCGCCGGCTGCCCGTGCTACCTACCGAGGGTCCTCGAGCTCTTCTGCATGGCCTCTGTTGTCAGGGAAAAGCCCACAACAAACCTGTCAGCCCCAAAGGACGTGCGTGGTGTCCCCAGGCCCGTGGCTGCCCGATACCGAGGAGGTGGGGGAGCAGGCAGACCCTGTCCCGGGACTGCTGCTTGGGGGACCATTCTGAGGGAGCCTTTTCCAGCTCGGCAAGGGGAAGGGCAGCTTCCCGGAGTTTGGATGGTCCAGGCCGAGAGGGAGCCTGGAAAAACTTTCAACTATCAGACTTCGGAGGAATCAAAGTTACTCCGTCCAATTTCTGTAGTGACTAAAAGGGAGTGAAGGCAGTGAACCAAAAAAACAAAAAGGTCTCGTAGCTTTTCGGATAAAGGAAGCCCCATCAGTTCCATTCAATGTAGTGCATCTTCAGATTACTGCACATCAGATAAATTGCAGGCTAAAAGGAAAGACCTATGGGGGGGGGGGGAGAGTTCTATTTGTTTCTTGAGTGTATAATTGGAACTGATCTTGGAGTGCAGGTTTATCTGTTGGTCTGAGAACTCCCAGCTTGTGACGAGGAGCCAGAAAACTGGTGGCCCCCTCCCGCTCCTCCTCGGTCGTGGGAAACGTGGCCTTGCCTCTGAGACACGTGTCGGATGCCAGCCATCCCCGGCGGCGCCTCCCCTCCCTCAGTGTGCCATCTGTCCGACTCGCATCTTCCTGGGGCGTGGGGCGTGCGTGGCGGGGTGGGGCGGAAGGAAGGCAGGCGCTTCAGGGTCTGCTGCAGAGCCCTCCTCCACCTCGCAGGGTGTTCCGAGTGTAAACAGATGGTGCTGATACTGGCGAGACTTGAGGCCGGCTAAAGGAAGTTAGCCTGTCACAGTGTGGTGGCCTCAGCGCCCGCCGAGGGTTCACTGCCAGCTCATTCTGGCTCCGGGGAGGACCCCAGTCAGTTCAGATTTTCCCATGACACAGCCCTGGGGAGGAATGTGTCCAGGGTGTGACGGCGGGTTCCCCCTCCATGACTGCTCTTCTAAATGAGGCCTTCCTAGCCTGGGCCGGAGCTTGCTCATCCCACCGGTGATTTTTTTCAGAACAAGAACCTGGACTGGTTCCCCCGGATGAGGGCCATGTCCCTAGTGAGCAACGAGGGGGAAGGGGAGCAGAATGAGATCCGGATTCTTCAGGATAAGCTCAACTCCACCATGAAGCTGGTGTCCCACCTCACCGCCCAGCTCAACGAGCTCAAGGAGCAGGTGTGCACCCAGGCCTATCCTGGCCCCACCCTTGGGGTCCCACGCCGGGCAGCTCCAGACCAGACCATCCGTGGGAGGTCACAGCCCAGCCTGCCATGGGGGAGAGGGGGAGGGGACTGGGGCCTTCACGCTCCTTCCTTTCCTTTGTGGGTTTGGGGTGGAAGACAGGTTCCAAATACGCTCTCTCCCCCATGGGAAGTTAGACTGAGGTTGGCAGCTCCTGAGTCCACCGAAAAGACATGGCCAAGTGGACCTCTGCTACAGGTGTGAGGGGTCCTCCCCCTCGTTCACCCCTACTCCCAGCAGCTGCTCGGGGGCTCTCTGAGGGGCTCACCGCTAATAGGGGATGTCAGGGCACCCTTCCACTTCTCAAGATCCCCTCTTGCCCAGAGCACCCTCCTCTCCGTCCGGAGTGACTAAATGAGCTCAGGCGCCCCTCTTTTAGGTGGGGTGTTTCCCAGCTGCACCAAATCAGGGGTTTGTGTGATGCACTAATTGAGGACAAGCGTTTGGGGCTGACATCCTCAAGGCACCCTGGGGGGGAGGGGGCTGTGGCCTGCTGCCAGAGCTGAGCAGCAGCTGGGTCTGAGGGGCAGGGTGGGGGGGGGGTGAGGGGTGGGCACCAGTCCCTCCCCAGTGCCCATGGAGAGAGGGCTCTGGGCTGCCTGACCCGACCTGTGGGCACCCGTTTAATCCCAGATGACAGAGCAGCGGAAACGCAGGCAACGCCTGGGCTTTGTGGACGTCCAGAACTGCATGAGCCGCTGAGAGCCACCGGAGGCCCCAGCAGGGGATGGTCATTGCAGAGAGTGGTGACCGGGAACACTGCCCCTTCCTGCGGGTCAGGGGGCCCGGCCAGCCCGCCAGCCTCTCAAGGCCAGGTGCCCACTCGGCTTCCAGCTCCCACTCTGCCAGACACCCCCCAAGCCGTGCCAGGCTCTGGCCAGCATGGAGTGGGGAGCCACAGAGCTGACAGTCCTGCCTAGAGCCCTTAGAAACGACTCAGAAACTTATGGGGACTCAGCTTACCTTAATGCCTTAGAGGAGAGAAGTCCTCCGGAAGGACAATTGCTTTGTTCCTTAAAGCAGTAACTGACATTCTCTTGTGTTCCTCCATGGGATTAGGAGTGGGGTCGCGTCTTTATTCTAAGCACTACATTTTGGTCTCTGCCTGCTCCTGAGGGAGGTGCAGTAATGCTGTTGTTGCTAGTGATTTTAGGGCTTTTTATTTAACTTATTCACGGGTGCCGTGTTCAGCCCAGGCCACGGCTCCACGGCTCCCTCTGGGCCGCAGATCTGCTGTAGACCGCGTGTAGACCTCATCATCCAGGCCACCCCTCCAGCTCGGCCCCAGGTGGACTGGTGACCCGAGGAAAAGAGCCTTGCTCCTGGGACCTGCCTCTTCTAGGCCTCCTGAGAAGAGTTGCTGGCCCAGAGGGCAGGGCTGGGGCATGTTGGAGCAGCTGGGTTTCGACTGTTTTATCTCCTTTTGGTGTAACGTTTTACAAACCCTCTGGCCTGAGAACTAATATGTTAACTGCCTTAAATAAATTAATAGAACGCTAGTCCATGAGAAAGGGATGCTGTTTCCTACACTCCCCAGGGGCGGTGGGGGCTCCTGTGCCCACTGGCCCGGCCTCACCTCGGGCTCTCGGTAGATGCCCTGAGCGACATCCTGTCTCGCAGTGATTCCTGGACAGAACTGTATCGCAGTAGAACTGGTCTGTATTTTATTGTATGTATTTCAAAACATACTGAGGAGTCCAAGGACGAAGGAGGTTAAGAGCTCACTTTCACTTCCTGGTGAGGGGTGCCTGTCAGCCCCTGCCCTACCTTCTCTCAGCTCTGTGGTTGATAGAAGAAATGCTCAAGTGGGGACCACGAGCATTTACAACTAAGGTTCCATGGGATGAGGTGACCGTGTGTGTGTGTGTGTGTGTGTCCCTGGCCAGGGGGCTGGTGTCCTGTGGCCTCCCACAGAACCTGCCTAGGGCGCTAAAGCCGCCTGCAGTCTGCAGCCCCACTTGGCCGAAGACCGTCTGTGTCTCTACTATGTCCCTCAAACCAACTTGGAACATGGGTTTTCTGCAAGGTCAGGGGCAGAGGACCGGATCCGTCCTTCTGAGTCAGTGGGAATGACGGCCAAACAGCCTCTTCTCACCTCTCGGCCACACCACCTCCTGCTTTCTGTTTGCAACAGGATGCCTTCTTCAATGTTTACCGCTATTTTTGGCTATCCCCCAGGAACTCCAACAAAAGGGAGCCTGAGAATCCTGCCAGGAGCCAGCAGATCCCCCCTGGCAGGTGGGGCTCCTGGGGCTGCACAGGAAGCACCTTGCCCAGAGGCCCCGTCACCTTCCCTTCTCAGGCCCAGACGGAGACCCGCATTTCCTCTCCTCTGGAGACTTCCCTACCCTGACCGGCGGGTGGGGGTGGACGCTCCATGGCATCCCTTCTCAGGCAGAAGCTTTCTTTAGAGCAGCAATGGCTTTCTTTCTGTGAAGGCTGGGTGAGATTCCTGAACCGTGAGGATGGGGAAATCAGGGCAGTTTTATTTATGATGGCGATGTACAAGACTCCACGCTTAGGTGCGCGGGCGAGATAAGGACCGGGCCCAGGCCTTCTGCTTCTCCTCGGGATTCCTGGGGGCAAACTTCTCCTGCAGCTTCTTCCACATGCCTTTATTCATTTCCTTAAATTCTTCTAGGGTGTCTGCAAAAGGGGAAGACAAAAAATAAATAAAGAGACTGAAGTCTACAATATGAATATGTAAATTGGCCCCATCCGAGCACACCCTGATTTTTACACAGTATGTTCCTGAAAGAGGGAAGCGTGGCCCCCAACTTCTGATAAGCAAATCAAGACAGGGTGACAGAAAAATAACTCGTGTGGATGCAGCACTTGTGCAGCAGGCACCACATGAACATCCTGCCCCTTCCAGTGGTCTCCACCCAGTGCCAGAGAACAGCAAAGAAACGGTATTGCCCTTGTCAGTGACGTGACCCACGGGCCCTGAGACTTTCTCTCAAAACTTGGCCTGTAACACACAGACCATACTGTCTCCACTTCTCAGATGTAGAAGTGAAGGCGGAAGGAGGTTAGGTAAGTTGCTCAGGTCGCACAGCCAGGAAGTGGTGGAGGTGGGATTTGAAGCTCTGCACCACATCCAGCGGAGCTGAAGAGGCACTGGGGAAGGAGATGGACTGGGGTCCCCACCGATCACTTCCTCTCTGGGAAACAAGTGATTTAACCCTCTTAGCCTCGGGCTCCTCATTTGTAAGGTGGAGAAAAAAACGCCTGCCTCAAAAGTTCCAGACTAAAGGAACTCCCTGGCAGCTGGCCCACACTTGAGAAGAGGCGGCAGTCTTCATAGCTATGAAGGCAGCAGGGAGCCGGTGAGAGCTGGTGGGGCCCTTGTGTAAGAACACACGCACACGCACACGCTCACGCCCCAAAGGAATCAAAACCAGCTTTCTCAGTCCCGGCACTATTAACATTTTGGGCCAGACAGTCCTTTGCTGTGGGGCTGACCTGCGCGTTGTAGGATGTTTAGCAGCAACCTGGCCTCTACCCACTAGATGTCAGTAGCAGCCCCCATACCCGGCCCCTAGCTGTGACGTCTGAAAATGTCTCCAGACGTCCTCCACGCGGGACTGTGGCAGTTTTGCCCCCAGTGGAGAACCAACAAGTCTCTCTAGGGCTAAAGTTCTATGACACCTAATTTTACCTGTATTTTAAATTTAGATTTTCACATAATCTTGTTTAAATTTCATAGCCTAGATTTTCATCAGTTAGCAAAACTTCTAGAGAAAAAAGAACAGCTCTTCTGAACAAAAAGGCAGCTTACGTTTATTGTCAGTGGGCTCTTGACTAAGTCAGGACATATGCTATACCTCAGCCATGAGCCCAACATCCCACCCTGAAACCTTTCCAGGTTTTCTCGTGGGCGTGAAGTGGGATGCTGGGCGGTCCCTGTCCACTCACAAGCCACGGGGCCTCTTTTAGAGTCTCCCATGGCCCCAAGCCCAGGTGAACATGCTTGGGACCCAGACCTTGGTCACATTTCAGACTCGCTAGGCCCTCAAACACTGCAAGGTGTATTCTTGCCCTGTCAGAGGAAACAATCAGTAAGCCTGTGCCACACGGTCGCAACAAAAATAGGAGGCTTACTGTGAAAACGAACCATCAGCAGGTTTGCTGGAGCTGAACTTCTGGCCAGAACAAGCTGCAGCACAGGCCAGTGGTGGGGAGTCTTCCGTGCCCCCCTCGTCTGCTGCAGCCTGCTCTCCCCCAACTCACACAGGTGTCCAGGGGCCAAGAAAGAAGGTGGAGGCTGGGCCTCTGGAACTTATTTCTATTCTAGTTTCAAGTCCAAAGTTTGCTCAAACCCTCTAGAGCCCTCAGAGTGACCCTATGCACCAATACTGGTGACTGCATAGGCCCAGAAACATGGGAATAATTTTATGTGTACATTTGAAAAAACTGTCGATAAAGGAATTCCACCTGGCCAAACTATCCTTACCCCGGTTTTCCAGAGTACTGTAACAAAAAATAGGATCAGAGTTGACACACAATAGCAGGTGATACCACCAGGCTTTATCTGTTCAGAAGGTAAGAGTTGTCTGGAAGGCCAAATCCCCAAAACTTGGTTGCTGAAAGGCTGCCAGAGGATTAGGAGAGAGAAATTTCTAGAGTGCCCAAAGGCAAATGTTTCAGGGCCATGCCCTTGCAGAAAAGGTTAGCCTATTTTTGTATACGGTATCCTTGGCAATAAAAATAGTAATTTTCCAGAACCTGCCTACATCAACCCAGGCTCCCCCTGCCACTCCCCCCATCTCCCTGTCCAGTGACAATGGAGGTGGGGAAGTAAGGAGGGGATGGGCTAGGTAGGGTATTTCCTTTCTGTTAATCGAGGTCTGTCAACAACTCCCAAACACACCTAGTTAAACCCATATCTAACCCACAAACCATGTCCCCTGGGTCAGATAACTCTCAGACGGATATCCCCATACAAGTGTATTGAATGGCTTTTTGTTTTAATTAAAACCCTCATTGTTTATAAAGCCCCCTTAGGACCATAAAAATAAAATTATTTTCCTTCCATCTTGATTTCAACTACTTCCATTTGGCAAATACGTATTCCCCGGTTCCCTGCCGCACGCTTTGAATTTAAAAGCTCTGAAGATGGATTTTCTTTTTTAAATAATGCCTTTGACCTTCTCCATATTTTATGGCCAAAAAGCATGAGCCCCGAAGCTTCAGAATTTCCTCTGGGCTATTCCACAAGAATTTCCATCAAGCAGAGCGGTCTTAGTAGACAATTCCCCTTGGCTGCTCAAACTCAAAGAATCATTTGCAAACCAACCAGAAAGGGCAGCTGTGCTGTCAATACCTGTGGACAGGATCAGCTTGTACTCTTCCACGGACAGGCCACTGAAGCTCGTGTCTCTGGGGCGAGGGTACTGGTCACACGGGCCAGAGAGGAGAGAGACGGTGGGGGAGAGATTAGTTTTGCAGCACAACCTGAGACCTGATGATCCTGGGGGGAAGCCTTGCTCTCCCGGCAAAGTTCACCAGCCTGGGCCTCGGGAAGCCAGAGACCGGGCTGGGAGAAGAGCAGCGCCACCTAGAGGTCAAAGACTTGGCCTCGCTTGAGCGTACGCAAGAATCCTCTTGAAATGTAGCCTGTGATTCAGGAGGTCTGGGTGTGGCCCATGATTCTGCATTTCTTCTTCTTCTTTTTTTTTTTTAATTTAATTTTTTTTTTAATTTACATCCAAATTAGTTGGCATATAAGATTCTGCATTTTTAACGTGCTCCCAGGTGGCGCCAGTGCTGCTGCTCACGGACCACACTCTCAGTTATGAGGATTTAGAAGAAATCCCTTTTCCCTGTAGGCTAGGCATTTGGCTGTGTATATTTCTGGAGTCACTTGAACACATTTTTCAGGCTTGGGAAAAACCACACTAAGTGGAATTTGACAGTAATCATGTCAGGGCTGAGGAAAAGCCCAGCTTTGTCTGACAGGACTTTCCCAAAGCACCCAACTTTATCACCGGAGTGTGGGGAAGTACCAGTTCCATCAGAGTAGATGCAAAAATATGTGTAAGACCCAACGGTTGTCAGATACACCCTGGGCACGCACTGGCATATAAAACACATGGCCTTTATTCGAAATTATAAATAGCTTTTATTTAGGTGACCTAAAAGCCTCTACCAGGCGCCTTTGTTGGCTTGCTTGAAATTACTGGTTACATCTGAAAGTAGCAAAACCACAATCCTTTACAAAGGATTGTATAATCAGATTTTCACTCACTCTCATTGGTCATTTCCAGTCCGAGGGCTGGGGATATAAAAGACTGGCCCACTCACCTTGTGTTTGTAATAGTTTGAATGGAGTCGTGCTAAGCTCTCATACATCTGATCACAGGCCTCAGGCTCGGCGATCTGAAAAACAAAGAACCCCCCAAGGAAGTAGGCAAATAAGCCCCGCCTCTCAGGCCGTGTCTGCACCACTGGGTAGGACCCCGCTTACAGAGCTTACAGAAGGCTTTCGCACTGGCTTTTTCACTCCATGGGAGGCAAACCTGGCCTACAGCTCCAGCTATTAGAAAGCTATTAGAAATCACCTTTTTGTAATGGCTTCACCTCACCAACTCCCCAACCTGCAGAAAAACTCCATCCATCAACTGGCATCTGGGACCTGTGTACCCCCACACCGGCTGCAGTGGGATGCACCACAATCAAAATAGATGATCAGAAGGGTGGATCTCATGACAGGGAGTGGTGGTGGAGAGTGTGGGCTCCAAGGAACCAGAGGAGGGGGAGTTCCCGTGCTCAGTGTATGGTGGAAGTGACACTAAGCTGGGTTCTGGAGGATGCAAAGGAGTTGGGGAGCAGAAGGGAGAGCTGAGAGGCCTTCCGGGTGGGGGATGGTGTGAGCAAGAGGAGGCAGGAATGCTATCTATGCTTCAGACCAGACCAATCTGGCTGAGGGCCCGAATATGCAGTAAGAACCTGGGTGGGAGAAGGAGCTTTTTGAGTTAAACCTTCAATATGAAATGTATTAAATATTCTTTTAGGAAAGGCAAAAAAGAAAAAAGAAAATCGTCTGAGCGCTCATCTGTGGTGAGCCGCTGCAATTTTATAAGGAAAGAAACATGAAGAAGGCAGTATTTTAAGAGACAGTTGAATTGAGGAGAACCAAGAGGGAGAGTCCAATTAAGTGCCGCTGGAAAGGATAGGGCCTGAACACTGAGGCCTTGTGAATAGAGAGGGGAAAAAAACAAGAAATACCCTTGGTGCCCCTGCTGGAAATTCCAGGAAAGACGGCACGTGCAGATGCGAAGTGTTTTCTCCCCTTTCATACCTCTTTTTAGTTTTCCCTTCCTTCTGCTCTTGCTATTATTTATCTACAGTTCCTTATATTACTCTGCCAAGAATTCTGAAACCTCCCCAGAAAAACAAAACAAAAACAAAACTTTCACTTTTATGTTTTTTCCCCAGAATTCAAATGATAGATTTTTCCAACTTAAATCCTTTCTCCAAGAAGGCAAAGCATAAATAAATCAGTAGTTAAGCGTTTTAATAAGGCAGCTCTGCTTCTGCCTCTCTGCGCGTGTCAAATGAGGTCTCCACTTTACTGCCAACAGAAAAGACGATCCATCACTTAGTTTAACTTGATCCATCCCCGGGTTGAGGCCACTCATCACGAGAATGCCCAGGTAGCCACATCAGAAGAGAGAGGATTCTGGGCTGGGGAGGTAGCCAGTGTTCACTGAATAATGATCAAAGTCTTTCTTTGAGTGGATTGGCGCTGAGGGAAGGACAGAAAGAATGGATGGGGAAATGTGCTACCAGAGATCACGTTCTGACCCCTGCGGGGCAGCGCTTCCAGGGAAAAGTCCAGCTGGAGCAGAATTCTGCAGGACGCACTTTGGAGGAAAGCGCATGGAACATCCTGGCTTCAGCAGAGCACGCGCGACCAAGAGCTAACACGGAAGGTAGGGGAACAGAAGGTACATGACACAAAAGGAATGAGAACAATGCCAGCACAAAGTTTTGAAGAATATTCTGTCAATTATCAAAAGAAAATCACGCATTTCATCTTTTGCTTGCTGTCTTCATTCTTGGGAGGATGAGTTCACTTACACATGTAAAGATCGCGCACCGAGAACCCGCGGCGTGCTCGGCCCTGTGTATGAGCAGGTCTCCGTGGCTGTGGAGAGCAGTAGGGTCACACTGCCTAGCTTTGAATCTTGGCTCCTTCACTCATCAGCTAGCTACAGAAGGTTGGGCGAATCGTGCAATTCCCCCTGCCTCCCACACTTTAGAAAACATTTGCCACTAAGTCCGTAAGTAAATAAATATGTATGAATCTTGCCCATGCAAGCTCCCCTCCTGCTGCTCCTCCAAACAAACAAACAAATAAATAAATAAATGGGTTCAAGCCCCACATCGGGCTCTGTGCTGACAGCTCAGAGCCTGGAGCCTGCTTCGGATTCTGTGTCTCCCTCTCTGCCCCTCCCCTGCTCACACACGTGTGCACGCATGCTTTGAGAGAGATTTTCTCTCTCAAAAATAAATTTAAAAAATTATAAAGAAAACGTTTGCCACATTTGCTTTATCAGTCTCTCCATCTCTATGCATTTTCCTTCTGATCCATTTGGTAGTAAGTTGGAGCATGATGCTCCTTTACTCCATAATATTTCAGTATGTTTCCTAAGAACAAGGACGTTCTTTTACATAACCACAGTTCAGTGATCAAATACGGGACATCTGACACTGATATGACACTTTTATCTAGTTCATCATCCATATTCCAATTCTGTCAATTGTCTCAGTAATACTCTTTACAGGAAAAAAAAATCTTTTTGGTCCAAGATCTCCTACTGCATTTATCTGTCGTGTATCTTTCTCCTTTCAGCTGGGATGGTTCCTCGTGCCTCGGCCTTTCTTTTGTCTTTCAAGCACTGACATTTTTGAAGCATACCCGCCAACTTAACCTTTCTTTTAAAAGAAAAGATAATAATAGCCCCTATTTCTGAGGGCGGTGTGAGGAAAAATGAGGTAATGCCTGGGCTGCTCTGAATTTGGGACCTGGAACACTGATAAATGTGAGCGATCAGCTTTTGTTAATATTACTGGTAGTGAATAGTTGTAGAAGGAAGCACAGGCCTCTAGCTTGCAAACTACAAGAGGAAAGAGCAGAACAGTTCGGGACAAGCCTGGAGATAGATAATCCTGGTGACAGTGGCATGAAGGGTGCCGTGGACACTGCCGGGGAAGACTGGCCGAAGGGTCATGGCTACAGAAGGGAATGGGGGCTTTCCAGGCCCAGGGCAGGCTTAAGCACATGTCCAGGGAAAAGGCAGTGCATTCTCGGTGGATCAGTGATGCCAGTGTGATGGCTGGGGCGTGGCTAGAGACGGAGTAATGTAGGCAGGGAAAATCGCCGCACCTGACCGAACCACCGGCTCTGACCTGAGGCTCTCGGCGGTCACCAAGCATTCCGCGGTCAGCTCGCCGGGGATGAAACACCAACCCTCAGTCTCTGCCAAGTGAGCAGTCATCTGTCACACTTATTCTTCACCTGGTGGTCGCCCATCTGGACCTTCCCCTCTTACCACCATCCGACCACCTTCCCACCCAAGTGGAGGAAAGGCGTTCCCACCGTGGACTTGCCCTCCTCGGCCACCAACACAGCGCTTCCTGATCAAACCCCCATTCTGACCAGATCCTCACCCTCCAAAATCTTGCCCATGCAAGCTCCCCTCCTGCTGCTCCTCCAACTTCTCTAACCGTGAGAATTTGCTACAGGGCTACTCAGCTACCTCCTACCACATACACCCTCAAGTGGGTGACAGGTGTCCTCTCCCTTCCTGTCCTTTCCCTTCTTTGAAAGGGCAGAGGAAGGGCACAGGAGGAGGCTGAGGTCACCCTTGCAGAGCACTGCTCCTGGGAGGGCAAAGAGCACAGGGTCTGAGTGCAAACAACAAAGGGATCCTCTGAGTTTTTTCCATCTCTTAAAATTCCTTCAGTAGTAAAGACACAGTCTCCTAGATATTTTACATAATGCCTGGTGCTCCATTAACGATCCAAGAAGGAACCAAACACCTGACAATAACCACCAAAAAATGAACTTGTCACCCAACTTCTGATTTGAAGTCAGAAGAGGTCTCTATCAGGCTGTAAAAGCGGCTTGACGGAGGCGATGAGAACTAGGTATGCCAACTTCTGGCCAGATGTTACTGCTTAAGGAGAGAAGTGGCCATGGCCAACTCTGGGTCCCAGGCACAGCCAACCCAAGCTCAGCAATTAAAAAAGTCTCAGTTACTGCTTAAAAGATTATCGAGAAATATCTTTCTAATTCCAGAAGCCTGGCCACACTTGTACATCGTACACTTTTATTCATAGATGCCAGCACAAACATTTCTGAATTTTGAAATATACAGTTTTCCTGATGAAATGTACTGTGCACTTTTAGAAATATTCTTATAGACAAGCTTTAAATTACCTGATTTTGCATTCACACCTAATGAGATTACGGACATTTTAGGACTAATAGCAGCTCTGGGTTTGAGAAAGGCAGCAGTGGGACATTATGAAAAATTCAGCTCTGCTCCCTAAATGTGAATAAAATAGATGTGCAACTGACACAGTGTCCTTTATGGCTCTATTTTTGCTCCTTTTGCATTTCCCCTGCTCAGTCGTCAGTGTATTTCTCTTTACCATATTAAACTTTTATACATACAAATCTACATCAGTGCCGCAGGCACTGATTTCGATTTTCAAAATTGAATTTTGGGTGGTGACTGCAATTGGTACACACGGCGGCCCTGATTCTAGTCACACAAAGGGACGCATAAGCACTTTTGGGAAAGGGTGTCGCAAATTGCTTTGCTAATTAAGGTAGAGCTGGATTCAGTCCAGGAGGATCTATGAAAAAAGGTTTTCATGGCTTGGTAATGAACTTCTGAAATGAGTTCATTCCGTTATGGGAGCCTATTCCCTTCAGTTGCAAATCTATTTCTTGAGCACCTACTATGCAGAATGCTCTGCTAGGGGCTGTGAGGGGACATAAAGACCCAGCCTCGGCCTTGGAGAAGTTGGCAATCATGCTGAAGAGACAAGACACGCGCGCATTAAAAATCAAACATGGCTCCGGGGTAGCGTATAACTGAGAGCCAGAGTTAAAGGGAAATCAGAGGTGGGAGCGGGTCACCAGGCTTGGCTAACAGGGCAGGTGTGGCAGGGGTCTCAAGTTTCACCGCGGGTGACAGTTCACAGAGCGAGGGGGAGCCAGAGTCCCGCACTGAGGAGCGTCCTGGCAAGGCTGGGACTGAGCCTGGGGTGGTATACGGATCAGAGGAGTGGCTGGCAGGACGCGTGAAAAGGCAGGGGACAAGGATGCATGGGTCAAAGACAAGCAGGGTCTTAAGCTGAGCCACCAAGGAGGGCCTGGGAAGGCAGCAAACCTTGGCAAGCCTTGTGTGTTTGGGGGGCGGTGTCTACAGTGCACGAGATCCTCAAGGGTTAAGAACCACTTAACGTCGTAGCCAATTTGGGAGGCAAGAGAAGACACCCTACACCAGGGTACAGTGCTGGGGTGCGGTGCAAGGCAAAACTCAGGCTGCTGCCAAGGATCAGAGGACGGTGAAGGCCTCACAAACCTGCCTGCCACTTGTCCAGAGGGCAACAGGCAGACCCAAAGAGCTCTGAGTAAAGCGGAGACCCACTGAAAGTGGTCAGTAGTTTGTCCCCCACCGAGAAGCACCTGCATCCTTAACCAAGCACAGAAGACTGCCATCCCCAGGTCTAAACACTACCTCACCCCACTCTAGCTCCACCTGGACCTGGGAGAGGAGGAAAGATGGAGACGTCTGCATTCCGCCTCAGAGATGATTCTCCTCGTAACTCCTGTTTTGCAATGGGTTCAATATTGCAACTAAAAACAGCATGATCTGTCCTCAGCCCATTCCTCAAAAACCTGCCTTCGGGGGGCCCACATATGGGGCAGGGCAGCGCTGAGGCAGTGTCACCCCTGCCAGCACATGCCAGGAAGCTGGGAGCCAGTCCCGGCCACACAGGAATGCCGAAGACCGGGGCTCTGCTGGATGACCGAGAAAACAGAATTCTATACACACTTTCACATTCTCCTCTGAGAACTGGGACTAGCATTTCCATTACCGCAAGCCTGAGAACACAGTTCAACTTTTTTCCAAACGAGGTGGGTATGGTATCAACCTGGACATAATACAAGAACTCACTGGTGGGTGAGCCCCTTCCCGGGTGGCCGCATTTCCAGGCTGTTCCTCACAGCTGTGCCCCACGCTGGATTAGTGGGTGCTGGTGTGCAGTTGGGGAGCTTAAAGGAAGCTGCTGGGGTACCTAATGAACTCAGTAGAAGGATTTGCTCCTTTCCCTGTACTTAAGTCAACAATTACGGTTGTTTTGCCACCTTCCCCCACATTGAGGTTCTTTTATTAAGCTCTTGGTGCGGCAGGGTACGTGTTTCTTGAAGAAACTGTATTCAAAGTGGGCAAAGCCCATAACCATTAATTTTGAAAAAACTGTACAAAAGGACAGAGGGTGTAAGAGGTGTTGAGTGTGTTCCTGCTTCCCACCACACCTCCTTCTTGGTGGGTTTTGGGTGGACTGTGAGACTCCCCAAAGGGCATCCTGAGGTGGAATAAATGGAGGCGGTGCTTTCTGTACTCTGCTTTCAAGTCTGAAGGGCTCGTTTGCCTTCCAGCGAGTCTGGCTCTCCTGCACTGCTGTCCCACCCGAGGGTCATCTTTCCTCCCATCCACACTAGGGAGGTCATGGCCGGGGCAAAGAAAAGCAGGTGGGTAAACACAGGGAGGTATTTAATTCTTTGGCGAAACTGTCCATGGTCCAAAAAGGCTTGAGCAGGGCACGAGGGAAAAGGAGTGGCTTGATGTTTGTGGACCAAGGGGACTTTCTAACAAGAAAGAACTTGGGAGAAATGGCAGCTGAGGAAAGATCAGGGCCAGAACAGCTGGGTCTGCTGCTTACTTGTCTTGCCACCTAACTCCCATGGGACCCTGAGGAGGTTGTTTTATTTTTCTGGTTTTCTCATCCGTAAAATGGGAATAAGCGATGGCTGCCTCAGTCAGCCGCACTAAGGATTAAATTAAATGAGATGATGCATGCACAATGTGCCAGGCATGTATTCAGTGTTATTGTTAAGACGCAGGAAGCCAAGAGGCCGAGAGGACTGCCTGCCTCTCTCCTCTACAGGAACAAAGAGGCTGTGGACTAGAGCTGCCTCCCCCTCCAGTCCTGTGTTTCTGGCAACTGGCATAACCAAGGAGAAACTCCACACCAATCAGCCAACCGGGTCTAATGCCTGCTGCCGGCTGCCAACTTAATGAAAAGTCTACCAGAACCACCTCTCTTTCTCAAGGTTTATAGATGACCCGGGGGCGTCAGTGGGAGCGACTCACAGTGCTGTTCTCAATTCTGGCAAGGAGCCGCTCCCTCTAAAAATTATCACCAAGATTTACGAAGCCCAGGAGTATTCTCAGGTGACATCAGGATGAGGTACCATGACAGTGGTCCTGAGTAATGTGCTCGCTGCCATCATGATATACTGGGTTGCTCTACTAGGGATGCATTCATCAGCTGCTCCAGAACCATCAACAGAGCCATGACTTGCATCTAAAACCGTGACTCAAATTTGTGTGCGCCTTCGACTGATTAGAACTATCTCCCCAGGTGATGACAAAGGATGACAACTCCAAAAGAGAAAGCTCTACCCTCCTTCTCTGGCTCCTCTTACACTAAGTCAAGTAGGCGAACATCACACTTCCTTCCCAAGGCTCCAGCCTCTGTCAGCCTCACTGCTGGCTGGTTTTACCGCTGGGATTTCAGTAGCGTAAATTGCATATCTGCCCGGCTCTGTCTTGGCGGTAAGGACCAGGCTGTGTCCCTCTTCTGGAGTTCCCACAGTACCCCCCGCCCCCCTCTCGCACAGCAAGCTCTCAAATTAATTCTCACCACTCAGGACACAGAATTATTCCTTCTCTCTCTTCACTACTTCTGTCCATCTAGTTCTGCCACATCTGGAACCATATTCAAATGATTTTTACCTCATGAGCCATAACCAATCAGTCATTTATTTGTTTATCCAGACACTTACTGATTGTCTTTTATGTGTCAAGAACTATGCTAGACAGGGGAGAAAGATAAAAATGGCACCATCTCTTTTCTCAGGAAGCTCACACTAAAATGATGTAGGGAGCAGAATCCTAGAAAGTCTATGGAGTTTGCAGAGTTGGGGCGAGGTACAGTTCTTGCTTTCAAGATCTTTATACATCAGACCAGTGAAGACCGGTGTAAAAGGCATGTCAGTGTAGTGCCCTACTCCTCACAAGCCCTGAACCAGACACTCCATCCATGCTCTCTACCCAATCTGGAATCTGATTTCAACGATGCCACTGGCCATGTTCCTGCTCTGTTAGGTGGGCTGGCTTGGCTCTGTGTTGGGCTAAGTTGCAAAAAAAAAAAAAATGTCCTTGCTTTGATAGGTCTTGGCCAAGTTTGGCAAAAGTTCAGGTTGTGTGTTTATGTATCCCATTTCCTCCCTCTGACCTCTTGCCTGAGCCCCAGGCTCAAATATCTCACTGACTACTTGACATTTCCACTTGGAGGTAAGTCCACTTGGCATCTCAAATTTAACATGTCTAACACCGAACTCAAGATGTTCTTCCCACACCCCACCTGTTCCTCATCTAGTCTTTCCCATCTTGATAAACGGCACCTCCTCCCACCCAGTTGCTCACGCCAAAAAAATCTAGGTGTTATCATTGGTTTCTCTTTTTTCCTTTACGTCACATCCACTATATTAGCAAGTCCTGTTGAAGCAACCTTCACTCTGCAAGCCAAATCTGGCCACTCCATCTCCTGTGCTGCTAACTTCATCCAAACCACCACTGTTTCTTGCCTTTTCTCTAGCCTCCTTGTTTTTTTTTTTTTTAATGTTTATTTATTTTTGAGAGAGAGAGAAAGACATAGAATGCGAATGGGGGAGGGGCAGATCAAGAGAGGGACACAGAATCTGAAACAGGTTCCAGGCTCTGAGCTGTCAGCACAGAGCCCGATGCGGGGCCCGAACTCACCAACCATGAGATCATGAGCCGAAGTTGGATGCTTAACCGGCTGAGCCACCCAGGCCCCCCTGGCCTCCTTGTTTCTATCCTTGCCCCCTATAATTCATTCACCACACACAACCAGAATGATCTTTTAAAACAACTAAATTAGGACACTCAGTCTCCACAAACTTCGCCAATGGCTTCTCACTGGCCTTATGAGAAAATCCAACTCCTAGCCAGTGCCTTTAAGACCCTACTGTGCCTGGCTCCTGTCCTCCTCTGACCTCAACTCTTAGCAAACTCCTTCCCACTCACTCCTCTTCGGCCACTCTGGCTTTCTTTCGGCTCCCTAACACATCAATCTGTTTCCTGCCTAGGACCTTTGCCTGGCATGCCCCTTCCCACTTAGTATCAGTTCAGCTCATCTTCCCTTATGTCTCATCTATGTGTCACCTCCTGAGCAAGTCCTCCTCTACCATAACTAATAGTACCCCTTTATCATGCTACTGTTTTACACCCAGCATAGTACTGATCTGGACTACTTTACATAGGTCTACTTCCTTATTGTGTCCCGAACTAGAATTTAAGCTTAAATTTCACGCTGAGATGCAGAGAGGACCTCATCCGTCTCCCCAGCACCTAGCACATGGTGGATGCTCAACGAAGATGTGCTTTATGAATGAGTCCCAGAGCTGCCGTCACACCAACCTGGAGGATAGCAGGAATCAGGTCTACTACTTACACACAGGGGCATGGGTTGAGGTCCCAAACCTGCTGCACGGGCTAACAGGGGCCCAGGTAGCACACAAAGGCTTAGCTCAGGCCTTACAGAGGTCCCGGAGGTTCAGCTCAATGTCAGTGCACAACACTGCGAGGTACCAGCACCGTGTCGGGGGAGCTATAAGCCTGCGACTGTCACTGTCTACGACTGCTGCTGTGTGTCTCAACCCTGGCTGCACCTTGAATCATCTGGAGAACTTTAAAAAATACTGAGGCCAAGGCCCCACCCCCAGTGGTTCTGATTCAGGATGGTCCTGAGCATCTAGATTTTTAAAAAGCTTTCTTCAGTCACTCCAAAGTGCAGCCAGATCAGAGCATTGAATAAAAGGCTGGGTCTTCGCTCTCTGCAGTTCCCGGGGGTACAGGAGGGTCCGCGCGCACGTGCGACCGGGGTGGGAAGGCGCGCGCATGCGTGAACACCTCGGCAAGCCGCTCGTTGGCCCCGTCCCTGCCTCGTCCTTTCCTCCCATCGCCCCAACCGCCTCCCCGCTGCAGGAGGACCCCACAGTCCGGTCACCTGGGTGTTCTCTCCCTCCCGAAAGGCCTGTGCCACCCGCTGCCGCAGGTAAGCGCCCAAGTCCCGGCCCCGTTTGGTCTCGTCCACTGGCCATTCCTCACAGAGCTTAAGGAAGCGCCGGTAGCGGCTGGCCGCCATTTTGGGCCCCGCTTGTCCCCGCCCTCATGGGAGGAGTCGGAGCGGCCGGTGGCGCTTGCGCACTTAGGCTCTCCGGCTTCCCGAGATGGGGTGGGTGGGAGGAACGAGCATGCGCGACTTCGCGGGCGCCCTGGCGCTCTCCGGATGGGGGCGCTGCTCTCCTGTCTCTGCTCGCGGAGCTAATTCAGCCTTCCTTCCTCCTGGAGCCGGCCCAGCACCCAGGGGCAAGTCAGACGCGGAGTACCCCAGGGATAGGTTTGCTTCTCTTTTTCAATGACTGCACAAGAGCCAGACTAAAAAACTTCCTCTGAGACCTCTGCTAATTTGCATAAACGAGTACATTTGCATGTAAATACGGGTTGTTATTCGATGAAGATGTGTTTGAATTTAATCATGTAGCAGGCACAAGTTGTTCGCCTCCCCTTCTCTCTTCTCACAGCCCCTGTACCTGTCACTACCACTTGGTACTGCTCCTTAGCTTTTGTTCCTCTCTCCCAGCCATATTAGTATCCCTTCATAGCGCCCCCCTGCCCACACCAGGCACTTTTCCATGGGAGGCACAGATTTCCCAGCTTGAGTGAAGTCAGCTGGGTTGATTCAGCCTCGGAAACTTGTTTTACCCAGTCTTCTCTTTTACATCTCCAGCTGCAACATCATGTGGAATGTCATCATTTTTTCCTTTTCTTTTTTCTTTTTTTTAAGAGAGAGCGTGAGCAGGGGAGAGGGAGAGAGAAAGTGAATCCCAAGCAGGCTTTATGCTCAGCGCCGAGCCCGACAAGGGGCTCCGTCCATGGACCCTGGGATCATGACCTGAGCTGAAATCAAGAGTCAGTCGGTCACTCAACCGACTGAGCAACCCAGGTGTGCCCATCATTTTTCTTCCCAAGATAACCCCACCAGTTTCCTTAAGAAATCCTCAGCCCTGCTCTGTAGCTTCACTGTCCTGGCATTTAGCCAAGACCATCCTCTGCTTACAACACTCAGCTTCTCCGAACCTCTTTCTTCTTACCTGCCCACTTTGTAAAGGTGAACCCAGGAGACTCTTGCCTTCAAGGAGTAGAATGTGGAGTAGTGAATACGCAACCCAAAGTTCAAAGTCACGAGGGCCTTACTTGAAATGTTAGAGGATGCTGGGGAGTTTGGAGAAAGAAATACTACTTCTAGTTGTTCGGGGGAGTGAGGGGAGAAAGATCGGAGATGGCTTCTGAAGGAGATGGCATTTGGGCTGGACCTTGAAGGCTGGTTAGAATTTGGATAAGTGGGAATGGAGGGACGTGAGCAGTAAGAGCCAGGCCTGGGGCAGAAATGGGAGAGAGAAGAGGAGGGAGGGGTTTAATTGAGGAAAGATCAATGAATGATTTTAGCAAGGATCAGCTTTGAACTGTTCTGAAGGCCTTAAGAGTAAAGACCTATTGAACGAGGACCACTGGGGACCTGGGGTGTGCAATGCTCACTTGAGGTAAGTGAGTTCAGGGGGTGCCTACCTGAGATTAGAAGAGCTCAGGAGGAGTGGAAAAATGAGGCTTTCAGGGGCACCCTCACCTCGTTCCCGGTCCAACAGTACCTCCCTGCTCTCATCATCAGCTGTATTTATAGCCACATAGTTTTGATGGCCGACCCCAGGCCTAAAAGGTCGAGGATTGTATCTGTTTACTGTCAAGTTCCAGGCGCCTAGGGCTGTGCTGGGTGCCCAGAGGCCTTGTCATTCTGCCTGAGGCCTGACCACAGCTGTGGCTTCGAAGAGCACATGGCTGGCTGACAGTGTCCTAGGAGGCAGGGTCTGAGGTCCCTGTTTCATTCAGTGAGAGGAAGAGTAGCATTAGGTGGCATTAAATGGTTTTCACCCCACTCGAGGCGCAAGTGGAATGAGAGATTGAGAACAACTAGACATCTAGGAAACTCAAACCAATGTCTGCTTCTAAGGCTCTCCCTTCCCCATCACAATGTCTTCTAGGTAGGCTGTGGTTGCCCCTGGTTCAGACTGCTCTGCCCACCTCTCTTACCCCCACTGGAATCTTGTTGGGCTTGGTTCAGTAGTGAGGCCTCGGAGTCTTATAGACCTGGGTTGGAATGTGGGCTTGTTCATTCATTCATTCATTCATTCAGGACTGTCTACATGATTTGTGGGGGACCGTTGCCAAATGAAAATGTAAAGTTCCTTGTTAAAATATTATTAAGAATTGTAAGACCATAACAGCAGAGCATTAAACCAAGTGTGGGGCTCTTCGGAGTGCAGGGCCCTGTGTGACTGCACAGCTCACACAGCCATGAAGCCAGTCCTGAGTTCCTTCCCCATGGTGCACAAGACGGGCGAGGGCACGGCCTGGCTGACGCTCAGCTTGGTATCGTCCCAAAGCTGCTTCCGCCTCCCTCCATTCTCCCCTCCGGATCTGTGGGTTTTAAATTTAAGTCAGACGAGATGGGCAACAAACCGAACACGTGTCCTATAACGATGAAAATAGTGCTTTTAAATGTGTTAAGTCATTTAATAAAGGAACAAGATAATTTCATATACAGTAAGTGCTAGGGAGAGATTCGAGGCAGGGTGCTGGGTCCACAGCGATTGGGGCAGGGGTGGGGTCTGGGTGGTCTGGAGGAGCCTGTATTTGAGAGAGACTGGCGTCACACGAGGGGCAGGAGTGGCTTCCAGGCACAGGAGCAGCAGAGGTCTTTGGAGCAGCCAACCTCGGGTGGGTTATTTAATCTCTCTGAGCTTCAGTTCTTTAAAAAATGGGAATTAAAGTGATAAAGTAACACTCACTGAGTATTTGCTGTGTGTCAGGCACACAGCAAACGCCTTACACAATACTGGCTGTTTTGTCCTCATAATGGCGCTCAGAAGTACCACCATTGTCCCCATTTTACAGAGGTGGAGACTGAGGTACAGAGAGGATGAGGACTTGCCAAGGTCACTAGCTGGTAAGTGGCAAAACCTGGACTTGCACCCCAGCTGAGTGGCTTCCAGAGCCCCCGCTCTCACCCCCTCCATCAGGATGCCCCTTCCGGCCTCTCTGCAGTGTTACCGTGAACTGCATGTGTGGTGTGGTTTAGGACACACTGTAGTTTCCCGAGGGGCTCGGGTCCTCTCCAGTCTTGTTTTACCTGTGCCCTCCACCTTCTCATGCCTGTGGGTGGCCAGAGCCAGAGTCTGAGCTCATTGGCTTGTCAGTCACCCAGCGCCATTCTGGACACATTAGTAGGCAACTGCCTGGAATGTGACTTGGTTAGTGCCAGTCCTCGGAGAGTTGATGACCATTTTAACACCCACCTGCCGGCTGTCACTCACTCCACACCGAATGCGACCTCCCCTGGCTTCTTGAAAACCTCTACCAGGGCAGTGCCTCCTGATCCATTTGGAATGGGTATTTGGGCTCCATGGAGTCCCGGTTGCTCCTTATAGAAACCGGCACCACAGGGGGAGGAGAGGAGGGAGCGAGCATTGCTTCAGTTTTTCAGGTTATAATGATCCCAGTAATTGAGACACCGAATTGCAGATTTAAATCGCTTGAAAGTAAAAATATCGTTTTGTAATGCCGGTGTTAATAATGTAAACATTAAAAACGAATTAAATACTTAGCTGTATTGTGGGGCACGATCGCCTGATTTTTCTTCCTTCAACTTATTCAACCAGAGAAAATGATTGGCTGCAATATGCAGATATGTTACCACCAAAAGTGGGTCTGGATTTGCCTGGGAGAAGTTAGTCACTTAATGCCCCTGCATAGAGGTGAGCCCGGGGAGGGTCAGGCTGGCAGTAGATTGCGGCCCTTTTCCGGAGGTGAGCTGTTTACCAAGATCGGCGGGTGTTTGAGGTGTGCTGGGGTAGGCCTCGGTGGGGTCCTAAATCACAGCCCAGCATACCTAGAGCCCCTCCGCTCTGTGGAGACGTGTGTCCTCTGTCCTGGGCCCTGCCTCCCTCCCTTCAGTCTGCTCTAGTGGATGTCACCTCAGAGAGGTCCTCCCTGGCCCCCAGTTCAAGGAGTGGCCCTGCCACTCTTGGCCCCCGCAAAACACTAGTCACTATTCGACAGCAGGCCCTGGCGGTATAGTCATCTCTCAGTAAACGATCTGAAGAGAACAGACGGCATTAGAGTACAGACCCGGGTCCCCTGGCCTGCCAGGCCCCACCTGACGCCCCTGTAAGATTCTTCTCTTGAGAGGTCTGAGGGAGAAGGGTGAAGGGCAAATCAGGAGCAGATCGATTTCTGGATTCAGATTAGCCCTCAAACTTCCTGTCCCTTTCCAGGGCAGCCTAGGAACAGAAGAGGGAAGTTCTGAGCAATGCCTAATGAAAAGGACCCAACCTGGCCACAAGTCAGCCCGGCCTGGCTGGTGCTCAACTTGATATTGTCCCAGAGCTGCTTCCCCCTCCCTCCCTCCCTCCCCTCCAGTTCTTGGCACCCACGCCTTCATTTCAATTCCTTCCCTCATCTTCTGTTTTCTGTTTTTGGCCACAGTGGATGCAGATTTAAATCAAAAGTCAGAAGTTTAGATCATTTTGAAGAGCTGCTGATGAGTGGCCTTGCTTGGCCATTTGTTTTATTAGACCGCTTCCTGTGCTTTCCAGCATGGGCTACAAGACTCCAGGCAGCTGGGAAGAGCGATGGGACTGCCAGGGTGCTGTCCAGAGGCCCAGGGCTTCCTGATGACATTGCATCATGGAAAAGCTGTAATAACACTCTGTCGCTTCCTCTTCAATCACACCGCGACGACAGAGGGAGGAGGCAGGGCTGGGTGACTGGCTCCCAGGCTGCCCTTGTCCCCCCTTGGTGGGGAGGTCAGGAGAAGGTTATTCCTCTGCATCACCTGTCTCGAGGATCCAGTGAGAGCTCCTGGGGGCAGATGAGGCAGCTGAGGTAGGGAGACGTGAACCAGGTCCACCAGCGCTCTGGGCTCACCCTCACTGTATGAGGACATGGCCAGGGGAAGGATCTGCTCAGGGCCCGCAGCTCTGGCACTGCCAGGCCCCTGTTGCCCCCTGTGCCCCCTTATGTGCTCTTTGTGTCTTTCTTTCTCCCTCCTTAAATCAGGTATCAATTTGGCACGAGGATCCTGGAGGTTATAATAGAGACTGACCGGGGTCTCATCAAACCCGTTTCCAGGCACACAAACTACATCTCAGCCTGCTGGCATCTGGGCAGGGCCCATGCATGGCTGGTTCTTGCCTATGGAATGTGTGCGTGCCTTCTCTGTGCTGTCTCACTCTTAGTCCTTGAGGCTGATTGAAGGTGGTGGTGTCACAAGATGAAAGGTCCCTGGATGACTGTGTGGAGCGGAGGCTCTCTGCTGACCAAACCTGATTGTAACATGAAGCTCCTGTTATTGGGGGGCGTTTGTTATAACGGCTAACCCACCCTGACTAATCCCTGTATGTTTCTCAGTTCAAGGGAGAAGAGCGCTCCCCAGCGCCGGGAAAGGGAAGCCAGCCAGGAGGCCCTTCTGGGCTTCCTGCCAAGAGGGAGCAATAGAGGTGGAAGGTTGGGAGGTCCTTCTCAGTCCTCAAGTGCTGGGCTTTCTCCAGGTCTGTCTTTATCTCTCTTGGTACCTCTTCACATCAGCCCCTGTGGCCCACACCCTCCGCTGCTGTTCCCTGAGCAAAACCCTTGATTCCTATTCCCACGCTCATCGATAATACCTGCCTTCTTTTTTTAAAAAAAATTTTTTTTTTCAACGTTTATTTATTTTTGGGACAGAGAGAGACAGAGCATGAACGGGGGAGGGGCAGAGAGAGAGGGAGACACAGAATCGGAAACAGGCTCCAGGCTCTGAGCCATCAGCCCAGAGCCTGACGCGGGGCTCGAACTCACGGACCGCGAGATCGTGACCTGGCTGAAGTCGGACGCTTAACCGACTGCGCCACCCAGGCGCCCCTTTTTTTTTTTTTTTTAATTTTTTTTTTTCAATGTTTATTTATTTTTGGGACAGAGAGAGACAGAGCATGAACGGGGGAGGGGCAGAGAGAGAGGGAGACACAGAATCGGAAACAGGAATACCTGCCTTCTTAATCACCTCTCAGACTTGCCTCCCTTTCAAGGCACGCCTCAAACACCTCCATGATCACCCCACATGACAGTGAGCCCTAACTGCCTCTCCTCTCCTGGGTAGCACTCTGTATGGCTGAGCAAACGGCTCCCATGCCTTGTCGAAGCCGCCATGGTATTTTCATATGAGAGGCTTCACTTTCTTATGAAGTCATAAGGTTCTTAAGGATAACGACATGATCCTCACACTTCCTTGTTTTCTACATCGGCCCTGGCACTGTGCTGTATGTACCAGGCACTCAGAAAGTATTTGTTGGATGGATGAATGGAAGGAAGGAAGGACAGATTAATGAAATCACAAACGAATGAGCTACTCAGCCAGATTTTCAAGTGTCTCTACCATCTGGGCTCACTCCACTTCTCTACTCTTCATTGTACTACTCCCAACCACAAAATCCCCATTCTGGATGGTTTGGCAGACTCGTGAGCATGCTGGACTTTTCCTTGCCTCCACTCAGCCAACCCCTTCCCTGTTCTTGTCACCCTTGAGCGCCCAGATGAAGTCTCACCTCCTCCGACAGTTTCTATGATGTGTGTTGTCTGTCAGCCGACCTCTTCAACTCTTAGGATTGATCATCTGACCACACAGATGAATCCTCTGTATCATTGGGTACTGTCTTATGCGGTTTGTCGTCAGTTCACGTGTCTTATTCTTGCCCCTCAACTAGAATCTATGCTCCCAAGAGCTGGATCTTCCCCAGTGCTTAGCAAAAAAGATGGACAGGGGAGAGCTTCTCAGGTCGGTGTACCCTTGCTGGTTACTAGATATTCAGGGCTCCCTCACCCCTCTTGCCATTTTAAAGTAAACTCCCATTGGAGATCAAATACATACATGGCCGCCATCTTCTCTACTTTCCCTGCCTCTCTGTTCTTCTCCTTCTGTCCGGGTTTACGGTGCTTGGGTTGACTCATTCAGCTGGATCAGCAAAGCCTCATATACATTTCAGACAGCAGCGACCCCTGTGAGCCCAGTGGTCTGGGACGCACAGTCTAAAACCACTAGCCAACTTTGCCCCTTGCGACAAACTGCGCTTTTGTTGGTGACATCTTCAGGGGCAGGTGGGGATTTGGGCTGGGGCTTGAGTGATTGGTGGAGGAGGAAGAAGTCCTCATATGAAGGGTACTGTCAGATAAAGGAGTGACTAAAGGGAAGAAGGGTCACGTGGGCAGGAGCGAGCACAGCGATGGCAGCACAGTTAGTGACATGGGTGGCCAGCCCTAAAAGACTTGTATTCTTGCTGATCATCCCCCTCATCCTCAGGCAGGTCCCACAGGACCCAGGGCTGAGAACGGGGGCAGGAATCAGAAGCGAAGGCAGGGAGCTTTGGACTTGGTGAACCAGATTTTCAAGCAAGGAAGTGGCCTAGAAAAAGCAGCATTTAGGGCTCCATTTTGTCATTAGCAAATATTTAGTTTTCGGCTGACTTCCTTTTGCCACCCAACATACTTGGACTCAGTTCTCCCACCATGGGTGCAAAGCATGCAAGTTAACACATCGTTACCTCAGCCAAACCTAATTAGGGAAGTTAACTTGCTTTGAAATCTATATAATGTATCCTAAAATTAAACAATGTTTTTGTTTTTTTATCCAGGCCACTCTTTCCTTCTCTAAATGTGGATTTTGGAAAGTTGATGGTAATTAGCCACGAGAATACAGAAATTATTTAACTCTGCATTGTCTAAAGTTCAGATAAAAGGACCACCTACTTCCCAGGCCTGCTACCTGCCTTGTAGATGCATGGAAATATTGTATTAGCCACCATTTCCCACCCACGGATCCCCAAAGGATTGCAGGAAATCGGTGAACTGTTCTTGCTGTATACTCTAGTCAGCCATAAATTGGAACTTCCGTGCACTGTGATGATCAGAATAAACAAACAGAAAGGGTAATAAGGCGCACCAAATAATCACTGGTGACCTCAGCAATTTTATTAACAAATTTATTTCCCTAATTGGGTAACGTATCTTAGTGCTCGACTCAAGGGCATTGTAATAGGTTTCCACACTGCAGAAGAAGGAATTAATTAGAACTGTTTGCTCTTTGTTCCGTATTTACACTTGTCCACCAGTCTTGTAAACATTGCGCCTGGTTTCTTTGGCCCTCCAGGCTTCTCTCTTCTGACTCCCCCACCCCACCCCCAAAATAAATAAATAGAAAGCGGGGAGTGTAATGTAACATCAGTGGCTCATTCTTTTGTGCAATCCACCCCCACCTGGAAGCTGCATTTCATGGTTAGAGCCATTTTGTGGCCAGATTCTGGCAGAGTCATCACTTCCAACAGGTACCCGGAAGTCTAGAAAGAGACCCTTATCTCCACGGGAAACAATGGAGAACCTGGGGTCTTGATTTGCCTGGGCTGTATCTGGATTGACCTTGTCCATTCAGACCCTGGGCAGGAAGGTGGTGAGATGGGCAGATCTGTCCCACTTCTTCCTGCCCCACAGAGAATGCCTCTTAAGAAGGTAAGAGACAGTCATTCATTATAATGTTGTATCTGCCCTTGGAGTGGGCAGCCCATGCGAGCAGACAAGCCGTACACTCATGAACTCCCTCTTCAAGTCTTCTTCAAGTAGAGTTTTTTGCCTCACAGCTTGCCAAGACTTCGGCATGACAACAAAAAGCATTTTTAAATGCGAATTCTCCAGAATCTCACTGTAATGCTGGCTTCTCACTCAAGCTGCAGCCTTCCAGTATACTCTAAAATGGTGCCATTTCACACTGCGTGTCCAGCCTCTGACGACCAGCATTAGCATAAGATGCCAGAGTACATGGAATTATCTCCAGAGCTGGTTTCTTTAGCAGCCATTAATGTGCCACGTATGGCTTTCAAACATGGATATAATGATTACAAAGACCTCTAACAGTGTCTAGAGTACCCCGGCTGCCAATAGGTCCCTTTTGATATCTGCGCTCCAGAAAAATCTGGATAGGCGCAACAAGCCTCATTCTCCCTCTTGAATATCCTGCAGGATCTGGATGAGGTTTTCCAGGCCAAAAATATAGCCTGGATCTGGTCCATCATAAGTGGTATGCTCATTCCAGGAGCCTTTGTATGTTGTGTGAGCAAAGTCGATCATCCGGATGTCAACTTTGGAGAGGCTTCCAGAAGAGCTGCTGTGGTCCGGCTGCGGAGCCTCCGGAGGATGCAGGCCCTCTGAGGTCCTTTCTGGCAGCTCCTGCCCATCATAGATGATGAGGAGAGAGCTGGAGTAGAACCGGTACGAGCTCTGGTTCCGAATGACCGAGAGGAGGGCCCGAAGCTGGCGCTGGATGGGTTCCAGGAGCTCTGTCCGGAGGCGGGTTCCATCATGTAGGAACTGATGGAGGGCTTGTCTGAACCCCTCAACAGAGAGTTTTCTTCCATAATACTTGTCTTTGCAGAGAAAGTGCTTCTTATCAATTTGATAAACCTTCCAATAAAAAGAGAAAGAAAATGTGAAGAATTGCCAACTTAAAAAAAATATTGTCCCTGCTATGGTTGCAGTGTTACAAGCTAACGTGATATATAAACAGATTTCCGGGAGATGCAGGGCAAGAGTGGCTGAAATGAATGGAAGGATGATCTTTCATCAAGCACCAGTGGAACTTTCACATTTTAAAATGCTTTCTGTGCAGGCCTTTAATAGGAATCCAAGGTGTAAAGATCCTTCACTCCACAGAGGTGACCCTCCACCCATGAGGAAAAGCTTTGGATTGCCTTTCTTGTGAATTTCCAATGTCATCCTCCAAATCATGATTTAAACCCTGGCTTCTGGCCCTCTTCAATTCAAATATTAGCAAATCCAAACTAGTAAGCTTTAGCAGGAATCTGAAATCACAGCCAATGGCCTTGGAAAGCCAACTAGATTCAATTTTCCCCACTGAAGTTTATAAAGTCCTTTCTCTGCAGATTCTAAGGAAACAGAGCTCTTGGGGTAGAGCAGGGTGACTGAAGAGAAAAAGATAAAAAGATGGGCTCGATCAGGTATGGATCAGCCAGTGCAGTTGAGGGGAGCCTGGACTGGGTGGGTGGGGGGCAGTTCACAGCAGCTCTGTGGGGCTGGTGGGTCCTCCTTGGCACCAGCTCCTCTCCCCTCCCCTGTCATGTCTTGGCCACAGGAAGGGAGCAGATGGAGGAGATGCTGATGGGGGGACAGTGGCAACCGCTCCCATTTCATTCAGATGGCAGAGGCTGTACCGAGGCCGGTAGCTGGCATGGCCATGACTTGGCACACCTTTCCCTGGCTCACCTGGGAAGGGCAGCCCATACCTGGCCAAGACAGTTTCTCAGGTCTTTTCTGCCTTCAGATTATGTGATATGTTTCTACCAGTGTGGAAAAAAAATCAGAAAGATATGATAGACTTGCTTTGGAGGGCTGGACATCGGCTGCTAAATTAGCCGTCATAAATACACGACGGGTGTCACTGTCTAAATAAATCAGATCAATTTCAGAAGATTTGAGGTCCAGAGAGAGATTCCATTTACACCCCAAATCATCACACTGCATTCTCCTGAGGACTGCGTTCCAAGCCTCCCAAGGGACATCTGTGCAACAAATTTATAGACTCAACTTCCAGCTTCAAGGGGTGGCAGTTTCAATTAAGGAAAGCTTGAACGTGTACCGTCAAATCGGTGTCTGGTTTTGCTTTGAGGAGATAGACTGTAAGAGTGAACGCGTGGGGAAAGTTTATTTCTTCCCGTTCTGCAGCCCCTCTGCCACAAGCCACATCAGAGCTGCAAAAAACAGGGTAGAGTCTGGGCAATAAAAAAATTAACCGTTCCTTTGCCTCCGCTGAATAGGTTACCACCTTCCCACTTCACTAACCAGAACAGGCAGCGAAAAGCAGAAAAGGTGGAGGAGGAAGAAGGAATGGCTAATAAGAATTCAAAGAGCAGAGTGCCTCAACAGTCCCTGAGAAGGAGAGGTTCGACTTTATCATTCAAGTAATTGAGGAAGCGGAGTGTGCTGAGTGAGCGAGTGAGCGGAGAGGCTCCTTTTCAGCTCTTTCCTCAGCCCCTGCTCACACGCTGCGGTCAAAGGTCTTCTCTCACTGTGGGCAGGACCCACGTGGCCGCCGGGAAGTTCAGCTGCCAGAGACCCTGAGACCGAGTTTAAAAAATGGTGGATTTTTGACACCACTATCCTGAAAGGGTCTCTTAAAAAAAAAATCCCAGCGTGTCACAGACCGGGATATGCATTTCCGGGGCGGAAGGGCTGTGCCCGACTGCCTCCTGTGTTGCTTCCCAAGCGAAGGGCTCCGTGGGCAGTGGTGGCAGTTGGGAGACACCCTTGCCCCACAGTGGACGTGCCAGGATGCCCCGCCCTCCAGCGGGCCCTCTGCCACCTACCTGCATGCCGCAGATGCGGACGCCCAGGCAGGCTGACGTGCTCTGAGCACACTTCCTCATGTGACGGGCCTTCTTCTCCTCGGACACATCGTCCCCGTGCTGCCGGGTCCCCATCTTCAGGTCAAGGATACAGGGGTACTTGTACTGTGACACGACGTTTTCCAGCAACAGAAACCCTGGTCACACCAAGTTCAGGAAGGCTCCGAGGACGTGAAGGCCCCCACCCTGAGTGCCAGTCCTTCTCTCCCTTCTCTCCTTACAGACAAGTCCGGCGTCCCTCTTAAGAATTCAAGGTATTAGCTTTGCAGGCTGCTTTAATAAGTCCATTTACTTAGGGGGAGTTTATGAGCCTGTGAGCTGCTTTTCCTTTTCCTTTTTGCTCTGAGGTTGAAATTTAAATGCGGGCGTGAAATCCCTGGCAGGCCATGCCCAATTTACATTTTATGGCAGAAAATCATAAGGCTAAAACCTCAAGTCACTGAATGGGCCAATACCTTTTGGGAGAAGTGGGTTGATGTTAGCTTTGGAGATGAGTTGCAGGAATATTAATTTCAGCGGAGTAATTATCCTGCAAAAGCTTCTTAGGGATTAGGGTTGCAGATGTGTCTTAGTAAACACTGTGAAACCAGTCACTCGTTTGCAGGAAGGAGCCCGGCGCTGACAAAGGGGCATTGCAAGCCTAAATGTGCTCGCTGAGAACATGGCAGCCTGAGGATGAGGGGGGAGTGACTCCTCTAAGAGTCCACTTAGGGGCACTTCCCTAAGGGGGGAGCCACACCCCCTCACGCCATCAGCTCCACAGGAAGACATCTGCAGGGAGGATTTGGAGGGATAGAAGAGGGGATGGGGTGTGCCGCCCCCACCCGGCGTGGCAGTCATCATTCCTGTCTGCCCCCAGAGACCCCTGGCCCAGCCTGTCCTTGCTTCCCTGGGTGGCAGAGGCAGCGGCCTGACCAGATCCCAGTCTGACTTCCCCATCCGCTCTGATTTTTTTTTTTGGAGAGATGAGATTTCTTCTAGGTCCTAGGCTTGAGGGCTTGTGCCTCAAAGTCTCCCTCACGTGTCAGTCTCTGTCTCGCCACCCACCCCTCCCCTGGCCCTGTTCCCCTCCCACCTCCGTCGGCATGGCTGTTCTTAATCCCCACCCCCACCCCACTAGGGGGCAGGGAGTGCGGGCAAGGATACGATGCAGCTGGTTCTCCGGGTACTCAGTGCACAGGCGGGTCAGGTGGGCCAGGTGACACTGCAGACCCCACGGGTTAAAGCTCCTCCTCTCGGCCTGGTTTCCGTTAGCATCTTCCACCAGTGAGGACACGTGGGCGTTGAGGTGGAACTCTGACCTCAGGAGGGACGTGGCTGAGCTGTGGACGAGGGAAGCGCACGACAGTCAGGGCACCGGTGCCTGTCCCTGTGACTGGGCTCTCCTGGGCTGGACGCTGAAGTGCACTGTCTCTGGCTACTCTCCAGGAAGCCTGCGGGGCCTCGGAGAGTCCCTCCTGCCGCATTCAGGCCCTGGGCACCAGATCAGGCCACCTTGCCGCCCTGGCAGGGGGTCCCTCTAAACCCCAGAATAATTCATTAGAGCGTGTCACCTCATCAGAGGGCTGTGGTGGTTTCAGTTCACTTGTAAGTGATCTGGATTACTCTCGCACTATTGAGGCAACATAGCACGGGGGCGGCGACCCTGCCTGGAATCAGAAGTCTCGGGGTTTAGGCTGTTTGTGTGCCGTGTTGTTATTTCCTCGAGACCTCAAAATGCCAACAGGGGTGGGAATCAGGGATCCTTGGTCCACCCTCTCTCCTGTCCTGTGCACCTTGGCTTCCCCATCTGTGAAACGGAGATAATGTGTACCCGCTTCCTGATGCTGAGCCAAGAGGCTTAATTACATCCGCTGTGCTCCTTGGGGAAGGGAGGTATTTTCATTGTATTAGCTCCCTTTTGTTTCCCCGTAAATGGTTTATAAGTCCCCAGGGGTGCTTTCCATCTGAGAAAGGTCAGCTAACAGTATCAGAGGTTTTGGAGACCTCTCCAGGACCTCGGGTGCCCTGAGCTGCCTGCGTCTCCTAGGTCCCGCGGGGTGGCTGTGTTGATCTCTCTCCTCGTCCCTTCCTGGCCCTTAAGGAAAGGTGATTTCTGACTGCCATTAGCCACTTTGCTTCGTGTCAACTGTTCTGGGTCTTTGCATTCCACCCCCTCCCCCCACCAGAGACACTTCATGGTCTCAGTGAAACAGGTATGTAATTAAACAAGCGTGTACTAAATGCCTGCTCTGTGCAGGACTCTGCATGTGCGGCAGCTGCTGAGAGAAAGGCATCGGAGTCCTCCCTCTAAAATGGCATGAACGGAAGTCCTTTCGTTTCTTTGGTCACATTGGTGTTTCTAGATGGAGCCTTTATCTGAATTTCTCACTTTCTTGGCCCCATTGGGGAGCTGCTAGGCTTGGCCCAGGTGGGAACGGTGCTGATCCCCAGTGGGTTTCTGTCATCCTGCCAAGTGGCCCTCACCTCTCCTTGAGTGAGTGTGCCAGCTGAGTGTGCTGCCACTGGGCGAGGGTGTGGGCGCCACCGCTGCCGCTGGTGGTCTGCTGGAGAGTCTGCCATATTGCCACTGCCGCCGACTCCGTGGAGACCTTGAAGGGCCCCCGGTTCTCCTTCAGTGGGTTCGCTACCAGGCTGAGATGGCCTCGGCTGTCTTTTCGGAGATGCACCGTGATGGTGCCTGCAGAGCACACGGGGGGAGGGAGAGGAGGGGAAAACCAGATGGAATTTACCTGGTGGACGCGTGACAAGGGGTGACATCCTTTTGAATTGTAGTTCTAATGGCACTGATCGACCTCTCCGCTTCCCTAACTCTCCTCTCAAGGAAGAGCTATGGGGACTGTTCCAGAATGAGCCCAGGGCCATGGAGCCTGCAAAAAAAATAGCCTTGGGCTGATCTGGGCACAGCCTCTGCTTTATTGCATCTCTCTGTCCTTTCATGCTCGCAAAGCCAGTCCTGTACATTTTGTTCTCGCCTTCTGGTTCCTCTGTGCACAGTGGCACCTTCCCAGTGACAATACCGCTCTTCCAGAGGGGCCCAACTTTGGGTCATCAGAGCCGGTCCTCTGCAAAGAGGGCCCCCTCTCCCAGGGTGACTTTGCGGGAAGTTGGGGCCCATCCCGTGCCTCCCCTTTGCCTCCTTCATCATCCTTGCTCTCCCTTCCTTTAATCTATGTCTGACCAGCTCCTGCCAGGAAGCTCGCCTCAGCCTTCTGGGGGCTCTGCTTCTCTGTTGCCTTCATTTATACCCTGTCCCCGCCCCGTCTCTGGCTTTAACACTGATGCTCACCATTTCCTTCAGTTATACACATAGCACATGAATATTATTGACAGAACATGGTTCTTTGATATAAAACAGAGGACTGGTGGGATTTCTCCAGCTATGGTACCTCCTGACCATTGGTGTTTATAATCAAGGCACGACAGCCTGCTCCAGTCGCTGCTTATGAGAGTGAAGAGGGTGAGGAGACCCAGTGAACAAATGTGCTAATTGGGCTTCCCCTCCACGACGTCGGCCAGGTCAGGTAGTTAGCTCTGGCGTGTATGTCAATGCCTCTGTGGGCACCCCCTTTTGGATTTCTTGCTCAGAGGGCACAGCCCAGGTCTTTCTCCGTGGGGCTCAGTATCAGTGGGTGCTCAGCCTCGCCAGAGTTCTGGTGGAGGTGGAACCCTATTCTCGGTGGTGGCAGGAGACAGCCATGTGAATGGTTTTGTGAGGACTGGATCTCTGGAGTTCTTAGTTCCCTGTTCTTCTGTAGCTGATGCCATGAGTATTCAGTTTGCTCCTCCTCCCACCAAGCTTCTCTCCACCTGTCTCCAACCTGCCTTGTGCCTCAGAGGCTGACCCTGTGGGGTGCACCAGTGGCTTCCTTGCCCCCCCCCCCGCCCCGTTTCCCATGGGTTTGGCTAGTGGAGGACATTGGCACTGGCAGGAGATGGGGCGGGGCGGGAGAGAGGTCGAGGTACTTATCCCAGCGGCGCCCTCCCTGTTGCAGTGTCATCCTGTCCCTCTGTGGCCTTCCTCTTGCTGGGTCAGTGACACCACTCCCTGACTTCGGCCCTTCAGGTCTAGGGATGGTTACAGCCTTGCAGTGGTGCTGGTCCCTGGGTGCCTCGTCACCCCCAGTTGTTCCCTTAATCCTGCATGCCCTTCTACAAGCAGTCCCTCTAAAAATTCTCTTCATTTAAACCCCTTTAAACACGCCGCTCATTTTCTGCTGGGACTCTGACTGAGAGAAGGTGGGTTGCATGTGATCATGTCCTCTCAGGTATTCATTTCCTCCCCCGACCACTTGGTCACTTTCTCAGCACAAGTGGTAATTTCTGCTGAACCAGCACTCAAGGCAGCTGATTTCCCTGCTCGCGTCCCTGCCCGGGCTGGTCAGGGCGGACGCTCATTTTCAGGGCTGCTCTATAATTCAGCAAGTCGCTCTTCAGGGCCATCTGCGTCTGGCTCAGCGGTCTCTCTGGGCCAGTCCTGTCATCTCAGATTCCCAGTGCCCTAATTTTGCAGCCTGACAGTGACATGCAGTTTTTTTCCAGTTCCTTTAAAAAAATTCTGCTCTGCCTCAGCATCTCTCAGGCCCCTGAGTCCTGTGAACTAGTGATGATACTACTAGTAATACTGTACCTGAACCTGGCATTTTGTAGTTTACCTGCACACTGGCACGCATCTCTCGGTGGAGCCTGCCTGAGCTGTGTCGCTCGTGAGAACAAGGGCTGATGCAGGTCAGGGCAAGAGCTACCGTAGTGATAATCTCTGCCAGGTGCCAGCATTGGTGCTTTTGCTTTGTTTCCACTGAGTGACACTTAGCCTGTAAGGTGCTTGCCTGTGGTCACCGAGACCCAGAGAGCTGGAATAACTTGCCCGGGGTCATACAGTTTGTGAGCAGTGGAGCTCTGAGAAGGCCACACCAGGTGCGGATACGGAAGAAGGAACAAGCTGTACCACGGAGCCAAGGACTTCATCGGGAGACTCCGGTGTCATCATGCTGTGTTTACTTGTGTGTAGACGAGGGACACTCCTGCTGTGTCCCTATCACATTTGTTTTGGCGATTCTGTTCCGTGGGAACAGTCAGAGAGGCCATGAGGCCACCAATGTGTGAGAGGGTCATCAGTACAGAGGGTTGGGAGTGCTGAGAAGCCTGAGGACATGGTGTTTACATTTCCATTCCTGTTTTCTCAGGCAGGAGGGTCTCTGTGCATGATCTGGGGAGGAGGACTGACCTAGAAACCAGCACCAGGCCCCAGAGCCACCACTCCACAGTGGAGAAAGGAGAGCACCGGCCTTGGTGCTTGTCCTTGAGGAGCTTGGAGTCTCCTGGCTGCCTGGGGGAGCCCTGGATGGTGTGCCAGCCAAGGGCAGGGCCCTTTGGGGACTTGTAAAGTTCAGCTCACCGTCTGGCCTCTCCCATCTGTGGGACTATGGTGCCAAGCCTGCAAGAAACCGCTGTCTCGGGGAGCCTCAACCCCGGGAGGCTTCCCTGGAAGGACAAGAAATGTGACCTTCATCCGCTTCCGTAGGCTCCAGCTCTTGTCTGGTCTCATCAGATCTGAGTGTCTAAATAAATGGAGGCGAGCAGAGGTGCAGAGAACCCAAAACCAATAAAATCCAAAAGGCATTTCTATTTCTCATGTTGTCAGAGCTACACAGCCAGACTCCAGGTCTGTGCCTTCGTGCTCCGGCTTCCTGCACGCCTCTGGCTCTGTGTCTCCATCTATCTGCCTTCCCTCCGTCTCCCACATCACTCTGCAGCTCAGCCCAGACCTTCCTTCTGAAGCCTGAGACCCATAGCAGATAGCTGCCTGGCCATCTCAACATGCCAGCTCTTTCTTTACTGAAGCAGCGTGTCAATGGAATCCAGACTCCTCGGGGCCTGGATTGGTTTGTAGTCAAGAATCATGTTGGGCCTGGCCTGGCTTTCCAGCTTGCCTTGTGTGTCCGTGGGAACTAGGCCTCAGAGGGCCATGGGCTCCCGGCACTCTGCGGCCTCTGCCTGGCCAGGGGAGCCCTGCCTGCCTGCTCACCAGCCCTCCCCAAGCACCTCAACCTGCAGCCCTGCCAGCTGGGCAGACGAGAGTGCTTACGGCCCAACCGCCATGCCCGGAGCATCTCAGCAATTTCGGTTTGGCCAAGCAGCTTCCCCAGCCTCCATGAATATACTGTCATGCATTTATTTTTAAGCTCGTGAGAGCATTTATTTGCCGGTGTCTGTAATATGAATCTGGCTCGTCCGTCAACCAGCTGGACCTAGAAGTACGTCCTTGCTCACTCAAAGCTGACAGGTACACTGGGAGGCAGAGGGATGCAGCCCCTAAGATGTCATGGCCAAGGAGCCCAGCAGGAGGTCGAGGCAAGCTCCTGTCATGGGGAGGCTACCTTTGGGAGTGATATCCCTGCCTAACACTCCCTGATGCCACCACAGCACGGGGCAGTGAGAAGGGAGAGGGTGTGCTCCATGGCATTGCAGTGGCCACTAGAGAAACAGCCCCTCTCTCTGGGGCCATTCCCATGGGGGAGAAAAAGGGAGACCCCCCTGTGGCAGCCTTGTGGGCCTTCGAGCCTCCCTGATCTAAGGTCACTAGCTGAGCGGATCAGGGCAAGTCACATCCCCTCCTTTGTTGGGCTAGATGAGCCCCTGAGCACTGGCCTGTGAGGAGCCCATCTCTTGGGTGACCGTGCTGGTGGAGCGGGCCTGGGTGCCCGAGAGCCCACGCTTGGGAGCCAGACCTCGGAGCTTTGAATCCTGGCTCTGCCTCTCACTGGCTGTGTGGCCTGAGGCAAGTCATGTCACCTCTCTGTACCTCAGTTTCCTCACCTGTGAAACGGGGATAATAATAGTAGCTCCGTCAGAAGGTTGTCGTGAGGATTGAGTTAACACGTGGAAACTACTGAGTGAACACCAAGCTGACACCACTTTTCTTCTCCGGTGAAACAAGAAGCCCACGCAGCCCGAGGGCCCTTGTAGGGACTGTTTCCCATCTAAAACCTGACCTCAGCAACCTGTTCCAGGCATCTGAGAGTGTGAGGGTCCTGGTTCGGTGCCTTTCTCTTGTGTCTCCCTAGATGTGTGTTTCCTTAGGTGGTGCCTGGCCCGTGGCACCTCATGGATTGTGTTCTGGCTGTTGAGTGAATCCGTGTTTCTGCATCATTGAAACCTCACGTTTGGGTGTCGCCCCAGTGTGGAAGCTCTGCCTCACCTTCAGCAGGGCTATGTGGTCTCGCCGGAGGGTGTCATGTGTTTCCCTGACCCAGTCCCCTCCCGACTTGTGTGGAAACAGCATCTCCTAGGGGAAGGCAGAGACTGAAGCATGCTCTATGGCCATTGATACACGTAGCTGTGATGCCTTGGCTGAAATTAATCTATCAAGTCAGCAGGGCCCTAAGGCAGGCAGTACTGGGATGGGCCCAACTAGAACTGGGAGGCAGGGTGGAGTAGGGGTCTGGACAGTAGACCAGTGCCTGAGGGTGCCTGAGAGTGGTGCCATTGTTCTCCTGCCCAGAGGAATGGGCACGTGTAGACACGTGGGACACAGGCAGAGCATCAGGATGGGGTCCTGCAGACCAACCAGCCTCCTTCACTTTCCTGCCTTGCCTGTGGCCGTCCTGGCAGTCTGTCTCAGCTTCAGAGCTGTGTCCAACAAGCGTGAAATGCTGTGGGCAGGAGGCCACCCCACGCAAGATCCTGCCACCGCTTTGCTAGGTTGAGTTTAGTTGCAAAAGGACAGACATTCATTCCAGTGGGTGCTCTGACAAGATGGGCAGTGACCCACAACTGATGGGCAACACCGGCCTACGGCCCCAGAGGCCTCAGGGGAGGCCCACACAGGCTGCACACCACCCGTCCGCCCCTGTCTCTTAGCGTATGATGCTCGTGGGTCTTGTCTTAGACTCTCAGAAGGTCTTGGCAGGCTGGGGCTGAAGCAATGCCTAGGGCTCATTGACCCCCTATCAGTCAGTCTCAGTCTGGAACACGTTAAATACACATTCCTGGACCCTGACCCCAGGGGTTCTGGTTCACAGGTCTGGAATGGAGCCTGGGAATCTGCATTGTAACCCACACACCAGCAATTCTGGTAAAGTTGGTCAATCCCAGGTCACACTCTGAGAAACACCCATATAGATAGGCTCCATCCTTCCCAAGTATCTTCGTCATTGAAATGCAAGTGAATTTTTGGCTGACTTATTTGGAGATTATCATCACTTTTACTACAGATGCTTAGATAATGAGGGCAGAAGCTTGTAGTCACAACATCTAAACACCTTTAAAAGAGATTTTTGGGCACTCATCCCATTGAGGGGCTGGAGGTTGGCAGAGCCCTGTGAACTGCATTTACTGAAGGCTGGGTGTGCACAAAAAGCCTGCCCCATGGATGCTGGCCGGCTGCCAAGAGTGCCCCTGCCTGGAGTCCCACAGACGGCAGCCCTCCCCACCCCGCCTTCACTCCCCAGAACCCACCTTGTGCTCGGATCTAGAACATACACTGCTCTGTACCCAGTTTCCCCAGCTAAACCTCAAAGGCAACCCATGGCCCTGGCTTTGCCACAAGTTGAGGGCAGGAATTCTGGTTTTCTAAACCTGTCGGGTCCCAACTCCTTCATGCCCTGACCCAGGCCTGAGGCTCCTCTCACCCGCCTGGGCCTCCAGAGGTGAAGGAGGCCTCAGCCCGTCCTGTCTTTCCCAGCCCTGGTCACGGGACCCAGCCATGGCACTCCCGAAGCACAGACCGGATACCCTAGCAGAGCAGGGTGGGGCTGGGGTATCATTTTATTCCGTTCTCAATTCCTCGAAGTGTGGTGGCTTGCGCTAATTTGTAGGGTTGCCAAACGGCATTAGACTCCAGGCCCAGAGGCTTGAAGGGTTCAGAGAAACTAGGACAGTGAAGGCCAACCGGGCTGTGGGAGGGGGGCGTGTCTCCGTGGCAACTCTTACACACACCACCCGGCACGAGGAAACAGCGGGCGCACGCGGCTAGGCCTCCCCCAGTGTGGCAGGCACAGAGCCGTGTCTGGACACTCACCTTTGTACTGAGGAGTGAACCGCTTCATGGCCAGAGGCAGGGATTCGTAGAACCTCTGCTCCCGGGAGACGAGGGGCTTGCACACAGTGTGCTCATCATACTTCATCACGCTCAGGTGCCCCCCGACCTGGTGCAGGAAGGGCTGTAGCTGCACGCCCACTCTGGCATCCCCGGCATCCGTGCTGTCCTGCACAACCATGTGTCCACAGGAGGAAGGCCTGGGGTAGGGGTAGCGGCTCCTGGACAGGAGGCGGGCTGTCAGCGTTCCCCAGCTTTCTCCTTCTTGGCCTTCGCCACCGTCAGGGCACAGCTGTCTCTCTGTGAGCCTGGGAGGGGACCCCTGAGAGCAGAGGAGGAAGGTAGAAATGACGTGAGGGAGACGGTGTGCTGGGGGAAGCAGAAGGACCCACGGTTCCCAGCCACGACCCACTGGTAGTTGAACAAGACTGTAAAGAGACATCAATCACTTCCAGAATAATCTGTTGCAAGAAACTGGTAACAGTGATTGCCTCCAGGGAGCCAGGATGAGAGGTAGACTTCTGTAAATACTGTTCTGTGCCTTTTGAATTTAAATACTCAAACAATTAAAAAAAAATCAAATAATATACACAACTGTAGGCTTCCAGAATGCAGAGATTGTCTTGACTCCTGTCATGGTTCCTGCCTGCCTTTGGGAACGTCTGTTCCAGGCCCAAGAATAGAGCAGAGTCCCCGCTGTTGGGGCACTCGGCCTCTTGCATGGATGGGCTTAGGGGGTACAGGAAAGCTTCAGTTTTGTACGGCACAGCTGTGCACATCCGTCTGCATCATGGCTCCACAACATAATTGCTGTGTGACCTTGAGAAGTTACCAAACCTCTCTGGGCCCCACTTTCCCCATCTATAGAAAGAAATAGTAAGGATACCTACCTCATGGACTTAGGACAAAATTGAGATAAAGCCCATGAAAAGGTTAGCTGAAGGCCCAGAGTTAACTACTCAATAAATGTGATTTATCATTATTATTTCTAGCATTATTGCTGTGGCGGTCGTATTTTCCCAACAGCTCTGGGTTGTAAGAAAGGGAGCCTTTCTTACTGCCGCTTTGCACGTGAGGGAAGTGAGGCGTGAAATGCCCTACCTGGGCTCTGGTGTGGACCAGGAGCGAGACAGGAGCAAAGTGGGGGCCGCCTGTCTCTGGGCCTCGTCCTCTGTTACCTGCTGTTCCCTTTCCCTCCTGAAGGGTGGGCTTGCTGGAACTCTGGGCTGGAAATGCAGCCCCCAAAGACTTCGTGACTTTGTCTCAGGAGAGTGCCAAGGAGACACTGTGAGGGGAGGCTCTTCTGGCCACATACGTCCTGTCCTGTGTGAGAGGACATTCTCACAGGGGTGCCCATCACCGCCGAGTTATTAATTCTCTTCTCCGCTGGACTCCTGGCCACGGATGCCACCAAGCTAGGCAGGACTGGACATGATTAACATTCTAAATGACCTTCAGTCCAGACCATGGGCACGGCCAGCTGGCTGCATGCACAGAGTACCTATCAATTTGTTCAGGACCCCAGCCCAGAGACACCCCCGCCACCCGCCTAGACCTCTGGCACCAGGTGGCAGTGAAAGCCTCAGCCCAGCCCATTTATACGCCCCACAGCCCTACAAGGGCCTCTTTCACGTTGGCTACTGTCTTTCAGGCCACAGAGTGCCCCTTTAGGAAGGGTGAGGCGTTTTGTCTGGTATGTGCCTTTGCTTTGCTGGGTGCAGGGTGAAGCTTCTGAGAGCTGCCTGCGTGGCTGGAGCGTGACTGGGGAGGTCAGGGCTGCGGGGCCAGGCGACAGGTGTGTGTGTTGTGGGGGTGGGGGCTGAGGCCCGATGGCAAGGGGCCGAGCTGACACAACAGCCTAGGCCTTAATCCCGTCTGCTCTAAGACGGCACAGACAGAGCCCCATTTGGAGCCTGGTCCACAAGCTGGGAAGGTGGTAGGAGGCATCTAGATGCAGAGGCAGATCAGAAACTGGCTCGGGGATCAGTGGGTATATGACAAGATAGCACAATTGTTTGGCAAACCCAATTCTGCTTGCAGATTTGGTGAAGGCAAGAAGGAAGAAAGAAGAGAAAAACCAAAGTGGCCCAGGACCACCAACCAGGCCTGGGCTTGCTGAGCAAGCACTGACAGGTCCAGCTGGTATCCCAGGCAGCCGCGCTGGGCGGCCCACCGCCCTTCTTCCCCACGCTCCTGTCTCCCTAAGGAGCTCTAAGGACATCAGTGTCACCCTGCCGTGGTGGTGTGGGGAGGAAATAACAATAAATGGTGATAAACCCAGAGTGCTTTCTGTGTGCCAGGTCTCTGTTATATAGATCAACCCAGTTAAGCTTCACAACTACCCTATGAGGTAGTGTTAGCAGTCTGTTTCACGGATGGGGAAAATGGGGCACAGAGAGGTTAAGTAACTTGCCTATGTGCACGACGCCGTTAAGGACGGGGCAGGGATTTGAACCCAGACACCTTAGCCCCATGGCGCATTTACCCGCCATGCTGCGGGGATGCTGAGGGCTGCTGTGGGTCCACTTTGACAGTCAGGAAACTGAGCCCCAAGGAGGCTGGGACTTGGCCAAAGTCGCCCGCAAGTCACTGGCTGTGCTAGGACGGAGCCCAGGTTTTCTTGTCCCCCAGGCCTGGTCTCTCCTTTCCTGACCACCCCTAGCCTTCCTCCTCCAACCCGGTGAAGTAAGTGCTTGTCCTAGTGGTGGGTGGGCTCCGTACCTCTGCAAAAACCATCATGAGGGGTCCAGGGAGGTCTACCTATAGAGCTGGGGCTTGAGGTACTTTCTGGCTAAGGATGTCAACAAGACCCGAGAAGCACTGGCATCCCCAGATGTTCTCAGGAGCCCTGGCTGAACTTTCTCAGAGAGCGCAGAGCGAGCCAGGAAGACCCTGGGTCTCCGAGGCAACCCATGGCACAGCAGTGCAAACTTAGGGTGGGTCGTAGTGATGGGGAGTCTGATGGGTAGTCAGCCTGTACTTTAAAAAAAAATCTAGACTTGGGGCACCCGGCTGGCTCAGTTCGTAGAGCATGTGACTCTTGATCTTGGGGTCATGAGTTTGAGCCCCATGTAAGGCATAGAGATTACTTAAAAAAAAAAGTTAAAAAAAATCTAGACTCAACAGATAGGGCAATGGAGATCCTTCCTCTCGAGGGTCTCCTCAGGGTATAGAGGAGGTGATAGCATAGTACAGTATGATCTGGGGTTCTGACACAGGTTGGTGCGAAGGGACAGAGGGAGGCTGGAGGGCAGTGGCATCCACACCAGAGCACCTGCCTGAGCTGGGCAGGTAGGCTTTGTGCTGCTCAGGGAGGCACACTGTGGCTTCCCCTTGACACTGATGCCGACCTTCCATTCCCAAGGAAACTCAGGATGTCACTGTCTTTGCGTGCAGCCTCCTGCTCTGTGGGAATGAGCGAGGGAAGACCTCCATTCTTCCCCATCCTCCCTCAAAAGTCCCGAATAAGTAATTCAAGCTGACAGATCTTTCTCAACCCAGACCTTCCTTTTGCCACATGCAGGCACGTCTGTCATTGGCGTGGGCCTTGGCCTTCGATCAGTGCCTCTGGG
Organism: Lynx rufus; assembly: GCF_022079265.1. Classification (NCBI taxonomy): domain Eukaryota; kingdom Metazoa; phylum Chordata; class Mammalia; order Carnivora; family Felidae; genus Lynx; species Lynx rufus. Next base: position 113,738,440 of record NW_025814878.1, on the reverse strand, counting down.
CCCTGTTCTGTTTCCTCAGAGCACTGGGCAAGGAGTCCAGAGCCCACATCTGTACCAGGCATTCCCACTAGCTTGTTGAGGCCCCTAGGACGAACCGGTAACATTCGTCTGAGTCTTGGTTTCCCGCCCACTGCCATAGCCTTGTCACGATGCTCAGATGACAAAATGCACAGCATTCCTTTGTGGAGTCCTCTCCCCAAGCGTCTCCACCACTCGAGGCTTGTCACTGCGTGGGTTGTTCTCGGGACTGACTCAGCTTGGGTGCTGGGAAGGCAGGTGAGGCGCCGCCTGAGACAGGACCTTACACCCCTCTGACACACTTGCTGAGAACGCTGGGCTCTCTCTAGTGCGTCGAAAGGAGACAGGTGTCACTCTCTCCAGCCCACACCTGCCCCCAGAGGCCCACAGCTGCCCCCCTCACCCAGCATCCTGCCCTTGTGTTCCTTGGGGAGGGAGGAGGAGAGACCGAGGGAGGGAAGAGGGTCAGATGCCCCCAGCCAGAAGAGCTCAGCTTAAAGCCCCCTCCCCCCGGAGTGGTGGACAAATGGGCCCAGGTCCCTGTGTCCTCCTCCCCTGTCGCTGGGTTATGTCCTGAATGAAATAACTCTGGGCTCACTCCAGGAGACTCAAGGGCTAAATTCTCTGATGGGCCCCCCATCCAGCTGGTTGTTAAATGCCTGTGTCAGTGTAGCCCCAAGGGTCCTGAGTCAGCCTGCTGTAGGGTTGCAGGACACTCCCTGGGCTGAGGGGGGGGGGGTCATGGACAGCAGGGCCTGCAGTTGTATTTGGCTTCCAGAATGGAGACAGATGACAATACAAGTGATGCCAGGGACAGTGACAGAGGCCACCATCAAGCTGAGGTGGATGAGTGCCTCATGGCTCATCACTACCAGTTGGCACGTTTTATTTCCTGAGAGTCTGTGTGTGTGTAATCTCTACCTACATACGAAACCCAAGTTCGTTAAAAATTACAGAAGATAGGCCTCTTTTCAAGCTTGCCACTGCCATTTTAGAGGAAGATGGCAGGCGAAACCACAAATCAAACTTGTACCAGTGCAAACTTGGACTAAATTAGTCCTGAACTATATCTCATGAAAGCCTGTCAGTTCCTTATACCTGGAAACAAGCTGGCTGACTGCGGTCATTGTCAGCGCTGTTCACCAAGAGTCCGGTCTTTCCTGTGGGAATGTGGGAAGATTGCACTTCCCTCGCCCTTTGGAGGTAAGTACAGCCACGTGATTTGCCTCCACCAACACAACGGGAACGGGAGTGACATACGTCACTTCTGGTGGGAGCGGTAAGCAGTTCCACGCTGGCCCTGGTCATCTCGGAAGCACGGTCACTCTCTGAGTGACTCTGCATGTTGGATACGCAGCCTAATAGAGAAGTACATCTGTGCTCTAGTAGGCCCCTGAGACTTGGGGGTTGTTTGTTATACAGCACAGCCTGGTGCATCCTGACTAATGGACCCACTCACGGCCCAATCCCCAGCATGGAGCCTGGAAATGGAAAGCAACCTCACTTGAATTGGGCCCTCAGATACTTCACTGCACAAATATATCCTATATGATGGTAGCTACTCCTGCGAATCACTGGCTTTATCATCCCCATCTCTGTTTCTGAAGAGAGTCATTTTCAGGTGGAGAAACTGAGGGTCTGAGACGTTAAAGAGCTTCCTCACAGCCCAGAGCTAGTGAGTACTCTAGGTGGGATTCAGCCATAGGGGCCCTGTCAGTTCTAAAGGCCTGAGGGTCAGGGTCCTGTCTGAGGCCCTCTCCACGCTGTGTGCCTTAGTGGCCAGAAATGGGGGCCTTCCAGGAGCTTGCACCCGGCTGGGCAGTGTGCTGCTGGTGGACGGGGTCCGACGGGGCGCTCAGCGGTGTGGATTCGCAGTGCCGAGGGTGAAGGCCCCCTCCTGTGGGCCTCCTGTGGGCCAGTCTAGACCTTCCCCAAGCCACACCACCATCCAGCATCGTCTTCCGGCCGGAACAGTAATACCCTTGGAGCACGATAACTTCTCAAATGTATATAAACACTTTGGTGATTATCAAAAGACAAATTCATTTAAAGGCATTACTGAGTTCCTAGTAGTTTTTATCAGCATCCATTTTCTCAGTCAACGGATACTAAAAGTATAATGAGTATCGCAGGGGGACTCGTAGGGAACAAATTATGTTGAGATGGAGCCCTGGTTGAAAAGGTTGGGAGGGATACTGCTGTCGGCTGAGGAGGGGTGGCGTCACAGGTCCAGGATGGGGTCTGAGACGGGGAGAGATGCCGGCTGGGCCGGGGGGGAGGTTGAGGAGGGGCTCTGAGTGGTGGTAAGTCTCAGGGAGGGGATGTGCAGGGAGCAATAGGGAAGAGCCAGGACCAGCCAGGAGACCAGAGGAAGGGCTCTGAGTGGCGGTAAGCCCGGCCTGCTCAATGCCCTCCGAACTGCTCTAGTCACTGGCCTAGAGGGGGCACAGAGAGGGCCTGGCCACACGCACCGGAGGTGCCCATCTGGCTCCTGCTCAGGCCAGGGAGGAGGGGGCTGCTTGAGACCGTGAGGTGTGGAAGCCTTCCAGACCGCATCCCCATAAGTCTGATGGGGGAGCGTTCAGGGTAGGAGATAATTACGAAACAGCTTGTGTCAAAAGCAGACCGCAGTGTGAGATGTGTCAGGCTTCGGACTCAAAACCAGCATGGTTTATGGGTGCCCTCTCGCCTCTGAAGCTCTGCCGTACATTTCACGGGTCTCTCGGAGCCAGAGGTTTGGTACAAGTACCATTCAATGTCTTTGCGATGCCCAAGGGAGCATTTTTTTAATCTATTAGAGATGAGAGGACCCGAAAACCGTTTAAAACTGCTTAGGTCGTAATGGGCAGGAGGATTTTGGAGTTTCTCATGTGGCAGAGGGTTGTGTATCATCCGGGGCCATCCAAGCCGGGAAAGCACAAGATTATTTTCTGGGGAAAAAAAAGTCGTGTTTTAAAATCCATTCTAAAAATGACTCAAGGGCTGTAGGATGGTGTGTGCCCCCCGTCTGCGTGGTCCCCCACCCGATGGGATCAATACCGAACACTGGGGGACTTCACACATCACCTTCCCAGCCGTGGCTGAAGTATGTGGCTTTGCAGAGCCTCTGTTCCCCAGGGAAGGCTTGACACCCAGAACCACAGAGCAATGCTTCATATTCCCCAGTCACACAGACTTATTTCGGGGCTGATTTCATCCTTTGAGAGAAGATTTTTTTTTTCTCTCTTTCCTTTTCTCTTAACATTTAAAATCTCCCAATGTTCCTCCAGTTTGAGGACCAAATGTGATTTTAATACAGCGATTATTAGTTTAGAAGCCCTTCAGCCACTGACAAATGTCCTTAGCAGCAGCAGCAATGTTCCGAGCTTGCTGTCAGGGCGGGAGACGCATGGGCCAAAGATGACTCAAGAATCCAAGTGCCCCTGGAAGGCCTGCTCTGGGAGAGGCAGAGGCTGGGAGGCTTCTCCCTCCCCAACTCCTGACACATCTTGACCTCGTGACAGCACCACGGGGCCTCGGCCACCTTGCGCCTGGCTAGTAATGGCTGCACAGCATCTTCCAACTCCCTGCACCCCCTCAGGACCTCACCCCCTTGAAGCTGCGTCCAGGATCTTGGATACTGCTCACCACCCAGACCTGCACGTTTCCCAACCTCTGGCCCCCTTTGCCGCCTCTCCCCACCTTTCTCTTAAGTACTACGATCAGCAGCCACCTGCCTTACATAAGAGGCCTTTGAGCCAGAGATAGAAGGTTTTGTCAGTGGTTAGCATGGCAACTTTGTGGCTGCAAGAAGAAACGGCCTTTTAAGGTCAAAATGCGATAATGGGTGGAGCAAGCGTGTGAGCGTGCGGCCGAATGTGTGAGTGCGCGTGTGTGAGTGTGCAGTCCCCACAGAGAGGGACTGGCCAACTCTGGTGAGCGAGCCTGTTCAGGGAGAACGCAAGCCGGCGTCTCCCCAGCAGAGGGCAGCAGCAGGCATGCCAGAATCGCCCAGAGAGGGAGTCACTGCGGCCCACACTCCACAGCCAGCCAGCCCCGGCCCCCCGAGGGGGGACACATCCCGGACCTGGGTTTGCTAGGCCTGTCCTCACAGAGCCCAGAACGGTGGCTGAAGGGCCTGCCTTACCCAGGGCCGGTTTCTCAAGAACTCAGAAGTTGGCACCAAGGTCAATGCCCCTCCACATTCCCTCCTCCTCTCACTGCACCCCACTTTTTCTAAGGGGTATCTGGCCGGAGGAGTGGGGGGAGCTTCCCGCCCTTGGTGAGGAATGTTCTGAGGAGTGGCGTGCCTGGCTCCATTCACAGGGTGAGGCCAGGCACAGGGCTTGCCAAAGAGGAACAGGGCACAGGAGCTGGAGGGCACCTTTGAGTTGACGGGAATGTGGTCCTCGGCCTCTCCGCTCAACCAGTCCCTCCCTGGGGCGGCTGGACCCCACTCCCCCTGCAGCTACAGGTGCTCCGGTCCTGCTCGATGAGGAAGAGTAACCAGCACTCAGTGAGCCCCTGCGTCCCCCATTCCTGGAGCTCCTCCCGGCCTCTCATCTCACTCCCCTGAACAACCCAACGCTCGTAAAGTTGATTGCTGTTCCCTGTGGCTGCTGGTGAACAAGATAGCAACCATACGGCAAGGATTTATTCAGGTGCCCTGCTCCCAGCAGGAGTAAGTGGGGGTAGTGGGGTGGGGGAGGTGGGGAGCCACGGGATGGCTCAGCCTGGCCTGCCGTCCCCAGGATGCCCTGGGACAGAGCACTGGGAGGCTCCCAGGGGCCACAGGCCCTTTGCAGAGGAGGAGTTTTTCAGATCTCTGATAAGGAGATCTGAGGGAGTTCTGGGGGATCACAGCACAGGAGGGGACCAGGAGACCTGGTTCTGCCTCAGATTCCCTGTCCCTTTCTCTCTGGGCCTCATTTTCCCTTTCTGCACTGAGAGCTCTCTGACCCAGCCATATTCTCACCCTCCTGTGGGACAACTGGCCCTTCAAGTCAGCAAGGTGGGTTGGGGGTGGGGGTGGGGTGGGGAGTGGCGGGAGGTGGTTGGCGGAGCCGCTTTCAGATTAAAAAGGACTTAGAAGACATAGTGACCCCGTATATCTTGATTAGATCCTGGTGTAAACAAAGCAATATGAAACATCTAGGGGGGCATTGGGGAAATTTGAATATGAACTAGATGTGGACGTTCTTTGGGAGTTGTTAATTTTGTTAATGGGATAATGGCATTGGGGTTGTGTAAGAACTTACTGAAGTACTTTCAGGGGATTGTGGTGATGTCCATAAAGGACTTCAAATACCTTGGCCTTAGAGTAGTCGATGAAGCAATTACGGCCAAGGTCAAACAACGTGTAAATCCTGGTGTAGGATATGCAAGCATTCATGATATCATGTCCTCAACTTTTTCCTGTAGGCTTAAAGTTTTTCATAGTAAAAAAGGTTTAGACATAAATTGGTAGCTTTTAAAAACTGGAGAAGCCTGGGTCCTGCCCCATGGGATCAGAATCTTTGGAGAAGGAACCAAGCGTGGATGTTTTTAGGTCCCCAGAGATCCTGAGGACTGTGACAGGCCCAGACAGGTTCAGGTCTCAGGTTTACCGGAGGGCCGCGAGGACCCAGGGCAGGGGGGCCCCTGATGGTGCCGGTGGTCTACTGACACTCCACGGGGGCACCCCATACCCAGGCCACGGCTACTGCCCACAGGCCCTGACATCATCCCAGCCTCGCGCACCGCCCCCACCCTGCGGAAGGGTGGGGCTGCTGGGACAGGACACACCGTTCTGGGAGCCCAGGGGGCATTGCCAACTTCTCCTGGGACAGCTGCCGCTGTTAAGGGTTAAACGGTGGGAATCGTTGGCTCCAACCCCTGTACCTGCCACACAGCTTCCTCTACAGTCCCAGCGCACCAGAACCCTCCCAGCCTTCATGCAGGAGCCAAGGTTAGAGACTTCTGGACACCCTAGGAAGGGTTGGAATTACTCTAGGGGAAGGGCACAGAGATGGGAGAAGAGCGAACGACAGAATTTCCGTGTCCCTGAACCGACCCAGCACCCCCTCCATATACACAGGTACGCACAGATGTACAGACACATACAGACAGACTGGCACCTCCACTGGGTGGGGCCTTGTCGGGATGTAGGGGGCTGCCCTGTCCTGCACGGACCCTCAGGCGCCATCAACCAGGCCCTCCCTGCCCTATCCCCTGAGGCAGCACTCACCAGGGCCTCCTTCCTGGAAGGGCAGCAGGGAGTGTCTGGAAGGGAAGATCCAGTGGAAAATAGTCTTTTTCAGTGCCTGTCTGACTGCAGGCCCTGGGCAAAGAAAAGGCCCTTCCCAGTGTCCAGCACAGAGAACTCCCTGTCCACTCTAGCGCTGGTGGAGAGGTCTGCCTAGACTCAGGTCTGCCCAGTGGCCCTGGGGAAGGGAGGTCACCTGACCCTCGGGAAGGGCTGGCGGGGGCTGGCATGCCCAGCTGTCAGCTGGTGTACGGCTGCTCTGAGCAGGGCCTGAGGGCCTAGGAGGGAGGGGGGATGAAGAGGAGGAAGAAGAGGAGAGGTCTGAGAGAAGTGTTTTGCTCTGCTGCCTGGATGGCAGGCCCTGTGCATCAAGGGCCGATTGCGTAAGGACCCTGGCTGTTTTTTCACTCCTGGAGGTAAGGCTAGGCTAGGGGATCGTGTTCTCCCTTCCTTTCTTCTCCGTTCCCCCACCCTGTTCCCCACTGCCAGTTTGTCCCATGCTGTGGCCTCCAGTGAGAGGGAAAGTCATGTAGGAAGACAGCTCATCAACACTCAATCAACTTGAAGACAGTCAGTCGAGTAGTTTTGGAGGCCCTTCTGTTCCGGATGCTCCGCTAGGCTGACCCAGGAACCTGCCAGACCATGACTCTTGACAGGGGATTACAGTGGGGGTGGAGGAAGGGGTGTTCAGCAGGTTGAAGGGCAATCCCAGTGCATTTGGTGGGAGAACATGGAGCTTAGGGGGGCCCCTCACCCAGCCTTGGGGGGAGCAAGGAAGGCATCCTGGAGGAAGTAGCCATCAGAGACCCGAAGGACAAATGGGGTCATCCAGGTTGGGGTGGGGAGAGGGTGGTGGGAAGAGCACTCTAGCTAAGGGAGAGCATGTGCAAAGGCCCAGAGGCATCAGGGAAGAGGGTAGTCAGGGAGGTGGAGGCACTCAGAGCACTGGAGCATGAGAGAGGTGGGGAGTGATGACAGGTGAGTCTGCAGTGAGCGAGGTGGGTCTCACAGGCCTCTAATCTGAGCTTCTCAGGAGAAACAGAAGGGCTTTGTATCAGAAAGGGCCAGGCTCAGGTTTGTGTTTTGAGCACATCCATTCTTATTTGAGGAGGAGTGGATCAAAGATGGGCAGACAGGTTATGAGGCTGCCAGATACTGCCTTCCGGGTGAGTCCAGCGTGGTGGGGAGAAGAGGCAGTGGAGTGGAAGGGAATGGTAAGTTCGTGAGATGTTGAGGCAGGTTTGACAAGGTCTGGTGACATGTGGATGGGGAGAGATGGGTAAAGGACAGGGGCTCGTTAAGCGTCAGGCCTCATGTCTGAGTGACTCTGGACCAAGTATTAGGAAGATCTGAAGTCTGCCCTTCAGGCGACTCATACCCCGGACTTCTGGCTGCCGTTGTCTGGGGCACTGGGTGCCCCACTGGCCCAGGACCTTAGGCTGGCCCTGCCCGGGCTTCTCCAAGTGTGGGCACTCAGCCCCTGAGGCTCAGCCACAGCCATGGGCTCGGCCTCCTCCAGCCGGGGGCTCTGCCCAGACCCCTCAGGCCCAGCTTGTCCCTTGGTCTGGTCCAGCCTCTCTCTGACTCCAGGCAACATCCCCCTGGTCCTTGCTTCCCTCCGGGCACCCTCACCTATCTCCTGGTTCTAACAGGGTTCTCCCAGATTTGTTGCTGCAGCGCTGAGCCACGATGACTTTTCAATCTCCTCAATCACTGCTCACGCACGGAGCGGGTGAGCCGCAGGCTTTGATAAGGTGCCAAAATGGGAGAGGAGGCGGGACTAGAATGCTGGTCTCCTGGCCCCTGTCCCAGAGGACCCTCTGTCACAATTCCTGCGGTGTGCCGTGCGCCCATCCTGGGGCCTGGCATGCAGGAGCTGCTGGACAGATGGGTTAGCAGCACAGGACAGAGTGTCAGGGGAAGGCCATAGCAAGCTTGGGGGCTGCCCTCTGCTGCCCTTCCTGCGGCCAACCTCCTTTCTATCCCCGTCCTGAGTCCTCCCCCATACCCAGACAGGGCAGCGCCCTGGAGGCATGACAGGGATTCCTGGGCACCCTGAGGCTGGGTTTAATGGGGTGTGGATCCCATGCCCCTCCTTGCTCCTCAGGGCAGCAGATCACATTTCACCAGGGAAGGCAGATGGTCAGGCTGCCCTGCGAGCCTCCTGTGCGCTCAGTCCCTCACGCTGCCCAGTTATGTGCTGGGCTCCGGTTACCTGGCCCTGGGAAAGAGGGTATGACCTCCTTTCCCCCCAGCTCTCCCGCACCTCCCCATTCCCATCTACTGGACTCAAATCCCTGTTCTGGGAACCCTAGAATCAACACAAGGCTGAGCCCGTAGGCCCTTGGGGGTAGAGGAGAAGGGACCTCCCACCTGAGCCATTGGGCCAGTGAGTGGCCAAACCCAGGGCCTTGGGAGGGTCTGACTGCATCCCAGTACTTGCTTTCTTGTTTTGTTCTGTTGTTGTTGTTGTGAAGAGCAAAGTTCCATACCAACTTCCTTTCCATGCGTTTCTTTCACATCATTCTTGAGCCCCTACTATGTGATCTGAGACACATGGCAGTAAACAAAACGCACAGGGCCCTGTGGTCACAGAGCCGGTGATCTGGGGCTTTCTGTTATGCAATCAAATGAGCCACTCTATTTCCGTTTATGACTACGGCCAAATTCTCTTCATGCTCATTTTTCTGAAGCTCAGCTTCGCCTGCAAGATGCTTGTAGCTAAGCCTCCTTCTACAGCCATGTCTGGGACCACCTCTGCCCCCACGACAACTCCCCACCCACCCTCTGGGCCTGATCCTGCCTCTCCTTTAGGAAATCAGCCCTGACCCACGGGGCCCCTCTGTGGACACAGGACTCCAGGTCAGCTCTTGGTTGCCACCGTTTGGAGGCAGAAAATGCCCGGGGCTCATAAGCACACAGCCACCCTGCTGGCTCTAGGCCACAGGGTGCTCTCCCTTCACCCCCCATACCCGACTGACCTTTTAGGACCTCCTCCTTCATTGCTGCATTCCCTGGCAGTTTATCCATCATCACATCCTGTAAAATTTCAAGTCCCAAACTGGACTCCTTTTCTGTGTCTCCACAGCCACCACCCTGGCCCGCTGCCCTGCCATCTCCCATGGTGACTTTGGTGGTTCCTCACGGTACCCTCCTTTCTCATTGCACCCCTGCTCCTACAGTCTATTCTCCCCAGAGTGATGCTTTGAGACAGTTCAGGTCCTGTCACTTCAGTGACTCCCTGTCCTTAGAATAAAGTCCAAAGCCCTGCCCCTACCCCTGGGGGACACAGCCCTGTCCACCTCCCCAGCCCCATCTTGCGGGGTGCACCCTCGCCTTCTGTGGTCTAGCCACACCTTGTGCGGGGCCTTTGTACCTGCTGTCCCTTCTGCCTAGGATGCCCTTTCTTCACCTCTCTGCCTGGCTAACTCCTCTTCCCCCTTCAAACGCCAGCTCAAGTGTCACCTCCTCCAAGCAGCCCTCCCTGACCCCTCTGACATGGTCTGCTACCCAAGACCTTCCTTTCGAAGCACTCGTCCCAGATACAGTTGCACTCTTACTTATGTGATTATTTGCTCCCCGCATGTTTCCCTTCCACGAGGGCAGTGACGGGGATCGTGTTGCTTCACACTGTGTCCCCAGCATGTAGCACAGTGCCAGCTTCCTAGTACCCGTTTGGTGAATGAATGAATGAATGAATGAACTCGTTCTGGGTCTACGACTTCCCTCTCAAGCCTCCCGATGCCCTGGCTTTCACAACTGGGGGTGTGTGGGCTCATGAGCCACCACAGCTGGTATCAGGGGTGCCTTTCCTCTTCCTGGCCTTGGGCATGGAGGCCCTGCCTGCTCTCCATGGCCCAGTCACCCTCCCCCTCTCCCTCTACTGCCCCCATGACCCAGTTTTCCCGCTCTAGAGCCAACATGTTCCAGGACATATCATCACCCCCTTCTCATGGCATCAACATCGTGGCTGCTGCGGTTGTTGCTGACCCGCCCGGGTTCCAGCAAGAGCCCCTACTCCCCTGTGCCGGGCCCATCTTGCCACACCCCAGGTTGGCATACCGCCCTCTCCTTCCTTCTCCTCTTCCGCTCCCTGGCCCCTCCCCAACCCTCCCCCACTTCCGCTCTGTGAGGAGACCCATTTTCCAGGACCGGATGTTGAGGCTCAGAGAGGGAAGGCATCTCAGTTTTGTGATTCTCTCAACAAACTCTTTTCTTCCTCCTCCTTTTCCCGCCTGTTGGTTATTTCCTACGCTGTCCTGGCTTTTTCTGTCTCTGGTTTTTCTTTTTTCTCTCACATTCTCTCATCACCTTTTCTGTTTCTACTGGTACTTCTTGTTCTCACTGTGCTGTGTTCAGGCCATGTGTGGGTGTGTGAGCGCCTTGATATGGCAGAGCGCATTGGGCTGAACAAGTATGTCCTCATTAGTGGGCCTTTGGCAATGGGTGCTCTGGGGCGGACAGGGGCACGGGATTCTGCCCAGAGACTTGGGCACTGAGGGACCTGTCACAGGTGCCTCGAAGGGAATCCCGGAACAAGGTCTCAGGGATGGAGCGCCTTGGCTTCCTTCACGATGGACACATTGCTCTCCCCTGCCCCCCAGTCGTCCAGAGCCTCCCTGGATGGCAGCAACCTGGGCCCTCTGGGGGTCAGCTGCCTCCTGCATCAGCTGCCACCCCCGTTCCCTGGAAAGCCCAGGATGGAGCACACACAGTAAGGCCCCTGTCCAGCCCCTTGCAGTTGGAGGAGGGCTCACGGCTAGTGGCTGGCGGCTCGCAGAGGATTGAGTGCAACCCGGCCCGATCCGGCGCTCAGCTCCTGGCCCCACCTGGCAACTTCTAGCCTGGGCATTGGGGTCCCGTCCCAGAGCCTGCCTGGGCTCGTGTTGGGCTCCCAAATGGCTGATGAGCTAAGACCCCTCAGAGAGGAGGGACCAGCCATGGCAGCACTTCCCCCTTACTGACCTCCACCTGCCTCCTGGAAGCCCGGAATCTGAGGAGATGGACACAGTAGGGCAGGCATGACACCCTCTGTAAGTCAGATGGACTCCTGGACTAGGAAGCTGCGGGGTGTCATCAACCAGGACTGGGAGTGGCATCAGGAACACCCAAGATGCCAGCCATGTGCTGGGGCGGGGGGTCAGGGTGCTGGCTCAGGGCAGTGGGGGGTGCTGAGGGAGCCACCAGAACCACCCGCAGGGACAGCAAACATTCAGGTATATGGTGGCTCCCTGTTCTACACACACACACACGCACACACACTCTCTCTCTCTCTCTCTCTCTCTCTCTCTACCTCATTTGATTCTCACAGCAGCCCTGTGAGAGAGGGGCCTCTATTACTCTTGTTTCACAGCTGAGAAACAGAGGCTCAGAAAGGCCTCATGTCACACAGCTATTAAGTGGCAGAGCTGGGATTTGAACTCAGGGCCCCCATTCCTAACGACTCTGACTCACCAGACAGCCCCACAGACACACACCGATGCAAGGCCACATCCCCACGCCAAGGGGGGGAAGCACAGGGTGATCCCTCCACTTTCCCCGTCAAGCCCACGGGCCAGGTATGGGCTGGGGAGGTGACAAGGAGGAGGTGTTGCTGGGAACCCGGCTTGGGGCTGGCTCTCCCCACAGCGCGGCGTTACTGGCCGCGTTCCCCAGCTCACATCTGGCCAAGGCTCAGAGAGGACGCCTTCCCAAGACAGCTCTCGGGAGAAGGAGCTGACGTGTGGCACGGAGAACCCAGTGCTGTCAGTACTGCGGTGCGTGTCTCCTCTGCTCCTAAACGACTGTAGTCGCAGGCGAGCTGAGCAGGCCTCCCTGGGGGCGGGCATCAAAGGCCATAAGAGGAAGGACCTGACCGGCGTGTGAGTGCCCACAGAACTTTGCCACCATTGCTAGGCTCAAGAACTGCCCTCCTCCAGACAACAGGCGGCCTGCCACCTGCTTCCAGGAACGTGCCCGGGCCCCTCCCCAGAACATTCCTGGAGGATGAGCTCGCCGCACCCCCCCCCCCCCAGCCCATTCTGGCTTTGTTGGTTCCACTGGGCTGGTCAGAGCCATGCTTCACAGAAAGAAGTGGAATCCCAGAGCATCTGTGCTGGAGGGTCCCCCAGAGGCCACCTGTTACAATCTTCTCATTTTACAGAAGGTGAGAGACAAAGAGAGGCTACAGCAGAGAGGTGCCCAGAGTCGCACGCCACACTTGAACCCAAGTCCGGAGACAGCTAGTTCTTCTTGCTGAACGGGCAGAGGGCAGGCAAAGACCGTGGACTGTGGGTGTGGACACACCTGGGTTTGAGTCCCAGCCCAGCCTTTTCCTGGTGATGGGACCTTGGACAAGCATCTCAACCTTACTGAACCTCCGTTTCCCCATCTGCAAAGCCGGGATAATTTTCTTAGGGTTATTGTAGTGTTTAAATGAGATAATGCAAGTAAAAACCGATTAGCACCGTGTGTGACACAAGGCCTCCAAGATATTGGCTACTGTTACGATTATAAATGGTTAGACCTTGTGCAGATGGGACTCAGGGAGAGGAACCACAGTGACTACACTTGCCAACCCTGAAGTGAGATTCGTACCCTGACATGGTTATGGGCACAGCGGCCCAGAATATTTGATCCTGGGATAGTCTCCCATGTGCAGAACCTGTAGGTACCACACAAGCGCCTAGGATACTGTGGGAGTGGGGTGCCTGGGTGGCTCAGTGTTAAGTGTCCGACTTCGGCTCGGGTCACGATCACACAGTTCGTGGGTTCGAGCCCCACATCGGGCTCTGTGCTGACAGCTCAGAGCCTGGAGCCTGTTTCAGATTCTGTGTCTCCCTCTTTCTCTGCCCCTTCCCTGTTCACGCTCTCTCTTTCAAAAATAAGAAAACATTAAAAAAAAAAACAAAAAGGATGTTGTGGGAGCGTAAGGAGGGAGAGGCCAATATGCTTGCCGTGGGGGCAGACTTCAGGCCCCCCAGGGGCGATGGAATCCAAGCTGGACCGTAAAGGGTGGAGAAGCGAACGCAGGGAAGAGAAGTGAATGCAGGGAACAGCAAGGGGAAAAGCACCCACAAAGGCATGGCGGCTAGAAGAGCAGGGCACGTGTGGAAGCCTGGAGTGGAGGGGCCTGGAGAGGAGGTGGGGGTGCAGGCAGGTAGAGAGGACACCTTGTCTCACCTTTGATCGTGCCCACATTTTGACTGTGAAGCCAGGACCACAGCTTCCTACAAGGGTAATACTTCACAACTCACATAGAATTTTCTGTCATTTCACAGACGACAGAGGCCTAGAACGAGAGGCCTGCAGGAGGAAGCGGCCCCCCAGAGATACACGGGTGGGCATGTATTGCCAGGAGGGGCCCAGATCTGCCAGCTCTCAGGCTAGGGATTGACTTTCGGATGTGGACCATGGGAGCCGGGGAGGATTGACTTGGGGGACAGGGATGCCCGTGGCCATGGTCCTGGGCTCGCAGACAAGTCCGGCCTGGGCCAGTGAGTGATGTGCAGGGATGACAGCCTGGGGGGTTGGCTGATGTGGGTTATTTATGGCTGTTTCTCTGTGAGTCCTTCAGGGCCAAGAAGGTAATTGAATAAGTGAGCGTGAGCAAACTCGAGCGATCATTTAATTGTGACAGAAAATGAAGTTGGTTGCAGCTGGGGGCCGCCAGCCCATTACTGCCGGCCCTGGTTTCTGCTGAGTCGGGCAAGCAGGGCTGGAGTGGCCATCCGTCCTTGGTCTGCCCCCACCCAGTCCCCTGGCAGCCATCCCTACCAAGGCAGGGCCTGGGGGTGTTGGTGGTCAGGGAGTTTGTTCTCTGCAGGCTGCTTCCCCCTTCCCCCTCCCCTGCCCCAGGAGAAGGCTACAGACAGCGAGGGGAGGGGCTGGGAGGACCTGGGAGCCCCAGGGGGTGTGGGGAGGGGGGAGGCTTGTGTGGCCTGGGGGTGAGAGTAGGGGCTCAAATCATGACGTTTGGAATAACAACATCAGCAGATACAAATGAAGTCCTTGCTATGTGCCAGGCACTGTTGTAGACAGACCCTAATTCTCTCAATTTAGTTAACCCTCCAGTCACCCAGAGTAATGGAGTAACAGAAGTGCCATTATTATTTCCATTTCACGGATGGGAGGACTGAGGCACTGGCTCCCAACTCAATGTACTTCTCCTTGAGAAGCCCCTGGGAGGCACTGAGATTCTGGGGGTACAGCAGTGATCCAGGTGAGATGCAGTGAGGACCTGGCCATATGGATCCCACAAGGCCCTGCAAACTTCCCCTCTCACCTCTGGTCTTACTTTGGCCCAGCTGGCCACCTGGTGCCTGCCCTTCTAGGAAAGACCAGGTTGGAGGCCCGGACCCCAGGTTCTGGGGCTGGAGGAGTCCCTTGCAGCCCTGGACCAGCTTCGCCCCCAAAGCTCTGGCCCTCTGACCTTGCCTCCTCTGGCACTCTTTGCAGCCCTTCTGAAGAAGCAGATAAAATTAGGCCTGCTATGTGAGAAGCCAGTTCACCTTCCCAGGCTGGGGTAACACGGTGGCCCTAGGGCTCTGCCGGGAAGGGCAGCCCCAAGCTGACTGGAGGGTCCAGAGCAGGGGTGGGCTTGGGTCTAGACCCAAACTGCAGGTGACCTCAGTCAAGTCCCTGGCCTGGGCTGCCTGCATTTTGTCTAACACCCCTAACCACGGCTCTGGGCCTCAGTTTCCTTACCTGTTAGGCAAGATGTGAATGCTCCTTGCCTCTCTCACTAGGTGCCCCTGTTGTGAAGAACTGGAGAAACATCAAGAGGGGTTCCTCTTTTGTTCGTTCGTTCGTTCATTCATTCATTCATGGGACACCTGCTATGTACCAACCATGAAACACCATTTGATTTTAAAAATGATGCCCGTGTGTTATTTTTATAAAAATTAAACTTAGGGGCACCTGGGTGCCTCAGTTGGTTAAGGGTCCGACTTAATTTCGGCTCAGGTCATGATCTCTCTCTCTCTCTCTCTCTGCCCCTCCCCCACTTACGCACGCACGTGTGCACTAGCTCTCTCTCAAAATAAATAAATTTTAAAAAAGAATTAAACTTACTTTCAAAGGAGAGGATATTTCCCCACAATTAAAAAAGAAAAAAGAAGGGAAGGAAGAGGCACCAGGTATACTGGCCCAATGTGCCAAAGTGGCCCCCTCCCCTTGCCCTGCTGAAGCCTATAAAGAAATAACTGGTGCAGGAGGGTTCGTCCAGGTGGAACGGGCTGAACACTCAGGGAGGGCGGGAGGGATGCCTTAGGAGCTCTGAGGCACCTGTTAATGTGAAAAATTCACCCTCGATAATGGGTTGATCTAATGGGTTAATCTCTCTGCCTCTCAGATGTCAGCACCTTCTTGCAAAACCTCCATAAATACTCACTGGCTGCAAGCTTTGACCCTAAACCAGAAAGCAACTGCTTGGCGGGATGTAGCTCAAGGCAACCACCCCGAGAGGTGTTGGGAGGGACAGCAGAGACCCCACCCTCCCCTCCCTAACAGGTGTTCTGGGCCCAGAGTTTTCCTGGACCTGGAGGGTAGGTGTGGTGATGGGGGGTGGGGGGCATGATTGCCCATGTGCACAGGTACACATGTTTACACGCTCGTGGGGGCGTGTGCCTATGTGAAAGGTGTCTTTGGTTGGAGGGGTATGAGTCTCTTCTGTCCAGTCTCACTCCCTGGACACGGGAACAGCACCGGGACACTCAGCTTCCTTCCCCTGTAGGTGTCTTTAGAGCTGGCCCTGGGCCAAAGCTCTGTAGCTTTGTAGTAAAGTAAATCCTGGGAAACCCACCCCCACTGCTGCTCTCGGTTGGCCTCCTCACGGATGCTAGGCATTCTCTCTTTCCTTTGACAAACCTACTTGTAGGTGAGGCTCTGATAGGTTTGCATTTTTAAAAAGGACAAAGTGTTAAGCTAAAGGAATGAATCTTTAATGGTGGAATTTCAGACCTTTTTCTCTTAGGAGAGGTTTTATTTATTTTGGCTTTGGTTTGGTTTTGTCAGGGAAGCTTCCCTGTGTCCCTGGAGCCACCCTGAAGCCCCAGGCTCCCTCCTGTCCTGCTCTGTCCTGGTACACCCTCCCCAGAGGGAGGTGGGGGGCACTCTGGGAGCCAGGAGGGACCTGCACCTCCTCTGTGGATCTGGGGCTGGGCAGAGGACACCAGCCACATCCGAGTGTCGTTGACCACTGTTATGCAATGTCAGCTCTTACCTGGACCTAGCTCTCCTTGCCTCAGTGGAGGCTGCAGCCGCTTTCCCTGAGTGGGAGGCCTCAGTGGGCAGGTGAAGGAATGAACCCCTCACCATCCCTCAGCCCCAGGTGGGTGCCCCCAACAGCCAACTGGGGGCTTTATGCACCAGGACAGGCTGCAGGGGACATATTAGGCTCTCCCCTTCCTGCCCACTCCTTGCCCCACTCCACTGCCTTTCTCCCAGAGCAGCCCAATCACAGGCCCCACTCTTTGGTCCTGGAGGGGGAAGAGGGAGAAGCGCCATCTTTAGGGATCTCTGGTTGTACCAACTGGGACAGGGTCTGGGGACATGGCTGAGTCCCTGGCCCTCCCCAGCCTGTCTACTCATCCTCAGTCTCCTAGCCCTGGGAGGCCCCCGGTGGAGCTGAGGGAGGGCTCAGCACTGGGGGTGGGGTGTGATAGGCATTGTCAGCCCCGCTGTGGAAAAGAGAAGGGAAGAAGGCCTCAGCCCTCAGAGTACTAAGGAGGCTTGGGTACAGATGGCTTGGCGAGCAGGCCCCAGCTCTGGTCACCCGAATGACCCTTCTGAAGGCCTGTACCTCGAGCTTCAGATCCTGGGCTGCCAGCACCCTGTTCTGGCCTCTCCAGTCTGCCCAGAGTCCCCTCAGGTGCACTGTGCCTTCGGCCTCAGGGATCCTCATTGGAAGCCTCAGAGTTCTCCTTTCCCATCACCCCTGCCCAGCCTGCTGGGTGTCAGGACTCTGACCTGACTTTGCAGGACACGCCACAGCCTGGACGAGATCCTGTGGATCCTGTCTGCCTGGAAGCAAGGCAGCCTGATCCAGTTGTCACTGCTGTCCCCAGAGCTGGGCCCGGGGGGGGGGGGGCAGGGGTTGGCTCTGACCACCCCTCCCTTCCGTCCTGCTGTATTGCTGACCCCTGCCGGCCATCTTCACACACACCCATCCCTGCACAGGCATCCCTCCCCAGAACACCAGTGCTTGAATGCTTGAATACTTCCAGGGACGGGGGGCTCACCACCTCATGCAGTAGCCTGTTCTAGGCAGAGATGCTCTGCTTCTTAGGAAAGTTCTTTGTAGTAGCTGAAGTCTGAATACTGGTGACTGTTTATAGTCACACCCTCTAGAGTCACACATTTTATTTAAAAAAAATTTTTTTTAATGTTTATTTATTATTGAGAGACAGACACAGAGCATGAGCAGGGGAGGGGTAGTGAGAGGGGAGACACAGAATCCGAAGCAGGCTCCAGGCTCTGAGCTGTCAACACAGAGCCCGACGTGGCGCTTGAACTCACGAACTGTGAGATCATGACCTGAGCCAAGGTTGGTCGCCTAACCAACGGAGCCACCCAGGCGCCCCTAGAGTCACACATTTAAAAAAAAAGTCCATTTATTTATTTTTGAGGGAGAGAGCGAGCACATATACAAGCAGGGGAGGGGCAGAGAGAGAGGGGGAGAGACAGAGAGAGAGAGAGAGAGAGAGAGAATCCCAAGCAGGCTCTGCACTGTCAGCGAGGAGCACAACGTGGGGCTCAAGTCCATGAACTCGGAGATCATGACCTGAGCCCAAATCAAGAGTTGAATGCTTAACCGACGGAGCCACCAGGGGCCCCTAGAGTCACACATTTTCATCATTATCATCACCATGTACTGTCTATGTACTAGGTGCCGTATAACATGTCATTTAATCCTTTCAACGCCTGTGAGGTTGGTACCTGGGTCATCCCCGTTATATAGATGGGAAGCCCGGGCTCCAGGGAAGTGTGTCGCCTAAGTAGTCACAGAACCTGGGTTTCAAAGCCAGAGTCCATGCCCTTGCCAGCTAGGGATATCCCCATCTCATCCCTGCGTTCTGCTTGGCTCCCCCCTCCAGCTTGTTCTTCCCTTTCCCCGAAGCCCTGCTGCCCCACATAAGCTTCCACCTTCTCCCCAGAACCTGCAGTGGATTCACTCCTCCTCCAGGAAGTCCTCCTGGACAGCTAAGGGGTAAGGAAAGAGCCTTCTCCCCCAGGTATCTTCTCACAAAGAGAGGAGAGGAGGGGAGGAGATAGGGGGCCCGTGTCTGCAATATGGGTGAGTCTGTGGTGACACAGTGGAGGGGGGGGGTCTATTCCTACTGCTCCTCTTCCCTCCAGACCAGATTTTGCTCAAGGACCTGATGCCCCTCCTTGGTGGCTGGCAGGACCCCAGTAGTGAGCACTTGGGAGGCCAGTCCAGGCCTGGTCTCTTACTGACCCTTGGCAGGATGGCAGGGCCTGTAGCAGTGGGGGTGGCATCCTTCTGCAGGCCCGTGGCCCCGCCCTGCCTGGCCCACCAGGTTCTGGTGGGGTGTCAGCGGTGCTTGAGGGCAGGGGTGGGGGTGCAGACTTCATTACCCCTCAAAGGACAAGGAGCAGAGAGGGGGCACGGAGAGGCTTCCTGGGTTCTGGCCAGCCCTGCACGGTGAGAAGTTGCATGGCAGGGACACAGGACACTCTGATTACCTGGGGTCTGGAGTCTTTCCCTTCCTTTGATGACCTCTGGCCACCTTCTGTGGCCACAGTGCCCTCATTCGTACTCAGACACCCTCACCCCTGGCTGCCACCTTAAGCTCCTTCTATTTTTCAGTCTTACTATTGAAACCCCAGGGAGCAGCATTTAGAAGGATTCCCATGGATGAAAAACTCGGTCAAGCTTTAACGAAAAGCATTTCAGTGTAGGGCAAGACTTTCAAACTCATCTAGTCCCATCCATCCATTCCGTGCCAGCATCTCTGCTGAGTGCCTATTCAGTTTTTCTGCTTACATACCTCCAGTGACATGAGACTCATTACCTTTCGAGGCAGCCCAAGACTCAAAATAGTGAGGACCTTCTTTCTCCTACAGAGCTACGGTTTGTCTCCCTGAGGCTTATACTCACAAGGCCTCAGAACCCCCCACACCCTTATGATGTTTGCAGCAAGTGACCATCTTATTGCTGAATCTTGTCCCCAGCCAAAGTCAAGAGAATAGGCCAGTAAGAGACCCCTCTGAGAAACTGGGAGGTACCTATCAAGGGGAGAGACATCTCATTCCCAAGCCTCAGCCAAGCTGCTGACACTCCCAGCCCAGTCCTGCCAGCTTTGAGCGGAGAGTGAAGAGGGTTCTGGATGTGTCCCCTGCAAATGTCTCAGAGGCCCAGGCCTGACTCTTGGTGGCACATGTTTGAAAGGTGAGGCTGCCTTAACGGTTCCCTGGCCCGAGGAGGAAAGGAGAGATGGATTACAGGTGGGTGGCATGGAGGGAGGCCGGCCTTTGCTGCCCAACAGGACAGCCTGACCACCCCGGACTTCAGATTCAGGTGCCCTGGCTCCCCAGTTCCCGCCACCCTCCTCAACCTAGATGCTATACCTTTACTGATGCAGCCTCAGACCAACCCCACATTGCTGCCTGTAGAACCGACCATCATCCCTAGACCCCCAAGCCCACCCTGGAGCTCAGCCCCCGACCCCCTCCCCAACCCCGGGTCTGTGCAGTCAGGTCTGTGGTCCTGCGTGCAGTGTAATTTCACCTCTGCCTGTGAGCCACTGTTCCTTCCCCGTTCCTCTGCGCATGGAGGCAGGGCACAAATAGATAAATAAAACGAAATAAACACGTTCGTCCCTGTTAAGTTTCATCTCGTTAGATCCACCCCATCGCTCCGGCCTGTCAACTTCTCTTTAGATCCCAGCTCTGTCATCTGGTGTACCATCATCCCCCCCAGCTGTGTGGCATCTGCAAATTTGATAAAGTACATGGAGCGTGTTTGTCTCAGAGGAAGCCCCCTCCCCTCGTTGGGTGGCTGGAGCACAAGCGTGCACAGGCATGTGTGTGTACGCACACACACGCGCGCACACACACACACACGCACACACACACACTTTCCTCCGGCTGAGATTTGTCAGCCCTTTTCAGTCACTTGGATCCTGGTGGGGATCCTGGGCACCTGTGTCCCACAGGGGGTTTAGCACTCAGCAGCCGCTTGCTGTGCACGTGTCCCTGTGGGGGATGGGACGCTCTGGCTACACCCACGTGTCCTCACCCCTGTTGGCCTCTGTTTAAAGAGCCTCTGACCTGGCCATGCCCACTGGCCTCTTCCACCGAGCTTGGGGCCAGGCTGGTCCAGCCAGCATGGGCCGGGGCTCTCCTGGACAGCTGTGTGGCCCCCCCTCTGCTGCTAAACACACAAGTCGCGGTGCCTGAAGGCGCAGCTCTTTCTCCTCTTGGCTGTGGCTGCCGATGGCGGAGTCAGCACCACTGCATGGGGTGAGATCTCCTTCTTGCCCGTGCGCCCACTAAGTGATGTTCCTCTGATCCTTCTCTTCACGGGACCCCAGGCCTTCTCTTTGCGGTAATTGCATAGCAGGGCTAGCCAGCTCGGAAAGATCCAGATCTTCACTACAGAGCCTGCCAGACATTGCCTCAATGGAATGAACAAGATCCCAGGGCCTAGACAGACCTTCCGGAATCTTCTAGTCCATCCCCCAGCCTCCAGGCACTGGATGTTGGAACACAGAGGATATTCCTATAGCTCCCCTCATGCAACTGTTTGTTCTTCCCTCAGGGAAGGTGGCAGAAGCTAGTTACTTGCATCAGGTAGCTGATGTGAGTAACAAACCACCCCCGATTCTTGGCAGCGGCTTCTACCCACCTACACTGAGGTCTTGCTCACGCTACTGCACTGGGGGTCAGCTGGGGATTCTGGTTCCAGCCACCCTCGCTCCGGGACCCAGGCTGAGGCAGCAGCCCCAGCTGCAGCATCACACCAGGGCAGAAGAAAAGAGATCACAGATCGCGTGCTGGTCTTAACGTTTCTGCCTCCGCTTGCCCCTTGTCACTTCCATTCAGCATTTCATTGGTTGAGGCCAGTCACGTGGCTGTGCCTAATTTCAAAGGGAGTAAGGCAGCCTCATCTTTCCTAGTGCCAGGAGTTCTGGCAAGTGGCCTTAGTGACTACTCTGTAGACTAGCTGCTCCTGTCCCTCAGGGCCGTCCTGGGTTCCCGTCAGACCACTCGGACACTCATTCTCTGAGTCTAGTGTAGAATGTTCTACTTCCACGCAAGGGTCTGTGTGATGATACACACTCCTGGGGGATTTTGTCCATATCTGGATCAGCTATTCATTATGAGTCATGACCATCCCAAAACTTAGTGGTTTCATGTGACAGAATTCCATAGAACTACACACACACACACACACACACACACAGAAGAAGTGCATGTAAAGCTGATAAAATCTTGGGGCGCCTGGGTGGCTCGTTGGGCATCCAACCCTTGGTTTCAGCTCAGGTCACGACTCACAGTTCAGTTCATGAGTTCGAGCCACGCATTGGACTCCACCCTGGCAGTGTAGAGCCTGCTTGGGATTCTCTGCACCACCCCTTCATGCCCCTCCCCTGCTCATGTTCTCTCTCTCAAAATAAATAAATAAAGTTGAAAAAAAGAGCTGGTAAAATCTAAATAAAGTCGTGCCTGAGTTAGTATTGTATCGAGATCAATTTCCTGGTTTTGACAACGCGCCACAGTTTTGTGGGATATTGTCACTGGGGGTAGCTGGGTGAAGGGTACATGAGAAATCTCTGTACTACTTTTGCATCTTCTTGTGGATCTCAAACTGTTTCATATTAAAAGGTGGTAATAACAATAATACGGACAACCATGCACTTACTCATGACCCTGCCATTTGGGTAGGCTGGGTGGGAACTGGTAAAAGCAGCTTCACTGAGGCATCTGGTGTGCCAGCTGGGGGCAGGTGGGCATCTGTTCCCCACAAGGTCTCTCCGGCAGGGCAGCTGGGCCACTTTACGTGGTGGCTCTGGGCCGCACGGGTGGCCTCGGGCTGGAGCTGACCAGTGTCCCTCTGACCATCTTTCTCTGGTCAAAGCAGTCACAGAGCCAGCCCAGATTCAAAGGGCTTGATGGGAGGGGTGGCGGAGAGCGTGTGACATCCTCAGCTCATTGTCGTCCCCAGGTGTGTCAGACCATTTGCCCCCCCCCCCCCCCCCCGGGCTCCAGTTCTGCTCCCTCACTTGTGATGTAGGGATGGAGGCTGGAGAAGGGAGAGCGTCACAGATTTAGGGGCAGAGCTGGACTCCCACCCCGGGGCTCAGCCCGCTTCGCCCCTTCGAAGCCCCGGGCTCCGTGGCAGGGCCCCCCTCACCAGCCTGGCATCGATGCTGGGGGTTCTGTTTTGCACGTGCTGGTGTTTGCAATCAAAAAGTTCAGCGGCCCTTCCAAGTGTGCTTAAATTAGTCCCCATGAAAACCAAATCATTTCATTTGCAGAGAAGGGCTTAATTGCAAGGGGAAGGAGGCAAAGGGAATTCTGTTGCCTGTTTTCATTGAAGAAAATTACTGTACTTTCCCCTGTCTCCTTACTAAACAGAAACGGCTCAGAAATTGGGCTGTAATCACCAGTGATACCTCTTCTCTCCTTTCTTCTCAGAGCTTGTTCTGTTCCTCTGCTCCCGAGACCCTGCTCCGGACCGTCCCTGCTCACAGCCTGCGGGAGGTGGCCCCTCCACAGTGGCCTGCAGTCTCACCACACGCCACCACGTTGAGGGGTTTGTCCTCGAGGTCACGGGGGCCTTAGCCCTGCATCGGCCCCGGCTCTTGGCAGGAGGAAACATCTGTCTTCCTTTGAGAAATCTCACCGAATCTGCTCCAAGCCCTCCTCACTCGCCAGGGCCGCGGAGAGGTCACAATTAGGACGCAGGGCCTGGCCCAGCCGCGTCTTACACAAATCCTGGGCTGGTCTGCTTTGGCGCCTGGCCCCTAGACCACCTTCACCCTGGGGCCTTCTGTCACATGGTGCGGTGGGCTGGCAGGTCCTGGGGGCTCTGTGGCATGTTAGCTTATGACACACTCATAGGGAGCTGTAGCCCTCTCTGTGTGACAGCCCTGCCCCGGCTGGGACAGTCCAGCCTGATTGGCTCTGTGGCCAGGGTCCCCCTGGGGAGGGGGATATGGACACTTCAGGGAAGCAGGTAGCAGGCTGGTAAGTTGCAGGGGCGGGTGTATGAGTAAGCACCTCCATTAGGAGAGACAAAAAGGTGGGCGGGCCCTAGATGTGCGGGTGAGGGGCGCAGCTATGACTCCCAACGGGACAGTGGTCTGGAGGAGGGGGTGGGGAGCACGTGGGGACTCAGAGGCTCGGAGGCAGCGGCGGGTCTGGTCAGGGTGGGGGCAGCAAGGCGTGTGGCCTGAGCAGAGGTGGGGCAAGCACGATGGCAGGTCACAGGAGCCTCCTAGAGCCTGTGTGAGGTCCTGGCTCTTCTCTGGGATGAGGCGGCTTTACTGTTCTGGTGAACCCAGGGCAGCCCGACAAATCTTGAGTGGCCCCCCCTTACTTTCTTCGGAGAAGGGAAGAGAGCAGGGCTGACAACACAGGCTCTGGAGCTGGTCTGTCTGGGTGTTCAGACCGCAGCTCCACTACTTGCCTGACTAACCTGTGCCTCAGTTTCCCCCATCCCATATAAAGGGGATAACCACAGCGTGGGGGTGTTGTGGTCATTCAGCGGGCTAAAGCTCCCTATGAGCGTGTCATAATGCTGTCATGTATTGGCTGATTTTACCTTTTCCTAATAACTTCCCCCGCTACAGGGACAAAGTGATGAGTGCAAGGTCCCGGCCAATAAAGGACAGAGCCGGTCCTGAAGATGCTGAGTGCCTGCCTCCACCCCACTGCTCATTGGTGGCACGTTCCCCCACCCCCCTGCCCCCACTCATCCCCTCTGCCTCTCTTTTCCCTGGTGCACCATGGGCCCCTCTGTCCAGATTCTCTCCTTGTGTCTAGAGCTTTCTCTGGGGACAGGGGTGGAGAAGCTGGCCTGGCTGCCTGAGGAGGGCTGCTGGAAGAGTTGCGTCCAGTTGCTGCCTAACCACTGCCCGGCCCCTTCCCTTTGGTGGAGGCCGACAGGATAATGGATTTGAAGTCCGCACACCTGCCTCAACAAAGGGATTTTTGTGTGTGTGTGTGTGAGGCTCAAAGTCAATGGTGTATTAATTAAGGGGAACAGCTGCTACCGCAGTTCCTATGATAAGTCAGTGACAAATGGCCGTGTTTACCTTTCTCCTGAGCAGAGGCTCCGGAAGATGGCCTGGAGCTCCTGGGTGGACGTCCACGGCCGAGATTTGTGGGGTACAGCCTCTCCCTCTTGTACTCCCCAAGCTTCTTTATTGGCGCCACCCAAGCCCAAGAGGGCTATTTGTCACTGAAGAAAGACAGGTCCGCAGCCCAGGGAGCCTTGAAGGGAGTGGGCAGAGCAATGGAAACTTCTCTGTAATGGCTCCCACCCAAAAAAGATGCCCTCAGACCCCCTCCTCAGGCAAATCCCACCACCCTGCCCTGTCCCTTGTGCAGTGAGAGCTGCTTGAAAGAAAGACGTGGCCCTTCAAAGCGGAGGAGGGCTGCAGGGCCGGATCTGAGGCTGTGCGGCAGAGGACGCATCTCCGGGCCTTTGTGCCGCTCGGGCGCTCCGTGCTCCATAAAGGCAGGGGCCGGCTGGCGGGGGCCTTTTGTTATTTGGCTTATTTTGATCTTGCTCCCGCTCTCCAAACAGTCTCACAGAAATAGAGCCCTGCATTAGCTCCCTTCACAGCTTAAGACAAAACACAGCAGAGGGAGAATGTTTCACTGAAAAACAGAAAAGGGAAAGGTGGGCTCATTTCTGTCTGGGTCCTTTGACTATCAATTTATCCAGCAAATTCCCAGCAGATGGGAGGAGAGCGGTACGGTGCTCACCGGCCAGCCACCACCTGCAGGTGGGACCGCGCGGGGGGCGCAGCGGGGCCGGCTGAGGAGGAAGGGCTGGATCTTGGTGCCAGCTCCAATGCCCGCAGCTCTGGTGTGCCCTCCGGGTGGGGGCTGCCCTGGTGGAGAGCCGTAGGGCGGGCAGCTCAGTGAGCCCCTGCCCTGCAGAGTCCTGCGGGCCCTGCTCCCTCCCAGACAGCACTTGGGCCTCCGCAGTCTCCAGACTAGAGTGTTGCCAACATCAATCTCCCGCCTCCTTTAAGGACACCGTCGGCTGCCAAGGAGCCCCATCCGACCTCACTCTGCTCTTCCTTTCTCCCCCTGGGGGCCTCTGGGGCCCTGCGGGGAGGCAGAAATGGGGCCCAGGAAAGAGGGTCTACCGATCTCCAGCCCTTGCCACCCACTCACTGGGACCAGGTGGGTGCCTTTTGACTTCATCCTGCAGGGTGTGGTAGTCATGCCCTGTTGTAAATGGGGAAACTAAGGCTCTGAGAGGTTGTGTAGTTTGCTGGAGAACCCGGTGGCGAAAAGGCCGGGGCCCAGAGGGAGGAAGGCCAGCTGTCCCGAGAAGGCTCGGGGCCCCTGTTCTGCCCACCCCAGCCTCCTCTTCCAGCTGACCTCTCGGGAGCCAGTGCTTCGTAACCCCACCACTTACCATTCCTTATAACTTGCTTGGGCTGGGGGGGCGGGGAGGGAAAGAACCATGGACGAGAAACACATCCATTTTTAATAAATAGTTTATTTATCCAACAGTTTCAACCCTGATATTGAAGCCTGTTGCAGCGTTATTCTTCTGGCTGCAGCCTTGATTAAGAGACCATTTCTTTGCCACGGGGCTGGCGCTCAGAGTCCAGCCCCGCCGATCATCCAGACATCAGAGGAAATGAGAGAGTATTGCTCAAATGAGGGAGACCGGAGCTTTATTAAGGAAACAAAAAATACCAGGAAGACCGAAAGGGGGTGGTCGGTGCCTTCTGGAGGCAGCTGTTTCGGCTCCTCTGCTCGCCCCTCTCCCGCGGCCGCAGATGAGAACATATGGGGACGAGGCTCTGCTGGAGAGGCTCCTCGCACTTAACTAATAAGGCCCCCCGCCAGGGTGTTTGCGGAGACGGGCTCCCGCGACGCGGGCTGACCGGCTGGCGGGGGGCCGCGAAGGTCTGCGGCGGCGCCGGCACGCTCCCGGGGAGGCCAGCAGGGGGCAGCCGAGCCGCCCTTGCGAACCTAGTCGGTGCCGGAAGTTCTGCTTAAGCAGCCCCGGCGTGGGGACGCCGTGGCCGCCACGGGACAAGGTGACCGTCGCACACCGGAGGCGAGACCCTCCCCGGGTCCTGCAATCTGCGTTCACGGCCCGATGCAGTGCCCTGGCTGCAGGTCTGGTCTAGAACTGCGACTCTGTGAGCAGCACCACTAAAGAGGCCGCCTCTGGGCAGCCCTACCCGCCTCGCCGCTCTCGGCCCGTGTCTGCTCCCGGTTGCTCTCAGGCGGCCACGCCAGCAGCTCACTCCCGACCCAAGGGTCCTGCGTGCCAGGGCCTGGCATTTCTAGATAGTCCTTCTACAGTACTCGTTCTAATTGCTAGCACCTTCCCCCTTTAGGATAAAAGAGGCCCAACCCAGCTAGAGGACAGGCTTTCTCCCCTCACCCTTGAGCTCCCAGGTAACACCCTCTGAAGGCACATGGACCAATCTGCTCCCCGACCCCTGCCGCCCCAGCCTGCCATCCCGACCCACCGCCCACGGGCACGACGCCCACCCTGCTGAGTGCTCGCCAGCGGTGGACGAGCTCCAGCCCACCTAACTGCACACTAGCTCTGCAGGGTCTCACAGCTGCTGCTCTTTCATCTTTTTTGTTCATCAAAAACAAACCCTTCTCCCCTCTCCTGCCGGCAATCGGGGCACAGGATTGGACCAATGCAGAGGACAAGGCCTCTGGCTTTTCCCCTGTGCCCTTCAAGGAAGCCCACGCTTCCCTACAAGCTAATCTCTGAAGAGTCTTACAGAGAGACCTTTGGAACCAGAGTCTGGAGGAAGGTGAAAGTCAAGGCAAGTGTGAATTCAGCACTGGCATGTCTGGTGGCCTTCTCGCGCCCCCGGAGGGGACTGGCCTGGGACAGGCCGACTGGGAACAGGCCCCGCCCGGGATTTATCGCTCTGAGTCGGAGAAGGAAGAGGGCTTAGTCCATCTCCACACCAGCATATCCTCTCCAGCCACACGGTGGGACTCTGTCTGGATCCGGGATTCGTTGGACGCCAGGAACTCCACAGCCCGGTCCCAGACCCGCTTCATGCGCCTCCTGCAACGACAAGGACCAGGCTCAGCAGGCAAGCTGCGCCCCGGCAGCTCCACTGGGTACTGCCCAGAGAAGCGAGCTGGTCCGGACGCACCCTCTGTACAAACTGGGGCCCTGACTCCAGGATCTCGCGCAGAATTTATCTGCGGGAGGAAAAGGCATCAGGTACTAACAGAGCTCCTGCAGAGGAGAGGAGTTTCTTGAGCCACAGAGAAATAATTCCTCAACCTTCTCTGCTCCAAAAGCATTCAATTAAAGGGAGCTGAAGGGGGCCAGAGGGGGCCAGGGCACCCCCAGGTGTCCAAGAGGGAAGGGGTTGTGCTGGCCTCAGCCAGCGCTTGCTGGGACCTGTTACCGCAGCAGCCCGGGCCAGGCGGCCCCACCACCGGTGCCGGCTGCATTCTAATGCCCCATGTGGGCTAATTAAAGAGTGGCCACTGGGCTGTCGAGTCCAAACTCCACAGTACTTTGGAGCACGCGAATGAGCTAAGCATCCAACCGGGGAGGCGAAGAAGCTGGAGCTGCTCTTGGAACCAGAGCTACCAGCCAGGGCCCCTTCTGCTCTGCTGGGTCCCTGGGGCCTTGCATCCCCTTGGACAGCCCCCTGTGGTCTCTTTCCCCTCCAGACTAGACAGGAAGATTCCAAGGCAGTCAGGGAGGATTGCTTTGATCCTCTCTTCGATGAGTTCCCGTCTTTCGTCAGCACCGCAGACCACCTCCCTGTGACCCCTCGCGTGGAGAGTGAACATGGGTGTGTACATGTGGGAGCGGGAAGGTTCCACCTGGGGGAGGACAAAGGAGGGAAGCGCCCAAGGTGGCCCGTGGGTCAGGAGTCAGAGTTGGGGTGCCAGGGCTTTCTCCTCCAGAGGTCAGGTCCCATGGGGCAGGCCCACTGGGCTGCTCTAGCCCCAGCCCCCCCTCCCAGGCAGCGAGCAGGCCTGCGCCAGCCAGGCTCCACGGCTCTCCCTCAGTCTCACGGGCAGACCCTCCTCTGCGGGGCACGCCCGACGGTGCCCATGCAGGGCCGACAGCAGCGGACAGGTCCTCACGACATGAGGGTTCAGGTGCACCGACCGGGGGCCTGGGAGATAAATCGAGAGGCTGGGAGCCAACATGGCTTGAGTCTCCCGGGGTTTACCGACCGGGCTCAGTCCCGCCTGTGGTCCCTGCTGTGGCGTGGGAGCTGAGGCCGGGTGGCCCGGCCGGAGACAAGCCGCGACGGCACTCTTGCTCTTACTTCAGTGAGCATGTGGGTTGCATGGAACTGAAGCCCAAGCAACAAGGGCCACTCTTGGGTGAGTGCTCACGTGCTAGGCACAGACTTAATGAGCTGTGAGGCCACTTCCTGACACCCCGTCCCCCTTTCCTGAGGACTTGTCACTACTGCCTAATAGCACACATTTTCCTTATGCATCTTGTCACCTCTCTTCCTCCCTAGAACCAATGTTCCGCTGGGGCGCAGATTTGGGTTTCTTCTCCCCACCGTCTCCCCGGGACCCAGTAGCATGTGGCCTGCGGTTGGTGCTCAATAAACATTTGTTGAGTAAACAAGGGCTTCAGCGCAGCCCTCTGCCCGGCAGTGGTGTCTTTGTTTTGGATGAGGAAACTGGCTCGGAGTGGCCGTGACTCATGGTCACGTGGCGACTCCTGGTGGGGCCAGGAATTTGGTGGGAGTCTGAAAACACCAAGTGGCCTCCTCTTGGGAGCCAGAGGGCGACGTAGCTGCCTCCTGCTGAGGACCAAACAACAAGCACGAGCCAACGCTGCCGTGGTCAGTCTTCTCTCCCTAAGCTTCCTGCCTGCACGTCCCTGAAGAAGGATGAAAGTTACTAAGCATTTACAAGTAAAACCTTAAATGTTTTGCTCTTCCAGTTCCTCTTGGGTTGTACAGACGTGCCACCAGCGCTGGGCCTCGAGCAAGCTCCTTAACCTCCCTGTGCCTCAGTTTCCTCATCTGTTAGATGGGGTACTCACTGTTCTCACCTCACAGGGCCACAGTGAGGAGCCAGTGAGTGTGGGCTTTGCCCGGGGAGGGCACAGAGCAGCGCCGGCTTGCAGTGAGTGTTCGTCCCCCTCCGGAGAGATGGCATCCGGCTGGAGACCGCAGCGAGCTACTGAGGGGGCCCCACAATCTGGGCCGACACCTCGGCGGGCCCTGATGGCTGCCCCCTGGGACCCCGTCCTCCAAAGCTACCCCACATGCGGTTTTGCAGATGCCCACATCCGGCATCTGCAGCCCATGTGAAAGGTCCCCTGGTGTCATGCGGGACAACGGCCTGTTACCCCTTCCCATGCAGCCGTGCCCCCTGGGAACGGACCCCATCCACGGCCGTGAAGTTCTGCTTTCAACTGCAGGTACACTTGTGTGCGTGTGTGCGTGCGCATGCGTGTGTGGGAAGTGAACCGTATTTTAGATAACATGTCATGGGCCGTGGTTAAAAATGTTTGAAAAACAATCTCCTCCTTGCTAGTGACTGATTCAAGAATATGGGGCACGTGGGTGGCTTAGTCGGTTAAGTGTCCAGCTTCGGCTCAGGTCACCATCTCACAGTTTGTGGGTTTAAGCCTCGCGTTGGGCTCTGTGCTGACAGCTCAGAACCTGCAGCCTGCTTTGGATTCTGTGTCTCCCTCTCTGTGCCCCTCCTCCAATCACACTTTGTCTCTCTCTCAAAAATTCTAAAGAACAGACAAGTAACTGAGTCTGGCCAGCAGGGCCTCAGTGAGTGTGTCACTGGCAGCTTCTGGGAATGTTTTCTCCTGCTTGTGAGAGCAACGGGAGGTCCCTCTCTCCCCTGCTGGCTGTGACAAGGCAGATGCTGGTCCAGCTGCTGCTGGCCACCATCCTGTGACCGCGAGGAACTCCCGCCAGCCCACGACATCCACGGAAGCCAGGACCCCAAGGATCACAGAAAAAAGGGACCAGGGACCCAACTATTCTGTGTCTGGAGCGCACATGACTCTGGACTTCCACTAATGGAAACCTATCAGATCCTTCCCGGCTTGAGCCACCCAACGCTAACAGAGGAGTGGGACCATGTTTCTAAACCTCTGGTCTGCGTTCTGCCACGAAGAGCCGAGCGCCGGAGGAGTGGCAGGAGGCGTGCGTGGTGGCTCCCTCCCCTGGGATCCTCGGGGCTGAGCTCCCCCTCCCCCCGCCCCATAACTGATGCTCGGGGCTCCTTCCGTGGCACTCGGCGGGGCCGGACCAGGACTCACCGGCTCTGCGGAGGGATCAGGGTGTCGCGCACGTGCAGGATGCCCACGTACGGGTAGCGCTCCATGTCCTGCTCCCAGTCCACGTAATGGTCCTGGACCACGTCTGCAGGGTAGGGCAGGGGGCACGGTTTAGGACAAGGACCTTCCGGCGGGTGCCCGCAGTCCTCGCCCCAGGGGCCACACACCTATAATCTTCTTCACCATCTCATACATGGCTTGCTCCTCTTCTTCCAACTTCCGCCACCGATACTTCAGGAGGATCAGGAGGCCCCACAGAAAGGCCAAGCCTGTGAGGGAACAAAGGCCCGGTTAATCCTCACGTCACCTGCGGCCACTCAGAGGCACACTGCGTGTCAGTCTGGGTCGGTGGCTGCGCTGGAGGCTATGGGTGAGCCGCACAAGTGTTGTGAGCACCTACTATGTGTCAGGCCCCGGCTAGCATGCGGGAGGGGACAAAGGAGGTGGAAATGCAAAGGGAAGGCAGGCCATTAAGTGATCATCTTCCTCCTGCCGGCTGTCACCACAGAGGCATCCCCAGCCGTCCAGATTGCAGCTCCTCCCAACCGCATTCCGGGACTTTCATCTCCTCCCTTGTGAACCAGAACACGGCGTTTCATACATATATACATGCGGGGCCCTTTGTATTCCGGGATGCTGCTGCCGATAATGATGTCTGTGCCTGATGGCGTGGGTGAGGGAGCTGTGTGCACGCCCAGATGGCCTGTGATTTGTAACTCTGCCATGTCTGCAGAGCCGGCAGTTTCTAGGACTCGGCCTTTTGCCTTCAGAGACACCCCAAGGTCTCTGCTCAAAGGCGGCCCCTGATGTCGGGAGACAAGACTCGCACTCTGCTTTTCAGCTCAGCGCCCCGGGTCCTTCCTGCTTTCATCAGGTACCTAGAGCTCCCAAGGAGAGGGAGTAAAATTAGGCCAAGCTCCTGGTGCGCCTCCTCCTCAGAGAGGCCTGCACTCTGGGGCCCCCAGGGCGACGATGCTGGGCTCCAGCCAGCGCCCATCTCCCTCTCAGGGACACTGACGGTCCCCGACCCTGAGCAAGGATGTTTTTAGTTATCCTCACGCTCCCGCCACCAGTCTCTAAAGGTAAGATGAACCAGGGCAGAGGCTGACTTGTTCATCTCCTCTGTTTTATTAGACAGACCTCAGGTTCACTAGACAGAAATGAACTCTCTGGGCCTGGGCTTCCAGAACTCATCACTCATGCCTAGGAATGTCACTGAGCTGGGCTCCTGGGAGGTGCTCTGGGAGCAGTCCCCGCGGCACAGGCAGGGGGGGAGAAGGGCAGCCAAGGACTTACACCAGAAGAAGATGAGCAAGTTGGTGATAGCAGTGAACAGGGCGCGGCTCAGGCGGCAGCCGACACCCATGCGCGGGCGGGCGGATTCCAGGCACACCACCTTGTCCACGGTCGTCACCAATTCTGATGGGTCTTCCCCTTTCAACCTGAAACAGGACACAGGGCTGCAGACACATTCAAAAGCTCCCAGGAGCCGTGGGATCGGCCCCACTCAAGGATGGGCTTTGAGGCCTCTACTTGCTTATGAAATAGACTCGGTATCCTGGTTGCGTGCTTTCCCGAAATTTCCCACGTTGGCTACTTAGGAAGAATAAAGCTTTAAAGACGGCAGCAGGCTTGAACCCCTACCGCTAAAGTGACGTCCCCCTCTGTCGGGTCTTTTGACAGCCCCTCTCAGCGTGTGGAAGATTAAACTGTAAATTGGATTCCCACCTCCCAGCATAGAGAAATGGAAATGTTTACTGAATTGCTGGCTTTGCACTGCATGGCAGGAACTGAAAGAGTCTGGGAGGGTGTGCTTTTCCTCAGTGATGGTGACAAAGAGGCATTATAAGCTGTTTAAGGGTAAAGATCGGGGTGCCGTGAGGCTCAGGGAATGATGACCACCGGGCTCCCCGAGGCCAGGCCCCAGCCCCAGCGCCTCCACCCTGGCCACTGAGAGGAGGTGTCAGGACACACGGGGATGGATGCCCACACCTACACATTCTTCCAGCTGGGTGACAGTCTCGCGCTCTGGACCGCACAGTGCAATGCCCAGTATCTGTAGCGTCCCGACTTCTAACGACCCACTTTGAACACTGGTCGTGTGAGCTGGGCCCGGCCCCCCTCCTGACTACCTTCCCCAGAGTGGAAGGGCGAGCGTCATCATTCTTCTGTGCTAGCAGCTTCGGTGAGTGCCGTGGAGGATAAAATCCATATTCTCCTTCGCCTTTCCTAACACACAGGAAAATCGCTCAGCCACTCAGAGAAGCTTTATTCTTTTTTAAGCCAACGAATTTTAATCGTGCCACGCATCCAGTTATCAAGCTTTGGGTTGAGCTGCCCGAGGGGCTTCTGGTAGAGGCACTGCTGATGGAATTAGTAGTCTGGGTGGATTAGAGAGGAAGGGAACAAAACCCTGGAGGGTGTCTGAATATCAGGAGCTATGGCCTGAGCAGAGACCCCGACAAACCCTGAGAAACGAGAGGCAGTGCCAGGATGATGAACTCTGGTGGGGGAGGGGGGGGGCATCACTGGTGTGCCCTGCCCCCGCCAGCTGAGCAGCCAGATGGGGCTTTTCAGGAGGGCGAGAGGGCTCACCATCTCTGCGAACAGTGCTCCCCAGAGACAGAACTGAGGCGGAACTGCCCAGTCAGAATAAAATCCAGTATTTCCTTTAGCCATTTCCACACAGAGTGAAACCGACATGCAGAAACATTTGTCTAGGAATGAAAACTAGCACCCGGGGAGAGGAAGTGCAGAAAAATGCCTTCTCCAGCAACCCACGTGGGACCAGTGAATTCAAAGCGAGTCACCTGAAACAGGTTTAGCTGGAACACTAGGCTAATGTCCCGCCACCCGGATTTTGTGTCTTATCTGCACCCCAAACGCTTCTTCCTTCCGTTGCCTGGCTTCAGGCTTAGCCCACAAGGACTCAGCTGGGAGACCTGCCTCTAACTTCAGACCCGAGACACCTCTGTGAGCACACGGCAGTCAGCTGATGGGTGAGGACCACGGCCACGGGTGCTTGTGGCGGGGCCGCCACCCTGTGATGTCTCGCCCGCACTCACCAGATGCCCACGTCCTTGTTACTGCTCAGTATCCAGGTCAGCGCAGCTTCAAACTTGGCAGAGGAGCTGCTGGTCACGTTCTGTGGGAGGGGGCGGGAGATGAGTTCTGCGTCTGGGCCGAGCAGCGGGAACATTATTCTCCTGCTGGATTAAGAAAGCCCTCTCCCGTGCCCTCTGTGGGCCCCAAAGCCCTGTTCCACTACATGCACAGCAAAGTGGCAGGCAGGAAATCTGGGCTGCTGGGAGTCAAGAAGGAGCTCTGCCCGGAGGAGTTGATGTGGAAGCACACACAAGGAAACGACGCAGGTCTGAGGTAGCCAAAGGAATTATCATTTCCTCGAGGACCAAAGTGTCAGGCCAGAGAGCTGGCAGCTCATCTTGGGGAAAATGAAAAACAGTGTGGGGATGGGAGCCCAGTGGCCAGTCCCAGCTGTGTGGCCTTGGGCAAGTCCCTGTCCCTCTCTGAGCCTCAGTTTCCTCGTCTGGGAAGTGGCAATGACCTAGGTGACCCCTAAGGTTTCTGTCAGCTCCAAAGTTCCACCATTCTATCAGACTGGGGCCAGGCACACAGTCAAGCAGACCCTGAGCAATCTGCACAGTGAACGAAAAGGAGAGAACGGACAGGTGAAATGTAGATCCACAAAGCTGCTGGGAAGGAGAGCAAGGGGGAGCGAGTAAAAGGGCCACTTGAAGAAGAGGTGGCCTGCAGTGGCCGCACTGGCCGCTCAGGAGCCAGCCCCCCACCCACATGCCAGCAGGCTGGGCTCTGGCTCATAGCTCACCTTGGACCGGTCACTCCTACTGCTGCCTAAACTTGCAGCAGCCTAGCACTCAACTAAGTTAAAAAAAAAAGGAAAACAAAAAAGCCAAAAAGCAAACACAAAACAAAAAGGGGAAAAAAAAAAAAAAGCAGGGCTTGAAAGATCACTACAAAAGCGCCAGCACCTCCCGGGAATGGGTAAGCGCTGCAGCCTTACTTACTGCTAGGTATTCCTGGGCCTCCATTACAGGAATGCATTTGCTTTTTAGCTTCTCTGGATTTCCACATTCAAAATTACCTAGGAGGAAAAAAAACACACATTCAAACACAAAGAAGAGGTGGGGGAAAAAAATGACTCTGAAACGGACTAAAAAAAATGCAGCAAGAATCAAGCCATCAGCTCTGATAGGGAGCATGTGGCCCCGTGGCTCTGGCTTCTGTGGGGCATCTTCACTCTGCAGCAAGATCAAAAGCCACTTAGCTTGGATCGATTCCAGATCATTAAAACCTGACCTGCAAAGCAGTGCGGTGATTTGCATTAAATGACTAAAAAGCTGCCCAATCCTAAGGTCTGTTTGCAATTGATCCCTAAAAGGATCAGACAGATAGCTTTGGAAGGTACCAGAATGGCACTATAAATAAACACAACCTGGGAAAAAAGAAAGGCAGGGAGGCCGGAGGCACTGCAGGGATTCTGACCGTGACATAGGCAGGTAACCTGAACTCCAGGCCCACCGTTTCAAGGGGTTCTGGGGAGGGGTGTCCAAAATGGCCCAAAGAGAAAGAGGGCATCTCTGAGCTGGGTAGTGGGGCCTCGGCATGGTGCTCCAAGGGGCCACTCCCTTCCAAGCACCCTGGGTGAACAGCTCCCACCCAGGATGGAGCTGGGAGCCTCCCCTTAGGCCTGCCCGGGGCCACCTCCTCTGAAAAATCCCCAGCCCGTGGGAGAATCTTGTTGGACCAAATTGCTCTGGACTTGGGGGCCCACCACAGCCGCTGGTTCTCAATAGCCTGCTATGGTCCACCCACAACGTGCTGTTTCCCATGGGTCACTAGACTCCTTGAGAGCAGGGACAGCACAGGGTCGGCATGTACAAGAACCTGAACCCACCCACGCACAGCCTGACTGCTCTTAACCTGGCACAGCTTAGGGGCTGCGGATGGCTAGTCTGTGCGTCTGTGTGCTGGGGACTGAGTGGCTGGGAATGAACATTAAAAGCTTCAGAACGAACTAAAGCTTATCCCTCCTATGCCAAGTTGATCTTGACCTTATGGGACCCCCGAGACCAAGGTGGCTGCCATGGTCTGCCCCACCCCAGATCACCCCGCCTGGACCACCGCCACGGCCTCCTGATTGGTTGCCTCCTCTCCCCTTTCTCTTCCACGTTTGAGCAACCAAACTTTAAAACGATTCTGCTTACGTGACACTACTACACTCAAGCTGCTGTCACATTTGCATTCCTGGCTGCTGGCTCTCAGCACATCACTCCCCTGCTCAGAAGTCTCCCCCGGTGCTCAGTGCCTGCAGGATGAAGCCCCGAGGGCCTGGCCTCTACGGCCACCCA
Source organism: Lynx rufus (assembly GCF_022079265.1). NCBI lineage: Eukaryota > Metazoa > Chordata > Mammalia > Carnivora > Felidae > Lynx > Lynx rufus. The sequence goes on along the minus strand of NW_025814878.1, from coordinate 113,702,337 downwards.
TGGTAGAGCCCGGCCGACCTTTCCAAACTCCATTCCTTCCATTTCTTCTTCCCTCACGAAACCAGCCGCTTCCAGCCCTGACCCTGTCATTTCCCCTTTGGCCTTGCCTTCCCCCACACATATGCAGAACCAATCCTTGCTGGGCTTCAGCGCCCGGCAGACACCGCCTCCCCTGTGACACTTTCCCGACTGCTCCAGCTAAAAGGCAACGTGCCTCCTGGAACTTCCGGCCTCTCAGTTCTCATCCAGTCACACTGTGTATCAGCCAGTGGTCAGGGAGGTAGGTGGTTTGTCTCTTCTACTAGACCATAAGCAGCCCGTGGGCTGCAAAGGCCAGCACAATTCCCTGCCCAAAGGTGACCTCCAAGGCAGGGCGGGGGCAGGAGGGGAGTATGGCCTAGTAGAGCCCTCATTCCCCTGCAGCGAGACCCTCAGGGTCGCCGCTGCCAGGCTTGTCAGAGGACAGCAGGCAGCAAACCCCTGGATGGCATAAGCCAGGACCATATATGAAGGGTGGGATGGAGGAAAAATGTCTACCAGCATCCACAGTTTAAGAGGAGAGCTTCTCTACTTTATGCCCCGGGGGGCTTCTGAAAATGCAGACTTTAATTCATAGGTTCGGGATGGGACCTCAGAGTCTGCATTTCCAACAAGCTCCTGGGTGATCCTGATGCTGTTGGTTCCTGGGCCACAGCTGAGTCACTAAGGTCTGGAACACCCTCATAGGCCAAAATTTATAGTCTAAGCACCTCAGCCATGGAGAAAGGCCCCTGAGGCCTGCGATGCTGTGAGCTCCCATTCCTCCTGCTCTGCTCCTCTGAGCTGCTCACAGATGCCTCCATGACCACCTCCAGTCTCCCACCGTTCAGGAGGGAGGTGGTGGCAGAGCTGGGATCACAAGACTGGCCCCGAGGGCTGAGGGCCCACTACAGGCCCATCTGGCCTTGATTTTCTAGCAACAACCTTCCACAAGGGTTGGCCCCACAGGTAAGAGGTGCCTCCTGAACATCTCATAAGACTGAAGAGCTCTGTCTGATTTTGGTGCCAAATATATTTAGCCTGGTACTCAAGCCCTGGTCATTCACTGATACCTTTAGCAAGTGATTCTGAGAGGTGTGGGGAGGTGGTATCTCTGGCCTCAAAGAATAATTTTCTAAATAAAGTAGTAGGGGGACCTTCTGGATGGATGACTTTTTAGGGGCATCCTGGGGGTGCTAGAAGTACCCTCCTCTAGAGTAGAGCACTTAATTTTCATTTTGTAAAAAAAAAAAAAAAAAAAAAAAAATACCCAAGATTACCTGGTAAGATGGGGAGTTCCTGAGAGGGTACAGGACTTCTCTGAAGTCCTGAGGCCAGATGGGGAGATCAGGACCAGCTGTGACACCAGGGCCCTGGCAAGCTGGATGGGCCCGAGTGTGACTGGCCCCCCCAGGCACACCCCTGCCACCTGCCTATGCCTCTCCTCCTGGCCTGGCCGACCACCTGATATAGGGAGGCCCTCTAGGTCAGAAGACCCAGACTCTGAGAAGACCTGGGGCCTGGCCCCTTCCAATCAACATGAACCCCCAAAACATCAGGTGGTGGGCATCTAGGGAAGGCAGAAAGGCCTGTGCATGTGCCAGGACCCCTGGGACCCTTCAAGGGGATATAAGAACGAAATGTAGGCTTAAAACAGATGTGTCTGAGTGGGGAAGCAGGGAAGGCAAGACTTGGTTTCTGAGTATATCTTCTAGAAGATCTCCACAGAGCATCTCAGCCACCTGCCGGCCAGCCAGCCAGCCCCAGCCTGGCTGATCGGGTAATAGCCCACACCCTCATGAGGAATCTCAGGCCTCAAGATACCCACTCACCGGCTTGGATGGCCAGGAAGTTGTACAGTTCATGCAGCAGCTCCAGCAAGGCCGCCTTCTGCTTGGCCTGACAGAACTGAAAGGGCACAGGACAAGCAGTCAGCAAGGAGGGGTGGGGGGAAAGGGGGCTCTGTCTGTCTGGTTTTACCTCCTCGGTTACACTGTCAAGTACTAAGCAGCAAGAAACACCTCATACTTTAAAAACAAAAGACAAAAAAACAAATTCTGCAACGCGGTGGGCCCAGGACAGGGTCGATAGATATCGGGTTAACTGACCGAAGAGGAACACCGTGAAAGCAGAGGCAGAGCTGAAAGCAGACACGGTAACTAAGGGTCTGCATCTTGGAGGCTCCCGGCCTCTGTCCCATGGTTCTCGCTGGAATAAAGGCCACTAAGTGGGGCTGCGGAGCAGAGGCGATGGGGCTGTGGGGAAACGCGGGAGCCCGGCCTCCTTGGCGGGCCAAGCAAATGCCACACGACTGCAGTCGCTTCTCCCCTCGGGCCACTCCCGTCTGTTTTTGGAAAGTCCGCTGTCTGCATGCTGCCTACAAATTGTCTGTTCTGTGGATTAGCTGCAGCAAATGCTTCATCTCGGACTGGCTTCTGGACTGGAAATGGGAAATTTCTAGAAACCTTGCAACTAGAGGGGGAAAGAAGTCACGTGTAGGAGAAAACAGAACTAGGAATACAGGCCTACCTAGATCTCCTGCACCTGTAACAGAACTGACACCAGTTTGCTAGACTCGCTAGATTTAGGAGATTTGAAAGAAAGGCTGCTCTTCCCTGAGAGCGAACGGCAAGCCATGTGCTGTGCTGAGTCGTTTACACGTGGGCACGCACTGAAGCGCCACCACAGTCCTGACCGCACACCAGTTTCTCAGACGAGGAGCCCGAGGCGGAGACCTTAGGTAGGCCACCAAGATGCCACAGCTAACGGGTGTTGGAGCCCCCCTTCAGACCTCCTCTGCGTTGTCACCGGGCGGGGTGTGGACCGACGCCTAGGGTCTGGGCTCTGGCTCTGGCTCCAAACTGCAGAAGGGACCACAGTCACTTCCCTTCTCAGGCTCACTCGTTGCCCTCACCTGTAACGGGATGGACTTGGTTTCTCACAGTCTCGGAGGCCAAGAAACGTCCCCTCGTGTTGCCTAAAGACCCGAAAGCCTTTACGAGGTACAAAATGACACAACCAAGATTTACCCACAGGATCATAAATGTTCAGAGACAACTCACAGGTCTGTAAGCAGAATTAGGTATCCAAACTACCTTTTAAAGACTAATGAGATGGCAAATGTTGACGACAAGAAATGTAACTGAATATACACGGAGATCCCAATTCTATAAACACAGGTACGCAGACGAGATGGGAAGGAAATTCCCCCCAAGATGTGGAGAGTACCCCTTGGTGGCAGAATCATGGGTGATTTTTGTCACATTTTTCACATTTTCTATACTAAACCTTACTGTCACAACCAGAAAAAAAAAGCAGTAACAATTAACTCTGTTCCAAACTCACCGACATTTAGGCAAAGCGGGGCTGATACCACCTAAAGGGAACAGGAGGACAGAAGGCACCAGACAACGAGACGGCCTGATTGAGACAGCACACCCACTCCCAGCCTGTCCACACGCTTTCCGCAGCACAAAGGCAGAAAGAAAAACGCTAAGTGTCGTAGTTGGCTGAGAAGGGAAAGAACACGTATATCTAAAACTCAAATGCCCATCTGGGTTCTGGGTGAGCCTGAGCCGCGCAAAGAACAAGACTTTCGGCATGAGCCTCACCAAAGCCAAGAAGCATCTGCCAACTTGCTGTTCCTGTGTCCACCCTTCACAAAGGCCAGCAGCACCCCATGCAACCTCAGCTCACTGGAGCCTGAGACGACGCCCAGACCCTGTCTTTCGATGCTCTGATGTGGCAAGTATCCAGTGTGCTCGCTGAGCGCATCTCTCGCAGGTACCTGGACTATGCCTGCCTGGGCTCACTCGAGTGGGACGAAGAAGAACCAAGCAATAGCAACCAGAGAGGCCTTATAGAAAAGTTCCTTGTTTCCTGTTTTTGCTTTCAGGGTTCAAAGTTCTGGCCACTCCCTCTTTGTCTGGGCCACTGCCTCTAATCACCCACTGTGGTTTTCACGACAGAAGGCAGGTTAAACTTCTTATGAATCTGTTTTCACAAAAACAACTGAGAAGCAAAGATACTTGGTGGATGACTGCAGTAAATGAATGCAATGAGACGGCCCCCAATAGGATACCGCAGAAGCCAAAAGAAGCAATAAAACCTATTATCGGGACACCCCTTCGTTAACACGGGTGAGAGAATGAACGTGTGGCCGTGGGTTGTTTCTTTCCCAGCCCCCGGGCTGCCAGAGATGGAGACTGAGGTCTCGGGGGAGGCCTGGCATTGCACACTTAATAATTAGACCACTAAGTCATGCCCTCTGGCAGCAAAAGGCTCCTCCTTGTAGGATTTATGACCTGAAAATTTACTGCCTCCTATCTTCCCCAGACTGTCACCTGGGCCAGCTTCCCAGCTCCCTGCTGATGCTGCCTGCATGACTCATAGACAGATAGGGCTGCTTGCATTCCCCAAATATTATTTGTAGGGAACATTAAAGCTTCATAAAACAAATCTATAGACTAACGGGGCTAATTCCACTTTAGGTATGTTTAAAACCAGCCCCCCATGTTTCAAATCCGAACAGCATCGTCAGAGCCACAAATGTACTACCAGAGGGAAAGGCGGACCTGAGAACCCAGCCTCCCGACGCTTAAAAACCACCAGCCCTTCCTCTGGAAGCCAGGGAGCTTGAGAGGTCCTTCAACCACAACCTACTGCATCCCCCCAGATTGACTTAGGCAGAAGATCAAAGTCCCCAGTGCTGTGATGGATGGGAGAGCTTCCATAACAATCCCAGGGTTGGATCTTGGGAGCTCAATTCTCTCTGTTTCAAGTACTCCTTTTGCTGCCACAATTGAGTCTGACACAAACATCACAGAACACGATGTGATTCTGGTGCATTACAGGAAGCACTCCTGAAAATGATCCTATTATGATCTTTTTTCTGGGGAAGTTTACCTCCTGACGGAGGCTCACATCCTTGAGAGGAATAACAAAAGCTAAAGAAATTCAAACTCACCTCATCTGTTTTACTGTCACAGTCCACTGGCAATAATTTCACTGAGACCAAGAAAAGAAACACAGGAAATTAAAAGTGTGGGTTAAGGAAAAGATGACAAAAAAAAGACCACTCTCAAAATTCAGGGGAAGTAAAACATTACCAGCCTAAGGGTGGGGATCAGAAAGATGTCACCTAAATGAGGCACTTTTAAAATGCAGACATGTCAGGGTTTCCCAATCCTAGATTAGGAATTAGGACCAGAACAGCTGGGTCCAAATCCTAGCTGGAAATGATTAGGCATATCCAGCAACTCAACCACGCTGAGCGTGTTTCCTCATTTGTAAAATGGGATCAATAAAGCCCTCCCTGTTTAACTCGGGGCATTGGCCTCAAACAAGTCAATACACATGATGGTTTTGGAAACTGCAAACAATGATGTGTTGAACAGGGATCAGTAACATCGTGGGAGGGGAAGTCCAGGTAGATTTCAGTATATATCCAAGAGCTGTTGTCTGAAAGCATCTCAGCGGTAGGACAGTATACTGTCTGACTGTTGTGGTATCAGTACAGTCCCACAGACTCCCGGGTCTGCTTACTTTCTTTAGTAGGTGGATACATTGCTCTTATAGCCAAGAAACTATTTGGGTGTGTGCATGAGTCTGGGATCCCCATGCCCACAGGCTTGTTCATACACCCAAATACCCATCTGCTGCAATAGCTAAGACATGATTTGGCATCTCCCTGCATTTTGGCCGTTCCTGTTAGGCATGGAAAGATGTGGCCTTGGCTTGAGGCTGGGAACAGTATTAATCACATTCATCCTTTGCAAAGAATATCAAAAGTTGGTGAACTACAATGCCACTTTATACTTACACTTTAAATTTATATACTTTACACCCTAAAACTTATAAAGGAATGATTTCTATGTTGTTTTCTGTTCGGCTAAAGCCCAGAATTACCCAAGAGGCAAATTTTCCTTTTAAGAAACATACAAATCGTCAACTATTCAGGAAACATACTGTATCCTGCAGACCTCTAATTGTCATGTCTAATCACTAACTAAAGTGTGGACAGAAGCAGCATAGCTGGCAATGTCCTTGACTCACAGAACCCTTCCTTAACACACTCCAGGAGGATAATGTAAGCAAGGATAAACGCCTCCATTTACATCAGTTTAAAGTCTTTTGGTGCTGCAAAGCTGGGAACCCAACCAGATCCGATCTGTGGGCAGTGAAACCTGGGGTGCCTTGGAATGGGCACTAATGTGTGAATGAGCAAGAGATCCAAGTTAAGAAAGAACTAAAAAGGAATGGGGGTGGACCTGTTAGAGAGGGGTGTGGTTTTCTCTAGAGAGGGAAAACCAGAGGTTGGGGAAGGAGTGACTACGAATGAAGATTGCTTCCAGCACGTGGTTGAAAGGGAGATTGGTAGGAAGGGCTAGGGCAGAAAATGAGAACAGGAGAGAGTGAAGACAGAAATTATTGCAGATGCAGGAACTCCGGCCCTCTTCTCCCACCGCTGGAGGGAGGAGAGTCAAGGTCTGGAGGTAAGAAGACAGCCAGAGGCATCTAAGGCCCGGGAATGTGCAGCCTGGCGCTGAGAGGAACGGTGGTGGTGCAGGTGGACACTCGCGCGCCCGGGGCCCTCCCCTGCGCCGGCCCGGGACGTACTGTTGTCCTCCGCCTCCTGCGGCGCCGAGGGCTTGCCCATCTTCACCCAGAGGATGCCCAGGAAGACGAGCAGCAGCCCCAGGCTGGCCCAGAACAGGAGCCGGGACAGGCAGCGCTCCAGCCGCCGCCCCGCTTCGGGCCGGGCCCGCGCCGCGCCGGCTGAGCCCGTCCGCGTCGCTCGCAGGCCCGGACGCGGGTCGGCGCCGAGGAGGTTGGAGGGCAGCCGTGCCGGGGCCGGGGTCGTGGCCCACCAGCGACGGACTCCGTGGCCCGGCGCGGCCCGGTCGAGCGGCCGGGCGTCCTCGTCCTCCTCGGAGCTGCCCCGGACCGAGGCGCGGCGCCTGAGCGGCGCAGGGCGGGCGGGGTAGGCGAAGCCGCGGCTCCCGGACCAGGAAGCCGCGGAGGCCCCGAGATCGCCGAAGGCCCCAGAGGTCGCGTAGGCCGAGCCCGAGGCCGGCGGGGAGTGCCAGGGCTCCGCTCGCAGGGAGGCCGCAGCGGGCCGGGCTCGCAGCGGCGCCTCTTCGCGCAGCCGGGCCTCCTCGCGCAGCCGCTCCTCGCCCCGCAGCCGGGCCTCCTCCCGCAGCCGCTCCTCGCCGCGTAGCCGGGCCTCGCCCCGCAGGCGGCGCAGCTTGTTGCGGTAGACGTCCCGGGTGGTGTCGGTGATGGGTCCTGGCTGGAAGCCCAGGGCCTGTAGCTCCCGCCGCAGCTCCAGGTCCGACAGGCCGGCCATGGCCAGGACGCCGCCCCCCGCCCGCCCCTGGCGCGCACCGCACCCGGAACTGCTCTCGCTGGCGGCCGCGGCGGAGCGGGCGGGGCCCCGCGCCATGATGGGAAGGTCGGCCTTTGCCGCCATGTTGAGAAGGTCGGCGCCACCCCGATTGCCGGCCATGATGAGGGGGTCAGACTCGGCCATTAAGGCCGCCATGTTGGAGAGGTCCAAGGATTTTTTTTTTTTTCCCCCCTCCCTCCTTACTCAGTCCTCCTCCTTGTCTGTAAGGCCAATCGGTGTTTTCTTTCTGAATCCTCCGCCCCTTGCGCGGTCCCTGGCACGTGGTAGGCACTCAGTGAATTGTTGATTTAGTGAATGAATTGCTTGATGGTGAAAGACAAGTCACTACAGAGAGCAGGCAGATGGGACCCTTCGCCGCTCTGTGCTTGGGGACCTTGTGTGATCCCTTCTGCAGTCAGGGAAGGGCTTTGGGTCGTGGACTAGACGCCAGGCATGCTACGAGACCCGGTCCGACCTGAGGTCGAGGGCTACAGGCTTCTGTGTTTTCTTGGGAGTTAACTCTGAGGTGGGGCTCCGAGGGGGCACCGGCCCTGCCTCAGGCCAGACACCGCATGCGCCGAGAAGGCAGAAGAGCCAAATGCCCTTGGGCTTGAGTGGGCAGTTCAGCCTTCTGGGAGGAGGCCATACGTCTGGATAGTGGGATTTCTCTGAGAGATGGGTAGGGGAAGACCCCTGAGATACAGTCCTGTGTCCCTTGCAGATTTAGGTTGAGGACATTTGAATCCCAACTGCACCACTGTTAGATGTGTGATCATATCCAATGAACATCTCTAGCTTGCTGGCCAGTAAAGTTGATAGGGTTGCTATGAGGATTAGAACAGGTAACTTGTTTAAGGTGCTTAAAACAGTGCCTGGTACACCTCCTAAGTGCTTATACTTAACCCCTATCTCTGCAGTGGCAGCACATGTGTGATCTCCCACAGGACACCCTCTTTGATTACAGGAAGGCTCTTGGCTGAGAAGCCCCTAAGGGAAGCATGGGAAGTGGTGGCAAAGGAAAAGAGCGCCATGGCTCATAGTTGCCCTTCTGCCCTCTCCCCTCTTTGTAATCCTTCTACATCCTTCTTCAGCTCCCTGTCCCAAACGTTTATGGCCGACCTTGGCCTCTTAGGTTCCGCTCCACTACTACTCCTCTAAATCAGTTCCCCTCTTCCCTGCCCATCGCCCACTCCCCATCACCCCCCTCCCCAGGTCTCCTCCTATTCCTTCCCTGGGTCACGGGCAAGGCCCCTCTGCCAGTGGTTTGCATTCCTGCCACTCGCTGTCCCACAGGGGTATTCCTACACTGGCCGCAATTGCTGGGAAAATTACAGGCTCAGCTCGGTCAGGCTTCCATTGTCAGCCTCCCCATATCCCCCAACTTAGCTGTTCCCATGTGGTGCAATTTTTCTCACCAAGTGTTGTTTTCCTTTTCTCTGCCTGTGTTTGCACGGAATGCCATGAATTTGATATAGTGATTGCCTAACACATATACCACATAATAGTATTTTATTTCTTTCTGAAGCACTGTTTGCATGACAAATGAGTTGGTAACATTTGTGCAACTCCTTGCAGCTGTGCAGTTCCATATATAAGGAATGAGCCTTTCGGCATCAATACTGGCCCCGTGTAGTCTAAGAGGGCTTGAAGCTGACGCTTAAACCAAGTGAACGTTCCGGCATTTCGCAGAGTTACGGTCTGTTTCATCACAATGGATCCCAGGGCGATTTAAAAATATGTACTGAACTAGAGCTGCCCCCAGCAGCGGTCCCCAGCGTGGGCTTTGTCAGCCTGCCTTGTGTTTGGGGACGCTGCTACCGCCGCACATACCCGGGGCCAAGTGACCCCCACCCGCCAAGCCTGTTGTCTTGCCTCTAGCCTGGAACCCATCATGTTGGCAGCTGCGGTTTTCTGCCCCCCTGTGGTCTACTCTTTGCCTCCACGGGGCTTCTAGCAGTTGCTGGATTCATCTCACTGGGTCGAACAGGCCTTTGGGGGTAGGGTGCTACCACTCGTAGGGTGCTTGCCAATCAGTGTCCCCCCTGCCCCCCGCCCCCATGCCCGCCCCCAGGAAGAAACCTCACCATCTGATTGAGCAAAGTCAATTGGAAAAACCCTCACAAGTCAGTCGTCCCTCTCAGGTCTGGGGCCTCTCCGTTTTCCTCCTAAACTCCTCATTCCAGTCCTGCCCCTTCTGTGGACTGATAGCCCCTCTGAGGCCCTCCATCAACTTTCCCTGCCCCCAAGACCCCATTACCTGCTTGTTGCTGCTCATTTTCCTCCACATGACCACCCACACCTTCTTCACGGACCCTCGTGTCTGCCCCAGCGCAGGCTTGGCCCGCTGCCTCGCGTGGGGAGCTGCCCGCAAGGCTCTTCCGGGGCCTTCCATGTCGCGGATGGGAACGCATATTTTAAAGTCAATGGCTGCTCTGCGTGCCCCCCCTTTCTCATCACTTTCTTGTGTGTGTGTGTGTGTGTGTGTGTGTTTTAAGGTGAGCAGCTCAGGCTGCGGGCGGTCTTCCTGATTTATTAAAGGCAGAAGAGGAAAAACAAGCTCCAATGTCCAGATCTACTTAGTAACCACATCCACACATTTAGCGGAGGTGAGGGGCCTCTAGGAGGACGTTCTGGATTCCCAGAGGGCTGCCACACCGCCTGCCGTCCTGCTGACCTCTCTCTCTGTCTCAGCAGAACCTTATAATAACAACAGCCATAAATCTTTTAGTGGCTTCCATTCTCCTTCTCCTCCTGCAAAAGCCCTGCACGCATTTGTCAGGTCCTTAAAGATGCTCAGGGACCACGAGCTCCTCCTTGATCTGCCTCCTCACCAGCCTCGTGCATCTCGCCAAGTTTCCTTGGAACCACATCTCGGGTGGGGTCCCACCGCGGAGTGGTGGGGCACGGGGAGAGCGTGGTTGAAAAGTGGCGACCAAGTGGGTGCCGTCTAGGCTCAGATTTTGACTGGAGTGGTCCCAGCACTGCCCAGCTTCTGGCCGCCTCATCTCGGTGTCCTGGGGAAGAGGAGAGCGCCTTAATCTCTCCAGGTCAACGAAGGGGCAACGGGACTCAACGGAGAAATGCCAGAACAGGTGTAATGGGCACTTATGTCGCCCGCTTTTCATAATTGGCTGAAAATGTAACAAAAGTCTCATTCTTCTGGCCACACTTTGAGATCTGTGGGTTAAGAGTTCCTTTAGAGGCACGGAATACATTCCCTGATGTCAATAGCGAATTGTGTATGAAGAAAAATGTAATGCTTTCAGAACATTTTCTTTTGGGCTTTGTCCATGATTAGATTACACTAAATTACAGAGTACAGATATCAGGCAATTACTCTTTGCTTTTTAACTATTCAATTTCATGGCAAATCCACGTAGCTCAGTAATTATAAAATCATACCGATGTGGTTGCCGAGAAAATACCTCATCATCTCCATCTTGTGAAGCTAGGTTCAGGTCGCCCTGTAATTACCAGTGGTCCTGTTAAGTGTAAAGTACATTCCAGACGAAGAGGGGTAATCTGTAACTCTCCGAAACTGCCAGTTTTCTGGAGATATTCTTGTAGATTTTGCCAGATAAACCTCAGTAACGTGTGAGGAAGAACGGCGTCCTTACCTGACTGGTTCCTCTGGGCACTCTCCCAGTCTCTGCTCCTGGCTGGGGCCTGGCCCTGGCAGTGGATCGCTTTAAGCAGGAGTGTGTCTGTCTTTACTTCTGTTTTGTGAAAATATGGTCATTTTGTCTTGGCTCAGCTCACAGTCTCCTCCCCAACCTCCCCCCAGTTTTAATTTCTTCCAGGGCTGTGCATGTCCTGTAAGCAATCGAGTCTGCTGTGCTGGAAACTGAGGAACTCGGAGAAAAAGAATTATTTGAGCCAATTGTGAGAAATTGAACAGCGGCAGGAGGAGGAAAAGGAGAGAAGAAAGGAGCCGACACGTCTAACCAGGCGGCTGGGGCACTGTGCATACAGATGCAGGTGGTGGCTGGGTCCCTGTTGCGGCTCATTACTGAGAAGCACATCAGAGGCCGCTGGGTGAGGGTCAGGGACAACAGCGCCGAGCTTTGAACGGGGCTCTAGGTGCTGTGGTTGCGGAGCCAATTCCCATTTTAAGAAATGCAGACTGCCTGGGGCATGATCCCCTCGGGGTCTCATTTCTCTCCTTGGCGCCTATTTCAACACTGCTATTCAGCCCCGGGATCTTAAGGAAAACCCCAGCAGGGTGGTGGGCGTGGAGGGGGAGGAGGGAGGAGGGGGAGGCTGGGGGTGGGGGGAAAGAGGTGAGCGCCCCCTGCTGGTGATGGGGGAAGGTAGTCTCACTGTAGGGACAGATCCTGAGCGGAGACAGGGAAAGACACAAAAGCAGTGTTTTCTCCATAGGAGGAGACGATGACCGTTTAATGGTTTTTCTGCTTTTTTGGAATGGGTTCCAGATAATGGCGGGAATGGCGTGGTGGTACTCCGAAGGGCGAGGAGGAGTCTTGGATCCAGTTTTCCCCAACAGCATGCTTTGTAGATTCCTACGTTTCTCCCTCCCTTTTCTCCCCTGCCCTGTGCAGCCCTCTCTCCAATTATTACAGAGTGTTTTGGCAGCGTTTCCTGGGAACCTGCAGCTGCCCTTGGGATGATCAGTACGTGCATAGGAAATTGTGGGAATGTGCAGCATGGAGGGTGTGGGTCCCATGTAAGGCCTGGGTGTTCCTCAGGACCATTCAGAGCACCCCCAAAGGACCATCCTTTTTAAGGGTTGGGGTCGTCTTGTTCCGGTAACTACTGTCTGTGGCTCACTTCTCGCAATGGTTGGGGTGGGTGGAAATACGGAATGGGCCTCATGTCTAATTGCTGATAACCTATGGGTAGAGGGAGCTGTGTTTCCTCTAAGGCCCCAGTTTATAAATAAATGAGCATCCATTAATGTAACATTAAATTAGAATGAAATTTCCCATCCAGTTTTGTTTAGAAGGCAGAAATCAGTGGGTTGACTGTGGAATTTTGCTGCGGATGTTGGAGCATGCAGTCACAAGGTGATAATAATGATAGTAATTTGCTCGTGCCTGTACCCTCATCTCAAGGCACGTATTACCACCTGGCTTTTGCAAAGCCTCATTGAGGTTAAAGGGCTAGCTGGAAGTTACTCAGCAAGGGGTTGAGTACAGAAGTCTTATGGCTCTCCAGCCCATTTAGACCTTGAGTTTGCCAATAAACAGAAAGTGGAGACCTGAATTCCTCGCTCTGCCACCGACTGGTGTGTGGGCCGAAAATGCCATGTCTCTGGACCTCAGTTTCCTCACCAGCACAAATCTTGCAATTCCGTGGGTCTCACGTGACAATTTGAACGGAGAATTTAGCCAAGGCACACGTTTTGCTACTGTATATGTGCCATTTACAGCTAACTCCCTCTGAGCTTGATTTTTCCCCCTTTTATGCAATGACCCGGGGTTTGGCCTTTAAAAATTAAAATATTAAATAAAAGAGTCGTTTCTGTTTATTTGCCACTTTATTTGCCGGAGGGGGCTTGCTTGGGAGAGAGTATGTTCCTTTGGAGCCCGGCTGTGGGGCATGCAGATTCCGGGGTCTCCCTCGGGTGGGAGGGCGCTCCCAGTTTCATCCACCTTCCCCTGGAGCGGGCTGTCATTTGTCTGTTGGGGAAAAACACAGGAGGTCTGCAGCTTGGTAGATTCAGCGGGTCCACTTCTAAGGCTGGCCGCCAACCCAGGGCCAACCCAGGGAGGAGGGGGCGCCCCCAGGGGACGCTGGGCCAGGCTTCTGGAAGCTCTGCCTCTAGCTTTCTCTGTAGCCTGGGGCAAGTCATTTAACCTCCCGGTTCTTCCATTTCAAACACCAACTCCCCACCTCTCTCCTCTCCTCCTGGGGACCCTGAGAAGTAATTAGTGGCTGTTTGTCAGACAAGTCCTGGCTTTGCACAAGTGGCTCCGGCAGACCTTGAAGGGCAGACCTTGAACCGGGCAAGGCCACGTGGAGCTCCGGACTTCGATTTGTAGAACAGATAAAGAAAATGCAGGCTTCTGTGGCCAGACTGCCGCAGGGTTTCCTTCAGAGGAACTGCCTGGCCTGGGTGGTGTTTTGGGAGGGAACACGCGATCTGGAGCAGGGGAAGGGTTGGGTGGGTTGTCGTGGTCAGCTCTGCCAGGAGGGTGTTTGGGAAAGGGGCCTGAGCCATCAGGGCAGGGCCTCGAGATGCCCCTGGCTGGGGAACTGGGCCTCCCCGGTCCCCAGGAGCCATCTGAGCCCCCGCTCTGTGATCAGGCTTCCATCCGAGACGGGGGCACCCTTTCCCGGAGAAGACCACTTCATGGTCTCAAGCACAAGGCAGAAAAACAAATCGCCATCCCCAAACCCTGCTCAGACGCACTCTGGGAATATTAACGTGGGTGGACAAGGCTGAGCCCCAGAGGCAGAGGCGCGCTGCCTCCCGTACCGTTCCGGGCAGGCAGAAGCACCTCACTCAGCAGCCCTTCCAGGGCGGCCCGGTACTTTTCCAGCTGCCTGGAGTTCATCCTCGTTCCAATTGCCACAGGAGCAGTCAGCTGTGAAATAAGGCAGAGTTAACAAGAAGGAAGAGACACGGAGAGCGCCATTAACCCCTGGGCGCCTCACGGGCGGCAGGAGGCACTGCCAGGAGCCACACCACCCTGCGGCCCCATTCTGCCCCATCCTCTGGGAGCCTCGGCCTCCCAGGACCCGGCAGGGAATTCTGGCACCTCCCCCCAACTCGATCCAGGGGCCCGGATCCTGGGAGTCCCCCGGACTTGCTGCCCAGGGACGATCAACAAACCTCCCCTGGTGGGGAAGCTGGGATAGGAGGGGAGGGTCTGCAGGAACCCACTGCCCCCACCCCGCCCCTGTCTTTTCATGTGGGAGGAAACTCTCCCTCCCCCTTCTCCTGAGTAATGATAACCAGCACCGTGAAGCCTTAGGGCGCAGGCGCCATTCTAAACGCTTCATGTATATTAAGCCTCTCAATAACCCTGTGATGTAGGGATCATTAGTGTCCCCATTCTGCAGAGGAGGAAAGGGAGGGCAAAAGGGTAGGATAACTCGCTCCAAGCCACACAGGTACTCAGTAGCAGAGGGAGAAGGTGCTATACCCAGGAGAGCTGACTCCAGGGTCTGTGCCCATGACCACCAGGTCTTCTCTAGCACCGCGGGGACACAGGCGAGACCCCAGAGTTGCTGTCTGGAGGCTCATCACCAAGAAAGGTGGTTGTGGCAGAGCCGGGGGTGCTGAGCTTGCTGTCACCCCCAGAGCTTCCTGGTTCAGTGGTCTTGGTTTGCAAACCAGCTGGCAGACTGGGAGATTGCCTGCCTGTCTGGGGAGCCGCGATGGAGGAGTCCCAGGCCCCCCACCCCCACCCCCCCACTGGTGGTGGGAAATGGGCTTGGGATGCCTGAAGGCAAGCAAAGGGTCCCCGTGGGCTCTGGCCTCCAGCCCTGCCGTGTCCTCACCCTACAATGAGGAGGCTGGACGGAATGATCCGGAAAGGACCTCCTGGCCTGTATATCATGTTCTAGAGGGATGGAAAGGGGACGACGGGTACCTCACCCTCAGCCTCTGAGAGGCATTCCACAGGATGTAACATGTGCTTTAAACTGCCTTGGGTGCGGAGGGCAGTCCTGAGGGAGCTCCCCTTTGCCAGCTGAACCAGTCACCCCCAGTTCCTCCTGGGGAGCCCAAGGAGCATGTGGGAAGGAAAGGCACACTCCCCTAACCCCACCACCCAGGGTGGTGACAGCACCGAGGAGGCCATGACCGACCTCCCTCTTTATGGACAGCTGATGGGGTCTAAAGACCCCTGGCTGGTGTCCAGCTCAGTTTTGCCCTGACTGTGACCTTGGCAAGGCCCTCGTTCTCTCTGCATATCAGTCTTTTCCTCTCCCAGGCCTCTTTACAGGGAAGTGTCCCTCCCCTCAGTCCTGGAGCCCTTCCTTCTCCATCCATACCCACCCCCTTAAGAATCCCACTGTCCTGGCTTGAAACTCCAGCTAATTGCCGATGCCTCCCACATTGATGTCTGCAGCCCTGAGCGCTCCTGAAGTCCAGACGGCTATATACACCTGCCTTGTGCGACGCCTCCACCTGGATGCCCACCAGGCATCTTATAGTTCACAGGTCCTCTCTGACCTCCTGACCTTCCTCCTGCCATCCTGCAGCCAACCATAGGCTTCACCGTCTCCTGAGTGGCAAATCTATCCTTCCAGGTATTCCGGCCCCAAACCTCAAAGTTCGTTTTTACCTTTCTCTTTCTTTATACCCTGCATTCGTTCTTTCAGCAAATCCTCAGAGCTTCTAAGTCGAAATTATTTCCAGAACCTGACCACTGTGCTCTGCCTCTACCTTGACCACCCTGGGCTCTTGGATGTGCTAGCAGCTCCTCAGTGGTCTCCCGAATCCTGCCCTTGCCCCTTCGGGCTGCTCTCAACACGGAAGCTGGGCAGACTCTTGTAAAATGTGAATCTGATCATGTCCCTCCTCCGCTCCAAAGCCCCCAGCAACTCCCACCTCAGCAGAGGGAAGGCAAAGTCCAAACAATAGCCTACAAAGTCCACGATCTGGTCCCACCTCCCTCTTCCTCCCTGACTCCCTCTGCTCCAGCCACTCCAGCCTCTTCACTGTTCTTCCACACTCTTCCACCAGGCCTCCTCCTGCCTCGGGGCCTTTGCATTGACTATTCCTGCCACCTGGAATGCTCTTCCCCCAGATATCTTTGTGGTTGCCTGCCTCGCCGTCTCCAGGTCTCAGCGCTAATACCGTCTCCTCGTGAAGCCCGCTCTGACCACCCTGTTGAGGTCGCAACCCATCCGCCTCCAGTCCCTGCCTTATTTTCCTCCACGGCACCTGTTAGGACCGGCCACGTTATGATGCTTGCTTCTGTATCCTGTCTGTAGTCTGCTGCCCGTCCTTCTGACATCTCATTTCCAGTCCCCCACTCCAGTGTGAGCTTCACGAGCTCGGAGGATGTATCTGTTTTGTTCACTGCCCTATTGCCAGGGCCCAGAACTGAGCCATGCTTCACACTTAGGGCTCGGCGTCTTCTCATCTGGATAAATGAGGCTGAGAACTTAAGAGCCGCGCTGGACAAACTCAAGGCTCGCTCAGGCCGCCACGATCTGTGCATCCTAACGCAGCACTGCGGGCCCCAGGCCCTGGGTCTTGACACTGTAGTCGTCTCCCAGGGCACCCTTGTCCTCTGTCTCCTGGTGACCGCAGTTGCCCCCTGACTCGTCTCCTGCCTCCACTTGTGCGGTCCCAGGTCTTTCTAAGTCAGATGAGATGACTTCCCTGCTGTGAACTGCCCAGTGACCTTCCAGACATGGTGCCTGGACCACTAGGCCCTGCCACTCTCTTGTCCTCTCCCAAATGCGCCCTGGCCTTGGGGGCCTCACACCTACCACATGCTTCCTGAGCAGGGCCTTTGCCGGCACTTTTCCTTCTGGGACGTTCTTGCTCTAGCCGTTTGCATCACAGGCTCCTTCTCATCATTCTGGTTCCAAATCAAATAAATGTCACCTCCTCTGAGAGGCCTCCTAGCCAAAGCAGTGCCCCCAGCCCCCACCCCCTCACCCTCTATCATGCCTCCTTACCCGGTGCCTTATTTGAGATAGCTGTGTCATTGTTGGTGTCTGTATCTCTCCTAGGATGGAACTTGTTGCCTGAATGTCTGGTTTGCTGCTGTGTTCCAGAACAATCTGTGGCTGGCAGGGGGAACCCTTCCCCACACTAGGTTTCTCTGCATTGTCCCCCTGTCTGCTCACCTTGATAACTTCGTTTTCTTCTTCCTCTGTGGGCTCCGCAGGGTCCAGAGGGCCCACTTCCTCAGACCTCTGCTGTACAATCAGGGATTTCTTTTGCCCTTTGTTCCGCTCCTTTTCCTAAGGGCAGAGCACAAATTTGCACAAAACCTGCCATCTCTCCACCGCCCAGATGGCCCTCGCCTGTCTCTGCCCAGGGTGCTAAGTGGTCTGAGCTTCCCACAGGCCAAAAGAGTTCTCCCAGGTGCCTCTACATGAGGAGTTCCAGAAACCCAACGGCTTACAAATGGCCCTCGGAGTCGTGCACCAATAGGTCAACTTGAAGAAGAATCCGTTCCTTTGTAGTTCAAGCATTGCACCCAGATTGTTACTGTTAATTAAGTTAAAATGCTGAAAATAAGGGCTGCCCTTCATGCATATTAAGTGTGGAAATGTGTTTTTCTTCGCAGAGAGCCATAAAAAAGGTGGCAAGACAGCCTCGCCTGGGAGGACGCCATGGGGTGGCCCAGAAGCTGGAGTCCCTGGGAGGTGATTTATAAGAGGCGAGACAGTGAGATGAATTATGGAGGAAGGAGTTTGCAGCTTCTTCAGAGAAATCCCGGTGCCTGGCAATTCTGAGGAGCAAAACCACAGAGCGGATCAACGCAAAGCGTTCTTTGGTTGCCATTTTGCTAGTTTATGTTCTACCGACGTTGATTGTTTCTGCCCAGACCTAAACCTTATGTGACATCCTGCTTGCCAGGTCCCGGGGCACCGAGATCAGACACACCTCAATCCTTTGGCTTCTCTAATGACCCCCTTGGGATTCAGCTCTGGGCCTTGCCTGGGACACGGTGATTCTAGAACAATTGGTTGTCCCTTCTGGAGAGGAAGCCGGTGGTAGAGAAATTAGGTTTAGAGAGCCTGCTGCCTCTCTTCCATATTTCTATGTCTACCCCTGAAGAAGGGGAGCTGGGGCCGGCCTTGCCTCTGCAAAGGACATAGGCCACTGGGTATGTGGAAGCTTGCCCCTGACAGAGTATGGAGGTGCAGAGGCCATGCGACCTCCCAGAGAACGGATTCGTGTGTTTGTCCCTACTGGAGCCGAGTCTCAGACAGGTGGGACACGACAGTCCCATCCAGCTCCTCAGGTCAAAGAGAAACAAATATCTACACAAGATACTCAGAACCGCTTGACATCTAAAGTAAAAGGCACGGGGAGCCAGTCTGGCAATCCAGTTTTCCAGAGGCCCTGCTGCCTGAGTTCCATTAAGCCTGTCTTGTTTTCTTCCGGGTTTTTTTTTTTTTTAATATTTTTTAAAATGTTTATTTATTTTTGAGAGAGAGAGAGAGAGAGAGAGAGAGACTGCATGTGAACAGGGGAGGAGCAGAGAGAGAGGGAGACACAGAATCCGAAGCAGGCTCCAGGCTCCGAGCTGTCAGCACAGAGCCCGATGTGGGGTGCGAACTTGCGAGATCATGACCTGAGCCAAAGTCGGACGCCCAACCGACTGAGCCACCCAGGCCCCTTTTCTGGCTTCTAAAGAAGAGGCTCTGACCAGCACTCCGTGGGGGACCAACCCCTCGCCCCCTCCTTCTCTCTGAAGACCCCTGCTCAGTTCTCACCTTTTCCCTTCCGACACCCCAGGGAGGCTTCTCCCGCCTCTGAACTTAGCACTTAACCATCAGCATCACTTACTGGGCAATTAATCCCGTCCTGCCTTGTGCCGTGTCCCTTTGTTTTCTATTGTTAGCGAATTTTTCATACGATTGTATCTTGGCTCCTGAGCCTGCTCCTTGAAGACGGAGGTTCCTCGATTTCCTCGCATGCCTGGCCTCTCACCCAGGGTGGCCCTTTGTACTACGGAGATGCTCAGCAAATGTTTATCGGCTTGTTAATTGAAAATTTCCTCTGAAGGATGGGCAGGGTGGGAAAAGATGTCACTTGTGGGAGCCGCTGTCACCTTTGATTGGTGCTAGTGGGGAATGAAGGCCGCAGGGAGGCAGCTGGAGTTTGGGGTCAGCTTGGGTCTGGGTCCTTCATGATCCCCTCGATGTCACTGATGCCAGCTATGCAGCTGATTAAACGTGGGTTTCCCCCAAGGGACACTTGTGCCTTAGAGAGACTGACACCACTTCAGCGCTGAGCAGCTGTGAGTCACTTGGACCACGCTGGGGAGGCAGGCAGCCTGGGGGATTTCCTACCCGAATCCTCTGGAGCTCGCTGTGGGTGAAGATGGGAACGAAGGCTTCCGTCTGGGAGGCCAGCATGACGGCCACGTGCACCATCAGCAGGACAGCCACGGCCTTGCGGGACACCATCCTGGGGCTGAACAACGACAAGAAGCTCTTGTCAGGTTCACGGCGCGCGCCCTGCCGATAGCTGTGACGTTGAGCAAGCCGCTCGGCCTCTCCTCGTGTGGGCCGGGTGTGGGGCTTTACCAGAGGAGCTCAGAGGCCCTTCTCTGCCCCAGAGAGGTGAACAAGTGCCTGGGAGAGGCCGTCCTGCCCCCGTCACACAACTGGGGGAGAAGCATCCCACACGCCAGCCACCCTCGTTGTTGCCGGTGAGGTCTTCCAAAGCTTCCAAAGCTCGTGAAGGGGGAAGGACTCCATGTCTCAGAAGAAAAACTCTAGATTAGCAACAGAATGGTGCCCCAAGACTCAGGCAGCCCTCACTGCTCCCTGGGATGGACCCAGGCCCTGATGACCCTGGGTGTCCCCGGGAGCACCAGGCGAAGACCTTGGGTCTGAAGAGAAAGAGGCTGGGACCCTTTGCCCCGGGGGAAGGCAGAGCCAGATGGAAATTTTCAGCAGGGAGCAGCCTCCCAGGGCTGGGAGTGGGGTCTCCACCCCTCTGGGGCCAGCGCATGCTCGGAAACAGGACTCTTTTGAGCCCCAGCTAGCTGCCTGTTGGTTACCATCTAGAAACGACAAGAGTTCACCTCTGCCCTGCACCTCCCTCCACCCCACCTCAGAATGCCACGAGTGCTGGGGGTGCCTGCGTGCCTGTGTGGGGGCCTCCTGTGTCCCAGGATGGGAGCAGGTCTGGAATGGTGGGCCGGAAGGTGGGCCGCCGACAGTTGCCAGGGACCAGGTGGGTGTGGTGACCTCAAGAGTGCAACGGCTTAAGAAATGGGGTCAGAGGGTGCCTGGGTGGCTCAGTCGGTTGAGCATCCAACTCTTGATTTCAGCTCAAGTCATGATCTCAGGGTCATGGGCTCAAGGCCTGCCTTGGGCTCTGCGCTGAGCATGGAGCTTGCTTGGGATTCTCTCTCTGCCCCTACCCTGCTCATGCTCTCTCTCTCTCTCTCAAAATAAATAAATATTAAAAAAAAAAAAAAAAGAAAGAAAGAAAGAAATGCGGTCAGTTGGGCAGGCTTCAGGCCCTGTCGGGATGGTCCAGTGGCAGGGGTTGGTGAGGGCGCTTCCTGCTGGGTGCCAGCCTTAGTTGATTCCGTAAGTAATTACCCCGGTGCTCAGTGTCCCCTTCTAAGCCCTCTCTCACATGATCCTCCCACTCATCTGGGAGCAGATGAAATCTGGGGAAGGGAGGAAGCCTAGAGGAGTGAAGACCTAGGGAGGGGCCAGGCCCCATAGTGAGGAAACGAGACCAGGGGCGGCCCCTGCTGCAGCCCGGCGTGGGGGTGATCACAGGGTTGCAAATAAAGAGCTTTGGGGGAGTCGGCCCGGGGCTGCTGGTGGGAGAGGGTCGTGCCCTGGACTGGCCTCTAAGTTTCTCTGCGGGTCCAACCCCAAATCCCCCTCTGGAGAGGATCTTCTAAGGTTGCGGGCTTGCATCCTGCCTCTTCCCTGGGACCTGTCTCCTCCGTCATCTGAAGCCACTGCTATGAAGCAGGACGCTCCCTCTGCCTTCTTGCGATCCTTCCTTCTGCCCCGTCCTACTTTCTCTCTCCATCTGGCGAACACTCCACGAGAAAGGATGAGAGAGCTCAGGCAGCCAAAGCCTCCCATGCCAGCTACATACAAATTCCTAGTGGGGTCAGAAGACCGCTCACCCACTGAAGGCGGACCCTCGGGAAGCCGAGACCCAGCCCCGGGAGGATCTGGAGGGGAACAGAGGATGGGTGGGGGGTGGAGAGCTCCCAGGCACTCTCCCCTTCCCCGTTCCTACGCTTCCCCGATGGTGCGTCTGTGAAGCCCTGTTTCCCTCCCAGTGGGGACGGATATGTCACATTTATGGCGTCCCATTTCCTTCACAGAGATGCTATAGAGCCCTTTTCATTCTGGTGTTCGCATTTCATTCGCTCCATAAGAATCAATAAAAACTTTAAATAAAAAAAGGCAAAATCCAATTGCTGCTCATTTTCTTGATCCAACTGGCAGTTGGCATGTCACCTACATTCATTTGTGTTTCTGGGAGCTCGGAGTGGGAGAGCTTTTCACTGTGTGATGAGCCAGTGACGTCCCTTTTCCATCTCCAGCGATGGGGCTCCAGCCTACAAGTGATCAGCTCTGGATAAGCGGGCACCTGTCTCCTTCCTCCCCACCCATGGTACCACCCGACCTGGCAAGAGTTGCCCCGTCCTGTAATCTCTTTAGGGACCAGCTTTCTCCTGAACTTTCCAGAGCAAAGCCTTCGTGCCAAGCGGGGTCCGGTGTCCATGCTGAGCCCTGGCTTCGGTACCTGGCCTGCAGTCAATGGCATCACGCATCCCAGACAGCCTCCTTTTTATCAGGATTTGCACCCACCCCTCCTCCCTCCAGCTTCCGTGCCTCCGGGGCTGTCCTGCCTGTGCTCCCACTATGTATGGCTTCAAGCTGCTTCTCTGGAAATCAGCTCAGGGCTTTCAGCCGGAAGCCTAGTTAAGTATTTGAAGGTGGCAGAGGGACATAGGGGAGATCTCTGGACTGGGCTGGTTTCTGCCTTGGGGCTCAGGCCGAACTCCCCCTCCCCCCGCCCCTCTCCTCTGTGGCTACTCACAGCAGCACGGTCTGGGTGGCACTGACCTTGTCTGTCTCTGCTCCTCCTTTGGTATCTGGCATATCTGACCCGCCCTTATATCTGCTATCTGGCTGGTCTGATGGGCCCTCTAGCCCTCCCTTGGGAGCCCGTTAACCTTTGGCCACACCTTGGGGGCTTTGGGTGGGGAGCCTGGATTCTCGAAGCTCACGGAAACAACAGGCAGGGCCTGGCACGTCGTTGGACTTCTGGGGCTTTCCCGGAAGACGACAGTCAGGATTTGGTGGAGGCCAGCTTCCACCCAGATGGCACTTTCCCGTCCACTTAGAACTTAGCTGCCGCTCAGAGGGTCGTTTTAACAAAAGCCCTTTCTTTTTTGTTACTTAAATATATGATGTTGTTGAGTGTCTTCAGGCCAGCTCTTTAGTGATCGGATTCTCTGTTGGGCTGTCAGAGAGAGTGCTGTATTAGAAAGATAACTTGCCTTCAGCCTCCCCCCCCCCCCCCCCCCCGCCGAAGCCCCTCACAAAAGAAAGAAAAGGCTCAGGAGTGTGTGGCAGTTTAAAGTGACTAATGAAAAGACAATGACAGTCTAGACCCAGGGCTGTGGAGCAACAGAGACTCTGTGGGAGCCAAGAAAGCATGTAAGGTGTGTGATACAGAAGGTTTATGGGTTTGTAGCTTAAATGGGGGAGATGAGACACCTATCCAGGCACGTTTCATGGTAATCGTATAACTCAAATGGTGAAGTGAAAGATTTAAACAGGGGAGAGATGAATGTAATCTGGAGTCAGGGCTTACTGCTGCTGCTGGCCAGTGCCGTTTCTGGAACACGGTCCGGGAATGCTTGACACGCATGTTCTAATGAAGCCTCAGCGATGCCATGACGTTGGTGCTCTTAATTGTCCCATTTTGCAGATAAGGTAACCGAGGCACAATGAAATAGCTCCTCGGTGACCCCACTGTAAGGTCTCTCTCTCTCTTTTTAAGTCAGCTCTACTCTCTATGTGGGGCTCAAACTCACAACCCTGCCCTGAGATTGAGAGTTGCATGCTCTACCGACGGAGTCAGCCAGGGACCCCCAAGGTCTCTCTATACAAGGGTCAAGGCTGGTCGTGGCCAGACATGGCAGAGGATGGGAGTGGGGGCTTCTGGGACACAGGGCATACGCAGGAATAAAGGATGGCATAGGATGGCAGGGTCTCCCTGTGGGTTGGGAGAGGGTCATTCTTGGGTCTGAGTGTGGGCGTTCTTAGAAACCAAGCAGAAGGATTTGGATTCGATGGGGGGAGAAACGGGGGCCCTCATAGTGCCTTGAATGGGCTTAGTGGTTGGGTCTGGTCATCAGGGCAGGGCGAGGAGAATCTGGGAGGTGGCTGGGGCAGACTGAGGGTGAAGTCCAGAGGGTCTGGGCTAGCAGAGGCCATTTCTCCAGGAGAACCTCACTGGCCATTAGCACCTTCCAGAGACGCTGCCCCAAACATTCAGATGGGGATTGCTTCTTGTCCAGGAACCCCTCCCCCCTCAGTCCTCCAGTCTGCTGTGGCTTTTCCTCTCAGAAAGAAACAAGTGCAGGTGCTTCAAACCCAGCCCACATAACCTCTAAACCCCCGGCTCAGCAAGGCTTCTGGCCAGCAGGGTCTCTGCATTCTACTCTGACGCCAGGTTAGACCTCGTCCAGCTCGCTGGATCGCCGCCTGTTGTCAGACGGGTGCACTGGGTCTCTGCAGTCTTTGAGATTTATCGCAGAGAAATTAGAGCTTAAAACGCCAGGGCTTGGAACTGAGATGCCACTGCCCGCCCTGCCCCAGGTTGCAAGAGTGGCTTTTAAGACCAGGTCACAGACCTTGGTAGGGACAAGGTTAGCAGGAGGGTAATGAAGGAGCCCACCACCTACCCAGGCTCTGGGAGGCTCGTCTGCACAATGGACTCCTGTGGGGCGGGGCGGGGGGCCAGGGAACACGTCAGTTTCTGTGTCTCTCATGCATACACCAGGGGCAGGCCAACTATGGCCAACGGGCCAAATCCAACCTGCCACTTATTTTTACATAGCTTACGAGCTACAAGTAGTTTTTACATTTTTAATAATTCATAAAAATCAAAGGAAGAATAATATTTGGTGATATGTGAATATATATGAAATTCAAATTTCTGAGTCCATAAATAAGGTTTCATTGGAACACAGCCACTCCCATTCATTTGCTTATTGTCTATGGCTGCTTTGGGGCGACAACAACAGAGCTGAATAGTTGGGCAGAGACATTAAGACCCACAAAGCTGAAAAGATTTATTATTTGGGCCTTCTAGAAAAAATTTGCTTACCCCTGACTTCGACAGTGTCTGGAGTGTGGAAGGTGCTTGATATGTAAAAAATAACAGCCAGACATCAGCTTTTTGCAATCTCACAACATACACTGTGAAGCTGGTATGGATATTATTCCATTTTACAGGTGGGAAAACTGAGGTGAAACAATGGGCTCAAGGTCACAGCTATCAAAATGGCACGGCCAGGATTCAAAGTTTGGCTTCAGAGGCCACTGTGTTTTTTTGCCGCTTGATGCTTGATGAGTGAGCAGGTAGGATGTCTACAGCTGGGAAAGGCCCTTAACAGTGAGTGCCTTGTGGCAATTCTACAAACCCACCACTTTCTCCTAAGCCAGGCCCACCCCCCTTCCCCCCTCCCCCCGCAAGGTATCTGAGCACAGTGCAGTCTGAGCTGACCACCTGGGACAAGCACAGGTTGTTCTGGTGTGTTCTTAGTTTTGGAGAGCCAGGAAGGGCTGCAGCTGGTGGGCCAGGCCGTCCACCAAGCACAAGGGGAAATTCGAAGCCTCTGCTCACCACCCCTCTGCACCAGGGCTCTGAGACCTGGGCCCTGCCTCTGCTGGGCCAGTCCAGGCTTTGGTCCAGAAACACTCTAAGAAATGATGGGAACCTCGGAACCCGAGACAGGCCTGCAGTGAGAGATGGGGAGAAAGGAGGTGCAGGAAACAGTAAATAATCTGGGATCAATTCTCTGGGCGTGAATTGCATTATCCTGGAACTCTCCCGTGATTCAGTACTTCTGATCCAAGCAATTTGCAATATTACAGTATGAGATCTGCAGTTTGCCCTGGAAGAAAGGCAAATCAGGGTTCACAGTGAGCCACTCCTTGGAACGTAGAGGAGGACGTGGACTCATGGGGGGCTCTGCTCTGGGGTCACAACCTGCAAAGATGAAGGGGCCTCTCCTTCGTGCCCCTCTTGGCTGTGGATCTTGAGGGTCAGCCCTTCAGGGAAAGTGTCTCCCCGGGGAAATGTCTTCTCTCTCCTCTCTGCTGGGTGCCTTGGCCCTCAACGTGTATTTTCCACGGTCACGGGTCGTGCTTCAGAAACGGAGCGATGGGTGGATAACAAGCCTAATAACGACTACTTTGTCTTTACCATGTACACCGTCTCTCCCTACAAATGCTCAATTAGTGGCTATTTTTCCAGCTAGAAACTGGACAAAAGCAAAAGGGAGGTATAATCTAATGTCCTTCATTCTCCAAACGGGAGTTGCCACGGACGTGCAGCGGCCGAAGCAGAGGGGAGGCGAAAAACCCACCCACATGTGGACACTTGATTGCCTCTTTCCCCCATGTTGGGCAGAAGTATTAGCCGTTAAGCTCTCCTCTCCTCCTGACCTTGAAAATATTGTTTGCTGGGTACTGCCATAACATCTTCATTAATGGCCTGGAACAGGGAGGCAATGGCATGTTAATTAAATTTGCAGATGATACTAAATTGGGAGATGTAACAAACATCAGGAGGACAGAGACCTAATATGAGAAGACGTTGGGAGCTCAGAACTACAAGCTGGAAAAGGCCAGGTGAGCTGCTGGACATATGTCATCAAGGCCCCGGGGACACAGGATGAAGATATGGATGGCGAGGGGAGACCAGCAAAGAAGGAAAGCTGCAACTGGGGGCCCTTGGAAGGAGGCATGGAGGTGCACACATGGTTGTGTTTTCCAGATGGTTCCCTCAAAGAGGCAGAGGACGGTGGCCAGGGGAAGACAGAGTTCAGATGAGCCAAAATAGCCCCAGGATGGCTGGGAGTGCCAAAGCTTAAGGTATAAAAATGAAAAATGAAAGATTTCGAAAAGGCCGGCTTGCCCGAATGCTGGTAAGAATTAAATGTGCACCGCTGACGTTAAGCGCAGGCCAAGGAGAGGCAAAGAACACAGCGTCAAGTGCAGGAGTGGTGCGGGGGAGGGGTCCCTCGTGGAGCTGGAGGTGTGTGACTGGGCTCATGAGCAAAAATACTAGTTGATGGTGATGGCACTTGAAACTAGGGCAAGCAAAGCACTGAGAGATGTATTTTAGGCAGCAACTGTGCCCTGGCCCATGGGACGCGGGCTTTGGTGACCTGTGGGGTATTTTTATTCTTTTCCTTCTATGGCTCAGGGTCTTTTTTCAGAAGTCACAAATGATTTGTCGAGAAATGATACACAGCGGACACCATACCCCGAGAACCCCTGATGTAGAAATAGTGTGCGTGGAAAGGAAAACAAACTCGGACAGGGTCTGTCCAGAATTAATGTCCAATTTGTTGAGCTTCTTGTGTGTTACATCTGATACTCGAATTAACATTCCTGCATCTCCGATTTCCTGTTGAGTCCATTCAATGTGCACCGACAACCTGGACCCAAAACAATCCAATAAAATGCTTTCCTGTTCAGTTCAGCTTTGTGGACTATTGACAGTGTGCACAGAACTTGGGGGCTCGGTTGAGTTTTACAATAGCATTCCTGCCGACTTCCCGGTCAATACTTCCCCGGGTGGTTAATACACTCCTAGAAATGTCCCAGTCGCTAACTTGCTTCTGGGTTCCCTTTCTATTTATGGGGGTTTATCGCCAAAGCTGCTGCTATAAAACTTCAAAAAGAGGTCACATAACTTTTTTTCCAGGGACAGGATGCAGGTGCTAAGAGCTGGGTCTATGGGCTGACTCTGGTGGGATTTGTTTTTTTCTGTTCTTTCTGTTAATTGAGCTGGCGACATCAAGTCGCCTTGTAATTGAATTTTAAATATATGTATTTATATTTTTATGGAGGTGATGGGTGTGTGTGAAGAGAAAGCAGATGGCTTTGGAAGTGACGAATTAATTATAAGGGAAGGCAAAGCCTCTGTCTCCTCTTCAACTCCTTCAGGGCAGGTGGCTCCCAGCACCCTGATCCGAGGGCACGAGGCATTGGAACACGGAGGCAGGGACAGCTGACAAATTTTCATAAATGATTAAGGAAGTCTGTGGTTGAGAAAAGTTTGTGCTTTCGTGTTTAAGAAGGAAAGAAGTCTTGGTAGAGGTTTTACGCCGTGTGGATGGGAGCCAAAATCATTTCAAATGTCAGCCTAATCCAGGGTAGATTCAGGTAAAAGGAGCTGGCTGTCCAAACTTTTTTCTTCCAGTGCATCAACCGACCTCTTCCAGTGACTCCCCCACATCTGCTGGGCTGATGGGTTTTGGATTTGGGGGGCTGCCAGTGGCTGCTAATGGCAACAGCGAGTCACATGCGGCTTCTGCGGTTGACAGCTGTGGCAGTCACACGGACCTCCTTCCCGTCAGCCCACTCTGGAGGTGAGTGGCAGGGCTAGGAGGGGATTCTGTTTCTTCTGGGGTCCATGGCTAGGGCTGGGTGGCCAGGTGGGGTCTGGGCGAGTGTGGTGGACGGTGCACGGTGGAGGAGGGTGAGTTCACCCAGGAATTGAGCAGAAATTGTTTGCTGCTCAGGTCTGGTGCTCCAGCCCCTTCATAGATGTCTGGCTGAGCAGAGACCTGTTCTGCCACCACACTGAGCATGCGGCTCAGGTCCTAAACCCTTGTGGTCTCTTGTGTGCCACATCTAAGTGAGGTACGTGTCAAATGGGCAGGTCCTAAAATCTCAGTGGGGATAGTAGGGTGAGCCAGAGGCACCACAGGAGCCAGGACGGGGCAAGACGAACTTGGAGAGAGTGATGTAGATAGATAGCGGCAAGGCTGGCTGCTTCTACCGGGATCTTAAACAAGAACTGCCCAAAGCAGCTCTGAAGACAGGGGCGTTAGAGCTCAACCTCACCTCCCCTGGCAGCGCCCATTCCTCTTTTTGTCCTTTTTTACTCCCTAGAGTAATATTCCTTTTGGAAGAGCAACGAAGTTACTGGGAAACTGCAGCCAAACAACACTGCAGGACTTTGAGAGAACGCCCCCAGGTCCCAGGCAAGGCCCAATCACAGAGGTAATTCATTTCATCATTATTCACCCAGGGCTCATCTCATGAATGTTCAACTGTCAGAACTGAATTCCACCCCAAAGAAAAGCTATCCTTAGAGAAGATTTGCAGTTGTTCTTTGTAAAAGAGAGAGAAAAAAGGGGGAATTTATTTAAAATAGGCACATGTAAGCTCCCAAGGGGCAGGAGGTATAAATTGCAAGAACAGCTCCAATCAAACTTGAATCCTCCCGGTTTAGGATTTTCCTAAGGAGGATGGAATATGAAAGGGAACCCAGTATCCCTACTCACTTCCAAGTCACATCAAGGCAGTCAGCTTGTGACAGGAAGATTACCTGCAGGAGGGCTTTATTTGATGGGAAAAGGGTTACCGTCATTTTAGCAGATTAGAAATTCTCTGGGTCTCTTAGGAATGAAAAGAAAATTCAGAGCTTTTACATGAAGGAGTGTGCATAAACCCCCTTTAGACGCTGGAAACAAAAGGAGGAAATGGCCAGACTTGCTTTGTGTTCAGTACACAAGGTCATGAGGATCATGAGGTTTTTTTTTTAATTTTTTTAAATGTTTATTTATTTTGGGGCGCCTGGGTGGCTCAGTCGGTTAAGCGTCCAACTTCAGCTCAGGTCATGATCTCACAGTCCATGAGTTTGAGCCCCACATCGGGCTCTGCGCTGACAGCTCAGAGCCTGGAGCTTGCTTCGGATTCTGTGTCTCACTCTCTCTCTGCCCCTCCCCTGCTCATGCTCTGTCTCTCTCCGTCTCAAAAATAAAATAAAAACATTAAAAAAAGTTAAATAAATGTTTAGTTATTTTTGAGAGAGAGAGAGAGAGAGAGAGAGCAAGGGAGGGGCAGAGAGAGGAAGAGACACAGAATCTGAAGCAGGCTCCAGGCCCTGAGCTGTCAGCACAGAGCCTGACGCGGGGCTCGAACTCACGAACCGTGAGATCATGACCTGAGCCGAGGTCGGACACTTAACTGACTGAGCCACCCAGGTGCCCCGATCATGAGTTTTATGATTCTCATTTTATGGATGGTCTTGCTGCGTTGTGGGTAATGGGGGGGAAGGGTAGGACTATGACAAAATCTTCAGCCATTGAACCAATCAATGGATAGTTAATGATCACCTATGCAGGGTTCGGCTCTGTGCTAGGCACTGGGTTGGGTGGGGGCAGTGGACACTGATAACATAAGCACAACACGTCCCTGCAGGACCATTTGCTCTGGTTGAGAAGGAAAGATGACAGCAAGGAACCAAGGCTGGACACCATGAGATGGCAGTAAGCTCTGGAGGACTCCAGAGGAGAGAACTTCCTTGAGGTCAGAGTCATCAAGGAGGGCTTCCGATGCCTGTGGGGTGCACGAGCAGTATGGTGGGAAGGCACATGAGCCTCAGAAACCTTCTCCACCACTGTGCCACCATCTCTCCCTTTCCCTTCTTTCTCTTCCCTTGTTGCTACATCCCTCTGCCCTCCGCACCTCCCCACATCCCACCTCCACCCTCCCCAGAGACTGAAGACACATTTCAGGCCAGCCGTGTTATTGGATTTTAAATGATGCTATGGCTTTTTAATTCTTGCTTTAATTGCCTTTCCATGCAGGGCACTGAGAATGGTTGATTACCAGGCAACTGGGCCTGGCGGTGACATTCCTTATCCGATGTCCCTTCAAGCTGCAGTGAAAGGGACATGCTCTCGGGGCCTCAAGGGTGCACTTTTCTTAGGCCTAGCCCTCAGCGTCCTCCAGCCTGCAGGCGCCTAAGTGGCTTCCCCGGGCCCGGGGCGCTGTCCGTGGTGCTGAGGATCCCAGGCTGCCCCGCTGAATCAGGCTCCCTGGCCACCCCAGGGCACTCTTTCCTGCCGCTTCCGAACTTGGAAGGCTGAATAATTTACACCAATGGGTATATTTCCTTTTTCCCAATGGACAACAAAACATCCTCTGCTGCATCTCTGGAATGATTACCCCTCATTCAAGGGTACTCAGTGACCCTGCTGGGAGCTGGGAGAACAAGAGAGGAGTGTGGGCAGGCTCCGCTGTGGTGTTCCTGCTGTGGGTGGTGTCCTCTATTAGCACGCAAGACAGAGGAGCCCTGAGAAGAAGAGGCAGCCCTGGCGCCCATGCCCAACCCTCCTCCCCTCTGCCTCTGGCTTTGTCAAGCCCGTATGGGGACAGGAGGTCCAATTTGTCCCCTTATCACTGATGATAGGCCCAGCACTGTGCCAAGAAGGCCC
This sequence comes from Lynx rufus, assembly GCF_022079265.1. Lineage (NCBI taxonomy): Eukaryota > Metazoa > Chordata > Mammalia > Carnivora > Felidae > Lynx > Lynx rufus. The sequence goes on along the minus strand of NW_025814878.1, from coordinate 113,671,800 downwards.
TACTTTGTCCTAAAACACAGCTGCTTATCAAGGCCAGGCTGTCACAGACAGTGGCACCACACAGACCCACGCAGGCAGATGCTGCGTGGGGACAAGAGGGCTCATTAGAGGATGAAACCGTCTGGGTGTGTCGCTAACTGTGCTGGTGGGCAGCAGGCCTTTCCTTCACCCTCCAGCTCACAAGCTGCCATCCCTGAGGTCCTGCCTACAGTCCTACCCCCCTGAGGTCCTACCCCCCCCCCCCAGTCTGGGATCCAGCTTCAAGCTGTAGTCCATCCTGTCAGTTTAGACGAAAGAATAAACACTAGCGGTCATATCACCCCTAGGCACAGCTGGACCGGCCAAAGAACCTGTAGGAACACAACCCCACTGGCTTACAAGTAGTGAATCAGCACACCCCAAAGACACCATCTCCATGTGCCTGATGAACCAGATCTACCTAATAAAATCTCTAACATAAAAAATAAAGATATTTTTCGGATTCCAAGTTTCTTGAGATGGAAGAAACCTCTGGGGAGCCAGACAAAGCTCCACCAGAGCACCTGCTAGTGTGACCTCATGGGCCTCCAATCAACAGCATCCACTTTCTCAGGAGACCCTGGACCCCAGGTTTGCCCTTAAAAATCCTCACTTATGGGGTGCCTGGGTGGCTCGGTCAGTTAAGCATCCGACTTCGGCTCAGGTCACGATCTTCTGGTTTGTGAGTTCGAGCTCCGCGTCTGGCTCTGTGCTGACAGCTCTGAGCCTGGAGCCTCTGCTTCAGATTCTGTGTTTCCCTCTCTCTCTGCCCCTTCCCCCTCCCCCAAATAAATAAACATTAAAAAAATTTTTTTAAATCTCACTTACAAACCATCAGGGAGTTTGGAACTTTTGAGTGTTAGCTTCCTATTCTCCTGAGTGGTACCACACCAGTAAATAGCCTATGTTTCTTCACTGCAAACACTCGATGTCAGTTTTTATTGGCTTGCTGTGCAGTAGGTGGGCAAATTCTCTCTTGATTCAGTTATAAGCTCAGGTTCCAGGGAGGGGTGCCCATGCACCACCTCCCTTGACCCCTGCTCTATCCTGCTGGCTGCCTCTCTGGGTTTCTATCTCTTCTCTAAACATTCTTTGCTTCCTCTCTCATACCCCTTTCGTTGAGTAGCTTCATCAGATGGGCCCTTGTCCACAGATGTCAGCCACCTCTTTCTACCATTTTTGTTTCCCCCGGAGAACTTAATCCACCTGGAAACCTCCTGTAAAAAGATCCATGGTCACAGTCAATGACCAGGGGACTGAGTGTCTGTAAGAAACAGGAATGCAGTCTATTTCCTTGAGGGCTAAACTCTCTCTGGGACAGAGGCGGGCAGAGGGCTGGGTCATGGAGGGGTGTATTCGAGAGAACCAAGGAGGCCACTATCTCTTTTTCAAACTTGCTGAGGCCATCTCCAGTGTGTGTCTTCTTCAACAGCACCAAGCAATTCTGTGACACCAGCTGGTGCCCTCCAATTTAAACTCAATTCTGACACTATCTCCCTCGAGGGCTCACCCCCACAAGACTGCCCTCATTTCAGATACCAATTAGAAGTCCAGCTTGTTACCTGGGCTTCGGACTGGCTGGCTATAAATCGGAGATTCCTCATGACCCTCTCTTTGGGTTTGATTTGCTCGCAGAAGTCAGCTTCCGTGACTGGTAAGCTTATGTTTACCAGGGTATTATAAAGGATACAGATGAACAGCCAAATAAAGAGGTACGCAGGATGGGGTCCAGAAGGGTCCCAAGCACAGGGGCTTCTGTTTCAGTGGAACAGGGTACATCACCCTCTTGGCATGTGGATGTGTTCCCAGCTCATTAGCTCTCCGAACCTGTCCTTTTGTCTTTTTTATAGGAGTTTCATTACATTGGCATGGAGTTTAAATCATTGGCCATCGGTGGCTGAACATGATCTCCAGCCCCTCTCCCCTCCCTGGAGGTGGAGGAGAGGGGCTGAAAATTCCAATCCTCCAATAAGTGGTTGGTTCCCCTTGGCAACCAACCCCATCCTTAGGTGCTTTCCAAAAGTTACCTCATTAACATAAACCCTGGTGCAGTAGAAGGGGTTTGTGATGAATAACAAGGCACTCCTTTCATCTTTGAGGCTCTGGGGCTGCCTCAGGAGCCAGAAAACAAACATTGTAACAAAAGATGCTCCCATTGTTCTTCTCGCTTAGGAAATTCCAAGGGTTTTAGGAGCTCTCTGTGGGGAAGGAGGAAGACCAAGTATGTATTGCTTATTATGAATCCCAATATCACTCCACCATTAGGGAGCACTCTCCTAAATGATGGGTGGGGTTGGGGGACTTCAGGACAATTTGGTGGGGTGGAGGGGCAGAGGCAAGAGAGCTCCCCCCAACCCAGACTGTCCAAGCTGGAGGGGGAGACGAGGAGGGCCCAGGGGCTGGAGGGAAGTCTTGGCAGGAGAGGACTCAGGAGCCAGAAGAATGGGGGCGGGCGCTGACATCAAGCCTCCCAGCCTGACATCGCCCGCATCCCCCCACCATCATGACACTGTCATTGTCAGAGCGGGTGTGACAGGCTCCACCCGGCAGTCCCACTTTCATCTCCAGCATTTTAATTCGCTGATTTAACATTTCTCCAGGACGAAGGATTGATTTTTCCCCCCACTTGATTTCTTAGGGTTCGTCTCTTCATTGTTTTTCTTCTAAAAGAATAAAGCCAAAGACAAGCACCTGTCTTTTAGGCTTTTGCTGAAATTTTGCAGCTGTGGATGGTGAAGGGGGGGTGGGTGGTAGAAGGAGGTGCGTTTGGGGGAAGGCACACAGAGGGACTGGATTCCTGGGCCTGAAGTTGAGCCCTGCCTCTAGGAGAAGCACCCCCTGGAAGATGCTGAGCCTGGGAAGGAGGCGGGGGGTGGGGCTGGCTTTGGAGGGTGCCCCCTTGGGGAAGCAGCCCCACGTAAACTACCTTGACAACACCTGGGCTCTGAGAATGTGTTGGCCCTGAAGGTTGGCTTTGAGGTCACCCATCACAGCTGACTGGAGCATGGCCTGGACACCTATTGGACACAGCAGCAGCTCCCTTACCCCTCCCATCCCTGTAGCATGGAAAGTGAAATGAGTAAGAGGACTGTGGGAAGCAGGGATCATGAGGCATCTTTCCTCTGTGAGGGTGAGCCCTGACACAGACTGTAGAGGCAGGAAAGAACTTGACCATATTCTAGAAACCGACAGGTCAGTGTGGTGTGGAATGAACCACGGCAGGAGCTAGTGGGAGGTGGGTAAGCTGGGGATAAAGAGAAGGCAAGAGCTGGATCATGCAGTGCCTGAAGGTCACCTATGGATATTTATCATGCTTTGGCTATCCAGCATCCACCCTTCCTCCCTTCTGGGACAAGGAAGGGAAAGCGAGGGGCCAGATTCTTTCTCTCTTGGCTGGGATATGGCACTTGACCTGCCTTGGCCAGCTGCTCCCTCCTGCCCTGGACTTTGAGTCTCCAGTAGCCAAAGATGGGAAGAAAGTCAGGCTGTCTCTGGGTGGTGATGGGGAATGTGGGGCCTAGGAGCCTTGGGTATGTTCTGTCTTGGCTGTTCCTGCCAAGAGATGCTTCTTGTCTCTTTTCCAAACCTAGAGTCTCCCGTCATGAATCCTGAGGGCTGATATCCCCCAGCAGAGCCTTTTTTTCCCCTTAAACTAGACAGAAGTAGTTGGTGTTACATATGAATGAACATATCTTGACTGACCCTGGACGGCAGTCTGGATTCAAATGGGATGCCACTGAGGGGTTTTAAGTAGGGATCTTATATTTTATTTATTTTTTTCTTCAAAATTTTATTTAAATTCTAGTTGGTTAGCATACAGTTTGCTTTCAGGAGTTGAATTCAGTGATTCATCACCACATATGACACCCAGCGCTCATCATAACAAGCGCCCTCCTTCATACCCATCACCCATCTAGCCCATCCTCCACCCACAACCCTCCATCAACCCTCAGGTTGTTAAGAGTCTCTTATGGTCTGTTTCCCTTTCTCTCTCTTTTTTTCCACTTCCCATATGTTCATCTGTTTTGTTTCTTAAATTCCACCCGAGTAAAATCATATGGTGTTTGTCATTCTCTGACTTATTTTGCTTAGCATAATACATCCTAGCTCCATCCATGTCATTGCAAATGGCAAGATTTCATTCTTTTTGATGGCTGAGTAATATTCCAGTGTGTGTGTGTGTGTGTGTGTGTATATATATATATATATATATATATGTACATATATATATACACACACACATATATATATATATATGTATATATATATACCACATCTTCTTTATCCATTCTTCAGTCAATGGACATTTGGTTTCTTTCCATAGTTTCACTATTGTTGATAATGCTGTTATAAACATCAGGGCGCATGTCCCTCTTTGAACTGTATTTTTGTATCCTTTGAGTAAATACCTAGTAGTGCAGTTGCTGGGTCGTAGGGTAGTTCTATTTTTAACTTTTTGAGGAACTTCCATACTGTTTTCCAGAGTGGCTGTACCAGTCTGCATTCCCACCAACAGTGCAAGAGGTTTCCCTTTTCTCTGCATCTTATTTCTTGTGTTGTTAATGTTGGCCATTCTGACAGATGTGAGGTGGTATCTCATCGTGGTTTTGATTTGTATTTCCCTGGTGAGTATCTTCTCGGGTGTCTGTCAGCCATCTAGATGTCTTCTTTGGAAAAATGTCTATTCATGTCTTCTGCCCATTTCATAATTGCCTTATTTGTTTTTTGGGTGTTGAGTTTGATAAGTTCTTTATAGATTTGGGGTACCAACCCTTTATTAGATACCTCATTTGCAAATATCTTCTCCCATTCCGTCGGTTGTCTTTTAGTTTTGTTGATTGTTCCCTTCGCTGTACAGAAGGTTTTTTATCTTGATGGGGTCCCAATAGTTCATTTTTGCTTTTGTTTCCCTCGCCTCGGGTGATGTGTCTAGTACGAAGTTACTATGGCCAAGGTCAAAGAGGTCGCTTAGGCAGGGATCTTTTGAAAGATCCTTCTGGCTGCTGTGTGGAGAGTGGATTGTGGGGAGGCAGGAAAAGAAGCAGGGATACCAGGTGGGAGGCTACAGGCCAGGTGGGGGATGATAGTGGCAAGGAAACCAAGGATTCAAGATGTGTACTGGGAAATGGCTTTGGTGATGGTGGATAGATGGTGGATAGGTAGATAGGTGGATAGATGGAAATCAAAGATGGTGCTTAGGTTTCCGACTTGGATGCTGTGTGGACAGGCCTGAAGAGGACTGAGGAAGGAAGAATTGACGGGGCAGGTGGAATTGACAGTTCCATGTCGCACATTTTAAGTGTGAGCAGCTATCCCAACGAGGGTCGGAGCAGGAAAACAGAACTTTGCCAGGTAGTTCGACAGAGGGAATATAACATGCAGAACCAGTTACAGAGGTGCTGGAGAAGTTAAGCAGGAAGTGGGGAAATACCCTGGAGGTTGTTGATGGCAGGAATCTGCCCTTCTCCCCCGTTGCCCCTCCACAACGCCCTCCCCCCACCAGGATAGAGGTATAAGAGAAAGAGGTGATGGTACCAGCCCAGGGCTTGAGGCTGCCTGATGGGCGCTAGGATGTGGCGAAGGGGCTGCCCAAGGGGCCTCCCAGGCTGGAACTGGAACTGTGGAGGGGACAAACTGGGGAAGCTGAGGCCACAGCAGAGATGTAGCCACTAGCCAGATAAGCAGCCACAGGCAGAGACACCACAAGTCAGAGAGAGGGAAGAAATACCCTGGCTTCTCCTCTTCTCCCTGCTACCCGTCTCCAGCCATGGGCTCAGTCTGACAGGAAGCCAGCCGGCAAGGAGCCTAGGAAATGTCGTTTTCTGGGGGCAGCTCCTGTGATGCAGAGCAGAGCAGGGGGAGGGCGGGCAAAGCAGCAAGGGGGCAGCACCGATGTCTAAAATCACAGTGACAGTTTAACCAGTCTTCTTCCAGAAATATCTGTATTTTTAACATGCCCTTTCCAAAGGAATAAATCTCTAAAGAGGGGATTCAGGCATTCGGGACAGGTGAGCTGGGAGACCGGGGAGGCCTAAGAGTCTCTCCTAGCTTCCCTGCAGGGAGACCAAATGTGACCGATTCCATCCAGGACGATGCCCTTCCCGCCGGGAAGTCAGAACCAGCCTTGCTCGTGGTCTAGGAAAGCTCCCCCCGACCCCCCGCAACCCACTACTTCCAGCCTCCTTCTCAACATCTTTCTGCCTTTTCGCAGGGACAAGGAAACAGCCGACTTGTCAGAAACCTGCCTCCAGGATAAAGAGAAGGAGGAGAAATGTGACTAGGAGAGTCATGAAGTGGTGATGACAGCTGCTGCTTAATATGGAAAGGGGATCCTAATTATTGCTTGGACAAGCAGGAAAGTAAAAAGTCAATCAGCCAAGATAGAGGGCAGACACGCCAGTCAGGGAGGGCTGCCTCCCGCTAAGAACACTGGATCCCTCCACAAGGTGGAGGAGCTTCCGGTTGAGAGGTGATGGTGTCCTAAAGGACCTGAGCCACTCCCTCGCTCTGCCCACAGGGGGACCTCTGACTCCCATGAGGAACGGGGTGGAGTGGGGGTGAGGCTGAAGCCTAGATCTGCATTCCGGTTCCAGCAGAAGAACGGGGCTTTGGGGTAGCCTTGGGCAAGCTGCCTCCCCTCCTCTCCTGGGGGGCCTCAGTTTCCTTCCCACTAACCAGATGCCTCCTGCTTCCGTCCACAGACTGGACTTCCTTCAACGCCCACACAACCATGCTGGAGCGCCTCCCCACTGTGTGCAGGAAGTCCAGTCCAGTCTTGCCCAGGTTCCCCTCCTAAGTAATCCGCCAGCATCTCACTCCAGATGACCGTTGGTCCTGGGATCGCTGCCTCTGCCTCACGTGGGCATTTTCGGACCAATTCCTTTCTCAAACTCCCTCCCTCCAAGCTGGGACACATCTTCCACTTTACAACATGGAGGGCTCTCTGTGGAGTCACAGCCATTTAGCTTCACAGATAGGGACTTTTGCCACCTGCTTGCCACCTGCTTTTTCTGGCCTGCCTCCAGGACTTTCCATCCCCCATCCCCCATCCCGGAATCCTCCCTGCACCCCAGGCTTGGTCCAGTTCCCTAAAAATGCAGGTACCACGTTGCTTCAGGTCTGGGCACGCTGTTCCCCTTGGCTGGGGTCCTTCAAGGTTGAGTGAAAATGCTCCCTTCTCTCTGGAAGCTTTCCCCGATTCCTCAGGTGAAATTGATGGCCACCTGTGCTCCCATTGTACCTGTAAACACCTGCAGTGCAGTCCCCTCTTCTTTACTGCCGCTTTCTCTGTCTCACTCCCCATCTGACTCTTCAGTGTCCAGACAGTGGGGACTGTGTCTTACTCATTTAAAATTTCATCCGGCACACAGTAGGTGCATAATAAATGCTTGTTACCTTGGATAAATCATTGCCACTCACACCATGCACAGGTTGCTTGTTTTCTTTTAAAATTTTAAAAGTTATTCCGAAAAGAATCCCCATGGCTTTTAAGCATTCGGAACCATTTTGAAATGGGTAAACAAAAAGCAAAAGTCCCTCATACTTTTCTCTCTCCCAGTCTAATTCCCCAGCGTGAGTCTGTCAGCCGCGGGGAGTGCTTTCTCTAGGCCAGTGGTCCTCAAAGCTGGCCCCCCTCCTGGCAGCATTAACCTCTGTGAGAGATGCAGATTATGAGCCCCAGCAGCTTGGGGACCAGGCCCAGCACTCTGTCTCCAGGTGAGAGCCATTGGGGTCCCAGCCTGAGAACAGTTCAATTAGCGCTGAAGCCCCTGGGCCCAGAGTCGCCCCCAAACCCCCGCCAAGAGTAGAGGTGTGGCAGGTGCAGGCTCTATCACAGACCCTGGCACTTTATTTTGGAGCAAAACCCCTACGTCATCTAATTTCCTGGTCTCTGGCCTCCTTCGATCTCAGCGGGTGGCAGAAGAGAGCCAGTGTGGGCTGATGGCCAGTGCCCTGCCCCTGGGGTCGGGGTGGCGGTGCAGGGTGGACTCTGGCCCGGGACACAACGTACTGGGTGATGTTCCGCAAGTTGCTATACTGTGTTCATCTCAAAAAGGCACTGGTTCTCTAGATATTCTCCAGCATATGAACAAAAATAAATCTGTGTTTTGGGCTCTCTGAGGGCTTGGAGTCCAGGCAAGGGAATTTTCTGGAGAGATGCCACCAGTCTTCAGGCTTCCCAAGGGAAGGGGCAAGACTCCAAGCTAGTACAAAAGGGGTCATTTCTCTCCTGTGTTTTCTGCTTTCCCGGTGCAGAACGAACCCCTGCCCGTCGGTTGCCTGTGTGGCTTCGGTTTATGGATCAATTAGGAGAAAAACTCCAGTGCGTACATTCAGTCTTTGTAAAGAACGGGATATAACAAGCATTTATTCAGCACCTACCATGTGCCGGGCATTATTCCAGATGCCAGGGATACTACAGCAGTGAAGAGAACAGGCAAAACCAGCCTGCCCTGCTGAATTTTACACTCTAGTCAAGAGAACTAGGCAATCAACAAACCGAGAACTAAGAGATAGCATGGGGGGAGAGGGCCCATGGAAAGGGGTAAAGCAGGGTGCGGTCAGCTGAGTGGGAGCGGCTCAGAGCACGGAGCTGGTGGGTCAGGGTGCGATCAGTCCCCTTCTGTACAACGGGGAAAGGGAATTTCCAAACATTCTTCACGTGAGCCAGGGCTGGTGCTAGGCTTTGCATTTAAGGGGCTTCCGGTTGTTTACAGAAAGGGTCAAGACCGGCAGCCTGTGATGCTTCCTTGGACAGGACTCCATTTATGAGCCGGCCTGGCCCGTCAGGGAAGACTGATCAGGAGGTTGGAAGGTTCAGGGTGGGCTTCCCTGGCTGGGCCATGAAGGATGAGTAAACTCACAGCCACACAGGAGGGAGAGGGCACCCCAGACCGAGGTACAGAGTGAGCCAAGATGTGGCAGGGGCTGCTCAACCCCCTCCTTGAGTGCCCCCTGTGCAGGAAGGGATGGGCTGTCCCAGACCCTCCTCCTTCTACTAAAGCCCAGCCCCAACCTGAGCTTGGCAGGTGCCGTCAGCAGAGTCCTCGCTAACTCTATCCCGGACACATGCTGAGCCCTCGTTGCCCTGGCACCTTTGAGAGCCTTTGAGAGCCTGTGATACCAGCCTCCACCCCGGGCAGTGCATTGACGACATTCTTTCGTTTCTCCCAAGGCCTCCCCTTGGCCTCCCTACTGCCAGCAGTGCCCAACCGAGAATTGTTTCTGACAAAAATCGAAGCGGAAAGTTTCCATCTGGGGTTTGGGCTGCAGGAAGGCACAGATATCCATTTGTCTGTTCTTCAAGGACTTCCCCAAACTGTCATTCCACGAGCCTAAGGGCAACTCTGGTCCCTGGCAGGCCCCACTGGGTGGAGAAAGCCAGTACAATGAACAAGTCTGGTGGTCCAGAAGGGGGTCGGGAATATCTGTGCCTCGGTTTCCCTACAGTTGTGTTATGGAACTGGGGTGGGACAGTCAAGGCCTTGCAAGTTCTGAATCTTGGGCCTGGCTTGCCAGGGAGCTGACCAATGGTGGGCATTTTACATTTGTCCTGTAGCTCATTATGGGATCGCAGGCAAGTCTGGGCCGCAGGGCCCTAGGATGACATATGGCCCAAGGAAGGGGGGCTTGTGGGTGGCTGAGCCTGATGAAGGCAGCCAGGCCATTACTTAACCATCCTGATGGGCTTTACACTCCCAGCGGTGACATTTTTGCTTCGATTTCTTAAAAAAACAGAGTGGCGCCTCCTCCGGTCATTTTTCTGCTTTTCCCCTCATAAAGGAAAAGATGTTTCCCAGAAGAGTTGTGCAGCTGGAATCTGATTTCTCCTTAGTGCCTTGCCGCTTTGCCGCCCCTCGGGCCCGCCCATCTCCTCTTACGTCCTGGTTCCCTCCCTGCCCGGGCGCCTCATCCCCTCCTCAGCTTGCTTTCTCAGTGGTCTCCCAGCTGACTCCTGCCCAGGGCTCCCTGACTGCTGCCCGTTTCACTCTGCCCTGCCCTCCCCTTCCTCTTCGATCCTTCCCCTTTGTCTCCTGTGGGAATTCTTCCCCATTCCCTATCCCCTTCCTCCCTCAACCCTTCCTCCTCTCTGCCACTTTCCAAACATCTCCCCCTTTTGCAGATGAGCAAACCGGGACTCAGAGAGAAGGGATTTGCCCAACGGCCCGCAGCTCACCCCCCTGGGTGGTCAGTGACGTTGCAGGGGCTCCGTGTTCCACGGCTGCTGTTCGCCTCATGTGTAGCACAGGGGGGCCAGCTGATCGTCCCTCCGGCCCTGTGGTCTGTGCTGCCCACCCGGGAAGCACACCCGGGAAGCCACAGGTCTGGCTAGACCAGCACCTTGCTCTGTGGATGAACGGCATCGATGTCAGCTGGGAGCTAGTGAGAAATGCAGAGTCTCGGCCCCCACGCAGACCTTTTGCATCAGAGTCAGCATTTTCACACTCTTCCCCTGGAGATTCCTGGGTACATCAGAGTTGGTGCTGGAGTGTTTTCAGGGGAGGGTCTACATCCTGCCAGCCTTGCCTCCAGGAGGGGGCGCTGTGTACCCCTCAGGGGTCCCAGGTGTGTGCTTGCCGCCACTGCAGCCACCCCCTTCCGCCCCTCCTCTGCATGGCGGAAAGAAAGCATGTCAGAGTCCCCACCAGGCTGCCCAGCCCAGAGTGGGGCAGCAGTGGGCAGCGGCTTGGCCGACTGCCGCTGGGTCTCCTCATGCTTAGGCCCTGATAATAAGAGCTTGGAGACGTCTGGAAACCATAGCCTGGCATTAGCGGGCTGGACCCTCCTACCTCTTTCTTGGGGGTAGACCGCCTCGGGAGCTCTGTGGCGGGGAGGGCCACATCCGAGCCTGGCAGAGGCAGAATACCAGGGGGACGGCTGGAAGCTGGGACCTTGCTCTGTGGTGCCTCCCAAGTCCGGCTGCCCTGGCCTTAGCCTCGGGTCTCCCAGCAGAGGCTCTGAGAGCAGCCCTGGGAAGAGAGGTCATTTGTCTCTGGGAACTCGCAGGACAGGCTGCCCCCAGCCCCTGTGGCTCGTGTCCTCGGGCTGGAAGGGACAGCTGTCTTCTAATCCTGGCCCCTCATTTCCCAGGAAGAAAAGGGACTTGGCGAAGGTCACACAGCTTCCCCTCTGGACGTAAATGGCAACCTCAGTCAGGATGTAAGTGGCCCAGCCCCCAAATGCTGGAGTCACCCTTGACTCCCCTCTGTCTCTCACACAGCCTGCGACAGGTTAGTAATGACCACACATTCTCCGTGTCTCCTCCCACTGGAAGATGGAGTGGTGACTAATCCTCTTCCCCTTGAGTCAGGGCATTGGTGTCGGCTGACCAACAGAAGGCGGCGGAATGCGTTTCGAGGGCTCGAGACTTGATCGTAAGGGGTTTCCACCTTGGATTCCTGGAACACTTGTTCTTGTCGCCCAGCTGCCGTGTTACGAGAAGCCCAAGGCGCCTGGGAGAGGCCTGTGGGAAGAGGAATAGCGACTTTGGGCCAACAGCCGGGATAGGCTCCCAGCTGCCGTCTGCATACACTTGCTGCGACCGAGCCATGTTGGAAGTGCCTCCTGTAGCTCCTGTCACGCGGCCCCAGCCGACGTCACAGGGAACAGATGAGTCTTCCATGTTGAGCCCCGCCAAATTGCAGACTCACGAGCAAAATAAATGAGTGTGGTTGTTTTAAGCCACCAAGTATTGGGGGTGGTTTGTTATGTGGAAATAGATAACTGGAATACACCCTGAATTCAATCTGTCAGCTCTGCCTTCTAAATATATCTAGAATCCAACCTTCATGGTCTCTTACTTGGAGGATAACAATAGTCTCCCGATGGGTTTTCCTGCCTCTGGTCCCTCGCCCCCTACAGCCTGTTCTGCTAAAACAGAAGTCACATCTTGCCCTTCTGTGCAAACCCTCTATTGGTTCCCCAATTCACTCCGACTAAGAGGCAAATTCCTTTCTATGGTCCAGCCAGCCCCACAGGATCGGATGCTGCTTAACCTCCTCCTCTCTCCCTGGCTCCTTCCATTTCAGCCACTGGACTTGTTAGTTCTTGACCATTCTAAGTTCACTCCTGCCCCAGGGCCCTTGCACCTACTGCTTTCTGTGCCTGAAGCACCCTGCTTGTGGACACCTTGCTGGTTCACTCCTTCATCTCACTTAGATCACTAGTCAGATTTTTGAGAGGGACTTACCTGATCACACTGTGCAAAGCAGCATTCCTCTCCCTCCCCAGCTCCCTCATCCTATTGTCTGTTTAGCGCTTAGCACGGGCATTCTATATGCTTATTTTATTATCTCTTTCTCTCTCCTGACTAGAACACAGACTCTTAGAGAGGAGGGATTTTTGCCTTTTTGCTTCACTGCTGAATCCCCAGCACCCAGTTCAGTGCATGGCCGGCCAGGGCTGCTCGGGATGTATGTGTAGAGTGCAGGAATGCACCAGAGCTGACCTGGGCTGGCAGGGGGCCCTGCAGTCCCGGGGGGCTGTCAGTACTCTTTCAGAGCCCTCCTGCCTTCCTCCCGTAAACTTCGCTTCCCAGGGCCCCTCGCTGTGGGCTTCTGGTTTCTAGAGGGAGCACAGGGGGCTCCCCTGCCATACCGCCCCGCAGGTCCTCCGGCCTCCTTGCACCGAGTGTCTCCTTTTGGGCCTCGCTCACACTTGCTCCCGTGCCTGTGCCTGAAATGGCTTCCTCAGTCTCTGCTGCTTGTTGAAGTCTCACCTGGCCGTGGAGGCTCAGATCTCAGTATCAGCCATCTGCCGCCTATCCTCCCCCAAGGGTCTGCTCAGAAGGCCATTTGGGAGTTCACGAAGGCCTCTCGAGAACAGAGAGAGTGAGTGTCTGGCTCAGAGTAAGGCTGGCCCCCAGCGAGTCTGCCCCGGGGGTCTCGGGGTGGCCTGTGGCCAGACAGGACCGATATGTGCTTCTCTCCACTCCGAGCCCAGCATCCCAGGCTTCCCCAGCCTTGCCTCTCCTGCAGCGCAGCGTTTTCTTCTGCAAGTCTGGGCTCTGGACACCGGGCACCCCGCAGGGCCGGTCCTCTCACTGGAGACGGTGTGCCAGGCACATTAAAAGCCCTTTAAAAGCCCTCACTTGCCCCTCCCAAGCTCTCTCCCCCAGAATGTCTGCACACTGGAAACAAGTCTCAGCCCCGAGTCTCTAAAAATAATTTTCTATTTGGCTCCAGAACCTGGTTCTGCTCTGCCGGCAGGAGGCCTTGGGAGGGCCTCGGTCCCAAAGCCCTGAGGTGAAAACCTGAGGTGGGAGGTCTCGCCGGCTCCTGTCCCCTCCCCTCCCCCACTGCAGGTGGTGGTGGTGGCTGGTGGCGGGAGGCGGCCCCTCTCAGTCGCCTCAAATCTAAGACACCATTCGTTGAAAGAGTGACCATTGTTTGAGGTACCGTGAAGGGGAAAAAAATGCTGCTGGTTAAGCCAGGAGAAGTCATCGATTATTAGACATATCGTAGTTTCAGGGATATTAAAATGTGAGAACAAATGCGCATTTGTGATAATACGGTGGTGGTGGAGGTGGAACAGCCCCTTCCTCTCCAGGCTGGGCGCTCTCTGGCTCACACCTTCCCTGGAAAGGAAGGGATGAAAGTCTTGCCTCTGATCCAAAGGCTCTGGCTCCTACCCTTGCCAGGGCTGTCTGTGAGAAGAACCAGAGATGGGGGTGATATCAACAGAGGACCGGGAGAAGGGGATCCTGGCAGTAGAAAGTGGAAAGGAATCTACCACCCACAGAGCCTGTTGAATAATAAAGTCACAAGCCCACGCCACTGTCTTGTCAGCCCAGAGCAAAACAGATGGCCTCAGCCCCTGTCCCACCGATCTGAGTCATGGAGGACTAGCAGGCAGGCAGAGACTGTCCTAACCCCTCCCCTGATTACTCAGCTCCCCAGAGAGGATCTTGGCCCCCAGGAAAAGAGGGAGAGGGGGTGCTGGAGGGAGCCTCGGCGTTGGCTTTCTGGAAGGGAAGCAGAAGTCTGCAACGTGGAATTGTCAACACCAGTCCAAGGAGTTGGAATGACGCGGGAAGGACAAGACAAGGGGGCAGGGCCCAGAAAAGCTCAAGAGAGGAGCACCTGACTGCAGCACGAGGGGCACGGGTGCGACTGGCAGTTGGAAGGGAGTCCTTTGCAGACTGCGGTCGACTCCGCCGTGCTGCCCACATAAGCCCCTTAAGACTCAGGTGCCTGCTCTCCCCTCAGTGGGGAATGTTGGCGGCTAATAGCTCCAAGGTGAGCCCCTCTTCCCTGGGGAGTGTTCCCGGCTGAGGCGGAACCTCCTTCCCCACGGTTACCCCCATTTTCTGGAGGCAGAAAATGGGTCCAGTGACTGGTAAATGCACAGTGTAAAGCACCGTCCTCCTTGCTTCCTGTGGGGCCGCCTGCAGGGTCGTCCCTGATGCGAGGCTCCTGGGGGGCAGCTGAGGCCTTTGCTGTGCCTGCATCACAGCCCAGCTCCTCACTCCGTCCAGTCCTGCCTCCTTCACTCCCCCTCGGGGCCTGTTCCCAGGAAAGCTGCACGGGGACCTCCAGCTCAGAGTCTGTCTCACAGGAACCTGGCCTGCTGCAGAGACCCTGAGTAAACAGGATAGAGCAGTGAGTGGCTGCAGGGTCCCCCTTTGAAGCTGGCAGGTGGCCCAGACAGCCCCTTGAGATTCCTCCCCAGCTTGGGGGTCCTCTGGAGGAAGGAGCTCTCAGGGGCTCCCCTGGGAGTGTCCTCCAGGTTGGCCCTGGCTCACCCACCCACAGGGCCAGAGGAGAGGCAGCAGATACATGGACCAGGTTCCCGGACCATGGCAGAGGCGGGGGATGCAGACAGAGCCCAAGCAGGGGGACTCAGGGACGTTTGGCAGGCGATGCAGGTGCTGGGGGCCCCAAGTGTGGCTGGGGGCAGGGTAGGCCCACTACCTGTGTGCAGAGCAGAGCATACGTGAGCTTTATCCAAAGCTGGGTTTGGCCAGTACAGGTCTGTCATGTACAGGTCTATCGACACAAATGCATGTGTGCATACATGTGTGTGTGCACATGGAGGTGTAAGAAAGCTTGTGTGTGCCTCTACCTGGCACGTAAGCCTGTGGTTATGAGCGTGCATGGATGAGTATGTGCATGTAGGCGTGAGTGTGTGCAAACAGACCCGTATGTTTATCAGTGTGCCTGTGTGTGGGTACAGACAACTCATGGAGGCAACTCATTCTGTGTTTCATCTCCCTCACCAGCTCTAGCCTTTCTATCTTGCCTCAGATCCTCTGCCTAAGCTGTCTTGAGACCAGCTCTTCCTCCCTAAGTCTCAGCTTCCTCCAGGAAGCCTTCCTTGGTGAAGCCAACCCAAATTCCAAGTGGTCCCCTCTTGTTATGGTGTGTTCTCACCAGAACAATTTACTTGTAGGTTTGGCTCTCTGTATTTGTCTGCGTCCCGCCATCAGACTGGGAGGTGCCCCAGTATGAGGAAAGGCTCTCCCCAGTGGTCAGTGTCTTCCTGGAGAGGGGGACTGGAATCCTAACTCTGTCTCCCAGACGGAGCTTAATAAGCCTCATTGCTAATGCCCTGAGAGAAGGTGGAAGGCTGGAGACCCCACTCCTTACCCCAAGCCCAGTCTCCTTTCTGGATGATCTATGTGGGTAGGTTCCACAGAATGGGCTACAGGCGGGGCACTGGGACACTCTTGACTCGACGTGACTTCGGAAAACTTTGGCTTTCTGGGTTCCAGCTACCTCATCTGTAATGTGAGGGCTTAGATGGGTGGCCCCAGGGCACCTCACGGCCCTGCCCTCTGCCAGCACAGCTCTGGTGATGTACAGTTCCGTGCAGCCCCTTGCCCCTCCCCCTGACCCTGGCCCACCTCTCCATCCTCATTTGGAGCTTGTCAATTGACCTGGCTGCCGGTGGCACCCGCCCCCTCAGCCATGAGAGAGAAGGAGGAGGGTCAGTGGGCCACATGTCCTGTGTTATTACATTGAATAAGCTGACAAAAGCCATCAGAAGATATATCATTTAATAGGAGATTAAAAACCAACGAGAGCAGCCGGGGTTCTGACCCAGAGTCTCTACGTTTTTTAATTTAATTTCTTTTGCTGCTCAAAATCACAACATTCTAAAATGATAAAAGTAGCTGTGTTTGCTCAAGGGTCTTATCATTAATTGATTTGGCTGAAGTTTTCCCATCAGCCTCATCTTTTGGAACACGCTTCTCATTTTAAGCCTCTAGACTCGGGGAGAAGGGGAGGAGCAAGACCCGCGGGGATAGGAGTGGGTGCAGAGGGTCGCCCTGGGCAAGCACCTCCCCTTGGGACAGCAGGCCCGGGTCCTTTGCAGAAGCCTGGTGGCAACTTGGTGGCGTTGCTGCTCTAGCATCTAGAGCAGGCTTCTCCGCAGCCCTCGGTCTAAGGGGCCAGAGCCTGTGCGGTCTTCCCAGACCCTGGGCAGGCTGGAGGCTGGCAGGTGCCCTGTGGGGGCTGGTTTCTGGCCGGGCCTTGTTCCCCCAAAGGCTGTGCAATTCAGCAGAGAGCCCCACTTGGCCTCCCAGGCTTTCATGTCCTCTGTCCCTCCACTCCCCGTGTCCATCGGGACCCTTTGCTGGGGAGAAGCTCACTACTGACCTTATTTCCCACAGTGCCCCGGGCCACACCCCAGCTCTGACAGTAGCTGCTCAGGGCTTTGGCCGGGTGATTAGACAAGACCGCATGGAAGACAGGCGTTTGTATCTAACCTCAAAAGACGAGAAAGACTTAACAATACATATGTTATTTAATTTCTGATTATAAATAGGAACATATGGGCCTATTGTAGAAAACTTGAAACACAGGCAAGTCTCAGGTTACTTAGGGCCCTTCTGGTGGCACGTGAGGGGACACCAGTTGGAGCCTACGCAGGCAGGAGGGAAGCCATCACTTGGTGGCCAGGAGGGCTAAGGTGTGCTAGATATGTCTCCACTGTCACTCCTTTCCCCCTCAGCATGGAGGCTTCTAGGTCTCAGGCTGCCTGTCTCCATGGGGCCACAATACCAGCCTCACGGCTCACAACCTCAGGACGGGAGGACCAGAGAAATGGCTCGCTGCCAGCTCCACTTCTAGAAATCCCAAGGAAGAGCTCTGATTGGTCTGGCTTGGGTCATATGCCTAACCCCGGGCCAATCACGCGGCTGGTGAGGCGGGATCGGGTCCTTTTTGCCCACATGGCTCGTGTGGGTGGGGAGGCTAGGAGAGGAGGCTGGGTGGGGTGTTGTTTCCCAAAGTAGGGAAGGCAGACAAATTAAGGGGGTCGTGTGACTGTGAAGAAAACACAACGGACTTGTTAAACCATTGTGATATTTGCATGAAGTTCTTATTAATACATTTTCTATGCAAATGGCAAACACCTCAGGAGAATAGGCAAAGGCATGGACTAGAAGGGGAAACCAGATGGGACACACATACGGAAAGAAGCTGGGCACGGTAAACAGGGAGGTGCACACGAAAACCACAATGAGAGACAGTTTCCTACCCATTGGATTGACAAAAATGAAACGTCTCTCCTTCCCGAATATGGGTAACGGGAACTCTCCACTCTTGCTACCTCTGCTTAGGAGCAGGGCTCTGGGAAGGGGAGGGCGACCACGCCCTGCAACCCAGCACCTGCCCCTTGGGGCCTGAATCCCGGAGACAATCTCACTTAGGTGCACAAGGAAACCTAAGAGCTGCAGCATTGTATGGGGAAAAAAAAAATATTGTCCGTAATCTCAGCGTTTATTAACCAGAGAAAGGATAAAGTATGGGATACTTACAAATGGTATTCTTGACAGCAGTTAAAATTAATGTTACATGTTACCGAGATGGATTAAGTGCACAAACATATTGCTGGTTGAAAACAGCAAGTTGCAGAGTGTCTATTTAATAAACTGTAAAAATGTACAAATATTGGAGCGCCTGGGTGGCTCAGTCACTTAAGCGGTGGACTTTGGCTCAGGTCACGATCCCATGGTTTGTGAGTTCGAGCCCCGCATCGGGCTCTCTGCTGTCAGCACACCTCCCACTTTGGATCCTGTCCCCCTCTGTCTCTGCCCCTCCCCTGCTTGTGCTCTTTCTCTGCCTCTCTCAAAATAAATAAATAAACTTAAAATAGTGTACAAATGTTACATATTACTTATGGGTACATACGTAGGTAGTATGTACATTTAAAATCATGCATGGGAATCATACCAACTTAGGGTGGCTACATTTGGAGAGGGAAGGGGCTACATTAGGAACAGGGGAGAAGTATGCAAAGGATTTCCATCGTATGTGTAATGCTTTATTTTTTATTTTATTTTTAAAATTAAAAAAAAAAGTGTTTGTTGTTTTGAGAGAGTGTGCCCCTGCACGTGAGTGGGGGAGGGGCAGAGAGAAGGAGACACAGAATCCGAAGCAGGCTCCAGGCTCAGCTGTCAGCACAGAGCCCGATGCGGGGCTCAAACCCACAGACCATGAGATCATGACCTGAGCCGAAGTCAGACGCTTAACTGACTGAGTCACCCAGACACCCCTGTAATGCTTTATTTTTTAAAAAATGATCTAAAACAAACAAAAATGGGATCACCCTGTTTGTGTGTGTGTGTGTATGCATATCTCTGATGTCCTGCTGTGCACTTAACATTTTATAATGAGCATGGAAATATGATTTTTAATGTCTGCATAATATCCCCCTAAAGGGATGTGCCATAATTTATGAACCCATGTCCTGTGGTTACATATGGAGGGTTTTTTTTTTTTTCTTCTGTTTTTCCATACCACAATGACTGTCCTTTGATTTTCTTAGGGCAGAAAGCTGGGAATACTGGGTGAAAGATTCGAGCTCTTTTTTAGGCTCTTGGTAATTACTGCGTGACAAGGTCAGTCAGAACTTTTTAGGTTGCAAGTGACAGAACATCACTTCAAACTGGCTTAAGTAAGGGGGGACCTGTGGTGGCTTATGCTGCTGACAAGGCCAGGGAAGGAAGGCGCCTTCAGGGCTCTGCCTACCGGCTAGTCCCCCTCTCTCCAGGCTCCCCTCTGCTTTTCTTTTTTTTTTTTTTAAATTTTTTTTTAACGTTTATTTATTTTTGAGACAGAGAGAGAGCATGAACAGGGGAGGGTCAGAGAGAGAGGGAGACACAGAATCTGAAACAGGTTCCAGGCTCTGAGCTGTCAGCACAGAGCCCAATGCGGGGCTCGAACTCACGGACTGTGAGATCATGACCTGAGCCGAAGTCAGTCGCCCAACCGACTGAGCCACCCAGGCGCCCCTCACCTCTGCTTTTCTCACAATCTGCTTCTTTGCAGGCCAGAAGCGCCGCCCACCCCCCCCACCCCCACCGGGGCACAAGGCGACTCTGCAACTGTAGGAGCTCACTGTGTTAGTTTCCTAGAACGGCTGTAACAAATTACAACAAACTCAGTGGCTTCAAACAATAGAAATGTTATTTTTTTCACAGGTTTGGAGGCCAGAAGTCTGAAATCAAGGTGCCAGCATGGTGCTCCCTCCCTCTGAAGGTTCTAGGGAAAAATCTGTTCCTTGCCTCCTCAGCTTCTGGTGACTGTCAGCATTTTCTTTTTCCTTTTCTTTTCTTTTGTCTTCTTTTTCCTTCCTTCCTTCCTTCCTTCCTTCCTTCCTTCCTTCCTTCCTTCCCTTTTCTTTCTTTCTTTCTTTCTTTCTTTCTTTCTTTCTTTCTTTCTTTCTTTCTTTCTTTCTTCTTTCCTCCTTTCTTTCTTAGTAGGCTTCATGCTCAGTGTGGAGCCCAGTGCAGGGCTTGAACTCCCCACCCTGAGATCAAGACCTGAGCTGAGATCAAGAGCTGGATGCTTAACTGACTGAGCCACCCAGGCACCCTGTCTGTCAGCACTTTTTAGCTTGTGGCCACATCTCTCTCTGCTCGACTTTCATGTCACCTTCTCCTTTATTTGTGTCCAATCTCTTGTCTAGGGCCCACCTAGATAATCCAGGAGAAGTTTCTCCTCTCAAGGTCTGCAACTTAAGCATATGGTTTGGCACATGAAGTAACATTCATAGGTTCTGGGGGTTAGAAGTGAATATATCTTTGGGACGAAGGCACCTTTTCAGCCTACCAAACCATCCTTGCAGCTCAGAATCCCAGAGGAGCAGCTCAGGCAAAAATCCCAAGGGAGGGCTCTAATTGGCCAGCTCGAGTCATATGCCCATCCCTAAGCCAATCACCGGGGCCAGAGCACAGAGGGCCTCTGATTGATTAGGCTGGGTTACACTCCAAACCTTGCAGGTGGGAGAGTGGGGCCAGCCCCACCTAACCTGGTTGAACTAAGTGGTATCACTATGGGATAGACAAAGGAGGAGGCCAGGAGCTGCTCACAGGCCCCTCTTGCCCGCAGGGGCTAGGGCGCTTCTCCAAGGGTGGGGGGAGGGTGGAGAGAAGGTGTCCCGTCTGCCTTGCGACAGGTTATGCTCCCGGGTGGCTTGTCACGACCTGTGCTCAGCCTGCATGCACCCTCCTTCCTCAGAAGCAGCAGCCCCTTCATCTTCCCAGGGAGCAGGGCATGGCGGCAGATGAACTATTTAATAAGTTCAGGGGAGGAGGGGTTCCACTGGGGGCTCCGGCACAGGACGCCCCAGCCTCGGGGTCACATGGTTCCTGGGTATGGCATCTCCGGTCCTCTCAGTCCTGCCCCAGGCCAGTGCCGGGCAGAGAGCAGTCCACTGTCATAGGTGGGGGGGCAGGGGTGTCTGGGCCCCAGTGCCGGTGCGCCTCACTCCAGCAAAAGTTCCTTCGGGGGACCCACAGCCAGAGTCTGCAGGTCACAACTGCATTTTGAAGAGAGGGACACTTGGGTACTCTGGTTTTTGAATTCAAGATGCTGGGACCCCCAACAAATACAGTCCCACCCTCTACCTCTGACTTTAAACACTTGATTTGAACTGCCTTGGCTGCTCCTGTTATCAGAGCCCCAGTGGGAATGTGGGTAGAGCTGGGATGGATCGCTCAACCCTCGAAGATGCCCTCTGCTCTTCCCCAGACAGGTACGTGCATGTGCACCCCATTCCACACACACACACACACACACACACTCGCAGATATGTACCTAGCTCTTTAGTCTCCTGCCCTGACCATCAGCCAAATAAACCCTCCTGTGTCCACACATCTTCCCCACGGCCAGGCCTCAACCCAAAGCAGTCAGCCTGCACTGGCTGTAGAAGATGGGCCAAGTCAGCCTGCGGGGTCTCTGGGCAATCCGGTATTGGGCTCTGAGATACGTGCTTGGACTCAGCATCGATTCTATTCCTTCTGGTGCTGCAGAGGCTGCAAAGCTAAAGACTATGTTTCCCAGACTCCCCTGCACCTAGGGTTTTGGTTCAAGGTTAGGTTCTGCTAAATAGTTGCAGCTGCCCCAGATCTGGAAGGCAGCAATGAAACAGAGTAGCTTCCTGCCCTTTGGCTATTTGCTGATGGCACATGGGTTTTCCTTCAGCAGCCCCCTCCCCCCTCCAGTCGCCAGCTTTGTGGGAGCCTAGATGCAGGTATGGCGGTGACGGTTGCTCTTACGTAGCCCTGTGTCTCACTGGTGGCTCTCGATCCCCCACCTTCCTGATGGGGATAACACCTCCCCAGATGGGCGATTTCAGCACTGTTGTTCTCAGGCACTCCCCGAGGCCCGGCCTCCAGCACTTCCCATGACTTTGCAAACACCTCACTCCCTATATTAATTCCCTCTCTGCCTAAACTCCCCTCACTACTTCGGTTTCTTGCACTGGACCCTGAAACGGACACAACTGTACTTTGTGCTAACAGTTTGGACTTTTAGCATGAAGCCGACAGGTCCTGAGGGGCCCTGGGACCAGGGTGGCCTTGAAGGACCCCGCAGAAGTGAAATCGGGAATACAATGTCTGCAGAGTAAGGCCCTCCCATGCCTCCCCCAACACACACACACCCTGGGAGGAGACAGAGGGGGGTGCTTTCTCCCTTCCTGATGCTTCAGTGTTGGGGGTCTTTGGCCACACAAAGCCTCGTGCTGCAGGGTGACAGGCTGAAACGCTAGTCCATATTCTGTGGTGTGCCCCCATCCCTGACCTTGGCTGTTCCTGTTCAGCAGCCAGCAGGACAGCTGTTGTCTCAGGGAAGGGATGAGTCAGCATAAAGAAAGAAACAAGCAGTCGGGGCCTGGCTTTTGAGTTTCAAAATCGCATCCCTCAAGGGGAAACGGAAATGACTCACGTGGATGACAGTTCAGGAGATTGCAGCAGGTGGGATGACACAGAGCAAGATTCCCACCCTTCTCCCCTCTGCACACACAGGGTTTTCTGGAGGCAGACCGTGGGGAGAGGTGGAGGGAAAGTAAGCAGGGCAGAGAGCGTTGGGGGGGGTGCGGCTGAGAAAGAGGATTCCTGAGGTCACATGCGGCCTCTCAGCTTGGCTCTCTCGGCTACCTGATTGGGCGGCTGAGTTCCAGTTCCAAATTCTTCCAATCTCATTGGCTTAGCTCATCTTCTTCAACCAGGCCCCCCAGTCAAGGTCAGGGACTAGCCTATGAGGAGGCGGCCTTTGGCTCTGCTGAGCACCCCTGTTCTAAGCCTCTGTGGCCAGGAACCGGATCACACGATGGAGGCACGGGTGCCAGGCATAGGAGGCTTAGAAGCAGCTGCAGGTGGGGACACAGCAGACACACCTAGTTCTGGAATGTACTGCTCCTCTCACAGGTGGCCAGTCCTCCAAGGCAGGCTCTGGGGGTCAGAGGCTTCCTTTACCTCCCTGGTCCATAATGGAGTCACGGAGGTGTCACCTCTGGGAGCTAGGAGTTTTGCCAGATAGAATGTTCATTTGCTTTTGATTTTTTCCATGTTGCAGCAAAGTGCGTTGTTAAGAATTCCAGGTATTCCAGCAGCAAAGGCCATGCCCACCCCCCCCCCTTTCCTCTTAATGCCGTGCCGGTCTGAGCCTGAAACCTGAGTGCACTGTGCCTCAGTTTCCTAATTTGTAAACATATACACGTCTCGGGAAGCTTCTAGGACATTCATCGGCATGGAAATGCTATGGAGCAGCCCAAAGCAGGCCCTGTAAATAGAAAGCCTGTGGGGAGTGATGACCTCAGTCCTCCCCTTCTCTGTTTCTCCTCTAACTGAGCCCCCAGCCCAGGCCTCTCTGCACGGTCCCCTCAGACCCAAGATGGAGAGAGGAGGAGCCTTCTTCCTCCCTGGGCCAGGCGGGGGGAAGTAAGGTGCTGACGGAGCCCTTCTCCCCATGATGGATGGCCCGCTGGCTGGAGCTGCAGTTCCAATTTGCTCCCCATTTGGACAGCCGCTCTACCCACAATTCAACTTGTCAGGGCCACAAATCACTCTGCGCCATCAGACCAAGGAGGCGGTGGGGGAGACAGGAGGCAGGGGCACAGTGGTTCCTGGAGGAGCCCGGGCTGAGAAGAGAAGCTGATGCTATGAGGTTTGGCTCCATCCTGGGCCCTCTCGTCTTCCACACCTGCCTCCTGCAAGCTCCAGGCACCCCCGAAGTTCCAGATGGCAGGCTCCTCATCCACTGCCTCCCAGTTTTCCCAAAACAAGTGCAACAAACCCTGTGCTTATTGTCCTACTGACCCAAACTGTCCTCTGCCCGGCTCAACAGCCGGGGCTCCACTCGTGCTTAGAGACCTCCAGGGCCTTCTGCTGCCTTCCACTCCCTCCGTGGGACTGATCCTTTCCATCTCTAGGCCATCATGGGAGTTAGGGCTGTTCATTCGTTCATTCATTCATTCATTCATTCTGAAAACATTGATTGAGCATTCGCCGTGTCACAATGGTGAGCAAAACTGAGCCCACAGTCTTGGTGGCCGACATTGGTTGAACGATTAGAGAACTGTACAACTCCAAACAGACAACAGCTGAGGAGGAAAGATCCTGGGACCGATGAAGGCATGTTGCGGCATGGGGGTGGGGGGGCCTGCCAGGTCTCCAGTCTCTCTCCACTTTCCTCCTTTAAAGCGCTGCTTAGGCTCACCTCCTCCAGGAAGCCTTTCCTGATTGTCCATCCATATACCCCATTAATGGCTACTTCATGATGGGTCTCTGGATTCAAGACTTCTGGTGGGGTCTTTTCTTCCTGTTAAGCCCCTAAGAGTAAAGACTCCCTCAATATAGGAGTCTGCCTCCCCAAGCAGACCCTTATGGTACTGGATACGACCAGCACCTCCTTAAAACTCAGCTCAGATGCTTCCTCCCTCCCTGGCATGTATCTTGGGCCTGGAGCTCCTCCTTTGGCCCCCACCACATCCTGGGCTCAGAGGGCATTGGACCTGCCCCCACCCCCCTCACCTCCACTAGGCACGTCTGGGGCATCCAGCTTTACTCTGTAGACCTAAAGAGCCCTCCAGTTTCACTCCTGCCCCCTGGCCTCTCCCCACCTCTGCCCTCTGCTAATGATGATGTAGAGGCAGACAGAGCAGGCTTTGATCTACAGCAGCTGCCTCCCTCCTTGATGGATTTCCCGACCTCAGATATCACTTTCCCCAGCCTGGTCACAGTGTTCCCAGATTCATCTTGCTGAAGGAGCTGGTGCTGGTGTGCTTGGAATGAACGGGGAAGGTGACTCTCCCCATGTCCCTGCTGGACCAGGATCTGGGAGCAGCTGGCAGTGAGAGAGTGACAGCAGGGCTGGGCAACTGGCAGGCCCCAGTGCTGATCTATCAGTTTACCTCTCCGCAGAATGGGTAGAGGCATACACGCTCTCCCTCCTCAGACTGACAGGAAGTTGGAGAGGGGTGAGCAAGCTCCCTGTAATCCTGGGGTCTGGGAGGCAGGAGCTGCCCCGTCACCCATCCCTGTCCACCAGAACGTCCCCATAGAAAGAGCCAGCCCGCTTTCGGCCACTCCAGTGTGTGAACCTCTGCTTTTAGACAAAAACCAAATGGGGAGGACAATTGTCCTCCGTGGAGAGAGACTCACGGTAGGATCCTCAGCGATGCATTTTCCTGGTGAATTTCAACGAGGATTCTTTTGCCTGCATTGATTTATTCTCCCAACCTTTCGGGCACTCGTGGCTTGTATAAAGGGAGGACTGCGCACATCAGACGCGGGTCTGCCAAGCTGATCTCAGCGGAGAGCCATCCGCCCACCAGATACGTGGGTGCCTGCAGGAGTTTTGGGGGGGAGGCTTTGCTCGGCCCTCTGTGGCCCGCTCACACGTCTGCCCCCCAGGGTGTGCTGTTCTGGTATTTAGCGATCTGGGGGTTTAACCTTGGCAACTACCCCATGCTTCTAGAAGCGGCAGAACAAAGCTGCTTCCACCCCTGAGGTTCCTCTTCCTCTCCTCTCCCTTTTGTTCCGTCCCGCGTTTCATCTCCCCTCCCTCCTCTTCCTTCCGCTTCCCACAGGCTTCTCCCAATCCTCCCTGTGCTGGACAGTCTCCATTTGCCCCTCAGCCAGGCTCGTCACTCTGTCCACCCGCCCAGTGCCCTTTGCACAGGCGGTTCCCTGCCCTGGGGGCATCTGATTGGGTAGAGGGGAGGCACCAGCAGAAGATCAAAGCCTGGAAGGGTATAATAAGATGGGTGTTTATGGGCGACAGTACCAAAGCCCTGGCAGGTCCTGTGTGGCAGCTCCTCCGTTGCCCATCCTCTCTGGGCCCACTCTCTCCCTTGCCCCAGGTCTAGGGGTAGTCATGAGTCCCCATGCTGCTCGCCCCCTGGCATGCAGCAGTCTAGCTGTTTTTCCAGAGTGCGGTGTGCATTTTTTTGGTGGATCATCCCCAGTTTTTAAAATATTTGTTTATTTTGAGAGAGAGAGAGAGAGCATGCGCGTGTGAGCAGGGGAGAGGCAGAGCCCAACTTGTGGCTCCATCTCATGACCCCAAGGGCTCGATCTGAGCCATTATCAAGGGTTGGACGCTTGGGGCGCTTGGGTGGCTCAGTCGGTTGAGCGTCAGACCCTCGATTTCTGTCTAAGTCATGATCCCAGGGTCATGGGATCAGGCTCCGTGTCCACGCACGTGCTCAGTGTGGAGCCTGCTAGGGATTCTCCCTCTCTCTCCCTCTGCCCTTCCTCCCTGCTTGTGTCCCTCCCAGGGCTCATTCCTGCTGGGAGGGGGCTGGCCGGGCAGAACCGGGGTCTTGAGGGCCAGGGTCCTAGGGTGATGGTGGCCTGGTGGGGCCTGGAGTCCCAGGCGTGGTAAAGCCCATCAACTACTTGGAAGGTCTGAAATTGAGTTATAGCGGATTCATCCAGGGGTGCCCAGGCCCAAGGCGGTTGCTCCAGGTTAGTCAAACCCTCAGGAAGCAGGTTAATAAAATAGATCTTTTCCTTCTGTGTATCTACAAGGGTCACATACTCAATGGGATGGACATTTCCAGTTATCTGTCCAGGACACCCCCTTCCAGGGGGACCATCTTGGGGCAGGGAGGAGAAATTTGGTTCCTTGCAGCATTTTCTGTAAAACATGAATCTCATGAAATGCTCCTTACAAAGGGGGTTTCCACGGTCAGATAAATTGTGCATTTTGCAGATTCCCAGTATGTTCCCATGTAGCAAAGGCTCGGAAATGCTCTGCGGGAAAGAATATGCTGCTTAATATGTGCTTGGCTCAGTGTCCCCAAAGCTGGATCAGGGAACCAAAATACTTTTTTTTCCCCCAAGGACTCATTTCTTGAGCCCAGTGTTCCGGAGAACACATTTTGGGAAACCGCGATCACAGGCCCAGCACGCACAGCTCTGTACAGTAGAGAGATCAGAGCCACGTAGAAAAGGCTGGAGTCGTGGCTTTGGTTCTTAGTGGCAGCCAGGTTTGGGGGAAAGCATTTACAGTCTTTCCAGTCTACATTTCTTCATCTTCTCTGCAAAGGGAAGAAGCCATGGCTCTGAGGTTTCAAGATGCTAAGCATGTCTTAGGGAAGGCTCTCTGGATGGCAAAAACAGGATTCGTGTTAAACAAGAAGGGGAATGTATTGGAAAGATGCTGGGGGTCTTCAGGGACCTCCTGGGGCCAGAAGTGCAGCGTGAGGGCCAAAAACCAGAAGGAGAAGGGGGACCTTGGCCGTGTCCACAGCCCGTCCTCCATCTCTCCTTCTCTCTGCACGCCTGCTTCCTATGTCTTCCTCCACAGACCGTGTTTTCGGCTGCCAGGGGTGTGGGGCCAGAAGAGCTAACCGTAGCTCCCGCGGCAGCCTCAGCTCCTGAGTTCCGGTCACCTCTTCCTCTCTCGGTCTCTGTCTGGACTAGGAGTAGTGCCCCTAGGGCCAATCCCAGCCCCCCAGGAGAGAGTGCCTGAAGGGCTCTGTGCGGTAGGTGTCTGCTCCCATCCAACCGCCTGCGGCCAGGGTGCTGAGGGCGTGTGCCCACGCTGCCAACACACCATAGCTCGCCTGTGTCAGGAGCGATTCTCAGCACATGAGCTCCAAGGGACACAGGCCCAGCAGGTGCCCACAGGCGGTCTGCTGTAACTCATAAAGTGCCTGAAAGCCGGGTAAAGTACTCGTATGATGAAGCGAATTCCGTGTCTCCGAGAAGGCAGTGGTGTTTAGCAACATCAAGGGCTGTTGTCCATCTGGAGGGGCTCCACTCCCATTCCAGAAACTTTCATATGCTTAAAATCACTTGGACGCAGGACACGAGAAATATTACCCCTAAAGGGACAAAATGGATAATTCAGACTATATTCAAATAAAAAAAAAAAAAACCCCAAACTCTGTCCATCAGAAGACCTCAGTCAGAGGGGCACCAGGGTGGCTTAGTTGGTTGAGCGCCTGACTCTTGATTTCAGCTCGGGTTGTGATCTCGTGGTTCTTAGAACCCCGCGTCGGGCTCTGTGCTGGCAGTGCGGAGCCTGCTTGGGACTCTCTGTCTCCCTCTCTTTCTGTCTGTACCCTGCTTGCTGTCTCTCTCGAAATAAATAAACTAAAAAAAAAAAAAAAAAAAAAGACACCAGAGTAAAAAGGCAAGGCACCAAGTTGAAAAAGATATTTGCAATGCATATATCCAACAAAGGATCAGAATCCAGAATGTATACAGAACTCCTATAAATCGATAAGGAAAAGACAGACAATTGGATTCCAAAATTGGCAAAAGATCTGACCACGCACTTTATAAAAGAGGATGCCCAAATGGCCAATAAGCATAAGAAAATGTGCTCCACATCATTAGTCACCAGGGAAATGCAAGTGGAAGCATAAAACGATACCACATAAAACGATACACCCACCAGACTGGCTCAGACAGGGAGAGAAATGTACGAGGCGCCAGCAAAGATACGGATCCAGTGGAACCCCTAGAGCTGGCGGAAGTCTGTGTTGGTGCGGCCACCTTGGAAAATCACTTGGCAACATCTATGCAATCCGGACGCAAACGCACTCTGCAATACAACATCTCCACCCCCACTCTGCTCGTAGTAGATGTGTGCCCTTCAGGAACGCATGCAAGTGTCCACAGAGATACAGGGAACAGAATATTCACAGCCACCCTATCCTAAAGCTGGCAACAACCCAATGCCCGCTGCCAGCAGAACGCAGACAAGACGTGGCACAATCAGGCTGGAATACATCTCGGCGGTGAGCGTAGATAAACCACAACTGTGCCTAACAGTGTGAGGGGGCCTCCCAAACAGTGTCAAACGGAGGGGTGCCTGGGTGGCTCAGTCGGGTGAGCTCAGGTCATGATCCCAGCGTGGTGGGATCAAGCCCCACGTGGGGCTCTCTGCTGCGTGTGGAGCCTGCTTGAGGTTCTATCTCTCCCTCTCCTTCTGCTCCTCTCCCCCACTAATTCTCTCTCAAATAAAAATAAACAAAATATCTTTAAAAAAAAAGCAGAAAAGGCAAATGTCTGTATAATTCTATGCATAAGACGCTCAAAAGCAAGCAAGGCTGATTTAAGCTGTTAGAAGTCAGGACGGTGACACCCTTCGGGGAAGCTAGTGACTGGAAGGGGGCATGAGGGGGATTTCAGAAGGCCTGTTAATGTTCCCTGTTTTGATCTGGTGCAGAGTCCACAGGTACGCTTTGTGAAACCGCATTAAGCAATCCACTTCCGGCCGGTACCCTTTTCTGTGTTCACGTATCCACTAATAACATTTAGGAAAAGCCTTGGAGAGCCTATTTGAAGTGCAGATTCCTATGACCCACTCCCAGAGATTCTGGTTCACTGGGTCCTGGGTGGGACCAGGGAGTCTGCATTTGAAACAGCTCCCTGGGCGATTCTGGTGCAGCTCGTGTCTGGGCTGCGGGCTTTGACCTGGTCCTGGCCGGTGCTAGAAAGCGTCAGGTGGAACTGGTCCACGCTTGGTGGCTGCCCCGTCGGCCCTGAGGTGCTGGGGTAATGGTTCAGGGTGCTGAGCAGGAGATGGGGCGGCGGAAGGGGCAGGAGGAGCCCGTGAACTCGAGGGGCCAGTGCTCGCCAGAGCGCTCTCGGTAGAAAAGGAAGTGTGGACTCTCGGGCAATAGTTGCCAGCGGGTGAGCTGTGTGAGATGACCCTCGGAGGGCCAGCCATTCTCAAGTCGGGGCATGGACACCAGGAGGGTCCGTTCGATGTCCCAACTAAGTGATTCTCTGGACCTCAGTTTGTCTTGTTCGGCATGGGGAGGTACACTCTTTATAGCCTCAGAGGCGGGTTCTAGCCTGAGTTCCAATTCTGGTCCTGGCCTGTAATAACTGTGTGGCCTTGGGCTAGTCACCTGCCTTCTCTGGGCCCTAGGTTTTCACCCATAAAACAAAGGGTAGGACTATAGGACCCCAACCTCTCTGTTCACCTGGCCACCTGGGAATAGCTCTCCTCCAGTCCTCAGCTGAGACCATTACAGGTCTATTTCCTCCCCGCTTCCTGCCCCATCAGCTGACAGTGAGCTCCTGGAAGGCAGGGCTGGGCTCTAATTCATCTTTGTCCCCAGCACCCTACACAGTGGCAGGCACAGCAGACTTGAAACCTCTGGGGCCTCTCTGCTCTGACACACTGGGGCTCTGGTTGCTTGCTTCCTTTCCGGGAATAGGACGAGGACACACAGGTCCCCAGGGGCGAGGGGTCTGCAGTGCCAGCCCCCCTTCAGCTGGCCTGTGGTAAGACTTGACTCCCGGAGGAGAAGGGGAACCAGAGAGGCGCTCCCACCTCTCCCTCCGGCCCGGAGCCCTGGCATGCGGGCAGGCGGGTAGGTGGGTGGTTCTGGCTGTCTCCAGGCTGAGTTCATTAGAGGGTGAATTATTAACTCCTGGCTGGGGCAGGGCAGCCGGGGCCCCAGGCGCCCGTTGGAGCCGACAGGGGCAGGCCTGCGCTAATTGAAGGCTTAATGAATTTTCCCAGCGGAGGCTGCAGCCGGTGCCTTCCCTCTGCCATCTGGCCGTTTGCCTTCTCCTGGTGGGATTACCCTCTGCCTGTCCGGGAACCCTGGCTGCTGCTCTGTCTGGGTCCCAAGCACTGTGTGCTCCCAGCTTGGACCTCCACCTCGGGGGCCCCTGCCTCGGCCCGTCGGCCCCTTGGCCCCACGGCAGGTGCAGGCCCTAAATCACTCCTCATTCTTCGGCCTCCAGGCTCACTCCAAATTTTTGGCGTTTCCACTCAGGCCCTGGGGACTTGCCAGCCACACTTGAGTGGCCCGCCAGAATGTTCCAGAGGTGGGCAGGGCTGAATACTCTTGGTTGGCCTTCCAGTCATTCCTGAGGATTCAGGGTTATCGGTCTTCACACCTCACCACTGTTGGTGTGAACAAGCCACTCCTTCAGGCCAGATTTGAGAGCAGAGTGCATGGTCCCAAGGGATTTGCTGGCTACAGAGGCAGGTGGGGGAGAGAAGGGTTGCCCAGAGGTAACTCCCCAGAGACAGGGTGGGGGAGACAGAGGAGGGAACTGAGGTCAGGGAGCTCCTACAATGAGCCAGGGATCCCTCAACCGATCCTAATACTGGCAACATCCTGACATAGCTATAAGGTCTCATTGTGCATATGGGAAATGGGGGTGCAGGCAGGCGGCTCACTTGATGAACACCCCGCTGTGGGTACAGGGGTCTCCAGGGCTGGCTCCTCCAAGGCCCACAGAGCCTCCCAGTTAAAGGCACCTGTGAGTTTGTATCGGCCATCCGAGGGCAGGCAGACGTTTCCAGCACTTCTGCAGGTGTGAGGACTAGAAACTGGCGTTCCACTGTCCGTGATCTTGTACAGTCTCCTGCTTTGTTTCTTCCTCCACAACGACTCACAGCCCAGCCGCTACAGAGCGGCAGGAGGGCAGTGTGGGGCAGCGAGAGAGCCCCGGGTGGGCTGCCGGGGGACCTGGGCTCTTGCCCTGCTCTGCCGCTGGCCTGATATGTGATTTGGAGGTTTCCCCTTGGGCCTCAGTCTTCTCCTCTCTAAAAATGGAGATGAGCAATCACGGAACAGCTGACCTCTCCAGATGCCATGTCACCGCCACAGCCCCGCCAGCACCTTCCAGGCCTCCTGCTACCCGCTTACGCCCAGAAACCCCAGAGCTTTAGGGACCTGGGCTCCGGACTCACTTCTGCTCTTCACTCTGCATGACCTAAGACAAGTTGTCTAATCTCTCTGACCCCAATGCAGGAACGGAGATGGACCCAGCCTGTGTCCCAGGCAGGGTTTTGTCATGGGGCATGAATGGGACGTTCATACACCTGGGGCCAGAGCTGGGACTGGAGAGGGACGGGGAGGACTGGGGTCAGGGTCGCTTTAGGGACCGAAACTGATTTGGAATTGGGGTAGAATCCGGACTCTTGTCAATTTCGGGTTAGGCTCAAAGCTTCAGACCCTGTTTGGGGTCTGTGTTCTGAATGTTGCTTGTTTAAGGACTGGGGTCAGTCAGGGTTGGGGTCTGCATCTAGGTCTGTTGCGTTAAAGGCCAAGACTGGAGTTGTGGAAGCCTGGGGAGGGACAGGAAGAGGGAGTTGGGACCAGGAACTCTGGGCCGGCCTTTGCCCTGACCCACCGCTGGGCCCCGGGCTGGGCATTTTGCACCGTTAGGCCTCAGCCTCCTGGTCTGGGGATGGGGGGCCGTCACTCTGTCCTGTGTTCTTGCAGCTGTCATAGAACAACACTAGCCACCGTGCTAGTGCCAGATCTCTGTGGATCTTCTTTGATAATGACAAGCAAAGGAGAGCAGTGATGGAAAATCGCCATGACAGCCTACAAGCCACCATAAGCTAGGAAACATTTGTGTCAGGCATTGGGTGTCTCTTGCTTTCTACAGGAGATCAGCCTTCTCCGGCCGTGCCCCCAAATGACAGCTTGTGCTCCCAGATTCTGGCTGCAGACTGTGCCTCTCTCTCGTTCCTCCTGAGCCCTGGGGCCAGAGAGAGGAAGCTGGAGCAGCCTCTGAGTCTCTGGAGGGGCCCTGGGGAGAACCCCAACCCCCACCATGACCTCCTGGCTCCCCCCGCTCACCCAGGGCCTCAAAAGACCGTCTGGCAGGGCGAGTCCAGCCACTCTGCCACCTCCATGGAGCAGCTCCCAGCCCAGGACCCCGCACCCCTGCAGTGAGGGAGGAGAGCTGGGCTGGGCACCCACGTGCATGTTGCTTGGAGACCTGCTGAGCTGTCAGAGCCTGTCAGCCTCTTAAAGCCACTCTTGGGGGCAGGTGACCCTGGGGCTCCACGGACAGAGCCATGAGGAGAGGCCAGGCCTTTCTTTCTGGCCTCAAGTCTAAGGTCTGAGGTGCGTCATGCTCACCCCTAATCCCCTCCCGCTCAAGGTTCTAGACTATCCCCTCTCTTGGCATGGACAGGAAATGGTTGATGTAGGAAGGACCTTCTTCTTCCCTTGTCTGGGAGCCCCTGAGTCCTTTCCACGTACTAGGGGTGTTCTGATGCCATTACTCAGAGTGGCAGCTCTAAGAGCCCACTCTCAGGGGCCCGGCACGCTCCCTCTGCTCCAGCCCAGAGGCCTCGCTGTGGCCCTGCAGCGTGCCCTCCCCCTCCGGTTTCAGGGTCTCGGCACTCCCTGCTCGGTCTGCTTGCGATGCTTCGGTCCACGTATCCGTTCCTAGGTCATCTCTCAGGGGACCCAGTGGCAGAAGCAGGCAAGCCCCAGCAGGGCCCGCAGCCTGGTGAAGGGACAGGTGGCTGGGGGAGGTGGGGCTGGGGGGCCAGTGCCAGGGGGCAGGCCCGGCCACAGAAGTCACTCCAACGACAGCCGCACTGGGCCTCTGCAAATCGGTGCTGGCTGCTCGCCCAAAGGAGCCTTCACTGTGTGCCAGGGATGCAGACCTTGGCATCATTTGCCCCCTGTTGCCTCAGTCTTCATGTCTGTGAAGACACTGGGTCCCTGAGCCCTTCTGGCTCTGACATTCTGAGTCAAGACAAGCTGGGGTCTGGCCTAAGAAACAGGCACAGGGTGAGAGGGTCTGACTGGGGGAGAGTGGTTGGGCTCAGAGGGGGCGGGGTTGTTAAGAGGGCAGCATGAGTCCTCAGGGTGGGCAGGTGGGGTCAGGAACGTACCCTGGTTTGCCTCACTAGTGTGTTTAAGCCGCTTGGGGTGTCTCTCGTCCTTTTTCCCAGTAGCCAGAGTGGCTTCAAGCCTAGGGAGCCTGGAATGTGCCCTGAGCAGACGCTAGGGGGCGCTGGTCTCCTTGTGAACTTGGCTGAATTTACACTCTGGGAAGGGGTAGATGGGGGAGGGGCATGTCCAAGCCCTGCTCTTTGGGGGTGGGGTGGGCCTGGGCTGACCAGCCAGGCTGGGGGGTGGGAGGCCAGCAGCCTTACCTTACCTTGTACCAGGGCCTGATGCCTGCAGGGACTC
The DNA here is from genome assembly GCF_022079265.1 of Lynx rufus. Lineage (NCBI taxonomy): Eukaryota > Metazoa > Chordata > Mammalia > Carnivora > Felidae > Lynx > Lynx rufus. The sequence goes on along the minus strand of NW_025814878.1, from coordinate 113,638,119 downwards.
CTCACCGTGGTCCCCATGAGAGGGGCCTTGCCTCATCCCAGTTGTCTGGAGACACCAGCCTCAGGCCATCCTCAGTGGTGTGAAGGATCCTGAGGCTCAAGAGGGTTTAGACAGGGTGAGAGGAGATGGGGGGGGAGTGGGGGGGTGAGGCTGCCACCCTGGCCAGCAGGTGTCTCGCCCCACCTTGCTGCTGGGGCATTAATGTTGTCAGGCCACTTTTCCATCCTCCTCGTACCACTGAGTGGCTGGACAGGGGCCTCCATGGGACCAGGCTGATGCCGGCAGGTCCCTTTTACATCTCTCCTCCCAAATTGGAACTTTGCAAATCACCAACTGGGACTCACAAATCAAAAAGGGATTTCTGTTCTGTTCTTGGGGTGGAACAGTATGGGAGACAAAATCCGGGTGCCCGATGTTGGCATTTCCAAGACATTTCAAGGGTTGTGGGGACAAGGGATGGGACATTGAGGACGTGAGTCTCCTTGAAGAGGCAGCACCTTGCTAGCTGGAGTCTGGCTCCCAGCCTCAAGGGGGAGGCCCTTGCTGTTGGGACCACAGCCTTTACTCATTTTTTTTTTTTTTTAGTGTTTATTTACTTTTGAGAGAAAGAGAGAGAGAGAGAGAGAGAGAGGCGTGAGCAGGGAAGGGGCAGAGAGAGAGAGGGGGACACAGAATCCAAAGCAGGCTCCAGGCTCTGAGCTGTCAGCACAGAGCCTGATGCGGGGCTCGAACCCACAGACTGCGAGATCACGACCTGAGCTGAAGTCGGACGCCCAACCGACTGAGCCACCCAGGTGCCCCCACAGCCTTTACTCTCAAGGGGTGGAAGAGAGGGTGGCCCAGGATGGCCCCTCAGCACTGCAGACAAACTTCAGGGTGCAGACACCTCCTGGATAGAGAAGAGATGGAGCCCTGGCCCCGCTCTTCTCCCTTAGAGCCAGTAATGGCTGGGTGCCCGGGGCCCCCTGAGGCCAGCTGCCAACAGTTCTGGCATAGCGGGGGCTGCCCATGGGACCCACGGAGACTCCTTGCAGCCTTCTTGTTATAAGCGCTCTGTCTGCCGGCCCTACCCTGGCGTTTGAGCATCTGGCTGGAGCCCCTCGATGTATAGAATTTTCCCCTCCGTCCAAGACAGTGTCTGATGGTCCAACTGCCTGACTCTTGCCTGGAAGGTACTGCTACCCAGCTTCCTACACAGAGCCTCCAAACACAGACGACTGTACCGTGTGGTGGGTACAGACCAGGGGCTCTGGGTTCAGACCGCCTGCATGTGAGCCCCCGCACCGCTCCTTAGAGCTGAGGGTTTACGGGCCTCGGTTTCCTCACCTGCAAAATGACTAGAATAAGAGAACCAGCGTCCCAGGATCCTCCTAAGGACTCCAGGTAGTAACACAGGTAAGGCTCTTTGCGGAGTGCCACGAACAGCCAAGTGCCCAATACATTTTCGATTCTATTTTTCGCAGGCCTGATAATGGGGAAGAAAAGAACAGAATCTGAAGTCGGGCAAGTCTGGGTTAAACTCCTGGTTCTGACACTTGCTGGCTGCATGACTTTGGCCACGTCAGCTAACCTCAGTGTGCTCATTTGTAAAATGGTTTAAATAACTACCTCCCAACCTCCTTAGGTTCTTGTGGGAACTGCGGGGTCCGTCTCTGCAGCCTGGCTCATTATCAGTTAACTTTTCCTACCCTTCTTCCCTCCTGCCCCCAAATCCCCACCCAGAATCCGAACATAGCCTTACCTGGTCCTTTTACCACTGTGCCTTGACTCAAGTCGCTGTCTGGTCCCTGTGTCCCGCCACACCTGTTACTCTTGGGCCGGCACAAGTCAAGGCTGCCTCTACCCAGGAAGGCCAGTCTCCTGAGCTGTTTTGAAGTCAGATGGGCCAACAGGTGGGAAAGCTCTTTGCCGACCATAGGTTCTGTACACGTGAAGGGTTGAGGCGCTGCCTGCATGTGACACAAAGAACCGAGAGCAGTCCCAACAGAGCCTTCTAGAAGCAGGACGTCCTTGGCCCACCACCTCCTTCCGAGCCAGCCTGAAGTCCACTCCCAGCCGGCACTCTTGCTTCTCCGTCCTAAATGCCATTTCCCCCCGTCTAAATGCCATTTCCCCTGTCTGGGCCCGAGCCACTGCCTGCTGTCTGGGGCGGCTGGAAATTTCTCAAATGTCGCTTTGATTTATGGCTCTAGTTAATTCTCGAGGAGGCCCGTGAGATGCCCTGAGCTCTGAAGCCTCAATAGGATAAATCATTTAACAGGTGGTTAAATATTCTTTAAGGTCTGAGGAGCACAGGCAGGGTTACAGACTGGGGGCCGAGGCTGGGGGAGACTGGGCAAATTTCTGAACAGAAAAAGGGAAAACTCTGCGGCCATTTCAGAACCATGGGACCAATCTGTCATAAGCTGTGGCTGGAGGCAGCACCCGTGGGCCCCTTTGTATCCACGGACCCAGGAGGCCAGGGTCGCCCAGGCATCGGAAGGTGTGGGGATGGCAGCAGGCGGCAGGGGGCAGAAGCAGCTGTGTGGTCTCTCTGTTGGGAGGCGCCCATAGGACCCCAGAAGCCTTTGGTTGGGAGTGGGGACTCTGATACCACTGAACTGGGGCTGGACACGAAGGCAGCTTTATGACAGGGCTGGCTGGTCTAAAAGAGCAGGCGGTGGGGAGGCCTCGGGCATATTGGACAGTGCACTCCCTGCCTAATGGCATTCAGATATGAAATTACACTGGGCAAGCCAAACAAAACAGAGCTGGGCTGTCACTTTGAGACCCCAGAATTATGCAATCCCTCTATCACACATCTGCAGGGAGCTCATTGATGGCTTCAAGGCTCATTCTCATCCGCGGTAAGATTTAATCCTCACACAGGCTCCCCGGGCAGCAGGGCGAAGGATATTACCCTGGTGTACAAAAGGAGTGAACAGGCTCAGAGAGGCTGAAATCCTGCCTGAGGCGGCCCAGCTGGTCGCGGAGCCAAATGGAATCCAGGAGGATGGAGTTCGCCCAGAGGGAGCGGGGGCATCAGGGGGGGGAACCTCGAGATCACAGGCCCAAAGCACCCATTTTACAGATGAGGAGACTGAGGTCCTGAGAGGGGAAGGGATGGACTTGGGAAGGACAGTGGTGGAGACAGGGATGAAGTCTCGGGGAGAAGGCCGGAGGGTGGATGTCTGCACCCCAACAAGTGTGCTCCCCTTGGGATCGTTTCCTGGAAACGAAGGTTGTGTTAGAGTCTTGGAAGAATGTGAAAATCAAAGAGGCCGTGGTCCAGGTGAGAGGGCAGCGGGAGTGGGAGACCCCCCCCCGGGACAGCCCCCCTCCTTCTCTGGTCCCCCATGCTGTACCTCACGCTCACATCTCCCCCCACCCCGGTCCAATGCAGCCCTGGGGTGAGGCATCGCTGTGTCCTGTTGGGGGACAAATTCATCTGGGGCTGGGGTTCAGCTCCACTGAGGCCTGGCCTGAAATCCTGCCTGAGCCTGACTGAGGGGGCCAGAGGGACCATCCCCAGAGAGGTCAGCCTGCTTCAGGGCCTCCAGGCTGGTGGGGGGAGGTGTTGGGGGCATTCCCAGGAGTGCCTCCCACCCCCCCACCCCTGGCTTTCTGAGGTGAGAAATGCACAGGAGCAGCTCGCAGGCAGGCAGGAGGCTGCCCTCCCCCACCCCACCCCTACCTACCTACAGCCCCACTTCCTACCAGAAAGCTAGGAGAAGGCCGTGGTTGCTGCAGTGGATGAGTTGGCCGCTCCAGATAGGGAACCTCTGGAGCCCCTCAGGAGGCTCTGAGGGCTCAGGGGGGCAGTCGAGGAAGCTGAAGTTGTAGGACAGTCTTGTCTTTGGAACAAGGCCAGTCCCCTCTTTCCTGTGCTCTGACCAAGCCCTCATGGGACCCTGGAACTGCCAGAGACCTAAGTGCTGGGTGAGGAGGATCCCTAGGGTATCTGCCACCCACACCCTGTGGCTGTGTGTGTGTGTGTGTGTGTGTGTGTGTGTGTGACAGTCAGGGAAATGTCACACCACAGTGCCCACGCCCACGTCTCCAGCCCACAATGGCCGATGCTCCTGGGTTGACTGCTTGTAGCCTGGCTGGGAGTTTCTCACGCCTGTGGTTATTCTCTTTCCCAGGCTAGTGCCTCCTGTGGCAGGCAGAGGTCTTGGCCCCTGAGCCCCCCCTCCAAACCCCCCCCCCCGCTCAAGCCCCTGGGTGACAGGGCACAAGGCTGGGTCCTGGCAGATGCCGCGCAGGTAAATATGCCCATGTCAGAGCAGGTCAGAGCAGGTCAGAGCACCCCACCCGGTCTGAGAGGGGAGGGGAGGGGCCAGGGTCCCCTAGTGAGCCGGGCCAAGTCGCATCCGGGTGTGGGGGTGAGAGGAAGAGGTCTTTCTGGGTGTGCAGTGAGAGGCAGCTCCTGGAGCATCTGGGGACCCCCATCTTCTGAGCCGTCCCATCACTCTCTCTTACAACCATGGAGGACGAATGACTCACTCACAGGTGGCTCCAGCTTTATGAAGTATTCATCCTTCCCTGGCCTCCGGAGTAATTAACTCTCATACAGGCAGAGGAGCTTCATCAACAGCCCATTAGCACCCTGTCCCTAGTACTTCCATCAAAGCCGTCTGGGCGGGACTTCCTGGGAAAGAGCCCAGGGAGCCAGGGCGAGTGGAGTCTTGCTTCCAGCTTGGGGGTTCTCAGTCTGGAGCAAACTGTTGCCCGAGGATTTTGCAGAGAGCTAGGGGGTTGTGGTTAGAAGCTTAGAAAGAGGAAGAGGTTGCATTTAAGGAAGAAATTCAGCCTCTGGGGCCCGTGGGGACTTTAGATAACTTTCTTTTTGTAGCCGGGGGCACAGATTTCCCCAAAGTAGGGAAATCGCTGGCTGCACATCTCGTAGCTTGTGGGCCGTCGATAGGGAAGCTCCAGTCCAGTACTCTTTGCGTTAATTAGTCTTTCTTCCTACCTCCTGCTTTGCCTCAAGCCCAGCGATGTCTCCAGTGGGGTGCTGAGAGACAGCAGAGCCACCCCTCCAGGAAGGGATGGGTGCTAGGGGGACCTAGTTCACCCCGCCCCAGGCCGTCCTAGGGTTTAGACCCCAGGGTGTCTGGGAAGGGGGTCTAAAACCTAGGAGGTGAGGAGCCTGGGGTGCAGAGAGGCATAAAGCCCCTCCAGACCTGTGTCCACTCACTCAGTGTTTACCACTCACCTCCCACGTTCTGTAGGGGCACCATCCCCGTCCTCAGGAGCGCTGGAGATGGGGACTGGGTAGGCTGGGTGGCGAGAGGCCCAGAGCGTGAGTGGAGAGAGCACAGGGGCCTGCAGGAGCCAGAGGTCAGGGCCTGGGCTGAGGGTCCACACCGGCCTGGAGTTGTTGGCTATTTGCGGGGGGGGGGGGTCCCCCTCCCCAGCTGGAGCCAAAGAGATGGGGAATGGGGAAGGGGGAAGGCAGAGCCTTGAAAAGGAGTTCAGAGTATAGGGAGTAAATCCTCAAAATGATATCCAGACTCAGACAGATTAGTGTCCTCTCCAGTCCCCCTAAGAGCACACTGCACCCCCTTTCCCCTGCTTTTGTCCGAAGCGTGCCCTCTAAAAAAGAGCCTCTGGATGGCTCTTTTCACTCTGTGAACACACGTACATCTAACCACACAGACCCCTCCTCTAGGGATCCTTTCTTGATGCCCCCCCCCTTGCCTTTTCCCACTCCCAGTCCCCATCCCCCACTGGGGATTGGGCCAGATGTCCCTCCCGTGGGCTCACGGGCTCCGCACACACTGCTTGCATTAGAATGGCTTCTGTGCCTTAGTCATGCAAGCAGTCCTCTTTCAGCATCCAGCACCTGCAGGCATAGATCAGGAGCGCCGAAATCAGCTGCTGGGCCAACGGGTGGGCTGCAACGAGTGGTCCTCTCGCTGCTTGGTCCTCACACTGGTCCGCTGTGTGACCTTGCACAGATCACTTTGCCTCTCTGGGGTTGGACTGAGCTACCATTTTCCAAATGTTTTTGAAATGCATTTAACATCAGGACGCAACACATACAGTATGAATATTTATAAAACCTAAAACTGAGACAAAATTTTGTTAAAAAAAAAAGAGAGAGAAACATCAGTTAAGTTTTTTTTTTTTTTTTAATGTTTATTTATTTTTGAAGGAGAGAGAGACAGAGTGGGAGCCGGGGAGGGGCAGAGAGAGAGAGGGAGACGCAGAATCCAAAGCAGGCTCCAGGCTCTGAGCTGTCAGCACAGATGCGGGGCTCGAACTCACAGGCTGTGAGATCATGACCTGAGCCGAAGACAGACGGCCAACCGATGGAACCGCCCAGGCGCCCCCTGAAGTTTCTCTCACTACAAGTGTTAATGCTTTTATTTTGTGTTCTCTTTCCTTCCCCCCACTTGCCCCACCCCCACCCCTGCCAAAAGGCTGGTTCTCCCATTCCTGGATGGCAAGGTACAGTTGGAAAATACTGCCAAAGATGGTCCCAAGCTTCTCTGCTGCTCACTGCTCCTGCACGGCCTCCCCCAAAGACTTTTCTGGTGTCTCCAACGAAGACATGGATGCTGCCATCTGACACCCCCGTATTTATGCCGCCGACCATCTTCTGTACTCCACCTCGTGCTGGCCCGAGACATCCAGCCCAGCCTGCGGGCTGGCACCGTGTGCCTCAGGATCAGGAATGAGGCTTGAGGAAGGCAGGGCCTGGTCCCCAGCTATCTGGGGTGGATATCACCAGGCTGTGCCTGAACGCCTCAGGGCAGGACACACGAACGAACCTCGATAGGGGAGGCTCTCAGCGCAGGGTGGGGAATTCAGCCCCAGCCCCAAGCCCCATGCTTCTGCCTGGTTGGGCACCTGAAGAGACCTCCGGAAAACTCCAGCAGAGGCACTTCCTGGAGATCTCCTCAGCCTCCCCATGCTCTGGTCTCGCAGGGAACCCGGCATCCACCTTCTGGACCCCTCCAACAGGGAAAGGGGGTGCAATCAGAAATTACACTGCGGGGCACCTGAGTGGCTCAGTCAGTTGGGCGTCTGACTTCGGCTCAGGTCACGAGCTCTCAGTTCGTGAGTTCGAGCCCCAGGTCGGGCTTCTGGGCTGGCAGCTCAGAGCCTGGAGCCTGCTTCAGATTCTGTGTCTCCCTCTCTCTCTCTCTGCCCCTCCCCTGTTCACGTTCTGTCTGTCTCTCTCTCTCAAAAATAAATAAATAAATAAATAAATAAATAAATAAATAAATAAAATAAATAAATAAACAAATTAAAAAAAGAGAAAGAAATTACACTGGGACGACAGGAATAAACCTGTCTGCACAAACCAGGATGAGTGTGACCCTATGGGGGCCCACAACCCTCCTCACCTTCCCAGCTCGGAAGCAGGCACGTGGCTGACTCTTCTTTGAGCCTGAGGAGGTGTGTAGACGCTGCTCTTTAATCCAGGCCTCGCTGTGGCGGGCACTGCCCTCTACCATGTAATCAACCCCCTGGCAGACCCCGGTGACCACTGTCCCCCCCTTCCTCGCTGCTGACGGGTCCCCAGAGTTGGCGGAGATTTAAAGAGCCAGCCCCGCAGGTAACCAATGATTGGTGGAGGGGTGGCCATGTGACCCAGTCCTGGCCAATGAGATGAGAGGGGAGGCTTGCTGGGGCTCCGCGGAAGGGTTCTCCTGACCCGGAAGCTGCCAGGGCAGAGCACCTGTGCCCCTCAATCGGCCTTTGGCTGCATGGGTGGTAGGGTGAGAGCCCAGAGCTGTAGTAATCATGGCTGACCCCGGGTGGGGGAGGACGGAGCAGGATGATGGAAGGAGCCTGGGTCTTGGTGACATGAATCCTGAGTTGGCTGAGTGACTTTAGGCCACTTAATATGAATTTGTTCTACAAAGGCAAGTGTGATAGACCCTGTGGGTGTTGCCTGCCCCAACATCCATTACCCTCGGGCTTTTCTTTGAGGAACCAGCCCCTTTGCCTCTCTCAGCGTGTGGCTTCCTATAGGAGTCCCCACTACAGGGAAACACACACACACCATCTATCCTGATCCAGGTCTGGCCCAGCAGCACTTTCTTCTTCCTGGTCGCTATGATTGGTTCAGGGTGAGCATGTGACCAAGCAGGACCCGCGAAGCTCAGTTAAGGGGCTTCTGCTGGGACATGAGGGAAAGAGAAGCCCTGGGACTTCTAGGGTCTAAAGCTACTGGCAGCCATCGTGCCACTCTGGGAAGAACATGATGGGGAGAGAAAGTCTGAGCTGTGGTGGTGACAGATGGGCGTCCCACAGTCAGTCCTATCCTTGGACGTCCCAGTACCGTCAGCCAGTAAATGTTTAACAACAGGCTTGGTGGGGGTGGGGGTAGAGAGAGTCCTGACGTGTCGTGTTAGCTGGTTCCCAAAGTATAAATACTCCTACCTCGGCTGGCGGACCAGCTCCTGCACACCACTGGGTTTGAGCCGCTCTGGCCAGGTTTTGTGTCACTTATGACCAGGATAATCTGACCTCCATACCCAGTCTCACTATTCTAGAAGGGAACTCCTCCTCAGTTATGCTTTGGCTCCCATCAAGATTGTGTAGCTGTCTGGTGTCTCCATTCATTGCACCATGGAGGTAACTGGTTTCGTTGGGGTGGGCCCGGTTGCTTTTGGGTTCTGGGGGAGGCTGTGGACACCTCGAAGCCCCTCTACAGCCTGACCAGAGGCTCTGCCTCCCCCCAACCAACCCCCAGAAACTAGCTCCCCTTTGAGCTTGGGCTCTGACCAAAGGCAGGGAGGCAACAACTGGCAGAAAGGATGCAGAGTCCGTATCTCAAGCAATTGTCCTGCCACAGGGGACAAAACCAGCACGTCCTTCCCTGGGCTGCGGAGAGGATTAAATGACATCAAGCATCAGAGTCCTCAGGACCAACCTTCCCGTGCAGGGCACTGCATTCCTGCCGGCCGTTATGGTAACTGCTGCTGGTGTGCCTGCACACACAGTCCTAACCCCCTCTCCACCCCCCCCCCCCCCGCAAAAAAAACCCTACCTTGCTCTTCCTGAAGCTTCTCCATCTCATTAAATGGCAGCTCCATCCTCCCAAGTCAGACCCAATCCCTGGAGCTGTACTTGCCTTCTCTCATCCACCCCACTCCCAGTCCATCACCGGGCTCCCAGACGCCACCTCAAGATGTCAGCCGGGACCGTCCGCTTCTCACCATCTCAGTGCTTCCCCTCTGGTTCGGCTGTTCCTGGTCTCTCCTGGGGGAGTGCAATAGCCTGGCCTCGCTGCTGCTGCCCTAGCCCCGTCCTCCACACAGCAGCCACAGTGATCTGGTTCAAGCCTAGGTCAGACCATTCCACCCCTCGGCTCTGACCCCCGCGGTAGCCCTTGTCTTCATTCAAAGTCCTCCTGAGGGACCACAGGGCCCTAAGGATCTGCTTCACCTCACCCCTCGTCGTTCCTCAACCACACCAGCCACACTCTGCCCCTGGGCCTTTGAAAGTCTGCTCCTGTCTGGAACATTCTCCTCCCAGACTTCTCCATAGCTTGCTCCCTTCAAGTCACCTTCTCAGGCGGGTGGCCCCTGCATCCCTGATCACGCCATCTCTGTCTCTGCTTCACCCTACTTTGCCCCCCCCTCCCCCCCAGCACTGCCCGCTATCCTTTCATCTCTGTGTTTGACAAATCATCTGCTCGGTGTGCACCTCCCCTCCACCCATCCCGGGGGGCAGGGCCACCAAGTCGCTCACCTGTAAGTAACGTGTTCTTGGCTGCCTCGGAAGGGGCTGGCTGGGGACGCTGTTGTCTTCCTTGCTCTATTCCCAGCACCCGGGTCAGAGCCCGGTACGGAGGGGGTGTGCGGCACACGCACATCTGACTGGCTGCATGGAACGCTTCGAATACGTTTCCGCGGTTGCTCCAAAGTGAGTTAATGTCCGGGGTGGGCTCCCCGTGTGCCAGATGCTGCCAGCGGTGTGGGGGGCTCCTGAGAAGTAGGAAAGAAAGCATGGCCCCTGCGAAGGAGCATCGCTCTGCCCAGTGTGTCTCACATACGTGAGCCGAGGATGGCCTGGCAGGTCATGGGCCAGAGGAGAGGTCCCTGTACCAGGGCTCATGGAGAATGCAGGGCCCTGTGGGCAAGGGAAGGAGGTGGGGGCTGATTGTACTCCTTGTACCTTCCCCAAATTCAGATACACCTCCTTATCCCTGTCTCTGCCTCCACTGTCCCTGTTCATGTCTTTATTATCTCCCCTCTAGAACATTCCAGCATCCTCCCAGGAACCAGGCATATCCCTTTAAATCAATTAGTCTCGCAGTTGCTAGAGCCCCGTTTATGAAATGCAAAGCTTCTTTGGCATTTGGGTTTGTGTTTCTTGGTCCGAGAATGGAGTCCCAGCTCCTTCCAAGTGTACGATGTCTTCTCTGACAGGCCCCTTCTTACATCACTGGCTTCCCCTGGCTTGCTCCCTCGGAACCGCTTATAGCTTCCTATAGTCATGGTGATGTTAGACTTCTCTGTACTTTGCCACCTCCCTTTTTTAGCTGGGTCCTACTTGCCTTTTTAATTTATTTTTTCCTCTACTCGTCTTTTAAAGCTCAGCCAAAGTGGTCATCTGCGTGGGGGGTGGGGAAATAGTGACTGAAAAGGGGCATGAAGGAACTTTCTGGGGTGATGAAAATGTTCCATATCCTGACTGGGGCGGTGGTTGCATACATATGTACAGATGTCAAAATTCATCCAACGGTTTGCTTAGGATGGGTGTATTTTATCATGTACAAATTATACCCCAATAAAGTAAATTTAAACAAAAGCTCAGCCCGGTGCCATTACCTCCAGGAAGTCCTCCCACGTGCCCAGGCTGGGCCTGTGCCTCCTGGTCGGCTCTGGGAGGACCCTGGACCACCTCTGCCTCATCACTCACCACCCTGGACTATAAATACCGGACTGTGGTCATCTCCTGTGGTCTTTAGCCCATTCCCTGGGGGCCACTAGTCCCTAAGCGTGGTGCCAGGCACGTTATAGGCACATTGGTATGGATGTCCGGGGGCGGGGGACGGGGGGAGTGCGCACCGCTTGAGCTCACCCCCTTTCTCTTGGGCTATGGGTGACTGGAGTATCTGGTGTCAGACAAATCTGGGTCTGCCGGCCACTAGCTGTGTGACCTCAGGCAACTCAAGGGAGGTGCTAATGATGGAACTCACCTGACAAACAGGTGTGAGGCTTGCCGGTGACCGTGACCATGACCGAAGGCTCCACTGAAAAGCTATCCTCTTCTTGGGGCCAGGCCCTGTTCTAAAGGCTTTCCTTGCACTCAGTAATGTGAGCCTCACCCGGCATTTGTCATCCCCATTATATGGTGAGGAAATTGAGGCACAGGGTAGATAACAACCTTGCCCAGGCCTGCGTCGGTGGGGGAGGCGGTCTGACTCCAGCTGGTGCACGTGGCCGCCCCACCGGATCTGATGAAGGCCAGCTGCTGTTTGTATTACGTTGCCACTCCTCCCTCCCCCGCTCCCCTGGTGCTCCTTGTCTTTATCCGTGTCCCAGAACCATCTCCAGTCTTTAAGGTCATGGTCACAGTTAACGGGAAGCTTGCAAAGGCAAGATTTTCTCATTCCCCACGGAGTTGCTGGATGGAAAACAGGCTGGGCCCCGTCACCAGGCAAACGCCCGTGTTGTGTTGACAGGAGCCAGGCGGATTAACTACGCAGACGGCTCAGCTCAATTCACAGACGTTTAGCCAACACCCGTGATGTGCCAGGCAGTAGGCTGGCACCAGGGTGCAGGGGAGAGCTAGAAGATGGAAGAGGGTGTGCCCCGGCTGGGAGAGGTGGAGGAGTATTTAAGAGGCCCAGGTGAGAGAGCAGGCCCCACCCCACACCCCAGCGGCCAAGTTTCTTGGTTTAACCCCCATCTGGCCTAGGCTTTGGAGGTGATGTTTGACCTTCTTTGTGGCCACCCAGACCCTAAGAAGTTGGGAGCGGTCCTATTCCAGAAGCCCCTGTCTCCCACTAGAGAATCCCAACACTTGCTTTCCCAGACTCCCTTGCAACAGGGGCACAGGCCTGTGACTCATATTCTACCAAGCAGCAGAGACGACAGGAGAGCAAACTGTGGCGGAGAGGGTGGCTGCAGGCGTGTCTGATCTCAGGGCCCACGGTGACAGAAGTTTTAGTGTCGTATCTTCAGTGACAGTGGGCAAGATGGTGCGCCTGGTCTGCTGGGACACCAGCCGGGTCCCTGGAATCCACTTCTACGGTGGGATTTTGGACGCTATGCTATTCTTTGGTGGACAGCTGCGAAACTTGCTGTCTGGCCCTCCCAGTGACTCTGACTCACCACACGCCCCATGACAAGTTGCTTTCCGCTTAAACTACTTAGAGGTATCTGTGGGTGGTAACTAAGAAGCTGGACTGATGCATTCAGTCCCTATGGCTCTCACCACCCGACCACCTTACACAGAAGCGCTGCTCAAAGCACATGGGGAGCTGGAGATCCCATGGCCCCAGGACTGATGAGGGAGGAAGAGACGGTAGAAGGAATGTGTGGGCACGGCGGGTTGGCTCATTCAACATCCATTCCTACACTGTGCTGTGCTTTCCCGTCTGCACTGGGAGGCTGGGAAGCTACAGGCTACATTTCCCAGACGCCTTTGGGTTCCAGATATGATCAGGATCCTGCCATCCGATGCACTCCCATGAGACTTTGATTGGGAACTACGGTGGTTTTCTTTTTTTTTTTTCTTAATGTTTATTTATTTATTTTTGAGAGAGCAAGTGAGCACAAGCAGGGGAGGGGCAGAGAGAGAGACACACACACACACAGAGAATGTGAAGCAGGCTCTAGGCCCCGAGCTGTCTGCACACAGCCTGATGCGGGACTCGAACCCACGAACCAGGAGATCTTGACCTGAGTCGAAGTGGGGCGCTCAACCGACTGAGCCACCCAGGCGCCCCTGGAACTGGGTTTTGAGGGGTGGGAGGAAGGGGAAACTTCACTAGAGTCAATCGTGGGATCGGTCGTTTGCGGGTAGCTTCCTGCTCCAGCACTTTCTGGAGGAAACAGGAGCCTCATTCTGGGATGTGGTGTGGGCAGCTGTTCTGGGGAAGCCCAGCTGGTCTTGTCCGCTCGGATCCTCCAGTGCCTTTGTGAGCTGTCTGCGCCCCCTTGATAAATTCTTTTTGCTGAAACAAGAATCCTGGGATTCTGCCATCGGCAGCTAAGAGCCCGTCCCACCATGCCCAGCGGAGTCCAGCCCTTCCTCTGCGTTCTCTTTGGTTCAGGGGTCCTCATTGCTGCCACAGCCCTGTCAGCTTCATCCCTCTGGCAGGGACTTCCTCATGGCTGATGCCAATGGTCAGTTGTTTCCCCGCGACCTTCTAAAGACCAGAGCATGGAAACCAAGGGTCCCTAAAGGATCTACACTGGGCCCCAGAGCTCTTCCCGTCGCCTCAGCGAGGAGTCCACGAGCAGGCGGGCACTCTACCTGCACTCACGACTCCCCGTGGAGGCCAGCCTGGAGACAGCAATCATCCTCCTTGGCTAGTTTAGGCAGAAAGGGATGTATTATCAACTCATTTACAGAAGCGTCTAGAAGAACTTGCAGGAGGGTTCTGCTTACCGAAGGAAAAATGGGGCCAGGGAAAAAAAGTACTTGGGGAAGTGGGGCTGACAGGCAATGCGTTCCTGGGAGTGGCCACCCCTCCAGCTTCCCCCAGTGCCAGCCCCATCTCTGCCCTGCCCCCCTACAGCGATGGCTCTTGCCACCCAAAAGCCCTCCAGATGACCCTCCAGAGCAGCGGGGTTGGCTGTGACGGCGACATGGGCTCCTGCCTCCTCGCACGCTGCCTATGGGAGTTACCAATGAGACGAAATCTGTTGTGGGTGATTTACACGTCTGTGAGCTTTTAATGAGCACAAAACCAGGTGCCAATATTGTCACTTTGACTAATTTTTCCTGCAGGGATTGTGCAGGGCCCACAAATGCACACACAGAGCATGCAGACAGCGTAAATTCTGAATCTCTACTGGCGCACGCACACTCACACACGCGCATGCGTGCGTGTGTTTACGGGAATGTGTGTAGCATAAGTTGGTTTTACCCCTTCCACAGTCCATCCCCTCCCTAAGGAGTATATCCTGGAACCAAAATAGAAAATAACAGAGACAAACGGATTGAAGGTATCCATTTTCGCCCACACTTCAGAAACTGATATGGAAACATTGAAGTCTGGATGAAACTCTAGAATAACAAACCAACTTCAAACTGTTTTGAAAAATAAATATTGCACAGGACCCACACATCCGCGCACGTCAACTTACTTCAACAAGGTTTTGAGGAACCTTACCCGTCACTACGGGCCACGTCCTCTGATATATTCTACTTGGATTTTGCGGTTTTGTGTGCTTGTTTGTTTGGTAATGCTGGCCACAGCCCATGAAATTGATTTCACGACTCACCAGGGGGTCCCTGTCTTGCTGTTTGAAGTTCCTCCTCTTAGGCATCTCTTCCCTCCTCTCGGGTTTTATAAAGCTGAACAGGAGAGGCCAACTGCCCTGTGTGCTTGGTGGAGAGTTGAGAGCAGAGAGAACAGATGCCAGCCATTGGAAGTTGGAGGGTGAGGCGATGAGACCGGGCACGGCTCCTGAGAGGAGACAAGGGGCCCTTACAAAGCCATCAACAAAGGAGGACCCTCCGGGCCATGACCTGCCTCAGGGAAAGTGGAGATTGGTAATTCAGCTGACAGCCTGGAGGCCGCAGCTTTGTGGTCCTAGAAGTGTGGAGGGGATCCTGGGTGGCTCGGTCGGTTAAACGTCCAACTTCAGCTCAGGTCATGATCTCCCGGTTCGTGGGTTCAAGCCCTGCATTGGGCTCTGTGCTGACAGCCTGGAGCCTGCTTCAGATTCTGTGTCTCCCTCTCTCTCTGCTCCTCCCCCACTCACACTGTCTCTTTCTCTCTCAAAAATAAACAAATATATATATATATTTTTTAATTCACTTAAGAAAAGAAGTGTAGGGAATTTCCCAAGGCAGGGAGGAAGATCTTCCTTCCCTCTCACTCCTTCATACATCCTCTCTGCCTTCCTTACTCCCCACCCCTCTCTTCCTTTCTAACTTCCTTTCTTCCTGCAAGGCCTGGCTGGGCTGGCATCCGGTCTGGATCTTGCTTTTCCCTGGCTCATGGCCATGGCTGAACCCCATCCTTGGTTCTCATGTCCTCATCAGCTCTTAAGAGTCCCTGGGGTGGCTGATGGCTGGGGGTCTGGGCCAGGGGCCAGGAGGCGAAGAGCCCCAGAGGCCTGTGCATTCATTGGTGGCTGGCAACTCATAATGGGGGAGGGGGGAATCTCCAGATGTTGGTGTTTAATGCTTTCTACAGCACAGCCCATCCCAAGCATGTAATATTCATTATATGATACCAACATTTAGCTTCAGCAATGGAAATGTCAACTTTAATTATTTTCAAGGAGTCTTGATGGCTCTGGGAATAAATCAATATAAATAATGTTTTCATAAACTCTGAATCATGCTCCTAATAGCATTATATCTATAATTTTAATATTCAAAACAATTTTTCTTTGCATCTTAGCAATTAATTGTAGCCAAGTGCTCATTTTTCTGTTTTCTATTGCTGTCATCTCAGAGCCAGGGGCCGGAGGTGACACACTGGCACAGGGGCCACGTCCCTGAACCTGAGCCCATTCCCGATTCTACTGCCCAAAAGGCCAGGCTCGGTATAATGTCTCTTCCCCCAGAAAACCATCCCCTTTCCTCTCACCCACTTAGTTTACTCACCTTTCTGGCCCACTGTCTCCAAGAAGCCTGCTCTGGCCAGCACGTCTGGCAGGGATGGGTCCCTCCTCTACATGTAAACGTGGCACCCCATCTACAGCCCCCAGGGCAGACAGCGGGAACTTGTCCAAGGTGCCATCTACCGGCTGTGTGACTCTGGACAGCTGACAGGTGGCAGCACCAAGGGGTCATCTATCAGGCAGGGTTATTTGCAAGTCACAGACAATGACACTGGTGGATAAGAGCAGAAATGGGATTTATTAGAGGACACCAGGAAGCTCAAACTCCGCAAGGGCCAGAGAATGCAGCCTGGAGGCAATTGACCGGGAACGGCATCTGAAATTCGGCTGCAGAGCTGGCCCAGAGGATGCCACCGACACCCTAAGACCCCGGCCCTTACAGTGTGCACAGCAGATGGACAGGCCCGAACGCTGGGGAGATGCTGGACGCTCTGGCAGCTGGCGTTGGAAACTGGCTGTGGCCAGGCCACCACTGTCACAGGAATGGAGGGCTTGCCCATCTGCAGCTTCCCGCGTAAAGCCTGGGGAGGTGTGAGCCACTGGCGGGGCCTGGGACGAAGCCAGGGGTCCCCCAGGCACAAGAAGAAAGTTCAGATGATGGGCAGATGAGGGCACACAATGCTACCGTGGCCACAAGCCTCCCTCTGCCTCATTGCTGAAGACTTTTTGCAGCAGTGTTGTCTGGTGTCAGTATTTTCTCAGTAGAGAACTCCAGAAATGCAGCTCCCAGGACCTCCTCTCCGATCTGATTTCTGCCCTAAACTTCCCGTTAGGACTCACTGTCCCATGTCACCCACTAATGTGCAGGGAGAATGCACTGATGGACAAACGGGACACTCCAGTGCCCGTGACGGTCATATGTCTCAATGTGGACAGTTAATTGGGGTTCTGGTTTTGGGAAACTGGTCTCTTATAAGATTACAACCTATGAACCGGTGTCCCAGCCTGTCCCTTTTGAGCCACCAGCCATTCAGGGTCCCTTTTTCTAAGGCTGGTGACCTGGCCCCAGTTCCCGGTGATGGGGTGGGGGCTGTCTGGACAGTAGTTGGCTCTGTCCCTGACCCTGACCCAGAAGTACCTTTCCATTCACAGGAGTGTAGGGTGGTGTCCATTAGTCACCATGTATTTGAAAACAAAAATCAAACCCGCAGCCTCTCTGAAGTCACTCACCCAAAGGTTTAAAAAAGATCAAGCCCATCAGTGGACTTATTGGAATATCCCATTCACTTTAAAAAATGAAATGACGGGGGTGCCCGGGTGACTGAGTTGGTTGAGCGTCTGACTTCGGCTCGGGTCGTGATCTCACGGTTCATGAGTTCAAGCCCCGCGTCGGGCTCTGAGGTGCTGACAGCTCAGAGCGGGGAGCCTGCTTAGGATTCTGTGTCTTCCTCTCCTGCTCGCAGTCTGTCTCTCTCTTAAAAATAATGAAACATTAAAAACATTTTTTAGATGAAATTATGTTCAGTTGGGATCCTCTGGGAAATTCCCGACCCTATCCCTCTTCAGGGCTAATAGGCTGAACACTGGACACCTAATAGTTCTGCACTGTGGGATGGACAGATGGACGGATGGATGGCGAGCTGCCCTCCAAGTCCAAGAGTCTGGGAGGGAGGGTTAAGAGCAAACAAGACTGTGGAGAATCTTTGAGCACAAGATTATACTTTATCTGGAACAGCTGGGAGATCAGCGGGGGCCTCATCCAGAGGTAGGTGGGTGGGTGGGATAATTTTCCTGGGTCCCTTTCTGGGAATTTTCTCTGAAGATGCCTGAAGGGTCCAGACTGGGTAAGAAGCAGTGGGAGAGCAGGTTATGAACTGTTATCCCCAGGCACATTGTTCTAAGGGATCTACCAAAGGCATCAAATTATGTTCCCTTCATGCTTGAAGACAAAGAAGGGAAATTTGAGAGCTCTCCTTTTAAGCGGTGTGCCTTCTAACAAAGAAAGAATACAACCATTTGTACCGTAAAGCCATCCGCTTGATTACTATACCCAGGGCAACCAATTCATATGATCCCCGAGCAAGATCCTGGGAGATTAACGCTACATTTCATCGGCCATTAATCTCCCACATCCAGGGGTCGGGCGAGCATGTTTGCTACTGGAGAATGTGATCTCCAACTTTGCCTGAGAAATTTCTTCCCGATGACTGCATTGTTTAAAATTCACCTCCTCGGCCCCTGCCCAGTCCTTCTCCCCTCCCTCCTACCTGTTCAGATTTTCCATTTACAGGCAACTGCAAATGAGGAAGGAGACACAAACAGAAAACCTCACCCCATGAAAAGGGGCCACGGGAGGCCCTCAGGAATCTGGGGCATGTCCCCTGCGGCTTCTACAGAGGCAAGGTGGGCAGGGAGGACAGGGTCACAGGGGGAGGGGCAGAGAGCCGGGGAAGGGCTGGCTGTGGCCAGCGTTGGTCAGCAGGCTTTGGGGGGCTCAGAAGGAGCAGTAGGGTCACCAGTTTCTTTTTCCTAGAGCAGGCTTGAGAGAACAGCTATAGGCTGTAGGGTAGGAGGGGGAAGAAGCCAAGGAGGGCTGGCCGGGTGCATGTTGCACAACTGAGGTCCTGAGGGCAAAGCCCTAGACCCCTACTTGGGCCTTCCCAGTCTGCTGGGAAGGCGAAAACGGGGAGCTT
This sequence comes from Lynx rufus, assembly GCF_022079265.1. Lineage (NCBI taxonomy): Eukaryota > Metazoa > Chordata > Mammalia > Carnivora > Felidae > Lynx > Lynx rufus. The sequence continues at coordinate 113,619,728 of NW_025814878.1, read as the reverse complement.
CCAGGGAGCCCTGCCAGAGATAAAACTCATCCCATCGGCCCCGCCTGGGCCTCGGAGACAGCGCAGGAAGAGCCTGGGTAGAGGGTAGCGGAGGGCCTGGCCCACGGCCCAGAGCAGCCGGCAGGTGCTCCAAAGAGAACGACTTTGTACCCTCCTGCCAGCCTGGGTGCAGGGCCCGGGGAGAGGGGCCCGGCTACTCAGAGCTTCTGGGTGAGGGCCCGCTCTCTGCAGGGTGACCCCAGCTGCACCTGAGAGGCTGGAAGGCCGTCCGACCTGACAAGCTGGCTGAGAGACGTTCCTGGGGGAACTGTGTTTAGGATGGGGGCTTGTAGTTGTGGTGCTGGGTGGGGGGGCAGCAATTCTGTGCCCTTGTCTGTCACCTTGGGCCTTCGTCAGGCAGGCCCTCCTCTGGGGAGGGCATCTGAAACTGCAGGAGTGAGGCCGGCAGGAGGCTGGAGGGTCCCAGAATGCCGGCTCTGTGCTACCCCACCTCACTTTGTCCTCCCCAACCACTCTGCTCGTTTTAAAGCCTGCGGAAAAGTGCTCCTCTCCTCCACCCCGTCAGCCCAGACACGCCAGGGTTCTGCAGCCGATGTGCTTCTTCCCCAAGAGGGGTCTATGGAGCCCCGGGGTCCTCCTGTGAATGTTCTGGGTGCCTCGAGGCCCGGGATCTGTGCGGATTCAGTGCCACCCCACAGCGGGGCAGACCCGAGATGGATGCTGTCCGGGCAGACGGTAGCCAGCGCAGAGCTGAGTGCAGGCCTTGGGGGCCTTCAGAGGGCTCTCCTCAGTCGTTTGGGGCCACAGTCCACTGTCTGGGGGCTGGGCCTGAACCTGAGCCCCCACTTCCCACCCCACACCAAGCCCCAATCCCACCGTTTTTCTCCCTTTTCTCTCCGTCCTCCCAGCGGGTCAGAAAAACTATGTCCCAAGAGAGCTTTGGCCCTTAGCAACATAAAAAGGGGTTTGTTTTCAGAAATACAGAGGCCATCTGCCCATCCCTGGGGCCTACCTTCCCAGTGATGGCCAGACAGGGGCTTTTCCTCTCCTGACGACTCCTTACTGAAGCCGATGAGGCAGCAGAAGGCAAGCTGACAGGCTGCAACCCCCCCCCCCCCACCTCGCCAACACCCCCAGGTGGGATATGTGTGATATTCCTCGCACTCCTGGCTGCCCAGGAACAAAGGAAAGGTTGAAAACAACTGGTTAACTGATAGAGATCCTAGAACGGCAGGACCTAAGTCTCCATCACCCCTCCGTAGTGATGTGAGAAACAAAGGCAGAAGGAAATGGCGGATAGAACTAAATTTCCTTGTAACCCGCAGCCCCTTGACAAATACTTGAGGCTGGCCGAGTAAAACGTTTCTCCAGGAACTCCCGTCTTAATGATTTGCTAGAGGGAAAAACAACCTTGGCTTGACAATAGCATCCTGGGAGTCTTCTTTAGCATATGAAAATCTCACTGGATTCTTCCCCTGGACTTTACCTCACCCCCAACCCCATAGTATAAAACCAGTCTCTCCTGTGGTCCCCGGGGCAGCTCTTCCTGCCTACCGGGTGCTCTCCCAGTGTTTCAATAAAATCAGCTTTTTTGCACCAAAGACGTCTTCCAGAATTCTTTCTTGGCCGGCGGCTCCAGACCCCACGAACCCCACTGTCATCCCCCAAAAACCTCATCAAAGACACTCGGCCCGATGCTCATTGCTGAGGTCCTAAGGCAGGGAGAGTTCTCCCGTTGCTGGGTGACCTTTCATAAGTCACTCCTATCCTGGGGGCCTGATTCTCCTCATCTGTAAAATGAGAGGGGAGTGAACTATCTCTGATTCCTTCTAGCTAAGAAATCTGTCTCTGTGATGATGTTGGGGATCGTGTAGCCTCACTTCCTTTGTTGATAAAATGTGGAAAGTAATAAAACCATTGAGACGTGAAGTGTTGAGTATGAAGGGCGCTCCCTCTGCTTTTTCTGGAATGAACACGGTTATCCACCTTTCAAGGAGGGGAGGGCCCTGGTCAGTGCATGGTCCCCGTGCCCCCTCATCCCTGCCGCCCTCCCCTCTCTCTGCCTCCCTCTGGGGTTGCTGGGAGGAAGCAATGAATGCCATGTTCTATGACCAGGAAAGGCCCGTGCAGATGCTCAGAGATCATCATCTGCTCAGTTCAATCATGCTGACCAGCCTCAGGCTCTGCCTTCCAGGGAGTAGACTTGGGTCTGTACAGAGTCCTTCTGACGTGATAGGAACAGGGGCCTCCTGGGGGCTGCCTGTGCAGAAGAATTAACCCCTGGAGGAAGGGTCCGGTCAGTCGTGGGTGAGGGACAGTGAGCCACCACGGGCCCACGGCCCTGCAGAAGAGGCAGGTAGGAGTAGGAGGTGAGGAGCCCGAAAGCAAGGCGGCCGCGTCCCCACCGTCTAACAAGGCATTTCTTGGAATACTTGTGGAGAGAAAAAGACACTGATGAGTGCCAATGGATGCCCTCCCCAGCAGAGGTGGAGGGAACCCACCTCCCACTTCTGACTCGAGAAGTCAATGGCTGGGGTCTTGGCCTGAATCTGGGTAGAGGGCAGTTCTGAACTAGGGACTCCACGGGGGAAGAGGGGGACTTCCACACACGTAAGTCACCATGCTTTGTACTATGTGACCCCACTGACGGGGCCAAGGCAGCCACCGTCTGAGGAGCAGTTAGGTGGAGGGGAGCAGAGACGCATGCCCGGAGCCTGGCAGGGCTACGCCTGCGTCCATGCCCCCAGCCCTGCTGTGTCCCCAGGAGGCCAGCTGCCCATTGGCCCCCAACAGCTCCATCTCCCGGGTACCCCCCTTCCTCCAGCTGTAGGGCCGCTTGGGTCAGATTCTTAGAACACGGGAGCTGAACTGGAAGGGCCCCTTAGAATGAAGGGAGCCACAGACACTGTCTGGGGTAGAAGGGCCGAGGTCCTCACTCTGGGCTTGCTTGCTAGGGGCAGGGTTCACTGGAATTAGAGGTGGCTCAAGGCTCCAGGGCTCCCGATTAAGGATTAAGAACAACAATTGCACTCATATGTAAGCTTCCCAGGGTTTAATACACTTTTTGCATTGTCTTCCCAGGTCTTATGTGCCCAGGTAGGTAATTTATCTCCATTTTACAGTTGAGGAAGTAGGCTCCAACAGGTTAAGGACCCTTGAGACCAGAAGCTCCCAAGGTGGAATGACAGGCAGTGGACTGACAGCTGAGAAACAAGGGGACCGTCAGTGTCCCCCCATTATGTCACTCCTCTCTGGGCTTCCGCGGGTCTTTGACCCCTGCACAAGCGCAGAGCGGGGAGCATTTCAGAGGGGAGCCCACCCCAGCCCTGGCCACGCCACCTCGCTTCCCCCCCTTCCTGTGCCCTTAAGGCACAGGCACTCAGACAGTCAAGCCACCAAAGGGGCCCCCAGGATGCTGCCGGCAGGGGCCACCCAACAGCGGGGGGGGGGGGCACGTGCGGAGGGGGCGGCGCCACCGTCACTGTCACAGACGGAGCCCCTCGGCTCTTCGTGACGCTCGTTCATCTTCGCTCAGTACCATCAACTCCTTTTCTGCCCGGAATGAAGATAAATTGCTCTGCGCCGGAAAACTACATTTAGCATCTCCTTTTTGTGGGCCAGCGAGGTTTTCATCGACAAGGCGTTGGTATTGCAGATGGCTTGCCATATGCCGCATTCCCTCCCGCTATCACCTTATGAGCAGATTCTGTCAGGTTTGAGGAGTAAAAGCTTAATTAACGAGTGGTGTGTACAATTATGTACTTAATTATCTACTGCTTTTACTTCTTTGTTGTTTCTTGGTTTGCAAAAGTTTGGTAACAGTTATAGGCAACTGTTCCCTAATGCAATTTCTCTCTTCTTCTCTCTCTCTCTCTCTTTCCCCCTTTGGAGACTGCCAGTGGGATGAGAGGGGGGCTTGCCTATTTAGACAGTCAAGCTTGAAGATGTGGGCCCAGCCCAGACTTACTGACCGAGCTCCCTGGGAAGTGGCCCTCCCCCCCCCTCCTCGGGGTATATGAGTTTCCAGGAGAGTCTCCTGGTGCTGTCCGGGCTGGGAACCCAGACCCGGGCCTCCCTATCTCAGCTGGATGCAGTCAGGACAACCCTCCTTCTCATTCTTTCTCCATCTCTTCCAGTTGGTCCATCCTGGGGATGCTGGGTGTGGCTGGACCAAGGTAGTAAGGAGGACAGGAGGTGATTGCGGAGTGGTGGGGAAGGTGGGAGGGACGGGGAGGGGACAAGGGACACCTCTGCTGCAGGGCAAGGACAGGGGCAGTTTTAAGGAGCAGAGCACAGAAAGACGACTTGGAATAGAAGCACATAAGGCAGCAACGCGGAGGGAGTTTACTGGGCTGACGCCAGACCCACGATTTGGGGCTTAGAAAGAAGCGACTGGATTCCCCCCGGAAGCATTTCCACTTACATCCCATGTGACCTTAGGGCCAGGAAGTCTAGTGCATCTCTAGTGCAAGGCGTCAGTGCAGCGGGGTCCTGTTTTAGCACACCTGCCTCAGGGCTCAAGCTCGGTCATCAACACGGGGTGACAGAAAGTGGCCCCAGAGCCGACAGCAGAGGAGTCTGAAACATCAGGGAGGTAGCCCATCTGGCTTCTCAGAGGGCCGAGGGCTGGCTCTGGGCTCCTCAGCAGGTGGGTTCTCAAGTGTCTCCCCCACCCCCACTCCGTGCCTACTCATGTCGGCTGAGGCCCGGAGGGTGGGAGGGAGAAAGGGAGAAGATGCAAGGGCAGAAGAATTGCAGAATCAGGAGCTCAGGACTTCCCTTTCTCCCTCCAAGTCGAGGGAGAAACATGGTGGACGTTTCCCGGAAATGAAGACGGACACAGGCCATGCGGTCCCAGCTCTCCACCCAGGAGCGCTTGGCTATCTAGATCACCTCTCTGCACAGCCGTTTCCTTGTCCGCAATGAACAGCGGGGGCCGGAAAAGTTCTTGGGCCGCTGCTGGGTCCCCCATAAGATTCTGTGTTCTCCAGACACCCCCCATCTCTTATCTCTTAGGGAAGAGTCTGCTGGCAGACTCCAGAGTGCTGGCGAAAGAATGGTAGAGGCCGGGCTGGGCTCTGACCTCATGGCATACCCGAGGCCTAGAACGGCGCCTGGCATGTGATAGGCGCTTGGTGGGCATCTGTCAGATTCATGGAATTTTCGTAGACCTGCCAGTTGCAGCTGTGTCAGGCTCATGGTTCCTTCAAAAGACAACTGTCCGACCCCAGAGAGCACCAGAGTCCCGTGCACCATGCCTGGTCCCAGCTGACTTATGGGCAGACCATCGAGGAAAGTCAACTTGAGATGTGGCCTGGGAGAAGGGACGACACAGGGCAAATGGGTCCGGCTTCTCGGAGGGTTGACCTGGGAAGCGCTCGGAGCATGAGGGGAAGAGCAACGCGAGTTGAAGCTGAAAAGAATCATTGGAAGGAAGAGGTAGAGATGGGGTGACGGAGAGGCGACACGGAGGAAATGACAAGGGAGCAGGACAGAGGGGTCAGCAGTAGTCCTGGGGTGAGGGGAGACACCCCCCCTGCCCCTGTGGGGGGAGGCCTGGCTCAACCACAGACTCTTTTCTCCAGTTCCCACCCCACACGGTGCCCCTCACTGCTTCCTGTAGATGTGTTAAGTGCCCTGACCCTGTTCAACCTTCCTCTGCAAGTATCAGTTAGCTTAGGGAAGGTTTTGAGAACAAAAGCTTGAAAGGATAGAAGCAGGAGGTGGGCACACTCCTCACAGCCGGGCCTCAGAAATCAAAATCTGACCAACTTCAGAGGCAGAACAATAATTTGGGGACACATGAGTGGATCGTTCATCCAAGCTGGGATTCAGGCAGAAGCTCCCAAGAATTGCTGGCAGGACCCCAGTAGGAGAATGGAAAGTTAGTCACCAGGTGGCCTTCCCCACTTCTGGGGTAAGGGTTGGGATGGATGAGGGAGCCACGGGAGGAGATGGAATCATCTAGGTGGGGACCGGGGACTCGGAGGGTCTGAGGAACGGCTGAGAACTCCCTTTCCACATGCAGGATGATGTGGCTTCTTGTACTTATACTGAACAAGGAAACACTTGAGTCTCACTAACCCGAGGGCGCTGCATCTTGGTGGGATCCTAATGGGGCAACCCAGCTAGGTTTTCACCCTTCAGAGGAAGGAAATCTTCAAATGCACGGCTAGGGAGGCCGAGGAGAAACACGACTGGGGTCGTGGACAGGAAGGAGGGCTCTTCCGTTGGTCCCACCTCCATGCCGGGGTCCCGCTGCAAGGCCTTCTCCCGGGTGCCTTTCAACCACAGATATACCTCCATACGTCACCACATGCCATACCCCCAATCCAGCCCTCTCCATCACCCCATCACACTCCTCCTCAGGGAGGGGAAGCTGCCACAGGGGGTATAGGCCACCCTCATGGAGCCCCACTGGTGGTACAGGACCACCGTCCTCCCCAACCTTTAGCCGTGGCCACAGCTCAGGGCCACAGCAGGTCACATAGTACTTCTCCCTCTTCTGCCCTAAGTCATTCCTCAGAAGAACTTCAAGACCCTGACTCTTTGCTGCACGTGGATGCCGTGGATGCCTCAGATGGGATCGGGGACGCAGGTCGGGAGGTCAAGATGGACATTGGTGAGAGGGGCAGCCGATGACAATTTGGGGACTGCTGGAAGAGGTTTGGAACTCTGCCCTCCTTGCAGAGGCAAAGAAGCCTGTTCGCTTCCAGAGGTAGAGCTCAGCTTGCGTCACCTGTGGGGTCAGGCGGGGGGTTTGGCACTGTGTTCCCCTGCAGCTCTTGTGGTGGGTGATTGGTGTTCTCAAACATGGCGTCCCACTGGGTCCTGGGGACGTGGAGCAGGAGAGAAAGCCCCATTTCCACTCTTGTGGATGTTTATCCTTTCTATCCCCTCCACCAGAAGGTCTCTCCTTTAGCCATCTTCCCGACCCCGGACTGGTTCGCTCGCTCGCTCTCTCGCTCGCTCGCATACATTCCCTCCCCCACCCCTAGGCCCGCAGTAACACCTCCGGGTAGGGAGAGGTTTCCACCCTGAGCTCACCGAGCCCCCATTTCCTACTGCTGGTCCCCAGCAGTTGCAATGGAGCTTTGTTGCCATGGCAACTTCAGGTCCCCAGGGAAGGAAGAAGGGCCCGCAAGGAGAGCAGCACAAGCATCTGAACGTCAAAAAAAGTGGTGTGTGTTCTGCTCCTCTCCCACTTTGTGGCTGACCCTCCCCCTAGGCCCCACTTGGGTCGAGCCAGTCCGTGGGGCCCACACTTCGCACCCCACCGCTTCTACCCAGCTCAAGCACCACCTTCCCGTGTGCTCCCTCCTGAACCCGCCGGCCTCTGTGTGCCTACGGACCAGTCTGTCCCCCTGAGGAATCCTACCACATTCTGTCATGTTTAACTGTTGACAGGTCTGTCCTCTGCAGAAGTCTTAGTCCTCGTCGCTTCAGTGGTGGCATCGTTCATGTCCAATAAGGGCTTCTCTTGCAGGTGGGGGTGTGCTGTGGGTCGGGGCGCGAGAGGGCCCAGATAGGTCGCTGGGCCAGGCCTGGGAAGGAGAGGCTGGGGCGCATGGGTGAGGGGCTTGAGTGTCAGGGTGGGGCAGGTGGTGGGTGAAGAATGGGATGGCTGGCTTTCCTGTCCCTTTGCCGATCAGATGCGCCGCCCTTGGGTTCTTGAGCCACTTCACACTAAACGCCAGTGGGAGCTAAGCGTTCAGAGACAATGAGCACCCGGATGTTGGGGGCCTCAACAGTGCCACATGGGGAGGCCTCCTTCCCAAGTGGCTGCATCAGGTTACCCTGAGGACATTTCACATGGAGAAGGGGCAAGGGGTACAGTGGGTAACTATGTGCCTGATGGGTGCCAGTGTGTGGAAAAAGCCCAGCTCGTTCTACAAGACCAGGGGTGGAGGCCACCAGGAAGCAGAGGGTGACCAGAAGCATCTAGGCTTGCACCTGGCTCTCGGGGATGGCTGCGTGCAGGTGACGGTGCAGGGCTATGACAGGGATATAGTGTAGATACACTCAGATTTCTTTCCGACCCTGCCCACTCAGGGGGCTGAGTGGGTCATTCTGTGGGTAATTCTGACGAAGTGATTCTTCACGGAGTTTATCTGAAATATAAGAATGGGTTCCCGGGGGCACCTGGGTGGCTCAGTCGGTTGAGCATCCGACTTCGGCTCAGGTCACGATCTCACAGTTTGTGAGTTCAAGCCCTGTGTCGGGCTCTGTGCTGAGAGCTCAGAACCCGGCGCCTGCTTCGGATTCTGTGTCTCCCTCTCTCTCTGCTCTTCCCCCGCTCATGCTCCGTCTCCCTCTCCTTCAAAAATAAAACAAACATTGAAAAAATTAAAAAAAAAAAAAAGGGTTCCCGGTGCTCTTAAAGCTTAGAATGTCTGAGCCAAAGAAGAGACTCGGGGAAAGTTCTGGAATGCAACCTGGAGGAAGCCAAAGCTTGGATGCAGCATGTAACTGCTCACCCACTCATGGTAGCAGAGCTGGAAGTGGGCCCTGGGCCCTGCCTTTTTCCCACTCCACTAAGATGAGAACATGCATTTCCTGACAAGCAATCTGCTAATAGCCTGCTGGGTTGTATGCACGAATGTTCCATGATGCCAGAATTAATGTAATGTCTCCTTACATTACTCTTATCACCAAGGAATGGCTCACACCATCCCACTCAGGGCCAGATGATTCCCCCTTTAGTGGAGAGACTATGGTGTTGGGGGTAAGGTCCATGTGAGCAGGCAGGAAAAAAATGGAAAAAGGAAATGTTTCGAGGGAGCAAAGACCAGTTAACGACAAAGAAGTAGCTCCCTTTTGGTCCCCCCTGCACGTCCCCCACTCACCAGCCTGAATGTTGCCTTTGGTGTGGGGTACGTGCAGAAACCAGAGATCTGCCAGGGTGACTCCAAATTCCACGACACGGATGATTGGGACGGAGCCCTGGCAGTTAGGAGAGGACAGCGAGGGAGAACATTTATGGAACGCCTCTTTGAACTACAAAAGACAAACGCGCCTCGCCTGGACCCCTGAAGGACCCACTTTGTGAACCTGTGGCTACTTCCTGGCCAGATGTCCGAGAGAGGACCATACCCTCAAGACCCTGCTTGGCTAGCTGGCTACCTCATAGGTCCTTGGGTGGCAGTGATGAGGAACCATAGCTTACACTTACTTAGTCCTTTGGCGTGCTTTGTTACAGGTTTTAAAGGACAACCCTATATTATTTGAAGCCTCCTCTTAAGTATGCATAAAGAGCGAGGAGAAAAAAGCCTCCCTTTGCAGATGGGGACACGTGTTCACTGAGTTCTGGAGCTGGATAGAAAGACTCCAAGGTCGATCTGCGTCTCTGTGCCACCTGGTGTCTCCGTTCCCCCGAGGGCGGCCGCAGCTTTGCTCGCCTCTGTCCCTCCAAACAACTGTCTCTCCGCTTCCCATCAAGATCTCCATCCCGATGCCAGAGAGGCTCCTCCCCGCCCCAGACTAGAGGCCCCTGTCCACGGCACCCCCATCGGGCCTGCCCCTCGAGCCCCGGCACTTGAAGAGCTGAGGTCAGCTCTGCCCTCCGGCCCCCAGAATGAGCAGTGAGCGTGTTCAGCAGAAACGCTCCTCGGCTAGCGGAGATCAATACGTCAATAGAAACGTCAAGCTGAACACAAACAGAGGGAGGTTGAGAGAAGCAGGGGCAGGGGGCTAAGTAGGCTCTGGAAGGAAAAGAGCCAGACAGGCCTGTCTGGGGAACAGCTCCTTCCAGCAAGCGCCTTCCCTGCATTGTCAACGAAAAGAGGAAGACTCATTAATTCAGGCCCCACTAATTAGGAACCCACCACAACCCAGATCCGGTCTAGACTGAAGTTTGTCTCTATCTAGGTCTGGGGGGAAGGGTTTGTAGAGCGACAGCCTGCTGGGCTAGGTCCCGGCAGGAAGGCTTTGCACCTGGCCCATACAGGTGCATCCTGCGTGATTTCCCTATCCTGCGTGTCTCGTGTCCCTCACCAGATTGTAAGCTCCATGAGGACGGGGACTGGGATCGGGGGCCCCCTGAACCCAGCACACTGTGACCCTGAGCCACAAGGCAACCCCTGAGGAACCGCCTCCGCTAACTTGGAGCAAGCAAGCCAGGCCGCAGTCCACCCGTGACAGTGAAGGAGCAGATGTTGGAACCCCTTGGATGTGAGCAGGGCACGGAGGCCCCGAAGGGAGGCCAGTAGCTCTCGAAAGGCATCTATTCTGGAAGGGGATCAGCCTGGTGCCCCAGGGAGCATCTGGATGACCCTGGGTGGTCTTGTTTGTAGAACTCGAGGGGGAGGGAAAGGAACTGACAGCTTGTCAGAACGCCAAATCACCAGACTGGCAGGAAACCCCAGGGTGCTCACTTCGGGGTTTGGTCACAGAAACCTCTGTCCTTTTCCCTTGGAGAGTTTGGAAAAATATACCCAGACCAACGAGAAACAGTTTGGGGGTTTCTTACGACGCGGCGTCTCTGCGGAGGTGTGACTTCAGTGGGTTTGGGTGGGTTCTCCCATCGGGCATCCTTTGATCGCGTTTTTTGCAAAGGAAGGAGGAGAAAGCTGGCAGGCCAGTGAGCATTCTCAGGGTTTGTTAAACACGGCGGAGCTTCGCCAAAGGGGCCACCACATTTTTTATGTTTTTTTATCCCTCCGGAAGTCCTTGCGGTGCCCAGAGACCTCATATAAATTACTTTAAAACTCGATTCCTTTGTACCTGTTATGTAGCCCATGTGAACCCACAGTAGGAATTGAAGTTTTGTGGGGGGAAGGGGAGGTCACAGAGAGAAAGAAAAAGAGCAGCAGCTTGGGGGCCTAGTGGTTGGGCGGGGGGGAGGTCAGACACCTAAGAGTTCAGCAGGAGAGGACCTGGGTGCCTGGAGAGCAAGGGGAAATTAGCGCTCGAGCCCCTGGTGGTGGCAGCCACACCCGTGAAAAGTCACTTTTGAGATTCTGTGCTTTGAGTTGACCAAGGCTTGTCCTTTTAAGTGTCAACTGATCCAAGGGGTTCACTGAGCTAAACAGAGGCGACGAGTCAGGTAGAAGAATTGGGGTTCTTGAGGTGGATCAGAAAATTACACCACTGGAGAGAGACTCAGGGCAGTTGCTGCCACGCCTGGTAACCAGACGGTCTTCAAGAACTCAGGGATGGGCCTCCGGCCAGCTGCTGGGCTGCGCAACCTCAAGCAGAGACAGTCGGATGCCGGGTGCGGGGGCAGACAGCGGTTCTTGAGAGTGAGTGGAGATCGGGACAGTGAGCTTGAGGTAGATCAGCAGGGTGGAGTGAGTGCAGGGCTGTGCCGTCCCCTGTGGGATCACGGGAAGAAGGAGGAGTAAAAAGAAAAGATGCGTGTGGGGAGTGTGATCGTCTTGGGGGGGATATTCTGGGATCCGTGACCCTCAGATTCTCCACCTTGGCCTGATATGACGGAGTTCATTTGCTTTCCCTCATTTTAGGAGTGCCTAGGGGGACAGGGATAGGCCCCTGATGTGGCAGGGATACGGTGGCACCAACAGGCCTGGGGACAGGCCAGAAATGGCCTCGAGAGCGTTGCCTGTTGGTGACCTCTTTGCTCGGCCAGCAATAGTTACAGCACCCTACAATTCAAGGACCTTGGAGATTTATAAAGGCCTGTCATATCCAGCCTCTGAGATTGGAGCTTTCCAAGGGTGCTTTGAGATGGGCAAGGAGAGGCAAGTGAGTTTCAGGGAGGTGAATTGTCTGCGGCTACACGGTGGCTTAGCGGTAGAACCAGCAGCAGGCTCCAGCCCCAGAGTTCTAACATCTCTGGCCCTCTTGTACTCTTCCCCTTCCCCTCTGTCAAGCTGGAAAGGGTCCCCAAGTCACCCCAAGGAAAGAATCCCTGGAATGCGAGCAATGTCCAGTGCTCTCACTCCTTCCAGGCACCTCCCCCCTCCCCCACATTCAGATACCTTCCAAACCCCCTTGGAAGGATGTGGCGGGACATTCTCACTGGCTGCTGCCTGCCTTTGCCTTTGAACGTTGTAGATTGGGAGCGGTAGGGGGCACACCACCGCCCTGCACAGGACAAGAGGTGTTCTCCATGCAGCAGACCGATCACTTCACGCCTGGCAGTAAGTGGGGAAGGGGTTGTCTTAGCCCCTTGGGATACCTGGCAAGCCCCGGTGGAGAGCCCACTAAACCCCAGAGCAGGGGCAGCCCATGGACTCCACAAACTCAGTGACCAGCATGTGGCCCCAGTCAAGGGGCTGGGGTGAGGCCTGGTGTACCTGACATGAGATTTGCCGGCCTCCCTTTGGGACTGCCCCACTCCACCTTGGGGCTCAAAGGGCCAGTTAAAGCAGGTGCCCTCTGGCCTGGGCCTGGGCCCCAGCCTCTGGGGCTTTCTGGATGGAGGGGAGGTTGGAAATGGGGACTAGCCTTCACTTCTACCTTGAATTTCAAAGTCATCGGCTCCAGGCAGGGGGAATGGGGCTGGGTTTGAGAAAGACTTTGATCTTGAAATAGATAGTCCCGCATCCAGGTCTTGGATTTGCCACTGACTAGCTGTGTGACCTTGAGCCCCTCTCTTAATATCTCTATAGGAGGCTCTTCAAAGAGTTTCTTTAAGGATCAAATGAGATAATGGGTGGGAAGGTGCTTCACCACGTGTAAGGTGGCCTACAATGGAAATGGATTTTATTATAAGAGTTTGGGGGGCCCTGGCGGCTGGGGGGGCTTATGCCCTTGCAGGGAAGAATCCGTATAGTGAGGGCTCTATGGGGCCTGGAAGACAGCCGCGGCTGACTTTGCTGCCTTCATGTGGGACGGGGGGCTGGCTCTCCAAAACGTGGGGGCTGCCTGGATGGGCAGGGAACTGCTCAGCATGGTTGAAGAGCCACCGAGCAGAGGGAAATGAAATCTCACTGGCTGCTCAGCTTCCCCAGATCTTTTTACTGCACATCATAAATTATCATCCTGTTTTATTCTCGTTTTATAGCCTCTTCCAGGCCGTTCCTGGCATTTACTCTCTGCTCTGGGCCAACTGTGTTAGAAACGGTTTCCTGGTCTTTATCTTTCTCTGTCGACATCTCAAAGTCCTGGCAACTGACCCAGCAGCTGGGGGGCTTCTGTGACCACCTGTTGGCTGAGGAAGCCTCAAAGCTGGTTGCTGAGGGTGATGGCAAAGCCGGGTTGCCCAGTGCCTGCCCTCAAGTAGCTCTGATGAGCTGGAGGGAAGTAACGCGTATATTCCTCGTGTTTGCAGGGGCTTTGTTGAGCCTCCTTCTGGGGCAGAGTCTCACCTCCTGGGACCTGCAGCTCTAATTCAGGCAGCTGCCCAGGAGGTGATGACAAATGCCTCAGTGTATGTAGTAGGCTTTGTTTTCACGTGGACAGTCCAGCCTTTCCTGCATTTAGAAGTGTCCAGAAGACCTCCAAGATCCTTTCCATTGACAGTATCCTGGTTCTACCATTGTGAGAAGCTGGGGGTGGGCTTGGGGAGGTGGGGGAGGGTCCTGAGGGGAGTTACAAGGCTTACATTCTAGTCCCACTTTTAGTATTTGTTAGTGGCCCTAGGCAAGTTCCTTCCCCTCGCTGGGTGTCAGTTTCCTCATTTGTAAAGTGGAGCCCGGAGTTCCTTCCAGGGCTGCCGTGCTATTACCAGGGAGAGGTTATGCGCCTGCCTGCGGAGGACATCCAAGCGGTTGTTTGCAAAGTGACAGAGTCACCTGACAAATGAATGTACTGTCAAGTGTCACGCACAACAGTTCTGTTTTTAATGAACTGCTAGCTTTTCAAATGAAGGCAATGGGTCAGGGAAGATTTGAATGATGCTCATGAGGCTTTGATACAACATTTTTACAGTTTTTTGTATCCTGATTAAGGGGAAAGCAAAACAGTGGCAAAGTTGTCTCTCTGGCCATTAGTCAAAATAGAAGAGAATTTTGCTCATTACAATCCTAATAGTAAATTGTCAATTATCACTTCCCCTGATCTCTTTCTACGGCATGACCCTGTTGCGGCCCATTCTGTGGATACGAGACGGTAAAAGAGAAAGCTGACCATGCTGAGTTTGGGACGGATGGAAGGACACAGATGGGCGCTGGCATTACGATACTCAAGAGCGGTGGGGTGAGGAGGGTCTGGAGGGAGGGAAAGAGCCCAATATGGGAGGGTGATGGGCCACCTACTCAGAAATATTCTGAAATATGTGGGGCCAGGGAGAGGCAAAGTTGGTATCATTCACGCAGGAAAGCATCAGAAATGAAGGTGGGAGGGCAAGGTGGAGAGGTTGCAGGACTGGGTGAGCATGATCCCTCTTTGGGCCTCAGTTTCCTCATCCGTAAAATAAGGGGGTTGTCCCAGGCAGGGTCTGTACTTCATCTGCCTATCACCCAGCTCAGTGTGGAAGGAGGTGAAGGAGGAGGTGCATCTGGCCCAGGGGAGAGGAGAATGGAGTGCATATCAGAACGGCCTCTTCCTGGCTCAGGTGCATCCAGAAAACTCAGACAGAGCCCCTAACAAAGGAAACGTTGGTACAATCTGCACTCAGCATTGGTGATAAACTGATAAATGTTGAAACTCTGCTGTCTCGATTTGTTTATAAAAAGTAACTGCGCGGGGCACCTGGATGGCTCAGGCAGTTAAGCATCCAACTTTGGCTCAGGTCATGATCTCCTGCCTGGCTCGTGAGTTCGAGCCCCGCGTTGGGCTCTGTGCTGACAGAGCCTGGAGCCTGCTTCGGATTCTCTCTCCCTCTCCCTCTGCGCCCACCGCCCCCCCCCCCCCCCGTCTTTCTCTCAAAAATAAATATTAAAAAAAATTTTTAAAAGTAACTGCCCCAAAAGTGTAGCCACAAAAATCACACCTCGTGTGTGTGTGTGTGTGTGTGTGTGTGTGTCCGCGTGCACACGTGCACTTAACATCAGGGGACATTGCGAAGCAGTAAGCTTTCCATTTTTTCTTTTGTTTTTTATTCTTTGAAAGGCTTATGTGCCAGAAGTTGCAATGGTAGGAAGGGGGAGGGGGGCAGGTGTGGGACAGGGACATGTAGGAGAGACATCTTCCAATTCACCAAGATAGGAGCACAGCTCCCTCTTTTTTGAAAACCCCAAAGTACTCTACCTTGGGCTCCTTAAATTAGTAAGTAGCATTCTTAATGGACACCCCGAGGCAAGGCTATTGCTAGAACAACAATCTGGATCATTAATGTGAAGCCACGCTAGGTGGCTCCCATGCTGGCGGAGTCCAGGGTTTGACCCAACTCAGGTGTGCAGCTTCTAGAAAGACAGCATTCCTTGGGTGGGGTGTGGGCCCAGAGATGAGCCTGCCTTGGCAAAGCCTTGTCCCGTCAGCCCCAACTCAGAAGGGCACTTTCCTGTTGCCGTGCTAAGGGCCCCGTTGTGCAAGTCTAGTAAAACTCTGGCTCTGCCATTTAGACTTCCTTCCCTTTCATCAACCTGCCTTGCTTTAGGCCTTCAGAGTTTGGCAGAGAATCATCCATTCTAATCAAAGATGTCGTATGGCAAATAATACCATCTTTCATTTGTATAGCACTTTACCCACTCCGGGTACATACACATATCTTATTAGACAATGTTAATTCTAAACAGAATTAAATAGCCCACTAAGCCAACAAGCTCCATTTCCTGAGAATTCTGGAAGGAAGCTTCAAGCACTGTGAGCTCAGTTCCCTTAGCCTACGGAGAGTCTGAGAGAATCCCTTTAAAATTACAGGAAAAAATAAACTGAGATCTGGAAAGAAGGAGTTTGCAAATATACCATCTAAGGCAAATCGTTTTAAATAAAATTCAACCTCGTGCGCCAGGCACTGAGCTATGAGGAATAAAGTGCTATGAGGAATAATAATAATAAGTGCTATGAGGAATAAAAAATAAGACAAGAGCCCCAGCTCCTGAGGGGCAAACAGTCTAGCTGGAGTGGCCAGGCTGTATGCAAATTCAGGGGACAAATCAAAGAAAGGAGAGATTAAACTGCGCTCCATCGTGGTCCAGCTTCTCGCCTGCCAGATCCATTCATTCCTTCCCTGGTCCATCCTGGCACCCCAGACCTCTGTGCAAACTCTCTGTTCCCGGCTTTCTCTGCTGGGCCATGCGGCCTACCCCCAGTGATGTCCCCAGAGACTTTCTGTACTTAAGCCCAGAGCACCCCATTTCTGCCTACACCCCTCCAGCCCACTACACTTCTTTGTACAGCAAGCCCCAAGGGTTCAGTCTTTCTCATTTGAGAAGGATCTGGTTCCACTCAAGACTAGCTGTGGAGAAGAACGGTCTTCTTGCTCCTCACTTCTTTGCCGTATTCAGGGTTTAACTACAGAGAAAGAAAGTTGACCAAAATAGAAACAATCAGAAATGACAAGATACAGACTCTTCAAAGATTCCCTAAGTCCTGGCCCCTAGTTTATAGTTTCTGATTTCCTTCTGGGAGCACCACTGGAGTCTGGCCCTCTGCTTTTAAATGCCAAGAGCATGCCAAATCACAAAACAAAGCTGTCCCTATATGGAGGCCTTCCAGACCCTGACCCCTTCGGGAGGCTGGCAGAGGGCTTCGGAGGGGAATTACGGTCAACCAGAAATGCTCCCGGCACCCCGAATCCCTCCTGGCAGGGCAGAGGCATTCCACACTCTGTGGCCTCGCCTCCTACCACCCCAAGCCTGGTTATCCAGTATTGGGTGCTTTCTTAGCCTTCCCGCAGGCTTCAGCCCCTTTCCTAGATTTACCAAGGTTCCCAAGGACACTGTCATTTGGGACGTGACAATACGGAGCCCAGAGTCCACCTGCAGGTGATCTGAAATTAAATTGGTTCTTCCGAGAAGAGAATCTGTGAGAGTGTGAATATCCCTCCCTCAAACCCGAGTCTGCCCATGAAACTTGGTCTCCCCCCCCCCCACCCCCACAGAGCCAGCTGAGGTGAAAGCACAGCAGAGCACAGCTCTGTCCCTTACTGTCCCCCTTCTGTCCCTTACTGTCACTACCACTTCCACCAGAGACGAGCTGCACTTCCTTGTAGTGTGAGACCTCCTCTTTGCTGTGGGGCTGAGTAGTTCTGGCTTCTGCTGTGGACCACCTTAACCTAATTGTCACAGGCCACAGGGAAGAGTTCTCCATCTTGTTTCAGTCTCTCCCTCCCCCCTTCAGACCATCACAACACACATCTGCATTTTAAATTTTTTTTTCAACGTTTTTTATTTATTTTTGGGACAGAGAGAGACAGAGCATGAACGGGGGAGGGGCAGAGAGAGAGGGAGACACAGAATCGGAAACAGGCTCCAGGCTCTGAGCCATCAGCCCAGAGCCCGACGCGGGGCTCGAACTCCCGGACCGCGAGATCGTGACCTGGCTGAAGTCGGACGCTTAACTGACTGCGCCACCCAGGCGCCCCACATCTGCATTTTAAAGGGAAGTCCCTCTAGCTTTCACAGCTTTAAAGTCCAAGCTCTAATTAAAAACAAGGTGTCTCAGGGCGCCTGGGTGGCTCAGTGAGTTAAGCCTGCTGACTGCGGGTCAGGTTATGATCTCACCGTTAAGTGGGTTTGGGCCCACCTCGGGCTCTGGGCTGGCAGCTCACAGCCTGGAGCCTGCTTTGGATTCTGTGTCTCCCTCACTCCCTGCCCCTCCCCTGCTCGCGCGCTCTCAAAAATAAATAAAAATGTTTAAAAAAATTAAAACCAGATTTTTCCTCCTTCTTTCCCTCTTTTGGGGTCCAGTTGCTTGCAATTTACCATGACTTTCTGTGACAATAATAGTCATAGATGGATTGGGTGGGAGGGCGGGAGGACGTACCTGCAGACTAGTTGGATTGGGGTCACCAATGCAAATGAGGACGATTATAAACTTTCCGTCTTAATGGATTTACACTAACACAAATCCTATAATTTCAGAGCCACCTATTGTTTGCCTCAAGAAATAGCCAATTCACTTTACATTTTGTAAAAAGTCCTCAGGTATTAAAAGGAATGACTGAAAAAAATAAATAAAAGGAATGATTGGCAGGTGGTAAGGTGGGAGTGCGGCAGAGATTGGTTGCAATCACTTTCAGTTTATTAATTCTACTTCCTCCAGGCTCTAAGGAACCTGTTAGACTGAAGGGAAATGGCTTTTCACCTCCTCTCTTTTCATGCCACTGCTTGATCTCCTCGCTAGAGTTGGAGGACCTCAGTGGGGAGGAAAGGCAGAGTGGGAGAGGAAGGACGCTGATTATCCAGGACTCTGTCTAGAACAGGGAGAGAGATGTAGCTTGCCCACTCCTTTGGGCAGAAAGGTGGATTTGGAGAAACTGAATTTTTCTTGAAGAAACTAAAAACGATCCTTTGATTTCAGGGTAGATGGGGGGGGACGGGAGGTTCTGGGGAGAAGTAGGACTTGAAGGCACCTCACACTTCTGAGCTGGGCTTTCAGTCTCATTGGGTGAGATGAAAATGGTAGGTCTTGAGTCCACCCTACCCCCACCTCTCCCCGGCTCACTCAAAGTCCTTGGCCTTGGCACTGTCCATTCCTCCTCAAGCCCAAAGACTTGGGAAGGCAAGGTCTACAGCGCCCCTCCCTACCCCGCAAAAAGCCGTTTGTGACCCCAGGGACAATCTGGTGGATCAACCTATCTGAATTTGGTAACCCTCGATCCCTTCTATTCAACTCAATGAGACCCTTTAGAAAACGCCTGAGTGCGCAGTTCTCCGAAGTGCGGGGAGGGCGTCTCCGTCCGACAACGGGACAGGATATTTGAAATCAGGGATGTCTCAGGAAACCCTCCGAGTTAGTCCTCACCTCCCCCCCCCCTCCCCGGGCAGGAGTCCGGAGAGGCGGAGAACCACAATCACCCACCCCCGGGAACCTCTCAGCGAGTGACCCGCTGGTGGAGCGCGCCGGGAAGCGCGGCGCGGGGGAGGGGCGGGGCGGGACGCCGCCGGCTCAACCCCACCCGCTGCGGGCTCCGCCCGCCTCGGCCGTTAGAGGGGGCGGGGTGGGGGGCGGGGCGTCTTCACCCCGTCCGCCCGCCGCTCCTGCGCGGAGGCCGTCGGGTAACTGCGCTCGCCCAACGGCTGTGCGTGTCCTGCCGCGCTGCAGAGCGGTCCTGAGCTCCCTGGGGGGCGAACGGGCCTTGGCCATCAGAAGGGTCCGAGGGCGGGGGCGCGGGAAGAAGCGGGACTGGGGGGTGGGGGACGTCCTGGAGGCTGAGAAGCCGGGAGAGAGGCTCCCACGCTTCTTGATTCGCTGGCCCCCTTGGCCCCAGAGGGAGATGGCTGTGGCTTAGGCGGGTTGTTGACCCCTGTCGCGCTGCTGGCTTCTGAGCGTTCAGCCCAGCTGCTGCCAGGAGTTTCTGTTCTTGGTCGCCGCGGGGACCCAGACAGGCGAAAGCTGGCGGCTGGAACAAAAGACGGGACCCTCGGGCATATGAGTGTAGGGGAGGCCTGGCAGGGGCATCAAGTTAGATGGTGTATGTTGAGGTGGAGGCCGCTTACTCCAGGGATGCAGGATTCGGCTCCCAAATGGAAGGCAAGCAACTGTGCCCCACCTTCCAGGCCCTAATATTGTCGGGATACTCTGGAGCAAGGATTTGCCAACTCTATCCCTTTTATTTTTTAATTTTCTTGACATTTTTATTTTTGAGAGACAGAGATGGAGCGTGAGCGGGGGAGGGGCAGAGAGAGAGGGAGACACAGAATCCGAAGCAGGCCCCGGGCTCCGAGCTGTCAGCACAGAGCCCGACGCGGGGCTCGATCTCACTGACCACAAGACCTTGAACTGAGCCAAAGTCAGATGCTTAACTGACTGAGCCACCCAGGTGCCCCTAACTCTATCCCTTTTAAAGTTGCAGTTACAAATGTGGATAGCTCAACCTACAATTCGGTTCCTGTGAAGTAATAAGCTTGCTATGGATGCCTCTTTAGGGGCAATTGTGGGCATCTTGAAGAAATGCTGGCATGGAGAGTCTGGGGAGAGGCAAAAAGGAGCACGTGTGATATAGGGAATGGGCTGGCGCATGCTCTTACGGAGCAGAAGTCAGTGGCCGCTCGTTGCACATAGACCCTGGGGCTGGAAATGTGAAAAGTTAATGGACTTCGATCAGCTAACACCAGACTGGCAAACTCTAGGGGTGGGCAGGTGCCAGCCAGGGTTACTAAATAAGGACAGGGGTGTCATAAAAGTTTTTGGAGGGAAAGAGGGTGGGGGTACTCCAGGTCACCCAGCACCAGCACCAGCCGTTTGCTATCAGTACTCGGCTACCTTTGGGAGACGTTCCCTGATGGTGGAATCTGTACAGTCCATAGAATGGGGTTGGAGGAAGAGGGGAAGTTCGGGGTTCTGGGTCTCCAGGGTTTGAATCCATCAGGCATGACTGCTCATGCCTTAGTTTTTTCCACCATGAGCATCTGGAAAGGAGGTCTTTCCCTCCCAATATTCTCTTCTCCCAGAGGTGGTAAGAAACTATCTCATGACAGCTTCCTGGGGGAGAAGAAGGGGGTTGGCAGTGACCTCAGGGTGGGCTTTCATCCTTCGGTGTTCTGGGGGGGTTCACAAGGTGCCAGGCCAGGATTCAGGTTAGCTGTGGTTCAAGACTTTGCCTGTGCGGCCTGTGTGGATACGGGCAAATTCACTGAGGCACGATGTCCTCCTATTCATCTGATTTTCCAACCTGAGGCAGACTCCCTTACAGGCAGAGAGCGCCTCATTCACCTGTGGGCCCTTGTAGCCTGGGTTTTGAACTGGCAGATAGTGGCATTGGCTGTGCACATACTGGATCCTAAAGGCCATGGGCACATTTAGAAGATCCACATCAGCAGTGGGTGAGGAGGAGCTGGAGAATTAACTGAACTCGTGTAAAGTATCTGAAGAAGTAGCTCAGTCTGAGCTTTAACTACTGGAGAATGGAACCTGTGCAGGCTCCACTTGCTTTCATTTATATAAGTCGGATGTGCCTTCTAGGAACATAAGAGCTGCTAGGAATTCCCTTCCGGCCGGAACATGAAGGATTCCTGGGTGGACGCTGGGTTGTCTATGGGCCATGGCAGTAAATACCCCTCCCCACCCCCCCAGCCTCCAAGCTACCTTCCTGCTCCCTAAAAAAAAAATGTATGGAGACTACACATTCTTGCCTGCCTGATCAGCCTGGGCTAACTTTGTGAAGAAAAGGGATCAAGGAAGCCCGAGGCCTGCCCCCCTGTCCCAAATAGGTTAGAGGTGAAAGAGACACCTCTTTGAGGCAGGTGACAAGTGGTCCCAACAGTGCACAGAATCGGAGCTGGGAAGGAAGTAAAGGCCCACTATCCTTGCTGGTGACTTGAGTCCTAGCTTTGAGGACCACCCCACTGCTGCTCCCTGCGCATGCTCTCTCCCCAGGGGTGGTGGGGTCACATCCTACCCTGGAGGCCATATTCTTTGCTTGGTCTTGTTTCCATTGGCTGTGGCAGAATGGTTGGTCCCCAAAGCCCAGGAAACTGAGCCCCTACAAGAGCATCCCTGAAAGGATCCGAGACCGCTTACTGCTCCAGGACCAGAGGGACACCTCTGTGTACGAGGGCTTTAAAGGCTATAAACTGGGAAATTCTCAGATGTGGATCACGGCTGCAGGCACTCATGTCATTATCAGCCACACTGAAGGGGCCTGTTGACACCTTCTGAGGCAAACTCCCTCGCATGCTCTGCAAAGTTCACTGTGGAGACATGAGGACTCAGGAGGCTTTCTGGGCTCGAGCGTAGCCACTGCCTGCAGGGTCCGGGCCTCCACTGAGATCGTGGCTCCCTGCTTTGCTCAGACACATCCCCAAAAGATGAGTTTTACGCCAGAAGAGCAGATATGAATAGCAGGCTTAGGCCTCAACTTGAGAACTATCGGAGAATTCTAGACAGTGGTCCCTGTCAGGATCTGTGTTGGGGGCTGGGAGCCAGGAGCTCATCACACAGGCACCTCTGCACATGGCGAGTGACAACTGTCAAATATTGGACAAGGCCAAGGGAGCCTCTGTCGGGTCTGAAGTCCTAGTCATGGTTTCTTGACTTCAGCCAGAAGCAGAGCCCCCAGCCCCCCAGCCTGGTCCCCTTCAAAGCTTTTGCCTCGAATGGAGCACGGAAGCTTATTTTCTCTCAGCTGCCCCGGGATCACAAGTTCCCCTTTGGGGAGGCAAAATAAACTATGTGATTGCTCCTTACTTGCGTTATCGGGCCAAATGCAACCTAGACGTCAGGTTCCAACCTACTTGAAATGGTTTACTCCTTGATGCATAGGGGCACTTGTACCCCAATGTTTATAGCAGCACTCTCAACAATAGCCAAATTATGGAAAGAGCCTAAATGTCCATCAACTGATGAATGGATAAAGAAATTGTGGTTTATATACACAATGGCAATGAGAAAGAATGAAATATGGCCCTTTGTAGCAACATGGATGGAACTAGAGAGTGTGATGCTAAGTGAAATAAGCCATACAGAGAAAGACAGATACCATATGGTTTCACTCTTATGTGGATCCTGAGAAACTTAACAGGAACCCATGGGGGAGGGGAAGAAAAAAAAAAAAGAGGTTAGAGTGGGAGAGAGCCAAAGCATAAGAGACTCTTAAAAACTGAGAGCATTGGGGCGCCTGGGTGGCGCAGTCGGTTAAGCGTCCGACTTCAGCCAGGTCACGATCTCGCGGTCCGTGAGTTCGAGCCCCGCGTCAGGCTCTGGGCTGATGGCTCAGAGCCTGGAGCCTGTTTCCGATTCTGTGTCTCCCTCTCTCTCTGCCCCTCCCCCGTTCATGCTCTGTCTCTCTCTGTCCCAAAAATAAATAAACGTTTAAAAAAAAAAAAAAACTGAGAACAAACTGAGGGCTGATGGGGGTTGGGAGGGAGGGGAGGGTGGGTGATGGGTATTGAGGAGGGCACCTTTTGGGATGAGAACTGGGTGTTGTATGGAAACCAATTTGACAATAAACTTCATATATTGAAAAAAAAAAAAAGAAATGGTTTACTCCTGTTTCTGTTGTCTTGTGTGTCCTCCGCTCCCAAGACAACCCGTCCCTGCACAGGGTCCCTCCCTGTTGGCCGTATCCTGTGGTTCGTAAACCTGCATCTCCAGTCATTGCAAGGTTTCCCTCCTTCCCTGGATTCATGCCTCGAATATTGGCAGTTGAGTCCACAGACGAGCTTTAGCCAGAAATACAAAACAGTGAGCAACTCGCCCCCAAAGTGGTCCTGGGACAGTGATACTCCTGGGGGTCCAGGAAGAAGCCAAAGCAAACCTTCTCTGGGGCTCCCCCTCCCCCAGGCCTCCCAAGTAAAGACGGACTCTCAAGAGGAGATGGCTCTCACTGTGAGACTATAGAAGCTTAGACTACAGAACCATCAGAGAATTCTGGACCACGGCTCTAGGTGGACAGATTAGTTGTGGGGCAAAGGCAGTTCACCAGCCTGATTTACCTGCCTCTGCCTCTGTCTCTGCCCTGTAGCCCACCTCTCTACTGCGGCAGACCCCCTGAGTTGCTGGCAGATGAAATGGGGCGATGGTGGGCATGGGAAACCCCGTGGTCTTCCACAACACCTCAGTTTCTCTCCTGAACCCAGGTTAGGAGCTGGAGGCAGGCAGAGAGCAGGGAAAAAGAGTCACTCGGGGCAGAGCCTGCTTTTCCTCTCTTTTCAGCCCTCATTGGGCAGAAAAACACAAGGTGCAGGCGTGGCCACTTCCTAGACTGTGAATTCTTGTGGAGAAAAGGGCCTCTGCCTGTTGGGAGCATTTACCACTCTCCTCCCCACCCCCTCAATGTTTAAAGCTGCCCCCAGCACTTAGCAGGCCTGCCAAGGAGTTTTCTCTGAATCTAGGACTGAATGGGCAAAGTCTACCTTGGCTTTCCCGGAGTGTCCCAGTGAGACACTGGGTGAGACACAGATGGGGTCACTTAGTCCTGCAGCCCTTTTGTGTTCAGAATTTCAGGCTGACGTCTTGATCCCGGGTATGTATGTTTAATGGCATGACCTGGGAAAATTGGGCTTGAAGCCTGGGGAGGCATGCCCAGATGTCACTGAGTTACCATTTGGTCCAAAACAAGGACGGGTGCTTGTCTTTTCTGGTTGGAGAGTGAAGGATGGACAATACCTTTTCTCCAGATCAAATTAGAATTCCAATCAATAGGAGACATCCTGACCAGGATTGGGGTGGGGAGCAAAAGAGCAGGCCACAGGACGGGTGGGGGCAGGGGCACGGAGGAGGGGTGAGCTACAAAACTCATGACACAGGCTTCTCAGAGCACAGGCTTCTTCCAGTGGCCAGGAAATTTCCAATTTGGCTTGTAGTGAAGGAGTAAACCTGTGAAAAGAAATTGATTAGCAAAAGGATCCCCACTCAATACTCTTTAAACTCCAACATCTGTTCCCAATAAATAATTCACGTAGTAGATATTAATTAGAAGGCATGGGAGGAGGGGATGGCAGCTGATAAAGTACACTGGGATGCCTCTTTGCCAAGAAATGTCCACTAAAACCCACACCCAGATGTAGAGGAAAAAGCACGGTGACCGAGCCGGGCCGCCTCCCTCCTTCTGTGTGTCTGTTACTGACTGCACACATTGCCCTACCCCTGTCCCCAGCAGGCAGGCAGTGTGACAGCTGCGTCCCACTCCCGGGACAATAATGCCCCTGGAGACAGCTGTTCAAGCACAGCTGGCCACTGCCCACAGCCACAAGAGGGGTGTCCCCGGATTCCTAGAACTACAAGTGGGGAAGGCAACCCCCTGCCCACCCACCCTGCCACACGCACCCTCCCCCGCCAGCAGGCAGAGGACTGGTTGCTCAGACATCATGTCCTGAAGGCCTGGAGACCCTGCTGGAGGCCTCCTTACCTGAGCCGGCACAGACACCCACCCCAAGAAGGGGAAGAAGTCAGGGGCCAGTGGTAGGAAGATCTTAGACCATCCCAGAGGACTTACTTCCGCCTCGGTTTTCTGGGGGTTCCCAGCCCCTTGCCTCCGTTTCTCAGCAGTTTCCTTTGGAGTTTTGGCTTCTTTAGCAGATAGATGATCATTGCTTTCCATTTTGGAAGAAGCGGGGCTGCTGGGACCCCACCAAGCCTTGTATTTATACTCGTGAACAGAATGGGTGGCTGACTTCTCCAGGGAGGGCAACCCAGTTCATTTCCATGGAGTAGGAGGGGAGCTGCCCCCACCCGCTCCCGGGAGGGGCCAGGGGGGAGTGAGGTCATCCTATCTCCTCTGAGTGAATAGTTTGCAGCTCACTGAGACCAGGTGGGAATTGAGAAGATGCACCAGAAGAGTACTTTATACCCTCTAATGTCTACTCTCCATCAAGTATTAGAAGAGTTTAAGGACTGGAGTTGTGAAGCTGCTTCTAGAAGTGGCCTGGGCCCTGCACCCCTCAGCAGGTGCTGTCTCTGTGGGACTCTATCCCTTTCTTCATGCAGAAGAGGGTTCCCAAGTTTGCATTGGAGAACTGAGGTCACCGAGGGCTGTCTCTGCTGGCACTGTAGCCTTTTTAGACCCTAAGCCAGCACATCGTCCCCTGGGCTGGGAAACCACAACACCTGGCGGGGGGCCCCAACAGCAGGTGGGAGAGCTCTGGTGGCAGCCACGTGCCCGTCCAGGTGAAAGGAGCCCCGAGATCACCCCCACATCCTTTCCTCCATGAATGAACGGAGGGCTTCATTCCTGAAAGCTCTGTTCTCCGAAAGGGCTTGGCTTCATTTGTTCTTTGTTTCATAACCTCTCGGTGCTGTTACCGCAGCGACCAGTCTCCTGCTGATTGGAGGAGGCCTCTGGAATGGAACGGAAGTATATCGAGCGAGGTCTCTCGGGTTGAGAAGGGAGAGGAGCTGTTGCCCTCTTATTCCACACTTTCAGAACGAGAATCCAGAAAGGAGGGTCGGTCTCCCCTTACGGGAAACCCCCTCTTCACTACAAGTTCAAAGTCAGAGGCCCAGCCCTGGGCGAGCGCCTCGGTGACTCCTGAGGCAAGGCTTAGTGGCTGGTTAATCAGTGTGGACACGCACGGGGGGGGGGGGGGAACTCATGCGATGTCACAGTGGGCTTGCTAATGTGCGTAGGGCTGCTGTGGAATTGGGGGTGGGGGGCGCCGCTGGCTGGCCTATTTCTTGGAGAACTTTTAAGTCCTCACCCCAAGGGCCCCAGGCGGCACACAAGAGGCTGGTGTGGCCAGGGGAGTAGGCTGGACCTCGGCAATCCAGTACGGGATTGGCCAGGTGTGTGAAAAGGACCAGCAACTGACATGTTTCAAACTTTGAGGGGAGGGTAAGTCTCCTTGTATGGAAACGGCATTTCTTCTAGGGAGACAAAAGGGAGTCCCTATGGTTAGAGGTCAGCGAGGCCTCCCTGGGCAAAGAGTGGGTGGTTCTTGGCTGAAAAGCTGAAGGGTGGCTGGGATGAGGCTCCAGACTGTACATCACCTGTTCTTTCGTTTCGGTTGGTGTCCGCGGAAGCGTCTGAGTGGCCAGCCAGATAGGGCAGCCAGTGGTCAGACCACCATCTGGGGAGATTTATGTTAGATGGAAGATGGGGCCCGTGGCCGATTTAAGTGGTTTTGTTTTACCCACAAGGGTCAGCGTTGCTGAGGCTTGATCGAGAGGTGCCCAGATCGCAAGAGCAGAAAATGCCAGTGACTGAAAAAATAGAAACCCTCCCCATGAGAAAGCACTGCCTGGCACAGGTCCCCAGAGTTGAGAATAACATGCCTCTGAAAGCGAGAGGTGGGCTGGGCAGAAGAGTAGACTGATGGGTCACAAGCCAACCTCCCCCCCCCGCACCCCCCTCCCCAACCATGCTGTGGTTCAGATGCTAACTTGCTCTTTTCAGTGAATGACTTATTAGGAAGCTTTTGAAGGTCCAACCAAGGAAAAGGGTTAAATCTGCAAAGGCAGAATTTAGGGATAGAAGAAGGACAATCAGTGAATGGCAGGGGGAAGTCCTCTGCTTCCTGCTTCCGCCATCAGTGCATCCTAAATCCGAGGTCCCGTGGTCCGAGAGGGGCAAAGCAGGGGGAACCAAGCGTTTTCCTGTTATTTCCTATGGCAAGAAATTCAGGCAAGGTCAAGAGCAAGACTCTCACAAAGCACACATCTTACTTACTCCACTGCCTGCCTCTCCATCCCAAGTCTTCCCAAGCCGTCAGCCATATGTCAAACTCTGTCCTCATTCCTTGAGGACCCCGGAATGTGCCTTACTCCTCTCTGGCCAGGCCTTCCATTCCAGTGTGGAGAGCTCCTCCCCAACCTGCTTCGTCTGCTCAACGCCTGCCCATCATTCAGATCTCAGGTCCAATGTCATTCCCTGGGGAGCACCTTCCTGGGCCCCTTGGACCTGGCAGCTGTCAGGGACGTCTCCACAAATCACTCCCTTGCGGCATTTAGCACAGTTTGAAATCGTACGTTTATCTGTGCGATTATTTGATTAATGTACCCTCCCCCCAGCAAGACTGACTTTGCCTGGTTCAGCTCACTATTGCCCCCAGCTTCTCTTGCGACCCCCCAGCACTTAATAGGTTCTCAATAAATATATGCAGAATGCATGAATGAAAGGGGCGATATGAGTTCTCCTTTTCCTCACACTCACCTGTGCAACCCTCATTCATTGGGCAGTTCACTCCAATTGCTTGACTTCCCTGCTCCTTGAAGGGCATGGAAAGAAAGGGTCTGGAGCCGCAGAGGGGTGGTTAGAGACCCATGTGAAGCCCATTAGCATAAAGATGATACAGGAGGCCATTCAAAAAGCAAAAACAGGAAACTCAGGAGACAACATTGGGGGGGGGGCAGAGGAGGATGGGCCATGTGGAGGCGTGGGGGAAGGTTTGAGGAGAGGTAAGAAGTAACCCAACAGCAGAAGTGGGGGGTGGGGCTGTGCTACAGATGTCATGAGGGAATGGTTATCAGGCACCTGCCCAGGCATGGACAGAAACACCTTCTTGTGCTATGGGGGGGGGGGGCAGGGGAGCTGGGATAGCCTCTTTGGAGGGCCATTTTTAATGTAAAAAGCAGTTTCACTTTGGGAAGCCTCTCCAACAGAAATGCTCCCGTAACTTTGTAAGGATACACATGCAAGGGTAGTTGCCTTGGCCTTGCAATGTTGAACAAATTGGAAACAGACTGAGCGGTCGTTAATTGGGGGGTGGTGGCTAAATTCACCTGCATCGGTGGATGGGATACAAATGCAGACTCCCCAAAAATGTGATGGGGATGTGGGCACTGATATGGAAACATGTTGATACATTAATTAAAATAAAGCAAGGGACAGAACCATATGTGTCCTAGGGTCCCATTTAAGTTTCTAAAACTATTTGTGTGCATAAAACTTTATATATGTTTATGCATAGAAAAATATCTGGAAGGATCTATCCACATTCTACCTTTAACACTATTTCCTCTGGAGATGGGATTCAGGGTGGGGTAAGGAGTGGGGGGTTGGGGTGGGGAGGACTCACGGTATTTGGTTCTCCCACTGGTGTGGTTCAAATGAGCATGTGTTTCTTCTGTGATAAAAAAGGAAGATCATAGGATATAGCCCTCTGGGACCTCAGATTCATTAGACTGGGGGAGCAGAGGCCAATAGCACTGGGTAGGGTGGACAGGAGGGATGGGCAATCTGTGTATACAGACCGCGAAGACCTTTCCAGAAGTTTTCTGGGGAACAGCATTTTTGTTTTTTGTTTTATTTATTTATCTTTTTATTTTTCAATATATGAAGTTTATTGTCGAATTGGGCTCCATACACCACCCAGTGCTCATCCCAAAAGGTGCCCTCCTCAATGCCCATCACCCACCCTCCCCTCCCTCCCACCCCCCCATCAACCCTCAGTTTTTTATTTATTTTTTTTATTTTTCAATGGACAGCATTTTTGAAAGAGGATGCTAGCTTAAGGAAGAGGTGTGGTAGAGGGAAGCTTTATATCGGGAGGTGTTGACCCCTGGGTAGGCTGGGGGCGGGGAGAAAGCAAAAGCAGAAGTAATTTCACAGGATCCTAAGGAGAGGGATATTTGGCCAGCCTGGTAGGTGCTGAATGACCTGTGGGATCCAAAGTCCCAGTGGAGGAATCATCCCTAGAAAAAGAGTGAGGAACATGTTTGGGGGAGGGTATGACCAGATAATCGGCGGTGGGGGTGGGGCGGTGTGCAGAGAGGGTGAGAGGGCCCGGGAGGGAGTTCACGGTTGATGACCTGTGAACCGAGAATGGACGTGTCACCGAAGTGACAAGTGATGGAGACAGTCTAAGAACTTCTGAGGGCAACAGGAAACTCTGGGAATGGAAAAAAGGGTTAGTAAACTGACCTAGCTGGCGACAGAAGAAGGCTGGTTCATCACACCTTTGTAATAGAACAAACCTGCAGTTCTGCATTTTTCTCTTAGCAGAGCTCAAGTGTAAGACTAGAAAGAAAGAAAGGTCAAGCTGTTCCAAGGCTGGGGGAAAAGGCAAGGCCGGCCCAGTGTGAAGGGAGATGTAAAGAAGTGACGTGGGATGGAGGAACCAGATATGGACTTGGAGGCCCGCGAGTTGAGACGAGCAGCCACGGAAGCATTTTGAGAGAAGGGAATTGTGGACAGCCAGGATGGCGCGCCTCTTAGGTGATGTCCAGGTTCAAGGTTTGGCTGTGGGGATGGATGCGTTGCGCAAGTAGACAGGAGTAAGACAGCTCTGTCTCCACCCGGGAACCTATGCAAGGGGAAGGATTGGGGCAAAGATAAAACCTATGAGCCTGATGCCAGAGCTCTCAATTCATGCATCCAACAAATATTTATTGAGCACCTGCTATGTGCCAGGCACTCTTCCTAGCCTTGGTGGGGAGGTGAATGTGAGAGTCCTCTGGGTTGCTGATAGATGAAGATGGGAAGAAGGGGGTTGGGGGGCGCCAAGAAGAGGAGGGAGCGTCACCGAGGAAGGGGGTGGGGATAGAATGGTCAGGAAGATGAGGCAAGATGTCAGAGGAGGGTGCTGCCAGGCTGGGATGGATCAGAAAAGGAGCACCTTCTCTTCTTTAGAAGAGCTGGGAGAGGAGCCCTGTCAGGGAAAGGCAGGCTTCGGATGGGGTGAAGGCAGGAAGCTGGTGCGTTTTTCAGCTTCCTCCTGTGCCCCACCCCGCCTTCCTCACACCTCGCATCTCACAGAAGGGTGCGGGGCCAGTGGAAGGGGAAAGGCGAGTCCTTCCTCAGACACCACGAGGCTCCACTCAGGGACTGTGCCAGGCACTCTTTCCTGTGACATCAGCTCTATGTTCTGGCCCTCATCCACTGCGTGACGGTGGAGAGAAACAGGAAGGGTCAGAGAGGAACGGTAAGACCAGACACAGTGGTAGGAGAGAGAAGAGTCCAGGAGGAGAGAGACAAGGATGAAAACAGAGGAGGAGAAGCCAAAAGATAGTCCTGAGGAAAGGGAGGTAGACGCACACAGAGGCCACAGGACTGGACTGCTGGGAGACGGTCAAGCACAGAGCCAAATGGGACCCAAAAGAAGAGAGGGCTATGTGGGGTAACCACCAGACACGTCTGGTTCTGCCATGTCTTAGGGGTTCCCGTCAGCCAGGAAAGGTCCTTCCAATGGCTTTTTCCTGTCCTTGAGGCCACCTTGAAGGCACAGGAGAGGGAGAGGTTTGGGGGCAGTGGTGGGGACCAGTGGCGCAGAAAGGGCCTGGAGAGAGGTGGATGGTGATGACCCAGAGACCTGGGTCCACTCCCGGGATGGATCTCAGGGAGGATGTCTTTCCTTCTACCTGAACACCCTGGCCCTCAGACACTGGGCCCCCTTCCAGATTGAGCTCCATTCTTACTCTGTCCCATTCCCTACATTACTGACCTTGTCACTTGACTTGGACAGCCTGGTCTTCCTTCCCCCTCTCTACTGGCAAACGGGGACCTGCCCATCGGCAGGGCACGAACGATCAAGTTGTGCTCTCTTGGATCCTAGATAAAACTGTGAAGCAGGATGATCTGGGGCTTTCTGCTTCCCTGAAAGGCCAACAAGGCTCTGCTCTAGAAGGAGGGCCACTCTGAGTCTGGAATGGTCTTTCCGGAAGAGCTGGAGGCAGACGTCTTTTAGGGAGGGAAGAGAGCTGAATTCCTGAGGCCTTTTTCCTCCTTTGCCTTCAAAGTCTCTGAGATGACAGGGGCCTCAGCAGCCCCACCAGCAGGTGGTCAGGTCCCTCTCTCTTCCTTCTTTCTCCTGGCTGTCATCTCAGCAACTGCTGCTTCTGGAGGAAGAAAACAAAGGCAGTCAGAGAAGGGACAGCAGGACGTGTGGGGCAGGAGTCCCCGCCCCCCCCCCCCCCAGGCAGGGACACTGTGTGCCCTCTCCCCAAAGAAGAAGAATCTACCCTGGAGGTCTGCAGGGACAGAGTAACAGCAGATCATTCTAGGGGAGAATAATGGAAGAGGCTACCAAAAAAAAAAAAAACAAAAAAAAACTTGAAACTGGTTAGAAGAGGGTCCTTCCAGCTCCAGGGCCTGTCCCAGCCCCGATACAGCATCATCCTGTGAACTGACTCACCATCCCTGCTGCCAAATCCTTATGCACAGGAGCGATGTACAGATTTGTAGACAGCCCTCCTCTTTCTAGAATGCCTTGAGCTCCGTGACTCCTTCCTCTCGACTAGAGAAGAAAAGCCTTGCGAACGTTCTGCTTGAGGTGGCGTGAACAGAACTTCGAGGTGGTCTCAGATGTGGAAACTTCTTGCTGTGTGAGGGCCAAATGAGCTTCTATCGTACTTCCTGCTGGTGGTCTTACCTTTCACTGGCTTCGTGTGCTCAGGGGTGCCCAGACCCTTGTCCCTGTTGCAAGGCCGTACCGGAAGCCATGCTTCCCCATAGGCACTACTTAACTATCTACGAATAAGGTGGGGGGACAAGGCTCCAGCGAGGTCAGTGGGTCCTCCCGGTTTTACTTCCTGGTCTCTATCACAGTGTCAGTGATGGTCCTCTGTCTTTACACGTCGCCCTCTCACATTCTTCTCCAGAGCCGCTCTCCAACCCCCTCCGAGGCCTCTCTGTCCTGCTCCGGGCCCAGAGGCACCGAACCCGAGCCATCGGGAGGCGAATGAAGTCGGAGAGAGTGAGGACTGGCTCTGGGTGTCCCTCGGCGGGACGCCACGGGTCTGGGCCGGCCGCCCTCTGAGCACAGTTGCCCTCTCTGGCTCTCGTAGCTGTGTGCTTCCCCTGCTTTAAGGTCGTCTATTTCTTACTGAAGCGTGTTCTAAATCCTGTCATTGTAGACAGTTGGATCACTGAGCTTTGCTCAAGCTTCCCGGCGTGGCAGGGCCTTTGTCCCTGCTGGCTCCCTGGCTGAGACAGCCCTTCTCTCCGGTGTGGTTTCTCAGTGTCTGAAATCCATGTTTCCTTTCGGTGCGCACACAAATCTGACACTCCACCAATAATTCCAGTGCACTTTATTGGGTAGTGTGGGAGACCCCCCACCCTTATACCCTGCAAGATTAGGTACCACGGATGCTCAGCAGGGCCAGACTGTTTGCTGTGCAACCCACCTGGCAAGGCTTTGCTGGGCTTTACACTGTGTGGTTTGTGTGGCAAAAAAAAAAAAAAAAAAAAGCGCTCTGATGGTTTGTTTTCTAATCTGAATAGGCTATAATTCACAAGGTACCTTTCCGAGACTTCTGGAATCTTCAGATGGAATGGCTGGATAGGAAGCCTGAACCCCAGCAAGGAAAGGTGGGGCCGGGGGTGGGGAGAGCTGGGGGTCCCCATAGTTGGTGTTGCCGAGAGGAGGAGGCAGAAAATAGAGATGAACCCGGAACTCTGGGTAAAGTCGACGCTTGAGGGTCAGGCACAGGGAGAGAACCAGGGAAGGAGGACTACGAAAAGGCATGGTAGGGGTCGGGAGGATGGAGAGAGAGGGATTAGGAAAAGTTGGTGTCCCAGAAATCAAGGGACAGAGAGAGCCCTGGTGAGCATGTCGAATGCCGCCTGTAGGTTACGTTTTGAAGGCATCAGCTGTATCTTGCAGACTTAGCAAGGCTGGTAGGAAGCTGGGCTGGGGGCTGCTTCTGTGGCACGGTAGGAGTGCTGTGTGGCCCCAGCAGGAAGCCGCTTGATGGGGAGATGCCCCCAGAGAAGGAGGGGCTGAGGGTTTCTGAGGACCAAGTCCTGGGGACGGGGGCTGGGAGGGGCTGGTGGAAGGCTCGGAGAGACTTTGGGAGAGGCAGGTGCAGCTGGTGGGAGCAGGGGAGGGGTGGGACGCAGGCACACTGAGCACCGGGCCCTCCCTGTTCTCGTGAGACTGCTGCTGAGGGCATTTTCAGGGTTTTCAGCTAATGGTTGCAAGGTGTCTGGAGACTTCACAGCCAAGTGAAAGGGAGGTAGGTGCCAAGGGCTCACACTGTGCTGGACAGCAGCTTTTCTGAGGTACTTAGAGGCCTGAGAACTTGAAATTGAAAACCCACGTCGGGGACTGTTCCCGGATTAGGGGTCTCCAAGGAGGCTGAGACAAATGGGCAACAGCTCATAGGAGTGAATGTTGGTGACATGAGGGTCTAAGCAGTGAAGGAAGGAAGTGAACAGGGGCGTCTGGGTGGCTCAGTTGGTTAAGCATCCAACTTTGGCTCGGGTCTCGATCTCGCGGTTTGTGGGTTTGAGCCCCGCGTCAGGCTCTGTGCTGACAGCTCGGAGTCTGGAGCCTCCTTCCAATTCCGTGTCTCTCCTTCTCTGGCCCTACCTTGCTCAGGCTCTTGTCTCTGTCACTCTCTCTCAAAAATAAATAAACCTTAAACAAAAAAAAGGAAGCGAGTGAATCCTGGGTGCTGAGACCCCAGTGGGACCCCAGGGCCTGGAGTTCTCCATGAGATTGAAAAATGGGGACATGTTTTTATAATGACTCCTGGACTATTTGAGTATCATTGTAACCAGCCAACAAACAAAAAGTCAATTGAAAATGTCAAATTTCGGGGCGCCTGGGTGGCGCAGTCGGTTAAGCGGCCGACTTCAGCCAGGTCACGATCTCGCGGTCCGGGAGTTCGAGCCCCGCGTCAGGCTCTGGGCTGATGGCTCAGAGCCTGGAGCCTGTTTCCGATTCTGTGTCTCCCTCTCTCTCTGCCCCTCCCCCGTTCATGCTCTGTCTCTCTCTGTCCCAAAAAAATAAATAAATAAATAAACGTTGAAAAAAAAAAAGAAAATGTCAAATTTCCCAAATGTGCATCAACTGGATAATGGATAAATAACTTGTGGTATATTTCTATAGGGGAATACTGTACAATTCCATGCAATAGCTTGGATAAGCCTCAAAAACATGTAACTGTTGAGCAAAAGAGGTCAGACATAAAAGACTAGGTGCTATTTGCCATCCTTTCCGTAAAGTTCTACCAACAGGCAAAAGTAATCGGTGGCATTAGGTTCCAGGATAGTGATGACTCTTGGGGGAAGAGGTCACTAGAAAAGGGAGGTACCGGGGTACCAATTGTTCCCCAGGAGCTCCACAGGCCCATTCAGCCAGCGAAATGCACTGCCTTGTGCATTTGTGACAGGGGCATTTTTCTGTGTGCTTATTCTCCTTCAAAAAAAAAAAAAAAGCTTACTTTAAAAAAGAGGGAGACTATCTCATGTGAAGCGATAATTCCCTTGGGCTCCAAGGCCAGTCCCTTCTGAGATCACTTCCGATAACAGAAGTTGGGCCTCCTGGCCAGTTGGAAGCAGCAGGTATGAAGATGGCAATGATTCTCCCTCTCCAGTGCCATCCCCTCCGTCTTCTCCCCCTGCCCTCGTCCGTTATGACGAAAGGCATTCTTGATGCCCAACCACATCATAAATAACTAAAGGCCATTTCCCCTCTGGAATCGTCCAAGCTTTGTGTCTAGTGTCTCCTGAAGCAAGACCTACAGCTATGGCCTTTGTCTAAAACGGAGTACCTGGGAGGTAGCTGAGGCTATCCCTCTGCTAGAGGGTGCCAGCTCCCCTCAGCAGGCCGTACAGGGCCCCGCAGTCCCAGATCCACCTGGGAGGGGTGCCTTTTCTAATTGGCCCCAAGGTGCCCAAGAGATCCTCAACATCCCTGCTAGAAGTTGTTGGGCAACCATGCTCGAGGTCTTATGATGTCTGGGCCAGAAAGAAGGGAGCGTGAGGGTTTAGCCATAGTGTTACACGGTAACAATAGTGATGGGTATAGACCCTTTTATTGTTCAAAGCACTCGCACGGACATGATCTGTGGCCAAGGCTTTGCCCGGGTCCCGGCAAGAAGGATAGAAGCATCTCTCCTGGCCACAGCTCCTCTGGCTCCCCCAGGAGCCAACTGGGTGGTGGTGAGAGAGGGCTAGTTTGGACACTGTGCACAACAGTCCTTCTCCCTCTGTGTGTCATTGGCAGACGCGAGGGTACGTCTGCCTTTATTAGTTCATAAGACG
This sequence comes from Lynx rufus, assembly GCF_022079265.1. Lineage (NCBI taxonomy): Eukaryota > Metazoa > Chordata > Mammalia > Carnivora > Felidae > Lynx > Lynx rufus. The sequence continues at coordinate 113,584,414 of NW_025814878.1, read as the reverse complement.
TGTGTTGTCTGGGGTTCTGTGCGTCCTGCCGTCATTTGGTCGCTGATGGAATCTCTCTGTGGCCACAGTCATTCTCAGTTCCCGCTTTCGGTGGCTGTGAGGGGCCCACTGGGTGTATGTGAGGAGCCTGGGGCTCTGCTCGTCCCCAGGCTGCCCCTCCCAGTGGGCTTGTTGCTCATGGTGGCTTTGCAGTGGGCATTCTGTGGGGTCTGGTCATGGCCCTAGACTTTCTGTCCTATGTTGTGTTTTGTTTTGTTTTTCCTTCTCTGTGTTCAAGTCTTCTCCAAGGCTTTCTGGGGGGTTTTTGCTCTTTAAACAATTCCTTTTGATTTTTTCCCTTATGAAAGGCCACATTTCATCTTGGTTCCTTTCCCGGAAATTGAGTACCAGGGAGGGCGTACTAGGGCCATCCCTCTGCCACGAGAGCGTTAAAGATCATGTGGGCACTGAGAGCCTCGATACCGCCCTGAGGACCCCTCCCACTCCAAAGTCTGTCACTTTGGAGAATGGACCCAGCCTATTTCCCGTCTTTATGGATGAGAAAACTCTGTATTTGAGGACACAGCCACGTATCTTCACCGAGAGCCTCACCTCTGTTGCTCGTCCTGAAGAGGCAGTGAACAATCTGAGCCCAGAGAGAGGGAGTTTTATTCCGAGGAGTAAAGTGGCAACTGACTGATGGGAATAACGTTTGGAGCTCGTCATCCAGCAAAGTGGCACAACTAGAAAAGACGAAAGGTCTAGAGAGCTTTGGGGAACGTCGCAGGGCAATTAGTAAAACGAGCTTTAGTTACTGACAACGAGTCCATTATGGCCACGTTACCGCGGTTTGCTGATCCGCGCAATGGAGGATTGTTTGAGCAGCCTCTTGCCTTCTTCCCTCCTGTAGAATTTCTCATCGGTCAGAGCCACTGTCATCGGTCCAGCTGCCTTCCACCAGTTGTGTCTCACTCACTTCTGTGGGGACGGCACCAGCCACGCCATTTGATTTCTCTACTTGGGATGCGCGTGTAGGAACAGCTACGGATTTGTCTTTGCTTTTTGCCCCTCCCCGGGCCTGCCAGTGGTCAGATTACGTGGGTGAATGTTACCATTTGCTTTCCATCCCTTTGCATTTCCTCCTGACTACTGACTGTCACTGGGCAGGTACCAATCGGAATCTCGGTGCAGTTTGGCACCAATTGTCATTTGCTCCTATTTTCGATAAAAAACTACTCCGATTCCATTTGCATCACAGTCCCAGCAACTTGGAGCGCTTTATCCAGCCAGTGCTCAGAGGCCCCGCCTGTCTTGTGTAACCGCATCAGAACCCTCGGAGGAGCAGAATTGGAGGACAACGAATCCAGCAGGAGAGTAGGGGTGCTAGAATGAAGTGGTGACCCGGCCTGGGTATCGGCTGGGCCAGAGAACGTGGCAGCAAGCACTCGCTATGTGTGGGTTGACCTGGAGATCGGAGGTTCTAGACCCCAGGGCAAGTTACCAAGGGGGCTGGGGAGGCGAAGAGGATGAGGCAGATAGAGACAGTGAAGAAGACCCCAATGTATAAGGGGAAAGGGAGAGGCGTGAAGATTCGTAGTGGGGCAGGATGCTCTGTGGATAAGGCGTGGCTGGGAGGATAGCCGTTTGGGGGCCTTGGGAGCAGAGAAGGGAGGAGGGGAAATGATGGCCACCCTTTTGGGCCATATATATGCAAATGATTGACAGTATGAGGGGGAACTCTTGCTGGCAGCTTGTCTCTGGCAGTGGCCGCAGCTCCCGCTCTCCCTTCCGCCTCCTGACCACCCACTTGCACCAACAACAGAGTCTGCCGTCAGCCCACCTCCAGCCGGGCTGAAAGAGCCTCTTTCCTGGGCGTGGAGGTGGCCAAGCCCTGTCTTTCTCTCCCTCCTGCGTGCCCCCAAATCCAAACTCCTGAAGCCCCCCAACCACCCCCCCCCCGCCAGGACCCTTCCCCCACTTACTTCCTCATCCCCAGCAAACTCTCCAGAAGCATCTAGCCCTCAGCTGGTTTGTCCTCTGGGCCTCTCCCCTCCACGTGACTTTAGCGAGACAACTAGGAAGCAGCAGGAGACAGGCCTCCAAGGGCTCCTCCTTCCTCCTGCCCCAGGAGTCGTTCTGTAGTGTCACTAAAGAGTCTGTGGCTCTTTGGGGCACATGGGTGGCTCAGTCAGCTGAGCGTCTGGCTTCGGCTCAGGTCATGATCTCACGGTTCGTGAGTTCGAGCCCCGCGTTGGGCTCTGGGCTGACAGCCTGGAGCCTGCTTCCTATTCTGTGTCTCCCTTTTTCTGTGCTCCTCCCCTGCTCACACGCTATCTCTCTCTCAAAAATAAATAAAGATTAAAATAATAATAATATGTGGCTATTTTTTGGTGGTGGCTGGGGGAGGGGGAAGTATCTAGATACCTACAACATCCCCCCCCCTCCTCGCACCCTCCTCGCTTCTATCACCTTTGACCTGCTCTCCGAGGTCTGGGACCTCGTGCTCCACTCCAGCCCACCACCATCTCCGCAGTCCTCCAACAACAGAGATTTTATTGTCTGAATCCCATATTGTATTTACTGTTTTATGAAACTCCATTTATGGCTTAACTTCGGTTTTAATCTCTAAGACTAAAGCAGGATAATATATTGAAGATAGAGCTGACCCTGCATTTTTTGCAAAGCTCCCCCTCCCCCTGCCCCGCCCCTGCACACCCACCCTGGGGATAACTGCGGAGCTTCAGGGAAGACAGGCTGCCTGTGTAATGGTGGGCGGTGGTCCTGTATTAAAAGATATTGAATATTCCTGGACGCTGGCTATAGACAACAATGACATTTGCTCCAACGACTGATGACAGCTCAGTGAGGGTGGAAGAGAGGAGTTCCAGGGCAATGCAGGAGTTAAACCTGGTGCTTGGGACGCTCTCAGGAGCAAGGGAATGTAGGAGAGGCTCAGGTGGGTGTGGTAGGGGTGAGGTAGTGGGGGTGAAGGGACCAAGAAGGGAAGATTTGCTTAGGAAAGCTGTGGACTTGGACATTGGGCTGAGGGGACAGACCTTAGGGTTTCCTAAGCCAGACCATCGTCTAAGTGGGCAGGCTGGGCTTTGGAACTGCTGCTTTGCATATGGGACCAGAGGGCCCCATAATCAGTCCTGTCCCGGCCAGGTCAGTTCAGAGGGAGGGCTGTAGGGGACTGATAGGGTTTGGGGCACAGGGAGGGGAAGGAGGTCCCTCCCAGGGCGGGGCTGGCGTCCACAACCAGGCTCCATGACGGCTGGAAGCAGGGGACAGCCCAGGTGGCCCAGGAATACAGGCCAAACTGAACTGAACAGTGGAGGCAATAAATCATCCTTCAGATGTTCTTTTTTTTTTAATATTTATTTATTTTTGAGAGAGACAGACAGCATGAGAGGCAGAGGGGCAGAGAGAAAAGGAGACACAGAACCTGAAGCAAGCTCCAGGCTCCGAGCTGTTAGCACAGAGCCCGATGCGGGGCTTGAACTCACGGACCGTGAGATCGTGACCTGAGCTGAAGTTGGACGCTTAACCGACTGAGCCACCCAGGGGCCCCTGGATGTTCTTGCACCCTAGGGAGGGACAGACAGAGTGGGGACTGGGGGAGAGGACCTCTGATATGATCTCAGTCTGGGCTGTGCTTGTCTTTCCTCTTCAGTAGTAACTGGCTGGGGATGAGGCAGCAGGGCAGGCTCCTGGTGGGGTGATGGGAGTAGAGTTCCCACCAGAGACAAGCCGGGCAGACTGTCAGGCAGAGGGGCCTCCAGAGAGCCCTGGATGGCCAGCGGCTTTTCCTTAGGGAGCAGAGATCTTGCCTTCCTCCGAGCCCTAATCGGTTCCCAGAAGAGACACTGTCTGGCTTCTCCCGACACACGTTTCTTCTGTGTGTTGTTGGCTCCTCCTTCCCAGTCCAGCTCAGCTAACTGTCCTCCCAGAAAAGCCTTCTCTGATGTCCTTCAGCTCCAGAGGCCTCCCTCCACCCCCAAGACTCTCCTGTTGGTCCTATTTTCTTGACATTATCTGGATAGACCTTCTCCATCTTGGTTTTCTTATTGGTTGCCTGTCTTTCCTCCCTAGAGGGTAAGCTCCATGCGGGGTGGGCGGGGGGCAGGGAGTGCTGGTCATTCTTGACTGTACCTTCAGCTTCTAGAATGGGGCCTGACACGGTTAGGCCCTCAATGAGTATTTGTTGAATGGATGAATGGGTGGGTGACAACAGATGGACAAGCACCAGGTCTCTGGGACAAGAGTTGCATCAAGGTCCCGCCAGGCACTGATAGAGAATGCATCTTGGGGCCCGGGGCTGGCTAATGTTTGCTCCCTGACAGATGGCATGCTGAGAGATTCGTGGAATGGGATTTAAGCCTGGTTTCATTTGCGCCTGAACCCCTTGGAGTCAGGGAAAGGGAGGACCAAAAATGTACAGTTCTATTCTCCCTGCCTAGGCATGGGGTCGGCTCTGGAGGGCCAGGCAGTCCACAGGGGTGTCTGAGGGTCAGAGAGGGAGAAGTGTGGTCCCCAGGCTGTCTGATGGAGTGGAGGTGTGGTGCTGTGCATACAGAGACTGTGGGGTGTCACAGTCCTTGGGTGACAGTGCTCAGTCCAGTGGCAGACAGGCAGGGCCTTGGACTACGTGCGGGAACAGGTGGCACTTCCCCCCCAGACTCTTGTCCCCTCCCTCCCCACGCCCACTCAAATACCCAAGTTGTGGATGGAGACTCTAATCTGGACCTCTTTCCAGCTTTAGCGTAGGTGGTTCCGGCCCTGTTCTCCTTTTCTAGCTAACAGCGCCACCACCGCTGCCTCTGAGACCCCAGCATGGCCAACACAATGAAAAGGAATGGAAGGTACCTAGAGATCTCCCCCTGGCCCGCAGGGTCCCACTACCTCCCAAGTTCAGAAAATGTCAGACAGCGGGACAGGGAAGCTCAGAGAGGAGCTTAAGAACTTCACTGAAGGTGGATTCTAGAATAGGTTAGTGATGCCTTTTTCTTCTAAGGGGCTCCTTCCCTCTTTCTACATTTGCAAGGGAGTTCACATCTTTTTTTTTTTTTTTTTTTAAGAGAGAAAATATCTGCGCTTGGAAAGAGGAACCCCAAGCTGATACCAGTCTGGGTTGGGGATCTTTGAGGCTGGACAAAACTATTCAAGCAGCAAGGATCAGAGGGCAGATTGCCCGTCACCCCACCCATGTCCTCTTGGCCTGACCAGCCTTGGCCAGGCCCCTCACCCCTGATGGGAGGTCTGGAAGCATCCCATCACATCTCCAAAGAGCATTAAACGTTGAGCCTTGGGGAGCCTCTAGGGCTTGGCGTCTGGGCCCAAGAGATGTAGAGAAAGGCATGGCTTTGGACTCTCCACACTTGTCCCTTGGGCATTGATCTGATGAGCCTCTGCAGCCTCCCATGCTGCCGTCCCCAGAGAGCAAGGTGCCCCATTGGGCATTTCCTCTGCATGGACCCACCATCTATCACATCTGCCCCCGGCTGTGTCACGCCAATCTCCCTTATCTCAGCCTCCCATGATGATAGCAGGGCTCTTGCCGTGTAAGCCCCATCCTGCTTCCTGGTCTTGGGTCCATCCCTGTGGGACCCTCTCTTGCTTGAGCCTCAGGGTCTCAGTGCCGGGTCCTCGTCCCCTTCATAGCTGCCACCTGTTCAACTTTCGCAGGCTCTTCTCCCTGCCCTCAGCGGTGGCCTGGGAGAGGCGCTCCAGCTGCCAGGCCAGTCACCTCCTGGTCAGGCACAGAGTCCTGTCCATTTTTAATGCTTGTCTGCCAAGAACAGTGGGGCAACATAACATAAAGATGTTCAGGAAATCTCAGACATGACACGAAGCACTTGTCTCTGACCAAGCAGAAGTGTCCGTGGCTGGGGAAGGTCTCATCCTTTGGTTGGTTCTTCATGGCTTTCACCTTCATACCTCTTTGGATTTTCTTGAGTCTCCTGAAGGACAGCTGTGATCCAGTTTGTTCTGGGTATTGTATGTGCATTCACAGACTGTAGGAAGTGAAGGGGAAGGATGGGGGGGGTGGGCAGAATCGGCCAGTTGGGGCAGCACAGGAAGATCCCATTGCAAGTGGGGCCACTGTCCCCGATGGTGGGAGCTGAGACAGCCTGAGATCAATGGGGGCCATGACAGATCCTTGTATCAGTCCCTGGGCCTCCCTGGCAGCCCACAGGACCCCTGTCAGTCAGAGAAGACCAAGTAAGGGGTCTTATGAAATGCTCACTGGATGGTACAGGACGAGGGGGCTTTCTGGGCAGGAACACCCACACTGAAGGACTTCAAAGGAGGCAGTCCCCTTTGGGACTGATCCTGCCTGATAGTCTGGTTCATAACTTAAGTTCATAGACTTAGGAAGTTGGAGTAGGTAAAGCTGAGGGGATGGACGGAGGGTTAAGGGTTAGTCCCAAATAGCCACCAAAGCAGAAGCCTGTGTATAGCACTTGGGATCCTAACAGTGGGGAACGTGCAGGAATGATGTGGGCCCTACTTGCAGGAAGGGGAAGCAGAGAGAGTGTGAGAATTGCCTCCTAAGAATCTGGGTCGGAGCCAGGAAGAGCTTTAGTCCCAAAGCATTGTCCCTGATTGAAGAGCTTGGAAGTATAGAGGACCTGGGGTCAGGGCCTTGTGTCAGGACTGTCCCTGGGGCCGGGTCCCTCTGGATGGTGGCCTGGCCTTGAACTTGGGTCTGAATGGCCAGAGACTCTTCCGCCACGAGGTGCTTGCCTTCTGCTAGCCTCAACTTCTCAGGAAGAGAATATATGCAAAACAGGGATTGGGGTGGTTTGGGGATGGGATGGGGCTTTGGGCTCTTAATGGACTAGGATGACATCAACTCCTATGGCGGACTGGCCAATTTCCACACCAAAAAAGAAAAAAAAAACCCATCTGGGAGCAAGGGAGCAAACCCAGCAATAAAGGCCACATAGAGAAGTGACCCAGCATTATAGCTAAAGTTGGCATATGGGAGCATTCCAATTTGTTCTAGAAAGGACAAAGAGGCAGTGGAAAAAATCACCAGTGCCTGGTTCTATCGCCTACATTAGCTACAATCCCAGGGGTTAGCAAACTAGGTTTTAGTTCTGAAAGAAGAGTGTCTAACTCTCTCTGTCATCCTCAGTAGTATGTTGAGGACCAGGCTGAGCGAGCTGGACTATGGAATTTTTCCTTAAGTGAGGTCCAGGCAGAAAAGGAGGGATCCTGGGAAGGAGAAGAGAGAAAGAGAAACCCCTCTCCAGGGTTCAGCCCCAGAGCCTCTGGGGAGAGCATTACTAGCTGAGTACATCGAAAACAAAGGGCAAGTGTCCCCATGGCCACCTGGGCACAGACCTACACCTGGGCCACCTTTCATGGGCAGACTGCAGGGTTAGACTCTTTAGTTTTCTTGGGCTGCCCCGGTCCCCATGTGCTTTAGGAAAGACCCAGAAGAGGCCGGCTTTTCGATTGGAGGTGCCCAGGTGTAAGGGTCACTCCGGCGTGGACACCGCGCTGGACCCCGTGGAGGCCGGAGCTGGCTCAGAGTGCCAGCAGGGGCACTGCTCGGGCCACAGAAGGAGCCACAACCCTGCACCCATGGGGCAAGGAGTCCCACCCTGAAGACCGGAGCAGGTACATATGGGGCCTCGCAGAGACTCTCCATCAGTGAATGGGACTGGCCTTTAAACCAGATTGAGCATTCGGGCACAGCTTTTTTTTTTTTATTTAATTTAATTTAATTTTTTTTTTCAATATATGAAGTTTATTGTCACTTTGGTTTCCATACAACGCCCAGTGCTCATCCCAAAAGGCGGGCACAGCTTTTTTAAGCTATAGCCCAAATAAATTTCATTTTCTCTGTCCAATTGTGTCGTGTTGGTTAAATGTGGCAGCCCTTCCCCATCAGCCACCATTGTTGTCAGGAGATGTAGTATTTCTGCCTTCACTCAAGAGGGCTCCCAGGGCGCCTGGGTGGCTCAGTGCGTTAAGTGGCCGACTTCAGCTCAGGGTCATGATCTCGCGGTCTGTGAGTTCGAGCCCCGCGTAGGGCTCTGTGCTGACAGCTCGGAGCCTGGAGCCTGTTTCGGATTCTGTGTCTCCCTCTCTCTGACCCTCCCCCGTTCATGCTCTGTCTCTCTCTGTCTCAAAAATAAATAAACGTTAAAAAAAAATTTAAAAAAGAGGGCTCCCTGGCTGCCAGCATCCCCTGGTCCTTTCCAAGGTGTTTACTGGGTCATTAGCGTTGAGACCCAGAGAGCCAAGCGCTGATACTGACTGATTCCACCTATGGCCTTGGACTGAACATCCTGTGTAGCATCCTGGGCCCAAAGTCTACAACAGAGGAGCCAAACACACACATCTGTGCTTGGATCCCAGACACGCCCCCAGCCTTGAGGTCCAGATGATCCCTGGAGGCTGGATCAAGGGAGTGCCTCCTTAGGGTCTCCTAATCGACCCTCCAGGAGCAGGGAACAGGCCAAGGTGGGTAGGGGAGCTAGACAGACCACAGGGTTGGAGATCAGGCGGTTGAGTACTCCCTCCTCCCGGGGAAAGGAGGACTAAGGTCCTCAGCTCAGATGGATGATTAGAACGCAGTGTCATAAAGGTTGTAAGAGCCTGGGAACATCCTGACGGGGCTTTGTGGCCCAGGAGGGTGCCTGAACGGTCTCCTGACCAGGGATGATGGCACAGTGGCAGGGAAAGGAGGTGCTTCCAGGTCCCCGGTGGGCAGCCAGGACATCTGAGGAGGGCAGGAGGAGTCTCCCCAAGGGTCTTGGCCAGTGGCCCAGGCACCCACTGGGAGAGGAACTGTGGAGGTTGGCAAACTGGGGCTGGGACCCAGGCCATCGGGACCTTGTCTGTCTTTCCGTCGTCCTTAGCAGGTCACCTCCACCCTCGTGCTCAGAAGATGCTAATGTTCCTCCAGGGACCATGCGCAGAGGAAAGGGACAGAAGGCCTGATGGGGCGCACTGGGCCTGTCCCCTTCATGCTTATATCTCATCAGCCAGAACCACCTCACGTGCTATCCCCATGTGCAGTCACTGAGAATCACCAGGGAGGACGAAGGGCCTTGGGGTGCACACCAGCACCCCAGTCGACTGTGCCCTGGCATAGCTGCCTCCCTGTCTCCTCCTCCATTTTGCCAAAGGCCCCCATGTGGAGGGCAGAGTCCTGGCTTCAGCAGCCTTCCCGCTGGCCCCTGAAGAGTGGATTGGCATTTTATGGCAATTTGGCAGAAAGCACGATGGATATGGCCTCTGCCACCACAGAGGGGGCAGTGGTGGGGTAAGTGGAGGCTGGGGACAGCACAACGGATTGGAAAGCACGTAGAAGAAGCGTGGATCCCAGTCTAGAGGGGGCAATGGGCAGGGAGAACTTCCAGGAGGCGGGAGCTGCCCTGGCTAAAACCTAAAAGGCAGACAAGAGCAAGTTGGGAAGGAATCCAAGAGGGTGACAAGTGACACAGCTAAGGAACAGGGAGGAATCTGGAGGGTGTGGGAAGAACCGAGGTTGGAGAAGCAGGCCTGGGGCAGGGTGTCCAGAGCTGTGGGTGTGGGGCAGGGAATAAAACCAAGGGTGGCCTGGGGAGCAGTCCCTTGGTGCTGCGGGGTCCTTGGGGGGTGGGGGGCTGGGTGAGATCACAGGCCTCCGCAGAGCCCCTGCACCTAAGGCCCTACTTGGAGCACCAGGGCTGGTGACCTCAGGGCATTTAACTGCTGGTACTTGGTGGTGGTGGGGGGCTGGGGCAAGGGTGCAGGATAAAGGAGGGGGGCCTCACGGAAGGGAGATCAGGGTTCAGTAGATACTCTCTTCCATATGCAATAGGAGGTGTGGCTTCTGTCAAGAGGGGCCGGTACAAGAGGGGACTAACTAGGCTCTAGCTAAGGGTCAACTAGAGGCTGACTAGGAGCCCGCTTTCTGGCGGGGCAGGATCAGCACGGGGTTGCGGCCAGGGTGGTCTGGGCAGGAGTGCGGCCACAGAAGGCTGGCACGAAGTCACTCGCCGCCTTCTTACCAAATCCAGGCATCCGGTTCTACTCCATCATGCCACCCGAATCCTCTCTTTGGGCTTTATAACCTCGAATCTAAACCTGATCCCTACCTACACCTTAAAAGGAAATTTGGGGAAAAATGCAAATGCTAAATTTGTTTAAATTGTCATAAAAGAAGATAGTCATTCGTAGATTTTCATGAGTAACCGGAAATGTTCACAAAGCACTTTGTGTTATGATGGGAAAGACAAGAAGCATGCTTATCAGTTATTTAGCGCCTACTATATGCCTTCCATTCACTGGTGGGCAGCGACAGCCCCTTCCCACCCCCATTCCCCCACCCCCCACCCCCCCACCAAGCTCCCTCCCTGCCACTCAGAGCGAGATGGCTTAGTGGACTGAAGCCCCTGAACATACTCTTTGCCCAGAGAAAAATCCTGTCTGCACTTGGCCCAGGAATGGAGACACAGCCCTGGTGACCTCCCCCTTCTGACTGCCTCCCCCTTCTGACTGCCTTTTGAGCCCTGAGTGGTGGGAGAAGGTGTAGGTTTCATTTGCCAGGGAGGTGGGGCGGGGTTGGGGGGAGGTTGGTGGGAGCTGGGGAAAAGTCGGTGGGAGCCCCAGGAAGCCTAGGTGAAGTTATACTGGATGCTACTGGAAGGGTGAGCACAGCTAGGAGAGACTGAGCCTGAGTTGGGGGGTGGGGGTGAGGAGATGACCCAGCTCCTGGGGAGACAGTCCCAGGTTCTGCAGGGCTGTGTGATACCCTGCCTTCTGGGGCTGCACTCCGTGGCACTTCCTACTTGGGTTTTATGGCAAGGTTCCTTAGCCCCTGAGCGGGGCACATCTGAGCCTATAAAACAGGCAGCTTGTCTCTCATGGGATCTCTAGGGAGGAAAAAAATACTGATAAAGCATTTCCGATTCTAAGAAGGATGCCTGACATACAACAAGTGCTGGCGGGGACGGGGGGGACGGTGGGGAAACTGAGCAATCACGTAGGACTACTTGGAAACACAGATGGCCCTAACCTCTCTCCACCCCACTTCCACACTCAGCCCACGCTTCTGGTCCCACCAAACTGCCCACCTCTCTGCGAGTGCCCCCTGCCCCTTGTGGTCTCTGCTTTCAGTTTGTCTCGGTTCTCTGGATCTGAAATGCCCTGGCCCTTGCTTCTTGTCACCCTCCAGCCCCCTCTCCTCCATTTAAGGATCTCCTCCCCGCCCCCTCCCTCCCGACAGCCTTGGGGGCGGGCTGCCAGCTCCTGGCTGGGCCCTCAACTGCACACACACCTGTGCTGTGGAAGAAAGTTCTCTGGCTCCACAGAGGGCCAGGCGAGAACGCCCAGTCCCAGCCCTAGAAGCGGGGAACGTCTCAATGGCCAGGAAAGGAGGCTGAAGACCGCCCCGGTTCTTCCGATTCCTGGACCCTGACACCCTTTCAGCCATCCCCAAAGGGACTGCGGGGTGTGGCAGCTGGCAGCAGCTGTCCAGGGCCAGGAGTCCTTCCAACAGTCACCGACATTGACCATCCTGTCAAGGAGTGCCACAGTCACTGCGTGATGGACTGCTCTCGTCCCTCCACATCCATCCCTGCCTTTGCGATAAAACCCTGCTTTTGGGGGTGGAAATGAAGTGATTGCACAATCCCACAGCCCTCCTTGGCAGCTGCGTGCGGCCACGTGTGGATTTCAGGAAGCCCGGAAAGGGGACAAGTGTGTTCCTCTTCCCGCCGCCCCTGGGCTGGAAGGTGGACAAGTGATTGGCTGCCATCTCTGACCACGAGACAGAGGCCACGTTGTGAGGACGGAAGAGCAACGGCTGACCACCAAGGACCAGCCCCGGATTGCCTGTATCAAGGTGAGAGAGAAGCTTCTGTCCTGTTTGTCCCCCATCATTTTTGCGTAGGCAAACCTGATCCTGATCCACAGAACTATAATTCCTCCCGCCGCCTCTCCCTGCCTTTCCCCCTTCTCGCCACCAACACTGATGCAGCGTCCAGCACTTGGGGAGCAGGGGAGGAATAGAGAAGCCGCTGGAGGCGATTTAGAAAGGGTGGGGGTGCCAAGAAACAAGGCAATGGACGTGGTACAGACAGAGCCTGGGGAGGATTTGTCGGGGAGGGGGGGAGGTAGGAAGAACCTTCCAGAAGAGCAGGGGCAGCAGGAACTTCTCACACACTCACGCCTACCCCAGTTCTCCCCCGGAGGGCCCAGTGCACTCCCTCCCCTCCGCTCTGGCCCGTGTAGGCCCAGTGCCCCTTCCTGATGAGGCCGTAGGTGGGGGTGGGTGCCAGCCTGGGTGGTGGGGTGTCTAGGGAGGGTCTGAGGCCAGAGACAGGGAGGGAGGGTCTCCCCAGACCTATGCATTTTTCCCAAATCAAGACAACAGGTCTAGAGTGGACCACGGGGATCCGGCCTCATTTGCGAGCCCCTGTGCTACCCATGTGGCTTGCTTCTTAGAAGTGGGCTTCCACTGGGTGCCTGTGGAACTCAGTCCTGGGCAGACTACATGTACACAGGCCAAGTGCTAAGGACATCAAAGAAGGCCCTACGCACCGCCCTGATGGGCTGACCCAGGGCAGTAACTGCCGGTATCTGCTCAGCAGCTGGTTACCTGAGGGCAAAAACACCCTGTTCCACAGTCTTTGCAGACTTCTGTGGTCTGAATCCTCCACTGCGGCAATTTTTTTTTTAATTTTTTGAAAATCTTTATTTTTGAGAGAGAAAGAGGGGGGGAGGGGCTCAGAGAGAGGGAGACACAGAATCTGAATTTCTGAGCTGTAAACATGAAGTGCTAGAATGGGGGAAGGCAGAACGCGGAAGACTGGAGATGGGCCCTCAGGAGCTCCGGCATGCCATTGCCAGGGGCTTCTCATCACCCTACCACAGCGTCCTTGACCCTGAGGCCACAGGTTGCCTGATGGGGGTTTGGGCTCCAGAATCTCCCCACCAGCCTGTACCTGGTCCATGGCAGGTTGGCCTCTGCCAAGGGGAAGAGGAAGAATGAGGGGACCATCAGCCACAAGAGCACCCTCTCGAGGTGCTCACTTGCCCTTGACTTCTGCCTCTGCCCCCCTCCCCACCCCTTCCAGGCCTTTTCTTTCTCTGCCACAGCTTCTCCTCACCTTCAAGGTCTCCTCCTCTTAGTCAGAAGGGACCACTCCTCTGCATTTGGAGCCGGGACCTCCTCCTATCCCCGAAGCCCATTCTCTACCTGCCAGGCTCGCAGGCCCTGCCCCCACACAGTGCTCTGGAAGCTGGTCTCCTTCTGGGGCCCTCATCCCCTCAGTCCCACAGCCCTGCTGCCAACCCCCTCCCTGTCCCGGAGGAGGTCTCCATAGACACCTGCTGCTCCAGGAAGCCTGCAGTTCCCTCAGCTCTCCGGTGGCCGTCTTCGAGAAAGGGCGGATCTCTTCCTCAGCCTCCCTGCCTGGCTCTCCCATCCCAACCCCTTCTGGCATCATCTACTCCACCTCCGGGCAGCTCAGAGCCAGGCCCCCAGCTGCCCTGGCAGCCTGGGGCACTGAGGCTTTATGGCCCCAGGGTAGGGCACAGATCTGGGCCCCCGGCCCCCAGGCTCCAAGGTGCCAACCCCGCAGGGGAGTTGCTTAATGACCTTGTGAGCGGTAATTACACCCCAGGGCTCGCTCTTAATAACCACGTATTCTCCCTGTCAATGTGCCTTAATTGAAAATGAGTAGGCGATACAAGTTGCTGTGAAGTTGGCTGGCAAGCCCTTAACGTGATATTAATTGTAGTAATTAGTAGTCACTTTGTGTTGGAGTCATCTATAAATAGGGGGTCCATTAGTTTAGCAAAAGAGCGTGATTTAAAATGCAAATAAAAGCCCAATTAGACAGATAAATCACTCGTCCTTCCCAGCAAATTATCATCTTGGGGGTGGGGGTGGGGGCGGCAGGCACTCTGAGGATGCACTGGTCAATTCAGGAGCTCTGGAAGTCTTAACACCTTGAGAGTGGCCCATCTGGGACACTGTTCCTTTAAACAAGTTTGCTCAGGCTCCCTCAGGAGGCTGTCACTCTTCCTCGGAGGCAAGGCTGGTGGCCAGGCTCCCAAGTCGCTCCTCCCCCATCTGCTGATTGGTTTCCTTTGTGGACTGGAGCGCTTTTTAAAGGCACAGTAGCCGAGTGCATTCTAGGCCCCGGGAGATTGGGCTGGGGTGTGGGAGGGGTCCCATCTTTAAATTCTCGCTTCACTGTCTAGAGGGAACCCACGGATGCCGTGCGTCATTCTGTGACCCTAAAGAGTTAAAGAAAAACCCCAGACCCACCACGTCATTCTGGGGGTAGACAACTTACTCTCCACTTCTTACTCCCTTCCACAAAAACACCTCCGGAGGTTACTGGAATCACACACACACACACACACACACCCCTTATTTCTCACAGGCTCTGGGTGAACAGTGGAGGGGGAAATGCCTGGACGAAGAAGGGGCCGGTTAGGAGAGCGCTGAGGCCCGAGGGACGAGTCTAGTTCCGCCTTCATTTGATTAGAGCTTCACAAGTCCTCCACGCTTTCTCCCAGGCCTGTATTTCCAATCTCACAACTAGGGAGGCTGTGGAGATACGTCTGTGCGCCCGTGGGTCCTTCTTGGTCAGCGCGGCTGCCAGAGACCTGGGGTCCAGAGCCAAGATCTGAGCTCTTCCCACCCCTCCATCTGCCTGCCAGCACCCCCTCCAAGAGCCCATCATTCCCTTATGAACAATTGAGGCTGACTCTTCCGTGGTATCTGCTTTTTTTTTTAATGAGTCAAAGCTGTGAAATGAGGCAGCCCGGCCCAAACCTAGGTGAGAACAGTCCGTTCCAAGAGGACCTTCCTCCATGGTCCAAGAAATGAGGGGAGTCAAGGCAGTGTTATCCTTTATTTTACTTGTTATCCTTTCGTGACACAGTGCTTGCAACAGGTGGTAGGACTTGCGGCTTTTCATGTCCTATTTGACAAAAGAAAATGTTGGCAACCCTATGTGGATCCCAAGAACGTTTTAGAAAACCTTGCCAGGTATAAGATCCAAATGTCTGGTTGCCGCTGAGCTGAAAGACTGAATAGGGACTTGAGGCCAGATGTGTCAGCTGTGTGGTGGGGAGAAGAGAGAGAGAGAGAGAGAGAGAGGGAGAGAGAAAGTGTGTGTGTGTGTGTGTGTGTGGCGTGGTGGGGGTAGAGGGCCAGTTTCACCGAATATTTCCCTCTCTCTGAAATAGCATATGAAGTCTACGGCCATACCACCCTGAACGCGCCCGATCTCGTCTGAAATAGCATATGAAGACAGCTACGTCACAGATCAGGAACTGGAAGGAGGTCGAGGCACTGTCCATCCCATCGAGGTCGAGGCACAGTCCATCCCATCTCCCTATAATACAGATGAGGAAACTGAGGCCCAGGAAAGGAACACGACTAGGGCACCCCACACGGTGAGTTGGTGGTCTGGACTCTGGCCAGTGGGCACGTCCCACCCTGCCCACCTGTCCCCTGTCCGTGTGTTGGCTCCTGAAACAAGCTTGAGAGGATGTAGGATATGTGGGGTCTGCCTTGGCTGCCTGTCGGAGCTCTAGCTCTTCTGCTGCGGGGACATCTGTTGGCTTCCAGAAAACAGCCCGGCTGACAATCAGACCAAGAAGTCCCCGGAGGAACAAAGACCATGTTCAGAAGGGCACACAGACACGGCCACTCCGGGCCAGCGGCTCCAGCCGACTTTAATCCTCCCCCCTCCTAGGTATTGATGAAGATCCCTGTTACTGAATCCCTTCCAACTTCTAGACAGCACCCAACCCCAGACCGCCTCTGCTTTCCCGACCTCTTCTCGAATCGCTCCGCACTAACCTGAACCCTCTAAGAGGCCTCTCTTGGGACCTTCCTTTTGAGATTCTCTGGAGATCCTGTAGGGCATGTACTTTGCTGCGCAAGCTAAATAAACCTAACTTTTTTGGACTACAGGTGTGTTCTTGGTGGTATTTGCTTGCTGGGCTCTGAACACCCAACAGATATGTGAACCAGTGTTCTGGGCAATGAGGTGGTGACAAAAAAAGCAACAGAACTCACAACAGTGCGTGGAGACGGACAGTAACTAGATTTACTGTGGACATCGTTTTGTTAACGTATAAAAATATCGAATCACTATAATTGACACCTGAAACTAGGGGGATAGTATATGGCAATGATTCTTCAATTAAAAAAAGCCGGGGTGGGGGAGTGGTACCTGGGTGGCTCAGTCGGTTGAGCGTCCGACTTCAGCTCAGGTCATGATCTCACAGCTCATGAGTTCGAGCCCCGCGTCGGGCTTTGTGCTGTGCTGACAGCTGACAGCTTGGAGCCTAGAGCCTGCTTCAGATTCTGTGCCTCCCTCTCTCTCTGCCCCAACCCACTCGCATTCTGTCTCTGTCTCTCTCAAAAATAAACAAACACTTGAAAAAATAAAAAAAAAAAGAATTCACAACTGTGTGGTACCAGCTTACGGGTAGATAGATATACAATGTGATCTATGGAATGGAATCGAGGTCCAGAAATAAAATCATGTGTTCGTGGGCAACTGATTTTCAACCAGGATGCCAAGACCACCCGAATGGGGGAAGAAGGATCTTTTAAACAAATTACACTGGGGAAACTGGATAGCCACGTGCCAAAGAATAAAGTTGGACATTTGTTCTTACACCATATAAAAAAAATTTAACTCCAAATGGCTCAAAGACTTCCTTATAAGAACTAAAATTATAAAATTCTTAGAAGGAAACCTCGGGATACCTCGGATTTGGCAAGGGATTCTTAGGTATGACACCAAAAGCACAAGCCAGAAAAGAAAAAAGTAAATTGGGCTTCATGAACACTTGAAACCTGTGTATTTCTGAGGATGCTACCAAAAGAGTGAAAAGAGAACCCAAAGAATAGAAAATATTTGCAAATCGTATATCTGATAAGGGACTTGTATCTAGAATAAAGAGCCCTTCCAACTCATCAGTGAAAAGACACATGACCCAATTTTTCAATGGGCAAAAGATCTGAAGAGCTATTTCTCCAAAAGAGATATGCAAATGGCCCGTAAGCACATGAAAAGATGCTTGGCATCCTTAGTCCTAAGGAAACACGAATCAAAACCACTTGACACTCACTGGGAAGGCCACGATCGAAAAATCAGGTAACAAACCTAGGGGAGGGTGCAGGGAGATCTGAACCCTCAAACTCTTCCGGCGGGCACGTAAAACGATGCAGCCACATTGGAAAGCAGCCTGACATCAAAAGTTAAACCCTAGAGTTGCCGTATGACCTGGCAATTTCACTCCTGGGTATGTACCCAAGAGAAATGAAAACATATGTCCACACAAAAATGCGCACACGCTATGCGTAATGGCCAAAAGGTGGAAACAATCCAACTGTCTAACTGATGAATGGATAAACGAAACATGGTTTATCTGTACAATGGAAGGGTGTTCAGCCATGAAAAGGAATGGAGTGCCGTTACATACTGCCTCAACATGGATGAGTCTCGAAAGCGTTACGCCTATTAATAAGCAAAGGAACTCAGCCACGGAAGACTACATCCCATGTCATTCCATTTATGAGAAATGTCCAGAATTGGCAAATCTGTAGACAAAATAGATTAGTGGTTGCTTAGGGCTGAGGGGAGGGAAGGGAATGGGTATGGGCTTTTTTTCTGAGGTGAGGAAAAGATTCTCAAGTTGCCTCCGCGGTCAATGGAGTCAACGATAATTGTGCTTATCTGTGAAAATATTAATCCGTGCTACCATTGAATTGTATACTTTAAGTGGGTGAATGTATGGTGTGCAAATTATACCTCAGGAAAGCTGTTTAAAAGAAAATAGGCCTGGGCCCTTTCCCACAGAGGCTCCATTCTAGAGGGGAGCGTCCACATGAAACCCATCCCTCACAAATAGTTTCCACCTGACACAAGGCTGGAGGAGCAAGGACCATGAGGCAAGGCAAGGAGGGCTGCATTTCGCGGGGAACAGGTGTCCCTGAAGCCCGCTCTGGGGAAGTGACTTCTTAAAATATGTTTTTTAGGGGTGCCTGGGTGGCTCAGTCAGTTAAGCATCTGACGTAAGTTCAGGTCATGATCTAGCAGTTTGTGAGTTCGAGCCCCACATCGGGCTCCGTGCTGACAGCTCAGAGCCTGGAGCCTGCCTCGGATTCTGCGTCCCCCTCTCTCTCTGCCCTTCCGCTGCTCACACTGTCTCTCTCTCTCTCTCTCAAAAATAAATAAACACTTAAAAATTAAAAAATAAAATATCTTTCTTATTTTTTAGCTTTAATGAGTCATATTATATATATCCTAAAATTCACTCACATCAAATGGACAAGTCAATATTTAGTGAATGGACTGGGTTGTGCAACCATCACTATAATCCAGCTTTAGCTCATTCTCATCACCCAGTAAGATTCTTTTATTTATTTATTTATTTATTTATTTATTTTTCAATCTTTATTTTTGACAGAGGGAGAGAGACAGTGCAAGTAGGGAAGGGGCAGAGAGAGAGGGAGACACAGAATGTGAAGCAGGCTCCAGGCTCCGAGCTGTCAGCACAGAGCCTGACGCGGGGCTCGAACTCACAAACCGCGAGATCACGACCTGAGCTTATGTCAGTTGCTTAACCGACTGAGCCATCCAGGCGCCCCCCAGGAAGATTCTTTAAATGCATGTACAGTTAATTCCGTTCCTGGCAACCACTAGTCTACTTCCTGTGCCCATCAGGTTTGCCTTTCATGGAAATTTCACATAAATGGAATCCTACGATATGTGACCTCTTCCATCTGGTTTCTTTCAACGAAGCAGACGACTTGAAGGTCCGTGTTGTGGCACGTGCTTAGCAGTAGTTCGTGCCTTTTCATTGCCAAATAGAACTCCACCAGGTGATGGGCCACTACGTTGCTTCCGACGTTTGGCTTTTAGGAACAAAGCTGTTCTGAAAATTTCACGGCAAGTCTTGGTATGGGGGATGTTGTCATTTCTCCAGGGTAAATTCCTAGGAGTGGATTTGCTGGGTCCTATGGTAAATTTCACTTATCACATGACCACATTTAACTATCACATGACCACACCCAAGGGTCTCTTCTGAGGCCAGTGCCCTGCATTACTCCTGGCCTTGCCCTCTTCTTCCTTCCAGGTGGCCGCAGGCCTCTTAACCCACGACCTCTCCATATCTTGGGACCTGGGCCAAAGTGATCCGTGCACCCAGAAAGCAACGGATCCCCTTACCGTAGAGTCTGCTAATGTCCCCAGTACCCACTCGCCTCTATGAGCTCCTGAGTGAGCTGGGCGTGTACCCATCCAGGAGAACCTTCCTTGCTGTTGGATATGGTCACGTGAGTAAGTCTGGCTAATGGGGTAGAAGTAAAAGTGTCATTTCCAAGCAGTGTCTATCCAGGGAGGAGGTGAGACCTTCATCGTTCCTTCTTCCTGACAGTTGGAATGCAGATGTAATGTCTGGAGCTCCAGCAGTGACCTTGGATCACAAGGTGGGGTGACCTTGGGAATAGAAGGTGCACCCACAACAGAGCAAAAAGTCTGACATACCCTACGTGGTGCACACTTTCCACTGTATTCTATGATAAACAGAACACAGAATACAGTGTAAAGGGCATCCCTGGAGTCTGGGCCCCAGATACCAGAGTGCCGCATTGGCCTCAACTACTAAGGGGTTGTCTGCACCCAGTTTCAACATGGGGGGTGCGGTTTCCCCACATCACCAAGCAATTCTCCAACACCAGCTGGGTGGCTTACATAACTCCGTTGTGACACTACCTGGAGATAGTGTCAGATCCCACAGGTTAAGGGCTTAGTCCCACACGACTGCCCCCACCCACTTCAGATGCCAGTTGCAAGCCCAGGCTGTCACCTGTCCTGACCGATTGAATCAGAGGTTCATATGGCCCCCTCCTCGGGTTTTGTGAAGTTGCTAAAGCAGCCCGCAGAACTCAGAGAAACACTAGATTACCAGTTTTTATTATAGAAGGATACAATTCAGGAACCAGCAGCAGAGGGAAGAGAGGCATATGGCAAGGTACAGGAAGGGGGCTTGGGGCTTCCACGCCCTCTGAGTGTGCAATCTCCACGTGGCCAGCAACCCGGAAGCTCTCTGAACCCCATCTTTTTGTTTTTTTATGGAGGCTTCATTACATTGGTACGATTGATTAAACCATTAGCTGTTGGTGATTGATCTCAATCGTCAGCCCCTCTCTTCTCCCCAGAGGTCAGAGGGGTGGAACTGAAAGGTTCTTTCTTTCTTTCTTTCTTTCTTTCTTTCTTTCTTTCTTTCTTCTTCTTTTTTTTTTTAAATATAATTTATTGTCAAATTGGCTAACATACAGTGTATACAGTGTGCTCTTGGTTTTGGGGGTAGATTCCCATGATTCATCGCTTACATGAACTGAAAGTTTCAACCCTTCCATGGCTCTATTGGTTCTCCAGGCAACCAGTCCCCCATCCTAGGTGGGGTCCAAAAGTCACCTCATTAACATAACAAAGGACACCTTTAGGAGCTCTGTGCTAGGAAGCATAGACCATATATATAAGACCAAATATATACTTCTTGTTGTAAATCACAATATCACAACTGCCTACCTCTGGATATCATGCAAAAGAAACATCCTTCCATTGTGAGCAAATACCATTTGAGAATTTTTGGTTATCTGCAGCCAGATCTACTCGTAACACCCCTGGTCTAAGACCCAGTCCCATGTACTCCTTTTCTTTGCCCAGATCCGCTGTGTGTGTGGATGAGGGACTGTTGGCTCCCTTCAGGAGAAACATCGTCCTACCCCAACAGTGGCCCCACGAGACGACCCGTGTAAGTGCCACAGCCCGGATTCCCCCAAATCTAGGCTCTCCTGCTTTAAGTCTCATCCAACCTCATCTTGTGTTTGATCATCTATTGCCAATTACTCCAAACAGTGGCACCACATGCAATTTCTCTCTTATGGGTTTTCTGGGTTCACCAGGCATTTCTAGCTCAGGGTTCCCCCTATGAGGTTGCAGTCAGGTGATGGCTGGGGGAGGAGTCATCTGAAGGTTCAGCTGGGCTGGAGGTTCAAGATGACTTCCTTGACCTGTTGGTAGGTGGTGCGGGCCGGGAGCTCAGCTGGGGCTGTGGGTTCCTCACAGCATGGAGGCCAGAGTCCAAGGACTGTCCTGGGAGTAAGGCTTCTAATGCCCCAGCCTTCAAAGCCACCCGGCATCACCTCTGCCACGTGATCTGAGCCAGCCCTGGTTCAAGAATAGGGGACTAGACAGGGCGTAAGTACCAGGAGGTGGTTCATTGGGGGTCACTCTATCATAGAGATAGGAGTCTGGGGCTCGGCGAGAGACTGGACCAGTCACAGATTTGGGTGTCAGCAGCATTTACGTGCTAATCAAAAGCCCAGGAATGGATGAGTTCTGCATGCACTTGAGTGTGCGTGTTGGCACGTGTGTGTGTGGGGGGGGGGTATTGTGTGGTGTGTGTATATGTGGGGGTGTTGATGTGGCGTGTGGTAGGTGTGGGGTCGGGGGGGTATATGTGCCTGCGTGTGGTCGGGAGCTGGAGGTTGGCAGAGAAGAAATGGAATTCAAGGGAGGGGTGGGTCCTTTAAATTAGAGTCTTCCACGGTTGGATTCCCGTTTCTGCTGCCTCCCACTCTCCTCCTTCAGAGCTCCTGACACCTTCGGACCCACCCCTGGCCACCATCAGGCACAGAAGAAGCTACCAGAGATCAGAGATCACCTGGAGGGAGGAGCCACGTCCAGGGCCCCTGGGGCAGCATTCTGGTCCTATCCTGCCCACCAGTCCCTCAAGGACCCCCACCCCCACCCCCAGTATAGCAGGTCCAGGCGAAGGCCCCGCAGCGAGGTGGGCGGGCCTCACTGAGGCCCCAGTCTTGCCGGCAGTTCTCCATGCCAGGAGGCCTCTGGGGAGCATGTGGGGTGTCATCCCTCTGCCCAGACCCTAGGGATGTGCAAAGGCTGCTCAGCCCAAAGTCAGGGGTCCTGGGGTCCGCCCCGCCACGTGACTGCAGGCA
This sequence comes from Lynx rufus, assembly GCF_022079265.1. Lineage (NCBI taxonomy): Eukaryota > Metazoa > Chordata > Mammalia > Carnivora > Felidae > Lynx > Lynx rufus. The sequence goes on along the minus strand of NW_025814878.1, from coordinate 113,562,423 downwards.
GGTCACTCGCATTCTCTGAGCCAAATAAAAAGACTGCATTAGATCCCTTAAGATTCCATCCAGAGTCCCAGGACTGAGCACAGCCCCACTCAGCCTCTCCAGGATCTGTCATCCATGTTCTCCTACCTTCACAGGTGAAAGCTGGAAGGGCCTACAGAGAGGCAGGAAAAGCACCTAAGCTCCAGAGGTCATCTCAGGCAGCCCCTGCCTAGGTTCTAGGCGTCATCTCTGTCTGAGTCAGAGGCCCTCATCTGTCAGGCAGGGCCCAGCGGCTGCAGGGGAGGGAGCAGAGGGGGAGTTAATCTTCCCTGGAATATTAATGGCCCCGTCAGGAGTGCTGGGGACGAGCTGAGCAGCAATCTGCCTTTATTAACGAGGCGGGCGCCAGCTGGAGCGCAGGCGCCCCAGGAGACAGAAGAACCCAAAAGCAGAGGCAGCTGGGAGGAGCCGGCATCCTGGCCAGGAGGGCGGGCAGCAGGTAGCCAGCTGAGGAGGTGCCCAGCGGCCACCTGAGCCCCAGGGCCCCTCCCGCCTCAGCCACACCACCACCTATCCCCGCACCCCCGCCCCGCCCCGCCCCCATCAGCCTTGTCCTCCACCTTTTCTGCCTCTTCCTCCAGGAAGCTCTCCTGTAGTCATGCTCGGCTTGGACTCCCAGGTGCCTCCATGTGGGCTGTGCCTGTCACCCAGACTTGCCGCCCGGCCAGTAATTGGCTAACATGGTGGTTCTCGGCCCTACTGCACAGTAGAGTCACCTGGAGAGTTCTAGCAATCCTGATGTCCTGACAACATCCAGAGATACTGACATCAATGGTCAGGAGAGCGCCTTGTCATGGAGATCAACATGTACTTGACCTAGGGTACCCCTCCCGGCTCTCCCCAGCACCCAGCTGCTGCTGCTGCTGCCAGGAGTGCTAACCCTCCTGTGTGCTCACTGCAGGCCGGCACAGCTCTACGAGCTTTATATACTCATTGGACCCTCACAACAACCCCTGAGACCCAGCCGGCATGCCCCAGGTTATAGAAGGGGAATCTGAGGCACAGAGAGGTTCAGTCACTGCCCCAAGGTCACACACGTGCAGGCAGCGGGGCTCCAGAGCTGGGCTCTTCACCACTCTGCCTGGTGCCTGCCTGCGAAAGGGACCTGGTGGGAAAGGCTTAAGCTGCAGGTCACTTGGGAGAAGACGCGCAGCCAGGCCATCAGTGACTCGGTCCTTTTCTTTTTTTTTTTTTTTTCAACGTTTATTTATTTTTGGGACAGAGAGAGACAGAGCATGAACGGGGGAGGGGCAGAGAGAGAGGGAGACACAGGATCGGAAACAGGCTCCAGGCTCTGAGCCGTCAGCACAGAGCCCGACGCGGGGCTCGAACTCACGGACCGTGAGATCGTGACCTGGCTGAAGTCGGCCGCTTAACCGACTGCGCCACCCAGGCGCCCCAATGACTCGGTCCTTTTCTGAGACCAGAGGCCACAGACTCAGGACACGTGCCAGAGAAGTCACCAGGAGACAGCAAGAGGTGCAAAAGAAAGCTCCGGCACGCCTTGATCGAAGTCCCCGGCAGTTTTCAGAGCTTCCCCCACTTGCCTGGGCGCCCTCCGAGTCCTGTTCCAGTGCCCACGTTACTGATGGAGAAACCGAGGCTAGGAGCGATGAGGGGCCAGGTCAGCTTCTCAGGCCCGTGTGGGGAGGGGTGGGGTAGGCCTGCACACGCACATGCAGAGTGCTGGGTGGGAGGGCCTCCTCCTCGGCTCACGGAGCGTGTGCGTGCACACATGTGAGTATGCATGTACATGCGTGTATATAGGTGTGCGGGTGCACGCCTGCCCTGAGCCCATCTGGGTGCCTGACCCACACCGTCCCCGGCCCCCGAGGGCATCCAACCCAGGGGCCATCGGCTCCTCTAGGAAAGCCAGCCCTCACCTCACTCCACCTTGCTTTAAGCCACCACCGGCACAGGGTTCCGAAGCCGAGATTAACCACTGGCCCTATGGCTGGAAGCAATACACATTTCCCTCCCTTTTGCCTTTTTTTGTTCACCAAATTGAATCAGTTCACTAAAGTGGCTCACATTCGATTTGTTGTGATTCCCCAACAGTGAAGAAGAGACAGGAGAGGGGCGCCTGGGTGGCTCAGTCGGTTGAGCGTCCGACCTCACCTCAGGTCATGATCTCGTTGTCCGTGAGTTGGAGCCCCGCGTCGGGTTCTGTGCCAACAGCTCAGAGCCTGGAGCCTGCTTCGGATTCTGTGTCTCCCTCTCTCTCTGGCCCTCCCCCGTTCATGCTCTGTCTCTCTCTCTCTGTCTCAAAAATAAATAAAACGTTAAAAAAAAATTTAAAAAAAGAAGAGACAAGAGGCTCTGGGGCCCCAGGGCCAAACTTCACTCACTGAGATGAACTCCAGCTGGCCCGAGGGGGCCCAGCCAGCCGGTCACGTGCCATTCCGCTCGTCCCCCCCTGAGCTGCCCCACCCCCCCCACGCCGAAGGCCACCTGCCCCCCAACAGGACATGTGGCATGCCCACACCCAGGTACCCTGCTCTCTGACCCTAAACTTCTCAAATTGAAACCAAGTTCTGACCCCGCCTGCCTCCAGGAGCACGTCACATCACTCGTACCTCAGTGAGCAATGCTTTCCAAGGCAGAAGCCCACAGGACGGGGGCACGGCAGATGCCCCACCCCCGACACGCTGCCACCGTGCCCTAGACGCCACCACCGGAATCGTTGATCTCCGGGCTAACATTTATCGAGAGTCTCCCATATACCAGGCTCCGTTGTATGAAGTCGCCTAATGGTGTAGACACTACCCTTATCCCCATTTTACTGACGGAGACACTGAGGCTGGAGCGGTTACGGGCGCTGCCCAAGGTTCGCCAGCAGTAAGTGGTTGTGGCCCACCTAGTGAGTAAGTCACCCCAAAGCTAATCTCCGGCCCGCTGTCTCCCTTTCAGCGTCTGCCTCCTGGCAACCCAGCCCACGACACAAGAGCTGGAAAGAGCTGATGCATGTGTGCTGAAGAGGCCCCTGTCATCCATGAACAGGGACAAGAAGCAGGAACTCGGAATGGTGACAGGCAGGCATGAGGCCCCATGGTCCAGGGAGGGAGCCAGATGAAGCCAGCGTCTATGCTGATTCCCAACCTTGCCCAGCTCTCGGTGAAGCCCTCGGGTTCTGTGAGATCCCCCGATTCCTCATCATACTCCCCACTAGCTTGAGTGGATTTCTGTTTCTTGCCGTCAAACTCTCCCGGAACAAGACAGGCTGTTAGTCCACGTTCTTTGAATCAGAAACCGAAACGCAGAGGGAAGGGGCCTTCCCTGAGGTCACAGCCGGCTAGTGAAAGAGCCAGATCTTCACCCTTTATTTACGTAACAAGGAGCTACTGTGGCCCTACTGTGTGCCATGCATTTCGTCGATTTGCGGGTTATAAGCAAGGCCAACACGATCCCTTTAATCGCGGAGCTGAGGCTCCAGTGAGAGAAATAGACAAGTAAACAGACCATTACAACACAGGGAGACGGGCACTATGGAATCACTTAGGAGGGGCACTTATCCTGGGTTTGGGACCTCACAGAAACTTCCTTGGGGGGGGGGGGCAGTGTGTGATATCTATGCCAAGACCTGTAGGAGAGCAGAGCCCTCCAGGGAGAGGGAATAGAATGTGAAAAGGCTCAGAACTGAAAGGGTGTATGGGCCACATGCTGGTTTTAGGGGCTCAGCATCTTTTCCTAGGTCGGGGGAGGGGGACGCATAGCTTTCCTGGCTCTGTGTTGCTTCTGGGAGGTGGCCAGTCACCATCCCTGTGTCCCTAACCATAGGGTTAGGTCCAGGACACATTCCAGCCTGATGAGCATCTCTCTCAAGAATCTGCATCTCTAATGGAGACACACGGGGATGGCAGGTGGTGAGACCTGAGGCACCGAGTGGCGGTGCCCCAGAGGGACGATCTAAGCTACTCAGATCCCCAGAGCTGCCCCAGCTCGCATCCATCCTGAGGCCCATCGTCTAGCTTTCCCTTCTCTTCTGGGACCTGTTCCACTGCCTCTTCAATAAATCCCTCCTTCCTTTCTCACTTTTCGAAGTCAACTTCTGATGCCTGCAACCCAATAGTCCCAATTCAGAAATTGGTACCAGGAGTGGGATTCACGGAAAACCCTTAAGGACGTAAGAGCTCCTTAGAATTGGTTTTCGTTACTCCACAAGGCCCGGATCAGTAAGCCTCGGGTCCGTATGATTGGACAGAAGAGTGGTTACCAGGGGTACACAGTGGTGAACCGCTAGTCGTGCTATACCTTCCAGTCACCTGGGACCATGTACCAACCCAAAGTGAGAGATCTGGCCACCGCCACGGCCAGTGTATAAAGGATGGGGAATGCTGGGCCCATAAGCTGGATGGCTGTTCCCAACACTGGATAATTTAAAGCAATGAAATGACAGGTTCAAATCAAAATGTTCGCCTCAAGGCCCAGAATAAAATTTAGGGCCATCAGGTGACCACGCTGAAGGAATCTTTCATCACAGATAGCCATGGGAGTTGAAATTGCAGAAGCCTGAACTTACAGATTGATTTTGAAGTTACCGACTTACAGCATCTGTTGAATTCACAACCTTACCTGTTCCCCTCTGTGAAAGGGCAGGCATTGGTCAGGAAACATTTGTGTCCTATTGGAATGGCGATATCTGGGAGGCTTATGAGGAGTCGGAGGACCCTAAGTCCCCAGGTAGCTCACTGTCCCCCCCCTTGACTCCCCTCATGGCCCACCCTCAGTTTCTCCCAGGATATTGAGGATCTGGGCTCCACGCGGTCCAGAAGGTACAACGAACCATCCGGGGACTGGAAGAGTCATACCCAAAATGAGCTGCAGGAAGTCACCAATTTATATTTGTAAGATATGAAGAAAACATGTGTGAATGACTTTTGAGGGTGCCTCGATCAAGCGGGGAGGGATGTAGGTGTGGACCCGGCTACATTTATGGAGATGGGTGTAGTCACCGGAAATTCTGCACTCAGGGTGCTCTCTCGGGCAGCTGGCATAAATTCTGACATTTTGCAGAGGTCACTACTGTGAACCTGGGCCAAACGATGAGCTGCACTAATTGGGCAAAAAGGACGAGAAAGCCCCTGGCATAATTAGAGGAACGGAGCCAATGCAAGACAAGAATGCTTACTGGATCTACCCATCCCATCAATTCCGGGGCACCCGCCCCCTTCATGCTCCCTGTGAAGATACCGCCAGTGAGAGGGGTTCATAATCTTTTTTCTTTTAAGAAAAAAATACGGGGCGCCTGGGTGGCTCAGTTGGTTGGGGTCTGACTTCGGCTCAGGTCCTGATCTCACAGTTCGTGAGTTCAAGCTCCACGTCGAGCTCTGTGCTGACAGCTCAAAGCCCGGAGCCTGCTTTGGATTCTGTGTCTCATTATCCCTCTGCCCCTCCCCTGCTCGTGCTCTGTCTCTCTCTGTCTCTCAAAAATGAATAAGCGTTAAAAATTAAACAAAAAAAGAAAAGATAATACTAATTAACAAAACACGAATTTAATATTAGTATTTAATAAATGCTAATTTAACCGAATTAGTACTATATTTCAGATAGACAAAAGGTATAAAGAACAATGTAACAAACATCCATGAACCTCTTATCTGACCTAAGGTGAAATGTGTGAATTCGAGTTCTCCAGGAAAGGAGACATCAAGAGGCGACCGGGGAAACATCTGTGAGGGGAGGGAGAAGAGGAGGTGGGCAGGGCCACCAGCTCACAAGGCAGCCTGACCATTGGGAAGGGCAGAGGGGAGGGAGGAAGACTGGCTGGGAAGAATCCCAGAGGGCAATGCAGTTGTGGGAAAGTTTCATCAAGGCCAATGGGAGGTCCTGGAGCCAAAGTCACTGGTAAGAGGAGCCCTGCATGTGGCAAGCCCTGTCTTGCCTGGTGTCCCTGCCACACACAGTTGGGCTGGGTGCAGCCCCGGGAGGTGTGGCCTCGACACGAATCCAGTGGAGGACTCAAAGCAGCAGCAAGGGCCGTGGATGTTATGAACCCTGCAGTAGGCGATATGCATTTTCACGGCCACACATGAAACACGGCCAATACCAATCACACTCCCTGTTAACCATTTACTTTCCAAATCCTTAAAATGGGCTCAGCTACCCCTCTCTGTGGTCCAGGAATTCTGGCAGAGGGCTGCTCTTGCCACGGGCTTTCTAATCTTAGAGCGAGCGGTAGAGCTTTGGTGGCCCAGCCTGCTATAATCATGGTGTGAAAACAGTGGGCATGGTCATCCCTAAGAGCGGGCATCTGGGGGGGCAGAGATCTCGGGCAGGGGTACTTGCTCAAAGGTGCCCTGGGATGCAATGAGCGAGGAGCCTGTTGAGGCCCCACCCACCTCTAGGTTTGCTGAGTAATGGGCTCTGAGTCCCTGTAACTGGGCTGGGTCCAGACCCAAGGCGTCTCAAAGGCAGGGGTGGGCAGCGCCTCTAGGCAAGGACCTGTTGCGATGGCATTCAGAGGACACGCTGAATCTTCTTCCATCCAGCTTCCCCCAGAGGAAGCTCCTACCCCTTACCGGGGTTGCTGAGCACAGAAGTGGGGCGACGGTTAGATGAGAATCTGGCTAACTCACTCCCAGAGCAGCACGACTTTGGGAGTTCAGGGTCACTGTGTTCCCCGCTGAATTCAACCTACCCTAGAGGTCAATGGGGCCTCGACCGCCTCCAGAGGTTATGTCTCAGGAGATGGAGGTCCTTGTGGGTGACAGAAAACCCACATCGGCTTCCTGAACAGAAAACAGAAAAACAGAAAATCACACCATGATTATAACAAGAGGAAGGGCCAGGAGGAAGCCATTTAGGCTTCCATTACCTACAAACACAGTGACTGCCCGGCTGAGTGCCGCCCTCAAACACCAGAAAGACAGAGCTGTGATGATCCCCATCACACCCTCGTTCTACACACCCCCCCACCGGCCGGTATGGAAAACAGCTAGATCTCAGCAAACAACAATGGCGTGTTGCAAAGTTATGCGGGTGGTGATTCCATTCGCAGCTGCTGTTCCAGATGTGGGCCCCTTGGGAGAGCACACTCATTTAGCCCCATGCTTGGTATTCAGTCGCCGATCTGGAAAATGGAACGCACTCCGTCTGACAAACAGAGAACAGCAGAAGCAGGCAGCGTGCACCTGACCAAGGCAATAGCAGAACCTTACTGCCCTGCCTCAGGGAGGGTGGCTTTCCAGCTCCTCCCCGAGCCCTCTCCCCATTCCACAGGGCATCGGGCGTTAAGATACACCTGACAGGGGCGCCTGGGTGGCTCAGTCAGTTGGACGTCTGACTTCGGCTCACGTCATGATCTTGCGGTTCATGAGTTCGAGCCCCGCGTCGGGCTCTGTGCCAACAGCTCAGAGCCTGGAGCCTGCTTCGGATTCTGGGTCTCCCTCTCTCTCTGCCCCACCCCTGCTTGCTCTCTGTCTCTCAAAACTGAATAAACATTAAAACTTTTTTAAAAAGAAAAAGATACACCTGACAGACACAGGGACACGATTCAGGGCCTGCCACCTCAGTAGGGATCCTGCAGGTCTGTGGTCTGAGCTATGCTGGGATACTCTCTTCAAAGCCGAGGAGAATTTGCTGTAACTTGAACCTCCTACCTCTGAAAAGGAGGCACAATGCTTGGTGGACTTCTTTGGATTTTGGAAGCGGCCTTGAGGTCAACTCTGCTGGCACCTTTTCTAAGCCAGCTGGAAAGTGTCCAGCTTTGAGCGGGGTCCCGAGCAAGCCAAGTCTCTAGGGGCCTGGGTCGTGATGCAAGCCCCGCCCCCCCCCCCCCCCCCCGACCTCAGCGCTTGCCCAGTGGTGCTCGGGGTGTCCAGGGCGGGGCGCAGTGCTGGATGGAGCTTGCTGCAGGCAAAAACTTCTCCAGTGGGAAAGTCCCAATGGAGTCTCTCTCTAGAGCTTTTTAATAAGGAACGCTTCCTTCCCCCTTGAGGAAATGGGTTCTTGCCTCAGGCTCAGAGAGACTTGAATACCTAACCCTGAGTCTCCAAGCAGTTGGGAGCCTGAGCTATCCATCATGAATCAGATGCCACTGGTGCCCCCAGCCCTACGTGGGTTGTGTCCAGAAGACTTCCATCTTCAGTAACCCCGTGCATGTCCCCTTGTCAGGGCTTCTCCTTTCTGTCCTACACGGTAGTGACCTTTTATGTTCTCCGGAGCAGAAACCAGGAATATCAGGAAGGAATGTTTTCGTTGCAAACAGAAGAAAATACCGGCTTAAAAAGTAGAAGGGCTCACACAATTTTCAAGAATACAAAGTTAACTGCTTCAGGTAAGGCTGGACCCAGCAGCCCAGTGATAACACTAAAGGCCTTATTCCTGCCACTCCTCTCTGCCTTCCATGGTGTCGACCTTATCTTAACATTGCCCTCTCCATCTCCCACAGAATAGCTATCAGCAGTCTGTATACTTCCTCCTTCGAGTCTGCTGGCAGTGAGCACAACACTGTTGACAATGCTTGGGAAAGCAGAGAGCCTCCTTTCCCAGAATCCTCCAGCGTCCTTGTGCCTCCTGGGCCTGAACTGGGTCATGTACTCATTTGTGGACCAATTTCTGTGGCTGGGGAGTTTCACTGACTGGTTGCAGACACCCAGGCCCCGCGCCTGGGGCTGAGAGGAGTCAATCCTATCCAAACAATACGAGCAAGGGTAGAGAGGGTCAGTCCTCTAAAGGAGATAAGGGGCTTTATTGCCATAAAGTGGGGGAAATGGATGCTGGGCCCCACAAACAGCAGACTCCACACAGGCAAGCGGGTGGGGAGAAGAACCAGGTTTGCTACTCCTGCCATGATTATAGAATCACAGCCCCGTGTCTTGACTTGAATCTTAGAAGCTCCGACTCCAACCATGTTCATGAGGTTTTTTTTTCCTCCTCTGGAACCTCAGCTAGCTGTTTGGAGGGGATAGAGCTGTGGCCCCTGGATGGACCGCAGGAGGGAAAACCCACCTGCTTCAGCTCTAGTTCTGTTTCTCCTGAATTCCCAAACACCCTCCACTACCAGAAGGGTTGGCTTCTTCTCTCAACCCCCCACCCCCACCCCCCACTCTGTCGGCCACCTGGACGTGTAGAAGCCATCTACCAACAAGGCTGGGAAACTGGGAGCGGAGTCCTGGGGAGAAACAGGCCGTTGCCTCAGGCTCTGCTCTTGGAGACTTTTTGCCCTACCGGCCCTCCACAAGGTACACAACTTTTCAGACAACAGCTCCTCCCTTTTTGTGTGTGATAAAAACATTTCACCCCCAAACCCAATAATTAAATCTACTCTAAAAGTGATAATTCTGCATGACGTTTTCAGACAAAGACATCCTCCCCATGTATTTACTCAACTCGGCCGTCTCCGGGCAGAGGTTGTCCCGTGGGTGATCCGCTGGAGTCGGGGCCACGTTTGCGCGAACCAGACGGGTTTGCTCTGTTGTGCACCGAGCAGCGAGCAGCGCAGAAGCAAGAGGCAGCTCGCACCGCTGCTCAGGCTGTTGCCTGCGCCCCCACTTCCATCTGTTTGGAAGTGCTCTCTGGTCAGCCTTGACTTTGGCTGAAGTTCGTTTTCTCTAACTACATGTCGGCGAGATCACCGCGACCCGGGAAGGCGCCGCGGGAAAGCTGGTCCTGGGAGAAGCCCCGCCTTCCCCACTGACGTCAGAGCACTGGCCCCGCCCGTGCGGGAAAGCTAAACGTTCCTCGCGTTATAGTTTAGTTACAAACCACAGTGTTTAATTTCAGGTCGTTGTTTATTCCTTCCATAAACCTGTTTTCCTTGTCCAATGGCTATGTTTTCCCGTCTGTGAGAAATTGGGTGTCTTGGTATGGGATGGAACGCGCTCTAATTTTTTTCATGAAAATTAATGAAAACATTTTTTCATTTTTATGGCTTTGCAGTCAGGGGCAGGGCTTTTAGAAATTAATTAAAGTCGCCGAGTGAGGGATAGGTGTATTCACCCTGGAGTTTTACCTCCTCCTTGCACCTCTGCTCCTGACAAAACAAACAAACAAACAAACAAACAAACAAAACGAAACAAAAAACAACCCCACTTTCCCTGAGGAGGTCTCCTGGGAAGGCAGGGGCTATCTCCAGTGGGGTCCTCCAGGCGCCACATGTCCCCCTCACATCATGAGCTTGTCAGCCATACCCCCACCCCCACCCTCACCCCCCAGCCTCAAGGTTAGAGAGGTAAGGGCTGCCCAACAAGGTTCGGCCAAATCTAGCCTGCACTGGGCAGAGTGGGACGTTCTGGACAGTTCCATCCTTCAGGGGATCTCTAAGGCGGCACCGGACTCCGGTCTCCCTCCTCCAGAGACTGGACCCGAGGTCTCTCCCGTCTCTGAGGCACCAGGAACCAGGTTGTTCCCAGAATTCCCCCACCTCCCCTGTCTGGACCATTCGGAGAAGTCCTGCCACACCTCAGCACCCCACCTGAAGATTAGGGACCAAAGAGAGTCTGTCCCCAACACACCTGTGTTTAAAACGAGCCCCTAGCAGGTGCCAGGAATGGATGGGGGGAGCGCAGGCCAGGAGGTTGGGAGAGAATGTGAGGGTGCTGGCACCGTGAGGAGCCAGACGGGTAGCCAAAGTGGCTGTGGAAGTGAAGGAAGCCAGAAGGAAAGGGCAGGCCTGACAGGGGAGGGGCTGGGAGGGGTGAAGGGGACAGTGGAGGCGGGAGCAGGTGCGTTGAATATGAGACAAGGACCTGGTGGGGTGCAGATGGGATGTCTCAGCAGGCATGTCTGGTGGGAAGCTGGGTAGAACATGTAGCTTCCAGAACCCAGAGGAAAGTCTGGGTGGAGACAGAGTGGGTGTGGGGGACGGAGCCAGCGGTGCGGGCTCACTGGAGAGACCAGGCCTGTTCTAAATATTCTAATGTATTCCTCTCCTTAGCTTCTTCGTTTAGAGTTTGAATACATCTCCACCTCCAGAGTTCTTTCTATTTAAATCCAAATACCCATGGAGAGGTAACATCCTAAACCCTTGTATTCATCAAGGTTTAAGTCGTAGAAACCGTATTCAAATTAACTTAAACAAAATAAAAAATGGGGGGGGAGGACGGAATTATTTCCTCAAGTCGATGTAAAGTCTGGAGCTTCAGGTACAGCTGGATCCAGATGCTCAAGTAATGTCACCAGGATTGTCTTGACTCCTATGAGCTGGCTTCACTCACAGGCAGGCAGGGAGGACCCCTGAAAGCCCAGGGTTTCCCTCTACTAGCGGTGAAACTCCCGCAGAAAGGGGACACCTCTTCAAAGCTCTGGTATTGACTGGGTTTGGTGAGGCTGGGGCCACCTGCCCACCTGAGCCGGGAGTGAGGTCAGCTCCACTCAATCCACACAGACTAAGAGGAGGGAGATCCCCAAGTAAAAACTGGGGATCTGTGACTGGAGTTGAGGCCTGAAGGCAAGGCCTTTACCCTAGCACACGAGTTCCCCGAGGACAGGAACTTTGTTCCCGCTGTGTCCTCATAGCCCAGAACGCATCTGTTGAATGAATGAATGAATCGATTAATCAATCAAGTTCTATCAGCCGCCGTCAGGAAACCCCGGGACACGGAGGGAAGCATTCCATACCAGAAACTTCCCTTGAGGCCGTCCTCTGTGGGGCACTCAGTGTGAGGAATAAAGAAGGCACAAATGTCAGGAATAAGCTGGTGGAGACAAGGTGCAGCTGAAGACAAGCTCAGCTCTGACATCAGCCAGGCCACGAGAGGAGGAGGGATACGGAGCCTCTGTGGGCAGGGTAGGAGAGGGGTGGCTAGACCAGGACCTCCGGGTCCAGGTCCCACTGAGTCCTCTTTATTCTCTGCAGTGACACGTGTATACCTTCTCTAACTCGTCTACAGGCTCCTTAAGCTCCTTTGCACCCCCAGCACCTGGTCTGGTGCTGAGTACCTCTGGTATCTAGGAAATACTTACCACTGAAAAGAAAGGCAGGTGGTGGTCCTGCCCTCACCAGAAGCTGCGCTCCTGGAGCTGAGCACAGCGTCTGGAGAACAGGGCTGTGGGGAAAGAGCCAGCAAAGCCTGGGAGGCTACACTCTGACTGGTTGGCTCCTAGGCCCAGCGGGCCTTACTCCCTCCCCGCTTCACCCTGCCCCGGACCAGGGGATGCTATGGCAGGCAGACTAGCACCGTCTCCCTGTAGGGTTATGTCCACAGGGTATGGAGAGGCTGGAGAGGGACAAATTCCCAGCTCATGTCCTCCTGGGGACTCAGTCAGGAGCAGTGGAAAAGGGGGAACACATCGAATGCGGGAGCGGACCCCTGGGAAAAACTCTGCTACTATGGTATCTGTTTACCTCGCCTTCCGGTTGGCTGTCAGGAGCATAAAGACATTTTCCTTAGTCATTTGACTAAGTTCTGGCCAATGGGACATATATAGAAGCTTCCAGGAATTTTGCTCAAAGACAGTTGGCATACCCCCTTTGCCCCTTCTTATTCACCCCTTCTTCCTTTCTGCTGATGGAATGCAGATGAGATGGTTAGAGCAGCGGCAACCATTTTGGCCCATGAGGGGACCCTGGCATGGAGACCATAGACAATAAAGCCATAAGAAAGAAGGAGCTCAAGTCTCTGAGGACTCCAGAGCAGAACTGCCATGTCATCCCTGGACTGCGTGACCCTGGACTTTTAGATGGAACAGACATGCACTTTCATATTATTTAATTTATTGATATTTTGTCAATTATTCCCGGCTGGAGCTTCCCACTGTGGCCCCTCCCACACAGGAAGCTCCCCCTGCTCCAGACCCCACCCGTTTACAAAGCCCTCCTTGTTGCCCTGCCTCCAAGCCCAGTGACAGAGTCCTAGTAACCACAGGAGTGTGGGTGTGACAAGTGTACCTACACTATGCGACTGTCCGGAGGGTATAAGGTTGTGTCAACTATAGGGCCTACTCCCACTGCCCGCCTGTACCCCAAGAACAGAGTCTTTGGCCCACAAAGCACCCCACTGAGGCGTCTCTCATTGTCCTAATGTTACTATTTGGCAACTGGCTACTGGTCCGATTCCCGTTGGTCTGCAGTTTCCTCGAGGGCAATGACAAATGACTATCGTATCCCAGAGAGCACTGCGCCTGGCATACAGCAGGTGTTCAAGAAATGCTTATTGACCGAATGGGTGTGCTCTAAGCACGGGAAGTGTCTGTGGGTCTGTGTACATCCCAGGGGGGGGGGCAGGGCGTGGGTGCATATGTGTGTGCCCGTGGGGGAGGAGCTGTGGGTGTGCAATGCCTAGCGTGGTCAGGCCTGCATCTCACCTCACTCACAGAATGTTCTGGCGGGGCCAGGAGGAGGGGCTGGTTTTCTTTCCCACTCCGTTTGTGTGACAGGTGTTGGCAGTTTATCTAACTGTGATAATAAAGAGGATGGGGGGGGTGCTAATTCCTTCTCACTTTATTGAATCCACCAATCCTTCACAGCCTCAGGGCCCCGAGAGGGGGTGATTAAAAGACACTTCACACGCTGGTTATTGCCAATTAACAGACTTCAATATAAACAATTAATAAAGCCACCGTGGGAGGCGAGAGGAAGGGATTCGACGTCCCAGCCTGGGCAAGCTTCACCTGCTCCTGAGCGCCCCGGGGCCAGCCACACTCAGAGGGTCCTGCCCTGGGAGCAGGTGGCCAGGGGTAACAAACGCCCGGGAAGTTGTAGAAAGATGCCAGGGGGAGGGTGTTGGTAGGGTCTTCCCAGCCTCGGACCTGGAGGTGGGGGAGGCTACAGGTTTACTCCAGTGATACCGATAGACATGGTCCCAGGAAGGACAGGGGCTGGCCCAGATCCCCAGCGACCACCTGTACCGTGGTCTTTGAGCCACACCCTTCTTCCCCCACCTACCCCTTGGGCCAGGCAGTGACCCAGCCCCATGGGTCTCCTCTCCCACCCAAGGCCACGGCGACTTCACAGTTACTGAACCTCAGAGGAGAAGCCCTTTGACCCTGCCCCCCACCCCGGTCAGGCTGGCCCCGCTGCGGTCCTGGCAGCTTGCTTTCTCCAGGATGAAACGTGCCACAGCTAGACCCTTAAGGGCAACTGTGAACTTCTGCTCTGCACCCGTTAGTGCCAGATGCCGCCCAAAGCCATATGAAATCCTCACAGTGACCTTAGCAGGGGGTGTGAATTACAGGTGGGAAAACACTCATGCCTTGAGGGGTAAAGGAGCGTGGTTCTGCGACCCAAGCACTTCCCAGACTCCACAGGCCACGGGGCTCTAGACGGGGGTCCACAGACTCAGGCCTGTAAAGGGCCAGATACGGCGATCTGAGGTTCGCAGGCCACAATGCAGCCTGTCGCCACCACCCAGCTCTGCAGACGTGGTGTAAAAGCAGCCGTAAACAATACATCAACGACGGAGCGTGGCTGCGGGCCAGTAAAACTTTATTTATGGACAGTGAAATTTTAATTTCGTATAATCTTTACACCACACAAAATATTATCCTTATTTTGATTCTCTTTCCCATAGTTAAAAGTGTAAAAAACCATTCTCAGCTCACAGACCATACAAAAACAGGTGGTGAGCCAGATTGGGCCCACCGGCCACAGTTTGCCAACCCCTGATCCGGGCTTTGGGAATCTCGCGGACTCCCTCAACGCACCACAGGGCGCTTCCCTGGGACGTGACACCCCCGGCAGCAGGGAGTTTGACGTCCCACTACGCAGTCTTATTGGTGGTGAGCTGGAAGGGCAAAAAACTGTTTCACCAGAGAACCAAATGGCCACAAAGCGTGGCCGTGGTGAGGGACAGAGACAGGCTGAGGGGCGAGATGTGACTCCGCTGTTCCACCATCCAGCTGATTCCAGGGCAGGGCAGGGACAGTCCAAAATGGCGGCCAAGCCTCAGCGCCGGGACCCGGGCTCACCCCCTGCTCTCACGTGGGATGGTGGGTACATCTGATGTTCCGGGACTTCACGGTACAGGAAAGAGAGCAGACCCCGAGAGGGCCGAGAGGTGGTCCCTCTCCTTACTACTCCCCCCATTCACTCAGTCAACACGCATGTTCTGAGCATCTACTGAGGATGGCTTGTTTTTCAGTTGGGGACAAAGTCTCCCAGCCCTGCAGCTGTCTTCGGAAATGACCCTGGAGGAGGGGGAGTGGTGTGTGCGGGCCGACGACGACGACGACGGGGATGTTCCTGAGCTGCCCAGGAAGTGAGAGTAAATAGAGGACATCCGTGTCAACACAGCAGATAAGTGATCTCTTGAGGAAATCCCTGGGCGTTGGCAAAGCAAGTAATTTAGCAAAGCTAATACTGTGTAGACGCAGCAGGAAGGTGTCCTCAAAGACCTTGGTAAAGGGCAGTACTGATGGATGGGACAGGGGGAGCAGTAGCTTGGAAACATGGAGAGGTGGGTTTGCAATCTGGCCCCTGTTGGGTGCTCCCCCCTTGTCCCTGCCTCCTGCCCCAGCTTCTGCAGGGCAACTTGAGGGGCTAGGGGCAGGTGGTGGGACCAGAGCACCGTCACGTCTTGTGCAGCAGGGCCAAGCGCCCAGAGCCTTCGCTCTCCCGCCAGCCCTCTGGGGGGGCCGGGGGGGTATCAGGGAATAGGGCATAGCACCTCCCTTTTCTCCCCCTGACCTTCAACCCTCGGAACTCCCGCCGGCTCTGCCTGAAAAGTATGCCTCAAATCCACCCATTCCTCCCACCCCCACTGCTGCCACCCAGGATGGGAGCCTGGAGGAATGCAGCCATAGCGCCCCCGTGAGCACACGGGTCAGACCACCTGCCTCCGTGGTCTCCCAGCCCTGCCATTCCTAGATGGAATCCACATTGTTAGCATGGCTCAAACTTCTGCAACCTCACAGCCCCCACCTTCTACCCACCTGGGCACCCCTGCCTCACTGGCCTCCTCCCTGCTGCCTCTGGTCACTCTTCCCCCAGGGGCCCCCAAGCTCCCTCCCTCACTTCCGCCCAGCCCCTTCATCCCCCTCCCTCCCTGACCTCCTCCTCATTAGTTCCCCCCCCTCACTTTTCACCCCCTGGCTGGTATCTGTTTGTTTCCCTTTGTCTCTGGCTTCTAGAAAGGACCTGGGGTCTAGGGATTCCCAAGGATCCCTGGGAATCCAGCAGGTCAGTGAACGTGAATGGAAAAAAAAAAATCACGTCTTTATTTTACTCATTTTTAGCTGAAATGTAGCACTTCCTTCCATCGTGCCTGTTTGGCAACAAACCATAGCGGTTGTCACAGAACCCGGGGCTCTGTCACACACAGAAAGTGCAGATAATTTCCGATCATATTATAATCACAGCACAAGTCTTGAAATATCATTTATGCTCAACCCTACTTCAAAGTGATGGTAGTTTTATTAGACCCACTGCTCAATCTTATTATTTAATGCATTCATAAAGAAGCACATGTATTACCTCATCCCAGTTTCTTAATACTTTGATAACTGCATTATCCATAACGCGTTCTACTGGGTGGATTTACGAATGTTATTCTGAGAAGGGGTCTGCGGGCTTCTTCAGATGCCAGAGGGTACAGGGCATAGCAACAGGGAGGGGCCGCTGTTCTAGAGTGTATAAACTCTGTGCCGAGAGGGCCCAACACAGGGCAAGAGCTGAGTAAATATGGATGCAAGGAAGGAAGGTGGGGAGGAGGGAGGGAGGGAGGGAGGGAGGGAAGGAAGGAATACAGCACAGAAGTGAATATAGCTTAGGGGTGAGAGCGGGGCTGAGTCAGAGCTCCGTGGGTGAGCCGGGCTCTCTGACGTGCTCAGTACGAAGCCTTGGGTTCATCATGTAACCTGCTGGAGCCTCGATTTCCTCATCTATAGGAAAGATGAGGGATGTACTAGGGATAGAGACCGGCTACCTGCTTCTTACGGTTGTTGTGAAGATAAACTAGTATGCTTGGTACATGGCCCGGCACATGGTGAAAGCTCTGTAAATTATAACGTATTTTATGGGGCGCCTGCGTGGCTCGGTCAGTTGAGTATCCGACTTCGGCTCAGGTCATGATCTCATGGTTCGTGGGTTCGAGCCCCGCGTCGGGCTCTGTGCTGACAACTCAGTCTGGAGCCTGCTTCGGATTCTGTGTCTCCCTCTCTCTCTGCCCCTTCCCTGCTCATACTCTGTCTCTGTCTCTCTTTCTCCAAAATAAATAAACATTAAAAAAAAAAAAAAAGAAATCGGAGGGCTCCTGGGTGGCTCTGTCGGTTAAGTGTCTGACTTTGGCTCAGGTCCTGATCTCGTGGTTCGTGGGTTTGAACCCTGCATGGGGCTCTGTGTTGACAGCTCAGGGCCTGGAGCCTGCTTCGGATCCTGTGTCCCCCCCCTCCCCCCACGCCTCCCTCACTCATGCTCTGTCTCTCTCTTGTCTCTCAAAAGTGAATAAAGTTTAAAAAAATTTTTTTTTAAATTTATAACATATTTTAGTCAATGCTGTGACTTCCCTAGGTCTAGGCTTGGCTCAAGGATTGGGCTCCTCAGCCAGGAAGGTGAAGGCATTCCACAGAGTTCTCCCCCTGCAGGTGTCTGGGGCGTTCTACGGAGACTGGCCAGGGCTGGGCCACAGGCAGTGTGTGGAAACAGGGAGAACTGTCCAGGGAGGCTGAGCTGGGGGTTGTGCCTGCACGGGCATTCTTGTATGGGGGGGTGGTGTGGCATTCTAATCGTACCCCTAGAAAGGAAAAGCCTCCAAGACCCTAACTTGTGAGTCTGGAGGCATTTATGGGGATGGCCAGGCCAGGAAGGCATCTGGGACAAACCCTTAGGAAAAGAGGTCCTGAGGATGGGGGGGGGGAGGGGGGGACGGTGGCAAACTCCGCCCCCCTGGCCAAACCCCATCCCTGCTGCCCTGCCACTCCCCTGTCTGAGTTTCCCTGTTTACTGCCACAACACATCCCGGGGGCCGGCACCCTTGCCCTTCCTGCTCAGGGAGGCCTGGGTTGGCCTCGCTCAGCTCCCTGGGCACCTCTTCCCAACCTCCTGGCTGTTACAACACACACAGAAAATGACAACCATTGCAGGGCACACTGGCGAACGGAAGTCAGGGAAGCCAGAGGCAACCAGCCTCCCTGTCCCTGAACAGGCTGGCGCCCTCCCGCCTCAGGGCCCTTGCCTGTGCCAGGCCCCCTGCTCAAATCCACATATCCGCATGATTTGTCACCACCATTTCCTCTCAACCGGGCCCAGGTGCCAACCTTCCCCGCGGCCCTGCCAGGAGTCTGGGGTGGTGGGAAAACCCTGGCCTTGCAGTCTGTTTTCGTCTGTAATTAGGACAGTATCACCAGCTTCCTGGGGGTGGCCGTGAGGACAGAGATGGTGTCGGGGCACTCCTGAGTGGAACAGGTACACGGCGACGGGGATGGGCCCCGGGAGGACCGATGGCCTGCCCAGGCTCTGCCTGGGTGTCCTGGCTGCTGGGGAGAGAAACATCCATTGTTCTGGGCTGGGATCTCCAGTGAGCGCCTGTCCCTCCAGGGCCCCAAGTGGCCCCCGCACACCTTCCCTTTCTGCCTTAGAGCTTCCCCAGCACGAGAGCACACTGTTGCTTATCCGCTGCTTCCACTATCCTTCGAGGGAGGTGAGGTGGACACGGTAGCGCCCATTTTACAGATGGGGGATTAGAGGTTCCGAGAGGTGAGGTGACACAGCATCCAGGGGGTCTCCCACACATGCGCCGGGCTCTACGCTTCCCGCTACGGTCCTTTGTGCTGGACCGTGATGGGCGTTGGTTCCGAGGTTATACTGGGACCCAATCTCTAGGCCCACAGAGGAGGGCTGTGTGCATTCAGGGCTCTGCTGTGATGCCAGATAATCTGCATGTATTGAGCCCCGACCACGGAGCCAGCCAAGCGTTTGACTCTGGGACTTGTCAAGCCTCACACATCTAGGAACAGGCGCGGCTGTCCCGTGCAGAGATGCGGAAGCGAGCCAGCGCCAGGAGTGAAGCCTGGTCTTCGTGATGTGAAAGTCTGTGCTCCCTCCCGCAGGCGGCACTGCTGGGAGAGAAGGGGAGGCGGGGACCAAGAGGAGGGCGTGAAGAGGGAAGAGAAACTCGGAGTTTGGAGAGTCTGGGACGCTGGAGGGGAGGTGGACTCCGGGGAGCCGATTCAGGAGACAGACGGCTCTAGCCAGGAAGAGCAAGCTGGCAGCCGCTGGGACCGAGCCCGTAAGCCAAAGGGCTCGGCCAAGGAGGAAGGAAACTGCCAGCACGCGCACATCTGCACCCCAGGAGCCCAAGCTGCTCTCCGCGAAGCTGGGGTGAGGAGGGCGGTTGGTCTAGGGACGCGGGGGAGATGCTAGGCCGTGAGCCCCGCCCTTCTCCAGGCCTTCTCTTCAGGCATCTCAGCCCCTCCTGACTCACACCGTCCCCCCCCTGAGTCCACACGCGGATAATCAGAAGGTGTTGGTGGACGGGTGGGTGTCAGCTTCCGAGGGCGGGTTTCCCCCGGGGTTGCGGTTGCGGTTGCGTAGCCGGGCGGGCACGAGGCCCGAGGGCATCTTGTCACTCTTGGTGGCTCGGTGCGGGTGTGCATGCTCCTGCATGTGAGTGCCTGTGTGTGCCAAGTTTGCGGTGTCACGCAGGGGCCCCCTAGCGTGTTTGCCTGTACACGTGGTGTGTGCACGAGCACGTATTGACTGCGAACGATCGTGCATGTGTGCATGCCCACGTGGTGGCGTGGGTCGAGGGGGCCTGTGCTGTGAGCACACGCGTGTATGCATGCGTGTGTGCCTGTGCAGGAGAGCTGGGCAGAGAGAACACTCCAGTGATGCTGGGGAGGATCCCTGCTTTCCCATGATCCCCCACTGAAGCTGGCCGAGGACGCTGTTGCAGGGAAGGGAGGCCTGGGAAGCCTTCTCCCAAAGGTGCTGCCAGCAGCAGGGGAGGGAGGGAGGAAACAGCACCTTATTTAAATGCAAATGACTGAAATACAACTTTCTTTATTAAAATGCAAATTACACTTCAGTCTCACACCTCCTGGTGCCAAAGCCACAGAACCCAATCAGGAATCAAAGCTGCAAGGACCCTCAGTCACCCGGGGTGGTGAGAGGCCCCACTTGCTGGGCACAGGAAGCCAAGGGGGACAGAGGATGGGCCCCAGGTGGGCCTGGGATGTTGAGCCAGATGCTTGCCATCCCCCCTCTAGGGCTTCCGGGAGAGGGAGACAGCTACTGATGCCAGAAGTGGGGGGGCCGGAGGTTGCCCCCAGAGCAGACCAGGCCGGAGCTTGCCCTGGGCCACCTGCTGGCCCTCTGCCTGGCTGGGGCAACGCGCTGCGTGGTCCCCAATGAGCCCCGGGCTCCCTGGTGAGCCTGGAGCCCTCAGTTGGGAGATGGTAAGAATTGTTTGGCTACTTGCCAACGCGGTTAACCGGACCGCCTCTTGGACGGTCAGAACCTGGCTGCCAGGGAGAGTATTGGAGTCCACCTCGAGCAGCCCCCAGCTCTGAGCTCAGGCCCCAAGGCAGCCTTGACTCCCTCATCCCCTCCTCTTGAAAAGGGCCCTGGAGCAGGCTGCCAGGTCGTGAGGGGGGACTGCAGTAGGCGACCTGACTCGGGGTCAGATCCTCTGGGAAGAAGGGTATCTGTCTCTTCGCACACAGACACACTTGACTTACACCTTTTTCTAAGTCAGTGCTCCCACAGAGGGTGCCTCTTCCTGATTTGCACGTAGTCGCCGCACAGCTTGGGGGCTCCTGAGACCTCGGACTTCTCTTCTGCTCTACACCTCCCTCTCAGATCTTACTTCTGCTCCCTGCTCCTTGCTCCCCCCACCCCCACGTCTCTACACTTTGTTCCCTGCACCCCCTCTTTGCTCCTCATCTTCTAGCCCTGCTCCACCTCTCTGCACCCTCCCTCTGGTTTGTCCCCCTCCCAGAATCAGCCTGACATGGGGTCCTTATCCACCAGGGTCTGAGACAGGTGCAGGAAGGGTGGGCCAGGCCCTTGCTGGCTCAGGGCCATCCCTGCACGTGCAGGGAGCCCGGGGCGTGGGGGAGGGTCCCGGCTCCTTCCATCTGCCAAGCTCCTAATATAGGCAGCAGCAGCCGGGGCGCGGAGCGGGGGAAGCAGGGGAAGCAGAAGGCAACTTGGAGCTGGAGGGTGACAGGGCTGCATTTCCTCCGTATAAATAGTCCTGTCTGTCTCCCTGGGGGGCGGGTGGCTTCCTGGGGCACTTCTGATGTCATCAGCGTCCCCGGAGAGCTCTGCTGTTATGGCGGGTATAGCTGTCACGGGAGGCTGCAGCGCTGGGGCCCCCAGCGTGCCTCGGGGCCAATGCGTCGGGCAGTCCTGGCCTCTCTCAAGCATCTTCTTGGTCACCGAAGACCCACACCCCAGGCTGTGCGGGTCATGGCGTGGGCCCCTCTGAGGTCTCTTCCTTGACCTCACCCCCAAATCGCTTCACTGATCCCACCAGGCCCAGGGACTCTGGGAGGCTGCCCTGGGGGACGCTGAGAACACGGCAACCCCATGTAGACCCCCACCTCTCCGTGCGATGGGTCCAAGCACAAGAGATGACAAAGATTTTGGTGAGAGATACAGATGGCTCCTGGCTGTCGCCATACTGGCCTCACCCTCCCCGGCAGGGCCCCCGGATCCGTCCACTCCGGGAGGAGAAGGCTCACCCTCAACCTGGCACAGCACCGCCCACCCCGAATGCCAAGCTTCGGTCCGGTATTTCGGTGTCAGCGTGGGCTTCTTCAGACCCTGTTACCCTGTCGAGAAGGTAGAGGAGACAAAGCTCCAGCCAGGGCTGTCACCATCAGGCTGGGAGCTCCCAGAGGACAGGGGCTGCTCCGCCCATCAGACGTGTGGGGGGCAGGTGCTGGTTCTTTAAGAGCCGGAGGCCCTGCCTCTGTCCTCAGGCTGGGGTTTCCCTCATATGGAGGTGGTCCTGCTGATGGAGCCCCGTGGGAGTCTGTCTCCAGAGCCCCATCTGTCCTTGAAAGTCCCGGGGGGGGCATCCTGACCAACAAGAATGGCTTTAGGAGGGCACTGCAAGGGGACAAAGACACTGGGCAGCTGGCAAAGGCCAGGGCCCGCCCCCCACCTGCACTCCCAGCCACTGGCTGAGGAGGGTATGGAAGGGAAGGCCAGCACGGCAGGGAGGAAACGGGGAGGCTTGGGACAAGCAGGCGGAGGCTGGGGACACATCTGTGCCTGGTGGGCTTTGAACAGCGTGGCTCGTATGGGACAGTGAGCAGGGGCTCCGGAGCCACTCGACTCTGCGCTTACTAGCTTTGTGATGCCAGCAAAGGCGCTCAACCTCTCTGAGCCCTCACTTTCTCTGAGGGGACTCAACAGGGCCCGTGTCGCGGGAATGACATCATCCATTGGTGCGTGGCACATGGCAAGGACTGTCCTTAGGCTGAAAGCCCCCGGGTCTCCTCTTACAATTCTTCCGGCTGTTAGAGGCCCTCGCAGCTCCTCCTGCCTTGCAGGGCACCCACACTAAGCAGTGAGAAGGTGCTTTGCTGTGGGGCTGACCGTCGAGGCTGCCATTATCTCCTAGGCACTCAGTGCCCGCGGCTCAAGTCAAGCCAGGAATCTCTCTGAGCACGATGACAGGTCAGCGCAGCCCTCCTACGTGGCAGCCCTGGGACGGCCGGGACAGCCGGGGTTGGGAGCCCCCAGTAGGGTGACTGTGGGCATGCCCCGCACCTCTCCCAGAGGGCTCTGCCCTGGCTGCCCAGGGCACTGCCTTCCAGCCTCCCGGCCTGTCCTGGGATCCTGTCCCAATTCAGTATGAGTGTAATTGGATTTGAACCCTCGTCTCAGGGCCTGCCTCCGAGGGAGCCCACACTAAGACTTTCACATGGCTGTGAGCTAGCTCTCCCCGAGGCCAAGTGACTCAGAGGCTGGGACTGGATAGAGGGAGGGCTCCTCCTTCAGGGGCTCTGAGGGTCCAGGGCCAGAGCTTGGAAGCGGAACTGTTACCAGGCTCTGCAGAAACCTCTGCTGCCCTTGGGGCTGTGACAAGAGCTGTCTCCTCTCGCGTCCTTACTCTGTGTCAACATCCTCTTATCAGCCCTTGTAAAGGAGGCTGCCGGCAGCATGTGGGTGGCAGCAAAGTCATGCCCCGTCCTTGAGGTGGTGGAGTCAGAAAACTAGAGGATAATCACTTATACACATTAGGTGTGATATCTTATTTACTCTCATAACAATCCTGGAAGCCAGACTGCCGCGTACAGTCGGGCAGGTTGTTCACTGCAAGAGCATCTGACCAAGAGGGCAATGCAAGTTCTTCCTACCAAAGCAGCCTACCTGGCACATATCTGTGCCCCTGTGGGTGGTGAGGGAAAGAGGAGGAAAGCTTTTCACCATTTGGAAACCGAGGCACAGAGATCTTAAGCAATTTGCCCAAGAGTTTTCAGCATGTAAGAGGTTGAACTAAGCTCTGATTCCAAGAATTCTGGCTTCAGGGCCTGCATTCCTTACTACACTGCTTCATACACCCTTGACAGGGCTGGGCCAGTAATGAGGGCTGGAAAGCTGGGGAGGGCTTCGACTCTTGGGGGCCAAGTCGGTCCTGAGATGTGGGGAGTCCAAAGAACCAAGGGAAGATAGTCATCTCCCCTGGGCGGACCAGGGGCCTGGGGGCCAAGCCTGAGCTATGTGCCATGAGGGAAAAGGCCAGAACTAGAAGCCAGGAGACCAGAATTCTGCGGCTTTGTGGTCCTGAGCAAGCCACCTTGCCTCCCAGAGCCTCCATTTTCCCACCTGTAAAATGGGAAGTTTACGGGCCCCAGCTTGTCTGTTCCACTGGCTAGGAATAAACCAGATGTTTGAAGGATTTCAAAGGGAGGGAGGTATTTTCCAGTGCCTAAAATCACACCGAGAATTGCCCAAGTTCAAGCTCAATACATATTTGTCATCTGCTTAACACAATTATTATTTCCCAGGTCTGTCTGTGCAGACCCCACCCCCAACCCCACCCTTTACTGACAGCCCATCCCCCCAAGTGCCTGCCTTCCTTCTCTGACACGGAACAGCACAGCCTGAATGCCAGGGCGCTCCGGGCTAATGACTCAGCCTCCGGAACGAGTCCCAACATCTGGCTGACAAAGGGCACGGCTTGCTCCCGAAGCGACTCCTTCTGCACAAATATGTGCTTAATATTCAATTAGTATTTATCTGCCACGAACAACAATTACGCCACTGACGCTCAATGAAGTGCCTGGTTAATTAATTAACGCAGCCTTTCACATGCTGGCAGTATTTCTCTGTGAGTACGGTGGCTAAAAATAATAGCACAGTGACGCCAGGACGAGCCAGGGCTGGCAGGGGCGCCCTGGGTTTTCCGGGCTCCAGATGTGAGTCTGGAGCTGCGCGTCTGCCACCCAAGTCATCTTCTAGAGTTGAAAGAAAAACAAAAAAAAAAAAAACAAGGCCACACCAGGATTTGTAGCAAGCCACTTAACCCCTCCACTGCCCAGCCTGGTTCCTCCTCCACAGCAGGAGGGCCAGATGACCGCCAGGGCTCCCTGGTGTCCTGAACACAGGGGTTCCCTCTGTGACACTTAGATCTGTACTGAACGCTCCAGGCTCCACACACAAGCACCGCCTCAGCTCCTGGGTCCGATCTCGGGAGAGGCTGCTGACCGCACCCCCTGCACCTGTTTCCCCTGCTCCCTACAGCTGGGTCCCCCCCTTCTGTTTCTGCTTCTGTTTCTGCCCTCTCCCGGCCTCCCAGCCCAGCTCCCCAGCTACCAGCCTCCAGGGCCCTACTCTCCCCTCTGCCCCCACCTCCCTCAGAACCTACTGAGGGGGCAGAGCACGGAGACCAGGCTGCCTGGATTCACCCCAGCACTCAGCTGACTAGGTGTGTGACGCCGGACAAGTCACCCAAGGCCCCGTGCCTCAGTTTCCCTACTTCCAGAACGCAGATCCTCACGTGGGAATAATCACAGCCTCCGCTCAGAGCCAGAATCGGCCCAGAAGGTAATGGCTCAAACACAACAGCTGCTTGCTTCCCGCTCCCATTTCAGCCGGGAAGGGCAGCCCAAGGGCCCAGGCTCCTCCCCTCCTGTTGTTTCCCTTAGCTGAAGGGCCCTGCCATTGTCCTCGTGGTCTCCTCTGTGTCTGCCCCGGGGAGGGGGGGGCGAAGGAGCGTGGAGGCAGCACCGTGGCCATCCCGGAGGAGGCGCGCCTCACCTCCACTCGGTTTCCATCACCCAGAGGGCGGGACACGGGCGCTCTTGGGGGCAAGGCAGGCCAGGACATGGGTCAAGTCGTGTGCCCAGGGAGGGGAGAGGGGGGACAATGATGGATGGGGAGCGGCCTCTGCCACGTGCCCTCAGAAGGCTGTTAGGAAGATCAAACGGGTTGATAAATATAAAACCCTTGGCACCTGGCATGTGGTAAATATCTTTTGAGCAACCGCTATGATTTCTGTTCCCGCGCTAGGTTCTGTGGATAGCAGGGCGGACGGCACCCTCCCTATGCGTGAGGACCCGAGGGGAACCCGAAGAGGAGACCCACACATTGTAATTCAGAAGGTGCCACACCCGAGGGGCGTTCAAGGTGCCGAGGACGAGGACGGGTGGAGGTGAGGGGCTGGGAGGGGCTGAGTCTTAAGGAGTGGAGCCAGCTGATAGGTAGTTGAGGTCACATCATGAGGACAGACCCCTAGCGAGGCTGGAGAGTCGAACTTTGTCCCAGGAGCCCTGGGGGTTGGGCGAGCACAGTTGAAGCAACACTATCTGACCTACACTTTAGAATGTTCCTCGGAGGGGCGGAAAGGAGGGTGGACTGAAACAGAGCAGCAGACTGGCCCTCAGCATCCCTTCCCACTCCCATCTGGGCGCCTGCCCGTCCTGCAGGGTCTGGGAAGCTGGACACCACGTTTCCAGACTCCCTTGCAGCTAAGTTTTAAAATACGAGTTAGGTTCTGCTAGGCGGAAGCAGTTGCCTGTGATCTGGAAGGCCCAGTGGGTGGGGCGATCTTGCTCCCGTTGTCTGTTTCCTGCTGGCAAGGGAGCAAATACACGGGGTAGCTCTGCAGTGTGCAGCCTCCAGCCTCCTGCAGGGACCATCGCAGGAGACAGTGGCATCCTCCTCCTGGCTTCCCGACCCTAGCCCTCAACTCCAGGGTGTGGGATGCGTTCTTTTTTTTTTTTTTTTTTTCTAATGTTTATTTCTTTATTTTCAGAGGGGGCAGGGGTGGAGAGAGAAAATCCCAAGCAGGCTCCGTGCTGTCTGCGCAGACCCCCACGCGGGGCTCGAACTCACGAGCTGCGAGATCATGACCTGAGCCGAAGCCGGACGCCCGACCGACCGGGCCACCCGGGCGCCCCAG
Organism: Lynx rufus; assembly: GCF_022079265.1. Classification (NCBI taxonomy): domain Eukaryota; kingdom Metazoa; phylum Chordata; class Mammalia; order Carnivora; family Felidae; genus Lynx; species Lynx rufus. The sequence continues at coordinate 113,536,150 of NW_025814878.1, read as the reverse complement.
GATGTGCTCTTAAACTAACAGCGCTAACGTTGGCCTTGGGATTGTCAGACAGAGGCACCACTCTCCTGGCGGGCCAGTTCTCGGGCATCATTCCGGCAGGCTCCTCCAAGCACTGGATCCGCACCTGATGGCCTGAGATAGGCCGGCGTGGAGCCTTCAGGAGTCGTCTAGGCGAGAGAAGGCGAAAAGCTTGAACCAGGGCCGTGGCTGCAGGCTGCGGATTTGAGAAGAGATTTGGAAGACAATTCTGAAGAGTCCTCTTGGCTCGCTGATCTACTGGAGGTAGATGGTGGGGAGAGGGGGGCGGGGAATTAAAAATAACCCTAGTTTGTCTCCTGGTTTGCACGGTTGGTGGAAGACGAAGCAAGCCACCGGTCAAGACAGGGAAGAGCAGGAACGAGGAGGAAGGTGATGTCTCTGAGCTGGCCCGTGGGTTTAAGGACCCATGCAGACGGCAGATGCAGACTGGAGTCTGGAGGGCAGAGGACGACGGGGAGACGCTGGCCCAGAGGTGAGAAGAGGGGAGAGGAACGGGGCAAAGGTGTCACCTCATCGTGATGGCAGCAGTGTCACAGAAAGCCACCAGCAGCTCAGACTGGGTCAGATGCTGTTCGATGTCTCTAGGAAGTCACATGCACGGGGGCAAACCTTCCCATCCTGCTAGGAGGCCACCTGCCGCCCGCCGCGTCTCTCTTGCCTGCAAGACAGGGAATCTTATTATCTCAGTCTCCTCAAGGCTTTACTCATAGGCGTAGCTCCTTGGCGGGCCTCCTGAGAAAACTATGGGGACAAGGTGGGGTCAGAAGCCACACGGGGAGGGAAGGAGGAGTGGGGGGGAGTCCTACAGACGGGGAGAGGAAGCTGCTGTTGCCAGATGTCCGCAGGGGCCTGGGAAGGGGAGAGAGTGGGAAGAGGAGGCAACGCCCATAGGGGAGGCGCCACTTTCTCTCGGTGGGGAGGGGTGAGAGTAACACTGGAGAGCAGCGGGAGGGGGAGACTGAGAACCCGCCACCACCCTCAGCCGGACGGGGCCACCACGGTGGCCAGTGTCCCTCTCCAATGCATCCTCCAGGCCAACCGGAGTGAGCTCCAGCCCACCACACCTCACCCTCCCTTACTCCGAGTCACTCGCTGGCTCCCTGTTGCCCCAGAGTCTCAGCGTCCTTGTGCTCTCAGGCGGAGCCCTCCGCAATCTCCCCACCGCCTGCCTCCCCAACCACTTGCCCTGCTCTTTCCTAACGGAAAAACCTGCCGCGGCGGCCAAACCACTCCGGCTTCATTTTCTCCGGGTACGCCACAGTTGTTCCTGCCCGTGAAGAAGCCGTTTTGGACCCTTAAACTCTTGTTTGAGCTGCCCTGATGGTTTCAGAAACGTGGGGCAGCAAGAGGGTTTGACCCTTTGAGAAGCCCAGCGGTGGGCCCACAGATATGCCTCCTTCTTCTGGTGTGGGAACCGAGGGAAGGAACGCTCCTCCCCCAAGGCCAAAGCCGATCACAGCAAGCCCGTTGCTCCCTTTTGCCAGTGATTGGTTTAAAGGTGGGCATGTGACCCAGTTTGGGCCAACAGAGAAGTCTGAGGAAGGGTTCTGGGAGAGATTTTACTCCCTGTTAAAAAGGAAGCCGTGTGCTAGCAGCTCTTTCCTGCTTTTGGATACCGAGGTGTGAGCATGTGATGTGGCAGCCACCTTGTGACCATGAGGGGAAACATGGCTGATACGCTGAGAATAGCTGACGGGAATAATGAGCAGAAATGAGGCCCAGGATAATGTACTGAGCCACGGTACCTACCCTGGATGTCCTCGACCTCCTGACATCTTGTTAAACAAGCTTGTGAACTTCTGTAACCTAGCTCGGCATCCCCATTTGTAAAATTAAGAAGAAGGAGGACAAGGGGCGGAGAGACGATCTCACAGGGCTGTTATGAGGATAAAAGTGAACTATTGGTAAACCCCTTAGTTATATGGCTGCACCTATACCTGGAAATATTGGTGTTAAATAAATAGAAATAATGAAAACTCCCATTGGCTAAGCCCCTTTCAGCTGGCTTTTCTGACGCTTGGATGGTGAAGAGTGAGCTCCTTCAGCAGAAGGCAGGGGCTGAAAAGCTGACACGAAGGAGCCTGTCTCGGGGCTGGAGTGAATGTGCAGACTCGCGAGGAGCCTCTGGGAGGATGCTGTGCCGTGCTGCTTTCTGGCATATGTGGGGGGAGGGCTGGCATCTCTGTGGCCTGGACCCACATAGATGTGACCCAGCCCTCATCTCCAGCAGCAGCCTCCTGCCGCGACTCCAGGCTTGGCTCCGAGGGCCAAGCCCGTGCCTGCTACAGAGGGGTCCAGGCGTAAACAGAGAGTGGAGCAGGACGTCCTTTCAGTGAGGGGTGGCAGGAGGCGAGGCTCTGTGCACCTCAACCTTGCCTCCAAACCGTCGAAGAGCCATTTCCCTAACTAGTCACGCCGTCCCCTACTTCTGCTGTGCAGGTCCGTACCCTTCTCCTTGGTGACAGGTGCAGTGTCGGTAGTGGCTGAGGGTCCCGGGAGCATTTCAGCTCTTGCCAGCTGTCTGAAGGCCAGGGAGCATCCCTGACCCTCCTAGGCTTTGCGCCTTCTGCCAGATTCTGTGAGCCAAAGCTCTCCCCTTCTCGGGCAGGCTCCACGGGTGTGAGACCTGGGCAGCCACACAGGCCCCACACTTGGCCTAATGTCCTGCTGTTGCTGCCTTGAAATTATTATTATTTTTTTTTTACTGTTTATTTTTGAGAGAGAGAGAAACGGAGTGTGGGTGGGAGAGGGACAGAGAAAGAGAGAGAGACACAGAATCCGAAGCAGGCTCCAGGCTCCGAGCTGTCAGCACAGAGCCCGACGCGGGGCTCGAACTCACGGACCGCGAGATCATGACCTGAGCCCAGGTCGGACGCCCAACCGACTGAGCCACCCAGGAGCCCCTCTGCCTTAAAATTATTAATGATTTTTCCAACAAGGGACCCCAGCAGGCCCTACAAATTATGTAGCCAGCCCCGCTCTTCATCCAGGCTGCCTGGACTGGGGCTTCTGTCCTCGCCACCACAGACTCGAGCGCACGTCCATCCATCCCCTGGTTCTAGCAGGTGCGGCCCTCAGACATGAACACCGAACACCTCCCCTCCTCTGCCCTGCCAGAGTCTCCGAAGCACCTCTCCCCACTGCCGAATCCTCCTGGATTCGGATTCCTGTCGTGGCCCGGATGACTGACTGTGATAGTTCCTAACTGGTTTCCTGGCTTCCAGGCCTTTCTCTCCTCTGGGCAGCCACCACCGAGATGTTTCTAAATTACAAATCTGATCATGCTCCTTGCCTGCTTATAGCATCTCAGGGGCTCCCAGCAGCCTAAGCTATCAATTCCAAGCCCCTGTGGCCCAGGGCACAAAGCACTTGCCGATCCCGTCCCTGCCTGTGTATGTAGAGATCATCCTAAGCCATGCCCTCCCTGCTCCCTCCAGCCCCCCCCTCAGCCCACACCCACAACGTTTCCCTCGATTCCCAGAAAAAGCCTGTTTCAAGCTCTGTGTCTCTGCGCACACCATTTCTGCTGCCTGTTCTCCATCCGGCTAAGCCCTGTCACCTTGAGAACTCGAGCGCCCCCTCCCCTCCTCCTCCCCCTGCACCCACAGCCCCGAGGGTCTCTCTGAGTGGTGGACCTGATTGTGCACCTGTCTGTGTCGCGGTGTCCTCAGCATCCAGCACAAAGCCTCCCTGGCCCCTGGGGTGCCAAAGCCACCTCCCCTCCCTGGGCCTCAGTCTTCTGGTCCATTCCTTCAACAACATGTGCCGGGCACTTACTCTATGCCAGGTGCCGTCCCAGGCTCTGAGCAGGCACCTGCCATGCAACTGGGATCCAATTAGACCCAAACCCCAGCCTTTGGGAGCGAGAGGGGCAGAAGGAGGGGTCACAGGCATAAACAATGCGAAGGTGAATAGACACCTATGATAACGGCCACTGGTGATGTGTGCTGAGAAGACAGACCACAGCAGGTCAGAGAGGGATGACGGTGCCGTCTTCTGTCGGGTCATCAGGAGGGCCTCTCTGGCAAGGAGATGCTCCCAGAGTGAGGAGGGAGGGGTGTAGGGGGTGTAGGGTGTAGGGGGTGGGGGGAAGTTCCAAATAGAAGGGACAGTGAGGGCAAAGGCAGGAATGTTGGTGAGTCCCAGGGACGGTTTAGTGTTGGTGAGTCCCAGGGACGGCTTAGGGCACCAGTGTGGCCTGAGCAGAATGGAACATGGATGCGGTCGAGGAGGAACTTGGGGGCCCCGTAGAGGCTGCACTGCAAGCCCCGCCCAGCCCCACTCTGCCCTCAAATCCACCTACCCGGGTCCAGCTGCTCTGGCCTCACCTACTCTTTCCATGAGCAGGTCCATCCCTCCAAGGTCCCTTCTGTCCCCTGCCCCTTGACCTATCCACCACGTCCTTCCCGCCTTAACACAGAACCCCCTGTGACACCCCCCCCCGCCACCTCCCTGCCTGTTGAGTGCCCACCGTATTCCTATAATAATGATTTGAGCGCCCTGCCCCATACCCCATCGGCCCTCCTGGGATTCCAGCATAGACAGCTCTCCACAATGAAGCATGCCACCTGGGGACCATCCACCCTCTCTGGGGTGGGGCGGGACCCACGCAGCCTGCAGACACAGTGGACCCAAGGGGTGGGGCGTCAATACCCCAGGGGCCACCCCGTTCATGGAAGATGGGAGTAGACGGATAAACATCGTTCCGAGGGACAGTGCTGAGGTGCATATTCTGCAGGGTCTTCAGAGGTCCCAGAGGGACTGACCTCCCACTGCCCATCGTGGTGACCAGCTCAATAATCCTGCCCCCTCCCCTTAGCTTTTCCTCTTTCTTTCTCTCGCTCCTTCCACTCCCTCCCTCGCATTTCTTGGGGTTGCCTCACAGGTAGACCCGTCTCCACATTAAACTTGGAGTTTAACTTGTACCAAGTCTAGTCTCAGGCTCTGCTTTCAGGGAACCCAGGTGAAAGCCAGTGCCCGTGGTTGCATAATGGAGAAGGGGTCCTTCCTCGCGGCCAAGGTCATGCTCGCTGCCACCTGCCTGTGCAGTATAATTTCTCCCCTTTTCCGGAGAATGCTCCACAGTCCGGTCACCGGTAGCTCCTCCAAGCTCACTTATTCTCTCTCTCTTACCATTTATGTTTAAACAGACTCAAGTGTCTCCCATCCGAAGGAAAAATTAAACGTCCTTCAACCCCAATTCCCTCTGGCTTCCAGGACCCATCTTGCCCCACCTCTCAGACCCCCCCCCTCTGTCTCTCCCCCATGTCCCATCCATCACCAAGTCCTCTAGATTTTACCTCCTAAATCTTTATGGATCAGCCTATTTGTACCTATCTCGTCACCACTCCTCCCTCGTTCCGGGCACCTTCACTCAAAGTAACATCCAAACTAGGGTTACCAGATAAAATGCAAGATGCCCAATTAACTTTGAGTTTCAGAGAAACAATGATTCTTAAAGTATAAGTATATCCCAAATATTGCATGGGACATCCTTACGCTGCACAATTTTTCATTGCTTCCTTGAAATTCAAGTGTATTTTTTAATGTTCCTGTCTAGTTAAAATTCTATGAAATTCACAAAGTATTTCAAGGATCATCTTGTATATTTATCTGCCAAATCTGGTAAGCCTTACCCTTACCGATCTCCATGCAACCCCACACTGTGGCCGGATGATCTGGTTCAAACAAAATTTGCTGCGTAGTCAGAAAAGTTAAGTATATGTATTGTAATCACTAGATCTACCACTTTTTAAAAAAAAGTATATGTAATGTACAACAAGGTGACTATAGTCAATAACACTGTATTGTATATTTGAAGGTTACCAGGGGAGTACATTTAGAAAATTCTCATCACTAGAAACAAAGTGTGTAACTATATATGGTGATGGATGTTAACTAGATTTATTGTGGTGATTACTTCCCAATATATACAAATATTGAATCAACACGTTGTACGCCTGAAACTAATGTTCCATATCAATCATGTTTCAATTTTTAAAAATAACGTTTAGGGGTGCCTGGGAGAATCAGTTGGTTAAACATCCACTTTCGGCTCAGGTCATGATGTCACAGTTCGTGGGTTCGAGCCCCACGTCGGGCTCTGTGCTGACAGCTCAGAGCCTGGAGCCTGCTTTGGATTCTGTGTCTCCCTCTGTCTCTGCCCCTCCTCCACTTGTGCTCTGTTTATCGCTCTCTCAAAAATAAATAAACATTGAAAAAGTTTTTAATATCATTTAAAATAAAATTTTTCTTTTTCAGAAAAAAAAAGTGTTAAGTACAGAAAATTCTATTAATGGCAACAATTTAAATTAGCTCATATTATATTGAGTGTCCACTGTGTGCCAGAAAATGCCTGGAAACGAAATGTTCCATTTAACCAAATACTCTGATCAGTCAAGTTTTCATCTATAATGTACATCACACTTGGCATCAGTATTTGCAAGATTATAATATAACAACATAAGCAACACTAAGACTGAATTCAGCACTTTGAGACCATATGATGCTTCAGAGCCACCACCATAAAATACCTAAGGAGGATATGGACCTTAACCTAGGACCCGGAAAGCACACGGGACTGAGTGCCAGGGACACAGGGGTCTGGGCCTGGTCTCATTCATACCACGTTGTTGGATTTGGGCAAATCATTTTACTTCTGTCTGCCGCATCTTCCCCATCTATAAAGTGGGGGACCACACTAAATGATCTCTAAAAGCTCTTCTGGCTTGATTCAATCACCTTATAGCATGATAGACTGGAGAAGGGCTACCTAATGGTGTTTCGTCTGAGAAAATGCTGAGTATACTCGTTTTTACTATACTTCTGTAAAAATGAAAATCTTCATAACTTCGTATCTTTGAGGCGAAAAGATTTATCATCACTGGACCAGAGAAAATGCAGTCAATTTATTATGATTCTGGGAGAGTGGAAAATGGATTAAGAGATTTGTGTAGGGTCTCCAGAAATCCAAGGACAGAGCAGACATGAGATCCCATTAACTCCAAGAGCAGGAGTCTGTAAAGAAAATCTTCAGGATCTACTGAGGCCAACATCTATGAAATGGGATGCTGAAGTCTGAAGACAGTTCCCAGAGCATTTAGGCGGGGCACCTTCCTCCCAGTTCAGGGAAATCCAGGTGGACCCAGTTCCTCAAAGGCATGCTGATAGCAAAATAATACAATGTGTTTTCAAGTGGTAGCTTCCGCGTCTCTTAGAAATCTAAAACACGAGAATCTTGACAGATTCTTTGTTGGAATTAGTTTGTATTATCTCAAGGAGCTTTGTGAAAACCTGGGAAAGTTGTTTAGAATCTACCCGGCCTTCCTAAGGTAAAAGAAAAAAAAAACAACATACGATGAGATAAAGTAAAAAAACAAAACAAAACACTTTCAATGAATAAATTAAATAGAATACAGAAAAACAGTCAGATAATCCAAAGGAGAGCAGAAAGAGGGAAAGAGGCACTAATAACATAGGGAACTAATGGAAATCAAATTATAAAATGGAAGTTCTAATCCAAGCATATCAATAATTACATTAAATGCAAATGATCTAAACATACCCATTAAAAATCAGAGAGTATCAGAATGAATAAAAAACCTAATAAGACTCAACAATATGTTGTCTATAAAAAAATCCCACTTTGTAAGAGATAGTTAATAATAAAAGGATGGAAAAAGATGTACTTTGCAAACAGTAATCAAAAGAAAGCTACAGGGCTATTTTAATAACAGGCAAGATGGATTTCAGAGTAAGGAAAATTACCACGGATATAAAAGGACATTTTATACTGATAAAATGGTCAATTCACCATGAAGACATAACACTCCTAAATGTGTATGCAACTAACAGCAAAGCTTTAAAATACGTGAAGCAAAAACTGATAGAACTGAATAAAGAAATAGACAATTACAGGTGGAGATTTCAAAACTCCATTCAGCAGTTGATAGAAAAAAAGTATACAGTTCAATAAAGATATAGAATTGAACAACATCACTAACAAACTAGATCTACTTAACATTTATAGAACCCACCCATGGACAGCCAAATACACATTCTTTTCAAGTGCACATAGAACATTCACCAATATAGACTATATCCTGGGTCATAAAACAAATGTTAACAAATTTAAAAAGTTGAAGTCATATGGGGAGCCTGGGTGCCTCAGTTGGTTGAGCATCTGACTCTTGATTTTGGCTCAGGTCATGATCCTAGGGTCGTGGGACTGAGCCCCACATTGGGCCCCACACTGAGTGTGGAGCCTGCTTAAGACTCTCTCTCTCTCCCTCTGCCCCTCTCCCCCACTTGCGCACACTCTCTCTCTCTCTCTCTTAAAATAAAATAAGGGGCGCCTGGGTGGCGCAGTTGGTTAAGCGTCCAACTTCAGCCGGGTCACGATCTCGCGGTCCGTGAGTTCGAGCCCCGCGTCGGGCTCTGGGCTGATGGCTCAGAGCCTGGAGCCTGTTTCCGATTCTGTGTCTCCCTCTCTCTCTGCCCCTCCCCCGTTCATGCTCTGTCTCTCTCTGTCCCAAAAATAAATAAACGTTGAAAAAAAAATTAAAAGTAAAATAAAATAATTTTTTGAAAAAGCTGAAGCCAGGGGCACCTGGTGGCTCAGTCTGTTGAGTGTCCAACTTCAGCTCAGGTCTTGATCTCACGGTTTGCGAGTTCGAGCCCCACATCGGGCTCTGTGCTGACAGCTCAGAGCCTGGAGCCTGCTTCTGATTCTGTGTCTCCCTCTCTCTCTGCCTCTCTCCCTCTCATGCTCTGTCTCTCTCTGTCTCAGAAATAAATATTTAAAAAAATTAAAAAAAAAAAGCGGAAGCCATACAAAATATGTTCTCTGACCATAATGAAATTAAATTAAAGTCAATAACAAAAAGGTAACTGGTAAATCTCCAAACACTGGAAATAAAACAACACACTTATAAATAATCTATGAGTCAAAGAAAAAAAAATCCCAAGAACATTTGCACTGAACAAAAATAAAATTACAAGTCAAAATTTGTGAATTGTAGCTAAAGCAGGGCTTAGAGGGAAGTTTATAACTTTCAAATGTTTACATCAGAAGAAAAGAAGGGTCTCAAAACATCAATTCAAGTCCCATCTTGAGAAACTAAAAGACTTGGGGGAGAGGGAGAGGGCAAAATAAACTCAAAGCAAGCAGAAGGAAGGAATTAAGAAAATGGTAGAAAGCAATGAAATTGAAAACAGAAAAAGCAATAGAAAAAACTCAATAAAACAAAAAAAGTTGATTATTTGAAAAGATCAATAGAATTGATAAACCACTAACTAAATTGACAATGAAAAAAGGAAAGGACACAAATTATCAACATTAGTAATGAGAGGTATGTCACTACAGATTCTCACATTAGAAGGATAATGACAATGTTACCAATTCTACACACATTAAATTCAACAAGGTAGATTAAATGGTTCCTCAAAAGACACAACTACCAAAACTCACTCAAGAAGAAACAGATTATAAGAAGGAGGAAGAGGAGGAGGGCCTGAGCGCCTCAGTCGGTTGAGCATCTGACGTCAGGTCATGATCTCACAGTCTGTGAGCTCGAGCCCCACATCGGGCTCTGTGCTGACGGCTCAGAGCCTGGAGCCTGTTTCAGATTCTGTGCCTCCCTCTCTCTCTGCCCCTCCCCTGCTCATGCTCTGTCTCTCTCTGTCTCAAAAATAAATAAAAACATTTAAAAAAAAAAAAAAGGAGGAAGAGGAGGAGAAACAGATTACCCAAAAAGTTCTGTATCTATTTTATTTTTTTATTTTATTTATTTATTTTTTTAAGTAGCTGAGCCCAACACAGGGCTTGAACTCAGACCTTGAGATCAAGACCTGAGCTGAGATCAAAAGTCAGACGCTTAACCGACTGAGCCACCCAGGCACCCCTGTATCTATTGATAAAAATTGAATTTATAATTTAAAATTTTCCAAAAAAGAAATCTCCCAGCCCAGATAGCTTCACTAGCAAATGTAACCAAGCATTTAAAGAAGAAAAAACACCAATCTCTTCCAGAATATAAAGGAAACACTTCCCAACCTATTTCAAGGCCAGCATTACCTTGAAAGCAAGACCAGATATAGATAGTGCAAGAAAAGAAAACTACAGACCAATATCCCTCATGAACACATATTTTAAAAATCCTCAACAAAATACTTGCAGATAGAATTAACAATAAATAAGGTAAATAATATACCATGACTAAGTGAGGTTTATCCTAGGAATGCAAGATTGGTTCGGCATTTGAAAATCGATCAGTATAATCCACCATATAAACAGACTAAAGAAGAAAAATCACATGATCATATTAATTGAAACAGAAAAAAATTTTGACGAACTTCAACATTAATTCATAGTAAAAAAACCTCTCAGCAAATTAGGAATAGAGTGGAATTTTCTTAGTCTGATAAGGGATGTCTACAGAAACCTTATAACTAACATCGAACCTAATAATGAAGAACAGAATGCTTTTTTCTAAAATCAAGAGCAAGGCAAGGATGTCGACTCTCCTCACTCTTATTCAACATCATGCAGGAAGTCCTAGCCTGTGCAACGAAGCAAGAAAAAGAGATAAGAGGCATACAGATGGGAAAGGGGGAAATAAAATGGTCCCCACTTGCAGACAACAGGATTGTCTTTGTAGAAAATATGGAAAATACCCCAAATCTCCTAGAACTAATAAATGAATTAATCAAGGTTGTAGAACATAAGGCCAATACACAAAAATCAATTATATATTTTTTTTACTAGAAATGAACACCTGGAGACCAAAATTTTAGAAAACAGTATCATTTACAATAATTCCCTACAATGAAATACTTGGGTATTGATACAACAAAACACGTGCAGGATCTCTGTACACTGAAAGTTACAAATGACAATGAAAGACAGCGAAGAAAACCTAAATAAATGGAGTGACATACCATGTTCATGAATCAGAAGACTCAATATAGTTAAATGTCAATTCTCTCCTATCAAAATCCTAGTAAGATTTTTTGGTAAACATAAGCAAGCTGATTCTAAAATTTATATGGAAAGACAATGGAACTAGAATAGCCAAAACAATTTTGAAAAAGAAAAAGTCAGATGGATCATACCACCCAATTTTACGATTTAATAAAGATGCAATAATAAAGGCAGGGGTGGTTATTAGCAAGAGATAGACACCTAGGGAAATGGAAGAAAATAGCTCAGAAACAGGCCCACATAAATATGGTTAATTGATTTTTTTTAATGTTTATTTGTTTTTGAGAGGCAGAGAGACAGCACTAGCAGCAAAGGGGCAGAAAGAGAGTGGGAGACACAGAATCTGAAGCAGGTTCCAGGCTCTGAGCTGTCAGCACAGAGCCTGATGTGGGGCTCAAACCCGCAAACCCATGAGATCATGACCTGAGCCGAAGTCGGACACTTAACCGACTGAGCCACCCAGGCACCCCTGGTCAGTTGGGATCCAGCCCCACGTCGGGCTCTGCACTGGGTGTGGAGCCTGTTGAGGATTCTCTCTCTCCCTCTCTCTCTCTCTCTGCCTCCCCTCAAAAAAAATACCTGATGCAGATGAGGATCTGGAGCCACTGGAATTGGCCACTGGAATCTCCTACATTGCTGGTGGAAATGCAAATTATATAGCCACTCTGGAAAACAGGTTAGCAGTTTCTCATAAAGTTAAATATACACGTATCATAAAACCCAGCGATCGCACTCTTGGATACTTATTCTGGAGAAATGAAAACTCTTAGCGCACGTGCACGCACACACACACACACACACACACACAGTAGATGAATGTTTATAGTAGCTATATTCCTAATCATCGAAAATTGGGAAAACCCCAAATGCTCGCCAGTAAGTAAAGGGTTAAACAAAAAAATTGTGGGGCATCCATCCAATGAAATACTACTCAACAACAAAAAGGGACTGAGATAAATCCCAAAGGCATTATGCCAGGTGATGGAGTAAGATTCCATCTCCATAACATTCTGGAAAAAGCAACACTGTAACAATGGAGAAGAGATCAGTGGTTGTCGGGGGTCAGGGATGGAGGGAAGGATATTATACACGGTCTGCACAAGGGAGTTTGGGGGCTAATGGAATTGTTCAGTATCCTGATTGTGGTAATGATCACATGAATCTATGCATGTGTTAAAAACACATAGAACTGTATACCACCCCCCTCCCCAATAAAGTCCAGTTTGCTGTACTTTAATTAAAAAAATTTTTTTCTTAATCCGACTATGTCATTCTCCTGCTGAAAATCTTTAAAGGCTTCCCAGTGGGCTCCAACAAAAGCCAAACTCCTCACCAGGCAGGGCCTCCAGCCCTCATTTCCCACCAGCAATCCAGCCTTCTACACAGGAGCCTTTTCTCAGTTCTTTGAAAAGTGCCAAGCTCTCTCCTGCCTCAGGGCCTTTGCCTACAAGCTGGGGCTCCTTACCTGAGGCTTCCTCCCGTTGGCCTGCAGCCAGCAGGAGTGAGTTGCGGGGAGGGAGTGCATGAAGAGGGGCTCTCTAACCTCCCTCCGTGGGCCCCCTCCCCAGCCCAAGGGCAGCTAGCTGGCCCCCAGCCTACCCCCTCACTCTTCCCCTGCTCCAACTGCCCTGAACTTGCCAAGGTCCCCAAGGACCAGGAGTTAAAGACGCAGACGGTAAAGTAGATCTCAGGACACAGCCCTCACCGGTGGTCTTCAAATTTGGGCACCTCAGAAACACGGGCGAGCTGGGAGGGTGGCTGTGCAATGCAGATATGGGTCACCACCCCAGGGCTGGGGACCCAGAGGCCAGCTCATCCCCGCTCCCCCAGCCCAGCCCTCCTCCCCAGATGGTGGCTTGGCTGCGTGGGAAGTACAAGGCCGAGCACCCTCTTTAGAGGCAATCGGGAAACCTTTTCATTTTATCCCTTTGAGAGGAAAACGGAAAACAAGGCTGATTTCTCTCCACATAATACTCGGGAACACGGCAGGCTTGTGCGCACCAGGCAACCTGCCTCCTGCGCCCTTCTGGGCCTGGGTGCCCCGCCGCCCCCGCGAGCCCTCGGTCCAAATCTGGGCGCCCGGGAGCCAGGCTGGAGACGGCGGGCTTGGATGGCACCCAGGCGGCGGGCTTTTGGGAGGCAGGGCGCCCTGACTGAAGGTTGGGGTAAAGGGGCTGAGAGCCCGCAGGGACACCTTCCCTCAAGGCGACACCTCCCCATTCTGACTGCCTGTCACCCCCTCTTCAGCGTTAAAGAGCCATTCACAGCCCCCACAGGATCTCCCACTGTGGCAGAAATCACACACACATACACACACACACACACACACACACCTCGTCCATGGGCAAACCGTGCCTTCCTCCAGGCCCCACTCAAGGCTTCAGACCCCAGGGTGTACAGCCAGGGTGCAGGGATGTCTGGGGTGGGAATGAACGGGAGGGAAAGGCCTCAGTGGAAGATTCTCCCCAGACCATGGGCTGCTTCCCCAAAGCCCCAGAAGCTTCCTGGAAGGCTCAGAGGAGCCAGTCATCCCAAAGAGCGTCAAGGCACTGAAGGACAGAAAATGTGCCGGGTGGGAGGCTTGAGCTACCTGAGGCCTGAGGAAGACAGACCATCCTGGACTCAACCCTGGGTCTATGCTTCCAGTTGGTTCTACCCTCAAAACATACCCAGACTCCCAGCCCTTCTCTTACCTCCGTTGTCCTTACCCTGGTTCAAGACCCCATCACCTCCTACTTGGATAGCTGATGTAGCTTCCTCACTGACCCCTGCTGGCTTCTTCGTCTGCCCTCTGCACTCAATTTCCTTCCCCTCCAAAGCCACAGAAACCCTGATAAAACCTTGTCAGATCCTGTCACTCTCCTGCTCACAGTCCCAACAGACCAACCTTATTCCGACCTCAGGTCCTGGGCACTGGCTGTTCCCTCTGCCCTGATGCTCTTCCCAGATATCCACACGCTCCCTTGCTTGCTTCAGGGCTCTGCTCAGATGTCATTTTCTCCGAGAGGCCCTCCCTAACAGCCCCATATGAAAAGCAGCACCTCCTGTCCTGTTACTGGGCACCCACTGACCCCCTCTCTGTCCACAGCGCTGACCCTCATCTAAGCCGTGGCTTAACATCAACTCCGTGAGGACAAGATCTTTGCTGACCTCACTGTTGTGTCCCCACACATAGTAGGTGCTCAGACCGTATCTGTTAGAAGAATATGGGATCCCAGCTCAGGTTTCCCCCGCCCACATCTGGTCTCCCTCTAACCTTCCTCACCCGCAAGCCCCGCCCACCACCCACCACCCACCACCCACCACCCACCAAGGAGGGCCATTCGGTGTGGAAGGGGCGGGGGGAGCCAGAGCATGAGCCACTGCCCCCAGACACAAGCGTGGGATTTAAGCCAGGCATCAGGCCAGGCCCCTGTCCCCCAGAATCGTGCTCCTCATTTCCTGAGCAGTGTGCTTCACCCCCTCCTGGTCCCGCTCCACCTCGCCCCAGCCGCTCCTCTCCCCTGGGGCTGTCCCATGTGGGGGCCGCCTGGCACACTGCGGGTGAGACCAGAATTGTCAGGGCACCTACTGCTATGCCAGGGGCTCAAAGTTGTCTCAGCAGCGTCACAATACTCCGAGCACTTGGTCTCTGTGCCCATTTTAGAGGTGAGGAAACTGAGCCCCAAGAGTGACCGGCCCAAGAACGTTCAGAGAGTGAGATTCCTACCCATGAGGCCAGACGTGGGGACCTCTTTTCCTGGGGCCACACACCCAAGTTCCTGTCCACCTACGGCCCTTTTTTTTTTTAATTATTTTTAAAGTTTATTTATTATTGAGAGACAGAGAGAGACAGAGCACGAGCAGGGGAGGGGCAGAGAGAGAGGGAGACACAGAATCGGAAGCAGGCTCAGGGCTCCAAGCTGTCAGCATAGAGCCTGATGCGGGGTCAGAACTCACAAGCCGCGAGATCATGAGCTGAGCTGAAGTTGGACGTCCAACCGACTGAGCCACCCAGCCGCCCCCACGTAC
Source organism: Lynx rufus (assembly GCF_022079265.1). Classification (NCBI taxonomy): domain Eukaryota; kingdom Metazoa; phylum Chordata; class Mammalia; order Carnivora; family Felidae; genus Lynx; species Lynx rufus. The sequence goes on along the minus strand of NW_025814878.1, from coordinate 113,521,119 downwards.
GGCCCTTTCATGCTTTGGAAGTCAGGAACTGCCTGGGTACCACTATTGTTACCACTCCCCACTCACCCCTTCCTTCTCCCTATCCCCAGCCAGGCGGCCCCAACATCAGCACAGGGGCCGTGATTGTGAGGGAGAGGGAAGGAACTGTTGTCTGTTACGTTCCTGCCATAGGCTGCTTATCCCGCCACGCATTTTACATGCATCACCTCTGTGAGCCTCACTGTGACCCCATTACACAGATGAGTGGACTGAGGCCAAAGAGGTTAAGCTAACACGTCTCCCACTGCTCAGCTAATAAGTGGCAGAAATGGGCTCCTGGACTGGCCCCAATATCCTGAGATGGTCTGCCAAGTCCCCGAGGCTTTCCTGTACTTCTTCCAGAAAACTCCAGTGCCCCCTGCCCTGGGAAAATGTCCCCATCAGCCCCTCCATGAGCGGGAGAGGGTGAGCAGAGGCAGGCCAGGCCCTGCGGAGACAGGGCGGCGGGGGCGGCTGCTGTGTTTATTAATTTTCTGCCTCGGTGGGTCTGCAGCCCCAGTCAGAGCCTGCACAGTTGCCATTCAGTCTATTAAATAATTCTATCTGGGAAGAATCTGGCATCCGAGGGACCGTGCTGATGGGCCTCTAAAATTTAATTGCTGCATTAAACGAGATCAGAAATGAGGAGGTGAGCAGGGCGAGGCCAGATGAAAAGGATGGCCGTGTTTCGGGACGTGAGGGGGACATAGCAGACACATTTCTGTCAGCTCCTGTCAGCCTGGCGTCGCACACCTCCCGTACCGGACTGCAAGAAGGGGAGAGCGCCCGGGCCCGAGCCCCTTAAAACCTCCCATCGCCTGGCCAAGAGTTGGCTCCCTTGAGGCCTGCCATCTTGCTCCTCCTTCCCCACCCCGTGGGCTCCTCCAGGCCACTCATACCAGTCTAGACACCTTTTCCTGAATGTTCCCTGCACAGTCCCACTTCCTAGCCTTTGCTCAAATCCCTTAACTTAAGGTACTGTTCTCCTTGCACCAAGCAAACTCTCCCCACCCACCCATCCAAAGCCCTCCTCGACCTCCAGGAAGAGCCCATGGCCCTACCGTCTGTGGGGTGAGACCCCTGGAGGGCAAGACGGAGTTCCCTATGGTTCTGATAATATTCTGATGTCTTAAAAGCTCTTTTTCTGAAATTTTTTTTCTCCCCCTGCATTTCTCTTTCCCCCTTTCTCTCTGCTAAGTAAGTGGCCGGCTCTGGGCCTCCCTCCTCTGGAAGGCAGGGTCTACTGAGGGCCAGAAACAGGGCCCTCCCTCTGTGGCCCCTTGCCCTGGTGTTTTCCTTTCACATTATTTAGACCCAGAACCTTCTGCCTTCTAGCTGGCTTGCCCCCAGAGCAAGTTTTAGGTCTTCCCACATGCCAGAAACTCCTGCTACCCGCCCCCCATACCAAGGCTCCGCTATCTACGCAGCTGCTCTTTCCCCTCTGTCCATTGTCCCATTGAAGGCCCCAAGCTTCTGTGCTTAAAAATGAAGTCACCCCGGGGGCACCTGGGTGGCTCAGTCAGTTAAGCATCCGACTCCGGCTCAGGTCATGATCTCATGGTTTGTGAGTTCGAACCCTGCGTCGGGCTCTATGCTGACAGCTCAGAGCCTGGAGCCTGCTTTGGATTCTGTATCTCCCTCTCTCTCTGCCCCTCCCTTGCTCATGTTCTATCTCTGTCTCTCTCTCTCTCTCAAAAATAAGTAAAACATTCAAAAAAAAAAAAAACTTAAAAGAAAATGATGTCACCCATTTCTCAGGAAATCATCTCTGAAAAGCAAGCACAAATCCCAAGCTTTGTGCTGCCTGATTCCACATATTTTGAGTTCCTACTGTGTGCCAGGCATGGGGCTAGGTAGGGGCAAGGGACGCAGCAGTGGACATGGCAGATGAGGTCCCCATCCTGTGGAGGGACAAAATGCTCAATGAAACAAGTAAGTAAACAAGACAATTGTAGAAAACATGACATATACTAAGAAGAAAAAAGAATCCAAGTGATAGAATGGGTGGTAGCGGGGGTGAGGGGGTTGGGAGGGGGAGGCTGTCTGGGGAGGTGACCCCTGAGCTGAGATCTGAGACTGAGAAGCAGCCTACTGTGCAAAGCTTTGCTGGAAGGAACTCCCAGGTAGCAGACATAGTAAGTGCAAAGGTCCTGAGGTAGGAGTGTGCTGGGGTGGGGGTGGGGTTGGAGGGGCAGACCTAAGACCGGGGCTGCTGAAAGGGAGAGAAGAAGTGAGTGATAAGAGATGAGGCTGGCATTTTAATCCCAAACCTTCACTCTATCAAGGCCATCTCTCAGGGCTGTTTGGAGAGGGGGGCTTGAGTCTTGCTGGTCAGGGCAGATGAGTACTTTCTGTGTAGAGGTCAGAGAGTCGGTAGGGCAGACACGCATGATAGAAATGAAGCCAATGGGCATCTTTGTGGCCCCAGAAATAGCCTTAAAGCCTGGCAGTCACCACAAGAGAGTTCTAGAAGGGAAGGCAGTTCAGGGCCCAGGGTAGCCACAGGCTCTGGGCTTCTTTGTCAGACTACAGAGCAGGATCAAGGATAGAGACCAGCTCCCATCTACCGGTCCCTCTGTCCCCAGCAGAAGACATCATCATCTTTGTGTACTTTTCTCCCACGTGTGTCCTCATCTGCCTCATTATTTCTGGTACACGTGGCCCCCTGCATCAGATGTCGGCCTTCTCTGAAGGTGACTGAACTTCCCCCTCGCCACCCCTGCCCCTCCTCCAGACTTCCCTTCTAGGGAAGAACCAGCCAGAATGCTCCCATTGCCCCCTGTTTATCCCTGCACCCACAGCGCACAGGGCAAGCTCCTCCCCAGCCGCCGGCCATGGACCTGGGGGTCCTGGTCAGGTGTCCACCATGGGTGTTGTTGCTAGGAGCTGAGGTCCAGGCTCACCGAGGCTGTGGCCTCTGTATAAGAGGCAGGTTGTAAATCCAAATCCCAACCCCCTGACCCCAGCTTGCTTGGAAAGGGCCTGGGGGTGGCAACCTAGGTCACTCTCCTGTGGTGACATCCCAGCATTTTCACCGGCAGAGCTCTTTCCTTGAATGAAATCGAAGTAGAATTACAATGGGCAAAACAGATAAAAGTCGTATTTTGCATCTGATATGCTCACATGCATGTCATATTCTTGTTATAATAAGAGAGAACAATTATAACACGATTAGATAAGATGAGAACAGGTTGCTTTGTTGAATATAAAATAAAAATAAGGGCTTATGGGTGATGGTTTCTGTCCTCGCCTCCAACTTGTTTCCCATTTTGTTTGTGTTGTACGCGATTAGTTATTCGTACAGATAAGTAATTGCAAGTTTAAAGACGCTGCTTTGTTTCTTACATTATCTCTCCTTGCGATGCTCTTTAAATTTTTTTTTTTTCAACGTTTATTTATTTTTGGGACAGAGAGAGACGGAGCATGAACGGGGGAGGGGCAGAGAGAGAGGGAGACACAGAATCGGAAACAGGCTCCAGGCTCCGAGCCATCAGCCCAGAGCCTGATGCGGGGCTCGAACTCACGGACCGCGAGATGCGATGCTCTTTAATACAGATGCAGGAGAATCGCTAGCCCCGGGTCCACTCAAAGCAAACTTTCTGGTGATTTCGAACGGGTTAAAAGTTGTGTAGCGTAATTGCCAGACTCTCTTTGTTCTTCCATACTGTTTTATTGTAAAAACGGTATCAGAAATGAACTTGAGTCAAACATTCGGGGCCTCTGCAGTGCCTCCCGAGTGCCCAAAGGGTCTGCAAGACGTGGTGCTTTACCGCCGCATCTCGCTTAGCAATCCCTCTACCTCGTGCTGTGGGCCCTGCCCCCCAAACCCACTTCATTCCTTGTTTCCCATTCCTTGTTTCCCAAAGGCTCAGAGCTGGGAAAGACCCCAGGGCCATGTAGTATAAAGCCCATCTTATGCAGGAATTCCTCCATAGCCCCCCAACAGCATTCCTCCAGCCTCTGCTTGAATGCCCAAAGTGATGGAGAACTCACCCCTTTATGAAGCTGCCCGGTCTGGTCCTTTATGGGGCAGCTCTACTTATTAAACCTCTCCTCCTCTCTGAGCCTCTTTCCTTATCTGTAGGATGGACATAATAATATTTATCAGGCCGGACTTCGGTGAAGACCAAATAAGATGACACAGAGCTGACATACTGAATGTGCAACAAGGCTTAGTCTCCTGTGTCCTCTGCCGCCAGCGCACTCCATTTTAGAGGGACAGACAGCCTCATGTCTCCTGGGGTAAGTACACAGTGTGGAATGTGCTTTGCAGGGTGGACAGGGAGTGTGCATTCCCCTGGGACATCCCTAAGGGAGGTCTGCCTGGAGAGGCTGTCCGCAGCAGCAGCAGCAGCAAAGAGGACTGCTGTGCCCCCCCAACCCCTCCCCCCACAACCCCGTGAGCGTCACCAACTCCACCCCAGCCCGGGCCCCCTCCTCCCACCGGCCTCAGAGCCTCATCTATCTTCCCTCCTGTCACCTGAGCTGGAAACTCGTGGGGAGGCAAGGGGATTAAATCCCAGGGCCAGCCGCGCCCCCGCCAAGGAGCTGGCACTTCATTACCCGCCTGCCTGGCTGTCTGCGGCCATCGATCGGCCCTGGCCTGAGTGACCTCTGATTGATGGGCAGCATGTTATTTACTGGCTTCTGTCCCGACCCAGCTGGGAAGAGGGGAGAGGGGTCTGCTCAGAGCTTCTGTGTTCCTGAGGCAGAAAGAACCGGACACCAGCAAGACTTGGGGTGGGAGGGAACGGAGAGCAGGTGGCTGGGAATGCTCCCCTGGGAGTCAAGGCTCCCGGCCCAGCACAGCAGTGTGATCTTGGCTGACATCTCTGGCCTCCCCTGTCCCTGAGCCTCAGTGTCCTCTATAAAAGGATTGGGTGCAGGGGCGCCTAGGTGGCTCAGTCGGTTAAGCTGCCAACTTCAGCTCAGGTCGTGATCTCTCGGTCTGTGAGTTCAAGCCCCACATTGGGCTCTGTGCTGACAGCTCAGAGCCTGGAGCCTGCTTTGGATTCTGTGTCTCCTTCGCTCTCTGACCCTCCCTCGCTCATGCTCTGTCCTTCTCCCTCTCAAAAATAAATAAACATTAAAAAAGGATCGGTGCGGCAGGCAAGGCTCACAAACCGTAGCAGCCCTCAGGGCAGCAGGTAATGAAGAAGACAAAGGGGCGAGTTGGGGCTGGCGCCCTGTCCAAAGGGGACACCTTGCTCCCTCCATCTTGCCCCACGCCTCATCTCCCCCACCCACTTCTGACTCAGCTGCAGCTGGGGAAGCTTCCGTGCCCTCTGCAGGTAAGCGCTGGCCCACCTTTTCTCTCCTCTTTCCTGCCACGGGCCTTCTTTCCAACCCAGCCCCTGTGCCCAGCAGCCGGAAACTGCAAGGAAGTTCGGCTTCTTGGAGGAGATTATATTTGAGAAGGGCTTTGACAGAGCAGAGGACCTGGGGACACGGGTATAGGATTGCTGGAGGATATCACCCCCTGCCCCCATGGCTCCAGCCCCCTTGGCTGGTCAACCTGGTGCGGACCACATGATCTCATGCCTGCCCTGAGTGGAACAGAGCAGGCACCTGACTAGGGGCAACTAATCACTAGTGACAGAGGCTGCCTTGACCTGTGGCTTGTGCTGGAATCTGCTCAGGATCTTGACCAAAATGCAGCAGACAGGGCAGTTATGAGTGCAGGAGTGGCGGGGGAAGTACAAGGAGAGGCCACGAGGGGCCGCATGGAATCAAGCCATGATGCAGCACATTCTGGGAGTAATGGGTGAGCAGGGAGCCAGCCGGCGGCACAAGGAGTGCACCATGCATGGGCGGGAGTGCCCAGCCAGGACAGGCGACACTCATCGAGTGTCCCTCCTCCCCATCATCTCGTGCGAGAACAGAGCACGGTGTGTGGGCACACGTATATACTTCTGCACACAAATGTGCACACAAATGTCCCTGCCAGGTTCAGAGATGTAGAGGATTAGAATATCAAACGGGGTAAGAGGCCAGAAGAGTGAGCTGGGGCCAGACGATGGGGACCCAGAGCATCAGGAAGTCCCGTGAGCCTGTAGACGTTTGTCCTAGACGGCCGCCCAGTGGGGTGGGGAGGGAGCTAGAGACAGCGATGGGATGGGGGATGGGGGATGGGGGATGGGGGTGCGGCTGTGGGAGAGTTGGGACCAGCTGGCCACCCTGGGAAGACATTGCCAAGGCAGAAGCTTCGCATTGGTTGTAGGGACAGAGAGAAGGGGGCTGTTTCCAGTTTGGACAACCAAGAGAACCGCAGGGCTGTTGACCCGGGGAGAGGGCTTGTCTTGGTTGGCTGGATTTGGGGGCCTGTGGTTTTAAGGTGACACCAGCCCAGGCAACTGGAATCGCTGATCAGAAGAGAGCCCAGGAGAGAAGTCAGTGGTTCAAAACAATTTCGGAGGCGTCAGGATGCAGGGGCCTCGAGGGAGAAGAGTTCTTTCTCCAGGAGTAGATATTTGTGCCCATGGAGGGCTGGGTGCCCACTCACGGTCCACTCTGGACCCAATTCCAGTGTTTGGGGGTTTCCCCCATACCAAGCATTCTGTGACGCCAGCTGGGGGGTCCTGTGAAGTCAATCAATTGTGACACTGTCTACCTGGAGATAGCGTCAGATGCCACCGGTTAGGGGCTGGGTCCCACACGACTGTCCCCACTTCAGCCGCCAGTCCGGAGCCCAGGCTGTCACCTGATGGATTGGTCATAAATCGGAGGTTCCCACAACCCCCCTCCTTGGGTTCAATGAATTTGCTCGCAGAGTTCAGAGAAACATTTCCTTATTAGATCACCAGTTTATTATAAAAGGACATAACTCAGCAACAGGCAGGTGGAAGAGAGGTAGGGGGAGGGGTGCAGAGCACCCGTGCCCTCTTTGAATCGCCACGTGGTCACCAATCTGGAAGCTCCCCGAACCCCCGTCCTTTTGGGCTTTTGTGGAGACCTGCTCACGCAGATGTGACGATTAAATCACAGGCCACTGGCAACTGATTCACCCTCCCCGCCCCCCTCCCTGAAGGTCTGCGGGAAGGACTGAATCCCTGTAATCCCCCCGTGGCTGGTTCTCCAGGCAACCAGCCCCCAGGCTTACAAAAGTTGCCTCTTTCGCGTAACAAAAGACACCCTGCCGCCTTGTCACTTAGGAAATTCCAAGAGTTTCAGGAGCTCTGGGCCAGAAATGGGAAGAACACCAGTAAAACAAACCCTCTCAACCTCCCTCGCAGCTAGTGGTGAGCACGTGACATCCCTGGGCGGCTTGGGCTGGTGCGGACTCTCCTCTCCAGACTTCTCGGTGTATGAGAAAAATTAAAAGGTCGCGGTCATTCAAGTCTTCCTTGCTTGCTGCTGCAGCTGCACGTGTTCCTGACAATTTCAGGGGTCAAGGGCGGTGCCTGGGACGTCAGACAGCAGGAGGGTGGAGGGGGGGAGCAAAGCCACTGGAGGTGTGGGGGGCCAGCAAGGTGGGTAGAGCCCCAGGGGAGCACCCCCTGGAGAAGTCGGGGGAGGCAGAGTAAGTAACAGCACTGCACAGAGGCCTAGGGGGGTACAGACTGTGCAAGAGGAGGTCCCCAGGGCCAGAGGTCCGTGGTCACCCTGACTCTGAGCTCCTGGAGGAGGGGCTGAAGGCAGCTGCACAGGAGGGGAGGAGGGTGGAGTCCTGGCTCCCCAGGGCAAGGGGGCGGGGGAGACTGGAGAGGGAGAGAGTGTGAATATTTAACAAGAAGCTTCACAGAATTTCTGCCTGTTGCCGCCCCCACCCTGGGGCAGCTTGGGTGCCCTTTTTGACCTCTTGCTAGTAACGGGGCCAGCCCCACTGCAAAAAGCAAGACGCCCTGTTACGGTGCTAGGGCCACGGGCTGTGGGTTGGAGGGACTTGGAGGGCACAGGCCTGCCCACCTCCTGCCCCAGCTGGAGACCGAGGCCCAGAGGACTGTGGGTGATTAAAAGGCCTGGCTCCTCCCCTTGGGCAAGAGCTTCTCCTCGTCCCTGCTCCCTCAGGCTGGCTAAACCATGGAAACTGATAAAGCCCCTGGGAAGGAGGCCTTGAGAGGAGGAGGCAGGCCCTGTGCTCACCCCGGCTTGGAGGTTGGGGGCCAGGGTGGACAGGACACGGTTTTGGTGAATGATCCAATTCTGGCCGTGTGTCCACAGGCCTCTCTGCTGGGGGTGGGGGAATCTGCCTACACCGGGTATGTGTAGACAGGGTGCCCTCAGAGGGAAGAGTACGCAAAAGCCTGAGTGTTTTTGTCTGGGGTAAACGGCTCAAATCGTTGTTCAGATGTTTTGGTCTCAATTAACCTTTCACATGGTTTTCTGGGATCTGCCTGCTGTTTGTTGGAGATTCCTCATGTCAGCAAGCCCTCTTGGTCCACTATAGATCCCAACAGTTAAAAACCAGAAATAGACAAGAGCCCTTAAATCATGCCCTAACTAAAGCCCTTTGTGTTTCTTTCGCATCCCACTTTCTTGAGGCATTGATAAAGATGTTTTGTAATGACTGGAACTTTCCAATAGCCAGGCCAGGAAAAGCCCATATAGCAACCGAAGGCCCAGAAGACCTCAGCCCACACGTCCCTTCCCCTGCCCAGGATCGCGCACTGAGCACAGACCGACCCCATCCATGATCGCACACGCGCACACACACACACACACACCCGCCTCCTCTCTTGCACGTACCCCCCTCTGAACCTCTCCTATAAAACTCCAGGTGTCCATCTTGCAGGCAGATAGGTCAGATGTTAAGGCTTGAGCATGCCACCTACCCTGACTGCCGGCACCCAGAATACATCTCTCCCTTTCTCTCTTCCACAGCCCTGTCTCTCGAGTTACTGGCTTCTCTTGCGACAAACGAGTTTATCCGAGTTTGTTCGGCAACAGTGTCGGCACACCCAGCCAGAAGCTATTTTTTCGATTTGTCCAGACCTTTCGGGATTCCCTGCACAGGAGCCGCTGGCCGCGGCAGCTCAGCCGGGCTCACCTGTAGGTTTTCTAAGTCAGAAGCTGATAGGATCCATAACACTCATACCAGCCTCTGTTCTCGTAACCTGGACAATCTCCTGTCTGCCATATTTAGCTGAGTTTAAAGGTCACCGCCTCCTAGAAGCCCTCCTAACTTGCCCCTCTACCTTACAGCAGTCAGTCCATCTTCCTCCCACATCAGCCTTCGCCCCACTGGGTATAACGGTTTGCTTGTTCCCACCCCACATGTACTAGACCATTAGTTCTCAAACCTTTTGGTGTCGGAACCCCTTTACACTCTTAAAAATTATTTAGGACCCCAGAGAGCTTTGGTTTGATGTAGGTTTATCAATATTTTACCACATTTGAAATTAAAGCTGAGACAATTTTAAGTTTTCATTTATTAACTCACTTAAAGATGAAAATAAGAAACTCAGTACATGTTAATAACAGGAATACATTTTTGTGAAAGATGACTATTTGGGGAAACAAAAGAGAGAAGAGCAGAATTTTTCATATTTTTGCAAATCTCTTTAAACGTCTAGCTTAATAGAAGACAGCTGGATCCTCGCATGTGCTTCCATATTCTATCTCCTTCAATATGCTGCTTTGGTTGAAGTAGATGAAGAAAATCTGGCCTCGTTCAGATAGGGAGCCAGGAAAGGGAGAATTCCAGTAGCCTCTTCCGTTATTGTGGACATTCGTCTTTTTTTTTTTTTTCAACGTTTATTTATTTTTGGGACAGAGAGAGACAGAGCATGAACGGGGGAGGGGCAGAGAGAGAGGGAGACACAGAATCGGAAACAGGCTCCAGGCTCTGAGCCGTCAGCCCAGAGCCCGACGCGGGGCTCGAACTCACGGACCGCGAGATCGTGACCTGGCTGAAGTCGGACGCTTAACCGACTGCGCCACCCAGGCGCCCCAATTCGTCTTTGATATTACACCAAACCTCGACAGAGGTCATAGATTTTTTTTTTTAATTTTTTAAATGTTGTTTATTTTTGAGAGAGAGGGAGACACAGAATCCAAAGCAGGCTCCAGGCTCCAAGCTGTCGGCACATAGCCCGAGCTGGGGCTCGAACCCACGAACCGTGAGAGATCATGACCTGAGCCAAAGTTGGACACTTAACCAACTGAGCCACCCAGATGCCCCCTCTTTTTTCTTTGGGCTCCATGCCCAATGTGGAGCTTGAACTCATAACCCTGAGATCTAGAGTTTCATGTTCTACTGACTGAGCCAGCCAGGTGCCCCAATCTGCTGTAGATTCTTAAGGGTGAGTTCAAGTCTGGAATCTGAAACCTCACCAACAAACTTTTTGTATTCTGTTACATTAAAATCCATTGGTCTATCTTACACTTTGAACGGTCTTTTACCCGTGTAAGATTTTGTAACACCCTGTGTTGGCCATTCGGAAATAAAGTCTTTAAGTTATTAGGAAGCTGTCAAGCTCCTGGTCCCAGAGAAAATTGGTCCCAAATTCAAAGTTTTGCTTGAAAGCTCAAATGTTATCATTGGCAACAAATGCCGTTGTTTTCCTTGGAGCAACATGCTCCCTTCATTCATTTTCCAGAAAATGTACGTCAAATACCCGAGAAAAATAACTAGTTTGTCTACAGGTTGTTGTTGTTGTTGTTTCCAAGTAAAAACAGTGCCCCATGAAAAAATGGCTGCTTCCGCTTTCAACTCCAACAATCACGTAGCGCTATTCTTTGAGACAATGATTGCGCTTCGAGATGCAGCCGAAATGCCTTCTCTGTCCTTCCCACGTTAGCACACAGGATATTAAAAGGATGTGTACTCAAAGATACAGATTTAATAAAGTTAATGATTTTTATTGGCAAATCAAGGACTTTCAGTGCAGCTGGTGATGGAGTTCAGGGCAGGCCGCCCCCAAATATACCACTTTGACATACTGATTATTTTGAACTTACGGTTACTTGGGAAACACGCAAGAAGGATACTCTGACCCTACTTTGTCCCCCTTGAAAGCGGGAAATAAGTCCCCCATGTGAAAGGTACCCTCACTGTACCAGGAGGTAGAAACATCCTCATCCCCGGCGGTATGGAATTTGGGGCCAAGAAGGCTGGATAAACAAAACCTGCTACTTCGTCATTAATTTACTGCCAAGCCCCCAACTTCTTTGTCTTATCAATTCTTCACAAAGGTATTGTTTCTGTGCCTAAAAGTACGAAAGCTGTCCGCTTCGGTCACTTCTCTGAGTCTCATATTTTTATGAGCTCCCATATGTGAAATTAAATTTGTTTTTCTCCTGTTAATCTGTCTTCTGTCAATTTAATTTTTGGACCAGCTGAACCACCTGGAAGGGAAGAAGGGAAAAGTGTTCCTCTCCTTCCTGCAAGAAAAGAAAACCGTGGTCACTGTTTGCTTGGTACAGTTTGGTGCCAGCAGCCAGATTTGTATTGAGGCACTAGCATTTTTTATTTTCTTTCTTTCTTCTCTTTCTTTCTTTCTTTTTTTTTGAGAAGGAGAGGGGCAGAAGGAGGAAGAGAGAGAGAGAGAGAGAGAGAGAGAGAGAGAGCATCTTAAGCAGGTTCTACGCTCAGTGCAGAGCCCATGGTGGGGCTTGATCCCACAACCCTGGGATCATGACCAGACCTGGACTCAAGAGTCGGATGTGTAACCAAGGAGCCGCCCAGGTGCCTGTAGGCACCAGCATTTTTAGGCGCCACAGCTTGGGCACCATTAGTTGCCAATATTAGCACAATGAAAAAGGCAAATAGCGCCTTAGTATTCAAATGAAAATAGTTTTGACCTCGAGCCCCTCACCCCTGGAAGAGTCTTGGGACCAGACCTTGAGAACTGCGGTGTATGATCTTGTCCGTGGGTCCTTGGCACAGAGACAATGCCCAACAACCATGCACAGAGTAGGAGTCAACACTGTTGAGCACTCCCTGGGAACTTTCAAGGGACGGATTCATTACCCTCACATCCACCCTTGAGGGGGGTATTTTTATTATCACACCCATTCCACAGGTGAGGGGACCAAGGGACAGAACAGTGCCTCTCTCTACCTCCTCTCTATTAAAACCAGAATCAATTGGGGCGCGTGGGTGGCTCAGTTGGTTAAGTATCTGACTTCGGCTCAGGTCATGATCTCACGGTCCGTGAGTTCGAGGCCCACGCCAGGGTCTGCAGTGACAGCTGGAAACCTGGAGCCTGCTTCAGATTCTGGGTCTCCCTCTCTCTCTGCCCCTCCCCTACTCATGCTCTGTCTCTCTCCCTCTCTCAAAAATAAGTAAACATTAAAAAATTTTTTTAAAAAAAGAGAGAATCAGTCAACCTCCAGAAATGCGTCTGGGAAAGGATTACACCCTGTGTTTCTTAGCCCTTCAAATTCTTAGCTCTTCAAATTCTACAAAGTTCCATCAATACAGGGGCAGCTGGGTGGCTCAGTCGGTTAAACGTCTGACTCCTGATTTCCACTCAGGTCATGATCTCATGGTTCACACGTTCAAGCCCCAAGTCAGCCTCTGTACTGACAGCCTGCTTGGGATTCTCTCTCCCCACCCCCTCTGCTCCTCCCCTGCTCACACACCCTCTTCCAAAATAAACAAGCCAACTTAAAACAACATTCTCCATCGATACATGTGAGCCTCCCAGGTAGCCCTCAAGACAGCAACAGACCTCCTCGTCCCCACGCTCAAAAGACCTCAAAGGATTGAAGGGTGCCCGGGTCTCATGCCCAGGCCCGCTCCTCCTGGACATCAGAGCTGCCTGGACATCAGGTCGGCTGGAGGACAGCCCCGTGCTCTGGCAGCAGCCGTGCCCAGCCTGGCCCCGAGTGCCCGGTGACCACACGGCCCCAGTCCCTCTCCCAGAAATGCTTCCCCTGTGGGACAGGTCCGGCTCTGGTTGAGCTGTGACCTCCCTTCTCTGGACAGCGGGGTGCTGGCGGGGTGCAGCCTCACTGACCGCGTTTCCCTCTGGCTGGCCAGCGCTGAGCCCTCCGAGCTGTCGCCAAGGCGGCCCAGACCCAGCATGCCAATCACCTCCGTGAGGTGCCTAGCCGGCTGACAGAATCAGTTAACACACAGACGCCTCTCTGCTGTTTGCTGAGGCCCCCGGAGGCCCCGTGCTCATTTTCTCCCCCCACCAGCATCGCAGAAAAGTAAATACCTACCCGGAGACGCTTCAGTGGGTAAACAACCTAGAGTTTGCTCTCCAAATTGCCACCTGCCCCCACCTCCAAAGGCTGCCCTGAGGGCTGACAGGTTTCTCTGTAATTCATTGCCCTGGATTCCCCTGTCACCCACTGCCCACCCCCACCGGCACCGCATGCTGTCGCGGCAGGAGGGGCGGCGGGGAGGGCTCTGCGGTGGTAGGGCCTCCCTGAAGGGGCCGGTTGCTGCAGGAGCTCCCTGGAGCGCTAGAGGCAGAACCAGGACATCGCCAAGCTCAGAAGGAGTGGGCAGGTTTGAGGGGTGCAGAGTGGAGAGGACAGATGAGACCTGCAGCCATCCAGGACCAAGGACCCTCCGCCAAGCAGTGGCTCACACAGGAGCCGCCCCCCGATGTCGTAGCTCGCTGGATCTCGTCTTTCTCTCGTGGTGTGCCACCCAGGGTCACGTCCCCAAGGCTGCCCAGGTCCCTCTGCCCTGCTCTAAAACTGCCCCCAGCCCCTTGTCATCCTGGTGTCTTCAGATCTCTGTCCCTTCCCACCCTCATGTCCACACCCCTCCCTGTTCTTACCTCCTCATCCCATCCCGCCCTAAGGAGCCCCTGTGACTCCCCCTTTCCCCACCCTTGGGTCCCCCTGAGGTGTGTCAGTCAACAGAAGCCCCGGCAACTCAGGTCACCATGACAGCACTGAGTAAGGTCACGGAGGGCCAGGCCGGGAGGGGTCCCTGCCCTAGAGAGCCTAGGAGACAGACAGGAGGTCACACGTATCATGTCTCTGCGTCCCACGCACCCCCCTTTCCCACTTCACAGGTTCAGAAACCAGGTGGGTGAGGCTAAGGGCCTTGCCCAGGGTGACACAGCCGGCAAGGGACTGAGCTGGACCAGACTCCAGGCCTTGTCCTCGACTTTGGAAAGCATATAGCCGTCGAGCCGCAGGGCACTTTGGCCTGAAATCCAACCCTTGGAAGTGTCTGTTAACACCTCGGACGGACGCTCAGTTTCTTCATCTGCAAAATGGAAGCAAACAAGTTCCTGCCTCAGGAAACGTCAGGCGAACATCTGTCACCTGCTGGGCATTTAGAAAACAGTAGGGCTAATTACTATTGCTACTGCCGGGGTCTATCATTGCTGCTGGTCTAATGAAAGTCCCGAATCCAAGAGTGACTTTTTTTTCAAGTTTATTTATTTTGAGAGAGAGAGAGTGTGTGTGAATGTGTGCACGAGTGGGGGAGGGTCAGAGAGAGCGAGGAAGAGAGAGAATCCCAAGCAGGCTCCGTGCTGTCAGCTGTCAGCACGGAGCCCGATGCAGGGCTCAAACCCACAAACCGTGAGATCACAGCCTGAGCTGATACCAAGAGTCAGATTCTTAACCGGCGGAGCCACCCAGGCAGCCCCAAAGGGTGACCTTTAAGGGATAGTTGTGCCAGATAAACATTCCCCGGGATGACACCTCCCTCCCCAGGATGCCCCGTTGGGGGAGAGGAGGGTGTGAAACGGTGACGGCTGGGACCAGGAGCTGAAGGCTGAGAGGGCAGTGAGCACAGAATCTGACAGCTGCGAGTGAAGACGGCCTAAGAAGATTAAGATTTGCTGTGTGAACATCGCCGGATGTCAGCAAGAGGGCGGGAGCCTGGCTGATAACCTGCTGCAGGGCCCGATAAGGAGAATTCACCCCCAAATCCCCAGGCCCCGGGAGGAGGGCCCTGGGGGCTGAGAGGTTGTCTGGGAACCCATATGGCAATTTGGAGCCAGCCTTCGAGCAAAGGTGGGGAGCTGGCCCAGGCCTGAGATGTTTGGTGCTGGGAGCGCCCCCTACATTTGGAAGGTTTTGCTGCAGGCAGGAGGGGCCCTTGCCCAGGGTGCAGGCAGGTGTCAGAGGGTTCACCACGGTGTGGGCCAGGGGGGGTACCTACAGCTCCTGGAAAGCACAGCATCCCGTGGCCACCTCAAGTGTGAGGCCCAACGTCCAGGCTTTGTTTTCTGTGTAAACTGAACAGGTCCCTGTGAACTGTGGCTCTTCTTCTAATACCGAATGTTGGGAGAATAAAAGCTGGGTCACAAATCTGTGATATTGGCTGGCTCCAGTTTTTACGTGCGGAGAAACACATTTCTATCTTGTTTAAGCCGCTGTTAATTCGGGTCTCTGCTGTGTGACACCAATCCACAGTTATAACTAATAGACCAGCTACGGCTTGACTACTGCTCTCCTGGGGCGGGAAGGGCAGACAACCATCTCTACAGCAGAGGCCCTTTTTATATTTGTTTTATGTTTACTCTCATGTTAAAATAATTTAATTTTTTCAATAGGTAAAACGTGCACATAATACAACATTTGAAAAGCGCAGAAGTTTGTCATTAGCATAGATTTGACTAGGAGCTCCCGGGTGGCTCAGTCGGTTGAGCGTCCAACTTCAGCTCAGGTCATGATCTCGCAGCTCGTGAGTTCGAGGCCTGCGTCGGGCTCTGTGCTGGCAGCTCGGAGCCCGGAGCCTGCTTCAGATTCTATGTTTCCCTCTCTCCCTGCCCCAACCCACTTGCATTCTGTCTCTCTCAAAAGTAAATAAACGTTTTTTTAAAAAATTGAAAAAAAGAATAGATTTGACTGTAACAGAGGCTGTCATTTGACAGTGGCTGAAATCAGGTGGGTCCCCTTTTCCATGGCCCAACATGGCGGCCATGAAAGCTGTGTCCCAGGCAACAGGAAGGAGGCAGGAGAGACGAAGAAAGGGGCCAAGGATACACCAGCTGTCTTTTAAGGATGGTTTTCATTTTTTTATTTTTTAAAGTTCATTTCTTTATTTTGAGAGAGAGGGCATGCGCCAGCAGGGGAAGGGCAGAGAGAGAGGGAGAAACAGAGGATCCCAAGTAGGCTCCACACTGTCAGCCCAGAGCCCGATGCGGGGCTTGAACTCATGAACCATGAGATCATGACCAAGAGTCAGACGCTTACCCGACTTAGCCACCCAGGCGCCCCTTAAGGATGGCTTTTAGAAGCAGCCACATGATGCTTCTACTTATACTCCAGAGGTAAGAACTTAATCACATAACCGCACCAAGCCATGAGGAAGACTGGGGAATGTAGTCCTCTCTGGGTAGCCATGTGCTCAAGGGGAGAATGGACATTGGTGACCATCAATCACGCAAAAGTTATACAATGAACAGCTTTGCAGAGATCCTCCGGGAGGGGGCATAAGGCAACTTTCCGGGGTGATGTCATGTTCTATATCTTGGCGGAAGTTGGATTACACAGGGATAATCCTTTTTCAGAGCTGTAGGAATGCTCCTCCACTTAAGATTTGTGCATTTCACTTCATGTAAATATCATCTCCAGACATCCCCACACAAACATAAAAAAAAAAAAAAACCCTATAAACAAACATTGAACTCTAGTTAATGATGCATATCCTGCAGTGTTTAGGGGTGAAGTATACTGATGCTTGCAACCAATTTGAAATGCCTCAAAAAATAAGATGGATGGAGGGATGTGGGATAAAGTAAACCTAGTGAAACGTTGATTATAGAATTTAGGTGGTGGATAGACGGGTGTCCTCTATTCGACTCTTTCAACCTTGCTGTATGCTTAAAAATTATCATGATAAAATATTTGTAAAAAAAAAAAAAGGTCCCCCTTGTCCCCCTCCCGTCCTCAAGCCACCAGATCCTTCTACCAGCTTCTCCTACCTCTCGTGAGCCTAGACATATGCAAACATACTGTCTACACAGCAGTCTGTGCTGTCTACACAGCCTGGTGTATGTGCTGTCTGCATCTTGATGGAAAGAAACCCCTGATTCAAAACCCTCCTGGGAGCCACTGTCCCCTGAGCTGGCCCAGGCAATCAAAATGGGTGGCCCCTCTAGAGACTTCCCCTCATCACCTCAAATCCCCATGGCTTCCCAGGAGCCCACCAGCCCTTGCCCCCCCCCCCCACCTCCTCCCATGAGTCCTAATCCTCTCCCTCCCCCAGGCTCCCTCTTCTTAGAGCCTTCCCATCACCTCAGGGCCTTGCGAGACCCAGATGATTGCTTCCCAGTACCTCTGTAACCCCTCTTGTACCCTTCCCCCACCCCATACTTCAGGATGAATGGGGCCGGAAGTTACCCTCCTTTGCTCTCCTTGGTCTCTTGGTCCCAATCCTTCTTTCAGGCTCTCAGCCCCTGGGCTTCCTTGCCCCACTTTCTAGTCAGCCATCTTGGTGACCCATTGCACAGAGGAGAGGCTCTGACTGGGGCTCTGAGGGGGTCCTCAGCAAGGTGCCACCTTGGCGAGGTCTTGAAAGGTGACCAGGGTTTTGACAGATGGAGAATGGAAACAGCATTCCAGGCTGAGTGGATGGCACAAGGAAGGCCAGAAGTAGGGGGAGAGCAGGCTCAGTCAGGGAACAGAGATGGGGCCAGCACTGGTGTGGTGATGCCTGCAGGGTGGGGACAGAGAAACAGAGGGACAGGAGGCCCCAGAAGGAGGGAGCCCAGGGCCTTGAGGCCATGCAAAGGAATGGGAGCTTGTTCATGCAGGCAGTTCATGGGAGAGGGTGTCTACCCCATCAGAAGTTGAAGAGGACAGAGGTGCCTGCGTGGCTCAGTCGGTTAAGCATCTGGCTTCAGCTCAGGTCATGATCTCATGGTTCATGAGTTCGAGCCCTGCGTCTGGCTCTGTGCTGACAGCTCAAAGCCTGGAGGCTGCTTCAGATTCTGTGTCTCCCTCTCTTTCTGCCCCCTCCCCGCTTACGCTCTGTCCCTCTCTGTCTCTCAATAATAAGTAATCATCTTGAAAAGAAGAAGAAGAAGTCGAAGAGGACAGAGCCATCCCAGGGACCCAGGGACCCAGGCCCCCGGGAGCAGTGGAACTCCAGGGCTGGAAGGAAAAGACACTTACTTTTGAATGGCATTGCAAAATTCCCCTCCGTGGGGTTGTGCCAACCTCAGGCTGCTCCAGTGAGGTTTGAGAGGCCTGCTTTGTGCATGGAGTTTCTGCACAAGGTACTCAAGCCCGGGGCCTGGAGACCCAACCAGGTATTGATTTTCCCCAGCAGGTTTGTAGAGAAGCCTCTGCTCCAAAGTGCCAGCCCCCCTGCCTCCCTCTCCCTTCCCCTCCTCCTCCTCCTGCCCAATGCAGCTTCCCCCGCCTGCCCTCACCAGGCTCACAGCCCCAGCCTCTGCACTTAGCTTAGGGGAGCCCCTCCTCCGGGAAGCCCTACCTGAACCCCACCCAGGGAGTGAGAGCCCTTCTCTGTGTGCCGCTCTGTGTGGGCTTTGCTCGCCCCCCTCCCCGCCCCCCTTCCCATCTCTGTGTGTTGCAGCTCTTAGTTTAAGGTGAGGCCCCATTCACTGTAAACGATTTGGTGTGTGTGTGTGTGTGTGTGTATGGCAAGTTGGGGGCAGCAGGTCTTCTAGCTTTGGGGCGGCCATCTTTCCTATTAGGCCCTAAATCACTGATAGCTATTCAGCCATCACTGCAGGTTCACACCCTGCTGGTAAAATGATCTGTCTCTAGGCTTCCTTGAAAAGAGGACACAGACGTCACAAGCAGGGTGTAAAAATTTGGGTGGGACAAGTGATTGGAGTTCGGTTTCTTGCCAGATTTGGGGGGGTGGGCAGTGGATGTATCAGGGGCAAATCCAAGAACTCACAACCTACAGATATGATTGATCTAGAGAGACCGATGGCATGTTACTATTCAGCACTTCCTTATCATAGGAGAGGCAAAGACACAGGGCACATTGTGAAAGATGAGATAGAGGGAAAGCCCAGGGAAGTCAGAGCTCAGCACTGAGCTTCTGGACTTGTTTGTTACTGCAGCATAACTTGGCCTATCCTGACAGCTACAGACACCCTCTGGTCATATAGGAGAGCAGCCTCCATCTCCCCTTTATATAGACAAGGAGAGGTGGTCACAGAGACACAGGGCAGCAGTTCAGCCTCACAGCACTCACTGATCAACCATTCAGTGGGTATTTATCGAACACGTACTGTGTCAGGCATGTTCTAGGCACCGAGAATACTAAGTAATGAACAAGGGTTGAAAGTCCCTGCCCTCATGGAACTTACAGTCCGGTGGGGAAGAGACAGGCAATACATAAAAAAGCAACAGATACATAGAATGTTTTTATAGCACTTATGAAGAAAGAAAAAGCAAAACCAGAAGATAGAGGCCTGGAGAGTGTGTGCTATTTTAGAAGGGCGTGGTCAGGGGTGCCTTTCCGAGGAATGGCACGTGAACAGAGACCAGAAGGAAGTAAAAGAGTGAACCATGCGGCCATCTGGGGGAGAGAGCGGTCCAGGCAGCAGTGATAGCAGGCGCAAAGGTCCTGAGGTAGGAGTCTACTTAGAACTCGGTATGCATCCTGGATGCTGACGCTGGGACCAAGACCTAGGTCTCTCTCGCTCTCACTCTCCAGCAGCTCAGAAGGACAATATCAGACCAGGTTCAAGAGGAGCAAGTCAGGCAGGCTGCCTCGGGGCCTCCTCCCTTTGAGGGCCCCCAAACCGCAGCCCTGGCTGCTCCCTAGATAACAGGTGGCCACATAAACTGCTTCGTGCCAAGAATCCAGAACATGCCTTATTTGCAAATGTCATAATGCCTGACTACCTATAACAACTCTCCCCAACCTGGGTGCCATGGGCCAGGAACCAGACAGGGAGAAGTCCTGTTCTTGCCCACCCTCGGGCAGCCTCTTTAGTGTCCAGGTGTGGGCGGAAGAAGGAAACCTTGCGGGTAGATGCCCCACCCCACCCCTAGGAGCAAGCAGCTAATGAGAGCCCTGCTGAGGGCTCGGAGCTGGGGACCGTAGGCCCAGTGGAGGGTTACCAGGGGTGAAGCCCCAGGTGGTTCTAAAATGAGGCCACTCTGAGGCCAGCTGCCCGGGGAAGGTGTTTCCCACTCAGGCCACCAGGGCGAGAGATGAACCATGACGTTATGGGGCCAGGCTGCCTGGGCCTGAGCCGCAGCTCTGTCCCTCGCTATCTGTCCCCCCTCGGGCAGCTACAGGTGCCTCTCTCCTGTGAACTGGGGGTGATAACAACAGGGTTAGTGCGGGGCTAAATGAGATCATACGTAGCCCAAGACACGTGCTACCAGAGTGTTTCTTAAGCAAAAAGGAAAACGCTTAGTAGAGTGTATTTTAAAATCGCCCTCTTCCATGTAATTGTATTGAAGATGTTCAGGAGGAAAAGGGTTTGCCCCCTTTAAGAATAATCTGGGGAGAAACTGCTTCTGTCAGCACGAAGTCGGTGATTAGGAACCAAAGCAAGAGCTGCGGAGGGTTTAATTAGTTCCTTTAACATTAGAGTCAGGCCCTCAGGTCCGCACAGGTGGGAGCGGCGGCCAGCCTGGGGACAGCCAGCATGCCCTGGGTGGGGGCACCAGCTGGCAGTGAGCGGCCACCCCAGCCGCAGCCAGCGGGCCGAGCTGAGTTGGCAGAGCCCGGTGCCTGTGGTCCAGAATCTCCACCTGTAGGCTTCGGACCCTCAACAGCCAGGGAGGCCCGAGGTGAGGCGGACTGCGGGTGCCCGGGCCCGGAAGCTGGGTGATGGGATAAAACACACGTGTGTTGAGAGAATGAAAAGTCTGGTGATGACAAGAGGAGTAAGTCACACGCCACCGGGGCCAGGCCTCCGTTATCTGTTCAAACTCTCTGGACAGATGTCATCTTATTTTTCCAGCTCTTTGACTACTAAGGCACTTTCCGTGTGTCCTTGAAAGGAAAAAAGCATGACTGGAGGAGGGGGGCGTGAGCTGGTCCTTTCCAGCTTTGGGTCCACACTGGCGGTATCAGTCTTCCTTTGAGGCCAAAACAAGCGCCCGTATGATTTACTGAGTATCTACTAAGTGCCCTGCACTGTGCGTTCTTCAGTCCTCACAACCGCTATGCCACACGGAGGCCACAATCCCATTTCCATCCCACAGACAGGAAAGCACTTTAAATGAGTCCTCTGCAAAATTGCCAAGCTCAGAGAGCTCCCACAGAGCAGATTTTCCTCCAGAGGGGTGCTTGGCGATCAGGACTGTGGCTGGGGTCCTGGCCGCCCCCTTCCCTCCTTAGATCTCTCCACGTGTCCCTCTCCCTCTCTCAGGGCCCCATTCCCGGGTGTCCCCCTGAAGGGCTGCAGCCAGATACGGAACTCCCTTCCAGCAACAGCAGTTACTGCGGCGGAAGTTAGTTCCCACCAAGTGCCAGAATGCAGTAGGGTTTTAAAAAGAAGCCCGGATGCCAGGAGAAATTAAGGAAGACATTCATGGATGGAGCGATACACCATGCTCCTGGACTGGGAGACTCCATTACAGGTAGTGCCGATCCTCCCCAAAAGGATCTGTAGATTCAGCAGGAGCCCAGTCAAAGGCCCAGCAGGTGTCTGTGAAAATCAACAAGCCTACTGCAAAAGGCATATGACAATGCAAAAGATCTAAAATGACCAAGACAGTCATGAAGAAGAAAGACCAAAGATGGACAGCTTAAGCTACCTGATTTTAAAACTTTCTATAAAGCTATGGTGATTAAGACACTGTGATATCCCGGGCGCCTGGGTGGCTCAGTCGCTTAAGCGTCCAACTTCGGCTCAGGTCATGATCACACGGCTTGTGAGTTCGAGCCCCACGTCGGGTTCTGTGCTGACAGAGCAGAGCCTGGAGCCTGCTTCAGAATCTGTGTCTCCCTCTCTCGTTGCACCTCCCCTGCTCACG
Organism: Lynx rufus; assembly: GCF_022079265.1. Taxonomy (NCBI): domain Eukaryota; kingdom Metazoa; phylum Chordata; class Mammalia; order Carnivora; family Felidae; genus Lynx; species Lynx rufus. Next base: position 113,499,315 of record NW_025814878.1, on the reverse strand, counting down.
CTCTGTCTCTCTCAAAAATAAACATTAAGACACTGTGATATTGGTTTAAGGGTAGACAAATAGACTAATTTAATAGAATCCAAAAATAGACCCACACATACATACATGGTCAACTGATTTATGACAAGGGCACCGAAGGGGAGTAGAATACATGACCCCAAAATATGCCACTTCGGCATGCAGATGATAATGAGCTGGAGCAATCAAGACACCGCAGACTCAGGAAAAGCTTTCACCTCTCTCTTAACTACCTGAAAGAATTTCATAGGGGGCCTGGCTCAGACAGAGAGCTATGACCAGACATAACTTTTATCTGAAGGACCTATCTATATGGCAGGGTAAACATCTAATTGCCAAACATCTGCTTTTCTTATTGCCCTTACTACCCTCCCCTCCTCTGAAGCCTCAGGCTCCAATCCCATTCCTCAGCTCAGGAGGAATGAGTCGAGCCTCAAATGCTCGACTTGTCCTTGTGTCTCATATTTTTATAAGCCTCCTGCCTGTACAAGATTAATTTGTTTTTTCTCTTATTAATCTGTCCTATGTCAATTTCGTGTTCGAACGTGAAGCAGTGAGGAGCTTGGAGGGAGCTTCATCTCGGGGTTCACCCCGCACCTGCACAGCCTCAAGAGGGAGCGCCACCTTCAGTCCTGTGCCCAGGAGTCTATCTGAGCCCCTCTGGGTCACTCTAGTCCCAGCAAAGTCCTGGGCGAAAAGCAGGTTCAAAGTCAAGTAGAATTTAGATGCGTGACGGAGTCCCAGCCCAGCCAGAGCAGAAACTCCCAATGTACTGCCCCTGAGAAATGATTCTGTCAACGAGGTGTCTGAGAGGCACTTAGCACAATGATGTACAGCGTGGCCTAATCACTGTTGTTGGGGGTCCGGGGGAGAGACCGAGGGCATATAGACACCAGCACACATAAACACCGCATTACTACCTGTGGACAGTGTCCTGAAGGGAAGGGTGGCGTGGTCTCCAGGGGCGTTACCAGAATCAGGACCCCCTCTCCCAGGAGGTGATGTTTAGGCTGGCCAGCCCCTCAGAGGCCTGGAACCTAGCACTGGCCTCCCTCACTTTCCAAATTTTCATAACCGGGCTGCTTCCTTTGTTCCTGTAGCTCTGGGCATGGTAGCTACTCTGTGTCATTATTAACCCACAATACCTTTTTAATTGACCGTTCTTTACATTCTCTCTGTTGAAAAAAAAAATTCTTTAAACTAGCTAAAGACTCTACAAGGGTAGAAAGAAAATTCTTCCTCCCCAATAACACCATTGCAATTCAGTGGAGAAAGGACTGTCTTTTCAATAAGTGATAGACCAGTTGGATCAATTGGATCAACGGGGTTGTGGGGGAAGCTCGACTCCTACCTCATACTATAAGCAAAAATTAATTCTAAATGGATCATAGATCTAAATGTGAACAGCAAAACAATAAAGCTTCTAGGCAAAAATATGAGAATACTTGCATGACCTTGGGATAGGCAAAGATTTCTTACACATAACACAAAAACACTAACTAGAAAAGAAACAATGGGTTTCATTGAAATTTGAAACATCTGTTCATCAAAAGACAACCATTAGGAGAGTGAAAAGGCAAGCTGCAGAGTGGAAGAAGCTACCTAGGCACACATATATCTGACAAAGAACTCACATCCCAGAATGTATAAAGAGTTCCTACAAATAAAAAAAACAGACAACCAAATTAAAAATGGGCAAAAGACTTTACTAGATACTTCAGAAACAAGCTATCCCAAATATTCAGTAAACTACAACAAAATGTTCAACATTATGAATCACCAGGAAAATGTGAATTAAAACCAAAATGAGGGGCGCCTGGGTGGCTCAATCCATTAAGCATCTGACTTTGGCTCAGGTCATGATCTCACGGTTCACAAGTTCGAGCCCACGTTGGGCTCTGCGCGGACACCTTGGAGCCTGGAACCTGCTTCAGATTCTGTGTCTTCCTCTCTCTCTCTCTGCCCCTCCCCTGCTTAAGCTCTCTCTCTCAAAGTAAATAAACATTAAAAAAATTTTTAAAAAACACGCAAGGCGAGCCTGTGTGGCTCAGTCAATTGAGTATCCAACTCTTGATTTTGGCTCAGGTCGTGATTCTGGGGTCACGGGATCAACCCTGCATAGAGCTCTGCACTGAGTATGGAGCCTGCTTACGATTCCCTCTCTCTCCCTCTGACCGTCTCCCCCACTCATGCTCTCTCACTCTCTCTTTCTAAAGTAAAAAAAAATAAAAACAAAGACAAAACGAGATGCCACCATAACCCACCAGAATGGCTAAGATGAAGGGGAAAAAAAAAAACCCAACACACCTGACAATACAAGCATTGGTGAGGCCGCGGAACAACTGGGACACTTACACTTCCCAGTACACCTCTGGGAAGAATGGAAATCAGTACAGCCACTTTGGAAAACCATTTGGCCCCATCTCCTAAACCTAAGCATGTATCAAACCTAAGACCCAACAGTTCCATTCCGAAGCATTTACTGGAGAAAAATAAAAACATGTTTCCCAAAAGACACCTGCAAGAATGTTCATGGCAGCTTTATCCAGAACGACCCAAATCTGGAAAGAACTTACATGGGCATCCAAGAGCGGAAGAATAAACAGTTGTGGTATAACCATTTGATGGAGTACTACTTGGCAATGAAAAGGAACAAACTCCTGCTGTCTATGACAACATGGATGGAGCTCTCAGATATCGTACGGCTGAAATAACGCAGACACAAGAGTACATCTACTGTACGATTCCATTCATTTGAAGTTCAAAGCCAAACAAAACCAATCTAGGGTAACAGAATAATAGAGGTTAGTTATTGGCTAGGAGGGCACGTGAGGGACCCCTCTGAAGTTCTGGAAATGTTCTATATCTCGATTTGAATAATGGTGACATGGGCATATACGTGTGTAAAAATTCATCAGGCTGTAGACTTCATCTTTGTGCGCTTGACTGTTAAGTTTGTTTTACGGCAATTTAAAAAAATAATAAAAAGAAAAGCCAAGGATGCTGGGGCTATCTGGGGCTCAGGCTGTCTCCCCACCAGGGCCTCAACGCCCAGGAAGGCTAGAGACCCCAGGAAATCCAAAAGGGGGTGAAGCAAGCGTATGCCTTTGATGAGCTGAGTTCTTGGCCCCGCCGCTGGGCCTTCTTCAGGCCACCTCTCATGCCCGACCCATAAAAAATGGTGAAAAACTTTGAAATGAGAGGAAGACCCCTCAGTGTCCTGTCTACTGCACAGCCCGGGCCCTCTGACTTACACCACCTTGGGGCAGTTTGTACAACTCTGTAAGTTGTACAAAACTGATGGTAAAGCAAATGATTCTGTTCCATAGAAATGCAAGTGACTTTTGTCTGGTAGGGGTACCAATGATTACTAATCTATGGCTATTGACCAGTTTCTCAACTATTTGTAAACTCATTTCCTGGTGTCCCATATATGGATCTGCTCTTTGGACCCTCCTTGGAAGCACTGGTAACATCTTACTGATTTCTACTAAATCTTTCATACGTGTTTATTTTTTATTTATATGAAAGCTGTGATTTATTTATTTATTTGCTTACTTATTTTTAAATTTTGTTTGAGAGAGAGAGAGAGAGAGAGCGAGCAGGGGAGAGGGGCAGAGGGAGAGAAAGAGAGAATCTTAAGCAGGCTTCACACTCAGTGTGGAGCCTGATGCAGGCCTGGATCCCACGGCCCTGGGATCACGACCTGAACGATGAATCAAGTCAGACACTCAACTGACTCAGCCACCTAGGTGGCCCTGAAAGCCATGATGTTTTAATGTCCTCTTGCCCCAATTCCCTCTCTACCACCCTCTCCTCTTGGTGAAACATCTTGGTTTCTCTCTATCTCCCACATAAGTTCAGGCCTGGGCTCCCTGGAACCTCTGGTTTTTCAAATCCATCCACATTTATTAAGCACTTGGTGTTTGCTGGGCTCTGCAGACATGGAAGGGAGGGATACCCAGTTCTACCTTCCCAGGCCAGGAGGGAAGACCTAACCAGTTTATGAGTTTCCTGAGTCTTATTTGATCCTTGTAATGACCTTTCAAGGCAGCAATCGTTATTACTAAAGTTGCTATTCACATCTCCACTTTACTGGTAGAAAAACTGAGACACAGAGAAATGAACCAGCTCACTCAAGGGTGGACCCAGGACTCAAAGCCAGGACCTCAAATTCCATTGGAACCACTGAGTGCTTAAATATCTATTTCACATAGGCCAGCAACTCCCCAGTCCTCCACTGGAAACCACTGAGAGCCCTCTGCCCCTCTGCCCACCTCAATACCTTTGTCCCTCCAAACAGCATGGTCCCATGACGGGCACCAGAGGGAAGAAGAGAGCTGGAGAGGGGGTGACCAGGGCAGGGGCTGGGGGGACTCACCCAGATTTTGGTGAGAAGGGCTGTGTGTATGTGTGTGTGTGTGTGTGTGTGTGTGTGTGTGTGTAAAGGGGCTGACCTTCCTGTTGAGGCTAGGTCCAGAGGGCCCACTCTCTGAGTTAAAAGCCTGAGGGAGCTCTAGCCAGCTTGGGGGGCCCCTGAGACCTGAACAGCTTTCTGACCCTTCAAAGGTACTTTTCTTCCCGAAAGGAAACCAGGTTGTTACCATGCCAGGCTGAGCCACACAAAATCAGTGGTGCTTGCTAATAAGGAGCCAGTGCCACCAGGGGTCCTGACCTGAGCACCACAGATCCCCCCAGTTCCAGAATCTGTTTTGTCCAAAACCCAGGCCAGCCCCCCGATCCTGCCTCCTAATCTCACCCACCCACTAAGGCTCTCTTTGGAGACCAAAGCAAAGCAAGAGGCTTCAGAGGCAGCAAGAGGGCTTGAGGGCAGAAATGAGGGAACGAGGATACCTGAGTGGCTTAGTCGGTTAAGGGTCCAACTCTTGAGTTAGGCTCAGGCCATGATCTCATGGTGCATGAGTTTGAGCCCCGCATTGGGCTGTATGCTGACAATGAGGAGGCTGCTTGGGATTCTCTCTCTCCCTCTCTCTCTGCCCCACCCACAGGTATGCTCGCTCTCTCTCTCTCTCTCTCTCTCAAAAAATAAATAAATAAATAAACTTAAAAAGAAAAAAAAAGAAATGAGGGAACACAGCAGCTGAAGTTCAGGGAGACCAGAGGCTGGCGAGTAGCTATGGACTTGGTAACAAGAGGTGACCTCTGTGCCCACCCAGGTGTCCTAATCCCCAAAGACTAGAACACAGAAGGAAACCATGAGGGACTTTTGCAGGAGGCCAGGTACTCAGGGACTGGGGCAGAGGACCCAGGGGAAAGGAGAGACAGGGCTGGGGGCAGGCCCCCCCCTCCTATAAAACCGTGGCATAAGGTTTGAAGAATAAAAGCTGACACTTCTTGAAGACTCACTGGGTGCCACCCCTGTTCTAAAACTTCCTATATTTGAGTCATTTAACCCCTACAACAGCGCTATGAGGTCAGTACAATTAGTATCTTCATTTAACAGATTAACTGAGGCACAGAGGTGTTGGCTAACATTCCCAAGACCACACAGTAGTTACGTGGAGAAGACAGGACTCAGACCCAAGTTGCCAAACCAGTCTATTCTCCAATTTCCAGCATGGTAGTGGGTGGGTCCCTCTTTCATCGTTGAATAGTCAACAAATATTAAAAGGCACACCAGTGTCAGCCGGGCATCAGGCCACAGTATACAGCAGACGAAGCTCCTGCCCTTACATAGATCACAGTACAGGGGGCTCCCCAATGCTGGGGTGGGGGCTGTCTCCCATCATGTGTATAAACATGCACAGCATGTCTCCCCAAAGCAGCTCAAGGTTGAAAATGTATTTCTCTGCCATCACCAGCATGGTTCCTCCTCCTCACCCTCACCCCAATCTTGCACGGAAGGTATGAGCATTGCCCTTACAGAGGAGGAAATGAAGGAGGACCAGAGGGGGAAGTGATCTGCCCAAGGTCTCAGGGCCAGAGGGGACAAGCGGAATTTGAACCCCACGCAGGATGCAGCCTCTCAGAGGCCAGGCTGTGGGGTTCCGAAGGCTGTGCAACGATCACAGCCGGCTGAGCAGGTGGTGGTGGGTTGAAATCAAGTTTGGAGGTGCAGTTCAATCTATAAATCAGCCGCCTCCCTCACACACACGCGCACACACACGCGCGCGAGGTTGCGTGGCAGGTGTAGGTGAGCTAACCAGCGCTGAGTGTGGACGAGGGCCACGACAACAACGGGGGTGGGGCCTGGGCGCTGGAAGGTAGGGGAGCAGAGAGGCCAGCTGGAGCCCAGCTGGGCGCGGCGGCTTCCCTGGTCTCCATGGCGATGCGGGGGCAGAGTGGGGGAGGAGGAGGGGGGCCTCTGCGCATTGATCTCGCTCCAGTCAGATTCAATCCCCGGTGAAAATGGATTTTTTAATGCGTCTATTAGCTGCTTTGAAAACGCAAATTGAGTTCAGGAGAGATGGAGGCCGCCAGCAGAAAGAAAACAATTTGGCGTCCGAGGCCCTGGGGGACCAGGAGCGCCCCAGCATGGGGTCCCCCCAAGCCTGAGCTTAGCCTCGATGGGGGAGGGGGTACTTTGGGTTCTTTACTTCTCTCCAGCCCCCAGCGTGACACGGGGATTTAGCGGGAGCTGTGGGGCCAGCGCTTCTCTAGAAACTAGCAAATTGCGGCCCCGGAGGAAAGCCAGTTTCTGGGAAGGGCACAATCCAGGAAGGCTTCCTGGATGAGGCAGGATTCTAAGGGGCCTTTGAAGAGGCACATTCAGCATATCCCTGCTCAGGTAAAAAATAATGCCCAGCAAGCTTTGACCCAGCGCTTTGCAACGTATAAAGCGCTCCCTCACTGTCTTTTAGTGGAGTCGTATTAAAGACTGCAGACAGCATTTTGAAGTTAAGGAACTGTGGGTTTGGGAAGCACGTTGCCAAGATCATTCAAGCAGGGCCAAAGCCAGACTTGTTTTGTGAGACATACCTCTCTGGGAGGGAAAGGAGCTGCAGGAGCCGGCCTGGGCCAGGGGACTTGCAGGGCAGGGATCCGGATTGGCTGGGCTGCCCGCAGGCAGGTGATCAGCTTTCTAGAGAAGGCTAAGTACGGGGCTGGAGGAGGCAGAAGCGGTAGGGAGAGATTGGGGGGGGGGGGGTTCAGGTACACAATTACTTCTCTCCATTGTCATTTGCTGTTTAGGCAGCCTTCTTTGCATATGTAAATGAGTTCATCCTCCTGCAATTACACAGTAATCAGGAGCAAATTACCTTCTTGCTGTTTACTTTCAGCGTCCTTAATTAATCTGGTTATTAGACGATTAATGAAGCTTGTTTGGTGAGAAATTCATAGCAAGAATAGAGAAGGGTGTGTGTGTGTGTGTGTGTGTGTGTGTGTGTAGGGGTAGGAGACATTGCATTTTTCCAGGAATAGAGGCAGTCCCTGGGTTTCCCCTCAACCTTCTCAGCCTCTCTCCTACGCTCGGTGGGGGGGGGGGGGCTGCACACACCACAGACCCACTCCTCCCCCATCCCTCCATTCTCCCTCTTCCTTCCCCAAACCTTTGTGGTTTGGGAAGATGGTCCCAGTGTCCTCCAGAGTCCTTTAAGGACACTGGCTCCAAAATAGGCCTAGAGGTGGGCAGTCAGTTCCCAGAGCCCCTCCAGATACTCCCAACTCATACATACTCTCCTGTTCACTGCCCTCCCCAGACCTGCCCCAGCAGTGTTCCAAAAGTGGCCGTTTCCCCTCTCAAGGCAGAGGTAACCTCCAAGCTTCTGCCCAGAGGTTACTGAGTGCACCCCCCACATACACCCACACATTGGGCTGTGCAACCACGAACCCCTGGCTAAGGGGCCATTGAGGTTATATTTCTTTTAATATTTTAACCCCTACCAGATCCTGGGGCAGCAATCAGGCATTCCTCCTGAGGTACCCTTTCCTAGGTAATCCCTGGGCATCCCAAGGACAAGTGTTCACGTGCCACAGTTCCATCGTTCCATCCTGGGGCCATCTGTGATCTGACTTCTATCTGGCTGCTGTTAAGGACTTCTCTTTGGATTTCTGCAGTTTCACTACAATGTTTCTAGGTGGATCTCCTTACTCTGCTTGAATTCTTCATGCTTCCTTCCCAGCATGTGTCTTTCTTTATCATTTCTGGAAAACTCCTTATCACCATATTGTTAAATATTGCCTCCCCCAATTCTCTCAACTATCTCCTCGGGAATTCCTAGATGACATTTGTTAAATTCCTCATTCTGTCTCCCATGTCTTTTTCCCTCTTGTTAATAGTTTTCTGTGTGCTGCATTATGGCTAGTGATTTCTTCAAATCTATTTTCCAGTTCACTAACCATCTCTTCAACTATATCTAATCTGTTGTTTAACCCATCCATTGAGTTTTAAATTTCATCATTTTTATTTTCATTTTTTAGTCTTTGTTCACGTGCATATTTGCCTGGTTTTCCTGGTAGCATCTTTATTTCTCTAAACATTTTACACAAGCTATTTTTTTTTAATATTCTGGATCTGATCATCCCAATATCTTAACTCTTGAGGACTAATTCTACCATTTGCTGTTTTCTAACTCACTCATGATTATTTCCTTGTGTACTCTGTAATTTTGTATTGTAAACCCAAGCTCAGTTGAGCTCTATCCATCAGAATCCTGTACAGCAGGAGTTGAGGGTATGTCCCTCCCAGGAGACTTTGCTTTTGCTTCTGCTAGGTGCTCCGGGTACTACTAACATACTTGGAGTTAATTTCACCACTTGGAGTTTCCTGCAACCCATAGGTAATGCAAATGTTTACCCTAAACCCCTGTGTGGGTAGCCATGTGGTTACAAATTTAAAGGCTTTTCTTTCTACCTGAGCTCATGCTGAAATAGACAACTTTTCTTACCCTTTCTCTTTGCCACAGGATGGATTTTTTCCCCTCTATCCTTTCACCAAAAGTGCAGTCTTTCAAAGCCCTGGTTTTTGTAGAGGGTCTCAATTACAACTCCCCACCATGAGTGCTCACAGTCCATTTCCTTCCTCCTCTAAGCCTTTATTTCTGGACTTGGACAACTTTGTTTCCCAGGAGACATTTCTGGTTGTCACAACTGGAAGAGGGAGTTGCTATTGGTATCTGTTGGGTAGAGGCCAAGGTTGCTGCCAAACATCCTACAGGATGCCCGACATCCTACATCCTATAGGACAGCTCCCACCCCAACAAAAATTAATACAGCCCAAAATGTCAACAGCGCTGCTATTGAGAAACACTGATCTAGGTCATGGAGATGTGTGTGCAAATGACCTGAGGTCTCCCTGCAGCTTTGGAGCTCCCTAACACCCAGGCTTCCAGCATTCTCTTTATGTTTGACATTCTAAAGATTTTCCTTGCGTTTATTCATTCATTCTATACGCACGGCCATGCATTTCAAAGAATAGTTTGTCTATTTTATGGGGCATCTCTGGGTGTCTCATATATTCACTTGTCACTCCTGCCTGCATCCACCTCTCTAACATCTGCTGCTCTGGCTCACCTCTCATTGTCTGTTAGCCGCCTCTCTGTTTCACCCCTTTTCCCTGCTCCTGTGTGCACCTGGCTTGGGAGACCATCAAAAGAGTCATGAGAAGGCGTGACATGCCCACCAGCAGCAGTGATGATTGGGGTTCACAGACCCCTAAATCCTACCCTCGTGGCCTGACTCCGTGAGGCCGAGGCCCAATTCCTACAAAAACCCTCAGATCTCCAGATCTCTTCACCTCCCTGACCCACAGCCTCAGAGAGTGTCCTTTCCTCCCCCCAGCCCAAGGCCCAAGCGATTGCCACAGAAGGAATATTCATCCTGTCCTTGGAGTCTGTGTTGGTCTTGTCCACTCTGGTGTCTGGCCCACAGGAGATGCTCGGTATGGACTCCTCAAATGGATGGATGAATGAATGAATGAATGAATGAATAATGGATGAGGCCTGGTTTTGGGGCCCACCAATGCCATCATAGCAACTGAGCATAGATTTCCCATAGTTTGGATTATTCTACTTCAAAGTGACAGTGTGTTGGGACAACCATAGTTCAGCCTAGTTCCCTAAACACACATTTAGGGAAAAGGTGTCTCTAATGCTTCAAGGGCACAGCCAGGCTAGAAACGCTCCCAATTTATACAACTTAGCACACTTAACCTCGTAAACTGCAACAGCCACACCTCAATTTGTGGTGACATTATTGTTTCCTTCGAGAACAAATGTGGGTGAGCTCTTGCTTGTTTGTCAGCACAGGGCCCAGCATGGGACGAGGAGAAAGCAAAGACAGACGAAAGCTGTTAGTCTTTACCTCCCGAAACCCAAACTGCTCCCAACCGGCCTCATCCTGGATAAAACAAAACGAGGTCTCTGTTGCCCTAGCAGTTCCTGGAATTTCAAGGTCATTCACTCCACTCATTCACTCAGCAAATATTTCTAGAACGTCTTCCACGTGCTGGGCACTGTTTTTGGCATTAGATGTTTAGCAGAAAAAAAGGGGCACCTGGGTGGCTCAGTCGGTTAAGTAGCCGACTTTGGCTCAGGTCATGAGCTCGTGGTTCGTGGGTTCAAGCCCCGTGTCGGGCTCTGTGCTGACAGTTCAGAGCCTGGAGCCTGTTTCAGATTCTGTGTCTCCCTCTCTCTCTCTCTCTCTCTCTGCCCCTCCCCCACTCATTCTCTCTCTCTCTCTCTCTCTCTCTCACAAATAAACATAAATAAATAAATAAATAAGTTTAGTAGACAACAGAATAAAGTCCCTGCCCACTCAGCGCTTTTGTTCTCCCGGGGAGAGACACAATTAAATGTGTTATGTGATGCCGGAGTGTGATGAGGTCCATGAGGAGAAATAAAGTGGGGATGGTGAGTAGTGATGGGTGTGCTGTTGAGGGGCAATCCGGAAACACTTCTCTGTGAGGACAACTTAGTTCAGTGAAGCTCACCAGCATTAGGAGAGAGAAGGTTCCATGGTGGAACAGCAGTACCTGAATCATGGGCAAGATCGGGGAGCCCCACCGGGTGACTGTGAGAGAGAAGGAGGGAGGGAGGGAGGGAGTGAGGGAGGAAGGAAGGAAGGAAGGAAGGAAGGAGGAAGGGAGAAAGGAAGGAGGAAGGAAGGAAGGAAGAAGGAAGGAAGGAAGGAGGAAGGAAGGAAAGAAGGAAGGAAAGAAGGAAGGAAGGAGGAAGGAAGGAAGGAAGGAAGGAAGGAAGGAAGGAAGGAAGAAGGAAGGAAGGAGGAAGGAAGGAAGAAGGGAGGAAGGAAGGAAGGAAGGAAGGAAGGAAGGAAGGAAGGAAGGAAGGAAATGAGGCAGGAGAAATACCGAGGGCCGACCCCGAATCTCCCCCGACTTAGCTAGAGATCTGAGGGGGAAACCCAGAGGGTTTTAAGCAGGCGTGTAAAAGAATCCGATGTACGTTTTCCCCAAAGCCCTCTGACTGAGGTTTGGGGAACTGAGTAAGAGGGCAGGAGCTGAAGCTGAGGGCCGCTTAGGAGGGCATCTAAATAACCCAAGCTAAGGATAATGGTGGTTTGCACCCAGCAAGAAGAAGCAGTTGGATTCTGAGACATCCTCAAGGCCAGCCAACAGGATTTGCTGACACGTTGTGTGAAGGGTAGGGGTTAGGGGTCAAGGTTGAGCCCAAAGTTTCTGACTGTGAGGAGGGGGTTCTTTTATTGAGAGGGGAGAGGAAAGAGGAACAGGGTGACGAGTATGCAAAAGTCTGGATCTGCTCACGCTAAGGTGGAGGTACCCAGTAACGGGGTTCAGGACACGCTACCCCCAAATATGGCACCTTGGCGTATTGAATATTTTAAACTTGAATGTGTTTGAGAAAACGGCTTTCTCCCCTGAAACAAGTCATAAAACTCTTGTGGGAGAGACACCTTCCCCATACCCGGAGGAAAGGAGCCTCCTTATCTCTGAAGACAAAGCAGGGACCAGAAGAACCCCAACAAATAAATCAGCTAAGTTCCCATGGTTCCCCTGGCAGTCTCTAACCCGTATTTCTACAGGACTGCCTACTTCATCAAACCTAGCATAAAAATACCCAGTTCTGTTTCTTTGGGTCTCCATTTCCTTATGAAGGCTCCTGTATCGTGTAAAACTCACATTAAATCAACCTGTATGCTTTTCTTCTGTTAATACGTCTCTGTCTTAATTTTCAGACCCAGCCAGGGATCCTAAGAGGGTGAAGGAAAACTGCTGTCCCCTATACTGGCAGAGCTGAGGAGTACCCAGGGGGCCACACGGGTTGAGTTCTGGCGCAAGAACGGGGCTAAAGATACACATCTGGGAGTCAAAGCTACAGGACCTGATGAGAACCCCTGGCGTGAAAACAGTTGGAGAAGCAAAGGAGGAAGGAAGGGAGCACCTGAGCACTGGGTGTACAAACATTTCAGAAGTCATTAAAGGCACAGGTCAGGCCCCATCGTGCTTAAAGCTTTCCAGAGGCCTGCTGACTGCATTTTACAAGGTCCTGGGTGATGACGCCTTTGGTCCTCTCTGTCCCCACCTCCCTCACAGTCCCCACAAATCACTGCACCAGACTCAGCCTCCTTAGTGTCTTAAACCTGCTAGACCCTTTCCCACCTCTGTGTCTTTGCACATGCCGTTCCCTTTGCCTAAGAAGTTCTTCCCCTGCCCTCATCCCCTGACTTCCTCTTTCTTTGGGTCTCATCTCAAAGTCAGCCCCCTCAGAGAGGACTTCCCTGACTCCCCATTCTCATATAGACAGACAGACAGACACACACACACACACACACACACACACACACACACCATTATTCTCTTTCATGGGATCCCATTCTTTGCTGGGAGAGCACTTACTACAAACTGTAATTATATGTATATGAGGGTGTTGATTAGAGAAATGTCTGTCCCTCTTCCCCCACTTGCCCATAACTCTATGAGACAAGGAACATTACCTGTCTTTTGCCACTGTGTAAAGTGAAACACGTGTTGAATGATGAATGGCTAAGGAGTAAAAACAAACACTGGTCAATCATTGGACTACATTCTCAATACTGAACCAGACCTTTTACATCACTGACTGTGGCAGACGTCACCACTGCTAAGCAATATTTCCAGTTCTCCTCTTCTAGGCACAGCGTTACAAATCCTCATCCCCTTGGAGTCATATGGGTTTGTAGCATTTTTTTTTTTAGTTTATTTATTTTGAGAGAGAGTGCAAGCAGGAGAGGGGCAGAGAGAGAAGGAGTGAGAGAATCCCAAGCAGGCTCCACGTGTGGTCAGCGTGCAGAGCTGGATGTGGGGCTCGAACCCATGAAACCATGAGATCATGACCTGAGCTGAAACCAAGAGTCAGTCGCTTGACCAACTGAGCCACCCGGGGGCCCCTATAGCATCTTTTTCTTAAATTTTAAGTAGGCTCCATGCCCAACATGGGTCTTGAACTCATGACCATGAGATCTAGAGTCACATGCTCTAGGGGAACCTGGGTGGCTCAGTCGGTTGAGCATTTGACTTTGGCTCAGGTCATGATCTCACGGTTTGTGGGTTCGAGCCCTGCGTTGGGCTCTGGGCTGACAGCTCGGAGCCTGGAGCCTGCTTCGGAATCTGTGTCTCTCCGTCTCTCGGCCCCTCCCCTGCTCATGCTCTGTGTCTCTCTGTCTCTCAATAATGAATAAATGTTAAAAAAAAAATTTGGAGTCACATGCTCTACCAACTGAGCCAGCCAGGCACCAGTTATAGGGGTTAGAGACCCTGCTGTGGCCAATGTAATATGAGCGGAAAGGATTGTGTCACTTTCAGATGGAAGCACTTAAGGGCTGTCACGCAATTCCGCCCGTGCTCTTCCCCTGCCAAGAAAAACTTGTGTGGAGGTGATGGCATCATAAGATGGGGAACCTCCATCATCTGCAGTCCCCGAGTCACTATGATATGAGCAGTGCCCATTTGCCCTGACCTGCAAGCAAGGTACAAAATCTTTGTGGTTTTAAGCCCCTGAGAAATTGTGGTCATTTGTTACACAGCATAACCTAGCCCACCTGACTAATACAGTGAGATCACTGAATTCTCCTAAGAGCCCCACCCTGTGCTCTCTACGCCCACTCCTCAGAATCATTCAACCATCACGTATTGGTTGAGTCCCCACTGGAAGAGGGCGTTGGCCACATGCAGAGGAATGAGACATGGCCAGCCCCTGAGAAACCTGTGGCCTTAGATACAGAAGTGGTCAAGAAAATACAAGTGGAGCGGAGTGGAGGCACAGTAGGACTTGTCCCAGAGGAAGAAATACAAGCTAGAATCTTGACCTGATCATGCCCATTGTCCAAGCAAGTGCAGGTAGAGGTAGCAGAAGGGATGGCATCCCTGGTTATAGGGACCAACTTAGGCAAAGGTTAAGACAAGGGTAGAAAAGTCAAAACAGCATGCTGGAGAGTCAGCGGAATATAGGTGCACTCATTCAAGAATATGTAAGCTGCTGTTATAGAAACAGCAAAATATAATGGTTTGAAAATAGAAGTTGAGTTCTCCCATGCCTAAGAGTCCAGAGCTGGGTGCCCCTAGGCTACAATGTGGTTCTGCCATCCCTTAAACTTGACTCCAATCTCTGAGTTCAGAGTGGCTGCTCCAGCTCCTGCCATCACATCTGCCTCCCAGCCATAGGGAAGAGGAAAGCATTACATGGAGCTCATGCCCACTCCTTCTAGAGATATAACTAGGAAACACAAGTCATCATTCTTCCCTTCCAGCAGCTCCACCAACCAGTCATCCCAGCCAGCCTCAGCCCCAACTCTTTCCCCTCTGCATCTAACCAAGTCTCTCCTCTCCAGCTCCTCGCCTTTCTCCAGGTCCTCATCTCTTGCCAGGCCCAAGGCAGTGGCCTCCTAACAGGTCTCCCAGGCTCCAGGCCACGCCCTCCAAATCATCACCCCTAAAATGGCCATCCCAATTTGCAGTTCTGACCAGGCCATTTGGCAGACCCTACAAGGCCCTCCTCCCCTCACCCTTGCCCACCTCTCCAGATTCCTCTCTCATCCCTGGAGTGTTCATCTCCATCTTCCCAATGCCCCTCCTTGGCTCCTCCTCCCAAATATCATGTTATTTGTCACCTCTGTCTCTTTGTTCATCCCTGAAATAGCCTTTCCTGTTTCCAGCTTGCAGATCTCACATCCTTCTGGGGTGGGCT
The DNA here is from genome assembly GCF_022079265.1 of Lynx rufus. Lineage (NCBI taxonomy): Eukaryota > Metazoa > Chordata > Mammalia > Carnivora > Felidae > Lynx > Lynx rufus. The sequence goes on along the minus strand of NW_025814878.1, from coordinate 113,484,196 downwards.
CAGGTATTACTCCTTCAGGAAATGGACTCAGAGCCCCTGAGCTCCGGGCCGTGGACCTAGTCTCCACTTCCCCATTATTTCACAGTTGTTTCTTCAGTTGCTCTGCCTCTTAGTAACCAGCAGTGAACCTGGGCGCATAGCAGAGCTTGAGAAGCAACTGAACGGAGAAATGAATGGTGGGCTAGTTGGGGTATCTTGGAGAGGCAATGCAGATTGGGGGCTAAGGGCGAGCACAGGAGCTAACCGCCTGGGTTCAAATCCCAGCTCCACTGCTTCCTGGCTGTGCACACCTGAGCAAGTTACTTAACCTCTCTGGGGTTCAGTGTCTCCGTCTGTAAAATGAGACTAAAGCTAGTACTCCCTTCATCCAGTTGTGGTAAAGATGAAACAAGCCAATACATGTTGAACTTGGAGTGGTGCCTGGCCCTAAGTTAGCCCTTCTCGTTATGAGGCCAACCTCACGGGGGAACCTCTGATAAAAATGAGCAGGAAACAGCCTGAGCGTGGTTGCAGCTTGGAAAGACAGGAAGACACCTCCACTTCCGGCCAAAATGAAGTAGCAGGGACCAGATTTACCTTCCTGTCTGAAACAACAACAAAATGCATGAAATACATGAATCCAGGATTCTCCAACACTGGACATGAAGCAACAAATGACAGTGCTTCCCGAGACATGAGAAACAAACGAGGGGAGCCCTACAATTGTCACGCGTATGCCCAGGGACAGCTTCCAGGCTCTGGCACAAGAGAGGGGACCCAGCCAAGAGCATGGAGTCTCCCATGCTAGGGCAGACAGAGCTGGGGTCCAGAGAGACCAAAGCGGGTAGAGTTTGTCAGTCAGAGGCCAGAGAAGAGACAGCTACGCAGAGAGAATCCCAAGGAATCTTCCCTCAAGAGCCCAGCTGCATAGCAATCAGGTTCCAGCAGGAAGCAAGCGGAAGCTGCTTAGAGGGCACGGATCACCAGGATTACACATGACCCACCAACCAGAGGAGAAAGCCTAGAGGTTTCGCTTTGCCAGTGGGGCGAAATGAGCCCTCACTAAATGCTGCTCTGGCCCCACCTAACAAAGCTTGAAAGCAAGACCTGAAAGGATTGAACCGTTTCCAAGTAACTTAACCACATTCCAGACAAAGCTCAAGAACCTTTATATGTATACAAAAATAACCAGCACCCTGTGCAGTGAAATTCACGATATCGGGCATCCAATAAGAAATGATCAGGTCACGCAGAGGAAGGATATGCAGCTCATAATGAGAAGATCAATCAATCAATTGAAACCAGCCGGGAAATGACATGGCATGAGTGAGCGAGGATATTCAAACAGTTATTGTAACTGTATTCCACGCGTTCAAGAAGCTGGAGGAAAACAAACGCTTAACTAGAGACATGGAAGGTATGAGAAAGACCCACTTGGGCCTCTAGAGATGAAAGTTACAGTGCTGAGATGAAAAATGCACTGGAAACAATTAACAGCAGTTGGAAACCACAGAGGGGGGAAAAAAGGTTAGGGAACCTCAAAACATAGTAATAAAACGTACACAAAATGAAACACAAAGAGGAAACAGACCCAAAATGAAAGAGTAGAGCATCACTGAGTTATTGGGCAACTTTGAGGCCAGATACATGTGTGCAGAGGTCCCTGAAGGAGAGAAGATAGAGGGGAGGACAGAAGCAGTTTCGAAGAAATAATGGCCAAAAGCTTTCCAAATATGAGAACAGTAAACCCCCAGATCCCACAAGCTCCACAAAACCCAAGTGCAAGAAACATGAAGAAATGTCACACCGAGGCACGTCATAATCAAATTGCTTAAAACCGGCGATAAAGAGAAAACCTTAAAAGCAGCCAGAGAAAAGGGAGGTTATATACATTAGGACAAAGATCAGGATGACGACAGATTTCTCGCGGGAAAGACACAAGCCAGAAGGCAGGGAGCAGCATGTTTAAGGAACCGAGATGAAGACTGGAAGCTTGGGGGAAGGGCGGGGGGCGGGGGGGGGGGGGCAGAGCCCACCGTCCAGGGCGACAGGTGGTGACGCATGAAATCCAGGGACGGCAGAGAGAGCGGCGGAGACTTAGCCACCGCCCTGGGGTGCGAAGCGCGGTGTAGGGGGAGCTGTGGGTTCTGGCTCAGGTGGCTGCCGATCACCAAAACGGGGGACGTGGGAGAGGAACACATTTAGGAGACGCTGTGGCTTCCACCACGGATGATTCTGAGTAACTAGCAGGGTGCACGGAAGGAGGTTTGGAGGCTGGGAGAGATACATAAATTTGGCACTTGTCTGATGATAGATTAGTCAGAATAGGAAAAGCTGTAACTCAGAAACAAATAAATCCTGACATCTCAGCATCTTAACAAAAAAGCTTCTTATTCACACAAAGTTCACAGCGGGTTGGCAGAGGAGGTGCTCGGGCCAGCGATTCGGGGACCCACCGGCCCTCCATCTTCTATGCCAACTAAACCCGCGAGAGCAGGGGCCTGGCGGAGGAACACCATAGGCCCCGGCGGGAAGTGATGGGCGTGGCCACTCCCCACAGCTCATTGGCCAGAAATGTCACGTGGCCTCTAGCCGCCTGCAAGGGAGGCTGGGAAACGAAGGGGGAGGACGCGGAATTTTGGGAAAGCGCTGAGGCCGTGAGTTTCGGTGGGAGAGAGCCCACGGAACTTTTGAGGTAGAAGAAAAGAACTAAAGGGCACGGGCCAGGAGCCCCAGACGGAGCTCTAGCCTTTGAGGAGTGGGGGGGGAAGAAAAGTCCTAAACCACAGAGGAGGGCGAGCCGGGTGGAGGAAGAAGAGAAGGGCACACACGCACTATCCTGGAGGGTAGGGCTCCAGGGCAGGTGCAAGACCCATCCTGACCTGCCCGTGTGTCCTTTGGAGTCTTGACATCGTCTTCAGGAGATAGTATTATCTCTGTTGCACAGATGCAGAAAGCGAGGTTCCGAGGGCTGAGTGACTCAGGTGCCTGAGTCACAGTGACCTGGCAGAGACCAAAGCCAGGGTTCTTCCCCCCAAGCTCTGCTCCCTGCTTTCCCAAGTGCACCCTTGGAAGGGACAGTGCTTACCAGGGAGAGCTTTTACTGGGATCCTCTGAAAACCGTGCTTCTCTGATTTTCTAGGTTGATCGGGATGGTGGTGGGGAGGGTCTTTCTGGGGCCTCTCAAATCCTCACCAGCTTCTCTGCCCCCCCGGACCTCAGGTTCCTCCACCACCTCCGTTGACCTGCACCCCGAGCACCACACTGTGGTAAGAGTGCAGGGCTGGCCGGCCCACCTGGACTGGTCCTGCCCCCCAAACAACCCGCACCCCTTCTCCGTCTTCTCCCCCTGCCCCACAGTATTAACAAAACCTCCTCCCGTCACAGATCACAGACAGACAACCGGGACTGGGGATGCCAAAGCAAGGGCCTCATTTGCATAGGCAAGCTCCTCCCCCACCCCTTGATGTGTGCACAGTTGCCATAGCAACATGCCCCCAAAGACTCTTCTTCCCAGTCACCTCCCCTTCCTGTACTGCTTGGAATGCTGGCTCCCTACCCAGGCTGCGAGGGCTCAGAACTCAATCCCTCATTTTACGGATGAAGAAACTGAGGCCCAGAGAGGGAAAGCAACTTGCCCAAGGGCACACCGCGAGTCAGCAGCAGGTCCTTACCTAGAATCCGGGCCCCCTGATACCAACTCCAGGGTGTCTCTCACCCTGGGGCGGGGGGATCAGCTCCCTTTCCAATCATCAGCTTGCTACATTCAGGCTCACCTCGGGCCTCTAGGGAAGACCTTGGGCAGCTACAATGAAGAAATGACCACTGGGCTTTGGGCAGAGACTCAGGGTCAGAGCCAAGCACGGGGCATTGTGGAGGTGCGGATACAGCTAAATAGGCCCCTCTGGGTTTCCAGCCCAGCCCCTCCCCCACAACTCACTCATTCCACAAATATTTATTATATGCCTGCTGTGTGTCAGGTGCTGTTCTAGGCCCCCGGGTTTCAGCTGTGATCAAAGTGACGAAACCCCCTGCCCTACGGGGCTGACATCCTTGTGGGAGCAGGAAGATGATGTGCAAACCACGTGGACGTAATATGTTGGGGTGAGGTGGTGTTCAGAAAGGGGCAGAGGGCCACTTGCTACTCGAGTTAAGGTAATCTGCGTGTTCTTTCACAACTTACCTGTCCCCTGTCCCACACCCGAGGGCAGCTGGTATCTTCATACCAGACTCCGATAGGATTGCCAAGCAATTGATGTGTTTTGGGCGAACGCACCTTGGCCCAGGAGACTGAGGCTTTACCGGTAGAATTTTAAGTAGCACAGGTGGCAGCTGGGAAGATGTTTGGGGGCAGCGGGCTCCCTGAAACGCTGTGGGCAGCTGCCCTTCCTGTTCCTAGCATGGCCTGCAGGCTCAAAAAGATCTATCAGAGGCCCAGCAAAGATCACCTACCACCACGCTCCAGCATCAAAATACTAGACTGCAGTATAGTTCCTGCAGAAAGATGGCCCTTCACCTCATAGTGAGAAAGAACAGCAACTCACAAGTGCCCCTGGAAGCGGACTCCAGATGTCAGGCTCTGTTAGCAGACCCCTCCCTGGGAGGGGGGTTTTATTCCACTTCCCGTGGAAATCTTCAAACGTGTAAGTGGAGAGTAGTATAAAGAAACTCCCAGGTGCCTGTGTGCAGCTCAAGAAACAGCAACTCGAGGCTACTCGGGTTTTCACCCGACCCCCTTCCTGCCCACTGGAACAGCAAACTGGGACTGGTTTTATAAGGAAAGGGAAGAGCAGGAAGGCCCTCCCACCCCAACCTGGAAGAGGAGGGCTCTCCAGAAGTTCCAACAAGGCAAGCCAACAAGGAGGCATTCTTGGGCAGGGAGTGCCCAGGGCAGACCCTGAAGCTGAGGGAGCCCTGGGGAGCCACAGCCAGGATGGGGGCTCCTGGGTCAGCTGATGGGGTAGAGGAGCCTGGCTAAGGGAGCCAAGCCCCATTTCCTGCCCCAATTTCACCTCTTTGTTTTCTTTCCCTCCTCTCTCCCCCACCCCCCCTTGCAATAAAAACATAATTATGGGCTTTATAAAAAAAAAAAAAAAAAGGCAAATTATGGTGACATGCTTTAATTATCTGCCGAGCAATGGCGGGCTGAATTACACAGGCAGGGCCTTGGAGGTTACCTAAAAATAAAGCAAGAAGCCTCATTAAATGCTAATTGCTGCTTTTGCCAACTGAAGTGAGATTTGGGCACCATGTGCCATTCAGTGCCAGGCTGTCTTCAGGGAGGTCCAAGCCCTGGGAGGCTCCGAGTGCCAGGGCCAAGCTCTGCTGGGCACCCAGGGCAGTGCAGGGCAGGCGGTGGGGGCAGAGAGAAGCTCAGATGTCAGGGAGAGTGCCTCAGTCTCCCCTCGCTGTTGAGTGGGCAGATGGAAACCCCAGGCTGGGAGGAGGAAGCTGCAGGCCTTAGTAAGAGCCTCTAAAACAAAGGGCCTGTGGCCTGTCCTCTGGCCAGAGAGGAGCCACGTGGCCTCCTGAAAGGTCAGCATCTTTCTGTGGGCTCCCGAGGACCCCTCCCTGGGCCTGGAAGCTGAGATGGTGTGGGGGCACCTGGCATGGTGTTCACAGGCCACTTCCTGGTCCTTTTTGCCTCTGCCACCAGGGCCTGAGAAGGCAGGACAGGAGAAACAGACTAGGAGACACTGGAACTTCGCATCTGAGCTGGAAGGGACCCAAGCTTGTATACTGCCTCTGAAGCTGAGTCCCCAGGGACCTAGGAGTTCCACAAAGGTGTCCTGTGTGCCCCACTGGCTTGGTAGCTTGGTGGGCTTCTGCCCCGGGCTAGTAGTAGCCTAGCCTTGGCTTTGGGCCTCCACGAGCTCTCGAGTGGGCATTGTTCCCTCTTGTCTGCAGAACCCCAAGGTCCAGTGCCACATCCACCTCGTTCATTACTGCACACCCGCAGCCTGGCCCGTAGTAGGTACTTAATACCTGTGGATTGGATGCGTAAAGAACCAAGTCTGGGTGGGGCCCATAGTTTGCTTTTCTAACAAGTTCCCGGGGATGCTGCTGCTGATTTAAAGGAAAGGTTCTGCCATTGGAACAGCTTGAAAACCACCGAGTTCCCTGGCCCACTGGGCTGCATAGCAGACACCTGGGGAGCTTGTAAAATGTATTGTCACCGGCCCCACCCACAAAGGAGGAGGCTGCAGCCCTGGGGCCTCTGGGCCTCTCCCTGGGAGCTTGCGGACACCCCATCACCCTGCTTACCGAGCAAAGGTCTCTGGGGGCCACCATCCCTCTCTCCAGGGAACCAGGGACACTGCAAAGCCAGCCCCCATCTTTTTGAAGTATAAAATTCCAAAGGCACTGCTCATCTGTCTGCCTCTCTTGGGTGTCCCACATGAACCCGGGGAATTAACAGCATGGCAGAGGGAGCAAAGGTGAGCAGCCACGGGGCTTTCCCACCCATGCATCAGAGCACATCCCAGTGGGGCCCACCTATGGGATCCCAGGCCCGGCTTCACCGGCTGTGCCTTCCAGGTGATGCGTGGCACCCACCCTCCCACACCCCTGCGCCGGGTCTGCCTCCCGGAAGTGCTGGGGAGACTAGTCCCTCCTCTCCACCCCTGACCCATGGAGCCGCACACTTCTCCATTTCCCGGACACGGCTCCTTGGAATTCACACCCCACCCAAGGCTTCCCCTACCTACCCCACCCTATTCCTATAACTATGTTCCTTTGGGATATTCGGCATTTCTAGGCTGTAGAAATGCTGAGGCCTAGATCTTCCCCATCAGACAGGAAGTTCCCTGAGGGACAGGCTGTGTTTCGCCCCTCAGGGCAGTCCCTGAAGGTGGGGCTAGGTCTCCTCCATCTGACTGGCACCCCCCTGAGGCCGGGGCCTGGGTGCCTCCTTTCCACCTGCCCCTTCACAGAGTCCTAGGCAGGCTGGACTAGGCCAAGTCTCAGGAATGCCTGATGGGTCTAAGGCCCACCAGGAGCCCACCCCTGGCTCTGGGCGCTGAGGGGAGCAGAGCAGGCAGCACCCCCCTTGGAAAGAAGTTGATTCTCCCCAGTGGAACCTAGAAGAGGGGCTCCACAGATATGGGGGGCTCCACAGATGTGGGGAGGGCACCTGGGAAAGGCCTGTGCTGAGCATCAAATCCTCCGCCTAGCCTTGGGCCTCAACACCGCAATCGCCTTGGGAGGGAAACAGACCAGAGAGGGGACAAGGTGCCGGGCTGGAGATGTCATTGGAGGACTGGCTGCACTCCCCTTCATCCAAACCGCCCCCCACCACAGGCACGCGCTCACACACCCCGCCCTGGGAGCTTCTGGCAAACACCCTTGGTCTGACCACCTAGTTTTGCCTGATTAGGCTAGAGCACTGGGTAGAATCTATTCTGGGGCGCAGGAACCATCCTGCGAAAGCAAGACAGTGAGAGACACCCTCTTTGCCCTTCCTTTCCTTACAAATACCGAGCATAAAGTAGGTGCTCTACACACACACACACACTCTCTCTCTCTCTCTCTCTCTCTCCCAGGCCCTCCAAGGGAACAGATTGCCTGAGCAGAGGTGAGCATGACACTAGCCCTCCCGAAGGAGTTAGACGGGCTTACATAGGGGGCACTGCCCAGGGCACCATTTAATGCACCAGCCTCACCTCTACACACCCAGTCCCTGCCTGGCCCCCACTGGGGTCCTTCCAGGCCCTTGGCCCTCGCGCCCCACACTTCAGCCAGCCAAGGAGGTAGGAGGGGGTGTGGGGCCTGGGGCGGGCCAGAAAGGGGCGGCACAGGAAGCCTGGGCTTCAGCTGCCGCTGTGGCCTCATTGTGTCGCTGGCTCTGTAATTTACCCCCGGCAGGGGCCCAGCCCCTAAGCTGCTTCCCGCTCCCTCCCGCCCAACCTGCCAACGAAGCCAGCTGCTGTGAACACACACTTGCACACTTGCCGCTGGCCAGGGACAAGCATCGTCACGATGTGGGTGCAATGTGGTTTTACCCCCACTTGGGCCTAAACAGACACACTAGACAGACAAGCATGCATATGGAGGTACCAAGAGCACACACAGACGTGCAGCCAAAACAGACACACACACACAGGGCTGGGGGAGCCACACGCACATACCTGTGCCACACACCTGGCCCACGCGGACACACGCCACACTCCAATCTCTAGGACAGAGACACACATCATCCTAGCACCTGTCACCTGGAGACAGGACAGGCGGGAGGGCAGGGCTGTGGGTGCTGGGAGCCCTGGAAGCCAATTTCTCAAGAGGAGAGTTTCCGGGCTAGATGGAGGAGAAGCAGCAGCTCGTTACGGGGCGGGGATCGGAGGCCCAGGTGTAAGGACTGTGAGAGGAGAGGAAGGGCCAAAACGGTACCTTCCTTAGGGGCTGCAGGGCCAGGGACAGGAATAGAACAAACCCCCTTACTTAGGGGACCGCCAGCGGCTGATTTCTGGAATCTGCTGCAAAGTCCTGGTCCCTCCCTGCCCAAGGCCTCTCCACGCTCCCACTCGATGCCAGCCCCGGAGGCAGCCTCCATCGCCCGCAAGCCCCAGGGTCCATGACCCACTTGCTCCGTGCCTCTAATTCCAGGCTCTCCGGCTGCAGGTTGAGACTGGGGTCCCCCTGCAGGGCCCTCAGTGGATGTGGAGCCAGGGTGCAAAACCATGTGTTTATTTTTATTAGAAATGTTCTCGGTATAAAAACAATCATGCGCTACACATTGTCATCAATAACCATCACCAAACACCCAGGCACTGAACTCCGTGTCATCAGCAGGACGGGCAGGCGGGCAGGCGGGCAGGACACACAGCAGACGGGAGGGGGCAGGCGGGCAGGCTGCGTTCCACAGGGACACACACAGAGGCCACCAGGAGGACGCGGCACTTTGCAACACACGCGAGATTCGTTTTTGTTTTGGCTTTTTTGTGTTTGGAATTTTTTTGAGCTTTTTCTCTTTTGCGACACGGACGGTTTGGTGAATTGGGAGGTGGTGACGGGGAGAGAGCAAAGGCGGGATGCGATGAAGGTGAGGAGGGGGCGAGGACAGGGAAGAAAAATGCACGAGACCTGGGTGGAGCACAAGAGAAAAAACTGGAGAGACCTGGAGACAGAGAATGCATCAGGGAGAGGAGGCAGAGGCAGAAAGAAAGAAGAGTAGAGCACACAGGTGAAGACACAGAGAGAAAAGGCAGCGATAAAATAAAGACAGGGATGGAGACGGACTCGGACGGTCACGAGTGGGACAGGCAGAGACGAAGGGAGAGGGAGAAAACCAACACTGGGGCCCACACAGCCTGGGCCCCTGTGATTTGGGGCCAGGAGGGGCCATGGTCCAAGATGCAGGCTCTTGGGGTGGCCTGAAGCTTCCCCAGCCCCTTGTCCTCCTCCTGTCACCTGCCCGGCTTGCCCAGGCTGCCCAGCAGTGACCGCCGGGGGCTCTGCTGTCCTCAGCACCAAGCCACGTCCGTGGGCGCCCACGGGCAGGCAAGACATCAGCTGGGCCCCTGGGAGTGGCCCTGGCCCGACGCATCAGCCACAAGGGTCTTGGATCCTCCTCTTGTTCGGCTCTGGCGGCCTAGCTAGATTGCATGGTTGGTGTAGGTGACGTAGGTCTGTTTGGTGGCCAGTGCTGGAAGGAGAGAGACCGGGGGTACCCAGGCATCAGGGGCTGGCTTCTTCAAACCCCCCTTCCGCTCAGGCATTGCCCTGCCCACGGCATCAAGTCCAGACCCCTGAACCAAGCAGTTCACAGCCCCTAAACCACATGGTGGCCCCACCCCACCCATCCCATCGCTTGCCCCCCCTTTCCTTCCACCAACCTGCACCCCCCCCACCTCACTGGACTCGCCCAGTCTCTGAACATCCTTCCCACCTCCACATCTTTGCTGGGGCCAGGCTGCTTGCCTGGAGTGCCCTGCCCTCCCCACAGTTGTTTTAGTTAGGACCCCTCCTTAGAACACTCCCGCCCCACCCTCACCCCCCGACGAAGCCCCTGCCACCTCCCGACTCCACCACACTTGAAGAGAATTGTTTTTATTTGTAATATAATTGTATAGCCTTAAAGTATTATCAACAGAAGTTTTCAGGTCAACAGCACACGTTCTAGAAGAACACATGCAAAGAACAGACATTAGACATAGCCTGGCAGCCTAGGGGATGGGAGTGGTGAGTTGGGACGGAGGAAGTAAATGATGGAACCGGAGCAGGGGGGGCTCATGAGGCTAGAAACTGACGAGCTGACCAGTTGGCCCCCGTGCCACACCCAAGGGAAGTGGAAGGCCTCCAGGTCCCCTTGGGCCTTGGTCCGGCTACCCTTCCCATTTCTAGGTGTCCCTGTCTCACCTCAGCCCCGAGGCCTCCTTATCCATACCCATGGCTCTGGCCCTCCCTCAGCCACTCCTGGGGCCCTCCCCACCACTCACAGCTGGGTGACAACATCAGCTTTTCGGGGCAGCACGAGCCTCCTCCTGCCTCTGCCCGGCCGGGGTTCAGACCTCACGGCAGCCTAGTGAGGAGGCTAGGTAAATGCCACCCTCATGTGAAAAATGAGGCACTGGGGTGAGGACCCTGGCCAGGTCCTTGGTTCTGTCCTGTCCAGATCCAGGGTCTCCCTCCATGGCCTGGGACAGCTCAGTGGAGAGTAATCAAGGTCAGCCTTGCCGCTTGGGGTGGGAGTTGTGTGCTGGTGCCCAGAGGAGGCTGGATGGGAGACAATTAGGGGGCCCTTGTTCGCAAAGCTGCCCTGACACCCCATCAGGGTCCTGTCTGCTCAGGAAAGGAGTGCACGGCCAAGGCGCCTGGCCTGGGGCAGAGGGCACTGAGGGGAGCAGTGCGGTGGGCTGCCCACAGTACCCCCCAATCCTCTCTACCCCGTTTTCCCTGGGCCCATGACTGCCAAGTAAAGACTACATTTCCCGAGCTCCCTGCTTGATGGCGTTCCTGCAAATGACACGTGAGGGTCGTGAGGGCTGTGTGTGACTTGCGTGTCATTTTATTAAAACAGATGGTTTCTCCTGTACTTCCTCTTTTCTGCTTTCCACAGGCAGAACAGACACTGAGGGCAACTAGCCTCAGCACAGCCCTCTGGGAGCCAACGGAGACAGATGGAAGAAACCTGGGTCCCCATTCCTGCCCATCTACCACACCAGTGTAGCTGGAAGCCCACTGACATGGGCCAGATTGCTGGGTCCAACTCTCAGAGGGCCCATCAAGTGTGGCAAGAAGCAAACTCGTTGGGGGTGGGGTGAGCAGAGGACGGCACCGCAGGACCAGTGGGGAGGCACGCGGGGTGGAGGGCAGGTGAACGAAAGGAAAGGACAAACTTTCTCCCGGCCAGAGCTGAGTGGAGAGGATGGCCTTATGTGGTTGTGGAAATATTCAAGCAGAACATGAACAATCACTTGGCTGGGCAGTAGCCGGGAAGTTTTGAGTTTTAGGTGCCACCCAGACAGGTGACGGGGCCCATGACTTCAGGAAGAGAGTAAGAACACAGCACCTTACAGTGTGCCAAGACTTGCCACCTTCGTTTCTAAAATGACCCATACGCCTCCAGGGCGCCAGCTGACCATGAGAGAGGAAGGAACATGGACAGCACCCGTGAGGCGCCTGGCTGGGCATACTTGGGGAAGGAACCGCCATGAGGCCAGAGGTGCTGAGAGGGAGGTATGAGGGTGCACAGATCTAGGGACAGGAGCCTCTAATCCCCCCCTCTGTGACTTCCGGAAGCTCTTCCCCCACCCTGCTAGGCCTCAGTTTCCCTACCTGTTACATGAGAGCGGTGGCCCTTTTGCCCCAACTGCTTGTCCTGAGGGGCTCCCCCAGCCCCAGTCTCCACCCTCGGCTATCCAGCACTGTCAGAAAATGAGCCGGCAGCTTAATCACGAGCTGCAGGCCAGGCCGATGAGAATCAGTTCCCCAGGGCTCCATCACCCCCTGGGTGAACTGATAAAATTGAGTTTCCAAACCTGTAAACCCGTCAGCAGCCATGGCTCAGGGGTGAAGGAAAACTGCAGCAGCAGCAAAACCACCAACTGTAGGGAAGTGGGCGCCTGAGGGCGGCCGTGGGGGCACCGAGGCGGGTGAGAGGGGAGCAGGTGGTGGGGGAGGTGAGGGACAGTTGGGCCCTGCTGTCCCTCTAAGACCAGAGCTGTCTCCAATAGAAAATCCAGTCCTTGGGTTCCAGAACCTGGAAGCGCATTCGGCCCTCAGCTACAAGCCAGGGGCCCCAGAGTCCTTCAGCGGAGCTTCGGTCTCACCATCTGGAAAATGGGAGCAGTGAGTCTGCCCGGGCTCCCGGGAGCTAACTGTGAGGCTCAAAGGGAAGCGCTCCGGCCAGGAGTCAGGAGACTTTGGGTCCAGTCCTGCCCTCCCCAGGTCAGGGGATCTCAGCACCTGCCAAGGAGCCCTTCCAACAACTTGAACCTCTCGAGTCTCAAGTCCCTCATCTGTAAAATGGGATAATAAACCCTTGGCTGGCTCTCAGCCACAGGGTGGATGGAAATCCTCTTTAAACCCTGCAAAGGGACAGGGCTGAAATAACTATAGCAATGAGGACAGGGCGGGGAGAGCGACACTCCAGGGGCATCCTCAGCATGAAGGGAGGGACGGGGTGAGGGGTGTGCACAAAGGTCTCCAAACCCATCCCTTACCGATGACAGGCTGTTGCTGCTGGTTTTCAGTCCCTGCCACCTCAGATAACAATTAGCTGGGCAACGGCAAGCACGAGCTGACAGCCCCCATTTGTTGCCCCATGTCTCTGTGCCCAATCTGCCCGCAATCAGGCCCCTGAATTATTTATTCTGTTGTTTGTTTAAAGATACGTGGCCTGCCAGTGACAGAGTGAAAAATGTCCCTGTTTCACAGGAGTGACATCTCCCCACTTTTCCCGCTCACGCCCCCTCGGTCTGGCATCCCCAGAATTAATCACCTGGCTCCTACCCAACATGTCTACAGCCCCTGCTGTCACCGAGCTAAGGGGCAGTGGGGGCAAGGGGCCCTGGCCTCTGGCTTCTACGGCAGCTCTCACCCTTCCCCTGCAGGAAGCAGGGGGCTGGGAACACTGTATGTCCCCTCGCCAAGCCTCCGCTCCCCTCCTTGTCTGGTGGGGGGTGGGGTGGGAAGGGGTAGTAATTGTACCCTGTCCCCATGTGACCAACCTGAAGAGAGGCAGAAGGAACAATGTCTATCACAACTGTCAGGGAAGGTCCCACACTCTGCTTCCCTCCTTTGGAGTCGGAGTGTTAGCTCTAATTAGCCACCCATGGTCCCTGGAGGGTTAATGCCCCACTCTGATGAGCCCAGGGGCTGGAGCTCATTTGACAGACCTGCTCCCGCCCCAGCAGAGTAAGGTATGAGGGATGGAACCCGGGAAGGGTAAATCTCCATGGGAAGGAGGAAAACGGAAGTCAGGGGTGGGGGGTGGGGAGCAGTGAGGGGTCCCTGCTCGGGACAGAAGGGCCTGGCTAGGGGCCGCACGTGGGGTTTCTGCAGATCTAGACACAAAAGGCCAGAGGTGGGGAGTTCTAGGAGGACAGTGCCCCTTCCCATCTCAGAGTGGAGGGCCCACGTGGCACCTGAAGGGAGGGCTGTAGGTCCCAGGGAAGCTGGTGCTCTGGGAGGAAGAGCAAGATTGAGAAGAACCAGAGGTCATTTGGCAAAAGACGGCGGGGGGGGGGGGGCAACACAGAGTCATCAGGATGTCAGTGAAAGGGGTGTGCCAGAAGCCAGGTATACTGCTCTGCCCGGAGAATGGAGACCCAGAGATAGGGAGGCCATGTGAAGTCAGGGTCAAGGGAAAGACACTGTGTGGGGCCAGCCAGCCACCACCTTGCTGTGTGACCTCAGGAGAATCCCTCACCCTCTCTGGGCCTCGGCTGCGAATCAAACCTCTAGCCCTACCCAGGCCTCACTCGAGATCACGGAACAGGGGAGAGGGCTTTGGGAGTAAAAAGTCCTGTTTGGATGTAGGAAGGGACTCTCCTTCTTTCCACAGGTGGCAGTCACTCAACAGGCGGAAGCCGTGCCCAGAAAGGAAGGGAGGATGCTTCACCCGGAGCCACAGGTGGGGAGCCTGTGAGAGGCGCTGCCCCGGCCAAAACACACCAGGGAGGCCAGGTCTCCTATTTCTCCTGACCTACTTGCGGATGACAAAGGGCCTCCTCTCCGCAGCCTGTGCTCCAGACCCTCCTGGAGTCTAGCCCATATCCCTCCTGCTGCCACGGCCGATGTCCATTTGGGGCCTCTGCCCCAGGACTAGAGGCTAGAAGCTGAGTGTTAACTCCCAGGTCCCTCTGGGACTGAAAGTCTCCTGGGCGGGGGGGCTCTGCTCCTCCTTCCCCACCAACGGGAGCCCCCCAGGACTCTCAGAGAGCAGGGGAGGCAGGAGATGCTGCCATTTAAACTATTTGGGCACTTGCAGGATGTCCGGGGAGGGAGCCAGCATCTCAGAGGGGGCAGGGTGACCATAGCAACCCCTCTATCTCTCACCCCACAGGTAGGAGACCCCACGGCTCACCTCCCAGGGCAGAGGCCTCCGTCCTTCTGAGAAGGGAGCAGTGATACTACCGTGGAGGTCAAGTCCAGGCCAGGCACCTGCTGGCTGCGTGACTTGGGTGAGTCCCTAATCTTTCTGAGCCTCCCTTTACTCTTCTGTATTACACAGATGATAAAAATACCTGCCTTTCAAGGCTGCTGTGAAGACGAAAATTGGTACATGGTAGGTGTGATACACAATCAGGGTTTAGGAAATGGTCACCACTATTACAGGTGCCCCCAAGGTCTAACCTGTCCCTCACATGCTCTGCCTCTCTCTCTTCTCAATCTCTTCTCACAGAGGGCTGGCTGCAGGGGGACCAGAAAAGTTGGCAAAGATGGTGGCCTTGCTCCCTCCCATGTACATTCCTGCCCAGGCCGAGACCTTGGGCCTGCCCCTTAGATGCCAAGGTCCCTGTGTCCTTCTCTCTCCCCATCCCCCTCTACTGCTGAGGTCTCCTTGGACAATCCCTTGGGAACACCCTGCTACCTGAGAACTGAGGCCTCTGAAGGCCCTCAGTCCAACTCACTCCTTCCCTTACCCTTCCTGGGGACCCACATCCTGAAGCCCCACACCCTCAGGGCCCTGGTAGAAGGTGGCCAGGCTGGCAGCAGAGCCTCTGTGCCCAGGTGACTTAAGGGCCAGAAGGCAAGGGCATCGAGACAACCCCTTGACCAGAGAAATCCCAGAGTCCCCCATTGTTCTGCATGAACCACATTCCCCCATGGCCTCACCACAGGTGGGCAGATATCCCTGGAAGGGGGTAGCCAGGGCTAGGTGGTGGGGGGGACCTTGAGGTTCTCTCCTGGTTACTAGGATGGGGCGGGGCAGAGGGGCACTAACCTGGTGCATCAGGGTTCTCCCGGAGTTCCCACTCACCTGTGGCTTCCGGGCTCTCCCAGTACCCACTGAGGACCCAGCTCAGGGAGGGGCGTGGCCTGGGTCCCCGGGGGTGGGGGGCGGGCCTTGTTGAAGGAGGAGACTGGCCTGGGCGGGCCCAGAGGGAAAGGAGCAGGGCTGGGCACTCACCTGGGGTCTCCAGGTTCTCGCAGAGCTCAGACTTGGCCTCACCATTGGGCCGGAAGCTGCCCTTCTGCGTGAACTTGTTGGACATGGTGGCGGCGGTGACGACGGCTTTGAGGCTGCGCTTGCGCTTGGGCACATTCTGCTCCGGGTGGAAGAGGATGATGTAGACCTTGGGCATGTAGAGCATCCCCAGGGACACCGAGGCGCTCAGACTCACCGAGACGGTCAGCGTCGTTGTCTGGATGTACAGCTGGAGGGGGGCCAGGGGGACGGCGTCAGAGAAGGCTCCGCCTGGCGCCTCAGGGGCCCTGACCCCAGAGACAGACACACAGAGGACAGACCCCGGGAGCCTTGCCCTGTGTCCCACTGACTTTGGGCAAAAGGGAGTCAAGGTATAGAGCCGGGACTTTAGACCAGACCAAATCCTGGCTTTACCACTTCTAGCTATGTGACCTTGGACAAGTCCCACCTTGTGCCTCAGTTTCCTCACGTATAACACTGGCATGATCTGATAGCACTTACTTCATAGGGTGGCTGTAAGGGTGAAATGACTTGACAAACGGTGAATGGACGTAGAACAATGCCCGGCACGTGCTACGTGCACGGAAGGGTTCCCCACTCCTACGTGCTATAGGGAGGTAGGGCCCTCAGGGGACCACAGCTGAGCCTCCCAGGAGCAGTCCCCTGCGCGGGGCTGGGAAGGAGAGGAACATCTGTTGGTGCAGTAACTCCCAGTGGGTGTGCCACAGCCCCTTGACCAAGCGTCCATTCAGTGACGCCCCCCCCACCCCACGCCACCCTGTGCAGAGCACTGGCACGGGAGCCACAGCGCCTGGCAAGATATGGCGATGGCAGCATTGGTCAAAGCTCATTTCACGCTCACTCGCCAGCACTAACGGTGACAGATGTTTAGCAAAATGAAAGTCCATTAATCTGGGTGTCGGCTAATCCATTCTTCAATAGTGGGGCCTTCCAGGCAGGGCCTGACAATTCCCACCGCCCCCGCCTGGGGTCCCCTCCCCGCCTCCTCCTTCCTTCCCAGTCCTCCAAGCCTCAGGTGCCCCTCTAGCCGCCCCCTCAGCCTGGGTGGGGCCAGAGGAGGCCGAGGCTGTGGCCCCCAGGTCTGGGCATAGGGAAGGCAGGAAATGTTCTGCCCCCTACATCGGCTGTTTCTAGGCCTGGGTCCCCTCCCCTAGGGCCTGGCTGATGTGCCACCTCCTCTAGGAAGCTCTCCCTGACCCCCGGCTTTATCCGACCCCCCCCATGACACCCATTCTCATATCCCACCCCATCTCCTGCCCTTCTCCAGAAATGCCTCATGACCTGGGTCTGAAGGCTATTGTTCCAGCTCCCCTAGGGAGAGAGGCTGGAGAAGCTCTAGGGTCTGAAAGGAGGGAGGCGTGTGACCCTGAGGAAGTCTCAACCCCTCTCTGGCCCTCAGTTTTCTCATCAGTGCCATGGGATGAGAGCACCTAGCTCTCCCAACCCACGGGGCCACCCAAACACAGACCGAAGCTGAGTGATCTTGCACAGCAGCGTGGGGAAGGAGGATGGGAGTGTGGAGAAGCTGTTTCATTGTCACCGTTCAGGAAATGTCACAGGCCCAGGGGAATAAGAGCCTAGTCCCCAGGGAGCACACACCCCTCTGGACACAGTCATCCCCACTCTACCCCACCCCTGCCCTTACACTCCCACCCTCCAGTGACAGCGTTACCTCCAAGCATAACTAGCCAGTGGGAGGGTGCTGACTACCTCTTCTACCTGCTGAGGTGGGCCTGGTAGCTGGGGGGGGGGGGGGGGGGACAGGCTCCACACCACTGGAGACAGCAATGAAGGTCTGGGCTAATCAACATCTTCACCATTGGACTGGATGAGGCTATGTCTCCCTCATTAGATTGGGGGCTCCCTGAGGGCAAGGGCAGTCTTGCCTCTCACACTGGGGGTTCTTGGGTGTAAGGGTCATGTTTCTAAGTCAGATACACCCTCTGCTCCACCTTGTTGATTGGGTGGGGTTAGGAGGGTGCAGTTGGGCCCATGTGGAGTTGGTGGGACCAGGGACAGAAGCCCCTCTCTGAGCCCTGCAGTGGACACAGCCCTGTGTTGGGGACCAGAGGCTTGGGGGCCAGACTCCACTCTGCCCTGACCCACTATGGGATGCTAGGCGCCTCCAGTATCCCAGGCAGAGTCAGCTCCGTGGGTATACACACTTGGTTTCATGCCCTACTGCCACCATCTTGAATGCTGAATCATTTTTGAACAAGGGGCTTTCCCCTTCTTTTTTCACAGAGCCCTGAAAACCATGGAGCCAGCCCTGAGCAGGCGGAGGGGGGGAGGGGTTGTGGGGGGGGGGGAGAGCACAATCCTTGGTGTTCTAGTTTCTATTTTGCTTTTCAGCCTAGGAGCCTTTCTGCAAACAAAATACAAGATGCAGTGTAAACAGATCAAAGCTAAGCAAAGCTGCTCCCATCTGCTGGGGGCCCACCCTCCCAGCCTGGGCCCTGGGGGCTCTTCTGGCCATGCAGGCTGGGAGTGGCCCCCTCTGTGTAAGCAGAAGTGGGGCTGCACGCCCCCAGTCCCTTTCCTTGCCCCAGGGTCTGGAATGCTCACCCCACCCCCAGATCAGGCACCGTTCTGGGGCCTCCTGTGTGAAGGTGCATGTAGCATGCTGATTCTCTCAAAGAAGCAGTGGTCCTCTAGAACCTCTAGAACCCAGCAGGCACCCCCAGAGGGCAGGGGCCCAGGCACGGATGCGGCTCTCAAAGGCAGATGGGGTGAGAGGCAACCTCTGGGACGTGCTTTCTTCTCCCACTCGCCCATCTCCCAGACAGAGGTACCTGAACTCCTGCTCCCCTCTCCAGTCGGGCCCTTGCCACACTCTGTCCTCTGCAAGAAGTCCTGCCTTAGCCTCACAAGTGACCGCTCCCCAGAGTGCAGGCTGGGTTTGATGGGTGTGGACAGAGGTCACCCTGGGGGTGGGGCAAAGGACACAGAAAGGAGCTGCCTGGAGGTCGACGATGCGTTTTCCTGTTTCTGTGCTAGGCCTGGGGGGCAGACGGTACAGGGGGCCCTGCTGAGGGGACTGAGGAGTTCTGCCTGCTCCGTGCTTCTGCCCAGGCCGACCCTAGTGGCTACTGAGATCCCCAGGATCTGCTCAGGCCAGATCGATGAACTTCCCCACAACCTGGACAGCCCCTGGGGCCAGGTCCCGCCCAAGGCTGACTGAGCAGTAACCCCACGGGGTAGAGAAAGCACACTCCAGACGGCTCAGTCATGCCACACGGCTGCAGTGATAACCCCTGGAAATCCGGGCTAATGCTGGGAAATCCGTCTGCCTGCTCATCGGAGCAGCACTGACAGCTTCACTCTGCGCCCGCACCTGCACGCGGGGGGGAAACGGGCACCTGCTGGGCACCTGCAGGCGTGTGTGCACACGTACCTGGGCACACGCCCGTGCCCGCAAACGTACACACCCATACACACACGCATCTCTGCATTCACACGCACACACAGCTGAACTCACCCCTGTACACTCATGCCTGACTCAGACCCCTGCCTGGGCACGTACACACACACACACACACACACACACACGCACACACACACAGCAGCCAGGCCTACAGCTTCCACTGGGGCACCTTGTAGTGCTGACAAAACACAGCACAGATACAGCCCCAGGACTGCCTATGCCTCTAGGAGGTCTGGCGGTCTGAACCCACAGGGACTTCAGAGCTCCCCTCCCCTTCCTCGTTCAGCAGCCCAGAGGGGAGGGTCGTATCCCCTGTCCCACCCCTCAGGTGCAGAGCAGGGTCTTAGGCCACAAGTCGGTGTGAGGCCAGCCTGCTGTGTGACCCCAGGCAAGTAAGTCCCTGCCCCTCTCTGGGCCTCAGAAAAGATCATTTCAGAGGCTCCTTTTCATAATCAATACTGAGGGGAGCCTCCTAAAAAGGGAAAAAAGAGAGGCAGGCAGGGTGGCCTAGAGAGATGTGGGAGCTGAGAGAGGGGGCTGGGCCTCGGCCGCTGGAGGGTCTGACACCCCGGGAGGGTGTGGACCCCACGGGGGAGCACTGTGTTGGCAAGCAGCCAGAGGAACCTACGGCAAGTCAGAGTAAGGGGCTCACCCACCGTGTTGTCTGCCTTCCAGCCCTGTACCGTTACTCCTTGAGGAGGCAAGGGAACGAGCCTCCTGGTAATGCCGAAGGTCATTTCTCAAGCCGCCAGCTTCCTGGACTGGGGCGTGGCTTCCCCTGCTGGCTCTGGAGGCCCCTTGGGCACTGCGGGGCAAGGGGCTTCTGTCTGCACCTGCACCCCGCAGGCCAGTGGGGGGCTGGAGACCTCGCTCACAGCGTGAGCTGGGCCCAGTGGCCGCTTTGACTCAGGTCAGAGTGCAGGGTGACCTGGAGCCAAACCGGAGGGCTCTGACCTCAGGGCACTGACGTCTGCTTCTCAGGACCCCTCAGCCCACAAGCCGCCATTGGAAGACAGGCCACAGGCCTCCCTGGGCCAGGCCACGGGTTTCAGAATGGAGGGCACAGCTCCTGCCCTCGAGGAACCGTTGGAGGAGAAGTGGTACACGCCAAAGAAGCCCCAGGGCAGGGAGGTGTCCCGGGGCTGCAGGGGGCAGCGTGGACTGGGCTCCTGAGTTAGGCGGAGCAGGGTCAAGTTCAGCCATGCCACTTACTGGCTGTGTGATCTCAGACAAATCACTTCACGTCTCTGTGTCTCTGCGTCCTCATCTGTAAATTGGGATGGTGACATCTACCCTAGCCTGCTGCTGTGGAGCCTGCTGGCCATTAGGCAGAGTGTTTGGCACATGACAAGCACCCCATCCACGGCAGCTTTGGCAGCAGCCTCACCGAAAGCCAAGCATCCCTAGGAGTTCACACCTGGGCGGGCTCATGGCTTCAAACGCCATCCACGGGCTGACGACTCCCCCGGCTACATCTCCAGCCCGGCCCTCAGCCCCGAACCCCGGACTTGTGGCATATTCAACTTTTGGCTCAACGGCGGCACTTGGCCCTCTAACAGGCATCCCAAACTTAGCACATCCAGAGGACTGCCCGATCTCTGCCCCCAAGCAGGCTCCTCTGCTGTCCGATTCCCCACTTAGGGCCGGACATCCCTTCCTTCCGATGATCCGCACACCGAAAACTACAGAGCCATCCTTGATTCTCCTCTGCACTTCTTGCCCCACATGCAGTCCATCCAAAATCCAGCCAGCCCCACCTGCGGGAGCCCCCACTTCCCATCACCCCTGCTGCCAGCAGCCCCTTGTTGAGATCACTGCAGTTACCCCCACGTTGGCCCCGTTCCTGGTTCACTTCCTCAGGGCTCCGCCCAGCAGCAGGAGGGATCCTTCTAAATCTGAACTATGTTCCATTCCTCACCGCTCAGAACCCCACTGTGGCTCCCTTCTCGCTGACGGTAGAAGCCAGCATCCTTCCCACAGCCTCCGGGTCCTCTGCCATCTGCCCTGTCATCTTTCTGACCCTGTCCCCATCACCCTCCTCCGGGTTCCTCAGCCCCAGCCTCCCGCCCCCCCCCCCCACAGTGGGTAAACTGCCTTCGCACCCATCATGCCATGTGACTTACAACACCTTAAGGACCGCAAGAGAAGGATCATGGCCCCAATCTACTGATGAAGAAACTGAGGCGGAGAGGCCAGCTGGCTTGCCCAGGATCCCAGACATGGAGCTCGGACCAGGAGCTGCGGTCCTCGGTCCCCACAATCCCCCCTGTCTCTGGCCTCTGGCTTCCGGGACTCCCAATCCTTTAAGATAAAACCCCACAGAAGCCAGGCAGTGCTGGGGCCGGGTTGTGGGCAGAGTACACAGGGTCCTGGGGTGAGTCCAGGCCCACAGGATGGCATGACAGAGCCAGCAGGACACAACCTCTCTGCAGCTCTGGATGTTGGAGGGGATGACATCCCCAGCTCCCGGGGCATCGGAGGCTTGGGGACCAGGAAAGAAGGAGTGAGTGCCTGATCCCTCCCTCCCTCACCTAGGGATCCGTTGGGATCCCGTGAAGGCAGAGAGAGGGGCAGACAGAGGAGGAGGAAGAGAGGAGTGGAAGGCAGGGAAGATGGGGCTGGGTAGGGACAGAGGTGAGGGAGAGTCTCGAAGAGAATGGAGGCTGACAGAGGGTCAGCGTCCAGGGCTGACGGAGAGGAGAGAGGGAGGTGATGGGAGGGAGAGAGGAAAGAGGGAAAGAGCTGAGGAAGACAGGAGGGAGAGGAGATAGGAGGGAAGGAGAAGCAGGAGAAGAGAAAGGGTGGGAGACAGGAGAGACAACCTGGAGGCTGGAGAACAGACTGGAGACAGAGAAGGCAGCGGGGAGTGGAAGAAGGCATCTCCAGAGCAGGGTGAGAGGCCGGGGAGCCCCCGGAGGCTGCCTCCGGGCTCACGGCCTCTCACCCACCCGCACCCCCCCCACCCCCGGGGGGCTCCGCCACTCACCTTGTCTGCCGACTGCGAGGTGCCAAAGAAGATGGGGATGAAGGCGAGCCAGACGATGCAGGTGGTGTACATGGTGAAGCCAATGGGCTTGGCCTCGTTGAAGGTCTCCGGGACACCGCGTGTCTTGATGGCGTACACGGTGCACGTGACCATGAGCAGCATGCTGTAGCCCAGCAGGCAGATGAGCGACAGGTCCGAGATGTCGCACTTGAGCACGCCCCTGGCGAAGCGGGGGTCGAGCGTCCGCTGGTCCTGGAAGTCCACCACCGAGTGGGAGGGGTCCACCACAAACCACACGCAGATGCCAAGCAGCTGCAGCGAGATGAGGCTGAAGGTGATGGCCAGCTGCGAGGCCGGGCTGATGAAGCGCGGGGCGCTGACCGACCGCTTGCCCTGCTCGAAGATGCGGTAGATGCGGTTGGTCTTGGTGAGCAGGGCCGCGTAGCTGATGCTCATGCCCAGCCCCAGGAAGATTCGGCGCAGAGAGCAGGTCCCCAGGTCAGGCTCGGCAATCATGAGGAAGGTGGTGGCGTAGCACAGGAAGATGCCAGCCAGCAGCACGTAGCTCAGCTCGCGGCCCGAGGCCTTGACGATGGGCGTGTCGTTGTAGCGCACGAAGGTGACCACCACAAAGAGCGTGGCAGCGATGCCCACCACGGCCAGGAAAAGGGGCAGCACGGCCCAGGGCGAGTCCCACTCGAGCTTGATGATGGGGATGGGTCGGCAGCCCGTGCGGTTCTCTGTGGGCCGCATGTCATACGGACAGGTCTTACAGGTGTAGCGATCCACCTGGTACTGGTACCCCCGTGCAGGGCTCACAGTGCCAGCAGCAGGGCATGCCCTTCACGGTCTTCTTCCGCTCGCCCGGCTGGCAGGGCAGGCTGCAGATGGAGCGGGGCAGCTGCTGCCCACTCCCCGGCCACTGCATCCGCTCTATCTGCCAACGACAGCACAGGGGAGCCGGCCTCAGGATATGCCGCCCGGTGTCCCGGGCCACCCCACTGGCCCCACGCCTCAATCACCCAGTTAAATGGGGAAAATGCAGCCGCCCAGCCCCACCAGGACCCGCCGGATCCAACAGCTCGGTTTAAATAAGTCCCCCCTCCCCTCCCCGCCACCGCGTGATTCAGACATAGCTGACCTATGGGGAATCCTAAACTCTCAAGGACCGTATGGAGACACGGAGCCCAGAGAACAGCAGTGACAACCTAGAGTCACCCAGGGAAGCAGAGAGAGCTCAAGAGTTCTGAACCCCAGCCCCTTATGCCCTTGCTGGTCCCCAGACCAGCAGCAGCAGCATCACCCAGGAGCTTGCTGGAAATGCGACATTTTGGCCCACCCCAGACCTACTGTCTTAGGATCTGAGTTTTAGCCAGACCCCGCAGGTGACTTATGTGCATGCTGAGAGATGCGCTGCCTCATGGCTTAGCCCAAGGGGCCTCCTCCAGGCGGCTCAGGAAGCTGAGTTCAGCAGAGAGCAATGAACAGAAGTTTTCGCAGAGGATGCGTAATATGTGCCCAGGGGTTAGCGTTTCTTTACATCTTGCTCTAAATTCATGCAAGTCACTGTCATATGTCCCCGAAGACACAATTGCTGTGAGCAAAGGAGCCACAGGCGTGTTGGCACACCCTACTGAATTCAGGGTTACAAAAGTCTGGAAAGTAGGGGAGAGGCCCAGAAGAACTCTAGGCCCTGAGCAGAGGGAGTCTGACTACACTTGGGAGCCATATTCAAAGCATCCGTTCCAGGGGTGCCTGGGTGGCTAAGACAGTTGAGCATCCAATTCTTGATTTCAGCTCAGGTCATGATGGAGGAGCTCCCAGGGTTGTGGGATCGTGCCCCACATCGGGCTCCGTGCTGAGCGTGGCGCCTGCTTAAGATTATCTGTCTCTCTCTCTCTCCCTCTGCCCCTCTCGCCCACTTGCACTCTCTCTTTTTCTCTAAAAAAAATTAAAAAAAAAAACAAAGCCTCTATTCCACTTTATTAAGTGGCCCTTAGGAAGAATTCACACTTGGAGAGCAGCACTCCTGGCCAGATAGGTGCTCCTTTGGGCTGGGTACTCGCTCCCAGGGAAAGATTAACTGGTTGGTCGGGCGAAGGGAGGGTTTCAGAGTTGAGGAAAACGTGGGGGCGGGGGGGTGTCCAAAGACGGCCTCATGGGAGGCGAGAAGGAAACCTCAGGGGAGCAGCTTGTCCTGTGGCTCCGGGCATGACAGGGCCACGTGGTCCTAAAAGCCCAAGAGCACAGCAACAACCCGGTGCCACCGTCCCGCAGGAACAATGAGGCAGGACAACCCCTGTGCACTGGAGCTGTGACACCGCAGGGGGACACAGGGCAACAGTGGCTGTGCCAAAAAACTCTGGCTCAGGTGGAAAGAGCAACGAACGCAGGTGAATCCTGGGACCACAGGTGTATTGCTAGCCAGTCATGAGCCCGGCAGCAAACACCTCAACCTCTCGGAGCCTTTGTTTCCCCCCCTGATCCAATGATAGCAAATATGAGGCCATTTTGCCCTTTGTTACTTATTGTGGCTTCCATCCGGGAGTCATAATGAAATTCTTAAATCTCCCCAGGACATCAGTGCCATGGGCTTTGCGTCTGTTCCCTGCGGCACAGCCAGCCCCCAGCACAGAGCTGGCACACAGTGGGGGCCCAGGGAATCTCTGCGGACTCTGTCACAGAAGAAGTGAGGCCCGGGCACTGGCCACGAGAGGCCGCCTCACTTTCAGACCCTGGGGGGGAAGACAGTGGCAGGCAGGGTGAAGTCTTTTCCTCCTTTTCCTTTCCCCACAGCACAGACCAAACTGAGCACTGAACAAAGTGGGGAAGATGAGACGGTTGAGGTCCCCTTCCCCCTAACGTTCCCCCCCCAACCCTGGTCCCAACTCCATGCTGGTGGAGGGGCCCTGTATCATCCGGGACGAGTCCACGGACCCCCCACACCGCGGCCCTGCCTTCACTTACCACATCTGTGGAATAGGATAAAAATAGTACCCGCCTCACGGGGCTGCCATCCGCACAGCCGGGTCGCGGGTTTACAACAGGAGCTGTACACAGCAGGTGCTCAGCAAGGATTAGCTGCTGCCGCTGCTGCTGCTGAACTGAATCACTGGCCCCCACTGCTCCTCCCACTGCACCCAAATGAGACACGCCCCCATTTGGGGTATTGTCCCACTTTGCCAAGTGCCCCCACCTGCCCTGTTCTGTCTGTCTCCATTCACCAACTCAAGGAGCATTGCTGTAGGAATGGGCTCTGCCCCCCGCCCTGCTGTGTGGCCTTTGGAACATCCCTCAGGCTGGGTTTCCAGAGATATTTCCTCTGGCTTAGAAGATTGTCAGAGCTAAATGGAATCACAGGCAGAAAGTGCTTTGAGGAGCTCAAGGGGCTCATCGCTGGAAGATTCTTACAAGAGGGGACAGCAGGGGCACAATGCAACTTGCCCAGGGTCTGGTGCAAAGATAGCTGAGGCCAGACATGGGCTTCCTGCGTCTCTCTGGTCCATCTGGCTGTCACACCGTGCCCACCCTGAGCACGTCTCACCCCTCATCCTGCAAGGGAGGGGCCAAGTCTACAGGCATTTCCTTGGGGGATGAACCACAAGTCCTCTCTCTCCAAAAACATGGCTCCATTCTCAGCCAGGTACACTGAAGGCCAGAGGGGGAAAGCCACCAAATCCCTGGGACAATCACGAGCCGGGAAAATGTATCCAGGAGGACCCAGGAGAAGACCCCCACCCCCAGTCGCCCATAACACCCAGAAAAATGACGACCTTCTAGTGCAATATCATGGCCGTAGGAAATGCTCTCAAACAGCTTTCTACCCACCACCAGAAACCCCATCTGACTGCGCCCTCTGCCTTATGCCACTGTCCTCCTTTGTCCCAACGCAGCCCTCCCCCTCCTCATCTCCCTTCCCCACAGCAGCCCAGCACTTGAGCCATTTCACTCCGGGGTCTTTCTCTGCCAGCAGGTGGAAGGCAGGACGGCCCGCGGCCAAGGGAAAGGACAGGGGTCCAGCCACCAGAAGTCCAGCTGTCCTGTTCCTCCACTTCAGGCTGGGGTGGCACTCAGGGCCCTCTGAGGCCTGGAAAGGGGCACAGAAGGAAGCCCCCACTTGGCAGCAGCAAACCCCGGGCTCAGGACTGGTCGGGGCTCCACAGTGGCTGCCTCCCCCTGCTCTTCCCTCCTGGGGCCCCTCCCTGCCCTTGCCAGGCGCTTACTCTGAGGTGTAAGTGGTCGGTCCAGGAGCCGATGACCTTGTACTCAGCTGAGCCATTGCGCAACTGGTACTGGTAAATGTCGTAGCGCCCGGGGGCATCTCCATTCTCATTGAAGGTCACGGGGTTCCCGGCGATGCCTGTAGGGGCCGGGGAGTGTTAGTACTCAGTGTCTTGGCTGAGCTTTTACTAAGAAGCAGGGAGGATCACGAGCCTAGGGCAGAGACACCTCTGGGGAGGCCCCTGTGTGGAACATCTTGAGAGGTTACACCCCCTGGAAACATCTGAGGAGACACCCCCCCCCCGCCACTCTCCTACCCCCACAGAACCCTGGGAGCCCTTCCCCTGGCTGCATGGCCCAGGACACCCACCTGAGAAGTTGACATTGCGGATATACTTGAGCAGCTGGGTGCCGTCCACGGGATCCATGCGTGGGCAGAGCCCCACGCGGCCTGGACACAGGTCACGGTGCATGGCGTGCAGCGCGTGGCCCATGGCATACACAGCATCAATCACAAACTGCACCTTCCCCTCCTGCTCATATGCCGAGTCCTGCCCAATGCGCTCTCGGTCTGCAACGGGACAGCCAGAGTGGGGCGTCCGTGAGGCCCACCATCCTCACAGACCATGTGGTGGGAACCAGAGCGGCTCCCTGGGGTCAACAGAGGTGACGCAGCCCTTCCCTGCACACCTAGGCCTCCTGGCTCCTAGCCCAGCGCTTGCTCTATCACCCAAGAGATGGTCTTATGGAAGCACCTGGGGGACGATCCCAAAAAGTGAAGGGGAGGGTCCACTGCCCTCGCCACCCTACTGCCAGACCGTGCGCCCTGACGCCCCAGGACAGCCAGGACGGGCCCGCACGTCCTGATCGCCCTCAGAAGGCAGTCAGCCAGGGGGTCTCCCTGTGGCGGAGCCTGCCTGACGTCCCCCAGCCTGGCCTAGACTAATCACGCCAGCGGCTGGCCCTCGCCCAGGCTGGGGATCGCCAGAACAAGAGCTATGACAGTGAGGGCAGCTCACCCATGGACAGCCACTCCGGCCAGGGGACGCTGCCCCCGGCACAGGATACAGATGGGAAAACTGAAGCCCAGAAAACATGAGAGCCTGGCTGCGGATCCCTCAGGGTTCGGGGACCCAGGCCACCTGGTGCCCCCTCGATGGTTTCCAGTGGCCCCAGACACCAGAAGTCACCATCATCCCTCCCCAGGGCACCGTGGCCATAGGGCTCCGGTCTCCCATCCTCACCCCCTAGGCCCTGGGCCCTGTGCCAGCTCCTTGGCTGCCTGAGGCTTCAGTGTCCTTTCAGTACAAAGGGGATCATAATCCTGCCCCACAGAGGCTTATATGAGATGAGGCACGGAAAACACTTGGCACTGAGTAGGTGACTAATCCACATTATCATTGTGCTAAATTGTCAGAATGGGGGGCGGAGGGGTTCTGAGGTGGGCAACAGAGGACCTTAGGCCAGAGCAGGCCAAGAAGGCTTTCTGGAGGAGGAGGCTCTTCCTAGCCTGGGCCAGGGTAACAATCAGACGATCCTAATCACTTCTAGTGAGCACCTGCTCTGTGCTAGGCATTGTTCTAAGCTGTTTATGCATAATAACTCACCGAATTCTCACAAGGGGGCTATGAGGTGAGTAATTATCCCCACGGTTCCCCACAGGAAAGCCCAGCAACGTCCCAGAACCACAAAGTGCTGAACCTGAACTCAGTTACTCCAGCTCCAAGCCTGCGCACCACTCTCGGCCTGACGGATTGTAAGAGCGGCATCAGGGGGACAGGAAAGCAGGGAGGGGAGAGGAGGGGGCTGGAGGATGCAGAGTGGAGGCAGGGAGGGGATGGGCAGAATGCTAGAGGAGGCTGGCTTCCGCTCCTGAGGCCACAGCCCCTGCCCGCATCACGGCCTGCGACTTCCCCCCTGGAGACCAGGACAGAGACATTAACCCTCGCAAGCCACGCCCCCCATCCCCTGCCACATACACCCCTGCCTCCCTGCTAGCGGGCCTCCCATGGGCATCACTTGCAGAGGCGATTCCCCAGGGGCAGAAGTGGCCGCACCCCAGCCTAGCCCCACGGGCCACAGCTTGGGCCTCCCATGTCTATTGTGCGGGGGGCCAGGTAGGGCTGGGGCAGCGCCGGGCCCTGCTCCCCTGGGAACTCCAGGGGTCCCCACGTCCATCCCTCCGCCTTGGACACCTCAGAGACAGACACAGGGTACAGAGAAACCCACTGCTGTCCCTGTGGGCTCTCCACCATCTAATCCCCTCCCACCCGGAGGACGGTCGCTGTCCCACCAGGATGTGGGGATGACCGGGCTGCGCTTCTGTGTCCCCTCAATTGGCCGGACCAGGTGGCTGGGACCCCACCCCATCCTCAGCCTAGCTCAGGGCTGATACTCCCCACCTGCTGAGTGGATGACAGAAATCATGGGATCCCAATGCTAGGAATGGCAGGACCAAAGGGGTCATCTGCTCCAATTCTGCCATTTTACAGATGAGGAAACTGAGGCCTTGAGAGGAAAGGCCCAGGTCACATGGCCAGCGGGCCAGGCCTCTTGATGATAAGATGAGTGTCCCCAGCTACAGCCCCTCTCCCCCGCTCCCTCCATTCCAGACTGCATTCGACCTGAGGCCTCAGGAGTCCCCAGCTAACTCCTTGGGTTCCTGCGTTTTTAGCCAGTAGACGGTCACTGTGCCCTACCTGCCCAGGGCTCCCACAGAGCTGGTGGCACATTTCATATCCCTGCCTCGGCCACCAAGACCCTGTGACCAAGGGCAGAACCTGATTCCAGTTACCCCAACCACAGGGTCAGAGATCAAGTGTCACCAGTACTCAGACTGGACAGTTTGAGGGCAGATGCCCAGTTGACTCTGGGGACACTGTTGAGTCCTGACAGGCCCACAGCTCCTACAGTGTGGCCTCGGGACTGGGGGCAGGGCGGACCTCGAAGCTGCCTCCCTGGCTCTCTCCTGGTCAGCTAAGGCCCTCACTGTCCGCTGTCACTGCCCTGCATTTGCAGGAGACTGGACTCGAAGTCCGGACCATCTGGGCTAGAACCCTAGCTCTCAGACTTCAGTCCCCTCATCTGCAAAATGAGGATAATGATGGTACTTACCTCAGAGGGTCAGGATAGGGTCCCTATGAGAATTAGCAGGTTAATACTCACAAGACCTAAAGAGAGGCCTGGTGTTTTGCCAAGTGCTACAGAGGTTTGCCAAACACCGGAAGACACAAAGAGGTGTAAGTCCATCCCTGCCTCGGAGCTCCTGGGCCAGCAGAGTTCTGCTAATAGACGGCATTATTTCTAGGCCAAGGCACAAACAGACGGGAATACACACGAAAGACAAATTCTCCAGCTTCACCAGCCTGCCCTCTTGTCTGAGCGTCTGATCACAAAGTTCTGAAGACCAGGAGAGACGCAGAAGGGACAATCCTGTCCCGAAAGGGCAATAGAGGGAGGGGGCTGGGGCAGGGTTGCATGGAAAGCCCCAGCCCTGGACCCCACCCAGCCCCAGGTCCTGCTCCCCTCGGCCTGAGGAATGGAAAACATAAAACACCACTCAACAAACCCGCACTCCCATCACACCCTCGTTTCTTATGGGTGAGAGACTGAATTATCAACCACGATGGAGGGGAGGCTGTGGCCGCTGCAGAGAGCAGGCAGCTCTCTGCCAAAGCCAAGGACACACTGGGCTGAGGGACCCCGGCTGCACCTCCCCACCTGAGCTACCCTCAGCCTCTCCTCTCTCCTCCTCCAGGGGTCCCTCCTCACTGGGGCGGGGGAGGAATGAAGTATCCATTCCTGGGCCTCTTGGGTCCAGGACCAAGTGCTCTCGCTGGGATCACGAGCCACCTGCACGGACACCAGACTGGGGAAGACCCTCCCCAGGAGAGTCCGCCTCTGCCTGGGGAAGCTTCCGCGGGAAGGGGTCTGGGGTCCTGTGGGCTCTCAGGAGCCCATCAGTGCTGCCCCTCCAGAATCTCCACCCCAGAGTTGTCAAAGGGCCAGCCATGCACTTCCAGAGACTTCTCCACACACTTTCGTCACATCCTTGACTTTTATCTCAAATCCAGCCCCGATTACAGATGAGAAAACAGGTCCGGCAAGGACCTTTATTCACAAGGGTACACCAGGTCTTGAGCGCACCCTCTACGACACCTCTCGAACCCCAAGGGCCCTTCTCCTGAGCTCCTCAGGAAGCAACAATGACAGAGCCTAAGTGGCTCACAGTGCTGGGGGCGGGGGGTGGACAGGAATCATAAACACAAGTTAAACAAGGACAAGTGCTCTGTCCTGAATGTTTGACGCTGTGCCCATAACCAGCACGGCTCCCCGCACACCTCCTGATTCCTCAGCAAATAACCCTACGGCATGGCTGGTGCTCACCGAGAGCCTTCACACGCCTGGCATTTTCTCTTCCCCGAGGGAGGCAGGCGAAACTGGCCCCCTCACAGAGGACGTAACTGAGGCTTGCAAGTGGTCAAGCGATGTGTCCAGAATCTTACAGGAATCCTGGCAACTAGCACATGGGCATATACACCTGGGGACTGGCCTGGCTGGTAAGCGGCAGAGCTGGGATTTGAACCTGGATCTCTCTAGCTCCATAGAAGTTTCCTCCACCCTGAACAGTGCCTCCCCTTCTTCTCCCTCCATCCAGTCCCTGGTCTGCCTCCTTCCCTCCCTCTGGGGCCCAGGGGTCAAGGATCCCTGTCGCCAGGGCTAGAGGAGGTGGTGGCCGTGGAGAGAAGGGGGAGTCGGGAAATCCCCTCACGGATGGGCAGGACCCCCAGGCCCAGGCAGTTCCAGAAGGACACACATTTCTGAGAGCTATCGGAAGAGACAAATCCCAGACACATGGTGGCAATGACAGCAGCAACAGTCTGAAGATGTCCTAATTGTGCCCCCAGGTACAGTGAGCCAGAGATGCGTTTGGCTCTGCCACAGGTGACAGCCAGCCGGGAAAGCATCGGGAGAGGATTTTCTCCGTCAAAACCCTGCAGCGATGGTTACTACGGTGACTGCAGCCTTTGTCTGCAGGTTGTAAATTGTAATTGAAATGAGTTTTCAAGGTTGAAATAATCAGAGTTCCTCCTCATCTCCCCCATCACCTCCCCACAACTCACCCCACCTAACTGCAACCCTCCTGAGTTCCTCCCTCGCTCGCGCCACGCATTCTTGAAGCGGCTCCCTCACGTAAAGGAATACAAAATCAATTACGTATATACTCGCGCATGTACACGTCTACGCGTGCACCTGCATGCACTGATACACAAGGTCTATACACACACCCGTGTTCAAACACATATAAACACAGGTAACATATATATCGCGTGGCACTCATCCAGAGTCACCAACAGATTCACCCACCGTTGGGCCAAGAAGCCCGCAAGTGTTTTCTTTGGGAGGTGACACCCGGAAGCACCAGCAGCGGGTAGGAACCAGAAATGGGGAAGGGAGGCAGCTGATACCGGGTGGGCTCAACCCCGCTGGGGACCGCCAGGACACTGCGTCACAGACACAGTGTTGCCCATCGGAGGAGACAAACACTCTAGCTCCTGCCAATCTTGGGCCAAGGGCTGCTCCCAGGGGCATTAATTAACTCCACTGGCAGAGACAGGGTGGGGGAGCACGGAGGGGACTGGGGGGGGGAGCGGCTGGCATGTCCACAGTCACAGCCACGTGTAATCCAGCAAGGTGCGTGGGCACAACACACACATCTACACGTAGAAGCCTGAATTTACATACAAATATGCAAACGTACACACCAGTGTTCATCCCTTGGGCAGACTTCCAGGGAGAAGCGTAAGAGGGTCCCAGGATCCGCCCGGCTGGGCCTGTCTCCTGGCTCCGCCACAGACCAGCTCTATGACCTAGGTCAAGTAAGATCTCCATTCCTCAAATATAAATTCGAGGTACTCATACTGACCTTGAGGGGCCAGCGGGAGGATGAAGGAGGCACAGACATAACACACAGCATCATACCTTATATACAGAAGGGCTTTGTAAACCTGTTTCCTGTCCTCCCGGGCCCTCCTCCCCTGGGCAGCATCCCACAGCCAGGGACCTCTCCCCAAGCCCGGGCACCCCTTCCGTCCTGCCTACGGCCTGGCACAGGCTGGCTCTCCTTCCCTCCAGTTGAGATAAGCGTGGGGTGCCCACCCCAGGCAGACAGGGGCCCAGGTCAGCCCGCCCGCTGATACGCAGATGGGGGGACAAAGCTGCCACACTGTGCTTTCTGGCCATCCCCCTCTTTCCTGACCTCCTGTGGTTGAGACATTCTCCCTGTCACCTCCCTGAAACACACAGGTTTCTCTGAGGGTCCCCTGAGTCCTGCTCCTGAGGCTGGGCTCCACGCTCCCCAGTCCTGCCCGTCGTGCCCCAAAATCACATGACAGGCTGTCCCTTGTCCAGGGTCCCATTCCTATTCTTCAGCCTCATACCCTGGTTCCTGCTGAGCCCTGCCCTCCATCAAGACACCTGCTTTCCAGTCTGAGGTATCTCTAACTCAGCCTGGTCCCCTCTGTCCCTCAGCCTGTTTCCCCAAACCCAGCATCCACTCTCTCCTCTCTGTCCCAGGGAACCACCTCAGGTGTCTCCGGGATTACCGGTTGGGGCAGATGGGGATCACCACCTCAGTGGCACGAGATAAGGTGACCTGGCCAGTCGAGGCGGACTCCTGTCTCCCAGGTGTTCTCTCTGGCTCTGTGGTGGTACAGCCCAGCTGCAGGCCCCTTTCGAAGGTAAACGATTCTTGCGGACCCGCAAGAATATGACCCCAGGATGAAAATATTGACATTGGAAGTTGGTGGTCCCAGCTGTGACAGAGACTTCCAATTGCAGATGACCACAGCAGCGGAGAAGCTCTGTCTCTGAAATTGGTAAAGATACCTTCTGGATGGCCGCTGCATGAAAAAGCAAAGCTCAAGTCTCGTCCTGGAACTCCTAGGTCCCTGAGAGTCTGACTTCAAGCCCGTGTCTCCAGATATTCACAGATCCCCAGTTCGAGAAGCAGGATATGTGTGTCGGGGCCAGATGGGAGCAGCCTGAACCCCCCGTTCGGCCTCTTGCAGACCTGGCGAGTTGCTTAGCATCTCTGAGTTCTGGTCCCCTGGTCTGTGAAAGGCACCTGGCACCCAGGACCACTAGACAAGAGTAATACCTGGAGAAGAGCAAGCAAGGCCGTTCTCTGCCCCTTGCCGATTCTAAGGCCTGTGCACCTCTGCCCAGGAGGAGAGCCTGGGCTTAACTCTCCTGGACAGGGTAGGACGGGACCTGGGGGCAAAGGGGAGGCAGCTCCAGGGACGGGAAACACAGTCACCCCACACGGTCGCCTCCTTTCTCCCATCACCCAGTCATGTTCCTTCCTCTTCCGGCAGAACCTGGCTTTCCCTCCAGTGGATCTTTCCCATCGGCGTGGAAATATGCTGTCATTCCCCCCATTTAAACAAACAAAACCCCTCTCTTGACCCACACAGCCCACCCCCAGCTAGCATCCCTCTTTCTCTGTGTACAATGGAACTTCTCGAAAGCATTGTTCCTACCCACCATCGTCAATTTCTCTTCCTTGTCTTCCTGATCAACTCCAATCCTGGTCTGGCACCCATCCCTCCAAGGAGTCTCCCCACGCTGCCAAATCCCCTCACCCGTTCTCCGTCCCATCTCACCTGCAGCGTGACAGTGCATGATGGGGACCGAGCTCTGGTCTCCACTCCTGTGCCGGCTCCTCTCCCCACCCCTTGACATCTCAGTGTCCAGGGCTCAGTGCAGGGACCCCAATGGCACTCCCTCCCTTGGTGTCCCCAGCCAGCCCCATCCATGTGCTGACAGCTCCCCAAATCCCAAGGCCAGCCAGGCTTCTACATCCACATCCAACAGGCATCTCAGGCCTAAACTGAGCTCCTGGCTCCGCCCCCCCCCAGCCCAACCTTCCTCCACCCATCTCGTGCACACCCAAGAACCATGCAGCCACCCTTGATTTACTGTCCTCTTCCTCTCACCTCGAATCCTTCAGCGAACTCCATGGCCACTCTGCCAAACGGACAAAGAAATCTGACCCCTTCCCACCTCCAGGGCCACCACCTGCTCCAGGCCCCATTACCTCCTGCCCAGGCTACAGCACCGGCCTCTGAACTGGTCTCCCACTCTACCCTCACCCCACCTCCTCTCCAGACCGCAGAGTGAGCTTGTGAGAACAGGAATCGGATCACATCAATCCTCTTTTCAAACCCCGCAATGGCTTTGTCTCATTCTGCATAAAAGACTAAATCCCGACAAACTGCCTACAAGGCCCACTGGGATGGGCCAGCCAGCCCCGCCTCTCTAACCTCACCTCCTTCCTGTTAATACTCTCTGCTTCAACCATTGGGCCCTCCTCACTGCTCCCCAGGCCTGCCAGGTGTGAGCCTGCCTCCAGACCTTTGCACGCACTGTGCCCTCCGCCTGGCAAGCTCGTTCCCGGGTCTCCACACGGCTGGCTCTCTCACTACCTTTGGGTCTTGGCTCAAGCATCACCTTCTCTGCAAGAACGTCTGACCTCACGATTTAAAAGCGCAACCTCCCTGATCCCCCAGAACTTTCCATTTCCTTCCAAGTGACTTCCTGAGTCTGCTCTCTCCAGGCTCACGGTTCGGCCCTCCCTGGAGACCCGTGGCACTGACTGCTGAGGCTATCCTACCCACCGTCACTTTGTCTGAAAAGCTGTATTGTCTCCCAGCTGCAGTGGGAGCTCCCCGGGCAGGCCAGTGCCCCTTACAGAGCCCAGCACGGGGATGGCATGCAATCAGCCTCCGTGAAAGCCGCTGGAACCAGTGAGAAGCGGCACTGGGGGCCGGGGGGTGGCAGGGAGCCCTCCAGCCACCAAGTGGCTGATGGCTTGAGTAAAGACGAATTGCTCTAATGGGTGGCACAGGCTGGCACCCACTGGAGATAGTGGGTAATCCCAAATTTTGGTCTTCCCTCCTTCCCCCAGGAAGGAGGCTTTCTCAGGTTCCTTTGGGAATGTGCGAATAGGAAGATCCTTCAAAGCCAAGCTTGGAATACCCAGGAAGGCCCCAGGGCTAGGACATCAGCTGCTCTGAGGCGGGATATTTGTGGAGCTAGACCGGCCAGGTTCAAATCCCAGCCTCTGCTACGCATGATCTTGTGACTTTGGGCAAGTCTTTAGCCTCTCTGTGCCTCAGTTTCCTCATCTGTAAAAGAGGTTGCCGGGAAGATTAAAAGCAAACCACTAGAACAGAGCTTGACAAGTAACAAATGCCATCTAACGACTAGCTCTTGTTACCATTGGTGGTGGTGGTGTGGCTGTTAGTGCGGTCTGCGTGACAGGAGTCTCCCCACACATCCCAGCTGCCATGAGGCCACCCTCCCTCTCGGAGTTCCCAGCCCCTGGGAACAGCAGGCAGTAAATTTCTCCTGTTTCCTCATAAACCGGGCCTTCCTCTGCTCAGCCATCACCTGGCTGGCAGACTGTCAAAAAGATAGATGCTACATCTGCCTTGTTTACGGCTTTAATTCCCGAACCCTCTCTGCGTGCTCCCAGGGAGGGGCCCGGGAGATGGGGAGGGCTCCCCTGGGCCTTGACAGCTGCAAAGACTCCCCACTCAGGGACCCCTACCTGGCTCAGGTGCAGGGTGGTCCCTGGGCAATTTGCAAGCGCTCCCCACAGATCACTTCCATCCCTTCCCTGGGAAAAGGGGAGCGAGACAGCTCTGCTGGGACGGGGATGGCCATGGGTACCGTGATTCCCGTTTTACAGGTGAGGAAACCGAGGCCTCAAGAGGTAAAACGCCCCGCCAAGGTCCCACAGCTAGGAAGCGGCCGCACCAGGCCTCACACCCAGGTCTGCTCTCACCCTTACCATTTGGAGACATACCAGCCCGATCTCCAAATGCCGATATCTGCTGCTCTTATGAGACTATGTCCGGTCACAGCCGTTCTCTCCCCAGCCATTCGGCACGCAGGCTGGAGGTGCTGGGGAAGTGGCGCCCTCCAGGAGTGGCATGTGGGACTGAAACAGGCAGAGGCCAACTGCAGAATCTGTTTGCATCAAGGGGACCAGAGAGGGCCAATAGGAGGCCACCAGTGCTGAGGGGCAGGCGTCCTGGAAGAAGTAAGTGGGAAGCCAGACTCTGGAGACAGCCTGGGGGTATGTAGAGAACAGAGAGCCTGCCTGGGCTGGTGGGGGCGGGGGGGGGTGGGTGGGGGGAGCGGCAAGACTGAGGGGGCCTGGAGAAGTGGGAAGGAAGGACACAGGAGAAGTGGGAAGGAAGGAGAGACAGCAGCACCAGCCCTAGGGCCGGGCTGCCTGGGTATAAATCCAGTTCTGCCAATTTTCTAGTGCTATGATGTTCTCAAATGGCCTCAGTAGCCTCTTCCGTAAAATGGGTGCTGCACCTGTGCCTTTACCAACTGTCCTCTCGCATCCGGGATCCTACAGCTGACGGAATCGGTACCAACAGACTTGGAAACCCCCCTCTCCCACTCACCCTCCACATCAACAACCACTGTACCAACACTGATCATACACATCATTTTGCAGCCAGCCTCTTCGTGCACGGTATCCCCCCGCCCCCCATCCTCACCACAGCCCACGGAGAGGGGCAGCGACTCCCCTGCCTTCTCTGAGACTCGGAGAGGTGAAATGACCTGTCCAAGGTCTCACAGCAGGGAGGACACAGAGTTCAGATCCAGACCCGGGGATGAGTCCTTCCCCTGCCCTCCCCGCCCCCACCACCAGCTGTCCCGGGGCAGAGCAGCACTCCGTGGGTGTCACCCGGGTCCCCCTGGCCTAAGACATTCTCCCAAGGGAGCAGCTCAGCTCAAACCTGGGCGGGGCCATGGGAAGCCAGAGTGACCTCCCCCTCACCCAGGGTGGGTCTCAGGCCCCACGAGCGAACATTCCTGGCTGTAGCCCTGCTCCTCACGTTAGCCCGAGATAGACGGGCTCACCGTGCCTGACCTGGGGCCACGCCGGGACTCTTGCCAGCCTCTCCTGGGGCTTCAGCTGCAGCAGGAGGGCTCAGGGTCAGCTGTATCGTGCTGTCCTTCTCCTCACCACCTGTGTTCATGCAAGCCTCAGCTCTTTTGTTCATGCCTTCCCCCAGTCTGCAGGTCTGGGGTGCAAGCCGTCCTCCCTCCCATCACCGCCTCTCCCTCTGAGCCAGGGGCTACCACATTTTACTGCACAGTAGAACCACCTGGGGGACTTTTTAAAAAAATCCCGATGCCCAGGTTGCACCCAGAACCAACTCCCTCAGAATGTCTGGGGGTGGGAGTCAGGCATCAGTAGCTTTAAAAGCTCCCACGGAAATTCACCGTGAACAAGGCTGTCCCCACCCCGGTTCCCAACCCTAGGTACACATAAAATCACCCGGGGGAGCTTTCCCAAAACCTGTAGGCCAGGCCCCACCCCTCAGGTTCTGATGTAATGGGTCTGGGGTGGTGCTGGTATAGTTTTAAAAGCTCCCAGGTGATTCTGATGCACAGTCGGGCCTGAGAGCCACCATTTCCCAATTCATCAAGTGCTTCCATTAATACTTTGTCACTTCCACCCCGAGATATCCTCTGGCCCGGTTCACCATCAATCCCATTTCTCAGATAAGAAAGCAAAGGCCCAGAGAGGTCACAAGAGCGTGCCTCAGGCTCGCAGGGAAGCTCTACACTCTTCTGGATTCTGCTCTAGGCCTCCTTCCTCCACCTGCTCCTACAGCCCAAACATCTCCCTCGGGGCTGCGGAGATGTACCCCTCTCCCCAGTTCACCAGCGCGGTGGCGGGAGACGTTTGCAAATCCTGACCCGAGACCTGGGCGTCTGAGTAGAGCCTACGGGGGCTGATCAAGGCCCTCTCCCTCCCGCCCCTCCCAGACCAAGAGGTGACTCCAGAAAGCCCTCGCCTTTGGCAGGCTAGACACCGGAGGCCCCAGATACCCATCTTGCCCCCAGCTCCAGTCTCACCTATTCCCATCCTCGAGTCAGGCCTGGTGACCTATGATCAGGGTGAACTCACCATTTTCCAACGCCACTTAGGCACTTTTAAGAATAAAAGGGATGTGTTCAAAAATTATGCCAGGAGAAAAGGAGTGAACAAGAAGCTCGGTCACCCTACCCATGAAGGTTCAGGCTCCTGTGCTCAGGCATGTTTGTACTTCTTAAACCTCCTCCGTGATTACTGCCTGATGAAGGCATTTGCTGTGCAGCCTTCGGCAAGTTGCTTGGCCTCTCTGACTCCCCATAGTATCCTGTATAATACGGGGACCACAAAAGTCCCTAGAGCTGTTTTAAGAGTGAACTGAGATAATGCCTGTAAAGTATCTGGAACACAACAGATACTTAACACACAGTGGTATTTATGGTTATTAGCTCATCCAGGAACATAAGCCCCCACATAAGACAAATACACACATACGCCTTCTCCCTTAGACATACCAACTCACGCACATACACAATCACACACACCCGTGTGTGCACACACACGCTGCCACATACACCCACACATGAGCTTGCCTGCTGGGCCCCGGGGGATACCCATGGTCCTAAGTGGCCAATATTCCTGATTCCCAGAGAGCCCTGGCCACCAGAGGGCAGCATCCACCTCACCTGCCCACCAACCTAATCCCGCTTCCTCCTCCCCCAGCCCTGGGGGGTCTCCCCACTGCCTAGCATTCCATGCAGCATGTCCCTGCACCCAGTCAGGTGGCCCTGTGCTCATCTGGCCCTCCTCCCAAGCTACACAGAATAGCCCAAAGGGTACAAGAGGGACTTCACCACCCTCACATAGGCACCACCACTCATGTTGGAGACACCCGGAGCCCCCTCAAAGTCACTGAGGCAGGATCCTGCTGCAGGACTGCCCAGACCAAGAGCACACAAGGACCCACACCTGAATGTATACAAACGTGAACACACCATGATGGCTACCCTAGGGGACTTAGGGCCTGGAGCTCAGACCTGAGTTCAAATCCTGCTCAACCACCCTCCATCTATGAGAACTCAGCTCTGTTTACTTACCTTCTCTAAGCCTCTTTTCCAATCTGTAAAACGGACCCATTGTCCCATCCTCCTGGGGCTCATTCCCTATCCTTTTCAGGACTATGCCCGAAAGCTACCTTTACAGGAAGGCCATCTCTCTTTTTTTGGTTTGTTTTGTTTTGTTTCTACTGCACATTTGCTTTCTGACATATTCTATAGTTGATTTATTTATCTCGATTAAACGTTTTCCTATTAGGATAAAAATTCCAAGAGATTTTTGACTTTCATTCGGTGCTATATCCACAGCGCTTAGAACAGGGCCCGGCACACCCTGAGAATCAAACTGGCGTTCGTTGAATGGCTGAGGGAACCGAGAGGTTTCTGCACAATGCTCACACCGGTGAGCTTCTGGACTCCCACACAGGGCAGCTGGGGTCAATTCTGTGGGCTCGTCCTAGGGACATCCAGATGGACCCCGAGGTGGCCACAGGCCGGAGGGAAACTCTGCCGAGGTCCAGGAGCCCCTTCCCCCCACCATCCCCAGCAGCATCAAGGATGCATGAGAGCCCCTTGAGTTTCTCGGATTCTGAGCCCTCCCAACACCCAAGGCCTCCATCCAGAATGGCCCTGAACCGCCCCCTCAGACCCCGCCCCCAGGCTCCACCCCCCCCACGGCCCGCCCCACTCCTGCGGTAGGGCCACCCCCCGCCCCCCAGGCCCAGCCTGGCCCCGCCCCGCGCGTGCTCACTGGTGCACTTCTTGACGTGGCTGCCCTTTTTGAGCGCGTGGCGGCTGAGCTTGCAATGGAAGTTGTCCTCCCAGAACTCGGCAAACCAGATGTTGCGCCGGTTGTTGTCCAGCGTGCGGCTGGAGAAGTAGCGGTCGAAGCCTGGCAGGGAACCAACCAAGACGTCAGGGCCTCGCGCCCCCCTTCCCCACCTGCCCCCAGCCCTTGCCGCCTCCACTACCCAGAGATTTAGGGATGGCCCAAGCAGAGGGAGGGAGGAAGGGAAGAGCATAGCCTCTGATCCAGGGCCCGGCCGGGGGGAAAAAAACAAAATGTGGAGCTTTTCATTTCATTCAAGATGAAAAGAGCTGTATTAAGTCCCAGGGGGAGCACGTGTAATCTTACAACTGCTGCCTTTATGGGAGAGAAGTGCCCGGTGAGGTGCTTTGCCTTTTAACCACCAGAATGCTAATATCGGGCCTCCGTGAGAAGGAGCCACCTGGGCGTCCTGCGATCAGAACAGAGAGTCTGGTGGGGGCTGACCAAAGCTGGGAGCACCTAAGCTCTCTGGTTCTGAAAAGACCAGACAAGAGAGGGGAGGGGATGACCCAGGTCACACAGCAAGACCAGGGCCTAGATCTTCTGCCTTCAAGTCCAGAACTGCCCCATCATTGACAGACACGGCTTCCTCCTTCAGATGTTCCGAAGAGGACTCACCAACGCAGCTCTAAGCCCAGAACCAGCCCCCGCCCCCCCGGGGTGGGCGGGCTGGCGGGTGAAGAACGCCTCGGCTCTCCTCCCAGTGCCCCTTCTGTATTGATGGCTGTTCCAGGTAATGTGCCCAGTTGACTGAGCTCTTGGGGGTGGGCCAAAAGTTCCAGAAGTTCAGTAGGGTCCACGCCATGTGGTGAGCTTCCTGTCTAGGCCCGGGTTCAAGTGGAGGCTCAGTGGCTGTAGGAGCCAGCTGCAGGAGAAAAGCTGACATCGGTGAGGGACTGGGCTAGGACAGGGTCTCCCAGCCTTGGTGCTCTGGACACTTGGGGCGCCACCATTCTCTGTTGTGGGGAACTGTCCTGTGCAGTGCAGGATGTGAACGGCATCCCTAGACTCCACCCACTCGATGCCCGTAGCATCACTGCCTCCCCCCCCCCCCAGTTGTGACAACCAAAAATGTCTCCAGACATTGCCAAAGGGCATTTGGGGGTCAAATCACCCCCAGGTGAGAACCACTGCTCAAAGTCTTCTCTAATATCCCAGAGAGGAAAGGGACTTTGTCAAGCAAGTTCTGGGGTTCTAATCCCAGCTATGCAACTTAATAGCCACTATATGTCACTTAATCTCTCTGAGCCTTAATGCATTCATTTACTAAATGTGGATAAAAGTGTCCTGTGGGGTTGCTGAGAAGACTAAATGAGATGTCTACCAATAGCCAGAGTTACTGTTATTTTGTATTTACTATGGCTCGAGGCTGAGAAGGGTAATGTGGAAACTTCTGTGGCCTGTACTCCCTCTGCCTCAGGGCAAAGAGAGAACACTGCTGTGTGACCTTGAGCAAGTGCCTCCCATGCTCTGGCCTTGGTGTCTTGGAAAGTTCGCTAGAGACGGATGTCTGCAGGCCTTCCCAGCTCCATTAGTGCTGGATTCTATTTAACGAAGCAAGAGCAGGGGAGAAGGCTCTGGGAGCCTGCCTCCCCTGTGGTGAGGACAGTGAGATCCCTGCCAAATTGGGCCATTAATGGGAACTTCACGCCTCACTCACAGCGAGGTTCTAGCCAGGGCAGCCCGTCCCTGCCCAGGGTGATTGTGGGTTCTGCCCCAAGAAGAAGGGATGCCGGGCAGGACAGGCCCAACCCCAACACCATCCAGGGCTTGCCAGACCCAGGCAGCCCTGCAGGGAGAACCCTGCCCCCCCCCCCCGGCACAGCACCCTCTTCTTGTCACCTGCTGGGAGCTCCCAGCCCCCTTCTGACAGAGGACTTGCCCCAGGCAGGGCGAGGGCCTTGCCTCTTCCTCCCAGATGAGAGAAGTGTTTGGGGATGAAGGAAAGTCCTTGATAAATAAGCTTCCTGTACGTGCCACATGTGCCCCATGTTCCCCACGCCCAAAAATATCTGAGAAGGGAGAAGAAAGGTGCTGAATCTGGATTTGAATCCCAGCGGGGCTGAGTGTAGCCAGAAAGGCCGCGCAGCCTAGAACATCAGCACAAAGAAGGTGTGGGCCAAGGTGGAGGAAAGAGGCGGGACGCGGGAAGATGAGGATTGGGCGAGGAACGGAGGAGGGGGACGGAAGGAGCAACAGCTGGGGATGACCCCGACAGTGGTGGCAGGCAAGAGCGGCGGGCATGCGGCCCCCAGGGCTGCCGGGCCTACCTCGCACAGACATCCTCTTGGGGAGGATGGTGACAGCGCCCTCCGCCACCTCCTCCAGGTGCAGCACAGGTGCGCTCTTGGAGCCCCAGCTGTCCGAGCCCATCCAGAAGAAGTGGCCTGTCTGGTTAGCCTTCCGTGCTGCCTCCAGCACGTGCCTGTGGGAACACACGCCAGCCCAGCCCAGCCGTGTCTGCCCGTGCAACTGCCCCACCCTGGCCACACCTGCTTGGGGGCCCTTGGCTGACCCTGCCCAGACACACACCTGTCCCCCCAGGCCCATCGTTCCCCCTGCCCCACACCTGCCTACAGGCCCATGGCCGCCCCCCTCTCAACCCATACCTGTTCCTGTAGCCCCTGCCTGTCCCTTGGGCCCACCCCTGCCCACAGGCCCAGCATGCTCCCCCAGACCCACTCCTGCCCCCAGGGCCACGTCTGTCCTTGCACCGTATGTGCCCCGTATCTGACTCAGGCCCCTGGAACTACATCTACCCAGCCTGGATCTTCTCGGGTTCATGTCACCCGGCCCTAATCCCACGACCACATCTCTTGGATCCTTTTCACGTGTATATGTGTGCACATGCGAACACACACACACACACACACACACACACACACACACACACACACACACATCACTTTACACCCTTACTCCTCTGCACTTGGGCCAGCAGAGCCCTCTCCACCCCACCTCTTCTGGTGCCAAAAGCCCAGGGCCTCCAAAGAGCTGCTTTCCACACCCTCCTGGATGGAGGGTGTCACAGTCCTACTGTGACATTGGTCGTAATCAAATCAGGGACCCTAGAGCCCAGCACAGGGCGCGGCCCACAGGAGACGCTCAGGGATGAGAAAACCAAGGAGGACTGGGAAGAATTCCCCCAACCCAGTGCTTCCCATGGAGGGCGGGGGGGGGGGGGGGGGACGGGGAGACTGGAGCACAGAGGAGGCAAGCAACTTGCTCGGGATTGCACAGCAAGTAAGAGTCTGTGATGCTGGAAACTGGGACACAGCCACCAGGGCTTGAGAGTGGCTGCTGGGCCTGTGCAGGAGGCAGCCAGCTGGGGTGGGACAGCCTGGGGCTGCCAGGGACAAACATGTTTCCAGGCCACAGAGCCCATACCTTCCCTCCTTCAGCATCTCCCAACTCTCGATATTCCCGGTCCCCCAAATTTGCTGCAGCCCCCCACCTGCCAGGGCACATTAATCTAGCGGGGGGGGGGGCTGCTCAGAAGCCACACCCACAGCCCTATTAATACCCACTTGCATTTGGCCAGCCAGAGATGACCAGAGCTCCCAGGCCTCCATCCCTGCAAAGTCACCTGGGTTTATTTTTACTTCTGTTTGCTTCTGAAAATACATGTGGATTTCCAGAAATGCCTCTGCACCCCCCACCCCACACTTCCTGCTACCGGTCCTTCTGGAGTCAGCCCTCCCCTCTGTGGGATACATGGCCCAGTGCCTTCATCTCTCCCTCCCCGCACATGGGTCCATCTGAGCTAAGCAGGGGGCCTAGAGCGGGGTGCACCCCTGGGTGGGGTATGGGATCTGAGCGCCAGGCTT
This sequence comes from Lynx rufus, assembly GCF_022079265.1. Taxonomy (NCBI): domain Eukaryota; kingdom Metazoa; phylum Chordata; class Mammalia; order Carnivora; family Felidae; genus Lynx; species Lynx rufus. The sequence goes on along the minus strand of NW_025814878.1, from coordinate 113,440,357 downwards.
TGGGGTGGGGGCGGGGACAGGAATGCAGGGACCAGTGATTTAAGTGAGGCAAAGGACCTCTGAAGGGGCCCTCCTGCCCCAGGAGCTGGCAGACCTGTGGGTAACAGGAATGTCCTGGGGCAGAATTTAAGGGGCCTGAAAGCCTTGACGGGGGCAGGAGCAACTTCCGGGCTCAGCAGCCTGACTCCCCCTTCCCAGCTTTTCACTGCCTGAGATACCTCCCCCTTAGAGCTGGTCTTTTGGCTTTTGAGGCCTTAATGATCTTCCAGAACTTCCCCCTCCTTCCTTGCAGGGACCTGGCAGTGACTCCTGGGGGAAGTCTGTTTTGCTGCAACTCAGGAGTCCAGGATGGGGTCCTTACCGAGTGGGGAAAGTGTCGGAGGGAACAGGACCCAGATGGACACTGGGTAGCAACAGGGAAGGAGGCGCATGGGGGCAGGGGCGGACAGGGGGCCTTGGCCGGGCTGGAGGGCAGGGGAGGCCTGAGGGCACAGCACGCTATGACGCCTCAGGCCAGCTATCTGAGGGAGGACGTCTGGGGAGAATCACACCTACCGTCTCATCCTCCTCTACAAATGCAGGGCCATGCCTCCCCCACCAGACTCTGAGCTGCGTCTCCCCCTCAGGCTGAGGGCAGGGCTGTGTCTCCCCTCCCCAGACTGGGGCTCCCGGAGCTCAGAGCTTGTGTCTCTCCCCCTCAGGAGAATCGCGGAGGTCTGGCCCCCCCCCCTTGGCCTTGATATCAGTCTGAGAGGTAGTAGCAGGGGGAAGGGCAGGAAGAAGGGAAGTGGGTTAATAGGGGTGGATACTCAAGGGTCATCTTTGAAGTGCTCCCGAGATTCTGACTCAGGACGAGAGGGAGACGTGCAGACAGGTGAGCTGGCCCAGCATTTATACTGTGTGGTCGTCGCACCCAAAGCCCACCCATTTCCTCTGCAAATGCTCAGGGAGGGGACTGAGGCTCAGGGGTGAGTGGGTACCCAAGCAGGACTAGAACCGCAGCCCAGGCCTCTTCCCACTGCTCCAAGCTTTGTCCAGGAAAGGGGGCAGGGGCTCCCCACACACTGGGCACCTGCTACGCAGGACTCTGCTCTAAGCCCTTTATGCACATTCTTGCATTCAGTTCTCAAACCTCAGGCAGGCATCGTTAACCCCCCACCGTCTTTTAAGCAATAAAGAGGCACAGAGAGGTTGAGAAGTTTGCCTCAGGTCACACTGCTAGGAGGAGGGAGAGCAGGATTAGAACCTAAGTGCTTTGGCTCAAAGCCCAGGACCTTAACTCCTCTGTTAAAGTACCGGCTTACCCCGGTTGGCCGAACGGATGTAGGAAACAGAGTAGGGGAGGCGGGAGGGGTGCCCATTAGCAATAGCCTGCGCCCCAGCCTGAGGGGTCTCCCAGCTCACACACTTACCCACCCCACCTCTCCGGATCCTAGGTGGGGTCAGGCTTGTCTAGCAAGGTCTCCAGCAGGACCTGCCGCTCTCCCCGTGACTGGCTCCCGACCCCCACCCCGCGGCCGCCTGCCCTCACCTGATGTCATCCTCATTGGCAAAGATGATGACCGCCCTGGCATTTGAGGTCTCCAGGAGGCGCCGGATGATCTTGTCAAATTCCCCAGGCTTGGGCTCCCGTGGTATCTTCACCGACTGAGCAATGCACACGCCCCCTGTGGGAAGGGCACCAGTCAGCCTGGGTGGGGGAGGGGGGGCAAGGCAGCATAGGTCTGTCCCTTCTTCACCCCACCCCCTCGGACACACACTCACTCCAGGAGACGGAGGCCAGGGGCTGCCCTTGGCCCCCCAGCTGGACCCCTAACTCCAAAGTCCTGATTTCTAGGCACAGGCTGTGTGGTTAGAACAGCCACAGTACAGGGGACCTGGGTGGTTCAGTTGGTTAAGCGTCCGACTGCGGCTCAGGTCATAATCTCCCGGTTCACGGGTTCGAGCCCTGCAGCCGGCTCTGTGCTGACAGCTCGGAGCCTAGAGCCTGCTTCAGATTCTGTGTGTGTGTGTGTGTGTGTGTGTGTGTGTGCGTGTGTGTGTCTCTCTGTCTCTGCCCCTCCCCCACTAGTGCTCTTTCAAAAAATAAATACAGTGTCAAAAATTTTTTTTACAACGGCCACACTACAAAGTTCGGTTCCACCACTCACCAGCTGGATGACCCTGGACGTGTCACTTAAGTTCTCTGTGCCTCAGTTCCCCCATATATAAACAGGCTGCTAGCAAGAGACGATACAGCAGTGTTGAGGAGCTGGGCCGCCTAGGTGTCAACCTCAGCTCTGCTACTTACTACTTACTGTGTGACCTCAGGGTGGTTACTGAACCTCTCTGTGCCTCAAATACATCATCTACAAAGTGAAGATACTACTACTACTTACTTTACAGGGTTGTTACAAAGCTAAGTGAGTTAGTGCACATAAATGCAATAATGTTTGGCACGTAGAGAGAGTGCTTAGTAGACGTTGGTTATTTTCATTGAGGCCACCTCCTAAGGCGTCGTGGAGCCGTAAACCTGAGAAGACAGCAAGTTGCCCACCCTGGGCCATTGCCGCCCCCCACATCCACATCCACGCGCACCTCCCAGGGCTCTTGTCCCCGGGCCGTGTGCTCATCAACAGGCCCCCTCGGCAAGAGCACCGTGTGGCTGCTGGCTCGTACCCGTACATCCTGCGTACGTACGAGCCGGGACAACCGGGTACATCCCGGGCACATCCCGGGCCGGCCGGCCATCCAGGTCTTCCCAAGCTCCTCTCCGGGCACTCACAGACTCCTCCGTAGGTAGGCTCCCCAACTCCCACTCCACTCCTTGGCCCTGCAGGGTGCCTCTCCCCATCTTATTCGTGAGCAAATTCCCAGCTGGGAGTTCAAGAGCCATTCTAACACAGTGCTTCAGGAGGAGCTCGGAAGGGGTCAGGGAGTCTTTGGGAGCCCCCCTGTCTCTCCTTCTTCCCTGGCCCACTGCCTGCCTGCCTGGGTCCTGGGTGGGGGGGGGCGTGGGGGAGACAAGAGGCCAGGGCCTGCCTATCTCCTGAGCTCATTCCCCTACAAGAAGCCCAGCCCCATACCTGCGGGAGCATCTGGGAGGCAGCGTCAATCTGAGGGCCAGGTTCACAGAATCTGTGAGGCTCACAGAAACCCTGGGAGCACTTCAGACTTTCCCCAGCCAGTCCCCAGCCTTCGACATGTCTCTCCAGGGCCGGCGGGAGACAGGTGTCATTCATGCATCCAAATCCCACCTGATCTGGCACAAAAGCACTTGTGGACCACTGTTTCTAGTATCAACGGCACCTGACAGACGAGGAAACTAAGGCTCAGAGAAAAGAAGTAGCTTACCCAGGGCCACACGGTTCCCTGCCCCTACTGGGATACAGAGCAGGGGAGCCCGCAGGGATTAAGAACCCCAGGGCCCCGGGTGGCAGAGTCGGGGCTCGGCGGATAGAAAAGTGTGGGGGGTTATTCTTAATGAAGCAGATCCTTTATCGAAGACTGTCGGCCTCCTCTGGGTTCTGCTCAAGGGTCTCAGCCCAGCTCCACCCCAAACAGGATCCCTTGGGGACCCAGCAATGCCTCAAACCATCTACCTTGGTTGGGCACCCGGCTGCTGCTACCCCTGGGCTTCCAAATGGCCTCTCTGCCCATGCCGAGGCCACCTGATGCTTCTGCACAGGTTCCACGCACCTTTGTGTGGGGGCCTGCGCTGCGAGGGGCCCACAGTCCTGGGACACACACCCTACCCCACCAGGAAAAGTATCAAAACCCAAGCCCCACCACCCAGGAAGGGCTTCTACCCTTGGGCAGGGAGGGAGGTGGCAACCAGGAAGGGCTGCCCAAAGGCAGTGACCTGAGCTGAGTCTGAGGGAGGAGGCGTAAGCAGCCAGATGTGGGACACTCTGGGGAAAAACAAGGTACCCTCACTACAAGAGGGGTTGCTCTGCGCCAGGCACCTGCCAGGCCTGGGGCCGCACGACACACGGGCACGCTCACGTCCCTGTCCCCAGGAAGTAGACCCCCTGGTTCTCTGCAGCAGGCAAAGCAGCCCTCTGCCCCTACCCACTGACCAGAACCCCCCTCCCTTACTTTCTGCCTCTTTGGGGCAGGCGGAGCTCCTCAGGTCTCTCCTTAGGCACCAAAGAAATCCCAAGCGCTACAGAAGACCATGGTCATCAGAGCTCATGGGAAAGAGAGAGGAGAGAAGGAGGGAGGGTGCCTGGATAGGACTGGTCCCTCCAGTCCCGGGTCCTGCAGAGAGAGCCAGAGGGAGCCAATCTGCTGCCCACGGCGCTGGCCCTGCACTAATGGCGGCTGGGTAGACCCTCTGCTCCCAGCTAAACCCTCCATATGGTTCCTTTCCAGTTAGAAAGTGGGCCAATTGTGACATTTCCCCCCCATCTGGAGAGACAGATGGACAAGGGGAGGCGGCTGGACGGGGGGGTAAGAAAGAGCCACCTGGCTCCAGGAGGGAGGAGGGGGGGTCAGGGCAGAAGGGAGGGAAGCAGGGAATGGGAGCGAATTGTTCTCAAACAGGGAGGAACTCACAGATAAGGTGGTCTTTCTGGGCCATGCCCCCCCCCCCAGGAGGATCCATGGGATGGTCCTACCTGACACCCCAGGGCATATCTTGCACGCTTCATTTTGCTGGTGAGAGAAGAATTAAGTGACCACAGCTCCGTCAGCTAGAATGTGAGCCACAAGGTGCCTGAGATGGGAGTATGGTCTGAGCAGGATACTCTTACAACCCCAAGGGAGGGAGGGGATTGGAGGGGAAGTTTGGGGGGTTACGCAGAGCTCAACAACAACCGTGAACATTTATGAAGCGTCTGACGCCCGGTGAATATTATTCTGCAAATTTTACAAGGATTCATTCATCTGGGGTGTCGTCGGCACATCGCCAATTTCTAGATGAAGAAACTGAAGCACAGAGAGGTTAAGTGGCTTCCCAAGGTCACACAGACAGTCAGTGGCGAGGTAGGGGTTGAAACGCAAGCCATCCGTCTCCGGCAACCGCCCCTTCTGCCAGTCCAACGTGTCATGGCTTGGGCCACGTGGACAATGGGTTGGGGTACAAGGTCAAGGGTACATCCTGCGGGCCACAGACATGGGCATGTCTGAGCACACTGCCTGCTCTGGAGTAAGCGCCCTCTGGTGTCACTGTCCCAAGGTGAGAAACCAAGTACCCACAGGGTCCCTTTGCGTGGCTGCCCAATTGTCCGCACGGCTGCTCCGGGGACCCCCGAATGGGGGATTAAGTGGCTGGCTCACCAGGGGCTCTGCTGACATGACGCAAGCTGTCAGTAGTGAGTGGCACCGAGGACCAGAGTAGCCTCAGAGGGACCAGCATTTACTGAAACGTGCACTGCAGGCCGGGCGTGCAACGAGTCCTCACACATCCTGGGGCGGGTGCTCATAGCCCCATCTTACAGAGGAGGACTGAGGCTCGGAGGTGCTAGGTAGCTGACGGAGCTGACACGGCCAGTAAGTGGGACTGCAATCTGGGTCTGTGTCCAAACCCTCTCTTAGGCCGAGAAAGAAAAGGCCTGGGTCACTGGGTCTCTCTTGACCCCTACCTCCTGCCACCCCTCCCCGGCCCTGGAAAGACTCCAAGTCAGACACCAAGCCCGCCAGCCCTCTGTCCCCTCTGTCCCCTGTGCTGTCCCCGAGGCTGCAGCTCCATCACCATCACCATGGGGACCATGGCCAACGCTCCCTGGGATGCCCTCTTCAAACCTCTCTACCGGGGACGGTGCACTTGGCTGCACCCCCAGCTCCTCTCCCCATGGCCTCTCTCAATGGATAAAGTAATAATCCAAGGGTCCATACGGAGAGCACATATAATTGAATTAAACCTAAGTGGCAAAGAACACTCTCTGATCAGAGGCTGGAGCCTCCTACCTCTCCCAGACTCCAGGCGCAGGATCATAAGAAGGAAGGGGACACGCAGGAGTCTGGGTGTGGCCCCTTAAGCCCCCCTTGGCAAGCCCCTCACTCCACACGGCAACCTCCCAGCCCCCGGCAAGCACCCCAGCTGCCAGCTACAGGCTCTGATGCCCGCCAAGTCAGTGCCTCTGCTCACAGGGCCAAGGGCAGGAAGCCACAAGCACTTGCCAAGAACATCTGAGCACATGCGGGCGTGGGGACCTCAGAGACCTCCCGGCCCGAGCTGGACAGGGAGCGAGGAGGATGAGGCCAGAGAGGAGCAGCGCTTTGCCCAGGGGCACACAGCAGCTGGGGCAGACCCCACCTCCCGATGAGGCTCTCACCACTGCACCAAGGGGGTTAAAACCCAGGCCAGCCCTCTCACTGCTTCCCGCCTGCTTTGTCACAGCGTAACAGCCCAGACTAAACCCACAGTGAAGGCTGGGGCATCCCCTCACCTCCCTGGGCCCCGGCCAGCCCCCTCACCCCTCCAAGCTCCCTCCTGCAGTGAGTGCCCAGCGCACCCCCAGCTACGGTAGCACAGAGCCTGCCCTATCTCCACACCTTCCCCTCGTCCTGTGCCGTCCCACCTGCCAAAACGGACTTGTCCTTGGTCCCGTCCCTCCAGGCCCTGCCTCTACTCTGAGAAAGCTGGACAGTTCCATGAGGGAGTATCCAAGGAACACTTTGGAGACCACAGGGCGACATCCGGTAAAGTGAAGTGTGCGGATTGCCTACAAGCCGGCCCGCCCCCTTCTGCGTTCCTCCCCAGAAACGTACACATGGGGAGGGGGAGCCGGCCAGACATGTACCACAGCGCCGTTCGCAATAGCAAACAAACGGAAATGACCTATTTTACAACAGAAGATCGGAGAAATGGGTGTTTGCCCGATGGAAAGAAAACAGCTCTCGTGTGACGGCCCAACAAAATCCTGGGAGGACACAAAGTCGCTTGAAAAGGCAAATCGCAACCTGATCTGTCCCATTTGTGAGGGATTTAAAGACCGCATATAATAAAACAAGATGCGGTCTGTATGGAGACGCACGTACCTCTGAGCAAAAGCTGTGTGAAGGCAGGAGCTTCTGTCTGCTAGATTCGTCGCGTGCTTGGTAAACGTGGACCCCAGGACCCAAGCGAGACAAACCTTCCAGGCACAAGTGGCAGTGAGGGCGTTCCAGTCCTCACGTGTGCAGCCTGATGGAGAACACGCCAGGGCACACCCCAGCCTCCCTATTTCATCTGTGAAATGGAGCTACTCAGCACTCGCAGCCCAGTGGCATCCACAGTGCACGGCAGGGGAGGGGTGGGGGGTGCCTGTCTGGGACCGCCCTTCTCCTGCCAGCCTTCTGGCTCCCGAAATCCGCTCTTCCCCTGAGAACAGGCCATGAGCTGGCCAGCTGTCCCCCGTGACTCCCCCGGGCTCCAGGCACCTGCCCCGACTTGAATGTGACATAGAGACTCCACTAGCAAAACTTGATATCGGTTGCCTGTTGTATTTTGTGGTCTCTGAGCCCTTTCCATTTGCGGCCTGGTGACCTTTCCCGGTGTTCTCCAGGCCCAGCCAAGGTATCTGTGTCGGCGTCTGCCTCCAACTACACTCCCCAAGGGCGAGGCCGGGCCTGTGCATTTGTTCGTTCGTTCATTCACTCATCCATCCATCCGCATTCATTCACGCATGCATGCATTCACTCGAGAATTGCCCTGCTCCGTTCCTGGCACAATCAGATGTTGAGAAGTGATAAGAAGTAAAATTCCTACCTTGGAGCTCACGGTCTAGCTGGGAAAGAAAGCAAGACCAGCAAAGACAGCAATGAGCCCGAGGGAAAATGCAAAAGGACCGGCCCTCCGGGCCAGCAGGAGCACATGGCAGAAGGCCCACCGGTGCCAGGCCCGCTGCCGGCTCGTCCACGCTTCACGCTGCGTTCAACAACACACTGTGCCCACATGCTACCACGATTTTCCCTTCACTGAGTCTACAGATGTTTACCGAGCTTGTTAGGTACCGGGGAGGTTTTCGAGGCTAGGATACAGCCGTGAGGAGGACAGAGCCCCCCACCCTCATACAGCCCACTCACAGTGGCAGAAAACATCTCGGAGGCAGGGCAGAGGAAGAGACGAGAAAGTAGGGTGATGTGAGGGCGGGAAGTGGGGGCCGCATCCCCTCATTCCACCCGGTTTTGTCCTAGAGGACGGGGAAGTTCAGGCCAGGCCGTGCAGCTTAAGAGGCACGGATTTGGACTCCGCTTTGACTTTTCCCTAGGAGCTGCTGCCTTGCCTGACAGCCAGGAACTCAAAACACTTTGGACTTGTAGATCCCATCCTCAAGTGAGAGCTCGCTGTTGAAATGACCTCATTTCTCTGTCCTCCACTGCCTGGGGTTGTACGCGCTTGTTTGAGGCCGGGGACGTGGAAACCCACGGGCACTAAGGGATGCCCAGGGGGCGTCAGCCAGCCGGATTTCCTGCCTGGAGGGGTCTTCCTAATGCCCCCGTGGACTTAGATTCACACACACTGCACCTGTGCCCACTTTTTCCTCCTCCCCACACCTCCCTGTCCCCTGCCACATGGCTCTCCCCACTCGACCTGTCTGAATAAGCATCCCCGCGATCCTGCCACCCCCCAAGCAACCCCCAGATCTCCTCCCTCCGCAGCACCCCCACTTACGGGCTGGGCCCACCCTGGAAGCCAGGGCAGGCAGAGAGCAAAGGCCCTCCCACCAAGGCAGCTAACCCCAAGCCCACGAGGTGGGGCAGTCAGGGGACCTAGGCTCCCTGGTTCCTCCCCAGAGGCCTCAGCCACATCCTCCAGGCTTGGGCATCTGTCTCTTCCTCCAAATCTCACTCCCTCCCTCACCAGGCCCTGAGAAAGGAGCTAAGCGGCCAGCACACAGGCAGAGGGGTGGGCAGAGTGGCCAGGATGGGGCACCCCAATCCATAGCACTCCCTGTCCTGGGAGGACTCCACATCCACTCCGTCTTTCTCCAGCGCCCAGAGCCCTGGGATCACACTCTGCAACCCAGGATGTCCACTTGGCCTAAACAGCACTGGGGGGCTGGGCTCCAGACTAGGGAGGAGAAATTTCCCCACGGCTGAACCCACCCTTCCCCTCACGGTACAAGCTGGCCACTGCAGGAGGCCAGCACAGACATGAGCTCCTCTCCTCTTTCTCTTTTCCTTGCTTTTTTCCCCCCTTTTAAATTTAAAAAGAGAGAAAAACAATGAAAAGACAAATCCTGGGAAATCAAGTGGAAAAATCTACATTATGGCAAAATGTGAAGGCAGCAAATTGCAACATGGAGAGAAAGGTGGGGGGAGTTGCACAACCCGAGGGGGGCCCCCAGGTTCCTGGAGGTTCTAGCAGAGAGGGAGGTGGGGGAAGGCACGAGGGAGGCTGGGAGTCACCCCGAACCATACGGACACACACACGCACGCGCGCGTGGCCCTGCTCTCCTTCCTCCCACTCCAAGAGCCAGGCCCTCTCCCCAAATGCGCTTTCAGGAAAGGAAGGTACTCAGAGGGTCAGTGATGAATCCAGAGCTACTTTTGTTTTCAGGCAGCAGAGCCGGGACTGGAGGGTGATTTGAGGTCAGGAAGATGCCCAGGCCCTGGGAGAAGGCCCCTGGCCCGTGGCTGTTCCAGGGCGAGTAGGGCTGCGGGAGAGGGTGAGGGGTGGGCCCGCACTGGACCCAGTCTGACCAGCTCTGGCTCCAGCTGGGCCTGGGTCTCCACAGGGGGCTCAAGGCCTCTGGGGGGTGGGGGTGGGCGGCAGCTCAGGCCGGGTTCACGGCCACTGTCTCTTTCTGCTCCTGTTCCCAGACCTACTCCCCACCCTCTAGCCTCCACTCTAGCCTCCGTCTGACACATGGCTCCTTCCCTACAACCCTCGGTGCCTCCATGCGTGCGTGTGTGGGTGTGTGTGTGTGTGTGAGAGAGAGAGAGAGACAGAGACAGAGACAGAGACTTGAGGTCTCACCTCCTCCTCAGATCTGCAACATCCAGCCTTACTCAGGTCCCTACGAGAATCTGCCATCCGACCACAACTGCTGCCCCCACAGGCCTCTGCTCCCTCAGCCAGGGGGCTCCCACCCTTGCAGCCCTTCCCTCACTGGGCCTTGGTTACCTGCATCTCTAGTCAGAGCCCCAAGGGGTCCCGCACTCATGCCACACCTGCTCGGGAGACAGGGACTGATTCACGCTTGCCGGATGAACGAGCCACTGAGTGCTGGACTGACGGGGACGGAAGGGACAGAGGGGCAGGAGCCACCAACACGGGTGTAGGGGCAGAGGCTCTGCAGGAATCCAAGGTGAGCACCTGTACCTGCACAAGCCCTTCTAGCTCCTCTGGGAGCTCCTGACGCCTGCAGCCAACTGTGACCTCCCCTCTGAGCCACCACCTGGTCAGGCCGAGCGCCTGGACATCTGTGCGCACAGGCACTGGGCACCCACTCTGCGCCTGGAACCTACTTCATGTCAGGCTACAAAGATAAGCTGCGCACAGCATCTGCCCTTGTAGGATTCACTCGTGAGCTCCATGCACACACCTCACACACACCTGGACATCTCTCTCAGTCCTGCCTTGTCTTGAGATTTTATTTCTCCACCTAAATGCAAATTCCTCACTATGGGCGCTTAGGAAACACACAGGCAAAAAAAGAACAAGCAAAGGGGCACCTGGCTGGCTCAGTTGGTAGAGCATGAGACTCTTGATCTCGGGGTCGTGAGTTCAAGTCCCACACTGGGGGTAGAGTTGACATTAGAAGAAGAAGGAGGAGGAGGAGGAGAAGGAGGGAAGAAAAGTATAAGATAGCCATGCAAACTGGCAGGTCCTCAGATTCTGGAAGACAGCAGGGCCAGTAGAGAAGGGCATGAAATAGAGTATCTACCCTCCCCACTGTGGCCAGGATGACTCCAGCCCTAGGGAGGTATTGGGCCCACTGTGAGAGATTTGGCTGGAGCCAGAAAGGGACCAGGTACCAAGGGACAATGAGGATAAGACAGTCATCCAGTATCCCGCCTGGAGGTGCCTCCTTAACGTACCCCCAAGGTGTGTGCGAAGGATGAACACTGCACCCGCATTCAGCTTCCTCCGCCCCTCCAGCTCGAGGCAAAGGATGCAGGCTCCACGGCTTACTCACTGTGTGACTTTGGACAAGTTACTCAGCCTCTCTGAGCATCAGACTTTCCATCTGCAAAATGGGAAAGGACTTAAAGAAACTGTACCCGGTGGAGTGGGAGGGAGGCTCAAATGCGATGGAGTTTGTGAAGGCCTGCGTCTGCCTCCTGGAGCCAATGCCTCCGGGGAGTCGGTGAGGCCAGTGGGGGTAGGGGCTGCCCCAGGAGGAGGGCAGGAGCAGGGAAGGCAGAGACCTCATCACCCAGCTTGGGCCAGGACCCAGGGCTAGTGAGCGAAGCCCTGGGGACCAGGGGCACCGTGATAAAGCAAGAACTGTCCCCGGACACAGGGTGCTGGGAAGAACCCAGGACCAAAGCTTGGAAGCCCAGGGACTGTCCAGGGCAGAACATACATGCTTCCTTTCCTGAACAATCTCAGCCCCTGCCACCACTCCCAGCCACCCCCCTACACACACACATGCATTCATGGCAACTCACCAAGCAGCTTCGGTGGCCCCTCCAGTGAGGCAAATCCTGTCTTTCTTCTGAAACCCTCTCCCTCTGCCTCCACTCTCATCCAGCCCTGCCCGTGTGGAGAACCGGGCTGGCTCTGGGGGTGCAGGGGACACGGGCATCAGAGAGCTGGCCTGGTGTGACACAGGAGGCTGAGTCTGGGCACAGCAGGGCCCATGTCCCATTTCAACCAGCTACTTGCTTCGTGATAAAAGCTACTTTGCCCAACCTCTCTGAACATCCATTTCTGCATCTGTAAAACAGGATGGCATTACCCCCACCCCAGACACGCAGGGTCGTTGTGAAGATTTCAGGGATCACCTGTGGACAGGCCGGGCCTCAGAGGGGACAGGTGGGGGAGGGGAGGGGCAGGTCCAGGGGGGACTAATCAAGGCAGCTGTGGGGCTCAGTGCCTCTGAGCCGAACGTGGCTGTCCCCTCCCCAGAGGCTGCTGGGCAGTGGCAGCGTTGTTCAGAGCTGCATTATTCATGGTGCTCAGCTCTGAGCAGAGGGAAATTTGCTGAGTGATCGACCTAATATCTTAACACAAACCCATTTAGGCAAAACACCTTTGAAGCGAGAAAGGCAGAAAAAAATAAATAAAAAAGGAAGCAAAGAGGTTTGGAGGCAGGTGGTGGCGACGGGGTGCAAGGCACAGAGAGATGGCTGGTTCCTACCTGTCCCCGCCCACTGCCCACCCCCCACCCCCCGCAGGAGACCCCTGCCTCAACCCAGCCCCCAGGCCCCGCCTTCCCCCCCACTCTCAGTGGCCATGCCGGCATCCTTTGATTGAGGGAATCCCCACCCATTTCTCAGATTTGGCTCAGAGTAGGGAAGAGTCTGCCCAAGGCTCACACAGCGAGTCAGGGGGCAGCCGGACACAGGATCGCCGAGTGTGAGCTCAGAGTCCTCTGCCGAGGGGCTCCTCACACAACGGGACCCCCGTGTCCCTTGACACCCGCTTCCTCAGCCTCAAACTCCACACTCTACCACAAGAGGACCTCTTTCTCCAACTCAACTCAGCCTTTCCCACCCTCAGCCTCCGCTGGTCCCTTTGCCAGAAATACCCTTCCTGCTCTTTATCCGCCCAACACCCCACAGGGGCTCATTTTCTCCTCCTCTTCCCCTTGGAAACATCCCAGATCTCTGCCCCAGCCGGAACTCATCACTGTCTACTTGGGCTCTCGTTACACCCTCTCCACAGGCACGTGCCATCCTCTGCCTGTGCTGTGACCCATTTTGTAGCTCTCGTGCTTTGAGGCGTGAGGGCTCCCAGCCACTTCTTAGCTGGGTGACTTTGGACACGTTACTTCCCTCTCTGGGCCTTAGGTTAATATACACGTAAGGCGCTCTGTGCACGGCCTGGCACAGAAGCACTCAGTAAGCGTTTGCTATTATAATGTGATTGTCGGCTTCCTCCATCAGTCCACAAGCCCATTTTTGCGAAAACCGTGTCTTTCTCGTTTCTAACTCCCCAGTTTCCAGTGGAGTGCCAGGCACACAGTAGGTGCTAATCAACATCGGCTGAACTGAGCCTAACTGCCAGCAGTGTGGTCTGCCTGGCCTCTTCACCCCTGACCCCTTGAGGAGAGGGGCCAGTGATGGGCTGGTGGCGGGGACCCTGCATGGGGCAGGGGCGTGAACAATCTGACCTCTGGCCAGCTCTACCCCATAGCAGGAACTGACAAAGCTCAGTTGGGCAGGGAGGGGCCGGGGTTGGGGGCCGGCCGCTGGGCCTGTGGTTTGGCCAGGGAGGAACAGGCAGCTGCAGGCCGGGATGAAATATTTAGGAGCCCACATCCCCAGGAAGTGGAAACTGACAAGCAAAATGAAATGTTGAGATGTAATTACCCAGGCAGGCCAAGCATGTCTCCCCGCCGGCGGCGGGCTCAGCACCCGCCCCCCCCACCCCACCCCCGCCACAAGCAGGCACTGGGTAATGAAGTCCTCCCGGACCCTTTCTCGCGCCAGTCCTCGCCCCCTCCTCTTCAGGCCAGGCCAGGGGGAGAGGTGGCACAAGAGCAGAGCACGCAGCAAATGGGGGGCCCAGCCCCGGCACCGATCTATGCAGGCAATCCCCTCACCCCACTGGGCCTCAGCTACCTCGGCCAGAAAATGGGGCTGTTGACCCACGCCAGGGAGGGAGGACCCAGACGGTGAATGTGCACGTGCTTCATTAACTGGCATTGGCAGAGGACGGTGGCAAGGACAGCAGTGAGGACAGGGGCGGACACCAGCCTGACCCAGCACGCCATGAGAGGCTTTCTGGAGGTAATGGGCTGCCCAGGACTCAGGTGAGCAGGAAATGATGGACAAAGGTCTGGGGCTGAGGTCCAGATGTGGGCCCTGAGCTGCCCGGTGCTCACCTAACCCCAACAAGCTTCCCCAGGCTCTCCCAACACTGTTGGGCCACAGCTAGGAGCACAGAGACAGAGACCCGGACAGGGGCTCCAGGCCTAAACCCTGGGAACAGCCTTGAGTGGGTCTCCGGAGGGCATCCTGGAGCAAGGGAGCTGGGAACGGATACTCAGCTGACCCTCATCCTGCACACCAGAACTGGGGGAGGCAGCACTCCTTTCTGACTGAAACCAGGGCCCAGAGAAGGGCCGTGATCGGCCCAAGGCAGCCCAGCATGTGCTACTCACACACATGCTGCCCCTCTCCAGGCTGGCTCAGCACTCCCGGGGCAGGTCCGGCCTCACCCGGAAGCAGCCAGCTGACCCCTCAGCTCTAACCCGCTGTGCACCCCGACTCCCATCAACACCGTCTTACCAGACCAGAGTCCCTCACCTACACAGCCCAGCCTGGTCCCCTAACTCTCCACCAAAACTCCAATCCCACTCCACCACTCCCTTCCCTCAGTGGCTCTCACCTCTCTCAGGGCCAAGTCCAAGTCCTGAGGCCCTGCACCCTCATCATCCACCTCCAACAGCACCTACAGTTGCCAACACACACCAAGGTGTCCCTCTCTTCCTGCCTTTGCTCAGACTGTTCCTCTGCCTTTGTGCCCAACTCCCCTCCCCAGACTCCTCCTTCAAGTCAGCACCTGTCCACTCTTAAGGGTTCAGCGCATGGCCCACTCCTCCAGGAAGCCTTCGTGGGTATCCCCAGGCTCCTTCTCCTTGGGCGCCCTTAACGATCCCAACATCTCAATCACTGCACTTAGCACAGTGAATGAAAATTATGGGAGATGGCCACTGCCAGGCTCGAGCATTCACTGATTCAGCAACAACTTATGAAGCACCTACCCACACACCCCCCCCCCCCCGCCCAGTACCAGGCACTGTCCTTGACACTGTGGGCACAGCTATTCATAGGACAAACCAGAGTCCTGCCCTCACGGAGCTGATAGCCATCTACGAAGTAGATAACAGATGCTGAGGAATGAAAGAATGAACTAATTAATGAAGAGTTGGCCTAGGGGCGCCTGCATGGTTCATTCGGTTAAGCGTCTGACTCTTGATTTTGGCCCAGATGTCACGGTTGGTGAGAACCAGCCCCGAATCGGGCTCTCCCTCCCTCCCTCTCTCTCTCTCCTTCTCTCTCCTGCACACACACACACTCCTCCATTATTCCACAGCCCTCAAGTTCATGCAGTGCTCACACATTCTCTCATTAATTCCTCCCAATCAACCCATGGCTTAGGTGACCATTTTACAGATAAAGAAACCAAGTCCCATGAGCCAGAGCCTCGGTCTGGCTGCCTCCCCCTTTCCTTTCTCCAGCTGATCTTCCCCCTCTCTTCCGCCTTTCTACCTCTCTCTCCCACCTTCTGGGGTGACTGGCAAGTTGCCTCCTCTCTCTAAGCCCATTTCCCTATCTGTAAAATGGGGCAGGCAAGGCACCCCTCCCATTCCCCCCACGGCAGCCCCAACTGTGTCCCTCTCCATCTTTGTTCTTCTCCCTCCCTCCCCTCTCCTCTCGCTTGTCACTTTGTCCTGCTTCCTCCCCCCATCCCAAAGCCTCCCTTGGGTCCCAAGATGTCTACCAAATGGTCGTTAGCTTTCCTTCTGGCTCATTAAAAATGAGAATTTGCATAGAATATCCATATGATCATTCTGTCTACAGGAAAATGGGACACGGATATAAGGCACGGATATAATGTAAGTTGGGGAGAAAGGGGAGGACAGTCACAATGCAAGGGGGAGAAACCCCACCAGGAAGAGACCAAGTGCTCACCACTGGGGGCTCAGACCTCAAAGACAGCCCCCCCTCAAGCCCTTCAGCCCTTTCTTGGCCTTTCCGATGGCTAATTCACCTGTTTTTGTCATTCTTACAATAACCAGCAAAGTAGGGATTGCGATTATCCCCATTTTACAGATGGAGAAACTGAGAGCCAAAGAGGAATGATGGCCTGTCCAAAGACACACAGCAAGTCTGTGGCATTCCTGGGGGGGGGGGCAGTGGTCTCTGCCATGGGCCAGACTCCCCCAAACCCACGTAGGCCTGCTGTTCTCCCAGGAATGCTGTCCCTCCTCACTCTCGGAAGGAAGACGTCACCAAGTACTGCATGAGTTAGGCAGTTCTTCTACCCAGAATACCCTTCTGCTCTTCTGGGACAGGCCCACCCACTCTTTAAGGCTCTCCTCCCATCACCCCTCCTCAAGGAGGTTCCCCCTCCCCAAACAACTGTTTAGCCAGATGCAGGGATTTTTGGAGACAAATGCTTCCAGACCTCTTCTCTCAGCTATATACAGTTGACCCTTGAACAACACTGGTTTGAACTGTGCAGGTCCACTTATATGTGGATTTTTCTCGATACAGTACAGTCCTGTAAATGTATTTTCTCTTCCTTGTGATTTTATGAATAATATTTCCTCTTTCTTAGCTTCCTTTTTTATAACACTATATAATACATGTAACATACAAAATAAGTGTTAATCAACTATTTATGTTATCAGTGAAGTTTCTAGTCAACATGACTATTCATAGTTAAGTTCTGAGAGAGTCAAAACTTATATGTAGATTTTCAACTGCACAAAGGTTGGCACCCCCACCCCCCGGGGCTGTTCAAAGATCAACTGTAATTGCATTTACACCTGCCTCATCCCAAAAAGAATTCGCAGCAGTGCCCAGAAATAAATATGTTTGGCTAAAAAAAAAAAAATTAATGACAGAATTGAGGGGAAGAGACCTGCACTTTAAAGATGAGGCTTTGCTCAGCAGCCAAAGACTGGCATAGAACTGGCAGTTTGTTGGGACCAAAGCCAACCAGGGATTCCCCAAAGGTCTGGCCTTGGGGTGGTTGCCGCTATCCGTGGTGCTGAACCCAGGAGTTGCCTGAGCGACCTCCAGTCCACATGCGATTTAGGAGCAAGTCCTGCGGGCTTGAGCTTCAAAATACACCCTCAGGACGCCTGAGTGGCTCAGTCAGTTGAGCATCTGACTCTTGATTTCGGCTCACGTCATGATTCCAGGGCCGTGGGATCAAGCCCTGCGTCAGGATCCACACTTAAGATTCTCTCTCTCCCCCTCTGCCCCTCTCCCTGCTCCTGTTCTATCTGTCTGTCTAAAATTAAAAAAAAAAAAAAAAAAAAATTAAGACCCTAAATCAGTCCGTTCTCATCATCCCCACTCCCAGTCTAAGCCATCATCGCTTTTCACCTGGATGATGGCAGTGGCCTCCTCAGTGGCATTCCTGCCTCAGTCATCTCAGCCTTCACAGTCTGTTCCCTACACAACAGCCAGAAAGATCCTATTAAACCCAAGTCCGTTAACATCCATTCTCTGCTCACAACACTCCAATAGTTCCCATCTCATTTAGAAGCTAAAGTCCTCCCAGTGGCCAACTAATCCCCACGTGATCAGCCCTCCTCTTCTACATCCTTCCACCTGACTCACTCTGCTCCTGCCTCCTCTTGGCTATTCTCCAAGAAATGCCAGGCAGGATCCCACCTCAGGGCCTTTGCACTTGCTCGTTCCTCTGCCTGGGGCACTCTTCCCAGAGATCACAAACCTTACTCCCTTACTGCATTTGGGGCCCTGCCCAAATGCCACCTCTGCACCTTCTCTGACCACCTTATATGAGATTGTCTCCCCTACCTGGCCCTCTCTGCCAGCTGCTTTATTCTTCTCCATAGCATGCCATCAGCTCCTCCCTGAAATTGTAGGAGGGGGATACCTGAAATTGTATTATATAGTGATGCATTTACTTGTTTACTGTAAGCTGCCTCTGGCCCTCTCCCCAAATGTGAGTTCACAAGGCCAAGGATCTTCATCTGTTTGGTCCATTGCCATGTCCCTAGTGTCCTGGTTCAATGCCTGGCACACGGTAGGTGCTCAATAAATATTTATTCAGCAAATGAATGACTTACCATGCAGAGGCGATGGATGAGGAGCTAAAGAGGCAAACAAATGCCCCACTCTCCTCCTCACCAGCGGCATCCTATGGAGCAGGCTCTATGTGACTTAGAGGCCTGAACTCCATCCTTCTGAGTCCCTGAAAGCCCCAGGAGCATGAAGGGAGCAAGCACTGAAGAAGTGACCACCAAGGAATATGACCCTCCCTACCTCTGGGGCCTTTTTTTAAAAAATTTTTTTAATGTGTATTTATTTTTGAGAGACAGAGAGACAGAGCATGAGTGGGGGAGGTACAGAGAGAGAGGGAGACACAGAATCCAAAGCAGGCTCCAGGCTCTGAACTGTCAGCACAGAGCCTGATGCAGGGCTCAAACTCACGAACTGTGAGATCATGACCTGAGCTGAAGTCAGTTGCTTAAGTGACTGAGCCACCCAGGCACCCCACTCTGGGGCCTTTTAGACAGGGCCTGTTGGGGCTCAAAGACACTGGGAAGAGGGCTGGTGGACACAGAATCACAAGGCAAAAATGGCTACGAGCAGCCCTCAGTTGTGTCCACATGCATGAGCCCATCAGAGAAGGTACCCAGCCCCTTGCTGGTCTTACTGATGAAGAACTGGAGGCTCAGGGGGGGGAAAGTGACTTGCCTAAGGTCACACAGGAGTAGAGGATGAGGCTGAGACCCCACCCAGGACACTCAGCAGCCCCATACAGGCCTGAATCAGGAAGCCTCAGAGTGGAGAGGAAAGAAAATGGTGAGCTCACAGGATCTTTCCAGAGCTTCAGAGAAAAGGCAGTATGGGACATGCTTTAGCTAGCTACATCTCCAAGGAGCTCAGAGTGGGGGTACTGAGGACCCTACCTCAGATAGGAAAACAGGCTGAAGTCCAATAGTCAGCAAACAGGTGTAGAGGGTTCCTGGAGGTCCCAAACCTGAGCAGGGGAAGGTCACTTGCCTTCTCCAATTGCTCTTTAACAAAGGGGAAAAAAATCAGAAGGATCAGGTTGCTCTGTGCATGGCTACTCTGTGGGCTTAAGTCTGGGCCCAAGAACGACGGACACACCGGAAGCTGGAGCCAACCCTATGGTACCTGGACTTCCATGTGGTGAGGACAGATAGAAAAGCCAAGAGCGGTGGGTGAGCATGCAAAGATGCACGTTGGGGGACCTCCGAAGTCCCCTAACCCATCGCCTTCATCTTGGTCATCAAGCTGACACTCAGAGAGGGAAAGTGAACAGCCCAGGGTTACACAGCCACCCAGAGACTGAAGCAGAACTAGAAGTGGGCCCAGCTCCCCCACTCTGATTAGTAATGGTGACAACTGACACCTTTGGCAGCCTGGTGTTTTTACAGGGCCCAGACTATCCTAAGCACTTCATACACATTAACTCGCTTACTGCTCACAGCAACCTAAAAGGCGGTGAGGGGAGGCTACTATTAATATCCTCCTTTCACAAGGTGGAAACTGAGGCCCAGAGACCATAAGGGACTGCTCGATCTGGGCTCTTACCCACTCCACTCTACCGCGGCATCCAGAGGACAGGGTTCAGAAGGTCAAAGCCACAAAGGGGCTGCAACCAACAAAGGGAAGTTTTTTTAAACCCCAAAGAAATCTTCAAACACGTTCCACAAAGAAGACCAGTGAAAGAAAATGCTGCTTCCTGTCCAGGAGGCAAGGGATGCAAATTCAGGGCAAGAAGGGCTCGGCATCTAATATCTTCTTCTTCCTGTCATCCCCGTCAAGCTTAGAGGCAAACCCAGATTGGTGCACGTCCCTGCTGTGATAGGTCAGGGGAAGCACATCAGAGACGAATTGGAGAGAGCAGGAAAAGTGACCCAATGACACCCAA
Organism: Lynx rufus; assembly: GCF_022079265.1. Taxonomy (NCBI): domain Eukaryota; kingdom Metazoa; phylum Chordata; class Mammalia; order Carnivora; family Felidae; genus Lynx; species Lynx rufus. Next base: position 113,420,670 of record NW_025814878.1, on the reverse strand, counting down.
CCCAGGGGACTCACAAAATCAAGAGGTGTCAGCGCCCTGCCAAAGGCCAGAGTGGCAGAGAAATCAGAGTGGACAGGCTAAGTCCCCAAGGCGGGCCGGGCAAGCTCGGGGTTCATCTTCACAGCAGTACGAAGATTGACCTGGCAATCACCAAGCAGTCACATCGATGCCAACACCTTGCCAATCTCCAAGCGCTGTCCAGGAGACCCAGCTGGCGCGTGGTAGGCCTCGTGGCTCGGGAGGGGGTGCCCGTGCCAGGTCCACTTAATCTCCACCTACGGTGGAGTGATGGGCAGCAGAACAAGGGAGCAGGAGACGTGATGGGTCTCAAGTTTTTGGCGGCCTGGCTGCTAAGCTAGAATGGTGGGGACCGGCTGCGAGGTAGGGCCCACTTCCCCCTCCACATCCTTGGAGAACGTGTGGCCAATGGCCAGGGCATACTGGGCCTGTGCTGTGACTCCCGGAAGCAGCCGGGGGGGGGTGGGGAGGGTCCAGAGGTCTCCCCCGAAGAAGATGCTACAAAGTACCTCACTCTCACATACACCAAGCTATATCCAGTGGCAGGACCCCTCCTGCTTCCAGCTCCCCAGCTCCTTGGCTAATTTCAACCACATTTCACCTGATTAGGGGTGAGAAGATTTGCATGCTCCAGGCTCCGTCCCCATGGAGTTGGCCCCAATAATCCCTGAACCAAAAGACCAAACTCTGAAGTGTCATCATTTGACATTCACGCCTTTAGGTCTTGAGAGATGTCTTCTTTTCCAGCGCTCCTCGGAGAGCCTTTGCTTATGGAGAAAAATGCCTGGAGCCAGGGGCCATGGACTGTGAGGACACAGCCTGTAGGGGGCAGAGCTAAATGCAGGAGATGAGCTGATGTTCCCGCACCTGTTACGGATGAGCAAGAAGGAGGCCCCAGAAGGGCAGTGATGGACCCAAGGACACAGGGCTAGTCATCTGTTTGCTCACGTGTTCGTTCTATAAACATCCACTGAGGCCCTGCTGGGTCCAAGGGAGCGTGAGGAGCACAGAGCCAAGAGAGCCCTATCCCTCCCCAGCCTCAAGGAGTCCAGCCAGAGTCAAACGGCAGAGGCCCAGGGAAAGTTCGATAGGCACTGGGGCAGATGTGCTTGAGGTCTCCCAGGTGGTGAGCCCTGGGGAAGGTCTTCCTCCCTTCAGGTGAGCATCTCCACCTGGGAAGAGAGCAGTTTAGGGAGGGAAGCCCCCAGAGAGGCAGAGCCTTGGCCTGAGCCTTAAGGGCAGAGGGCCCCCCCCCACCGCCACTCAGGGCTCTGAGCAAGCGGGGGACACAGCAGGTAGAGCTGGGTTGTGCTAATACACTCCCTTGGGTAAGCAGACATGACCCCAACTGCCAGAAAATTTTAAAACACAGGACTGGCTTTAAAAAACTCTGCTCTTCGGGGCGCCTGGGTGGCGCAGTCGGTTAAGCGTCCGACTTCAGCCAGGTCACGATCTCGCGGTCCGTGAGTTCGAGCCCCGCGTCAGGCTCTGGGCTGATGGCTCAGAGCCTGGAGCCTGTTTCTGATTCTGTGTCTCCCTCTCTCTCTGCCCCTCCCCCATTCATGCTCTGTCTCTCTCTGTCCCAAAAATAAATAAACGTTGAAAAAAAAAATTAAAAAAAAAACAAAACAAAAAACTCTGCTCAGCTCCATCTCGCATCGGTCCCCATCCCACAGCCAGGCCCCTCGGCCAGGTCCCTTCTGCCTGACTCACTCCTCCCTTCAGCCTCCTTCTCATGCTGTTCCCCCACCTGGCATGCCCTTCCCTTCCTCTTCACGTGTCTAAGCCGGTCTGGCTGGGCCGAGTCCCCCGCAGTGTATCTCTTACTTTAACAGACGCATCATCCCAGCCCTTGGTTCTCATTCAGGCAAACTCTGCTAAGCACCTGCTGCAGGCAGGGCGGGGTGCGGGGTCTGGTGGTGCACTGCTCCTCCCGTGTGCACCGGGAGCCGGCTCCTTCCTCTCCTCACACGGGGGCTGCATACACAGAGAGTGTGAAGCCCAGGCCAGCTGGGAAACTCAAGTGAGTCCGGAAGACCAAGCCTCTTCCCCTTCCTGCCCTCCAGCGCAGGCTGCATCTCAGGAGGAAGCATCCCAAGACAGGCACTGTGGCGAAGAATGACAGGAGCCTGAGCCCTACATCCCAGCCTGGCGCAGCTGCAGAGCAGCCCTGCGTTCTCATACCCCTGCTCTGCCTCCGGGAAAGGATGCTGTCCTCAGTGAGTCTCGAGAGGGTCGGGACCAGCCAGCGAGCTTGGTGCGGGGAGGAAGCTGGGGTCCCGGGACAGCTCAACCTAGCCCTCCGTGCCTCAGTCTGCCCTTCTGCAGGCCAGGAGAGCAGCCTCAGGGCCCTGAGTGGGAGAAAGGCCAAAGAAGTGAGTCGCTGGGGGCTGGATTTTGTGACCCATTCCACAAACATTTACTAAGCAGCTACTATGTGCCAGGGAGACACATAGCGGAGAACAAAACGGGCAAAAAATCTCTGCCCTTGTGGACCATAAACAAATACACATTTACTTGTCAAGTGCTGTAAGAAAAACAGAGCGGGGAACAGGGAACAGAGAGTGATGGCCCGGGGGAGGGTCTATTTCAGATACTGTGGTCAGAAAGGTCTCTCTGAAGAGGGGACAGCTGAGAAGACACCCAAATGCACCGAGGATGTGGGCCACATGGATACTCAGGGAAAGACAGTTCCAGGCAGAGGGACCCACCAGTGCAAAGGCCCTGAGGTGGGCTTATGTCTGGAGTGTTAGAGGAGCAGTGAAGAGGCTGGTGTGGCTGCAGCAGAGAAATGGAGAGGAGAGTGGAAGGAGAAAAGACCAGGGGGGCAGCAGGAAAGGAAGTGGCCCTCTCTTAGGGGGTCTCTGGATCTCGGGGAGGGGGGCCCTGGGGCAAACCTCTCTGGTTTCCCAGATATATGAGGAGCGTCAGCATCCCCCGACCCCCGTGGCACAAAGCTTTCTGGCTGGCCAAGCTCTTCCCCCTTCACCTCGGAGCCTCCAGAAGGCAAGTGTTCCCTCACAGCAAAAGAAGCTGAGTCCAGAGATGTCACAGAGCCATGGGATGAGGAGGTGCCCCGGCCTTGAGCCTTGGCTGCCGGTCACCACCCTTGCCGGTGCACTGACTGAGGCCATCTAAATGCAAGTCTGATGCTCAGCCCTGGGAGTTGGAGCTGGAGGTCAGACCAGCAACAGCTTGACTCACCAGCATCTCTGGAATATCAATAGGGGACACAGGGACACAGCGGGGAGATGAGGCTTTGGAACTTCTCGCCGTGCAAGGGACAGGACGTCCTCCAAGGAGCAGGCCTGACCCACCCGCCCCCACCCCTTCTTGTCACCACCAGAGAGGCCATGGCGTTCCCACCCTAGAGGCACGGGCCTGGATGTGCCCAGCGTGCTGTAACCACCTACCGGAGAGGACCAGAACCAAATTCCCCAGGTGACCCCCTGGAGAGACCCCTGCCAGGAACTGACCTGTGTCCTTCCTGCCATATTCACCAGAAGTGGGGGAGCCTTCTGCTGGATTCAAATTCCACTCCTGCTATTTTCCAGCTGGGTGGCCTCAGGGGAGTTACTTAACCTCTCTGAGCCTCAGTTTTGCCATCCATATAATGGAGCTGTCTTGAGGGCTAGATGAGTTAACACGAACCAAGTGTGTAAAACAAGACCTGGTCCGCGGGAGGACTCCATAAATACTGCCTACTAATATCAGCCATTCTCCTGTCGCCCACACGGGGAGCCTGGGCTGCTACTCCACACTTCCGTTTGACCTTAAGCAGGCCCCTTAACTTCCCTGAGCCTTCCTCTTCCTCATCCGTGAAATGGAGCACTGCTGCAAGTAAACCGAGGCTCACGGGGGGGCCCATGGGCAGAGAAAGGCTGTGAGGCTATAAAAGCTTACACCCCAGAGCCCCACCCTGAGAGGGCCCAGGACGGTGGTGGGAGGCACCGAGGGCAGGGCCACGTCTGTACCACCCCCTCAAGCCTGTCTCTCCCTCCCTAGGTGACTCACTCGGCATTATCTCGGGAGCCCAGGTGGGACCTGCGCTGCATGCCTAATCCCAGCACTGGTTGTACTCTGCCTTTCGGCCTTCCCCTCCGCAGCCGCAGCCTGGCAAGGAGGAGGGAGCCCTGGCGTTCAAAGCGGGGGAAATGCACAAGCGTGCACACGCACACGCGCCTGTCCCCGGACACCCCTACTGAGGCAGGCCTGCCGGTCACGTGCCCAGAAAATCACATATGTGTGCCCCTCACTCCCACACGTGTCCTGCCCTAGCTGCCTTGGGAGCTCACCTCGCTGCCCTGTCACCACGAGACCTGCTGTCCTGTAAGGCCCAGGCTGGCCTGGGCTCCTGTGGTTTTGTCATTAGCCCTGTCCCGGAACGTGGCCTGCAGCTTCAGTCAGGGCCCCCACAGACCTTCCAGCTCGCCCCAGGCCTCCCTAGGAACGGTCAGAGAGCGGGGAGGGCCACAGCCCAGGCAGCCAGACCCCTGATAATGAACCTCTGATGTGTGTCCCAGAGCTCCCACAGCCATGGGCCAGAAGCACGTTTCGTTCTGGCTTACCCCCATTTCACAGATGAGAAAACCAAAACTGAGCAGCGGAATGACTTTCCAGGGCTCTCACGGCCAATAAGTGGCCAAGCCGGAGCCTGGGTCCGTCCGCCAGAACTGACCCGTCAACCGCATGCTGCCACCCCTGTGATCCAGGCTGGGAGAGACGGACAGCATGGGGTTGAAGGGCCTGGGTCTGACCACCTGGCTCCAAGTCCTGCTCCAGCATCTCACTGTGTGAGCCTGGGCAAGCCACCTCACCCCTTTGAGCCTTAGTTCCCCCATCTGTAAAATGGGAACACAAACACCAGGCCCTCAGGGTCATCACCAGGATTCATGATTGTGGAGGGAGGATGCCTGGCACGGGACAAAGCTCAGTCAAGGGCCACAGGATGGCCCAGGGAGAGCACGGTGCTAATGGGGGCTGGGAAATTCGGGGCCAGGGCTTTCTTTATGCCCTGTGCCAATGGCCCAGTCAGCGCTGGGTGCTATGCAAGAGCTCCCCACCCAGAGGACAGAGCCGGGTTCCATCCCTGGTCCTCCACATCCTGGCTACGTGGCCTTGGGAAAATGACCTACTCTCTCTGACCTCAGTTTCTTCATCTCTAAATTGGACACAGTTATGTTCCCCTGTAGGACATCAAGTCCATACAGCAGGCACCCAGGACTTGCTGGCCAAGCTCCCCTCAGCTCTGATGTGCATCCTCAGCCTGGCAGGCGTGCCCTCCCCTCTACACCGCTGACACTTTTCTGAGCAACTCACAGATGATTTATACTTCAGAGGACGAATCAATACAATATACGGCCAAAGACATCTTTAATCTTTCACAGGGATTAGGCTACAAGGTACAGCGGCCTCTTTCTACAGGCCGCTCAATTCGGATTTCAATTTGGCCAGCCGGAGCATGGCTTTCTCTCTTCTTTTCTTTTCACCCACCTAAAGACGTTCCTCCAAATCAAATTTCATTTAGCAGGATGAGGGGAGACCTAGCTGCCCGAACACGAGGGCAGGCCCAGCCAGGGCCCTGGGGCTACAAGGGGAGACAGCAGGAGGGTCTGAGGATGTGGGAGGTCAGGCCAGGCAGGAGGTCAGGCCCTTGGCGACGGGATGGGGCACAGGGGTGTGTGACGGGCACCTGTGCCAGGCCAGGAGGGCCCCTGAGCCGCAGGCCCTGGCAGAACAGCTAGTTCTCTCATTTTTCTAGAATTCCTTTTTGAAAATCTCGAGCAGATTTCATGTTTTCTAACTACCAAATGACTGATTATATGCTTATGGCAAATTCAAACAGTAGTCTGAGTTTCAGCCAAAACACAACACCTAGACTTCACCCCAGTGGGATCTGTGTGTGTGCATGCACGCACATGTATGTGGCTGTCTGTCATGCCCCCATCCATGGGAAACAGGGGCAGAAGATGGAGTGATGAACACAAAAGCAGTTACGACGTCTGGTCCTAGAGCCAGACAGCCTGGGTTCAAATCCCTTCTCCACCTCTCACTTGCATGACCCGGTGCAAGCTATTATTTGGCCCCTCCAAGCCTCAGTTTCCTTCCCTATAAAAGAGAGGTGCCTACCTCATGGGGTAGGGAGGATCACCCAGGACAACAGGTGCTCGGTGTGTGCCAGGCACATAGGGAGAGCCTTGTGAGTACCAGGAGTGGCTTCTAGAACCTTACGGCAGGGACTGAACACAACCGAATATGAAAATTCTAGACCTTCTGTCCCTGCCCCCATCTAGCGCCTCTGTCCCCAAATCCTGCCGCCCACCTTAAAGAGACAGGCGGTGGGCTAGTGTGGAAAAGGATTCAAGCCACTGGGGACAGACACCGCCAGAGCAGGGTGGGCAGGGCCAGACCAGAGAGAGGCACCTGTGTCGGAGCAAAGCAGGGAAGCACATGAGGGCAGCCAGAGGCAGGGGGCTGGGGCACCAGGGGCCTGATGCTACCAGGGGGCCCCCAGGGAGCTGCCGCCCACCTGCCTAGAGGTGAGAGCAGGGCCCATCTACCCCATGCCCCCCTCTGCCTGGCCAGCCGCCAGAGCGGGGAGTGGCCTGGAGCCACAGCCATCGGTCAGCGCCGCCCCACTTCCGTCCTCTCCACCAGGTTACAGGCACCCGAGCTGTGCTGGCTGTACAATTAAAGGGGCTTATCTGAGATTTATAGCAGGATTATGCCCGCAGGGTGTTACCAACGCCAGCCTCTGGATACTCTGTGGTCCTTAGGAAAAGCAATTAGAGTCCCGGGGTTATACGGGTATAAATATACAGATGCCATCCTCCAAGGTCGAGGGCGCCACAGTGAGCTATTTAGAGAAAGAGCCTTGGGAGAGGCCAGGGGCCCCTCTGCCAGGAGCTGGGTCTGTCAGGAGGGGGAAGAGCCTCTCTGCTTCCCCCACACCCCATCCTCTCTGAACTATCCCTCTTCTCAAGGCTCACCCAACCCAGCTGGAGCCCTCAGCCCAGGGGCCTGACTGCTGATCCGGATCCCCACCACCACAGCCCCATGCAGGCCACCCTCCCTCAGCCGGGCCATGGGGCCATCGGAACCAGGTGGCCCAGGCTTCAGACTTGGCAGCGCGTTAACCCTTGCTGTGCCTGCCTCTTACTGCTCGCTGATACCTAAAAGCTTTATCCCTGGAGCGTTTGAGGACAGTTAAGGGAATGCAGCAAGCTTAATGGGGAGAAGGGTGCCCGGTGGCGAACGGGGGAGACCTCCAGGAGAGCACATCACCTTCGCAGGTCCTCACATCCCACCCAGGGGCACACAGGGAAGGAGCACAGCCCCGCCTGCCCCATGTAAGACACGGCCCCTTCTCTCACCCCACACCCCCCCTCCACACACACAGCTCAACTCCTCAAACAATTCTTTCTCCAAGAACCTGCTGGCCGATCTCCCAGCTCCTGGGTCCCTGAGACCCGCCCCTAAACAAGACCACCTCCGTCCCCACCCCCTTCCCCTTCTCTCTCTGTCTGAGAACAGCAGCTGTCCCCCTGGATCCCGCGCCGGGAATACTGGTGGTCCCTCTGTCTGCCTGGCCACGTCTGCAGAAGTCATTCCGTCCACCCCCTGCCCCCTGGGAGTCACCCAGCAGGCCGGCAAGGCCACAGACTGTGCCCCAGTGCTCCCGGGAGAGACTGAGGCCCACGAGGGAATGGCCTGGGGCAGGACCCAGAGAGTGGCTCTCAGGCGGCGCTTGGCCACTGTGCCCTGACATCCCCCTGTTCCCGAGCATGACTCACCATCCTCCCGGGACTTCTGGATGAAGGCCTCCACGCCGCTCTCGCCGTAGCTGCCCTCCGAGGCCAGCGTGGACACGTAGTTCCACTTGAGGGCGCGAACGATGTCCACCATGGCCTGGGCCTGGTATGTGTCCGAGGGCACCACTCGGGAGAAGAAGTCGTAGCGGCTGTTGTCACTCAGGTCGGGGGCTGTGGAGGCGTAGCTGATCTGGGGGATCTGGGGGCGAGAGGGGCCGCTGATGGGGGCTGCTGGCACCCCCACCATGCCCAGCCAGCACCACACCACTACTCACCACCTCCTTTCGTCCCCACCGCCTTGGGAAGGGTCAGGACACTGCCTCCTCTTGTCTTGGGCGAGACCCTGTGATACAGGTTGGACCACACACACACACACACACACACCCTGGAATCATACAGGATTACATACATAAACACACAGCAGAGCCTCTGGGTGCCTCCATTTACATAAAGACTGAGAGTCCTTTCGCCCATCAACTCCCCCCAGGCAGCCGCTCATGTCACCACCCAGCAGACCCTGTCCCCATGGCTCCTTTGTCCTGCCCACGTCAGAGAAGACAGGGCCCCACCACCCCACAGATAGAATTGCAGGAGGACAGAGTGGACAGGGACCCCACCCCGGGGAAGTCCCTCTCTCCGCAGGCTGGGATACAGGGCCCAACAGCAGACTCCTGCCCCAGCTCTCCACAGAGCACCTTTCCGCACCCACAGACCCCCACCTGGGCCCTCCCCAGGCAAAAGTGAGATGCAGAGCCCTGAAGCTGTCCTTCTTCCTGTGGTTGACATCCAACCATTCCCAAAGGACAAAAACCTCACAGCCAGCCTGTGGCAACTGAGAGTGGGGAACGTTCCGGGGGCAGCAGGATTTGGGGCACACCCTGGACAAGAGGTTGCCCACTTGGACTGTGCTTTGGGTGTCCCTATCCCCGGGGACACTGGAGATCTGCCTTCCACTGAGGATGCCCATTGGGAAAAGAACATGGCCCAGCCCAGCCCCTGTGATGCCCCCCCCCACCAAGGTGGGCCCCAGCAAGCCCCTCATTGCCTCCCCTCACTGAGCTCATCCATGAAAAAGGAAAGGATGAGGTGGGAAAAACAGATGTTTGGTTGTCTGGATTTGCTGAGCAACTAAGGGTTAACCCCCAAACCCTCTCATTGTAGTTCTTGTGATCTTTATAAGATGGCATATGCTACGTTAACCACTGTGGCACTGTTTCTAATAGCAAATCTCTGGAGGCTACGGCCACACAGGAATACTATTTGGCCGTGAAAAAGAACCAGGCAGCTTTCCATGCACTGCTCTGCACAGCTCTCCAAGACCCACAGAGGAAAGAAAGAAACGAGGCACAGTTCTGCGTGTGAACAGCATCTCCATTATCACGTGAGGGGGCAGGACAGACTCTCGCCGCCCTGAAACAAAACAGCTAAGTTGCCTCCAGAGAGGGAACCAGGTGGCTAGGGGACAGGGTTGGGAGGACACCTTCCCCCTCATACCCCGTGTATGTTTTGCATGTAGAATCATGCAAACATACCTCCCGCCTAGAATCGTCCCGAGCCGAAGCATCCGCCCCCTTTCCTACCTGTGTCAACAGCCTCTGAAAAGTAGCCCGGTCCTCCTTGACTTGGAGAGCACGGAGCACGAAAACAACACCCCCAAGAATGTGGACTCTAGCCAGATAGCTGATGGTTAATCGTAAGCGTCTGTTATTTTGAAGGCCCGCTGAGGGTATCACAGCCGCAGGGGTTGGTTGGGTGTTTAAGAGTCCGTCATTCGGAGCAGTCTCCCAGCGTCAGCACTATTAATGCTTTGGGGGTATAATTCTTTGTTGGGGGGCTGTTCTGTGCACTGAGGGATGTTGAGCAGCAACCCCAACCTCTACCCACTAGATCCCAGAAGCCCCTGCCTTCCGCAGTTGTAACAATCAAAAACGTCTCTAGACGCAGCCAAGTGCCTCCCAGGGAGCAGAGCAGAACTGTCCCCAGTTGAGACCTGCGGTTTTAGAGATATGTACTGAAATATTGAAAGATGCAGGGATCTGAGGAGGTCTGGGGTTTGTTTCCAAAGCATCACAGTGAGAGCACATCCAAGAAGAAAGAATAATGGCCAAGAACGGACAACTCTGAGTCACATGTACGTGGGGGCTCACCACCCTATTTGTTTTGAACATATCTGAAATGTCCATATTTAACCAATTTTTAACAATAAAACAAAACAGACAGCACCCCTGAATCATCCCCCTGAACAGAAGTGCCCTGAATTTGGAGCTGGAGCAGGTGGTGGGGACTGTGGGGCCAGGGCCTGCCCTACCAGCCTGCCGTCCCAGCAGGTCCCCGAGAGAAGACGGGTTGTCTGTCAGCTTCCGGGGTGTTTGTCAGCTTCCGCCTGGGCCTGGGCCTCAGCGAGGAGTGCTAATCACAGGCCCAGGAACCCGCTCTCTTAGAAGAAGAACCCGCTAATTAGAAGAAGCTTGTCTCCTGCTTCTGACGTTTCCACCCAACACAGCGCTTGTGTCAAAAGGGACTGTGCCCAGCAGAGGTTCACGAAGCCCAGGGAGGTCTCGGGGTCCCTCCCACAGGCAACTTCTCACTCATCCTTCATTCCTCCTTCCAAGCCACCTCCCTGCCTCCCCTCCGGTTCAGGCACTCTGCATGGGCAGGGACGGCAGCCGGACAGACGGACGTCCGGGGACCAGGACCCAGGCCCCCATCCCACCACGAGCCCCCGTTCCCACAAAGGGTGGGAGGGCCAAGCATGGGGTTCCCACAGGGTCCATGTTAGTCAGCCTGCAGGGGTGCCCTGGTCTCGGATTTTGGAAGCCCAGGAGGGGCCCCTGATCTGCCCCCAACAATTCCTGAGACCCTGGAACAGGGATCCAGCCCTGAGGTGGCTGGGAGGGAGGGGACAGCTTCCTGAGCAGGGTCAGGGGATAATCCCTGGCCAGCTCCTCCTCCCCGTCTGAAGGCTCCTCAGTTCCAGGCCACCCGAGTTTCCTAGCGGGGTGGTTTCAGCAGAGATTTGGAAGCTAAACTGCTCGGGTTCAAATCCCAGCTCAGCCACCCACCAACTGGGAAGCCTCCAGCAAGTTGCTTCACCTCTCAGGCCTCAGTTTTCTCAGCTGCCAAATGGGAGGTCGTGAGGGTCACACGAGGGAATTTTCGGGAACTGCGGGCAGGCAGTAAGCACTCAAAAGGTTAGCCCAAAGGTGGGCTATGATCCCTCCGGCTACACCTCCCTTAGCCCTCTATCCCCATGCCCCCCCTCCTGGTCCCTCCCCCAGCTCTCTCCCAGCGCTGTTACTACTGTGCTCCTGGCGGTGGGGGGCCTCCTCCTGGAATGCTGACCCGCAGGCTCTCCAAGGCCCTCCTCCCCCCTGGCCCCACCCAGGCTTGCAGTGCATGGGGAGACGCAGGGACCCCCCCCCCCCCCGTCACCGGACACCCGGGACAGGGTGACTGGGACAACCTGGCCCAAGGGCGCTCTGACTGATGCCTCCTCAGCTCTGTCTCAGCAGCACAGCTGAAGCCAGAGGGGCATTTGATTAACATTCTCCTCAGAGAAGTCCTCTCCTCTCCCAACAGCAGCACGACAGGGGAGGGGGCGGCCACGCCCCTGCCAATGCCAGCACAAGGGTCAGCCACAACCTGGATTCCAGCAGCCCCTGACCAACCACGGCTGGCCTACTCTCGGTCCATCTGCCTGGCTCCTTCTGCCCACAGGGCCCCTGTCACCTCTTCCAGGCAGCCCTCCCTGAGCTCCAGAGAGCCTGCTCAGACCTCCCCCAGCACAGAGTAGGGCTGCTCCAGGGGCACCAGGCACGTCCTCCTGGGGTGAGGATGCCTGGTCTTGTCAACTCAGCAGGCATTTTAAGACGCCCCCATCATGCTGGGCAGGGCTACTTGTGGAAACGCAGAGAAAAGTGGACTGCTCCCAACACCCACTGCACCCCTGGAAGGAGCAGGTGGGGGCACCCCAGAGTGACGCACAGTGTGTCTGGAGCTGGCACCCGGCAGAACCTCCCGCTTGCAGAACGGATGAGTGACTGAGGGGAGAGAGGGAGGCGGTGAAAAAAATCTCTCTCTCCCTCTCTCTCTGTCTGTCTGTCTCTCTCTCTCTCTCTCTCAGGCTTCTAGAGTGACAAGGAGGTCCACGCCACGTGGGGAAAGACAAAAGCTGCTTCCGGGCTTGAGCAACAATGAAGATGAATGCCAAGTGCATCTGTCTGTGTGTGTGTGTATGTGCGCGTGTGCACCCACGTGTGCATGCACGTGCTGGGGCATGTGCCCCGAGCACACGAGCGCACAGTACATTCATTCATTCCTCCCACCAATAGTCACTGAGCACCGCCCGCCTGCCAGGCATAGTTCTGAGTGCTGGCGATGGACAGGTGGACAATCTGTCCTCGTGGGGCTCCCAGTCGAGACACAGGCAGGCAATGGAAAGGGGATACCAAGCTGTTAGACGGGAACAAGGGCCCATGAGAAAAAGGAAGAACAGGGCAGGGGACTGTTAGAGGGGCCAGAGGAAGTCTCTCTGATAAGGTGACATCTGAGCCAAGACCCCAAGGAGGTGAAGGAAGGAGCCATGTGGGTAATTGGAGGGAGGGCACTTCAGGCAGAGGGAAGAGCCAATGCAAAGGCCCGTGCGCATATGCGTGCTGAGAGCCTGAACTTGCTCTCAGGCTGCCCCGGGCCAGGTCAGCAGCCCCGCATACCTACCTACAGGTAGCAAAACAGCCAGACACGCAGGCAGTGCCCCAGGGTGCCCACAGCGCAGACTCGGGGTCACTGGCTCCCAGTCTAGCAGAATCTAGGGACTCCCTGAGAGTGGCTGGTCCACGTCCCACACCGTCCAGAGGAGGAGAAGGGGGTAGGAGGTGGGACACCCCCAGCGCCTAACAGCCAACCAGAGCGCAGTCCCCTGAGAGCCGATACTTCATTCAAGGCTGTTTATAGAACAGTCAGGGAGGAAGCCTCTACCTTGACCTCAGCAAGGCCTGCAGCACCCTGAGTCACGTAGCCAGGGGCCCATGGCCATCACCATGGATACCCCAGGGCCACACCACAATAACCCCAACCCTCTTCCTGTGAGCTTTAGTGTTTAAAGGCACCTCCCCTTTCTGCCTCTTCCCTAATGCTTTGCGCAGCACAGCATCGGCTCCAGCTTAGGCTCTAGCACACTACGGAGCCAGCCTGCGCATGCGCAGGGCTGTGCTATGACCCAGCCTTGTCATCCAGCTTTGTGACCTTAGGCAAGCGAGCAGCCTCTCTGGGCCTCAGTTTCCTCCCCTATAAAGAAGTCACAGTAACAACAGAAGGGACTGCACGAGCAAGTACTTGCAAAGTGCTTCAAACACGTGGGCACTGCTGGGTATTATCCTTGGAGAAGGAGGCAAGGCTAGGACCAACGTGCCCATTTTGCAGATGACAAAACTGAGGCTCGGGGAGAGGAAAGTACCCTCTGCACATCACAGCCAGGAGACATCAGAAAGAAGGCACCGACTGAGCTGCTCTGCCTCCTGTTCACTATCCCTGAGTGCTGGCCCCAGGCCCTGCCCACCGTCCCAGCTGACTCTGCTCTTTCTGCCCCACCCACAAGCCAGACCAGGCGGCCACAGATTGAAGCTGGGACCCTGGGGCCACCTCCGGCCGCCGGCCAGGCCGGGCCCCAGGCAGACCTCGGGGCCCCCACGTGGCTGGATGCAGCCCCTCTCACCAGGGAAGCAGGGAGACCCCGCATTGGGCCAGGCAGACCCCGGATTGGCTGCCTGCTCCCCGCCCTTCTGATCCTGGCTGCTTGAGGCCTCGACAGCCCGGCTCTCAGCATCAGCTATTTTCCTCACAGATGAAAGGCAGCCAGGCTTTTAGGGACATGAAAGCTGCACGGGGAGGCATGTGTAGTTCAGAGGGCCTGTGAGAGGAGAGAACGCCAGCTTCCAAAGGCCTGGCCTGCACGGTCAGGGCTGAGGGACCCTGTCCCCCGCCCCCGCCCCCTTCAGCCACCTGAGCCGTGCACCGTCATCTCCCAGGGGGCTCCTGCTGCAGACACAGTGCCCAGTGGAGGAGACACTGCCAGCCTCCCCTTCCTCCCTCGATGGGGCCTCAGGAGGGGCGGGGAGGAGGTGTCTCACTCAGCGCTGGGCACACAGTAGGCACTTCACACACTCTCACGTGGCACCAAGCCCCTCCTCTCAGCCAGGTGCTCAGGGCCCATTTAAATAACCCACCTTCAGAGAACTAGCCTGGTGGGGGCTGGGAAAGGCGGTCTCGGGGTAACATGCATCCGGGCTGACAAGCCAGGTTTGGGGCGACAAGAGATTCACTGGGGGTCTCGCAGGGGGGCTGTGGAGAGGGAAAATGTTGGCAGTGTGGGGACGAGGGCTTAGACAGACTGAAGGGGTACAAAGACAGGGGTGCAGGGTCAAGGGGGGTTCAAAGCAGCTGGGCAGGGTCGTGACAGCGAGAGAGCAGGGATACGGCAGGGGGGGTGCAGGGACACACGAGAGGAGCAGTACGGGGGGGACCCAGCACATGGAGGGGGCACGGATGGCCCCTGCCCTTGACCCTGACCAGGCCCACCTCTGACAAGGACCCCGGGGTTTAAGAGCAGAGGATAAGAGTGACCCTACAGCTTAGGACAGCCACGAGGAGGCCTCATACACCCATTCCCCACGGAGATGCCCCCCCCCCCACCAATTACTAAGGAACAGAGAAGCAGAGGTCCAAGGCCTGGGAAGCAGGAGGTGGGCAGACACCCTGGGCAGGGGGCTGACCCTGCATCCGGGTGGTCTTTGGAAGGACGAGGATAGACCCCGGGTAGGAAGACTGTCTGCCACCCACCCCGGGGCCTCCTCTAGGCCCACAAGCTGAGGGCCTCCCCTCTCCACACTCAGTAGGTCATTTGGGGGCTGCTGGCCACTTCCCCGCTCACTTCAGGGCGCCCTCATTAATCAGATCTCACTACCCTGTTCTACAGACACGGATCTGCCACCAACCGCCAGCCCCACGCATCCCGTCACTCGGGGGCCTCGCCACGCACCCCTGCCTGGCCCGGGGCTGGCCTGTGCCCCAGTGCAGTCAGTCAGTCACTCAGCCCCCGGCTGGGGGCTGCATCCACAGTCTCCGATCTGCGTCTAGGTGCCCCCAGGCACTCAGCCTCCCTGGCTCCGCCCCCCACCCCGCCCCTGCCCAGGCCTGGACACTGGGTGACCCTGCCCTCCGCTGCCTTCACACAGGCCCCCTCTTCTTCTCACACCATGGCCTGCAGCACCTCCTCACCGTGACTGAGAAGTGGAGAGCAGACTCTCCCAGGAGGCAAATGCTATCTTAAAAGACAGTAAAATTTGCCCACAAGGCCCCTGTGGTCCCTTTGCCTCGGCTGCTCCCGAGGCCCCCAGCCTTTCCCTCCCACACCCCCCCCCCGCCCCCGCCCACCCACACAAACCCCGGAGACTCTGATGATTCGTTCGTTCATTCACCCACTGGGTAATGGTTCACGGAGTGCTTACTGGGTGCCTTGCACACTCTTTGGCACTGGGGTGAACACACAGAGACAAAAATCCCTGCCTTCAGGGAACAGACATTCTAGTGAGAGAGATAATCGATAACAAACGGAGGCGCACACAATTGATGTTGTCCTGAGAGCCGCTGGGGACACTTGCAGCTCCCTGCCTTCCTGGCACGTGGTAAAATTCAACCCTCTGACCCCGGTGGTTGGCTGGGGCCTTGTGACGTATGCTGGCCAACGAGGCGGGAGCAGAAAATGCCCTTCCTTCGGGGCCAGAGCGTTTCATTGCCATTGTGAGACCCTACAGGGTACGTGCTCCCTCTGCCACCGTGACCAGCGATGTCCCAGGCCAGCCTGGGTGCCTAGGGGATGAGACAGGACACTCAGCCCTCCCGCATAGACATGTGGGGCAGTAAGCATTTAGTTTACGTATTTTAGACCACAGAGATCTGAGGTTGGTTCGTTCTCACGACCTAACCTCACCAAGGCTGACGGACACAGGAGGCGGAAGCATTACGCTCTAGCTCCGGGACAGCCAGGAAAGCGTCTTATTATTCATCTCCAACTCACGAGCCTGGAGGTGTCAGGTTCACATTCGGCACAGGCTGGTTGGGGCTGAATTGAATCACATTCACACACACACACACACACACACACACACACACACACACGCAATCATCATCATCATGAGAACTAGCATTTACTGAGTGTTTACTATGTGCCAAGAACAGTCCTAAGTGGTTACAAATGCCTGAACGCCTTTGATCTTACAATAACCATAGGAAGTAGACCCTCTTATTCTTCCCATGTTCCCCAAAACTGAGGTACAGAGAAGTTAAGACACTTGTCCAAGCTCACACAGCTAGTAAGTGGCCGAGGCAGGATTTGAACCCAGAGGGACAGGCTCCAGAGCCCATGCTACTAACTGTCACATAAAACCCCAGCCTCCCCCTTATACAAGAGGGTCTACACGGACGTGTGCAGGCACACACGCACACACACGCAGAATCTCCTGTGGGGCAGTGTCCTTAGGGCAGCACCAGAGGAAGCCAGCCCTACTACCCCTCCCACCCGCCTCCATCAAGCTCGGCGCCCCCCTCCACTCCTGGCTGTCACACTCTGGGGTGAAGTGGCCCATCTGTCTCCAACACAAAGGATCAGGCAGGGGTGGGGGCCAGAGGCCCCAGAGGGGTTGTGTAAATGGCTCTGCTTTGAGCAACAGCTAATTTCTAAACATAATTATTAATTTCATGCTTATCATATGCAAACCTCTGTCTCCCAGACGAGATGAAATTGATTTAATTAGAAATTCCACCATCAAGCCTTTTGGATCCAAGCTTTTAATTAGGATCACCAACCCCACCCAAGGCTGCCAGAAAGTGGGCTCCTGGCCCCTGCTTCTCTTCCCAAGGCCCCAGGCAGAGCCAGGATGTGTGGGCACCTCCAGTGTCACCAGAGCTCCACTGGCCAGGCCAGGGTCCCTTGCTGGGACCACTACCCATGTCCCACCCCACACAGGGTGACACGGCCCCACAGCCACAAGTGGCCTCCTTCTCCTGGCATCATAATGGGGAGACAGCTTGGAGACAACTCATATCATCTCACAGCAGGAAGGACTGGGGTGTTTAAGGTGGGAAGGAGACAGGAGAAATAACAGACCTCCCCTCCTCATGCAAAATTCGCATGCCAGCTTCCCTTTGGGAGACCCTGCCAGGTGCTAATAAAATGCCTTTTACAGCTCAGCTCAGGGCAGTCTGTCAAAATCATCCATTGTACCTGGCATTGTAACAAAGCATCTCCACACATTACCTCTGACCTCACCTCCGGCCACTCCCAGCTTGACGGCATTCACTGGCTCTGGTCACACCAGTCTCCTTGCCAAACCCTGAACATTCTAGGCACACTCTGCCTCAGGGCCTCCGCACTGGCTGTTCCCCCCTGCCTGAATGCTCTTCCCCCAGATCTGTATGTGGCCCCTCCCTCACAGACAGACTGCTCAAGGAAGGCCTTCCCCAACCACCCCTTTTAGGACCAATCCTACTTCCCTACCCTGCACCCCATTTCCACTTTCCTTGCTTTGATTTTCCTCAGAACAATGATCGCTTTCTAACGTGCTCAACATTTGTTTACTTTTCCACTTAATATCCACCTCCTCCTAAAATGGCAGCTCCATGAATCCAGGGACCTTTCCTTCATTCCCCACAGGATGCCCGGCACAGATTTGGCACGGGGCAGGTGCCCAATAAGCAAAGGGGCCACTTAATTCTTGCCACACAAGCAGCCCGAGGACACGCTCCATAGGGTCGTAAGCACCTTAGACGAGGTGAGGAGACCAAAGCTCAGAGCCCTAGGCTTTGCCAAGCTCACGGAGCTGGTCAGTGGCCGAGTTCCCATGCTTGCATGGTCTGCCGCTTTGCCTGGGGAAGCTGGCCACTCCACAGCAGTGCCTGGCACACAGACGCTGCTCTGAGGTCTCCCCCCTCCCTCCCCAGGGCTCAATGGGGTGTCCCTCACCTCCAGGGCCTGCTGTGCCCGCCCCTCCCAACCCCCACCCCGAGTTCACAGCAGCCCCCTCGAAGGCAATCATTGTGGGGCTGTCCCACACCCACCTCTGTCTCCCCTTCCCCGGGGCCCACCCAGCCTCTTATCAGGAGGCAAGCGGACACTTGGATTAATTTCCAGGACTGTTCTGAATTATGTCTTCCAGGAGAGAACCAGACAGATGAGGCAACAGGACTTTGAACAAATATTTCCCGAGAAAGTGCTTTATTCAGTCCCTTGTCTCACTCTTTTAAACATTATATGTTTCCTTAGGAGCCCGGGAAAAAATGGGGCACGATAAGGCACGGAGGCTGGAGAAGAACAGAGGGCGCAGAGTGGAGGGCCTCGGCCGGCTGACAAAGGAGCCGCTCGGATGCAGACTCCAAGGAATTACCGCCGATAAGAGCACAGGCGGGGGAGCGCGCGGTGCAAGGGCGAGAGCAAACAAGATCCTCAATCAGCACTTGTCCTATTTCATAAGCAAAATGTAGATCAATAAATTACACTCACTTGTGCAGGTTTTACATGCTGACTCCGTAACCTTGTCAAGAGTGATACATATGGGCGGGGGAGGCTAGGGGACGAAGGAGCCCAGAGGCCTAGAGAGGACGGGCCAAGGACCCGGCAGGGGCCCTGCGGCCACAAGGCCTGCACCCCTTTTTCCAAGAGGGGCTCAAAGCCCAAGATCTCGGAGGTGAGAAGCAGCCCCCTGCCTCGCTGTGCGGCCTGTGGGAAGTCACCTCCCGTGAGCCTCCGTCTCCTCATCTGTCAAATGGGCACAGTGTAAACCTTACTTTGAGGCTCCTGTGGGAAGATGGATATTAAATTTTAGAAAGAGAGCAGCGGACATCCAAGACGCTAGGAGTCGTGACGATGCCCCTGGCACACAGCCCCGGGGGCGGCCGTCAGCTGACACGGGCTCTCCCTGTGTTAATTCTCACCGCAGGCCCGAGACAGGAAACCGTCGGCCTATTTTAACGAGAAGCTGTGGCTGCGGCTCAGAAGGCTGAGGAGCCCCGGGGTCACCCAGGCCCACCTGATGGCAAAGCTGGGCTTCCTCCCTGTGAGCCAGGGAGCTGGGCAACACTGGGCGCTAGGCTACACCCAAGTGTCCAAGCAGGTGAGGGCAGGGCTCCAGACTCGCCCAGGGGGCCAACCTTCAAGTGCTCTGGGCATGTATAACGGGTTTGGTGGGGGCGAGACATGAGGGCTGGGGCTGGGGGCGGGGGGTGCAGCAGGCGAGAGGCTGCTTAGGTGTTGGTCGTCATCATAACAGGCGTGGTAGTTGTGGTTTAATGAGCACCCAGCCCATGACGGGCACCTCAGAGGGATTATCTCATTTAATC
This sequence comes from Lynx rufus, assembly GCF_022079265.1. NCBI lineage: Eukaryota > Metazoa > Chordata > Mammalia > Carnivora > Felidae > Lynx > Lynx rufus. The sequence continues at coordinate 113,401,450 of NW_025814878.1, read as the reverse complement.
CCCACACAGTAACCCCACGAAGTGAATGCTCTTTATTGCCTTTGTTTTTTAGAAGAGGAAACAGAGGCCCTAGAACATCCGGAAATAAAATCACAACAAGTGGCAAAGTGGGACTTGAACCCAGGTCTACCTGACTCCAGCCCCTGAGGGCCTGCTGCACCTGGCACGAGCCCCACGTTCACTCCCGGCTCCTGCCCTTTGTCCACACCATCCCCCCACCCCGCAAAGCAGCCAGGATGGGGAGTCAAGTGTCCCCGCTCCAGGTCTCTCCCCTCCACGTCCGGTGAGCACACCGCTTCCCATGTCTGAGCCTCAGTTTCCACATCTGTTCGGGGCGGGGGGGTGTTTAATGACCTCTGCCTACTGGACTCACGAGGTAAGGACAGAGGGAGGGGCCTCCACAGCACAGGAGTGACATCTGCCCCCCAAGCTGCGGGAAGTGGAGGCAAGGCTGGGACAACCTCAGTGAGTGGGGCACGCCTGAGGGGTCCGTAACTACACCTGCTGTCCTCCTCATGCACACTGAGCGCCGATGGGGGCACAGCCAGGCGGAGGGAAAATTAACCACAGCGTCTGCCCAAGTGTTCTCCCAAGTTAACGTGCTGCACCCATGTGTAATATACGGCTCTGTATTACTATAATATGATATAATGGGATGTATTAACATTATTGAACACATAGGCCGATAAAAGTAACATCACCATCACTCCATGTGATTTATATCACTGCCTGGGCCACAGCCAGGCTGGCAGGGGCGGGGGGAGGCCCCACAGAGGCTCTAGGGCTCTCGCTGGGGACAGGGGGCCAGAGCCCCGGGTAGGGGAGGGGGGCCCAGACCAGAGCAAAAGGAACGTGCGACCGAGCAGGCAAAGCCAGGCGATCCTCGGGCCACGGTGCCAAGCTGTGGTTTGGGGGCTCTCGGCCTGAGCCCTCCAGCCAGTTCTCACACTACTTGACCCCACAGCGACATCTGACCGTGCAGTCCCTCCACCTGGCTGCCTGGCAACTCCCTGGTGCCCTCCTCCCTCTAAGACAGCCCCTCTTCAGCCTCCTCGGCTGGTCCTGAACGCTGGCAACCCCGGACTCGGTCCTCCACCCTCTCTCTCCACTCACTCCCAGGCCACCCCATAACCTGATAACACACCCCCAAACTCCAGGCTCCCGCCCACTACCTGCTCCCCATGGCCATCTAGGGGGGCCCCCAGAACCTCCCGAAGTCCTTCCTAGCCAGGTAATTACTGCTCAGGCCACAGTACCGAATACATCCTTGATTCCTCTTTCTCTCAGCAAATGCTGCTGGCTCCACCTTGAAAATAAATCCAGAACCCAACCACGGCTCGACTCCGTCGCCACTACCACCCTGGGCCTCGGCTCCAGCATCTCTGGCCTGAACTATCCCAGCAGCCTCCTCGCTGGCCCCCCCACCTCCCACACCCCCGCCTCCCATCACAGAGTCCAGTCCCTAGCCGGCAGCCCAAGGGACCCATCTAAAACCCAAGTTAGATCATGTCCCTCCTCTCTTCAAGAGGCTCCCATCTCAGCCAGAGTGAAAGCCAACATCTTTCAATGGCTCACTAGGCCCTACGCAGTCTGCCCCCTTAGCCTCCTGCCCTCACCGCCCACTTACCCTCTCCCTCACTTGCTCTGCTCCAGCCACCTGGGCCACACGCTCTTCCTCCCAACACACCAGGCAGGAGCCCGCCCCAGGACCTTTGCACAGGGTGTGCACTCACCACCGCCTGTGACACTACACACTTCATTCACGCGTCCTCCTGATCATCTACCTCCCCACTGGAGTGTCGGTCCCACGGGGACAGGGGTTTTTGTCTGCCTCGCTCATTGCCAGAGCCCCAGGACTTAGGACCGTGCCTGGCACCAAAGCCCTGATTTTCCAGGTTCTGCAAATAAATATGAATGACCAATGAACAAACAGATGAACTAGAGCAGCAGTCTGCTTTTACCTAATTTTCATAAGTGAGTTTCTCTACATGATTCTGTTGGTGAAATGTACCTGCTTCTAAAGAGTTTGAAAACCACTGGCCTGGTCCAGATGAGGAAACTGAAGAATGGACAGGCCAAGTGGCAATGATTTAGCCAAGACCACGGGGGGGCGGGGGGGGGGGGCGCTGGCTGGCCACTGACATCCCCTGCCCACCCCACTGACCCAGCACTGCCTCCAGTGGGGCCCTGGGGTGAACAGACTGCTGAGCACCCAGTCTGTGGGGGGTGTCATCACCCTCCCACAGCTTCTCTGATCCCTGGATGCCCCCACCGTTGTCCCCAGCAGCCCCTCAATCTGAACCATCATCTTCTATTGGCACCCTCAGGAAGGGGCCCACGTGCGGGTATACTCTGGGTGGTGTTCCACCCCAGGGTGCCCTCTTGGGGGAGGTCTGTTGTGGAAGCCCCACATCAGCCTGCAACATGAGGGCTTTGGCCCCTGGCAAAGGTGGAGGTGATATGGGCCTCCCACCCCATCATGCATTCATGCAAAATATGTCTACTGAGCACTCGCGATGTGTCTGGCACCATGACAGACACCAGGGATGCCATAGTGAACATCGAATATCTGTCCTCATGGAGCTGAGTCCAACAGGAGAAATGGCCTCTAACCAGATACACACATACATAATCACGTCAGATGTGCCGGAAGAGGCAAGGGGCCTGTGACAGCCTGGAATAAGGGCCTGGATCTGGTCAGGGCACCCGAGGAGGCTTCCTGAGGACAGGCAGGAAACTGACACCTGAAAGATGGAGAGACAATACCCAGGTGAAGAGGGAAAAGGAAAGAGCATCTTGGACAGGAGGGAGCAGCAAGTGCAAAGGCCCTGTGGCCAAGAGCCCACGGCAGTTTCAAGGAAAGGCAAAAAATCACACGGAAGATGGGAGAATAGAACCCGAGCTGCACCCGTACAGAAAACAGGCCTGGGGGCAAGATGGGGACCCAGGAGAGCAGTGGGGAGGCCACTGCACTAGTCCAGGTGAGAGGTGAGGGCAGCTGGGCCAGGGGCTTCCTGTGGAGATGGAGACAAGTATGACCTCCCCACAAGCCCTCCCAAGTATCTCTTTCCTTGTGACACTTCGTGAGCCCTGCCCTAAACCCTAAGCTCTCCAAAAAACCAAAGGAGCCAGAAGACAGGCAAATAAGGTCTCCAGGTGCCTGCTTCCCCTCCGACCCCAGCCCGTCCCTTCAAGATAAGCAGGCTCCCAGGGGATTCTCCAGCTGTCCCAGTGACATAGGCAGGGTGAGGAGGCGGCCAGGGACGAGGCCCAGAGCAGGAAAAGGCCACCCCTGCATCTCACATCCATTGCCCTCTGCAGCTCTGTGAGCTTGCCACGATGGAAAGAACCTGAATTCTGGTCTGTCACCAACTCACCACGCGACCTCACACTAGACGCTTTTCCATCCTGTGCTCCAGGTTTCTCGTCTAAGAATCATAACTACAGTAATAGGTCACATCTACTGAGCACTTACTACGTGCCAGGCTCTGTTCTTAGCATTAATTTGTTTAGTCCTCACCAGAATCCCGTCATAGACAGAGACACCAGCATTTCGCCCATTTTACAGATGGGGGAACTGAGGCCCAGAGAAGTCAAACTACTTGCCCAAAGACAGGCGTCTGGTAGGTGGCCAAGCAGGGATTTGCGCCCTTACAGCTGAGCTGTCCTACCTCCCCACGGAAATAAGGACTGGACTGAATCGCCTCGGAGACACTCCAAGCTCTGCTGTGGCTGCCTCCTTCAATTCTCGGCCCCGGAGATTCAGCCTCCAGCCTGGAAGGCCCCAGCTTCTCCAGAAGGAAAGCAGGTGCGATTTGGGGTGGGTCTGTCCCCAGACCCTTCTATTTCCACCTTCTGCAGAAACCTCCAAATGTGCCATTGAGTCCCGCGACCACATTCCTCCTGCCCACAATGTGCCAGGTATTAGATGTGGTGGGGGATAGCACGGTCCCTGCCTGGTACCAAGGGCCTGCTCTAGGCAGTGTCCCAGCAGTCCCCAGTGGCCTGGGCCCTGGCCACCCACTGAGCAAACCTGTTCTTTAAGATACCTGTACTGGCTCCTTCCCTTCTTCTCATTCCTCCTCCATCACTGGTCACGAGGTCACCTCCAGCAGACCGACCCCAGACAGTGCTCTCTATCATTACCTCCCTTCATTTACTCCTAACAAAACCCTTCGAGGTAGACATTATTATCTGAATTTTTTAGGCAAAACTTGGAGACTGGGAGAGAAGTCGTCCTCCCTCAATCGCTCTGCTTACTGATTGAAACCCAGGCCCCTCAATGTCAGAGACAGAGCCCACGGCAGGAACCAGCAGCACGTCTGGGTCCTGTCTAGACAATGAGGGGACAGGCAGGAGATGCCCACAGGCCCTCCCTGTCCCAGCCCGATGCATCCAGTTTCCAGCAACTGGTAATCTGAGCTGACACTGCTCTCTGAAAGGGAAGCCCTGAGTGGATCTTGGCCCCTTCCACTGTCTCACCCACTCAGGCCCCTGCCCCAGAATGCCCAGGCTTGACAAAGCTCTGCCCATTAACCCGGGCCTCAGCAGGTCCCACTGGGGGAGCCTCGGGTAGCAGAGCCTGGAGGAGGGTCCTGCCACCATCACAGCGGAGAACGCCGGGTCCCCCCTCGGTGCCAGCAGACAGCGGGCATCCATAGGGTAAATTGAGAGGAGCACAAAGCTCAGCCCGAGTTCCCCAAGCATCTCCCAACACCTGCTACGGGGGCCAGAATCCCCATCGCTGGGATCAAAGTGAGTTCTTTCAAAGCCACCCATGTTACCTGGAAGAGGGAGCCTTTAACCAGAGACTCTTAGATGAGGAGGGTGGGACTGCCCCCTCCAGTGCCCCTGACAGGGGTCTGTGCTTACCCACCTCCTAGGACAGGCAGCTCACCACTTCACAAGGTAGCCCATCCCAGCTCCAGTATCTGCCAGGCTTCTCGAGACCCTGAATTGAAATCTCTCTCTGTCCTTTCATGTGCTTCTGTGTGGTTCTCTGGAACCACAGAGCCCCAGCCTGTGCCCCCAGATGGAAGGCCTCCCAGGGCTCCTTGATTCTACTGCATTTACACCCCTACCCAGAGCTCTGCTTGGCCATCTGGCCCGTTCTTCGTTTGGTGGTCTAGGTCCACACACTGTGCACACACGCACACACAGGGGGCACAGCGGGGCACACCCAGGCAGGACCACCACTTAAAACAGGAGTCAGGCCACACCATCCTCTGCCCAACTCCCTCCCCCAGCCCCGGCCTCCCGCTTGGGAGGAAATCCCAAGCCCTGTGTGGGCCCTGCTGCCCCGCTAACCTCCACTCTTACCGCCGCACCCCCCCCCGCCCCAACTGCCCTCCTTAAACAGTCCCTGAGCATCCAAGCGCAGCCCAGCCTCTCAGCCATTGTACCAGCGTGTCCTCTGCCTAGCTGGTTTATCCCCACAGAGCCACAGAGCATGCTCTTTCACTCCATCCACGCCACCGACCAAATGTCACTGTTCAGAGACGCTGTCACCGGACAGCTCGCCTAAAGCAGCCCCACCCCGTGCCCCGTCCCCTCCCCCGTGGCCCTTAGCCCCCCAACTTTATATAACGTGTCTCTCTTTGCCTCAGTCTTCTGGCTGTGCCTCACAGGATCGGCAGCGCCGACAGCCTGTGAGCCACACAGACCAAGGCCCCCAGGGCTGGAGACAGAGGTGCTGCCCCTCCCCTGGCCCGTCCCACCAGCTCCCACCTGGAGATGGGGGAGACAGCAGGAAGGCCCTCCAGGGTGGGCTGGGGGTGTGGAGAGTCGGGAGCCCACAGGAAATGGCCCCTCTCCAGGGGAACCCTGTGCCCCACAGGCTGCAAGGAGCCAAGTAGAGGCAGGCTTCTCTTCGATCACCCGTGGGGCTGCCATGGCCAGGTGGACGGCTCGGGACAGTCCAATCTCATGCTCCAGAGTATCAGCCGATGGTGGCAGGGGCCAGGAAGGAGGAAACACACATACAGATGGACATACGCACCAGAACTCAGCCCTGCCAGGGCCCAGCGGGCTCAGAGTCAGCCCGTCCAAATGGAAGGACCTGCACACATGTGCGTGCCGCAGGGATATCCCGGAAGGGTTCAGTCATTCACACGCACGCACACTCAAGTGCTCACCCACACCCCCTCCACATACACCCACGTATACACACACACACACACACACACACACACACTTTGGTACAGTCAAAACTGGCAGAGTCAGCATCCACAGTACATTTGGGGAACACAAAAGAGTGTTCATAACCACCCCCCCAAAAGTCACTGCCCTGCCCAGGTGCCCATCAAGCAGCTGGAACTCTCAACTGCCCACGGGTGAGCAGGAAAAGTGCTGACCTGCTATCCCCCATTAACACCCGGCAGGTGGCAGTTTTTCTGCAGGACTGGATGCAGCCAGTGGGAGATCCAGCCTGGCAGGGGCAGAGCTCGAGGTGGGCGAGAGTGGATGGGCCGGGAAAGGGTCTGAACAGGCAGTGGCCAGGGGGCCATGGGGGCGGAGCAGGACTGAGAGACTGGGCACCGGCTTGGGGCAGCCCAGAAGCTGTGCGCCCGCCTACCCTACTTGCCCGCCTGGCCTGCTCCCACGGATACCAGGGGTGGGCCCTGGGGCTGGCAGGCAACCCCCCCCCCGCCCCAGGCACCGACCTTCCCCGGGTCACTGGCTCTGCTGCGGGGAGGGTGTCCTGGCCAGCACCCCCACGCTGCTTTTCCTGATTGTCGAGCTCTTCCATGAGGCTGTGGGGACACGAAAACCCCAACAAGAAATAGGGGGGCCTTGCCCAGAGACCCTGAGGTGGGGAGGCCTCCTCCCTCACCCCAAGTTGCACCTTATGTATAACTGTAGTGGAAAGTGGGGTGGGGGAAGCAGGATCACTCCCTGCGGGCCAAGCCCCGCTCCAGCCTAGGGAGGAGAGAGCAGTATCTGTAATTTGTTTTAATAATCCTGCTGAACTGGGAGAAAATTAACAAACGAGAAACCAGCTCGAAATTAATCAAACTTCTCCCTGTCCATCCCCCCACCTTCCATCTTAATGAAGGTTATTTATCCAACGAGCAATAAAACACGGAATTAAATTAAACAGGCCTTTTCTTTTCGTCCTCTCCCCCGCCCCAGGGAGGAGGTGTCTCCCGCTTACAGCTCTATAAGCTGTGCCTCTGGGAGGACGGCTGGGAGGACGACTGGGAGGACCGCGGCAGATCCATGATTCCCGGATGCCAATCACAGGGATTTCCCCAGAAGAAACCCCTCAATTAGAGCACTCCCAGTTTGGGTCTCACTGCCAGCCCTCTGCCAAAAATATGAACGGCAGTTAACTCAACCACCCTCCAGAGATGGGACAGAGGGAGGTTCCTATGGTTGGGTGGGAGACTCCCCAGTTTCCCTGAGAGGGAGAGAAGGGCCTCGGTGTGGAAGGTGGGGACCATGAGCATCCCCTCACCCAAATGAGGATACCTTGATACCCATGGTTCCAGCTGGAAACGCCATCCTGGCCACAACGCCTTGGGAGGAAGGAGCTGGAGGGGGCGCAGGGCACAGGGCAAGCTGAGGAAGGACTTCCCATGCAGGGGAAGGAGCACCACAGGTCACTGCACTGCTCTTGGGCCAAGAACGCGCCCCGCACCCTCGACCTCCGCTGGCAGTTTGTTGGGCAGCTGCCTCCCCAGATTTCTCTTCATTGCAGCTTTTGAATCCACTTCTGCTTGTGCCAGGCCACCTTTTAGAGTCACAGGCTCCTAAATAACTACTCTCAGGGACCTCCCTCGACCACTCTCTTTGGTCTTTCCCTCTGGCTTTGAAAACTGTAAGAATAATTGCCTTCCATTTACAGCTTCCACATACATTCTCCCATTTAAACCTCACATCAACCGGGTGAGGGAGGTATTTGTCACTGGTGCTCACTTTATAGGGGGAGACAAGCTGAGGCTCAGAGAGGACCCTGGGCGCATCTAGCTGTGGCTGAGGGTCTCGGTGCTGGTGGGCTGGGATTTGGGGCCCAGGGGGGGCAGGGCAGGGCTCATGGGAATTGCCAGGTTCCCGGGAAGCCACCTCAGGGCTTTCTGTGGAGGAGCACTGGGGGTTGATTGTCTCCCTGGGAGGAGGGGAGAAGAGGGGGGAGAAGAACGGAGGAGAGAGGGACGGAAGAGGGTGGAGGGTTATTACAAACTCCTCCGTGCCTGCCTGCCACTGCCCATGTTGCAAATCCAGTCTATACAGGGCAACCAGAGAGTGCCTCAGAGCCTTTGCACTGGCTGTGCCCTCCACCCAAACACCATCCAGCCACCTGGCTCCCTTCCTTACTTTCCTGGGTCTATGTTCAAACACACTCTCCCTGACCACGTGCTTAAAAGAGCCCTTCCTGCACCCCCAGGTGGCTCAGCAAGCTAAGCATCCGACTCTTGATTTTGGCTCAGGTCACAATCTCACAGTTCATGGGGTCAAGCCCTGCATGGAAATCTGCACTGGCGGCGTGGAGCCTGCTTGGGATTCTGTCTCTCCCTCTCTCTGCCCCTCCCCTGCTTGTGCTCTCTCCCTCAAAATAAATAAATAAATTAAAAAACAAAAACAAAAACAAAAAAAGAGCCCTTCCTCTCTTCCTTCACTCTCAAAACTCCGACCCTATGTAATTTTCCTCCCCAGCGCCTGTCACCACTTGAATTATTGCTTATCTTGTTTACTATCTTTCTCCCCCTGTAGAAGGTCAGCTCCATGTGGGCAAGGACTGTGTGTGTTTTCCTTCACTGCTGTATTGCAGCCTAGCCCAACATCTGGCTCACTAATCTGATTGGTGAATGAATGAATGAATGAATGAATGACATTATGCCCAAGGCCACCATTCGGGCCATCATTGCCTCTAATCTGAACTGTTTCATTGGTCTCCCAATCACTCTCTCAGACTAAGTCCTCAGCCTACAACCAACCCTCCACTCCACACCCAAAGGAATATTTCTAATCCCCAAATCTAGCCAGGGCACTGTTCTACAGGATCAAGTCCACACCCTTGGCCTAAACCCCCAGTTCATCCGAGCCGTCTCCACTCATCCACCACCCAACCTTCCTGCCCTCATGCCACAAGCCTTACTGCTTCCATACCAGACACACCCGAAGTTCCAGCTACGCCTGCTCTTTCCACTTAGAGCACTATCATGGCTCCTTTTCCGCCTGCAGGACACTGACCGCCTCCTCCAGGCAGCCACCGTGTGCGTGCCCTGTCCAAAGCGAGTTCTCCCTCCTGAGGCCCCACAGACCCTCACCTGCACCTCCACCATAGCCCTCCTACACCCCAACTTGAGCTATGACAAAATCGCATGTATGTCACACCTCCCCATCCAGGAAGGACCCAGATTAATTCACTCTGGCAATCTCTCCCATTCCTACCACCTGCTCCAGTATCTTGCATAAACTTGGAGCTCCATAAATATTTGCTGAATCAAATGGAACCAGTTCAAACACAGCCCAGGGAGAGTGCCCATTAAGAGGGGCCTTTCCTCCAGTTTGCTGGCATTTCAGGCCAGTCTGAGGACAAACGGACCTTTAAGTGCCACTTAATCGTGACACACAGGAGCAGTTGGCCCCACGTTCCACTAACCTCTCCTTGGGGGGTGCCTGGGAGGAAACCAATTCACCAGGGTTGAGAGGTGGCCAGGGCCCTGTTAAAATGGTCCAGCCCATAATAGCAGCTCCTGGCCCAGCCCGGCAGCCTGCACGTATGAGCACGAGCGTGGCCACCCCCATGGGTGAGGACAGCAGGCACAACACAACCACTGCTGAATTATTTATTCCGTACATTGTTAGCGCAGTAGAGAGAGCAACCGTGTCTCCAGGCTTCAATTAAAATATCAAGGCACCCGCACCGTCTGCCCGGCCACATGCCCAGCTCCCACCAAAACTGGCAGGATAGCACCTCCTGGGAAGCCATAAGCGCCCCTAAGGCCAACACTGCTTCCCTCCCTCACCTCCCCACAGCCAAGTCCTGTTTCAGCACCACGGACAGTGACCCCTCCTCTAAGCCTCCGCTGTGACCTTTAACCCGGAGCTGCCCCTGAGACACTTGGCAAAACTTCCAGGGCTCTAAAAAACCATTTAGTAAATCGATGACCTAAAAGAGCCTTTCTGGTTTCCCAAAGCAGCCCTGGGACAAGGCTGGCTGGGTTTTGAGCTGAACTCCGATTCTCTATCAGCTCCCAGCACACCCTGCCACACTTTACAGCACATGGCCGGAAGGCAAGAGTTCAAGGCTCCCCCCGGCTCTTCTCCAAGCAACACGGTAAACTCTGGGCACATCACACCACCTCCCTGGGCTCTGTTCTTCTCAGTCAGAAAATGCAAATGATGATGCCCAGGCTGTGATCTCCAGGGAGTGTCACAATCAATGAAGAGGGGCTTTGAAAAGGTAAAAACGAGATACGAATGTTGGCCCTACTAAGAGAGGGCTTTGATTTCATTTGAGTGGGTTTCTGCAGCCTTACCACCCATACCCCAGCCTGAAATTCCCTGCTTCTGGGGCACAGACTCAGGATGAAGACAGAACTGGCGGATCCTCCAAGAGCTGGCTGGGTCACAAGCTAACTAGGTCACCCACGAGATTTACTTCAACAACCCCCGGACTAGAATATGAGGCCGAGTGAAATCAAAGTGGGCGAGCTGAAAAAGAGCAAGAAATTGCAAACACATGCCGCCAGGAACTGTGGAACGAGCGCAGGCTTCGGGGAAAGGCGGTGCTGCGGGCCTCTGCTGCTTCCTGGACAAGCCTGTCTCCTCACCTGTAGAATTTCCCGGCTGGTCACTTACCTTAGATAATCTATGTGAGGCTCTGACACAGTGCCAGGCACATAAATTCAACCACGGGTGTTATTTTTTTTTTAATTTTTTTTTCAACGTTTATTTATTTTTGGGACAGAGAGAGACAGAGCATGAACGGGGGAGGGGCAGAGAGAGAGGGAGACACAGAATCGGAAACAGGCTCCAGGCTCTGAGCCATCAGCCCAGAGCCTGACACGGGGCTCGAACTCACGGACCGCGAGATCGTGACCTGGCTGAAGTCGGACGCTTAACCGACTGCGCCACCCAGGCGCCCCTAACCATGGGTGTTATTAAGCACCCACTATGTTCCTGGCCAGGAGGCAGAGCAGTAAAGAAGCGAGACACAATCCTGCCTTGTAGAGCTGACACCTGAATGATGGGTGTTGTTATCCATCAAGATGACGGGCAAGGTAGCATTTGAGACGGGCCTAGAAGCCCAGGTGGAATTTCCAAAGCAAAAAAAGGAGGCAAGAAGGCATAACCCTTTTGGGGAAATGTTTGGAGGATGCCTCACGTAGCCGATGAGCCAGCAACTTGCGTGTGTGTGTGTGCACGCGCGCGTGTATGTGGTATGTGTGTTCACATATACGCAAAATGGGTGCCTGTGTCCACTCAAAGACATGTATACAAATATTCAGAGTAGCTTTATTCATAATAGCCAGTCACCAGATTCAGCCCAGACGTCCAACGGAAGCAGAGTGGAGATACGTAAATTACGAACTAAGCACACGACGGAATAGTACAGAGCAATGAAAAACAGGAATATAGTCAAGCACATGGATGAATCTCCCAGATCACGTGAAAGATGCCAGCCACGAAAGGCTTACTGTATGATTCTGTTTATACAAGCTCAAAGCCAGATGCAAATAATCCATGCTGTTAGAAGTTGGGCTAGTGATTAGCCTTGGGGAAGCAAGGATATTGACTAAGAGAGGCTCAAGGGAACGTTCCAGGGTACTGCAAATGTTCTCTGGCTTGATGTTCATACACATATACACATTTATAAATGCTCATCAAGTAGTACATCTGAAATGTGTGCACGTTACTACATATAAGTTATACTTCCATTCTTTTTAATGTAGAGGGAAGAAAAGGTGGACAAAGGAAAGACCAGAAAGAGAAACCAGCAGATGGGATCTTGGGTGCAGGTAGGCCGGATGGCCTGTAGAGACAATGCCACCCTGGGAACCCAGGGGCTGCTAACTCCTTCTCCAGGCACCCCCTGCCATGCGTCCCACCTGTCCACAGCAAATGGTATAGATGAGGTCATTTCCCCTCCCTGCCAAGCCTGGCCCCCTGCCCACCACCTCCCCTTCAGCCACCGCCCTGGATTGGAATCCCTGAGTTTAATTTCTGGAGCACCGGGGGGGGGGGGGGGGGGGGGAGGGGGGGGGAGGGGCTTTCACCCAGGGCAGGAATAAAGTGAAACCACAATCTCTCAGCCCCACACCGGTAGTTCAGCTGAGCGTGTCTCTCCAGGCCCCCGTGTCCCACGCCCACAGCATCACTGAGGACACCTGGCTCTGCCTCCCACACTCCACCTGCTATGTCCACCTTCCCGTCCGCCCTCTCAGGGAGCTCACCTGAGCACCTGTCTCTCCCAGGATTACCGGTCCAATTAGGCAGGACCCTCCCACCTCCTGCTTCCCACCTACCCAGCACCCAAGCCTTCACGGTCACATCCCCCCACAGAGGGAGAGTCCACTGCAAATGCCCAGACACGGTGAGGAAGCAGCCCAGAAACCCCACGCCCCACCAGCCACCAGAGAGATGTGACACATAAAAGATGATAGGGCCCCCTGATGGGGGGTTGCGTAGCCATCACCCACCATGTTTCAGAGACTATTTAAGGATGGTGGAAAATGCTCCCAACCGCAGCCTGGTGGGCAAAAGCTGGCTACAGAACCACATAGATGTTACGGTCGCAACGTCATAAATTATACACAGGAAAGGCTAGCAGGAAATACACAAACGTTTCAAGTTTGTCACTCTGGATGGCGGGATGAGTGGGCAATTTTCATTTGCTTCTTTATGCTCTTCTGTTTTCTTCCAGATCTGCAATGAACATGTTGGCTTTTATAACAACACCAACAGGAAGGAGTGTGGGGGCATAAGCCACACTCACACATAGGGGCCCAAGGCTGACTCTCCCGCGCTCCGTGGGGCAGAGGGAAGACCGACATGCTTCCAGCCTGCAAGTCACCTTCACCACCACCCATGGATTCACACTAAGAGCTGGTGGCCTCAAAGGATCTGCCTGTGACATCCAGGTGAGTGTAGAGGGCAAGCACTGGGCTGGAAGTCTGGGACCCCTGTTCCAAGCCCAGCTCTGATTCTGACTAGCTAGGTGGCCTCCCACACAGTAACTTCTCTGGGTCTCAATCTCCTCATGTAAAGTCAGGGCATCTGTCCTGACCACTTTGTAGGGCCGTCGTGTGGAATGACCAAGAAGCAACTGTGAAAGATCGTCACCTGCCGATGGTTGTGAGTGACCCCTGCTTCCCCTATTCCCATTTATCACCGGGCCCTAAGGCCGTACCACGGTTTCCAAGAAATGCTCAGAAGCTGCCTACAGCAGGTGTCTGAAAGTCCCCAAAATCATGGGCCATACTCCTACGCTGACTCGCAAACTGTACATAAAACATACGTATTTTTAATTAAACTGGAAACCAAACAAAAGCTAAGGAAAACTCCACTTCTTCCTTCAAAACGTTACCAAAGACCACTGTACAGATTGTAGCAAAACCCACTCGTCGGACCTCTCATGAAAGGTCATTGGGAAATGAACCTGGGAAAGTTCATTGTCAAATCAAGTACCAGCTGCCGAACTTCCAGGAGGCTCTGTGCCTGATTCCTTTGAGGAACAGAGATTTTTGTTCTTCACATTGACAGCTTTCTGTTAAAAATATTTTTTGACTCATCCCTCCAGATTCTGTGGGGACCCACAAAAGAAACGCGTGACATCGTCCCTAACCTCAGGGTCTCTCGGTGGAGAGACCAGAGGGAATGAAAGCTCAGGGGCCAGCATTGACTAAGGGAGTTGGTCCAGGCGGGGACTGGTTTGGGCGGGAAAGGTCTCAGGGGAGGAGGACATTTGAAGCTGGACGTGCAGAATGGGAAAGAGAGTTTTCAATAAGGGAAGCCACATCTCTTTCAAAGAGAGTTCGGTGAATTATGCAAAATTAATATAATAAATATGTACAATGTGCTCCAGGTGACAAGGCTCTTTGCTCATCTCACTGTGTACCTTGGGGTAGGAGGAAGGAGGAAGCGGATTCCGTGGTGCTTCCGAGGAGGTACTGCATGGAAAATCACATGGAAAACAAGAACAGTTTCAAGTCCCCCAAAAGAAGAGTTTTGAGGCCCTCCGGGAAGAAGTGGGGAATCTCCTGCCTCACTACCCTCAGCAAGTATTCAGTAAAATTGGATCTGGATGCATTGTGCGGATGGGAAAATGGAGAGGCCAGACAGTCTAAGTGATTTTGCCAAGGGCCCAAGGCTGGTTAGAACAGAAGGGGGGCCCTCCCGGCAGCGGGCAGCGAGAAGTGTTTAAACCGAGATGCGGACGGACGGATGAGCCTTACCTGCGGACCTGGGACAGAAGCACTCCTTGAGGAGCCAGGGAGGCAAGGGACCAGCCAAACTCCACCCCCGAGCCGCTGCAGGACCCAAGGAGTCACCGCCCCTCAGAGCTGCATCTGTTAAATGGACACACAAGGCAGCCATGGGGCCCAAAGACAGCAGAACGTGGGCACAGAAGCAGTTCTGCTAGGAGCAATCACACCTGAATGACGCGGGGGCGGAGGGAAGGGCGGGCAGACAACCGAGCCAGGCCAGCGATGGTCATCCACCCTGCCGGTTCTCAGCACCTTCTCAGAGCATGTGTGGGATGGAGACCCAGGAGCCCAGGGCCTCCGGCTCCCGCTAGACCCCCGCAGAGGCCTGGAGCTGCCCCTGCCCCTGCCTCCACCCCCACACAGACTCACAGTGAAGCGGGGCCCACTCACTCTTCTGGGCAGCTCTTGCGTCAAGGACCGGGGTCCCTGCTCCCCACGATCTGCTGCACGCGGCTGGCGGCACAGGGCCCGGGTCAGCATCAGCCACAGGGCCTCCTCTCGCCCCGCCCGGCTGACAGCAGAGGTGGAGACGCAGCCACAGGAAGTGCGGCCCCCACCCCTGGCCGGCAGGAGGGCAAGAGATTACGGATACACTGGTCCCGTGACCCGGCGCTCTGTAGGAATTCTCCCGATAGAGACACGCAACGTGGCCGAGGCACGAAGTCAGTCGCACAAGGCGTGTTATCAAACACACGAGGTTGGGAAGCACCTGGTGTCTGCCACGAGGAGACTGGGAGCAGGGCGTACTCTGTGGCCGTACAAAGGCCAAGGTCCTTCCTGGCTGATGAGCAACCCCCACGGCCACCAGGCAGGTGCTGCGGCGTGTGAAAACAGTGGAGGAGAACGTATGCGTGCACACATCCCCACCCCCCACCCCGCACCCCAGATTCAGCGAACATTCAATGGTGAATGGCGCCCCCGGAGTTTGCACCGCCACAGCCCCGAGTCCAGACCACAGCCCTCTTTGGAAGGTCACACGGGGAGCAGCGGCTGCCTCCACGGTAGGGCTGGGGTATGTCCTTTGATAAGTTTGAAAGCCCATGGGAATGTATTACGCGCTTAAAAAATAATGCTGTAAATAGCAATGATGGTGATAATAATATCAACGGTAATACTGTAGGCCTAGGGGGCTCCAGGGCCCCTGGATAAAAGGCACATTCAGAAGAGAGAAGCATCTTTAAAGGAGACCCTCTCAGGCACTTCCACATACAACCCCTCTCTCTGCCTCCCGTCCCTACCCCTCCAGACATCCCTTCCTCTCCCTCCACCCCGCAAAACACTTGAGCGAGAAGGCAGGACTCAAGGCCAGGAGGGCCCAGCGCAGAGGCTGGGGGCTCCCCAGCCCGATGCTGGAGGTGAAAGAAGGGGTCCTGGTGCGGGCTGACGGGCCAGGGCCAGAGCCAGGCTGAGGTGGGCGTGGGGGAGGGGGCTACTCTCCCCTCATTAGGTTTGTTGTACTTTCCTAATTGATTTTGTGTCTGTGTCCCCGGGATACTTAGGACCATCTTAGAAACCACTTAAGCAATTTAAAATAATCAAAGTACTTATAAGGCACTTAACATTTCCTCACACTTCAGGCTTCCCATAAACCCCCTTCCAGCTGCAATCTGAGGCCTCAGTCAGAGGCAACCGCTGCCAGGAGGTAGATGCCTGTGTCACCGGGAGCCTCAGCAGTCCTGAAGCGAGACGGCCAACCCCCACGCAAGCACCAGGCTCGCTCCCACTCTCCCTCTCCTCTCTCACCACCAGGCCTTTGGCCTCCTGGGTCCCTCCACCTGGAATGCCCTCCCCCACTGGCCAGCACAGCCCTCCACCTACCTCGCTGTATGCTCGCTGTTGAATCTCAGCTAGTTGTCCTCCTACAGGAAGCCTTCCCTGACACCCCACCCCCCAACCGGGCCTCGTCCACCTCCGTGAAAGCCCTCATCTCACTGTCATGGAATTACTGACCGTTGACTTCTGACATCAGCGTCCTTGGCCCATACTCCAGGTCTCTAAAACATGGCATGGCCTGCACGGGGCAGTCGTCCATCATGCTTGTTGACCAACACAACGAACCCAAAACCGACTTCACAGACAGAGTCAAGGAGGTACATTGCTCCTCTGGATGACACAAGAGCCCGGTCAGGCCGTGGCAACCCTGGGTACATCACAGACCTCAAAAGCACCAAGCCAACCCCCAGAGGAGGCAAGGGCCAACCCTGACTGAGTCCTCACCATTATCATCACCCCCATTTTATAGAGGAGGACACTCAGGCTCAGAGAGATCCAGCAACTTGCTCAAAGTTGCACAGCAAGTGACTGGCAGATCCAGGCAAGGCACCTCCAAATGTAGGTCCGTGAAGCCCCCAGGAGCTTATGAAACAAGACTTCGCACGCAGAGAGTCCCCGTCGCAGGGCCACGTAGGCCCAGGCGTCTGGTGAAAACTTGTGTTTTAACAAGCCCCAGGGGGTTCCAATGGGGAGACAGGTTTGGAAACCAGCACCCTGCATCAAAGGTAGAGAGCAACATGGCAGCCTCTGGAGAAGTTCAGGAGGTGTATTCTCCACGAGTCTGCAATTCCGCTCCCGAGTGTGACCCACAAGAAAACTCTCCCAAGAACACAAAGAGACAAGGGCAAGGATGGTCGGGCAGCACCCCTGGGACGAGCCAGGAAGATCATCAGGGGACTTGCCCAGGTGACCCCAAGAAATGAACGAGTAAATGCACAGGGCGCTGTTCCAGTGAGGAACCACACGGCCAAGAAAAGGAACGGGACAAGCTGAGCAAACGCAGCCAGCCCCAGGACACCCAACATGATCCAATTTTTTATCAAGCTTAAAACACACAAAACTAGAGGCACCTGGGTGGGTGGCTCAGTCGGTTAAGCGTCCGACTTCAGCTCAGGTCATGATCTCAAGGCTCGTGAGTTCGAACCCCACGTTGGGCTCTGTGCTGACAGCTCGGAGCCTGGAGCCCGCTTCAGAGTCTGTGTCTCCCTCTCTCTCTGCCCCTCCCCTACTCATGCTCTGTCTCTCTCGCTCTCAAAAATGAATAAAACACACAAAACTATTTTTAAGTGCACAGTCATTAAAAGAACTAAAAACAATCTGCACAGGACAGGGCGGTGGTGGCCTCTGAGGAGGAAGGGGGGGAGCACGAGGACCCTCACACGGGCCCTCTGATGACATTTGCAATGTTTTCTTCCTTAGCATGAAAACAAACATTGATACCAGTAGGGCAAAATATCAATATTTGATCAAGCCAGGTGATGAGTCTAGGACAGTTTATTTGTCTCCATAATTCTCCATGTGCTTGAAGTTTGGAGGGTAATAGAATACATGATGCCTTGTGAGAGTGAGAGAGAGAGACCCTTTTTCGTCAAGCCCACCTGGAAGATACCACTCATCTTTGATAAAAGGCTCCTTTGTGAAAGCTGTGTGCACCCCATATCCCCATCCCCCCTCAGAACAGACCTGGTCCCGGAAGCCACACCCCTCACACACCCGGCCCCCCAGTCCTAAGCCTCAAATGTCCCCCCTGGTGGGGGAGGGGGGTTGCCACCCAAATTCGTTCCTAAGGGTCCAGCTTTGCCCTCTTCCTGCTGCTCTGACGAGGGGGCCACACTGGACTCCCTGACAGCAATCAGGGCCTGAACTTGGAGGGAGACAGGGAGGCAGCAACCCTGAACACAAATACCGCCCCCCCCACACACACCCTGCAGGACCTCCCACTGAACCACAGCCCCAGGGGCTGGAGAATGAGCTAAGTGTCACCTCTCTGCTCCTCAGCCCCGGCCAGAGATGCCCAGACACCCAAGGACCCTTAGGGCCCCCCTATGCTCCTGCCCCGCATGGGGTGGTGCTCAGCGGGCTCCCTCCCTCTCTCCCTCCAGCATATTTCAGCCCTAATGAGTTTTAAATTCCCCTAGGCCCCCGGGGATGGCTAGAGAGCCGGCAGCCAGGCCGGTCCATCTTCGTGGTACCTGTGCCTCATGCCTCCTGGGTCATCCCAGGGCACTTCTCGGTGGCCCCAGGAAAAACAGAAGCCTGGGGAGGACTCAGGTCCAGGAATGAAGGAACGAAGAAAGAAAGGAACAGGGAGAAGAATCCAGCCCCCCCTCACATGAGCACGCGTTACAACAGCTACTGTTCCTCGAACTGGGTCATGTGCCACTTTTCATTGTCCCGTTTAATACAACCATCCTACCCATCTTATAGATCTGGAAACTGGGCTCAGAGGTCATGTGACCCGCCCAAGGATCACACAGGCAGGAGTGGCAGGGCCAGGATTGGCCCCTTTTGAAACAGCTTCACACCCCTGAGACCAACCCTGTCTCTCCACCCCCCGGGGACACGTGCAGAGCCCGCTCACGGTCATCCCACAGGCGAGGAAAACAGCCCCGAGCAGCATCTGCCCACGGCCAGGCCACATCTTCAATCAAGGGAGCTATGTTGGGGTGGAGAGGACCATCTGAGAACGGAAAGGGGACCTGGAGGGGTTGGGTGCCCACCAGAAAGTGCTCAGCACATTAGGGTACCAACGGCCCTAATCAAGGTGTGAAGCGGGCAGGTGGCCAGAGTGGCCACGAGGCGGGGCACACCTGTCCAGAAACAGGTGAGCTTGTGGGCCACTCCTACCTCTTGGCCTTAACCATGGATAAGGCCACCCCACATGACCCAGAGAGAGGCCCAGGCAGAGCCAGAGAGGGTATAAAAGGCAGGAAGGAGAGAGATGGGGGGAGAACAGAAGAGGGAAGCAGAGAAATCCACAGAGTCCCAAAGAAGGAGGCAGGGGCTGGGGACCAAGGGGGGCTCTGATTCCCCCGCTTCCCTGCCCCCCAAAACGTGGCTCCAGGATACAATTCTCCACGGCAGCCCAGAGCCTGGAGGCGGGGGCATGCATCTCCTCACCTCACCCCAGCCCGGGGCCCCCAAGTAAGTGGCAAGCGTAAAGGTCAATTGGAATATAAAGCAGAATGTGCCGCCTTTTCATTTCCAACATGTCTGGGTCATAAAAATGCAAGTTTAATAAACTGGGAGGAAGTGGAAAAGCACACAGCTCATTTAGGACTAGGCAGGGGGAGGTACTATGAGCTTAACCCTCTGACAGAGACAGGCGGAGGCATGGGCCACACCCCTGCCCCAGGCACAGCTCCCACGCCGGGGTTGCTTTGGGGTGGGGGAGGGGGGTTGCGGGGTTGCTCGGTTTTCCCAAGGCTGACAGACAGGGCCGGGGGCACTGAGGGCAAGGGGAAGACCCAGGCCCAGGTCCCTGGGTCCCAGGGAGGCCCAGTCCTGCCCTCCACAAGCCCATGGACGTCAGGGAGGCCCACAACAGCCACACAAAGGCCCCACGTACCCCAGGAACAGCTCAACCCTTCACGGGTCAGGAGAGTCTTGGAGTTTGAGTCAGGGTTTGAAGAAGGAGTCTGACTCTGCCAGTCGGGCATCAGGAGGGAAGTTCCAGGAGGAGCACACGGCCAGGAAAATCCCCGAGGCAGGTTTTGGAAAGCACAGCACACACTCAGAATATGCAGGGTCGAGGCAGGCTGGACTACACTGGAGAGGCCACGAGAAAGGCCACTGGGGCCATGGCAATACCGCGGTAACCTGACCGCTGGGGAGTAGGCTCAGTGCTCCTTCTCCAGGAGAGGCCACCAGGTAGAGGAGTGGGCTTGGCCCACCTGATCCGATGCCCTCATTTTACAGAACAGCCGACCCACCCAAGGTCACAGCGCGTTGTCAGCAGAGCCAGACCCAGAACACAGGTCCCTGAGCTATGGGAGGCTTCAGTGGTAAGGGGACCCACAGCCCTCCCCTGAGTGGAGAGCCAGAGATCACCCAGCATCCCCCACACCTCACAGTGAGTGCCTGGAGAGCCCCAGGACCAACACACTGGGGGGAACTCAGCTACACTCACCCATCATCCCTCTGCCAAAAGCCAGCGATCTGCCCCTCCACATTGTCCAGCTCCCCAGCCTGCATGGCTCAGATCACTCCCCCTCCCCCCTTGAACCCCCCTTCAATGCTCTGCCTGCACGCGATGAGGACTAACATTACCGAGCCCTACGGTGCACCCACACCACCAGCTCCTCACTACATTATCCTACATCCTTACCCTGAGAGGTACACGTGATTCTACCCATTTCACAGATGAGATGAGCAAGGTCCAGACAGGGTGAGGGATCTGGGGCCAAGATCCGAGCCACCTACCATGCGGCTGCCTCCAAAGCCAGTGAGCGCTCTGGGCTGCCCGCCGCAACCAGGCACTCGGCCGATGTCCCCAGTCTACGTGCCAGGTGCTGGTCTGAGCACTTTCCGTGTATTCACTTAATCTTTACCGTGCCCTGTGAGGTGGGGAGCATTTTACAGACAAGGAAACTGAGGCACAGAGAGGTACTCCCAGGTGATAAACGGCAGAGCAGGGGTTTGAGCACAGGCCATCTGGCCCCGGAGCCCATGCCTTAACCATCGCATGCTACTGCCTCTTGGGGCTCCCCATCTGGCTGGCCCTGCCTCGCTCCTGTCTCGAGCTCTCCTTCCTCAGGCCAGGGAGACGGGGTGGAAGAGGGACAAGGGGCCAGGGGTGGGAGGAGGCCGGCAGAGTGGGAGCGGAGGGAAAGAGTGAGCCTCTCCCACAGGCTGCACCCTTATATCTCCTCCCCCACCCACCCATCACCTCTGTGGTTTCACAAGGACTGTTCAGGGACCATTTGCATATTTAACAGGTGAGGAAACTGAGGTCCTGAGAGGCCCAGTGATTGCCCAAGGTCCCCAGACTCCTGCTGACCCCTCCCCCCCTCAACACCCTTGGCAGCAATAAGGGTCAGGATGTAGGTTTGGGCATTCCCTTGGTCCCCCTCTCCCATCCCCAGAGCTGTCTTGGTCCTCCCTCTTGAGTCCCGAGGTCAACGATCAAGCAAAGCCCTGCCCCAGGGCCTTTGTACTTGCTGTTCTCTCTACCTAGAACACTCTCCAGATATCCAATGGGCAAGTCCCTTTGCTCTATTTGAGCTTATGCAGAAATAATCCCTCTTCAGTGAAGCCATCCCCAACCATCCTGTCTACACTGGCACCCCTCCGCCATGCCTCAGCTTTGTTCTGCAGGGAACTGCCCCCCCCCATTAGGTATTATACATTTTACCTGTTCCCTGCCTACTTTCCCCCCCCAACATAGAAGCCCGCCGGGACAAGGCCTTACTCCGTTTTGTTTCCTGCTTTACAAAGTTGCTTAGAGCGGTGGTTCTCCACCTGGGCGGCACATGGGTATCACCTGGGGAACCCAAGCCCCATCTCAGACCAATTAATCTGAATTCCTGGGGTGGGGCTTGGGCACTAGGATTTTTTTTAACTCCCTGGGTGATTCCAAGGTGCAGCCAGATGGAGAACACTTCTCTAGCAGTGCTAGGCACAGAGAAGATGTTCGATATGGAGTCCGTGAGTGGAATGAGTGAATGAATTCTTGCCCCGGAACCCTGTCATCTCCTACCTGGACTCCAGGAGCGCACCAGGCCTCCCTCCAGGGCATTTCTGGGAAGCGGCCCCAGAGGCCCCTCTGCCTCCTTGAAATTTCACAATCATGAGCCTGTTTGCCAATCCAGTCACCAGAGCTGAACCCAGGCTTCCAGCCCCAAACCTCCTGTATTCAGAGCTGGGTGTGCAACCCCAGGGTGCACCTGCGAGGCAGCTGGCTCGAGAGGGCTGCAGCGGGGGCAGGGTCCTCCCTGGAGAGCCTGGTGGGATGGGAATACTAGGCCGACTCAGACCACACGGTCTGGTGGCCAACCAAGCCTCCTGGCAGGTGTCCAACCACAGGCCCGGCCCCCAGGCCTCATCCGCCTGCTGGAGCTTGAGGAATCCGATGCTCTAGTAAACTCCCCAGGTGCCTGTGATGAGGTACCAGGCTTGAGAACCACCGAGGCAACGCAACGTCTCCCCCTGCAGCCCTACCCACCCATCCTTCCCCCCGCCTTGCATCCCCGGTATCTGACTATATTGGGGGTGGGGGCACCGCTCCACTGTGGACAGTAACCAGGTGGTTGGGACAGAGCACAGAGGGCAGAGAGAACAGCCAGTGGAGTGGTCAGTGGGGGGCTCTGAGCCCAGTGCCACATCCCCCCCCCCACCGCACCTCCCTCCCCTCTCTCTGCAGGCTCCAGCCTGACCCTGACGTCTTGACGTCCCCCTTCCCAGGCTCTCACCACAGAGGGACACCTGGTGCTTGGGGGAAAGAGGGACGCTGTAAAAGCATGGGCTATGCACTTCTCACCTGAGAACAGCCCCTGAGAGTCACCCTCAGCAAGACCTACTTCCCCCACCTCTTCCCCTCCTTCCCCACCCCTTCGGCCGCCTAGCCCCTCACCAACGCTATCAAAACTATTCTACCAATATCAAAACTGTTCCGGTAACACCCGCGTCCCCAAAGCGCCTACGAAGGGTTTTGCCCACATTATCACCTCTGCCGGGTGAGTGCCATCGTGTCCGCGCTGCAGACGATCAACTGAGTCTCAGAAAAGCCACGCAGTAGTAGGCCAGGTCTCAAACCCGAGTCTATCGGATGGCCAAGAGTTAGGAGAGCAGAGTGGCAAAATGGGTAGATTCGGGGCCGCACAGTTTGCATGCTGGCTCCACCACGCTAGCTGTGGGACCTTGGTCAAGTTGCTTGGCTTCTCTGTGCCTCAGTTGCCCACTTGTACAAGGGGGATAACAACTGCCCACCGCGGGCTGCCGTGAGGGTTAAGACAGACCCTGGCACAGGATACGTGTCGTGCAAACGCTGTGATAATTCCACCTCAGACACCTCTTCTGAAGGGTCCCTCATTCACCCCCAAATATCTATTGAGGAAGATTTGTTGGGACAAATCTCTAATAACAGCCTAAAATGGTGCATGGGGTTACCCTCGAACAGGGAAAAAGGTGTAGGTGAAGGGAATTCCAATTCCGTAAGTCAGGGAGGCGCTGGAGGTGTTTGGGAGGGTGGAAACAGATCCAAGTGGCCCTGGATTTCCCAGAGTGATGGGCACTGGTTGGCACTGGTTTGACCCAATGGCTCGATGGGCCGGGCTGCACTCATCCCCACGGCCAGGGGCGTCTGCGGGGTGGTGCAGACCATGGCATCCCTGCTGGTATCACAGAGTTTGGGGGGACATGGGGGAGCAGACGCTTCACTCTCCATGACACCATTCAGCCAAGACTCCTGAGAGCCTACTGCGGGCCTGGCACCAGCCGGGGGTCCTACGGGTGCTGCTGAGGGTCAACTGGTCTCATCTGCTCAGTCCCCAGGCAGTAGTTCAAGAATAGCCCTATACCTGGCTGGCTGGGTCGGTAGAGTGTGCAACTCTTGATCTCAGTGTTGTGAGTTCGAGCCCCATGTTGGATACAGAGATTACTTAAAAAATAAAATCTTTTTGGGGCTCCTGGCCGGCTCAGTCGGTTAAGCATCCGACTTCGGCTCAGGTCACGATCTCACGGTTCGTGAGTTCGAGCCCCACGTCGGGCTCTGTGCTCACAGCTCGGAGCCTGGAGCCTGTTTCGGATTCTGTGTCTCCCTCTCTCTGTCCCTTCCCCAGCTCACGCTCTGTCTCTCTGTCTCCAAAAGAAATAAACATTAAAAAAAATAAAATCTTTTTTTAAAAAAAGTAGCCCTGTAGGGCACCTGGGTGGCTCAGTCAGTTAAGCATCTGATTTCAGCTCAGGTCATGATCTCAACAGTTTGTGAATTCGAGCCCCACTTCAGATGAGCCCCACTTCTCTCTCTCTCTGCCCCTCACGGGATTTGTCTCTCTCTCTGCCCCTTGCTCACTTGCACCGCAGCCCCCCTCAAAAAATAAAAAAATAAATAAATAAAAATTTTAAAAATAGCCCTAGACAATACACAAATGTAGGTCTTATGTATACCCACAAAACTTCATCGCTGGGCGCTGAAATTTGAATTTCATGTGATCTTCCTGTGTTGTGATATATTATTCTTTTGATTCTTTTTCTTCAACCACTTAAATACCAAGACCATTCTTAGTTCATGGGTCATACAAAAACAAGTGGTGGGCCAGATTTGGCTCATGGGCCATAGTTTGCTAACCCCAGTCTAGAGGGGGAAGCCAGCGGCAAAAGGGAAAACAAGCAAATACGGGCATGAGTACAAACTGTGATGAGTGCCATAAAGGGAAAGATGAGGAAACAAGATAGAATAACTGGGGCGGGGGGAGAGGCAGAGGGGAGGGAGTCCATTTAAGCTTAAGGTTGAATGAGAAGGATCTAGCCTCATCGAGTCAGGAGAGAACATTCCATACAGAGGGTAACGCAGGTGCAAAGGCCCTGTGGTGGGGAAAATAGCACAGTGTCATGACGGACCATAAGGAAAATAGAGTGACTGTGTGGATTGCACCCAGGAGAGACAACAGACGTGGTTGGGCGCCAAGTAGCACAGAGCTTCTGAGACAAGCAAGGGTTTGGAAGTTTGCATTTTAATCTAAAAGCAATAAAAGGTTTAACAGAGGTGAGTAGATTTAATTCAGCTTTCAGAAAGATCTCCCTGGCCACTGAGCAGAAGTCTGGCTGTGGTAGGCCCATTTAGAAGCAGGGGGGAAAAAAAAAGAAGCAGGGGGAAGAAGAGAAGGTTTCTGCAATGGTCTGGATGAGAGGCCCCAGAGGTGGGAGGCCCCAGAGGACACATTCTGAAAGGAAAGCCTGTAGGGCTTCCTTGTAGAAAAAGGGTGGTCAAAACTGTTGCCAGGTTTTTGGCTTGGGTGCTGGAAGGATGAAGTGGTCTTCAAGGGAGAAGGGCATGCTGCGGGGGCGGGGGAGGGGGCAGTATAGATGGACTGTCTCCAAAGCTCCTCCTGGTTGTGCAATGAAAACACTTTGAAGACACAAAGCCATATCCTCAACAGAACATCTTGCGTTATCTAAGCCACAAAGTCTCCCCAGGAGTCCTGGGCCAGGCGCGGAGGAGCTTAGGCAAGCCAAGCCCCAAGCAGGCAGCTTTCTCCAGAAACAAGCCACAAACCGTTACAGCACTTACAGCCCCACGTGGGTCAAGAGCATCACACAGCCAGGCTGGGGGGGTGGGGGGGGGGTGCCCAGAAGGGCTAGTATGCCTCACCACTGGCCCTGGCCCGGTCTCTCTTAGGAACCTGGGGCACCTGCCCACCTCCACCCTCTCCCCTGCTCACCAGTGTCCCCTCCACCCCCTTTCCTGCCTTCCCCCTTCTGCCCTCCCTCCACTCCGCCCAGCTTCTTCCTCCCACATGCCACTGTTGTGACAGCGAAACAAAGCTCGTTATCTGAAAGTTAAGTTGGCTGCTCAGTCTTCAGGAAGACACGAGAGGCCCAGCAGATGGTGGGGCCTCTCCAGGATCGGCCTCAAAGGTCACCGTCTGTCACTGCCCACCCGCTCCAGCCTCTTCCACATCAATGGAGTCTCTCGTGCTGGTTTCAGGTCCAGCCACAAGCTGTGCAATGACATTTCCTGTGGGCTGACTGTGTGCCAGGCACCGTGCTAGGCCCTCCCTGGACATTAACTCCTAATTCTCTCACCTGGCCTAGGAGACCATTATCATCCCCATTTAACAAGCGAGGAAATACACAGAGGCACAAACAAGCTAAACAATTAGCCAAGATGGCAAGGACCGGCTAGCCTCCCCTTCTTCAAACCTCAGCTTTTTTGCCTGCTGCAAATGAGGGCGGGACTCCGTGCAATGACTTCTGGATCCTTCTAGCTCTCACAAGTCTGGGATTTGAAAACTGCTTCCTTCCGAAGGCACTTAACATGTTCCTTCTCCCCCCAACAACGGCTGCTCTCAAGAAAAGATCTTATTGGCTTATTCACACTATGGTGCAAATGCCCTATATGGTGAGCGAACTCTGGGGGCACGAAGATTCAAACCCAGGCCTAACTGGCACCCAAACCTGGGCTGTCCCAACATAGCACTACATAGGCCACATCCTCAGGCTTTAGGATGTCTTCCAAAAGGTATGCTTTATACCTATCAGTATTCCCTGTCTCCGGAAGAGAGCCAAAATGAGGATGAAGGGACAGGAAGTAAGGGATATAAGCTATCAAGTCAGATCCAAGACTACTCAGAGTCAGGGCTTCTGGTCCCCACAAAGGCCTGAGTCTCACTTCCAACCCAGTTTATTTGGACAGGCAGTCTGGAAGGAGTCAGGCCTGGGAGCTG
The DNA here is from genome assembly GCF_022079265.1 of Lynx rufus. Classification (NCBI taxonomy): domain Eukaryota; kingdom Metazoa; phylum Chordata; class Mammalia; order Carnivora; family Felidae; genus Lynx; species Lynx rufus. The sequence goes on along the minus strand of NW_025814878.1, from coordinate 113,374,857 downwards.
GGGACCTGCCTTCTAGCTCCGCCCTGTCACTTAACAGGGGTCAGATTCCACCTCTATACGAAGGGGAGTTGGCCCTTCCAGCTCCAGTAGCTGGGAGGTTGCTCACCCCCTGGCCCCAACTGCACCCCATTAGCTTTTCGCCAGGCAGGAAATCACCTCTAGTGTCCCCAAGCCCAGAGCTCCTCTCTGAACTGTGCACAGGAAATTCACCTCTTGGAGGAAGGGGAGCTATAATCACAGACTCTGGTGGAAGCTCCCAGCAGGCCCCACTTATTGGCCTTGGCAGAGCAGGGCTGCAGTGGTGCCCTTTGAAATAGACACCTGACACAGCTTCTGTCCCTGCCTGGGTGCCCCTCCCTCATGCTCGCCAGCCTGGGGCCTCCGCTCCCTTTGCCTCTGTAAATGGTTTCTAAGTTTCTCACCCAGCCTCTCATTTCTATCAGTTTAATTATTGAGGAGCCCTCTTGTCGCCAGCCTGGAACATTAACGCTGTTAAAAGGAACCCAGGGAATGCAGACCACAGATGACTGACTCCTTCTGGCTCGGTCCCCATCTCCGTGCCCTGCCCCTCCCTTCCCTTTCCCAACGTGCCCCCTCTGTCCCCCATTCCTTCTCTCCTCCCAGGCCTCTACCCCCGCCCCTGTCCCGTCTCTCTTTCTGAGCAGCCAGGGAGACTCCTGACCCTCTGCCCCAACCCATTCATCTCTCTGTAATTGGAGGAGGCACAGATAAAACTGAGGTCTGGGCCATGTTCACAGGTGACCAGATGGGCAGGGAAAATGAAACACTTGTGAGCCCCTGGCTGGTGATGCACTTTGGCCCAGGCACCCTCACCCCACCAGAGACCTTTCTCCAACCAAAGAGGGGTGAGCACAGAGGTCACAGCGCATTCCCATGTGGGGTCACTGGATGCCTCATCCCAAAATATCCATGTTTCCAAGAACATGCTCACCATTCTTGGAGCCTTTACCCTGTGTCACGTGACACCTCTCCACTCCTTTGATCCTCTCTACCTCCCTATAAAGTGGGCACTGGCTTGCCCCTGGGAGATGGCAGGGAGGCACTCACTGAGGTCATAGCCCCCAGGGCCCCATCAGGCTGTTTTCTAAAACATCCAGAGTAGGGACGCCTGGATGGCTCAGTCGCTTGAGCATCCGACTTCAGCTCAGATCATGATCTCATGGATCATGGGTTCGAACCCTGTGTTAGGGTCTGTGCTGACAGCTCAGAGCCTGAAGCCTGCTTCTGATTCTGTGCCTCCCTCTCTCTCTGCCCCTCCGCCACTCACACTCTGTCTCTGTCTCTCAAAAATAAATAAACATAAAAAAAATTAAAACATCCAGAGTCACCAAAAGTGTTTAATAAAAAGCTCCAATAAGGAAACTGCAGCAGCCCCATCTGTGGTCTGGCCTTCTCCAAGGCTGGGGGTCTAGGCCCCATCCAGACAGACTGACAAGGAGTCTGGGGCTTGTCCCCTCTGCTGATGGCCAAAGTAGCCTCACCTCTCAGGCCTGGGGCAGGCAGGCTGAAGTGATGACTCAGCTAGCCCAAGCCATCACCATCATCAGGCCCTGGCCTGAGCAGCTGAGCCTGGCTTCCTCCTCCGCTCTGGGTCTCCACTCCTCAATGCAAAACAGGGAAGGTGGGAAGGCTACCCATTCCCAAACCATCTACCAGGAATGACCTCAGGCAGCACAGCCCCCCAGAGGTTGTTCAGATTGTCTATTGCAAAGTTTCCTTCATCTTAATTCTGCATTCTTCGTAATGCATCCATTTGTTGGAAAATTAAAATAGTGTTCCTAGACAGTGTTTCATAAAACCACCAAGTAAAACCAACACTCCAGAAAGGCCTATAGGTGAGACAGCACAGCACATGGCCCCACAAAGTTCCAACCCCCACTCCACACTGTGAAAGGACAACTCTAGCTTCCTTTCTTTACCACTCGTCCCCACCCCCATCCCCAACATGGTGACCTTCCACACCATCCACCCCCACTTCTATCCACGCTCCCCAAAATGCCCCCAAGTATGGATGCATCATGGGACTGGGCAAATGGACTCCAGAAAAGGTCCAGGTGAGAGAGCTTCAGCCTCAGACTTCCCACTCTGCATGGGCCCAGACAGCCTCTCTCAGCCCACTGCACCTAACTCTGGAGACTCTGAGGAGAGAAGGGGCCATCTCCAAAGGCTGAGAGCCTAACACCAGGGTGAAGGAGGGACCCAGCAGCTTCCTCTGGGCTTTCCTTCCTCCTCTTTCCTCACATTCTCCCTCCCTCTCTCTCTCCCTCCTCCCCCCCCTTACACACACACACACACACACACACACACACACACACGCAGTCACACACGCACACACAAACACACAGAGCAAACAAGGCAGGCTCCGAGAGCAGAGCGGCTCATAATTATTGGTAAAATGCTTGTAATGTTTTTCTCTCTACCCGGTAGCTTTCAGTTGTTTTAGCAGCTTAGCGAAGCACTTGGCTCCAATTGAATTGCAAATCAGCAGCTCTTGCCCCAGGAAGAGAGGAAGGGAGGTAGCAAGGAGGGGGCAGGGAAGGATTCCAGAAGGAAAGGGAGAAAGGTGTGCAAGGAAGAAGGGCAGGAGGAAGGAAATGAGCAAGGGAAGCCTAGTTCGGGGCCAAGGGCAACAGAAACAGAGACTGCCTGCTCCTTCCAGGCCCTTTCCGTGTCCTCATCCATTCTCTATGGGTTCCGTAGCCCAATGCCCCATCCAAAATATCAAGACACATTTTCTAACCATAATCTTGGGGTGGAGTAGGAGGGCCACACAGGGCTCTCTCAGCTACTAGAAGAAAAACATCTCTTTCTTGGGAATTGCAATTATTTGAAAACAATGTCAAAACAAAAGTCTTGCTTTTTCTCCCTGGCAATCTCCAACATTTGTATTTCGATTCTATCTATCTCTCTCTCTCTCTTTTACTCTCTTTACCTTTCTATCTACCTATATTTCCATGTATCCATCTGTCTGTCTTTATATATACATATATCTGTCCTCCTAGCTCCTCCTCCCTTCTGTTGTTCAGCACTTCCTTTTCCCCTCTTGGTTCAGCATTCCCCACTGAGGAGTGCAGTTGATCAGACCGCGTGTGCTGTTTCAGCACCATGGTCAGCACCACAGCACTGGGTCCCTCCCTGACACCTCCACTCTGCTGAGCCTAGGCTTTAACCATAGGACTGCCCCCAAATTCTCATATATTGCTCCCTGGGAAACATACTCTCTTCCCCAGAGTCCAGGAAGGAACAGGAGAAAGAAGCTGGCCAGGCCTGGCACCCTGGGTGTGGAGGGCTGGGGCTGTTGGTACAAACACACATCTGGGGCCAACCAGCCAGGCACTAACCTTGAAGAGACGGAGGATGTTGGCCACCATGATGGAGACCGAGCTCCCTGAAGCACCGATGACACCCACCACACGTTCAGGTTTGGTGATGATGGGTGGGCCGCCACTGCCACAGCGGACCTCCGTGCCATCCTTCTCGATGAGCGCCTGCACAAAGGTCAGCGACTGCTCGAGGGCATGGGTGTCCCTCGAGCAGGTGTCCAGAATGCGGGCGCCCAGCGTGATGTTGGGCAGCAGGTCCGGGTCATTGTTGATGCGATCCAGGGCAAAGAGCATGGCCTCCAGTCGGTGGATGCCCTTTTCCTTCTTAAGTTCTCCACAAGCCTTGCCCTCTGAGCCCCGGCCGTGCACAGGGAACAGACCTCCCAGTGTGATGTCCCCATCTATGCGGATGGAATTCATGTGGGGGTGGCCCTTGGGCTTCCCCAGGGAGGAAGGCATCCAGGGGCCATAAAGGCTAAGGAGCAGGCAAAGAGGCAGCCGGGCCCACCACCAGCCCCAGCCTGTCTTCCCAGGCATCTCGGAAATCCCTAGAGACCCATGAATGGCGGGCCCCACTCCTAGCCTTGGCAGGCCCCTAGCCCCGCAGCCTGGGTGAGCATGGGCAGGGCAGCCCCCACAAGTCTCTCTGGGGCAGCTTCAGCAGCAGGGTGGCCAAGGACGGCCAACAGGGTAACCCATGCTGGTGCTCCTCGCCACTCAGGCAGTGCTCAGTTGCCGACACAGGCCATGCCCATGGGCGACAGGGAGTAGCCAGGGAGCAGCAGAGCTCCAGTCTTGGTCCCCACGTCCTGCAGGCCTGTTCTTGATGGATGAATGTGAAAACAGGAGAGTGCTCCTAGCTTGATGTATCTTGGCATCAAGGAGAAAACAGCTCCAATGCTCTCCTCCTATCAACCTTAGAAGGGAGAGAGAGAGAGAGAGAGAGAATCAAACAGAAGCCCAAAGAAGACATTAGCTATTCTGATCGCTCATCAGGAGTTTGAGAGAAGGAGACACTGGAGGTTATCACCACAGGCTCCACAACTCTGAACTTGGCTCTTGGAGCTGCTGCTCAACTTTGGTTCAAGTGGGAGAGCCCGAGGCAGAAATTAGGTCATGTTTGAAGACTTCTTAAGGCCTGTACCCACTGCCATCAGAAACCTAGGCATCAGAGAGCGCAATTCCCAGGAACAGCCTGGAACTGGCTTGGGCGGAAGAGAGGTCTTGCTCACCCTCATGAAGGAGTAGCAAGAAACCAGTTTTGCAGGGCCCAACCCCATTTTAGAGATGAGGAAACTGAGGCCCAGAGCAAGAGAGCATTTTGCCCAAGTCACACAGGTAGTGAGAAGTGAAACAGTGTGTAGAGCCCAGCTTCCCAGCTGCCAGCTCTGGAACCAGAGACACTCAGGCTCCTTGGGGACTCAGAGAGAGACCAGGAAAGCCAGTAAGGCCCCCTGCAGAAGAAATCAGGCTGAGAGCTGCTAACTCTGAAGGCCAGGGAGAAGGTGGGGCTGTTGGTTCCCGGATTCTCCTCCTCGAACAATGCCAATTTCACATTGCCACCCCAGGCAGAGGGCAACCCCAGGGGCTCCCAGCTCAAGAGGCAAGCCTCCTTGTCATGTGCTTGGCCTCCCTCCCCCACCCTCTTTCTGTTGGTCTTTATCTCTCCCATTTCTCTGCTGCTCCTTCTCTCTCCCCCACTTCCTCCCTCTGAGAGTGGGGCTCAGGTTACGGCCTGAGCTACTGCACATTATCATGATCATTGTCATTATTATTGTTGTTGTGATTAAATATTTATCTGCAAGGGTAGAAGAGACAACACCAGCTCTTCCTCATTCTCGCTGCTAATTTGGGCTAATTTCCCCTGGGGTTCCTTCCTTGGCCCCAGCCTCCCTCTCAAAGCCAGCAACCTCCCTCCCCCCAACTGAGAAGGCCACAGGGAGAAGAGCTAGAAGCTGAGTCAGGGATTGGCCGGGGGCCTCACTCTAAGGCCCCCCGGCCCCAAGGGGTTTGTCAGATGAAGACTAGCAAGCCACTTCTACGCCTCAGTTTCCCTAGCCGTTTGGAAGAAGGGCTTGTGTTTGGATCAGGTTTTCCTAGCGATGTGGTCCCTGCATCAAGGCCAGGCGGGGTCTCGGAGCCACCCGTCCCCCACTTGTAGTTCCCCCCACACAGGAATTACTGACTGTTCCGGTTCTGGGGAAAGGAGAGGAGCAAAGAGGGTACAGCACCCAAGGGTCCAGCCTCAATTCCTGGGCTTCTCTGGCAAGCGCCCTCTGGATCCTCACCTCACACCTGACCCCTCATCAAAATGCTCCCTCACCCATTAGCTCCTCAGAGGCCAAGAACACAACTATTAATTCTCACTCTGCAGGTGAACCGATAGCCCAGAGGCATCACATAACTCTCCCAAAGTCACACAGCAAGATGGGTCAGGACTCAAAGCCAGCACCAGCCATACTGGGAGACCTGGGGAAGCCTGCAAGAAATCTTCCTAATAACCACCCTCACCCATGAAGCTAGGATCCAGTGACTGAACACCGGGGGTTAGTGCTCGGAGGAAGGCTTAAGAGTGAAAGCTGTTAAAATGCGGGGAGGGGACGGCTACACCTGTACGGACCTGTCATCCTCACCTACACCTTCATGTGGGTGAGTTTAACAGCTCGCTTTCCTGGAGGGCCATGTGGGTACTAGCTGCTGATGCCAGGACTGGGCAATTCAGAAAAGAGAAACTGGAGAAGGCTTCAAGAGCGCCCACAGTCCTGCCATCCCCTAGAGGTTCTCAATTTCAAAATCTCTAAAATGGAAGGCTTGGGGCACCTGGGTGGCTCAGTCGTTAAGCGTCCGACTTTGGCCCAGGTCATGATCTCACGGTTTGTGAGCTCGAGCCCCACGTCAGGCTCTGTGCTGACAGCCTGGAGCCTGGAGCCTGCTTCGGATTCTGTGGCTCCTTCTCTCTCTGCCCCTCCCCAACTTGTGCTCTGTCTCTCTATGTCTCTCAAAAAATAAGTGTAAAAAAAAATTTTTTTTTAATAAAATGAAATAAAATGGAAGGCTTGGAGTAGGATGCAGTCTAGTGGCCATACTGCCCCTGCAGGCCATTCTCAGTTGTGACAATGATGGGAAGGAGTCACCTCCGGGCCTGCATCCATCCCCTGGGTGGGACAGCCCACACAATGAAACACTGTCCTGTCCAAGTGCTCTGATGCCCACGGAGAGATAACTTCAAATGACATCACACTGCCAAGTGCCAGGCGCTACACTAAGGGCCTCGCTTACGTTTTCCCAGGTGACGCTCACGCCTCCGGGAGCTGGGCGGTATTCCTATCCCCACCACACAGACGAGGAAGCCGAGGCTCCGAACCTCAGACAGTGGCCCACGGCCCAGGCACACAGCGCCACGCAGGCCCCTGCCCCAACCCCCCACCACGCCGGCCCAGAGGGGCTCTTGGGCCCTGCCCAGTCCCACAGCCTACAAGTTCAGGCTTGGTTTGCCTGAATTCAAAGTGGAAGGATTTTTGGCATCGTGACAGGCTGTGTGCCGAGGCCGCAGCAGGGCAGATTCAGGCTGGGAAACCAATGAACAGCAGCTTCTGACAGTCAGGCCCTGCTCAGGCTTCCAGATTCTTCGTGAGGGCTCAACACCGGCTTCTCCTTGAAGCCCCAGCCCCTTCAGACTGAGTGATGTGCATACACAGGCACATGTACACACACACACACACATACACATACACACACACACACACACACACACACACACAAACATACCGGAAACCACAGACAGACACACATACACAATGGGGAAGGGCAGAGGCTGCATGGAGGAAGGAGCCCTCAGCGAGGAGAAAAACAAATACTTGCAGGGTTAGAATCAAGACCCCAAGGCCCCAGGCCCTGCCCCAGGCTGGCCAGACTGCCTTCCGGCTTCCCTCCACCAGCACTGGGCCCAGCCCCTGCCTAGTGGGCCCCTCTCCACCCCTCAGCCCTGCCAGGTCTGCCTTTTCTGAACATTTCCAAAGAGCTGGGCAAACCACCGCCTCTTTTAGCCTCCCCTCCTTCCTTTGATCCTGTAACAGGAACAAGGGAAAAGTAAAAATACTCTGAGGGTGAAAGGAGCCACCAAGAGCAGAGGCTGGGGGTAGGGCAGGAGGGGGAGCGAGGCGTCCTTCCATACCCCACAGGGCGGCTCCATCTTGGGGAAGGGGGGCCACATCAGGGGAGGCTTGGAGTCCTCAGACCACACCCCGAATTCTAAAAGAGCCAGGAAAGCTCACACCTCGGACATTTTGGGGGGAGGGGATCTATCACTCCCCAAATGAAGTCACCAAGAAGGCGGCAGGTCTATGCCAGTGTGCCCACCCACTCCCAGTGGGGCCTCTTATTCTATCCTTCCCCACCTCTCTCCGCCAACCCCTGTATTCCCTTCCCCTCTGCCCCCTGCCAGATCTCTGGCCCCAGGCAGGCAGGGAGGGATGAGGAGTGGAGGGAAGAACACGCGGTCATCTCCGCACACAACTGTTCACTGGCCAACCGCATTTTTCAGAACATACTCTTCAGGGAAAGGGGATGTGAGGAGAGCCGGGGAGTGGCTGCAGTGGACCCCTCCCCCCCCCAACCCAGCCACCCCACCATCTGAGGGCCTCTCTGCTATCTGCGGGCCTGCAGGGAGAAACTCCACCAACCTGCCTCAGTGACCCCTTCCAAGTCCTAACAAGCAGGACCCCATGCTTCCTCACGTCTAACCTAAATCCTTCCTCCCACAACCAGGGCCTGAGCCAGGAAGAACCACAAACCACGGAACAATGACCAGATCCAAAGAGACGCACCGTGATTTACTCTGATTTACTTTTCACGAAGCTGCTTTTTATTCTCCCAAAACTAAGGAAATAGAATTCTCCCAAACACCAAAGTAAAGGGCAGAGTCAGAGGAACTGATCCTGCACTTTACTTGGGGGGGGGGGGGGGACACCTCCAGAGCGACCCATTCCTGCCTTCAGCCTTTGAGGGGACCCTCAAGCTGTGGCTCTTCACCCCTCCAGGCTCAGCCGGGAGACCCAGGCCCCCTGTCCTCTGCCTTCCTCTGAGCCATGCCTCCAGAGCTGCTGGCAGCCCCTTCCCCTCAGCCTTTCCATGGTCCCTCCAGCACGCTTTTTCATCTCTATTCACCTTTGCCTCAGCGGGGCCCAGCCCAGCCCAGCCCAGGTGCTCAGAAAAGCTGGGGCACTGGGAATGGATGAGTATCTCACATTTCCACAGGAGGGTCTGGCAGCTCCGGTCCCCGGTCGGAAAAGGTGAGGGGGAACCAGAGGCCTCCCCGCTCCTTCCTGTACCACCCCGTGCCCACAGGAGCCCATGAGGACCCGAGACGCCGGACGGCAGGCCACCTCCGCGGCCACCTCTCTCCTATCCCCCTTGGGACCCCGCACTGGCCACACAGAGGTGTGCTTTGCTGGATGGTCTCCTCCCATATGGACAAGGCTTAGACCCAAGGAGCAGGTAATAGGAAGCTGCAACCCCCTTCTCCCCCACCAATTGCACCAGCAACAGGCCCCGTGGTTTGATATCCGCCCGTGTGACTCCCAGTCTGTGGGGAAAGGTGGATGGTCAATGAGCTCCCTCAAACCCCCGCAGCCCAACCCTCTCCCCACAGGGACCACAACTGGAGGGGATCGTGTTGTACTCGTCTTGACATCTCTGCACCCCAGCCTGGCACAGTGGAAGTTTGTGAAAGTGAATGAATGATGTGATGGGAGTGAATGATTCTGGGCTCTTCCCACCCCCTCTCCCGGGTCACAATTTCAATATTAATAGAAACAGCAGCCCTCCTCCTAGATACTCCCTGAGCCAGGCCGCGTTCTAAGAGCAAGGAAGAGGGCACAGTGGGCGTCTGGGCCCCCTGCCCCCTTCCTTCCATGTCCCCCAGCAGCTCCAGCCCACCAGCCTGCATCAGGAACCCTCCCAAGTACAGAAACCCCAGATCTCACTCCACAGGCCATCCCTTCCCTGTTCCACCAAAACAGCAAGGGCCAGATTCAGAAGTGACTGGAGACAGTGGAGAAATATATGTGGAAGGTAAGAAGAAAAGGAAGGAAGACAGGACGGAAGAGGAAGCATTTCCTTAGCTTAATGCCGACAGAAACTAAGGAGGAGAAAACTTCAAATCCATTGCCCGTGCTTCCCCCACTCTATGATTCCCTCCCTGTGACTCTCACCCTTCAGGTATCAACTGAGACCCTTCCTCCTCCAGGAAGCCTGCCCTGATTAGCCAAGTTCCTGTTTCTTCCTTCTTCCACATTAACACCTCTCTCTCTCTCTCTCTGTTGCTATTTGGCAATGATGAGCCTGGAAGATTTTAAGGGCCTGCATGGACGACCACCCTCATCTCTGTATCCCGTGCCTAGCCCAAGGCTCAGAACACAGGAAATTCTCAATAAACAACAAGACACAGCCGGGTCCCTGCCCAGAGCCAGCAGGCAGCCCAGGGTAGAGGGGCTGCAGTGGACGCAGAGTAGGACTCAGACCTTGCACTGAATTCTTATAACCCCCTTGTGTGGTCAGGCATAGAATACAATCTGTTGTACCATGACCCCTCAGTTATTCAACATCACGTTCAGATATGTGCTGAGCACCTACTCAGGTGCTGAGCACCTGCTCTGGGCTCTGGGGAAACTCCTGGGAGTGACAGACACCAGCACCTGCCCTGGGGAGCCAACATCCCACGGGGCGTGGGGGGCGGTGGCACAGGAAAGACAATACACGTACTACACAAAAATGTGTGGCACTTCAGGGAATCAAGGGGTTGTGAAGAAAACTAAGACAGGTAAGGGGGGAGGTTAAGACCCAGGGGCTTTTTCAGAAAAAGAGAGTCAAGGAAGGCTTCTCTGAGAAGGTGGCACACGAGCAGAAACTCAAAAACAGTAAAGGTGTCGGCCATTTCCAGGAGAAAATTGCCCCAGGCAAAGAGCAGGGAGCCAGCGAGTGCAAAGGCCCTGAACCTGTGTTTAGCACTCATTGTTCAGGGAACTGCAAGGAAGCCAGCTTACCTGGACGGCAATGGGAAGGGGCAGAGGTAGGAGAGGCGGTCAGAGAGGGCACTGAATATAAGATCAAGCAAAACCCATGGGGATGGAGAAATGGGGGCCCACTGAAGGGCTGTGAGCCCAGTGATAGGCAAGGATTCATGACAAGAGAAACCTGAGGCTCAAAAGGCAGCCGCCTGCTAAGGCCACAGCAGCTCACATCATTTGGAGGGCAAAGCCAGGCCATCTCATCAGACCTTCGTCCCACCGGTTCAGCCCAGGAAATGCCCAACCCTGACCTTCCCCCTCTCCCAGAACCAGAGTCCAAATCTCCTCCACCCACCAGATCCCACTTCCATGCAGCCCCCCGGCCTCTCCTTCCTACCCCAACTTGCCCCACCGCCACCTACCACCACCCTCCCCAGGCTTCTGGCACAATCCAAGTGGGCAAGTGTCTTTGTTTGCAGCTGTTGCTATTGTGGATTTCATGGCTAATGCGGTTTCTTCCTCTCTCCTCCTTCTTCCTGTCCCCCCTCCTTAAATCAGAGCTCCCCCCCACCCCACTCCAGCACTGCCCTGGAAGGCTGGGTCCCATTGGCTTAGCAAGTCAAAGCCCAAACCCTACCGTCTTGCACAGCCATGAACCACGGCTGTGGGCGAGACTTCCATCCCTAGGCCACACTGAGGCCGGGCACAGAGAAGGGGCAGTGACACCCGCGAAGTAATCACTCAGTAGAAACAAGAAACCAAGTCAACTCCCCAGTCTTTATTTCTATATTCAAAATCTAAAACTCACCCTGTAGCAATGACAGTGTTGTTACTAGAAGTCACAGCCCCAACCAGAAAACAGGTCCGGGGGTTAGTTTCTGTCTCCCCAAGAAGCAGAGGGGCGAGAGGGCTAAGCTTAGGGGACAGCACAGGACCCAACCTCCTGGTCCCCATTCGGGTGGCCCAGCCTGGGACCAGCAGCTGCCTGAGTTCTCCCAGGACTCCCAGCAACACAGCCAATGGGCATTTCTCCAGAACAGGGAGGCCTAACGAGACTCCACAGCCAGCTCGTCAGCGTGGCTCAGCCCAGAATGGCATGGGTTGTCATTATGGGCTGGCGTTTCCCAATTACCGCAGATAATATCTACCTTAATTGAATGGGGTCCAGATAATGTCATTATGCACCGCGTTCCCCAATTTATTTAATATACGTGTGTACACATATATTTATGCCTCACTGCTGCCACGAGATTGCTAAACGGCGAGGTTAATAATAAAACATTTCGACGGGAGTCATCAGCTTTAATTTAGGGGGTGATTTTTACTATCCTTGTGGTGCTCGTTTTTCCAAGGAGCCAAGAGAAACATGGACAGGACGGTAGAGGCTCTCTCAGGCCTCCAGGCTAGGAGGCGGGGTGGGCAGGGCTGTGGGGTAGGCCCGTCTTTACGAGCCAGTTCTGCTGATACCCCTCCCTCTCAGAAGCAGGCTGGGGCGGGGGCGGGGGAGCAGGGAGGACCTGAGGCAGAAGTCAGAAGTCCAGGAGCTTGACTCGAGGACTGGCGGGGGTGGGGAGATGGGGGGGGGGGGGAAGAAGGAAGGAAGCTTGTCTAGAATGCAGTTACAAGCCTCGGTTGGGCCCAGAGGCAGCAGAGGGGGACACTGGGAGAGAGGCAGGGCAGAGAGGACGGACGGAGGCCGGAGACAGTGCACAGCCAAGAAAGAAACAGAGTTCCCAAGAGCCAGGGAAAAGGCAGCCTGCACTCTGCAAGGGCCAAAGGCAGTGAAATCTCTAAATTAATTTTTGATAGTCCCCTGCTAACTAGGGCAGAGTTGACACGAAAACAAGCCCTTCTTGCTCTCCCCAGGAGCCGGCACCAGGCTGGGTGGGAGCAACAGAACACTGGCGTCCTTCCGGCTGCCCACCAAGGGAAGCCCCTCGGCCTCCTCCTCCCTCAGGTGGGCCTGGACAGCCAGCAGCTCTTATGCCAGCCCCAGTGAGCAGAGCCAGAGTCCAGATGCCAGCTCCCCCCCCCCACACACACACCTTCCCCGGGCAGCAAAGGCAGCTTCCACTCTGCAGAAGTGAGATAACCTTCCAGCCAGCAGCCAGCGGGCCCATCTGCCCAGGCTGCCAGCGGGGCCTGCCCACCACAAAGTTAGGTTCTCGGCCGAGCAGGGGAGGACAGCAGGGTGGGCAGATGTCGTGGGGTGGGTGGTAATTAGGGGCTGCCGGCTCCACACTCATCTAGGGGAGAGGATGCGTCTAACGGCTGTAATTATAAAGCTCAGAAACCCGTGGGTCCTGGTCCCATCCTTTCCTGCCAGCTGTCCCCCTGCAGCACGGTGGGTTCGGGTGTGGCCAAGCATCCTGGAAGCTGGGCTGGGGACCCTTCAGAGATTTTCTGGCCTGGGCCCATCCCCAACCCAGCCCGCCAGCACGCTCGCTCGCTCGCTCGCTGGCTCCCTGTGCTCTCACCTACCTCAGGATGCCTGCCTGCCGCTGTGCGAGGCGCTCCTCCTGGGGACGTCACGCCTCCAACAGAATGAAGCCGCCCAGACGCAGGGTGGGGGAGGAGGGATAAGGGAGGAAGACAGGAGCGGCCTACGCTAGGCCACTGAGGCCGAGAAAGCAGCTCGACTCCTGACGTGCTCCCGCCTCCCCTCCTCCCCCTCAGCCTGCTCGGGACCTGTTCTCGAAGCCATGCTGCGTGCCCCACCCCCCCCCCCACCCCCCCCCCCCTGCCATCCCAGACATCTCTCTCTGGAGAATCACCACCAGTAGAGCATTCTTTGGGATTAAGCACCGCCAACTCCCTCTCTGGGCCTCTCTTAAATGCAAATGTCTCAGGGAGGGGTAGCCCTTGGCGGTGACTACGTCTCAGAGGGTTATAACTTTCTGGTTTTTTGTCTCTGAGAGGTTGAAGGTGTTGACAGGTGGGGGAAAGTTTATGGCTAAAAGACAAAAAGTTGGAGGAAGGTGAAAACAGTGGTCACTTAATTCATTTGTGGGCAGGCATGCCCATCCAAGGCTAAGCAGAGGCTTGGGGGCACCAACCCAGACCAAGAGCCCCCCACTCCATGCCAAGGACAGGACTCTGACTCAAGGCTAGAGAGGCCCTCCCAGAAGTGGTCCTCTGGGGGCACCAGGGAGGGAGACCAGGGCTCTGACCCCCACTCTCCCCTGCAGACAGGCCCTCTTCAGGGGCCCTCACCACTGGCCCCCAGAGCCTGCCCAGGAAAGGTGACCACACCCAGGAGCTTCTGTAGGAATTCTCCCTGCTACCTCAGGAAAGGTCACCAGGAAAGACCTCCCGGGGATCCTCACCTCTTCGTTGAAGTTCTCTCCCACCCAGGCCCTGAGGCCTCTGGGGCGCTCAGGACGCAGACCCAGAGCCTGCGGCCCAGCTTTCCACATGGATCTCAGGGGGGACAGTGGGGCAGACCCAGCACACGTCCTGGGGGAGTGGGGAGATGGGAATTAGAACATCCTTCATTTCCACCATGAGCTGGCCCCAGGGATGTGAGGCTGAGGACCAGGCTGTGGAAAGGGGGTGTCCAGTATGGAGACTTAGAACACTGGCCGCCCTGCCTGCCCTGAGCCCCCACTGTCACCCCAGAATAGGGGACTACGATGGGAACACACACACAGTACTCCCACCCCCCACCCCGCCATCACAGAGAGCTTTCTGACAGATGACAAAGGTCAGAAAGACTAACCACGGCTCTAACAGACACGTGGATTCGGACCCCCCACTAGGCAAGCCCAGCCCAGTCCCGCAAAGCAGCTTTACCCGCACCCATGGGCAGGGATGGCGCTGAGAGGGGGTAAAGAGGCAAGGAGCCTCCTCTAAAAAGGACCTTAAGTCTGAAGGCAGGGGTGTCACTCGTGGCCTGGGGGCAGGGGGCGCTCGTACGTTCGGGCCTCAGGACTCCCTGCCGCCGCTACCGCCGCCCCATTTCAGCACAAACAGCCTCAGACCGCCCCTGTGCGGGGGCGCCACTCTCAGTCCGGGCCTCCACCTCCCAGCCCCGCCCCCGCGCGGGGAGGGGGCTCTTCCAGTTCCTGGGCGCCGGGGAAGCCCGACCCGGGAGGGGACCCCCCCAACACACACACACACACACACACACACACACACACACACACACACGGGGCCTGGCCACCCGCCCCCGCCGGGGGTTCACCGGGGTCTCGGAGAGGGTCGGTGGGGAGTATCCGAGGAGAACCTGACCCTGAGGTCCCGGGGCCGCGGGGAGACCCCAGACCCTGGAGCGCCGTCCCAACCCGCCGCGGCCGCGAGCGAGCGGGGACTCGGCCGGTGGCGAAGGTGGCGCCGGGGCGGCCAGGGGAGCGGGACGCGGTGCACGGGAAAGGAACCGAGGCGCGCGAGGCTGGCGCTGCCCTCCCGCCGGGAGACGGCGGGGAAGAGGTGCAAATAACGCCCCGCGCCCCCGCCTGCCCTGCCCCTCCGCAGAGGGGGCGCGCTAATGCCGCCGCCCCCACCTGAGAGCTGGCACGACCCCCCCCCATCCGGTAGAACCTGACAGAACACCCCTACACGGAGACACTTTCCCCCAGGCCCGCAAAAAAGCCGCTGCCCCGTTCCCTCCCTCGGGGGCCTTCGGGGAGACCCTCCAGCCTCGGTCCCGCGCCCTCTAGCCCTGAGGGCTCAGATCCCCCGGCCCTCCTCCGGGCAGCCCTGAGCGCGGGAGCTCGTCAGAGGCCACCTCCCCGAGCCCCGATGTCCCCGCCGCAGCCCGCGCCCCAGAGGCCGGAGGGCACGGTCCCCTCTGCCGGTTTCCCGCGGGCCACAACTCACCGCGCGCGGGCGAGGTCTGAGCCGCGGCGAGGGGTCGGTTGCGCTCCCGCCTGCCCCGGGGGCGCAGAGAGGCGGCGGCGGCGGCTTGCTGCTCGCGCTGCCCAGAGCCGGGGCCGCGGCGGACGGCGCTGACGCTGCGGACCGAGCCGGGCGCGGAGCCGCCCGGAGTCCCGGACGCGGCGGGGATGAGCTGGCGGCTGCCCGGCCGGAGCCGCCTCCAAGCGCGCGGCGTTCTGCTGCCGCTCCGGCGAGAGCGAGCGAGCGAGCTAGGGAGCGGCGGCCAGCCCTGCTCCGGCTCCGCGGAGCCCGGCGTCCGAGCCGAAGGGAGCGGGCGAGGCGGCTCCGGGGAGCGGGGTGCAGCCGGGGGCTCCGGGAGGGGAAAGGAGTGGAGCGGGAGCCGACTGGCGAGCGCAGCCGGCCGAGATGCGGGCGCCTGGCGGCGCCGCGGCAGCGGCAGCAGCAGCAGCAGCAGCAGCAGGAAAAAATGAGAGCGAGCGAGAGAGCGCGCTGGAGAGCGAGCGAGAGACAGGGGGAGCGAGGAAGACGCTGAGAGGGGAGGCTGCGGGAGGGGGCGGGAGCGCCCGGGAGCACGAGGGGGCGAGGGGACCGCAGCCGCTCAGCCCCCGCGCCCACTGCCGCTGCCGCACTCGAGAGGGCGCGAGCCCAGCCCGGCAAGTTTGCGCTGCAAGTGCGGGCCAAGCGCGCGGCGCTTCCGCCGGCCTTTTAAAGAGAGAGCACCTGGGAGCCCACCTCCGACCCCGCACCTTCGCCGCGGGAAGGCCGGAGCTCTCCAAGCGCCCCTCCACCCCGCCACACCCGCCCCGCGGTCTTTCCCCGCTCCCACCACGCCCCACCGGCGCCCTCTCCCGGAAGCCCCCTTCCTTGCCCCCTCCCCCCACCCTGCGGGTGTCAGCTCAGCCACCCCAGGACGTGGCGGGCGGGGCCCTCCTGACTCCAAAGGTCGAGGGGCAGGCGACACAGCCTCCGACACACACCCTGAGAAGTACAGCAAAGCACTGCGATGCGAAGGGGTTGCGCTCCTCCCCACCCCCGTGCGTCACTAGAACCCCCACCCGCAGGGCCTCTTCTCACACATCCGCATGCACGTGGCGTGTGCCCCCATGTGGCATGTTCATTTGCACGCCCCACCGCTCCTGGTTCGAGCATACCACGCGGGGGGAAACTGAGGCTCAGTGAGGCAATTGCACTTGCCCCCAATCTCACAGCCTGTCAGGGAGGCCCCTTTCCGCTGAGGCCCCAGAACCCCGCCAGGCTAGGGGAACCCCCAGCCCATGGCCCGCAGCCTGCTTCTCTCTCTCCAGCACTGGTTTGCAAAGTGTAACAGGTGGCCAGGCGGGCAGGCTAACACAAGCCCAGGAGGGAATCCCTCAACCCGGGGGAGAGGCTGGAGCCCCAGCTCTCCTCCTTCCGGGTGGGGGGGGGGGCTTGAAAAAACTCGTGGGGGAGGTCTGGCCTTAGAGGCAGACTGAGGAAGAAGAGAGGGAGGGAGCCATTCAGCCCTCTTAGGATTACAAGAGCATCTCGTCCCAGACTGCAGAAGCGGCTTCAATTAGAGCTGTGACGTGTGACTGTCCTTGTCCCGGGGAGGGTGTGCTGCACAGTGTCAGGGAGCTGGGGGGAGAGTGGCTCGCAGTGGCCTTCCTCCCCATCAGTACCTCAGTCCTCCTGGCTGATTTGCAGAGTGCCACCCGGTGCTCAAAGGTGCCTGGGTCAGGGGGGACCCACCACCCCTCTTACCGCCCCACCCCTAATTTCCGCAGACAGCACCCTTATGGGTCAAAGGAATGTCTGGGGATAGCAGGAATGACCCTCCCCCCTACTGGTCTGCCCCTTCTCCCTCCAAGCCCCTTATCCAACACCCCTGCCCCTTCCCAGAGACCCACTCGGGCACCCCCTCCTCCAGTATCCCAGACTATGCCAGGCCAGAACCACAACTGGTTCACCGTGGCTCATCCGGTGCCTGGCACGATGCCTGTGAGCTCAGTAAATGTTTGGTGAATGAATAAATGTTGGCAAAGCCTGAACTCCCTTTGCTGACATATGTAATGGCCCCAAATACATGTCTCATTTACCCAGTCAGACTGAAGCCTCTGATGGAAGGGCCTGGATCATGCATTCATTCATGCCTTTTTTTTTTTTTCTTTCTTTTTTTTTTTTTTTTTTAACACAACCAGCACTGGCCAAGATCCTGTTCCATTCCCAGCCCTGGGAATACACAAATGACTGCACACCATCCTGCCCTTGAGGAGTGCAGCCCGTGGCCACCCACACCTCAGCACGGCGCATTTTACAGAGACTTAAGCTAAGGCCACAAGAGTGTGCGTTCCTCTGGGCGTGCAGGACGGTCAAGTCACTCCTGGGGAGGCCTCGTCCCTGGGAACAGCCTGCCTGGGTCCTCCTGGCCAGGGTGCCTCAGCTCCCTACCCATAGAACAAGGACCGTGATGCTGACCTCAGAGCAGGGCTGGTGTGCAAGAATAGGAAATGCTGGGAGGCTCAAATCCAGCCTCCCTCAGGCTTGACAAGTGACACGTCCTGTCTTGAGGCTATGTCTGCCTAAAAGGGGGTCCTCTGTCTAACTCATGGAAAGTTAGCTACGGGCCAGGCCGTCATCAAAAGGGAATAAAAGAATGTACGCACAGCACCCAGTCCCGTGTTCACATGCCAGTAAGTGGGAGCCACTACGGTTTTTAACACAGGATATTGTCCTCAATATCCTTTTATTTAATTAATCAATTAATTAATTAAACTGGAAATAAATGGGCCACGGTTTATTGAGAACCCAAACCAACCCAGCCATTCTCCCCACTCCCTGCCCCTCAGTGTTGCCTTCACTCTGGCCATAATTATCCTGCCCCCCCGCCCCCCACCAGCTGTGTCGCAGAAGGCTGGGCAGGCTATATTTTTCAGGGGTTAAAAAAAGAAACGCTGTTGGCTGGCAGATGGCTGGGTTTGTGGACTCGTCCAGTGTGAAGGTACCCAGCCTGAAGGCCTAGTTCTTCCGGGCAGCCGTCCTGGGCCACTCCGGGCCTCCCTGCCTCTGAGTGGTCAGCCGCCCACGCTCACCTGTGAGCCCTAGCTTGAGCCAGCTTCTCCTGCCGACTCCTCCCTCCTGCTGACTTTGGCTGACTTGACTTGTCATGGAGACTGACACAGAAACACAGACACATACATAGAGATACATTCAGATACACACACACACACACACGTATACAGACGCACTCACACGGGCACCCTCAGACACAGCTAAACACACGGACATACAGATACACACACGCCCCTCCAGCAACTTCAATTGGTGTCCCCTGCCCCCGGGGTTGCTGGGGGCATCATGGGGAAACAAGGGAGCTACAGAGCCACCTCTGTAGGTGAGTGATCAGCAGAGGGGTCAGGTCACGAGTGCCCTGGCCCAGGCCGGGTGGTGCAAGGGCCTGACTTCCCAAATGCCCTGTTCAGCAAGCTGTACCCTGACTGGGAGGCGCCCAGGTGTGGGAAGGGGGGCGCAGGGCTGGAAGCAAGAGGCTAGGTCCTTGGTGCTCATACTGTGTGGCCTGGGGCAGTCAGGCCCAGCCTCTCTGAGCATTGGTTTCCCCATCAGTGAGAAGAGGCGCTGGGCTCAGGTTTCTCTAAGGATGCGGGATTCAGGGTTGGGTCTCTTTCCGAAACCCTTAAAGAGGATGACCTGATTGACACTCGTGGGGTAAACACGGTGGTCATTCTAATCCACCAGTCCCACCAATCCCATGTGCACACGCTTACCCGGAGATGAGGAGACACCATTTTCGCACTGGGGGGACAGGGGCTTGGGGGAGGGGAAAGAGGTGGTCAGTCCTAGAGAAAATGATAATACAAATGTTAACGCAAATAAAAATACACGTGTGCTTCAGAACTTTTTTTTTTTTAAGTTTATTCATTTATTTTGAAAGAGAGAGAGCGAGCGGGGGAGGGGCAGACAGAGGAGGAGACAGAATCCCAAGCAGGCTCTACGCTGTCAGCTCAGAGCCCAACGCAGGGCTCAGACCCACCAGCCATGAGATCATGACCTGAGCCAAAACCAGGAGTCGGACGCTTAACCAACCGAGCCACCCGGGCCCTGTGCTTCATAGCTTTTTGACCTGGAAGTTCTTCCTGAAGTCTGACCTCACTCCCTCGTGCTGCAGCAAATCCTTCCTTCCAGCTCTTATTCTGATCTCCCTGGTAAGGGAAACAACTTCCCCACCCCTTCCCACCCCCCCCAAGGGAAACAACTTCCCTGCCCCTTCCCACCCCCCCCCACCCCCTCGCGTTTGGCAACTCAAACCCGCCGAGCTACTCCTACAAGGATGTCTCCATTTCCAAAGAATCCTAATAGGAGAGGGCAGCTGCCTTTGAAAATCCTGAAGTTTAGAATTTGTTGAAATACATCAAAGTGAACTTGAAGGTGCAGGGGCCAGGGGAGAGCCCGGCAGGCTTGGAATACCTAATAAAGGGTCCCCATGTTGCGGTGACCCAGCCACTGTCTCAACCTCAGCGTCTGATGGGTCTCAATTTGGGTTTCCCCTAAACCAGGCCATTAGACGGAAATGCCTGTGATGGGAGAGTTGGTTTAAACAATAATGGCGGGACATTTCCAGGATGAAAAGCTGACTGCAACAGAAGGCAATGGCTCCGTGCTCTCTGGAGACTCATAAGTCATTTTGCAGGCATGGAGGAGTTGTGGAGAGCTGGGGTCAGTCATTCCTACTCTGCCTCCCATGGTCACACCAGCCCTTCTCCTTTGCCCCACGGAGATACTGAGTGTCAAGGGCCTGGGCACTCTGAAATACCCCCAGCCTGGGCTCTGGGACAGGCTCCTGACACTCCTGAGGGTTAGCAGAAGAGGCACCCGGGGAATCTGCTCTTCCCTTAGGCCAGTGTGGGTCCAACCTCCAGGACCCCTCCTATGAGCTGTGGGATTTTTCTGAGGAGTCGTGGGCCGGCTGATGCTGCCGTCCCCTTTCCACAATTCCAAAGTCCAGAATGCTCTGAACACCACAAGCTTGTCCATAAGTTTTCAACAAACTCATCTGGCTGCAAAACCTGATGTGAGAGCAAGTCATTGCCACTGTCTGGCTCCCTTGGTGGGAGACACTCTGTTTCCCTGCAGGAATAGGAGCCAGCATATTTGTTTTGGGGATACCGCTACGAGGCCTCCTGGAGGACTGTACAATTTGTAATGTGTGCGCCCTATTATCTTTCTAAACTCCAAAAAGATCTAGCCCCAGGGGTCTCTGATAAGGGTCTATGCTCCTAGAATCATTCCATTTGGACCAAGGACTTTTCCAGGTTGCACAGCACCGTCATACCCACACCCTCCCTCCGGCCCCTGTAAAGGGAAAGAGGGGACTAGACAGAGCGGAGAGCAAAACAGAGCAGATTCGGAACACAGCTCTGCTAAGCCCAAGCGCACAGGACCGGAGGCAGAAGCCAAATGAGGTATGTGAGGATTTAGAGGACGTTCAGCACCAACTTGCTAGAGAGGCCTTAACCCACGCTGCAGGAGCACCCCACAACAATGGGGGTGTGGGACAGAAGGTTAAAGGCTGGGCTGGGAGCCTCTGTCTCTTCCAGCCTGCACGGCGATCAAGGCAGCTGGGAAGGAGGGGAAGTTCAGCAAGTGGACGGCAGGGGAAGGGCTGTGGTTGTGGGGCGGGTGAAGGGACACAAATGGTCCAAGGTCAATTTTAGCTACTTCCGGCTGCTCTGGAGCTCCCTGGCCTGAAAGATGATGCTTCCCCTTCCCTTCCTCAGCCTCGTTTTCCCCACCCATAGGGCTGAAGAGAGAGGGGACAGGAGAAAGGAAAAGCCAGGGAGGCATCGGCGGCGCTGCCTCAAGCTCAAGGGGGGCAGGGAAGGGAGGTCAGGGAGGAGGGTCACTTACACCCTGACGGAGGGGCTGGAATTACAAGCACTGAGAGCCACGCGGGGGAGTGGGGCGCACGGCCAGACGGGGCTTTTGACACCCTCCCCCTCGCCCCCGCAGCTGAGACTGTGCCCCCCGAGCATGCAGTAGGTGCCCGATAAATGTCCACTTGTTAAACAAATGAATGGCTGACCCCCCCCCCAGAGAGAAGGAGCCTTCCTCTTTCTCCTCCTTGGTTTCCACTTTCACCTC
This sequence comes from Lynx rufus, assembly GCF_022079265.1. Classification (NCBI taxonomy): domain Eukaryota; kingdom Metazoa; phylum Chordata; class Mammalia; order Carnivora; family Felidae; genus Lynx; species Lynx rufus. The sequence continues at coordinate 113,353,535 of NW_025814878.1, read as the reverse complement.
CTCCTTCCCTCTCCCGCTCCTGGCCCTGTCTCTTTTTTCTTAAGACTCAGGATTTTCCAGCCTCTTTGCCACACTGCAATTTAAAACTACTTATCATCCCTCTCCCTCCACATGTCCGGGGGCTGTCAGCTGGGAGCCAAATGTCATTAGGATGGATGTCACAAGCCGGGATGTCAAAATACAATTAACATTTAAAAGCCCCTCCCGCCCGCCCGCCCGCGCGTGCCTCACGGCCAGCCCGCTCCTTTGGCTGAGTGGCAGGGCTCTGGGCGCCAGGGGGAGCAGCCAGGTGACAGGCGCAGGAGGGGACGCGGTCCAGCTGGCCCTGGTGGCAGGGAATGTCTTCGCTCCGCTGTGCCTTCTCCACACTTGTCCCCAATCTCAATCACACACTCCGGGGACCGCCCAGCTGCAGACAGTCCCAGCACCACTGCACTGATGGTGTGGCACGCCAGTCCCCTGCTTTGAGCCTCAGTGTCCTTCCTCAGCTGTCAAGTGTGGGTCGTGATGCTGCAGGGACTCAGGCCACCTTGAGGGTGAAAGGAAAGAACGGGAGGAGAAAGGCTTTTCAAGTGTAAAGGACGCTGTGATTTGGAGCCTTAGATTGTCTTCCAAATGGGCCCCAGGCCGTTGGGAGGAGGCAAAGGCCACAGGGCCTGGCTGACGATCCACCGCAGGGCTGGAAATTGCCAGCAAGCCCCTTTGTCAGTCCCGCCCCCAACGTATTCCAGCCTCAGTCCCCCTTAGGAAGCTCCTGGACAGTGCGGGAAGGAAGCCCCAGCATTTGCTCCCTCCAAAGGGGAACCCAGACAGCTGACGGGACAGAAAGCTGGAAGTGACCTCCAGGACCTCCCGCTGTCGGAGCCTCAGGAGCATCGATCCCGCTCACGATCCCGCTCACGATCCCGCTCACGCTATCTCCAAGGTTCACGTCCTCACTGCTGAGGTATCTCCAGCACAGCCCGGGAAAGCCAGGGAGGTGGAGCTGACCTGGAAAGCATCCAACATCCCACAAGGGGCAGGGGGCAGTCGTGGTCAGCTCATGGGGCTGGGGTCACAGCTGCACTGCCCCTCCCCACCCCACAGCCTCAGTTTCCCTGCAACCTGAGCCACACTCGGGATCCAGTTCCCCTCTAAAGGCAGCGGCAACCGTGCAGATACCCTCTGCCCTCCTCCGCCCCAGTTTTCTCTTGCCTCTTGTCCCCGCCTCACAAAGACCAGCCCATCACACACACACACACACACACACACACACACACCCCAAAGAGGACAAAGCAGAGCTGGGAAAGAAAAGCCCACACCCACCCGCTCCTCCCCTCGTGGGCTGCATTTCAATGGCATTTGATTGGATCGGATTCGTTTTTAATTCCCTCCTGGGACATCAGAAGGAGTGTAGAAAGAATCTTTAATTCATCAAACTGAAATATTAATAGAACTCCAACCAGCTGGAGTGGGGCATGAGGCCCCCACAACTGAAGACCCCGGGGGACCAGCAGGAGGAAGGTGGGCGAGTGGCTAGGTGGGGAGTGGGGGCCTCTCAGCAGGGCTGGGCATGGGAATGAGTGGAGGACCCAGGGCCCCCCAGCCGGCCCACCTCATGCACCCAGTCCCACCCCAACATCCCCACACCCGGGCCTCTCCTAGCCCCTACCACCTCAGGGGTCTGTACCCCCCCGCTTCGGGCTACAGATGAGCCACTGAGACCCAGAAAGGGGGAGCCACCAGGCCAATGCTGCATACCAGTTTCGCTGCAGAGCTCGTCTGACCTCCGTCCCTGGCCCAACTCTGCATAGCCCCAGCTCTGGAGCCCCTATCCTCTGGACCCATGGCTTCTCTGGCCCCAACCCCCGAGGGTCACGGGAGGAGCGGGCACCCTGAGGCATCGGCTTGGCCCCACCAAGTGTTCCCCACCTGCTGGTAGAGCCTAACTAGCCCCTCCGGGGACGAAGGCTTTTCCCACACACCGCAGAGGTGGTGGCTGATGGCGGACCCTCTCCCAAGAGCAGAGTGTGAGTGGGGAGGAGAAACAGCAGGAGGAAAGTCAGGGTCACAGAGTAGAAGCCAGGGCCGTGAAAGACCCCATATGTTTCTGGCAGGCCGGCATCAGGGGGTTCAGGACTGTGAGCTGACACGGGCCGCCCCTGGCCCAGTGCTGCCAGTTAATGCATTCCGTGGTTAAAGACCAGGTTCCTTCTCCACCTGAGTCTAATACACCTGCATTCGGCCCCAGCCATGACACTGTGTCACTGTGGGGCCACAGCAGGGCACTCGATGTCTCCAGCCTCAGTTTCCTCACTGATAAGGAGGGGCTGGTATAGCTCCCTTCACTGGAGGGAGAGATGCTAGATGCAGGTCCCCGAGGAGTCCTCTGGCTGCCCCTCCCTCCCCTGCACCCTTCAGCCCATGTAAGGCCCTGGGCCCTCCTCCTCCCTCTCACCTATGTGGCTGAATCACCTCCTCTTCTCCATCCAGAAACCCTCTCCCTGACCTTCAAGGCCCAGCTTAACCACCACCCCTGGTGGAGAATTCCCCAGCTTCCAGTTCAGTGGTCTGCTCCCCCCCCCCCGGGGGAGGGAGAATCTCTTACCCCTCTATTTCCTGTGTGCAGTGGGTTTACCGCCTGTGGGGAACCCGTGGTGCCTGAGTAGACGGGTGGGTGGACACACAGATGAATGGTTAGATGGACAGATGGTCTTGACCTCCCTCCATCCCAAAGCTCCGAATTCAGGAAGCAGGTGGGAAACGTGGGACAAAACGAAGAACCAGGGGAGCAGCTGGGAGGGTGGCCCCGTTTCTCTCCCTGCTGGCTCCTGCAGAAGGGTGTATGCCCCGGCCTGTGCACGCTCGCCACCCGCGCCTTCTCAGGAAGGCCCCACACGGCCCCACGTGACCCCCAAATTTCAGGGAGACCCCATCTGAGGGCCCTCCAGGCCGGGAAGGGGCGCGCAGAGCCTCCCTTCAGGAGAGCGGCCGCTGTGGCCCTCCCTCCCCACCAGCCGCACGCTAAGCCCCAGCGCGGACCGCCAGCGCCGCCCAGTGGCCGAGAGCCCTCACTGCAGCGCTGGTCCGGCCCGGGTAGGGTCTGCACGGATCTGAGCTGGACTCGGGCCGGATCTACGCGGCGGGTAGGGCTCGGCGCCTCCTCCCTCCGACGACGCCCGGTGAGACACCCGGATTGAGAGGCCTGTTTTTCACCTGAGCAGATTCCGGGAGGAGGCAGCGGGGGCGGCGAGGGGTCTATTTCAGGGTTGCTTCCCAGCTGGGCCGCCGCCCCCTCGGATTCATGTGCAGCCCAGCTCACCTGCTCTGACGGCGGGGAGGGAGGGGTGCCTCTTCTGATGCCCCGCAAAGTCCAGAGGGACGCCGGCTGACCCGGGGCAGGAGGCGGCAGGTGAGGGATGTCCTGGATTCCTAGGTGGCAGAAGGCAGCGCAAGGGGAACGGGGAAGTACAATGAAGAGGCCTGTAAAGGGAGTGAGAGGGGCGCCAGCCACAGGAAGTTGCACACCTCGCCTCTCTCCCTGCAAATGGCAGCCCTTTTATTTGAGAGAGACGGCGCAAGTGAGCGAGGGGCACAGAGAGAGAGAGAGAAGTAGGGATCACCCTGGGGGTCTCTTGTTTTACCCAAAGCGGGGCTCGTGCTCACCGGATGCGGGGCTCGAACCCTCAAAGTCAACATTTACTGCCCTCCCACTATGTGCCAGGCCCGTGGTTGGCCGACCCTACTGTGGCACATTAAGTCATCTGGGGACTTTTAAAACTGATGTCTGGGCGCATCCCAAACCTATTAAATCAGACCCTGTGGGAGGGCCGGGCCTCGGTCATCCAGGGTGATGCAAAGTCTGAGTATGTCCAAGACGTCAGCATCCGGCATCACGGGCACGGCGATGACCAGCAAGTTCTGTCATGGGGTAGCCCCTGTCATCCTCACCACGGTCCTGAGAGGCACATCGGGGTGGGGAGGGGGGGGGTCCCCATCCTGAAGAGTTTAACAGAGAGCTGGGATCAAGCCCCCTGTGCTATGCCCCTGCAAATTAGCACAACACACGACTGAAAGAGGCTGTCACTAACATGCGCTGTTGTTGTTGTCTTTAAGTTTATTTATTTGTTTTGAGAGAGAGAAAGCATGAGCAGGGGAGGGGCAGAGAGAGGAAGAGAGAGAGAATCCCCAGCAGGCTCCATGCTGTCAGCGCAGAGCCCATCTCAGGATCAAACTTATGAACTGGGACATCATGACCTGAGCCAAAACCTGGAGTCGTGCTTAGCTGACTGAGCCACCCGGGCGCCCTTTAACACACACTGTTATTTGTATAATATTTTTACTAATAGTCCGGCCATGTCCTCCAGGGGCACGAGGACTGCATTCCAAGGGGAGGGAGTGGAGAGCAGAGGCGGGCAGGCACTCCAGGAAAAGAGCTGTTTCCAAATCTGGAAGTGCAAATGGCAAGGGGCATGTGGGTGGAGGGGGGGGGGTGTCACACACTGGGGCCCACCCCAGTTCAAGGGCTCTCAGTCACAACTCTGCTCCTTAGATAAAGGGAGTGGTTCCACGGGCGCTGGATGGATCCCCAAAATAGATCCCAAATCTACTCAACAGCGTGGGTGAAACCCACAGTCATAATATTGAGCAAAAAGAAGCCAGACCCAAGTATACATACTGTGTGATTCTGGTGATTCCATTCATACAACGTATAAACACAAAACAAATAACCTATAGTGAGAGAAGTCAGAGTATCGCGTGACCTTTGTGGGGGGTGGTGACCAAAAGGGACATGAGGGGGCTTCTGAGGACTTGGATGTTCTGTCCTTCATCTGGATGTTGATGGCATCGGTGTGTTCACTCCGTGAAAGTGTGTTTTACTTCAGTAAAAGTGTCAATAAATACCCAGGATTATGAAGCCACCCAGTTCCCAGAAATACCCCATCTTGGGGCCCTCGAGATGGTTAAAATCAGGGCTCCGGAGCTCCTCCAGCTCCCATCTGCCTCTCCCTGCAACCCAGCTCCACCCAGGTGGCCGGAAACATGATGTTACAGCTAGGATTCTTTGGGTGCAAGCAATACAATTACTCTGGCCACCGTGAACAAAAATAAATACCAGGAACTGGCTTGGTAGCTCCTGTGGAACTTGCCAGTGGCCACTGCCAGTTCACTAAGAAGACCTGAGCCGGGTTCTGGGTTCCCTTAGGAAAATGACAGCAGCCAAAATCCAGACCTCTGCACACGTGCTTCTGCCGTGCCGAAGAACAAGGAGGGCGATAAAGGCCCCCGGGCCCCCCCGGCCTGCAGCATAACCAGGAAACAGAGCTCTGCGAACTTCAGTCTATAGCTGAGAAGAGAAAGCAAGCTCTGAACGCGACAGAACAAGGTCTGAACCTCACAGAGTAGAGAAGGTCAGGGGAAGACTCCGTGCAAAAGAAGAGAGGGCAGCAAGAACCTGCTTGGGGACACAAATAAAATGATCCTGAGAGAGAGAGACAGAGAGAGAGAGAGAGCTGTGCCCTGGTGGGAAATACCTCGAATAGGTCTGATGCCCAGCGGATCAGAGCACTGGCTTCTGCTGGAATTGAAAGGAAGGTGTTGCTGAACGCGCGGGGCCAGAGTAGCCGTCTGGAAAAGGCACCAGTTCTGGGTGACAGGGGCGACCGGGGAGGGGAAGGTGGCCCTGGGAGCCTTGCTGGGGAATGGAGAGAAGGGAGTAAGCTTATGGAAACGAGAAGAATTACCAAATCCACAAACACATCGATCCTCCCCACCAAAAAAAAGATACTTCAGAGTGAACAGAAAAACGCGGAGCAGACAACATCCATACAGTTCCGCTATAAGAAAAAAACGGAGGGGCGCCTGGGTGGCTCAGTCGATTAAGCATCCAACTTCAGCCCAGGTTATGATCTCACAGTTCATGAATTTGAGCCCCACGTCGGGCTCTGTGCTGACGGCTCACAGCCCGGAGCCTGCTTCGGATTCTGTGTCTCCCTCTCTCTCCACCCCTACCCCACTTGCACTCTGTCTCTCTGTCAAAAATAAATACACATTAAAAAAGAAGAAAAAAGAAAGAAAAACACAGAAAATGAGAATCAAAACACTTCAGCTGAAACTTCTTGTCTTAAAATAGATAAGTCACGGAGATGACAAGTACAGCATAGGGAATACAGCCAATAATATTGTAGCCATGTGTGGTCGACAAGTCCACTTAGCCATGGCGAGCACTGAGTAATGTACAGAACTGTCAAATCTCTGTTATACACCTGACACTGATGTAACGCTGTGGGTCAACTATACCTTAATCATTTTTTCAAGTTTTTTTAATTTATTTATTTAATTTTTAAAAAAAAATTTTTTTCAACGTTTATTTATTTTTGGGACAGAGAGAGACAGAGCATGAACGGGGGAGGGGCAGAGAGAGAGGGAGACACAGAATCGGAAACAGGCTCCAGGCTCCAAGCCATCAGCCCAGAGCCTGACGCGGGGCTCGAACTCACGGACCGCGAGATCGTGACCTGGCTGAAGTCGGACGCTTAACCGACTGCGACACCCAGGCGCCCCAATTTATTTATTTTAGTAATCTCCACACCCAAGGTGGGGCTCAAACTCGCCACTGACCCTGAGATCGAGAGTCACACGCTCCATTGATGGAGCCAGCCAGGCGCCCATTCAATAATTTAAAAAAAAAAAAAAAAAGAAAAATATTTCAGCTGATGAAGTTTCCTCCAGAAAAACGCCACCAGGTGGAGGAAAACTCTGACACAACACTCCAACCTGGACTGAATATTCTTTTTTTTTTTTTTTTTTAAGAGAGCACATGAGCGCGAGTGGTGGAGGGGCAGAGAGAGAGAGAGAGAGAGAGAGTGAGAGAGAGAGAGAGAGAATCCTAAGCAGGCTCTATACTCAGCACAGAGCCAACACGAGGCTCCATCCCACAACCCTGGGATCGTGACCTGATGATATCAAGATGCTTAAGTGAAGTCAGATGCTTAACTGACTGAGTCACCCAGGTATCCCTGACCTAAGTATTCTTTTTTTCTTTTCAATATATGAAATTTATTGTCAAATTGTTTCCATACAACACCCAGTGCTCATCCCAAAAGGTGCCCTCCTCAATACCCATCACCCACCCTCCCCTCCCTCCCTCCCACCCCCCATCAACCCTCAGTTTGTTCTCAGGTTTTTTTTTTTTTAATTTTTTTCAACGTTTATTTATTTTTGGGACAGAGAGAGACAGAGCATGAACGGGGGAGGGGCAGAGAGAGAGGGAGACACAGAATCAGAAACAGGTTCCAGGCTCTGAGCCATCAGCCCAGAGCCTGACGTGGGGCTCGAACTCCCGGACCGCGAGATCGTGACCTGGCTGAAGTCGGACGCTTAACCGACTGCGCCACCCAGGCGCCCCTTGTTCTCAGTTTTTAAGAGTCTCTTATGCTTTGGCTCTCTCCCACTCTAACCTTTTTTTTTTCCCTCCCCTCCCCCATGGGTTTCTGTTAAGTTTCTCAGGATCCACATAAGAGTGAAAACATGGTATCTGTCTTTCTCTGTATGGCTTATTTCACTTAGCATCACACTCTCCAGTTCCATCCACGTTGCTACAAAGGGCCATATTTCATTCTTTCTCATTGCCAAGTAGTATGCCATTGTATATATAAACCACATCTTCTTTATCCATTCGTCAGTTGATGGACATTTAGGCTCTTTCCATAATTTGGCTATTGTTGAAAGTGCTGCTATAAACATTGGGGTACAAGTGCCCCTATGCATCAGTACTCCTGTATCCCTTGGGTAAATTCCTAGCAGTGCTATTGCTGGGTCGTAGGGTAGGTCTATTTTTAATTTTCTGAGGAACCTCCACACTGCTTTCCAGAGCGGCTGCACCAATTTGCATTCCCACCAACAGTGCAAGAGGGTTCCCGTTTCTCCACATCCTCTCCAGCATCTATAGTCTCCTGATTTGTTCATTTTGGCCACTCTGACTGGTGTGAGGTGATATCTGAGTGTGGTTTTGATTTGTATTTCCCTGATGAGGAGCAACGTTGAGCATCTTTTCATGTGCCTGTTGGCCATCTGGATGTCTTCTTTAGAGAAGTGTCTATTCATGTTTTCTGCCCATTTCTTCACTGGGTTATTTGTTTTTCGGGTGTGGAGTTTGGTGAGCTCTTTATAGATTTTGGATACTAGCCCTTTTGGACTAAGTATTCTTAAACAATCATTTGCAGAGATGAAAAACACTTTAATGTTTTGTTTTGTTTTTTGAGAGACAGAGCATGAGTGGGGGAGGGCCAGAGAGAGAGAGAGAGAAAGAGACAGAATCTGAAGCGGGCTCCAGGCTCCGAGCTGTCAGCACAGAACCTGATGCGGGGCTCGAACTCACGAACCGTGAGATCATGACCTGAACTGAAGTCAGATGTATAAAACCGAGTGGACCACCCAGGAGCCCCTGAAAAATACTTTAAATCAGGCATTTGGGAACATCAAATAAAAACGGGCCAAAAAATTAGAAGCAGATATAAGAGTTAACAAAAATCAGGAAAGGAATTGAAGGGGAAAAAAAGTCAAAATCTTCTCAGAAGTGAAAAGTAAATTTCAAGAGAAATTAAAGTCAACTGAAAATATAATAAGAGGCACTCATATCATACCAGGAATGAAAAGAACCAAGAAAACAAAAGTAAAATCAGTAACAAAGTAAAAAGTAAAAAAAAAAAAAAAAAAAAGTGCCAGAGAGAAAAAGATGGTTAAAGAAGACAGGCAAAGGGAGTACAACATACACATCACTGGAGTGCCCAAAGAAGAAAAACAAAACGATCAAAAAAGAGCTAACATCAAACAAAATAGAAATCCCTGGCCCCCAAAAGAAGGAACTTTCTAGAAATAACGCAACATAATCTACATATCGAAGGGGCATATCAAGTACTTAGAAAAGATGTGGAATGGCCATCCCTGGGGTAAATGTTAATAAAACCTAGCAAAAGAGGAACAGTACCTTTCCCCGGGAGAAAATGGTGGGCCCCACCTTACCTGGCTAGGTAGCTCAGCATTCCCGGGGAAGAAGGTACAAACTGACATTATGAGGCCCAGGTGTGCTGCAGGAAGGGCACAGTACCATCTAGGTAGTGTTCTCTCCAGGATTACTTGAACCCGAATCTGCTCATGAGGAGACCACTAGATAAATGTGGACCGTACGTAGCATATTCTACAAGACAGCTCGAAAATGGCACTGTCGTGAAAGACAAAATGCTTGGGGGCGTCCTAGGATACCAGAGTCCTGGCAACTAGATGCACTACATGAACTTGACTGGTTCCTGGATTTTTAAAAAAGAGTTAAGGGGACACTTGGCTGGCTCAGTCGGAAGAGCATGCAACTCTTGATCTTGGGGTCCTGGGTTCAAGCCCCACGTTGGGTGTAGAGATTACTAAAACTAAATAAATAAACTTAAAAAAAAAAGAGTTACAAAGGGCATTATTGGGACAACCTCAAATAGAGACTGTGTTTTAGGTAATATTAGTGTATCGGCGTTAAATTTATGAAGTTTCTGTGGTAGTTTTAAAACATAGCTCCCAAGGGGCGCCTGGGTGGCTTAGTCAGTTAAGGGTCTGACTTTGGCTCAGGTCATGATCTCATGGCTCGTGAGTTCGAGCCCCACGTTGGGCTTAGAGCCTGGAGCCCGCTTTAGATTCTGTGTCTCCCTCTCTCTCTCTGCCCCTCCCCCACTCAGGCTCTGTCTCTCTCTGTCTCTCAAAAATAAATAAACTTTAAAAAAAATTTTTTTTAAAGAACATGGCTGCTATACGTGTTATGGAAGGAGTTCCTAGAGCAGGGAGATTGTGTGTGTGTGGTTTTTGGCTTTTGTTTGTTTTTTAAGTAGGCACCACACCCAGCGTGGAGCCCAACGTGGGGCTTGAGCTCACAACCCTGAGATCAAGACTTGAGCTGAGATCAAGCGTTGGATGCTTAATCGACTGAGCCACCCAGGCGCCCTGAGATTCTGAGCAGTCGTTGTCCACCACGCGGCAGCATACCCTGGGAACCCCGAGGAAAAGCGCCAGGCTTGGGCCCAGGGTGAAGTCAGGGAAGGTGAGTTTACAGGGTGAGTGGGAGCCGTCCAGGCAGACGAAGGAGGCTTCCAGACCTCAGAGAAGTCTGTTGTGGTGAGCACTCTGGGGCTGTCTCCCCTGCCCTCCCCCCAACACACACACATAGCAGTGGGCTCTCACCCAGCCCGACGTTTTCTCCCAGGAACTTGGACAAGAGAGAAAGAGAGTCTGACTCTCATGGTGTGTCTAGACCTACAGTTCGTGAACTGGGATGTTTCCCGCGTGTCATAGGGAAGAAGGAGGAAGAAATGAGCTCCCTTCCTGAGGCTTGGCCGTGTCTGTCCCTCCCTTCCCTTAACTAGACTTCTCTGTGCACCACCAGAAGGGGGCTTCTGTTCCTTCCCATTCGCAAAGCCAAGAGGGCCAAAGGCAAAGGGAGCAGCCGGGAGGAGTACTCGGCAGGGCAGGGCCGAAGATCGGGGGGGCGGTGGGTGGTGGGTGGCGGGCAGAGGGGAGGCTCTCCGTGAGAGGCAGCATGAAGAACGCAGGCCTTGGAGCATGGGCCCTGGATCGTAGACAACCACAAAGCTTGGCCTTGGCCAAGTCACTTAACTGTTCTGAAAAATACCTATCAGGCGGCAGTGAACGTCTCTTTCTCACTGAGAAGCCGTGGATGGAGTAGGAGGCTGAGGCCAACCACTGTAATCTCGAAGGTGGCGGGGGGCATCTAGCTGGCGGGGGAGGAAACAGGCTGGAGAGGGAAAGCCACCGTCTGAGACCGGGCGCCTTGGCATTCCGGGCCCAGGCGGAGCCTGCTCCCTCACCTCGCGCACCGCCTTCCTCCACCCACGTCGGCAGTGAGCGCTGGCGCAGCCCGGAGACCCTCACAGTGCGAATGTCAGGTTTGGGGGCCGGGTGTCCCTGCCACTGCAAATGTGCACGGGTGGCTACTGATACCTGTCCCTACAGAGGCAGAAGCTGCCCTTCTCCTCCCCATGAGGGATCTCAGGACAGTGGATGGGACAGCTCCGACCTCAGCTGGCCCCCACGCTGGGCCCTTGGAAGACTTGGATCCGTTTCTCTAGCGGTCGGGGCAGCCCCCTCTGCCACCTTCCACTACTGACCAACAGAGGGCGCTCCCACACCCCTTTTGGTCATTTCAAGCGTGTCGTTTCTCCTTTCTGCCTATTCCTTCCCTATCAAGGTGCTAGGAAGGCGACAGGTGTGAAGGGAGGAGATAGAATAAAAACCTGCCATTTATTGAGCACCTACAGCGTCCCAGGCACTGTGCTCTACTTCGTTATCCCTCACAACTCATTTCTCCGAGGAGACCGGGGCTCAGGAAGGTTGTCTTCAGGAACATTTTCCACCCGATGTACACACCTCTGAAAAAAGGTCCGCCTTTATTCACTCTGCAGACTGGGGGCTTAAGTTACAAGGCCTTACAAAAGCAGCATGGGAAACCACCCTGCTGCCTCCTGAACTTGTGCCCTCAGCCAGGTCTGGGCTCAGAACCGCCTTGTGTCTCCACCCTGGCCCGGACCTCCCAACTCCTCACTGGGTCCAGGGGATTTGCTCCTCTGGGTTCCAAGGACCTTTGCTGTCGGCTCCCTCTGGCCCGGGGCCTGACGCTGGAGAGGGAGAACAGGAGAGCAGGAGGGAGGGCGGCCCCCCGGGATAGCACTTCCTGGATGGCGTTGCCAACCTAGGAGAGCTCCCTGATGACAACAGCAGTTGCCGCTTGGTATCCAGCAAGGACAAGGGCTGAGCCTCACTCCGGGAGCCACTCATCCCTTGGATTCTGTGTCGCCCCTCACCGAGGGCCCCTGCACAGCTGGGCTCTCGGGGCACAGAATGGGTGCCCTCGGGGAAGCTGCTCTGGTCACTGGCTCCCAAGGTGCTCAGCTCAGTGAAGGGTGGGGGTGTAGCCATTTTCCCCTAAATCCAACCTTCAGCCTCCTCTTCCCATTCCGACCATCTTGGCAAGTCCTGTGGCTTTCTGGTGACTTTCAGATACAAAAAAGACCCAGTTCCCAGTTCCATCTAGTGACGAGGTAAACAGCTCACAGCTAATCAAACGCTCATGGCGGGGGAAGGCTGTGTGGGAAGAGAGGGAGAGGAGAGACGAGAGGCTCTGTGTTTCGCTGTCCCCCTGGCGTAATCACCTCCTTGGGGTGTCGGCGTCTCCTTTCTGTGTGGCTGGTGTCCAGAGCTGGGCCTCCCCAGGGTGCTGGTTTCAGTGACTGCACAGTCCCTGCTGGTAACTGGGAACTGGCAGCGTGGCAGGGTGGCTGGGGAGAAGCAGAAGAGGTCCAGCCGCTTTCCAACAGCCCCTGGAGGGGAGTCTGCAGCCCAGTAGGGTCTTCTTTCTCTAGACTGTGAAGCCAAACGCCTCCTCCTTCCTTCGTCCCAACTCTGATTCCTAAGTGCAACTGGAAAAGTGCCTTTCAGCATCCTCGTTCCCATCCCGAGGTTGTCAGCCCCCGCCATCGAGGCCTTCCTCCTCCCCTGTCAATGTAATTCATTCCATGTTGGCTCTGGACTCTGTCTAATCCTTACAACCCTGCAGAAGACCAAGCATGAAGCCCACGTTGCAGAAGAGGAAACTGAGGCTTGCTCGAGACCACACGGCTTGTTGGTGTCAGAACCAGTCAAAGAAGGATATGGGATGCCTGACTGAGAATCTGAGGTCTGGATTAGCTCACTTCATCAAAACATTTCTCGGGTGGCCGGTGGGGGGAAAAAAAAAAATTCTTGCCAGTTTAGTGCTGGGTGCCGAGGACACCAGCCGACTGAGACAGCCCCTCAAATGTTACACTCCAGACAGAGTGTAGGCCTCACAGGCAGAGGCCCCAGGGGGTGACACCAGGGGCGGGGAGCCCCAGAGCCACTGCCCCATCATCAGGGCCACCACAGACACTTGGCATCACCAAGGCCAGGCTGCTTTTCTTGGGGAAGGTATGTGTCCCACTCACCATTAACAGAATGGACACGCGAGTCCTTGCCCACTGGACGGGTCCTTGCTTTAGCTGAATCTAACCTGTGGAGATTTCATTTCACAAAAACCAATTAGGGTGAGGTTATTTGCTTCACCAAAAAAGTGAATGCAAGGGTTTTTCTTTTTTAATTTTTTTAATGTGTATTTCTTTTTGAGAGAGAGAGAAAGAGACAGAGTGTGAGTGGGGGAGGGGCAGAGAGAGAGGGGGACACAGAATCCGAAGCAGGCTCCAGGCTCCGAGCTGTCAGCACAGAGCCCAATGTGGGGCTCAAACCCATGAACCGTGAGATCATGACCTGAGCCAAAGTCTGGTGCTCAACTGACTGAGCCACCCAGGCACCCCCAAGGATTTTTTTAATAATACCTTTGTTTAGGGGGCACCTGGGTGGCTCAGTTGACTAAGCATCCAACTCTTGGTCTCAGCTTAGGTCTTGATCTCACTGTCGTGAGTTCAAGCCCCACACTGGGCTGCATGCTAGGCATGAAGCCTACTTAAAATAATAACAATAATAATAATAATAAAGCTGTTTTATTTTTTAAAATATCTAGATGGTAAAGCGTTTTTTTAATTTTTTAAATTTTATTTTAACATTGTAATTTATTTTTTTATTTTTTAAAATTTACATCCAAATTAGTTAGTATGTAGTGAAGGAATGATTTCAGTAGATTCCTCAATGCCCCTTACCCATTTAGCCCATCCCCCCTCCCACAACCCCTCCAGCAACCCTCAGTTTGTTCTCCATATTTATGAATCTCTTTTGTTTTGTCCCCCTCCCTGTTTTTATATTTTTGTTTCCCTTCCTTTATGTTCATCTGTTTTGTCTCTTAAAGTCCTCATATGAGTGAAGTCATATGATTTTTGTCTTTCTCTGACTGACTGATTTCACTTAGCATCATACCCTCCAGTTCCATCCACGTAGTTGCAAATGGCAAGATTGCATTCTTTTTGATTGCTGAGTAATACTTCATTGTATATATATACCACATCTTCTTTATCCATTCATCCATCAATGGACATTTGGGCTCTTTCCATACTTTGCCTATTGTTGATAGTGCTGCTATAAACATGGGGGTGCATGTGTCCCTTTGAAACAGCACACCTGTATCCCTTGGATAAATGCCTAGTAGTGCAATTGCTGGGTCGTAGGGTAGTTCCATTTTCAGTTTTTGAGGACCCTCCATACCATTTTCCAGAGTGGCTGCACCAGCTTGCATTCCCACCAACAATGCAAAAGAGATCCTCTTTCTCCGCATCCTCGCCAACATCTGTTGTTGCCTGAGTTGTTAATGTTGGCCATTCTGACAGGTGTAAGGTGGTATCTCATTGTGGTTTTGATTTGCATTTCCCTGATGATGAGTGATGTTGAGCATTTTTTCATGTGTCGGTTGGCCATCTGGATGTCTTCTTTGGAGAAGAGTCTATTCATGTCTTTTGCCCATTTCTTCACTGGATTATTTGTTTTTTGGGTGTTGAGTTTGGTAGGTTGTTTATACATTTTGGATACTAACCCTTTATCTGATATGTCGTTTGCAAATATCTTCTCCCATTCTGTCGGTTGCCTTTTAGTTTTGCTGATTGTTTCCTTCGCTGTGCAGAAGCTTTTTATTTTGATGAGGTCCCAGTAGTTCATTTTTGCTTTTGTTTCCCTTGCCTCCGGAGACAATGTTGAGTAAGAAATTGCTGCAGGCAAGATCAAAGAGGTTTTTGCCTGCTTTCTCCTCGAGGATTTGGATGGCTTCCTGTCTTACATTGAGGTCTTTCATCTACTTTGAGTTTATTTTTTGTGTATGGTGTAAGAAAGTGGTCCAGGTTCATTCTTCATGTCGCTTCATGTCCAATTTTCCCAGCACCACTTGCTGAAAAGATTGTCTTTATTCCATTGGATATTCTTTCCTGCTTTGTCAAAGATTAGTTGCCCATACGTTTATGGGTCCACTTCTGGATTCTCTATTCAATTCCATTGATCTGAAGGTCTGTTCTTGTGCCATTTAAAAAAATTTTTTTAATGTTTATTTATTTCTGAGACAGAGAGAGATAGAGCATGAGCGGGGGAGGGGAAGAGAGAGAGAGGGATACACAGAATCCGAAGTGGGCTCCAGGGATGCGGGGCTCGAACTCACCAACTGTGAGATCATGACCTGAGCCAAAGTCGGATGCTTAACTGACTGAGCCACCCAGGCGCCCCCAGATGGTAAGGCATTTTTAAAACACAAGAAGTCAGAAAACAAAGTAATAATCATCTATCACCTCACCACGTAAGAGGCTAGAATGTAAAAGGCAGAAAACCTGAGCAGCACGGGAAGATGTGTTGGCTTACGTGGTCAGACCACAGATAGCACAGAGTAACATGATTCCCACTGTCTCTTGCATCTTCTTTTGTCCCTCAGCACCTTGGCTTCGTTCTCTGCAGGCTTTATCCCCACGCGTGGGAAATAAGACTGCAGCCTTACTGAGCTCACACCCTTATGATGCCCCCAAGAGGAGGAAGCTTTGCCTCCACTCAAATTCAGAAATCCCCGGGGAAGGACTCTAACTGGCGATCTTGGGTCATGTGACCCACCCTGTAGTCTGAGGGACCGAGTTCCGTAATTACAGGGCATGTGACTGGGCTGGGAGAGAAACCACTAGTTCTCCAAAAGAGGGGGCTGCTCTTCTTGTGGACAAAAAGGTAGATGACCACTTTATACCAGGGGAAAAGCACTCCTAATATGTGGCCTTGAGTGCAGGCAACAGAACCCATACGGGGTGGTTTACATAAAAAGGAAATTGTTAGAGACTATAAGGAATCTTCTGCTTCTGGCATTATAGCATCATGGCTGAGGAGAACAGCTGAACTCTGAAAAACATATTTATTTGAAATGTAACTGATCTCACAAGAGATAGGGGATGTCCCTAAGCACACCCCCTCTGGGATAAGGGACCGGGGGCTGGCCAGGGCTGGGGCAGCAGGCAGCCAGATAAATTTCCTCCTGTTACTGGGAAACTGAGGCTTGGTCCAAGCCCAAAACAGGGAAGGGGAGTGTTGGAGTCCCTCATTCAAGGCGAGAGGAGGTAACCCCAGATCATGGTGCTTCCTGGTACCAGCAGAAGAGGAAAAGCAAATGCCGTCTGCAGGGCTGCATCCCCAATCCTCGACCGAGACCTACAGGATTCCTACCAATTTGAAACCAACAATGAGCTCACAAAGATCGCAGGCACACGAGGAGGCAAGTTACTGTGTCTGTGAGTCAGCAAAAAACAATGAACTCCAGGTTTAGATCCCTAAAGACTGAAGATCAAAGGATTTTCAGATAAAAATATATAAAACATACATTTATGAAATAAAACATGCAGTCACAAAGAAGCCACTCGACAAAAACAACTAGGAAAGAACAGATGGGTTTTAAGATGGAACTTCAAGAAATGAACAATAGGGGTGCCTAAGTGGTTCAGTAGTTAGGTATCTGACTTCAGCTCAGGTCACGATCTCACGGTTCAGGCATTCAAGCCCCGTGTTGGGCTCTCTGCTGTCAGTGCAGAGCCCGCTCAGGTCCTCTGTCTCCCTCTCTGTCTGCTCCTCCCCCACTCTTTCTCCCTCTCTCTCTCAAAAATAAATTAAAAAAAAAAAGAAATGAACAATATAAAGGTTGGAATCAAAAACCTTACTGAAAAGATATTAGAGACAGTTGAAGAGAGAATTAGTGAGCTGAAGCTATAACCAAAGAAATCACCTGGTAAACAGCACACACAGAGAGGCAAGAAAATGAAGAGTTTAAAAGAGATTTTAAGAGACATGGAGGACAGAGTAAGACAATATAACATATATTTATCAGAATCTCAGTAAGAAGGAAAAGAGAAAAGGAGGAAATGAAATATTTAAAAAGACAATGACTGTGCAGTCTCCAGAAGTGATGAACAACATAAATCCACTAAGAAAGTACACATTCCAGAGTGCCTGGGTGGCTCAGTTGGTTAGGCACCTGACTTGTGGTTTCGGCTCAGGTCATGATGTCACGGTTCACGAGTTCAAGCCCCACATCAGGCTCTGTGCTGACATCTCAGAGCCTGGAGCCTCCTTTGAATTCTGTGTCTCCCTCTCTCTCTGCCCCTCTCCTGCTTGCACTGTCTCTCTCTCTCAAAAATAAATAAACATTTAAACAATTATATGGTAAAATACAATATGACAATAAAAATGAGTGGGTTGTACCTACATGCAACAACCTAGAACTGTATACTCATATACAGTTCTCATATGCTGAGAGAAAAACACACAAGAACATGTGCAGTATGGTTCCACCTGCATAAAGTCCGAAGTAGGCAAAAACTAACCTCTGTTATATCAGATTATATATCAGTGGAACTATAAGGAAAAGCAAGGGTATGATTAACATAAAAGGATAGTTACTGAGGCATGATTTAAAAAGGAACATATTGGGGGTCTAGTGTTAATTTTATAATTATTCTATTGTTGTCTTGTGCACCTTTCTATACATGGGTTATATGTTATAATTGTTCAAAAGTTCCAAACAAAATCAAACCAGAGTGCATACCATCAGACCTACACTAAGGGATGTACTTCAGGAGGAAGGGAAATGATCCCAGAAGAGGAGGCTGAAATGCATGAGGAAACAGTGAGCAAATCAAATGAGGAACATGTGGGGGGAAAATCAAACAAACCCTACCCTATAAAATAACAATAAGGTAGAGTTTGAGGGGGCCAATCAAAAAGGACAGACCTGAAGTACAGAACAAAATTAGGTCAGGCAGGAGAGGATAACCAGTGTCAAAGGGTTGCATTATTCACTTTTAAGATAACATACATTATCAGAGATCCAGAAAATCATTACATAATGATAAAAGTCAAATTGGTTCGAAGATATAACAACTCTAAACACCTAATTAGCTTTCAAATATATGGGGCAAAAAAATGGACAGAACCATACGAGAAATTAAAGAATCCACTATCATGACAGAACACTTCATAGACCTTTTTCAATCATTAACAAATCAAGAAGACAAAAAATCCAGCAAGGGTATAGAATATTTGAATGACCGAATTAACAAACTTGATCTAATGGACATGTATACCAGCCTGCACATGAAATAGATACACTCAAGAATACATAGAGTATTCACACAAAATGACCACATGCTAATCATAGAACAAGTCTCAAGAAACATTAATAATTCAGTATCATGAGGACTGTAGTCTCTGACCACAATGTAATTACATCATTACTCATTAACCAAAAAAATAAATAAAAATTTTCCATACATTTAAAACACACTCTCAAAATAAACGAAGTTTGAGTTGGGAGAGCACATGGGACTATAGATGAAAATAGAATGGCCATATGTTCACAATTGGACCTGGCTGTAGGTACCTAGGGGTTCATTATATATTCTCTTCTCTTTTATGTATTTGTTTTCCATGATAAAAGATTTTGAAAAACAATACTCAAGAATAACATATGTGTCAAATAATTAACAGTAAATTTTAAATATTTTACAATAGACGATGAAAACTAATCAAAACTTGGGGGATACAGTGAAAACAATGAGAAGAGGAAAACATAACACATTGAAAGCTTGAAAAAGAAGAAAGGCTGAAAATAACACATTAACTGTCCAAGTTACAGAGAGAACAGCCACATAAATTCAAAAACAGCAGCAGTCAGGAAATGACAAAAATAAGAGCAGAAATTAATAGACAGAAAACAATGCAAGAGAGAGAAAATCCATGAGGTCAAAATTGGTTCTGTGAAAAGACCAATTAGATTGGCAAACCTTTGGTGAGATTGACCAAGAAAAAGAGAAGTCACAAATATACAATGAGGAAGCCATTGTTTATTGGCTTCCAAATAGGAAGCCGCCCTGCCCAAGAGCAGAAATGAAAGGATGAAGGAAGTGTGGACAGCTGTGGAACATGGGGGGAATGCTGACAGGTAGAGTCCAGACCAGCTCAGGTGAGGCGCCCAAGATCACTCCACTGACCCTGGGGCTGAGTATCAGAACCTCAGCCACTTACAACCACATCCCTGAGAGCCAGAGTCCAGCTCACCACTGTCCTCACCAAGAAAGGGACTTCCAGGGAGCACCTGGATGGCTTAGTCAGTTAAGCATCTAACTCTTGATTTCAGCTCAGGTCATGACGTGGAGGTTCATGAGTTTGAGTCCCACGTCAGGCTCTGTGCTGACAGCATGGAGCCTGCTTGGGGTTCTCTCTCTTTCTTTCTCTCTGCCCCTCCCCTGCTCTCCCTACCCTCTCAAAATAAGTAAACATTAAAAAGAAAAGAAAGGTGCCTGCCTCCCTCCTGCCCACCTACCACCCTTTTGCCATTCACAGCCCCTCACAAGCATCTGATTGGTGGAGGCTGAGCTCTAGCTGGGAGAAAGACTCATGGTTCTGCTTTCTTCCTGGAGCAGGCAGGCCTCTCCAAATTTAGGGAATGTGGTTAAAAGATGCTGGAAAGGTTAAGATGATAATTTTCATGTGATATGGATTTCTCTTACCATAACTAAAACACTTTTAATGCTCAAGCAGCCAAAAGGCATGTCATGGGGCCACTACAGGTAGTACTTATTAGGACCCTGGGAAAGGCTATGAAAAGTCTGAGGCTTTGCCCTACTTGCAAGCTAACAAGCTAGCCTGCCACCGTTTCATGGAGACTGGCAGAAGACAGGAGACTCATGGGTCAGAGACAAAGGACTGTATTACTTAAAACAGAGCGGGCATCGTGAGTTTCATGTTTGTGCTGTTCCTCTTGCCCCACAAGTCCCATGGGGTGATGTGAAGCAGCCCAAGTGGGTGCCACCACACAGTGGGTCTGCATCACAGCTGAGGAGCCCCAGGCTTAGCGAACTCAAGTCTTTTATAAGGAACTACAAGCAAATCTGCCCAACCTTTGCCCTGGAAGGAGACAATATGGGACAGTAAACAAACCTGCCCTCTGCTCTGAAGAGAGATAGTATCTCCATCTTCCAAGACGGTTCAAAATACAAACATACTTTGTCCAGAACAAAGGCGTGCATGTCGTGGAACTCCAGAGCAGGACAGGACAGGGCATTGCAAACAGCGGCCACAGGCTCTGTGGTCAAGACCCTCTCAGAGGAGCAGTGCCTAATGTGGTCAAGAACCAGGCCCCACGGCAACAGGGACAAGGACAAGGACAAGGACCAGGGAAACTCCAGATTCTCACATGAGCTGATATAACAGGGATAGAGACTCAACAATAGCCCCTGCCAGTTGTTCTGCCAGCCAGGTAGGGAGTGGCTCCAAGCCAATTTTAAGTTTATTTTGAAAAACACAGAAATGTGGCACCGCTCAGGCCCAGGTGTTTTAGAAAACAGCTCCCACTGCTGTGTAATGGCCTGTCTCCTCTCTCTCTGGGACTACTCAGCAGCTCACCCATCACCTATTCTCAGCTCCAGCCCCCATTCCAAGTCCCTGGCCTTGTTCTACCCCAAGACAATACAGCAGTGGCAGAGTGAGGGGGGTATTATTTTTACCCCATCTCATCTCAAAAGGATTCTAATTAACCAACAAAACAAAACAAAACTCATGCAAAACAAGACTTGTTGCATCAAATAAGAGGCAAAATTGGGGTAAAGTGGCCTTAATCTTGTACCCTGTTACTCCATGGGTCTCTGGATTGGGCTGTGAGTTTCCTGGTGGCCATAGCAAAAAGGGAAGTAATAACATCATCAGATACAAAACATAAATACAACACGGTTATTCAGAAGAAAGCTGGCCATTCCTGTACTAACAGGGAGAGAGATTTCTTCCCTGGTCCTCTTTGAGATAACATCATGTGATGTAATAAAAGCATCCTCGGGGCACCTGGGTAGCTCAGTCACTTGGGCGTCCGACTTCAGCTCAGGTCATGATCTCATGGTCTGTGAGTTCAAGCCCCGTGTCAGGCTCTGTGCTGAGCCTGGAGCCTGCTTCAGATTTTGTGTGTCTCTCTCTGCCCCTCCCCTGCTCATTCTCTGCCTCTCTCAATCTCAAAAATGAATAAATGTTAAAAAGAAATTTTTTTAAAAAAAAAGCATCCTCAACAATATCCCTTCCACAAATACAGCAATATATCTGTTGTGACACTCTCCCCGCAGTCTCCCTTAGTGAAGGATACATGTATCCAATTCAATTCAATGAGAGAAGTTCTAAGGGGCTAGAGAAATTCTAGCCATGGGCTTCTCAGAGGTCTCTCAGAAAGATTTAGAGGTTTGCCTTGGTGACCTGGGCCTCACCTGCTGGCTTGACTTGCCTAGACCTGCTCTGGCCTCATTACTGAGCCTTCTGCTTGTGATGGAGTTTCCTCAATGGCCCTTCTCTAATAACCTGGCCTCCACATTGTTGCCTTAACCCAAAGCCCTTGCGGCTTCCCCTCCCACACCTGTGGCAGACATCACTAATCCATCCCGGCACTGATCCTCAGTCCCTGTCCAGGATCAGATGACCGGAGGGCTGTAACAATGTCTGCAATCAGCGTAACCAACAAAAGATATCCAGGACACCTACACGCCAGTAAGAAAACGATAAATAGCCCAAAAGAAAGATAGGCCAAAGATCTAAACAGGCCTTGCAAAGAAAGAAACTACCAATGGCCAGTCCACATGAAAAGTTGTTCAGGCTAACTAGTAACGAAGGAAATGCAAATTCGAACAAGAAGAAAACACCAGTTTGCACCCAACAGGCTGGCAAAGACTGATACACCTCGCGGAGCACGTGAAGAGACAGAAATTGTAGTTGGTGGTGGGAGCGTAAATTCGTGCTACCACTTTGGAGAATAGTTGGATGATTCTTAGTAAAGTTGAAGATGTATAAACATCACGACCCCAAATTTTTACCTCCAGATGACAACCGCAGAGAAACTCTGTGTTGTGTGTCCAGGGAGTCATGTTCAAGAAGGTTCTCTGCGGCGTAGATTACAATCATGAACTCCTGCGAGCAACTATTCTTAGCAGGAAGGTAGATGAATTGTGGCCGTCAGAAAATAAAGGACACGCAGATTACAAGGAGTGGGTTCGAGTCAGCACTGATAGATCTCAGAAGCATCATGTTGAGATAAAGCGACTGGCAAAATGATATGCAATGTGATGATGTCATTCATGCAGAATTTTCTAACGCAAAGCAACATTGTTTGCAGATATATACTTATTTGGTAAGTTGTCAGGCATGTTTGGGAAGGAAAGAATACTTCAGAGAAAGGAGAAAGGAGGTCAAGGGTGGGCTTCAGTTTTTTTCCATGACTATATATATATATATATATATATATATATATATATATGGGCACCTGGGTGGTGCAGTTGGTTAAGTGTCTGAATTTTGATCTCAGCTCAGGTCATGATCTCACAGTTTGTGAATTCAAGCCCTGCATCAGGCTCTGAACTGATGGTGCAGAGCCTGCTTGGAATTCTGTCTCTCCTTCTCTCTGCCTCCCCCCTGCTCATGTTCTCTCTCTCTCTCTCTCTCTCTCTCTCTCTCAAATAAATAAACATTAAAAATGTTTTAATTAAAATATATACATATTATACAGAATAAGTCAAAATATTTCAAACAAATAACCTTGTTAGAGTATAGATATTTGTTACATCATTTTCTGTATTTTTCCATATGTTTCAAATATTTCAAAATTTGTGATTAAAAGCAAAACAAAGAGTACTACGATCCTGTGGTGATGCTAGTCAGAGCAGGGATGATGGCAGGGAGAGGTCACTATTTCCATCCCTGCCTGGAGTCCCAGTTTCTCTGACTACCACTCCCCCCACCACACACACTGTGGTAGTCCCCAGTATCCCCAGGGTCCCCAACTTGTCCCCGGGACCCAGCCATTGCTCATCTGATCAGAGGCCTTGCTGGCACTGCCTGGATCCCTGACAGTCACCTGCTCCTGATGCCCCACGACCACGAACTCCTACTGGATGCATGTCCTAGATGGCCGCCCATCACTCATCACACAAGGTTGAGCAGAGACCATGGGACTTTTTTAAATTTTTTTTTTTAAATATTTATTTTTGAGAGAGAGACAGAGCATGAGCGGGGGAGGTACAGAGAGAGAGGGAGACACAGAATCCAAGCAGGCTCCAGGCTCTGAGCTGTCAACACAGAGCCCGAGCCCGACGCAGGGCTTGAACTCACAAACCTCAAGATCATGACCTGAGCCGAAGTCTGACACTTAACTGACTGAGCCACCCAGGCGCCCCGAGACCATGGGATTTAAAGCCAGAAGATGTGGGTTCAAACAGTAGTTCTGCCACATCTTGGCTATGTGACCCTGAGAAAGTAACTTTACTTCATGTTAAGGAGGACAAAACAACAGGAGAGAAGGAACCTGGGACCCTCACATTTGCGCAGCTGGCCTACCAGCCTTGAAAAGCTCACCCTTGGTCTTTCTGACCATGGAGAGAAGGAAATTCTAACTTGTTTAAGCCACTATGATTTTAGGGATTGAGGTAATACCGTTCTTCCCAGAACGCCCCTCAACATTATCTAAAGCTTTGCTTCTCACAGTGTGGTCCCCAGACCCGCAGCACAGGCCTCAGCTGGGAAATTGTTAGAGATGCAGAATCTCAGGCAAAATCCCAGAGACCTGTGTGCGCGCTGGACCGTAAGGAGCGTAAGGAGCCCGGCTGCAGGCCCAGGATATGGACAGGGACTTTCCTGTTGCCCTGGAATTGCTAAAGCTGCAAAACCAGGAAAACCAGGTACTTGTGCACTCTACTCCTTTGTTCTAAAGCTGCTCCCAGAGCAAACAGCCCCCAGGGTCCCCCGTGAGAAGACAGCGGGCAGCCCCACCCCCAGCCCAGCGCAAAGTGATGTTGAGGCTTCTCCCTCTTTGCCAGTTCCCACCTGCACCGCGGCCCCCACTGCAGACCCATCAAGAAGAGGGCTCCAAGGTGATCTGGGAGGGCTGCCCGAAAGAGGGGGAATCTAGCAAGTGTCTCATTCCCCAGAGGGGCAGCTCAATAGTCCGGAAGTGACCATCCCCAAATCACTAGAATAGGACATCAGGGAAGAGGCGAGTGGGAAGGGACAGTCTTTTCTCCCAAAGGGATGCAGTTATGGTACACCAAGACCATGATGTCCCAGGGGACATTGCTCTGTCCCGGCGGGGGGGCAGGTGAACTTTCTTCAGGGGTGCTGCTGGGGGCCTGGAGTCTGATGGAGGGATCCCTTCTCCTACGGTTCCTTCCGACCCCAGGTCCCCATGCTTTCAGACTCCCCTTTCCTGTGGAGGCCTCGGCCTTGGCAAGGCTCCTGCGTCCGCTCATGGTAAACACACGTTTGCCAAACAGTGGAGGGCGGGCTGCCCTTTCTCTCTGCCCGCTGTCCCCCCTCCAACGTCTATCTCCTCCTGCTCAAATGGAAGACCCGTTCAGGAAAGTCAGCACCCAAACTGCAGGAAGTGCAGAGGAGGGAACAGAAAGAGACAGAAAACAGAAAGATGGAAATTATTTGATCAGAAAGCCAAAACGTGGAAGCAACTCAAATGTCCATCAGCTGACGAATGGGGAAATAAAAGGTGGCATAGCCATATAATGGAATATCATTCCGCCATAAAAAGAAATGAAATGTCAGCACGAAATATCAGGATGAACCTTGAAGCCGTGCCAGACACAAAGACCATATATCGTATGGCTCCGTTTACATGTAAATGTCCAGAATAAGCAAATCTATCAAAACGTAAAGGAGGGGCACCTGGCTGGCTCGGTCAGTGGAGCGCGCGACTCTTGATCTCAGGGATGTAAGTTCGAGCCCCAGGTTGAGTGGATAGATGACTTAAAAAATAAATTCTTCTTTTTTTTTTTTTTTTTTTTTAATGAAAGAAACAGAAAGTAGATGAGTGGTTGCCCAGGGCTGAGGAGATGGGGAATGAGGGAAGGGTGCCAGCTAAGAGGTGTAGGCTATCTTTTGTGGAGTAATGAAAATGTTCTAAAATCAATTGTGGTAGTGGGCGCACAACTTGGTGAATATACTAAAAGCCAGTGAATTGTGCACTTTGAATAGGTGAGTTGTATGGTATGTGAATTTTATCCCAATAAAGCGGTTTCTAAAATTAAAAAAAAAAAAAAAAAGATAAGCATTCAAGAACATTTCTCTGAAGTGAGGGATAGGAGTTTCCAGACTAAAATGGCCTGTCAGGTGCCAATACAATGGACAAAAATAGACCCTCACCAGCGCCCATCATCATGATATTTCAGACAGGGATATTCTATGAGCTTTCAAAGAGGAAAAATAGGTCACTTTCCTAAAAAGGGTCGGGAACGAGAATGGCTTCCGACCGCTCCACTGCAACCTTAGATACAAGAAGCCAACGCCTCGTCGCCTTCAACATTCTGAAGGAAAGTGATTTCCCACACAGAATTCTGGAGCCAGCCGAAGTAGCAATCAAATGTGAGAGTAAACTAAAGACGTTCTTGAAAGGGTTCCCTCCCACCAGCCCTTCTCAGGAAGTTAGGGGATGTGTCCCACCGATAGGAAGGGGTAAACCATGGATGATGTGGGCTACAGAAGGGGGCCCACCACAGTGGAGGGGAAAGGACATCGGGAAGGGTGAAGGGAGAGCCCAGGGTCCCAGCCGAGCACCCGGCAGAGAGAGGCCAGCCAGACCACATGAGATACCTCTGCTGCCTTTTAAAATAAAATTAGTCGGCTGAGCGTCCAACTTTGGCCCAGGTCATGTTCTCATGGTTCGTGCGTTCGAGCCCCGCATCGGGCTCTGTGCTGACAGCTCAGACCCTGGAGCCTGCTTCAGATTCTCTGTCTCCCTTTCTCTCTGCTCCCCCACCCCCCACCCCGCTCATGCTCTCTCTCTGTCTCAAAAATAAATATAAACATTAAAAAAAATTGTTTTAATAAAATAAAATAAATTATAGTCTATACGCCCCTAGGTAAAATAGTGAGTGTTGACTATAGAAAATATGACATAAGGAAAAGGGCAGCCTGGCCCAGCTTCCACATGCTCTTGATCCTTTGCTGATGAGTTTCCTCTTGCTCCCCCAGGCACAACCTCCTCTGTCAGCTGGGAACCCTCATGCTTTGACCTCATGATTGAACAAGTGGCAACTGAGAAGCAGAAATCCAGAGGAGCCCACTCCCCCCATGTACGTTGGCACACATATACACATACACACATACATATACACACAGGCACAGACCTTGCCATCGACTTGCTGGGAGCCCCAGGTTTTCAGGACCCATTCATAACCTCACCGGCTTCTCCAGAAGAGGCTCCAATCCCCTCTCAGGAGAGCCGAAGGCAGACTGTGACCAGAGGCTCTGTTCAGCTGGCCTTCCCTAGAAGCCGTCACCTGCCAAAAATAGACAGCCCTTCTCGGGCTTCTGTTACTTTGTATACTGACTACCATTTTCATTTCTGCACGTGCAAATCCTGCCTGATAAAATTTTCTAAGATTTTCTTTTGAGGCAGAAATTAAAGAGTGGAGAGAAGAATGTGCCCAGAAGTCATGAAGTCCCAGAAGCTGGTATGCAAAGGAACATAGGTGAGTGCACCTAAAATGGAAAGTTTGAGGCGGGAGTTTGCAAGAAGTCAAGCCAGCCAGGTGAGCTACAGGGCTGACCCCTGGACCGTGGGGGCTTTAAGGCAGAGCAGTCCAATAGATGGCCACACCCTCTCCCAAGGGACATTCCTGGACTTCCCTGAGCACCAGAGCAGCCGGGGGCACTGCTGGCGAGGGTCCTGGGGTATTGTGAGGAGTCCTGCGGGGCCCAGGGTCTCCCACATTGCTGCCCTGCTGCCCTTGGCTGCTGGGCCTGGAGATGTCTCGGGGCAATGGATGGACACAGTCGTGCTGACACGGGAGCTGCCTCGGAGCTGGAAGCCCCACAGGTGAGCAGGCTGGGCCCAGGGAACTTGTCTCTGTTCCGCAGCCACACCCTGAGTTCTGGTCCCGGACAAGAGTTGGGACCTGGGCTGTGGCCCCAGCTCCCCGCACCTGCCCTCAGTGATCAGGAGAGGGTGGACGATGCCCTCTCCAACCCAGGTTATCTCACCTGGGCCACACATGAACATCTAGAAAGGTTATGGGATTAGACTCGTGGTCAAGAGAGCTATCATGCAGGTAGTGGGGCACTGTTCCCCTCCTGAGCCCCAGGGAGGGTCACCCCCAATCCCTGCCTCTCTAGACTGGACCCCTCAGTGCTTCCTTCCCCACCCTTCCGCTTGCCACAGGCCTCAGGGGCCCTCGGAGCCTTGTTTCATCCTCAAAGGACAGGAACAGAGGTGGGGATTCGCCTCAGTGTCACAGCCCAAGAGCCCAAAGTGTCCCAATCCCAGCCAGACGCCCCGAGCATGGAGCCCCTTCAGAGCAGGCGCGGCAACGCCGACCACAGCCACCAGGTGGCGCCAGGAAACCGCCTGAGACGCCCAAACCCAGCCCCAGCCCGGTTTCATAGCTCTTCCTCTCTCCGCGCCGGCCGGGGTCCTCTCGGCTCGTCCGCACCCGGGCCTCGGTTCACAGCAGAGTCTGGCCGGTGGGCCGCGGGCCGGAGAGGAGGCGGGGGAAGCGGGGCAGCTGTCGGGACATCCTCGTGGAAGGAGCCTAGGGACCGCTTCGGTCCAGGGCGACCTGGAGGCTGGACGCGTGCACCAGCAATATCCGGGGTCCTGAAGGTGCCCCCATCAGGTGTGCAGCCCACCCTCCCCACAGAACCCCTGGGGTGAGCCGTGTTCCTCCTGCATCGTAAAAGGGAGAGCAAGGGAATAGAACATGGAGGAGAAATAGAAGACCTTGTCGTTGGCAGAGCACCTCGGGTGCCCAATTCTGCCTGTGCCCAGCTCTGGGCCAGACTTAGTATTTCTAATCTTTTACAGGGATGCTCCTATAACCAACCATTCTCCACCTTCCTTTCCCAAGCTGCACAGCTCTCGGTGGTGGGAGCTCACTGACAGTGGAGCTCACGTCTGCCACCCAGCCCCAAACCCTCAGTCAGGGCCACCCCATCTGTGCAGGGGCGCCTCAACCCCACGGAAGGACCAGAAGTGCTCACCACTGTGCGGGGCCAGGAGTCATCCCAGGGACCTGGCACACGCCTAACCTGAAGCCCAGGCTCCTGCAGCCTGAAGGACAGGATCCCCACCGCCACCCAATCTACCCCTGAAATGCAGCCACCTCCCTCCCGGCCCACACACCCTGTTGGGGAACCAGGAGGCCTGGAAAGAAGAGGAGCTTTAGAGCCCAGGCAGACCTGGAATAAAGCTGGTTCTGCACTTACTGGCTGTGTGATCTTGGGCAAGTCCTCTAACCTCTCTGGGTCTCACTGTCCTCATCTGTAAAGCGAAAGCACTCGTGCCCACCCCGGGGGGTTGTAACTGGTAGAAACCATACCCATGAAAGAATATTCCTGGTGTGTAGCAGATCCTCAATAAACCCTCTGATTGGATATTCATCGGCTCCTATTTTGTACCAGACCCTCTGCTGGTGTTCAGGGGATCCCAGAGATGAAGCGGATGTGACTGCTGCCCTCCGAGAATGATCTTTGGGGAAGAGAAAATCCATGCTTCAAAAGTCAGGCAGCATTTTCCTGATGTTAAATGTGGCGGCATTCAAACATTTATTACGTTTCAGGCTCTAAACACGCTGCAGGAAACAGTGAATGTAGTTACCCTTTATTGAGTATATACTCTGCACCAGGTTCCTCACCTACATTTGTTCAACAGCTGTGTGCTGGGGCCCTAGTGGGCGCCGAGTACTTGGCGGGGACCTGGGGCACAGCCACGAGCAGGATGGTGACTGCCCGCGAGGAGCAGACAAGCTAGAGGGGAACAGATGACAAAGTCATGACACAGACGCACATGTAATTAAGGTAAGTGCCTCTCAAAGGGACATGGAAGGAGCCTTACCGAGGAGGACACCCGAGGGTGGGGGGGAGGGAGCATCCGCCGCGATGCAGGCAGCAAGAAGGGGTGTCGTCAGTACCAAATTTTAAAACAATAAGAACCCACTAAAAGTGAGTCTGCTTTTTATTATCACTGCATACCAGCAATTCTAAACAGTGTCCTCCCCCCAGGTTCTGTTGTTGGTTTAAGACCTCAACGATTGTTTCCGTTACTGTTAATTTTTAGTAATATACATGTAAGTTTCAAATTAGTACATTTTCATTACTTATCCCTTAAAAAACATTGTATTCTGCTTGGAAATTAATTGGGACAATTCCCAGTCATTGAGCCACTCCCGGGACCAGCTACCCGCGGTCATGTGGATGCAGAATTGTTCATGCTCACTTCAGAGGAATGTTGTGTCTCGAATCCCTGTTGCACTGTCCTTCATTTAAACAGTCCGTTTGGAATAAACATTGGTAGCATAGTTCTATGTGACCATTTGGAGTTCCTATTTGTTTAAAATTTTTCAACTTAGGGAAGTTATCTGAGAGCTGCTAGAATCGATCCTGAAGAACTACATGTGGACAATACCGCAATTTCTGGAATTTCTTGTTGAAATGGACTTTTTCTGAATTTCCACCAAACATCCTTATGTTTAAGGCTCTCCCTAATTATTTGTGTGTCTATTGCTTCGGGTGAGAAAGAACATTTCCAAATAAAAATTAATTGAAAATATTCTTTGGTTAATTATGATCAAAGATAAATTGATAAATTTGATCAATCTGAGCTACTTCTTGAACATAAAAATATGCAAAGATCAGGGGAGCCCAGGTGGCTCAGTCAGTTAAGTGTCCGACTTCGGCTCAGGTCATGATCTCGCGGTCTGTGAGTTCAAGCCCCGCATCAGGCTCTGTGCTGACAGCTCTGAGCCTGGAGCTTGCTTCGGATTCTCTGTCTTCCTCTCTCTCTCTGCCCCTCCCACACCTCTCTTTCAAAAGTAAATAAACGTTTTTAAAAATATGCAAAGATCAGGGTTTTTTAAATGTTTTTTATTTATTTTTGAGAGAGAGCATGGGGGCGGGGGGGGGGGGGACAGGGGCAGAGAGAGAGGGGGACAGAGGATCCAAAGCTGGCTCTGCACTGACAGCAGTGAGCCCATGTGGGGCTTGAACTCATGAACCATGAGATCAGACCCAAGCCAAAGTTGGCTGCTTCACCGACTGAGTCACCCAGGTGCCCTGCAAAGATCAGTTTCGACAGAGTCTGGCATGTCTGCAGAAGGCTAGAAAACAGAAAATGCAGTGTTATCATTTATTACCACAATAGATGTAAATAGACATTTTTCCCTTTCCTCAAAAAATGCATTGATTAAAAGGTATTAATCCATTGCTTAAAACATTTTATTGTACTATATTTGTTTTATTTTTTACTATGATGATTATATGTATGAAATTCAATAAAAGAAATTTTGCACTGCATTTTTTATTGGTCACGGTTGCTATTCATGTCATGATTATTACTGAAAATCACGTATAGAAGAGGGATATCTTCAAAAAAAAATCTACTCTGGATATCAAATACTCTAAGTATGCCTCTGCAGTCAGGAAAGGCTTCCCTTGAGTAAGTGAAACCCCAGCTAAGGCTTGAAGGGTGAGTTGGAGATGGCCAGGAAAAGAGTGTGCTTTGGGCAGAGAGAAGAACATGTGCAAAGGCCCTGCATCACAGCAGAGGAAAAACTCAAAACTGGCACTATGGCTAGAGCAGAGTGAGCAAAGGTGAAGGGCCACAAGCTGAGACCCCAGAGGGTGGTAGGGGCCATGTGATTGGAATGGGATTTGGTTGGACTCTGAGAAAAACCAAAATAAGTTATTTAAATTAGATCACATTTTATTTCTGTTTCCCGTAAGAAAAGCCCATAGGTTGGCAGGTGTGTGCATAGCAGTGTTAGGGACCAGGCCCCTTTTGTCTTATTGCTCTACTGGCCCCAGTATTAGCTTCCTCCTCATGGTCCAAGATGGCTGCTGGAGTCTCAGCCATCATGTATGCATTCTAGTCAGCTGGAAAGAAAAGGGGCAAAGGAAGCCCCCCCCGCCCCCCCACACACACATTAGAACCCAACACCTGCCTGCATCCAGTCAGTCATGATTTAATCATTTGGCCCATCCCAGCTATAAGGGAGGCTGGGAAATGGAGTCTACATAAATGGCTTTGTGCCTGGCTATAAGCAAGGATGGTCTTTCTAAAGAAGGAAAGAATGGGGGCGCCTGGTTGGTTCAGTTGGTGGAGTGTGAGACTCTTGATCTCGGAGTTGTGAGTTTGAGCCCCACATTGTGTGTACAGATTACTTAAAAGTAAAATCTTAAGGACGGCTGGGTGGCTCAGTCAGTTAGTCATTTGAGTTGACTCAGGTCATGATCTCACGGTTCATGAATTCGAGCCCTGCATCTGATGAGCTCGAGCCCCGCTTCTCTCTCTCTCTCTCTCTCTCTCTCTCTCTCTCTCCCCCTTGTGGGATTCTTTCCCTCTCTCTGTTCCTCACTTACTCGCGTCCTCTCGCTTTCAAAAAAATAAAATAAAATGAAGTAAAATAATATCTTCAAAAAATAAAGAAGGAAAGTCAAAACCACAATGAGATACCACCTCACACCTGTCAGAATGGCCAACATTAACAACTCAGGCAACAACAGATGTTGGCGAGGATGCGGAGAAAGAGGATCTCTTTTGCATTGTTAGTGGGAATGCAAGCTGGTGCAGCCACTCTGGAAAACAGTATGGAGGTTCC
The DNA here is from genome assembly GCF_022079265.1 of Lynx rufus. Taxonomy (NCBI): domain Eukaryota; kingdom Metazoa; phylum Chordata; class Mammalia; order Carnivora; family Felidae; genus Lynx; species Lynx rufus. Next base: position 113,321,910 of record NW_025814878.1, on the reverse strand, counting down.
TCAAAAAACTAAAAATAGAACTACCCTATGACCCAGCAATTGCACCACTAGGCATTTATCCACAGGATACAGGTGTGTTGTTTCGAAGGGACACATGCACCCCCATGTTTATAGCAGCACTATCAACAATAGGCAAAGTATGGAAAGAGCCCAAATGTCCATTGATGGATGAATGGATAAAGAAGACGTGGTATATATATATACAATGGAATATTCCTCAGCAATCAAAAAGAATGAAATCTTGCCATTTGCAACTACGTGGATGGAACTAGAGGGTATGATGCTAAGTGAAATTAGTCAGTCAGAGAAAGACAAAAATCATATGACTTCACTCATAGGAGGACTTTAAGAGACAAAACAGATGAACATAAGGGAAACAAAAATAATATAAAAACAGGGAGGGGGACAAAACAGAAGAGACTCATAAATATGGAGAACAAACTGAGGGTTGCTGGAGGGGTGGTGGGAGGGGGGATGGGCTAAATGGGTAACCTCTTACCCATTAAGGAATCTACTCCTGAAATCATTGTTGCACTATATGCTAACTAACTTGGATATAAATTTAAAAATTAATTAATTAAAAAAAATAAATTAAAGGGGTACCTGGGTGGCTCTGTCGGTAGAGCATCTGACTTCAGCTCAGGTCAGGATCTCACAGTTCTCTCATGATTCGTGGGTTTGAGCCCCATGTCAGGCTCTGTGCTGATAGCTCAGAGCCTGGAGCCTACTTCAGATTCTCTCTGTCTCTGTCTCTCTCTCTCTGCCCCTCCCCGGCTTGCATTCTCTTTGTCTCTCAAAAATGAATAAACATTTAAAAATTTAAATAAATAAATAAATAAATAAATAAATAATTTTTTTAATGTTTTCTTGTTTATTTTTGAGAGAGAGAGGCAGAGCATGAACAGGGAGGGGCAGACACACACACACACACACACACACACACACACACACACACAGAATCTGAAGCAGCTCCAGGCTCTGAGCTGTCAGCACCGAGCCCGACACGGGGCTCGAACTCACGAACCGCGAGATCATGACCTGAGCCAAAGTCAGACACTCAACTGACTGAGCCACCCAGGTGCCCCCAATAAATTTTTAAAAATGAAGGAAAGAATTGATCATGGGGGATGGGCACATGGCTGCCACACCACGAAAAGAATGTTGGCCTTTTTCCTAAAAGTAATAATAGCCATTGAAGGTTTTAAGAATAGTGTCCTACCTTCATTTTAGGATGGTAAGGAGTGGCTGGCCAGTCAGGGTGGCTTCAGGAAGGCAGGAGGAAGCTCCAGCAATGGTCCAGGCACAGTGGTGTTGGAGTGGAGTGGATGCAGAAGAAGAGGGAGAGGAGATGTTGAAGATGCCAAGACCAGAGTGGAAGAGAAGTAAGTTTGTGGGTGACTGAGCGAGGTCAGTTTGCGCTTGTGACGTCCGAGGTGCCTGTAAGACATCCCAGTGGGGATGTTGGCGGGCAGTTGGCTACACAAGTCCAGAGCACAAAGAGTGGTTCAAAGGGCAGATAGGAGTGAGGGGGTTATGGTGACGAGATGCTAGTAATGCCACAGACCAAAGGAACACACACAGGCGCGAGGGCAAAGGCTGAGCCTTGGTAATCCCATCAGTGACAGGCTGGGAAGATAAAGTGGAGAAGGAAACAGCAAGACCAAAGATGAGACGAACAGAAGGCAGAGCTCTCGTGGAAGCCAAGGGGTTTGAGTGTTTTGAGGAGAGAGAGAAGGCCTTCCCTGCCGTGACCTTCCCTGACCTGTACTGATGCAGAAGCAGGGAAATGATGAGAAAACCTGAAGTCAGGGGTCAGCAGATCTGGCCCCGACACCTCCCTGACTAGAACTCAATTCCTCATCTGTAAAGTGGGGCCAGGACACCAACCCTTCTGTGTAGCCATTCTTGTTGCCTCTCCAACATCATTCCTCCTGACTTCCTCACGGAACCACAGTTTTGTTGGAGTAACTATGGCAGAGACTGCCGATTGCCCCCACATCCATTCTCCCTTCTTCCATAGAAATGGAAATTTCAGCTGGCCAAAGACTGCATTTCTCAACTCCTTTGCAGTAAGGGGTGGCCATGTGACTTCAGTGGGTTCTGTTATAGGAGAGGAACCCCGAGCTTAGGGAACCTGAAACTTTCCATTTATTTATTTATTTATTTATTTATTTATTTATTTATTTATTATTTTAGAGGGTTCAAGGGAGAGAGTGTGAGCAGGGGAGAGGGGCAAAGGGAGAGAGAAAGAATCTCAAGCAGGCTCCATGCCCAGCGTGGAGCACCAGTCGGGGCTCAATCCCATGACCCCGGGATCATGACCTGAGCCAAAATCAAGAGTTGGACCCTCAACCAACTGAGCCACCCGGGTGCCCCGGGAACCTGAGTCTTTTAACACCAGATCTTAACAAACTTGCCTTTTGACCTGGACGAAAACGCTACCTTTAAGGCTGTTTGCTGTACACACCTCCTTGAGAGGTGTGCAGAAACATGAGAGACCCGCAGAGAATTATCTCCCAGCATTGCAGTAATATTGGATTTTGAATGAGCAGCGGTGTAATTATGGCCCCTGAGACATAAAGATGAATTGTTAGCAGCTTCCAGGAAAGCTCTCTTCGTTCACTGTACGTTGTCACGTCTAGACGTGACACTTGCCGACAGGCAGCCATCTTGTGACCATAAAGAAAAACATGGCTGACCTCTTGGCAATGGCAGAGACAAAGATTGAAAATAGCCTTGGTACTTGACGACGCTGTTGAGCCACTCACCCACTACTGGCACCATTTCACTTCTTGCCACCTTGTTATGAGAAAGCAGAAATTTCCTCACCGTGGAAGCCACCGGAGTCAAGTGTCAGCTTGAGGCATCCTGAATCTTGCTCTAGTAAGGTGCGCCTCCCTCCTACAAGTGCTGTGAGGCCATCCAGTGTGAAAGCTCAGGTGGGAAGTGCTGGGGGCAGGGTTACTCAGAGGGGACTTCGGACCACCATCAGGTCACTTGGGGGTTGGCGGAGGGGGCCCAGAAGAGGAGTGGAGCCAAGCGACACACTCGGCGATTTCAGGGTGGCTTGGGGCTGTGGGTGACAGATGGCTTGTCAGATCAGTTCGTCGGGACTAATGGGCTGCTCTGATACCACCCACGGAACATGCTGGGTGCAGATCTGAACAGTTGAGAGGGAGCTTTCTGGAGGCACTGGCTTTGAAGCCAAACGTGAATCTAATGGGGGGAGATTTCAAGCACCTTGAACAAGCTGGTGGGGCACATTTGGGGGAAAAGCAGGTATTCTATCACTCTTCAAATCCTCAAATGACCCTCCTCTCAATTAAATTCAAAAGCAATTATTGAGCACCTAGAGTGTGCAGATGAAAAAGACACAAGTGCTGCCTACTGCTGGCTTGACATCTGGAGGTGGCAGGGGATTATCATTTACCTCTCGGCTCAGGCTTGCTTCCTCTGGGCAGCCTTTCCAGACCACACCCTCCTCACCCCCACCTCTGCTGCTCACCATCTCAGCTGGGTTACCCTCCTGCTCCCCCTGGAGGCCCTCCAACTCAGCTGAGTCAGTCACCCCCCTCCCCACGCCCCACCCCTTCCCCCAAACCGGTCCAGTGTGGATCTTCCCACTCCCCCCACCAGGTCACGAGCAGCACGATGCCAGGCACAAGAAACAGGCAGGACGCCTGCGTTGAGAGGGACAGAGGAAGGCGAGCCCCTTCTGGGAGATCCCACCAGAAAAGGGCTCCAGGGAGAGATGAACAGAGTGACAGGGCTGGGCGTGGGGATGGCCTGTCAGGTGGAGAGAAAAGGGGTGCAGGAAGATAGGGGCCAGGCCCTAAGCAGGGGGGTAAAATTCAGCTGGCAAGGTGACACGGAAGAACCTATGGATGTCCTTGGTGCTACAGCCTGGGCAGGCCCCTGGGGATTTCGAGCAGGATAATTAACCTCATACAGGCGTGCCTCAGAGATATTGTGGGTCGGTTCCAGACCACCACAATAAAGCCAGTCAAATGAATCTTTTGGTTTCCCAGTGGTAAAAAAGTTATGTCGACACTATATTGTAGTCTGTTAAGTGTGCAATAGTATTATGTCTGAAACAACAATGTACATACTTAATTTTTTTTATTTTATTATTTTTTTTAACGTTTATTCATTTTAGAGGGACAGAGCGTGAGCAGGGGAGGGGCAGAGAGAGAGAGGGAGACACAGACTCTGCAGCGGGCTCCAGGCTACGAGCTGTCAGCACAGAGCCCAGAGTGGAGCTCGAACTCACAAACCATGAGATCATGACCCGAGCCGAAGTCAGAAGCTTAACCAACTGAGGCATCCAGGTGCCCCAGGTACATACTTAATTTAAAAAATACTTTATTGCAGGGGTGAAACAGTGACTCTTGATTCGGGGTCATGAGTTCAAACCTCACATTGAATTTAGAGATTACTTTTTAAAAAATGATTGCTAAAAAATGCTAACAATCTTCTGAGCTTTCAGCAAGCTGAAATCACTGATCACATAGTAATGAAAACTTTTGAAATATTAAGAGAGTGACCAAAACATGACACAGAATCGTGAAGTGAGCAGCATTTGCTGCTAGAAAAATGATGTCCACAGACTTGCTTGATGCAGACTTGCTTGGCCTTCAGTTTGTAAAAAAATGCAATATCTTTGAAGCAAAGTACAATAAAACAAGGGATGTCTGTAAAGCTTTATTTGCGCAATTATGATGTGCCAGGCACCAGCTTAGATGTTCTACATGTATTTCCTTTTTTGTTCTTTTAAAGTAATCTCGGGGCACCTGGGTGGCTAGTCGGTTAAGTGTCTGACTTTCGCTCAGGTCATGATCTCACAGTTCGTGGGTTCGAGCCCCATGTCGGGCTCTGTGCTGACAGCTCAGAGCCTGGAGCCTGCTTTGGATTCTGTGTCTCCCTCTCTGTGCCCCTCCCCTGCTCATGTTCTGTCTCTCTCTCTCAAAAATAAATAAACATTAAAAATTTTTTTTTAAATAAATAATCTCTACACCCAGTGTGGGGCTCGAACTCACAACCCTGAGATCAAGAGTCACATGCTCTGCTGATGGAGTCAGCCAGGTGCCCCATGTGTTTCCTTCCTTAATCCTCATGCCAACCCCGTGAGATGGATATTAGCATCCCATTTGGCTGAGACACTGAAGCACCACAACCACCAAGTGGCAAAGCTGGGACTTGAACCTCAAGTCCTATCCCCAGCAGGAGCTAGTGTTTCATGAACACTCGTTGTGGGCCACACGCCTTATAGACAGCATTCCCCTTACCCATCCCAGCCACCCTTGCTGGAACATATCAGAGGCCACCTCTATGCTACACTGTCTCTCCCCTGCACTTCTGAACGTGGCATCGGTCTTTACTCGGGGAAAACTTTCAACACAGGGCAGGCCCTCAGCACCGGGGTGGGGGTGGGGCTCGGGGTGAAGGTGGGGCAGCTGCTGTATGAATGAGTCATCCTGGAAATGGCTCCTCCAGCCCCCTTCCAACCTTCAGATGACCGCAGCCGTGGCCAACATCTTAACTGCAATCTCATGACAGACCCCAAGCTAGAACCACCAAGGTGAGCAGCTTCCAGACCCCTGACTCCTACGCACTACATGTTGGAGGTTATCAGTAGGTAACTGATACACACATCATTCAGGGTCCAGCCCCTCATGGCTGTGTGACTGTGGGAACTTTACCACTCTGAGCGTATGGTTTCTCTGGTTCAGACCTTTCTGCTGAACTCCGGATCAAACAAATCAGCAATCCCCATTAAGGCCCCTCAGGCATGGGCACTTAGCATGTCTCCCGTATCTCTTATACCCGCTTCCCACCATGGCTCAGGCCCTCATCAACTCTCCCTTCAATTACTGAAACAGCCCCCTCACTGATTCTCCTGCCTTGTACAAGGCTGCGAATAACAAAATCCCAAAATACCATATAAAAAACTTATAAAACTCAACACCCCCAAAATGAAAAATCCAACTAAAAAGGGCAGAAGACATGAATAAACATTTTTCCAAAGAAGAAATCCAGATGGCCAATAGACACATGAAAAGATGCTCAACATCACTCATGGTCAGGGGAATGCAAATCAAAACCACAATGAGACGCTACCTCACACCTGTCAGAATGGCTAAAATCAACAATACAAGAAAAAACGCGTGTTGGCAAGGATGCAGAGAAAGGGGAACCTTCTTGCACTGTTGGTGGGAATGCAAACCGGTGTAGCCACTCTGGAAAACAGTATGGAGGTTCCTCAAAAAGTGAAAAATAAAACTACCCTGCAATCCAACAGTCACACTACTAGGTGTTTACCCACAGGATACAAAAGTACTAATTCAAGGGGATACGTGCACCCCTATGTTTATAGCAGCAGTCTATACAATAGCCTTTTTTTTTTTAAATTTCATTTGAGAGAGAGAGCAAGTAGGGGAGAGAAATAGAGGGAGAAAGAGAATCTCAGGCAGGCTCCACGCTCAGCCCGGAGCCCAACACAGGGCTCAAGTCCCACAACCCTGGGATCATGACCTGAGCTGAAATCAGGAGTCGGACACTCAACTGACTGAGCTACCCAGGCGCCCCCCCTACAATAGCCAAATTAATGAAACAGTTCCAGTGTCTGTCGATTAATGAATGGATAAAGAAGATGTGGTGTCAGGGCACCGGGGTGACTCAGTTGGTTGAGCATCTGACTCCTTTTTTTTTTTTAAATGTTTACTTTTGAGAGAGAGAGAGAGCAAGCAGGGGAGGGGCAGAGAGAGGGGGGGACAGAGGATCCGAAGCGGGCTCTGCACTGACAGCAGGGAGTCTGATGCAGGGCTCGAACTCATGAACTGCAAGATGATGACCCGAGCCAAAGTCAGATGCTCGAGGGACTGAGCCACCCAGGTGCCCCAAGCATCCTACTCTTGATTTTGGCTCAGGTCATGATCCCAGGGTCACGGGATCGAGCCTCACATCAGGCTCTGCATTGAGCATGGAGCCTGCTTGAAATTCTCTCTCTCCCTCTGCCTTTCCCCCCGCCATCACCCGCTGCTCGTGCGTTCTCTCTCTCTCTCTAAAATAAAAAATAATAAAATGTTAAGAATTAAAAAGAAAAGAGGTAGTGGTTATATATACAATGGAACATTACCCGGTCATGAAAAAGAATGAAATCTTGCCATTCGCAACAACACGGATGGAGTAGAGAGTATTGCGCTAAGTAAAATAAGTCTGTCAGAGAAAGACAAATACCGTATGATTTCACTCATGTGTGGAATTTAAGAAACAAAACAAACGAGCAACAGGGGAAAAGAGAGAGAGAGAAAGAGAGAGACAAACCAAGAAACAGACTCTTAACTATAGGGAACAAACTGATGGTTGCCAGAGGGGAGGTGGGGGGGGCGGGATGGGTTACACAGGTGATGGGGGTTAAGGAGTGCACCTGTCCGGATGAGCACTGGGTGATGTATGGAAGTGTTGAATCACTATCTTGTACTCCTGAAACTAATATTATACGGTCTGCTAACTGGATTTTAAATTTTTCAAAAGAAATCCCCAAATACCAGCGGATTACACTTGACAGAAGTGTATTTCCCTCTCACATTCCAGAAGTCCAGGAGCGCCTGCGTGGCTCAGTCGGTTAAGCACCCGACGTCGGCTCAGGTCATGATCTCATGAACTTATGGTTCGTGAGCTCGAGCCCCGCTTCGGGCGCTGTGCTGACAGCTCAGAGCCTGGAGCCTGCTTCAGAATCTGTGACTCCCTCTCTCTCTGCCCTTCCCCTCCTCACTGTCTGTCTCTCAAAAAATAAATAAATGTTAAAAAAGAAAAAAAAAAAAGAAGTCCAGAGGCAGGCATGCAGTCCAGGGTTAGCATGATATACCACCGAACAAGGAACCCAGGCTCTATATGGTTGATCTGCAGTGTGTAGTTTTCATTCCCAAAGTTTCCTCATGGTCTAAAGTAGGTGCTTGTGCTCCAGCCATCATGTCCACATTCCAGCCATTAGAAAGGAGTAACTGGAGAAAAATAAAACACCCCTTCCCTTTAAAAACATTTTGCTTATTTTCCACTGACCACATCTAGCAAGGGAGGCAAGGAAACAGTCTATTTTGTGGGTCAATTATGTGCTCAGCTAAAAATACAAAAAATGTTGTACTCAGGAAGAATGGCATGTAGGACAACCAGCAGTCTTTGCAGCACCCTCCACGCCGCTGCCCAGTAGAGGGTTTTATTGTTACTCTTCACTTTTGTTCTTCATTATAAAAATAATATAGTCTAGGAAGGGGAGGCCCAGAGAAGGGTCACAGAGAGTTGGTGGCTGTGTCAGAAGTAGACTCCCCAACCACAGTCCCTCTCCACTCTGGCCTCAGTTTTCTCAGCAGGTAATATTTTATAATTGGGGCAATGCAACACATAAACATACAACAAAAGAGCATTCTAGTTTTGACCTAAGTTACAAAAGAAAAATTGAAAGGAAATCTTTATAGTTACAGCTTTTAAAATAACAAAGAACGGCGGCCCCGTGTTTTAAGGAGGCAAACTCTTTCCTGGCTCAGTTCTTGGAATCAGGAAAAATTATCACACCTTCTTTGCACCTCAGGCTCTCTGCCTTGAACCTAGAAAAGAGCCTGTGTTCTTCCTTGTAAATATAAAACTTTTATTGTTAGGTGATAGTAATGGGAAACAAAAATGGAATATGTTTGAGCTGCTTCATTTCTAAATGGTGACATAACATGAAAGAAATGTACCTGAATTTAAGATTTATTCTTTAAGTTACCCACAGAATGTTAACAGCGTTAGGACTGATACAGGGACTTTTCCTATGGGGTTACCTATTTCTGGACCATTTGAACCTTACAAGAAGCATGGATTCCACATATACATGAAAAAAAAAAAAGACTTAAAATCAAATATAGCCTATGGGGCACCTGGGTGACTCAGTCGGTTGAGTGTCTGACTTTTGATCTTGGCTCAGGTCGTGATCTCACGGTTCATGCGATCAAACCCCACATGGGGATCTGCACTGACAGTGTGGAGCCTGCTTGAGAGTTTCTTTTTCCTTCTCTCTCTGCTCCTCCTGTGTTCTTCTTGTCTGTCTTAAAAATAAATAAATAAACTATTTTAAAATGCTGAGTCAGGGAGAGCTATTTAAAAAAAATCAAATATAGCCTATACTCTCTCTAAATAAAATAATAGGTGCTCATTATAGAAAATACAGAAATATATAAAAAGAAAATTTTAATTACCCACAATTTCACCCTTCAGAGAGAGTCTCACTGTTAATAGGTGTGATGCCTTCAATCTTCTAACTTAGAATCATTCTGGATATAGTTTTTTCCAATATTTGTTACGAGAATTTTCAAGCAGATAGCAAAGCTAAAAGAATTGCTCAGTGATCACTTATTCTCACCCCCTAGATTCTCCCATTAACATTGTACTAGGGGCCCCTGGGTGGCTGAGTCAGTTGAGCGTCTGGCTTCCGCTCAGGTCATGATCTCACAGCTCGTGAGTTTGAGCCCTGCATCAGGCTCTGTGCTGACAGCTCAGAACCTGGAGCCTGCTTCGGATTCTGTGTCTCCCTCCCTCTCTGCCCCTCCCCTGCTCACACTCTGTCTCTCAAAGATAAATAAACGTGAAAAAAAAAAACTTTTTTTAATGAACAACATTGTGCTATAGTTGTTTTATTGCATAGTTATCCAGCTGGATATAGATTGTCTTTAAAATTATCATGCAGTAATAGTGACTTCTCTTGGTGTGCATTTCTACAATATTTACATGTATAGATATATGTAATCACCACAATAAAGATTCAGAACAGTTCTATCATCCCCAAATAATTCCATCATCCCCCTTGTAGGCATGCTTTCCCCCACCCCTAAGCCCTGGGAACCACTGATCTGTTCTCATCACCATTGTCCTAGAATGTCACATAAATTGAACCATACAGCATGTATCCTTTGAGATTGGGTTCTTGCAATCACATTATGTGCAGCAAGAGTTTGTTCCATAGGAGCACTTAAATATATAAAGCAAATCTTTATGGACATAAAGGAGAAATTGACAGTAATACCATAATAGTAGGGGACTTTAACACTCCACTTACATCAATGGATAGATCATCCAGACAGAAAATCAATAAGAAAATATTGGCCTTCAACGACACATTAGACCAGATGAACTTGATAGATTTATACAGAACTTCCAACCAGAAGCAGCAGAATATACATTCTTCTCAAGTGTACATGGAACATTCTCCAGGATGTATTAGGCCACAAACAAGTCTCAATAAAATTCAAGAAGACTGAAATTATATCGAGCATCTTTTCCAAGCACACGAGTACAAAACTAGAAATCAATTACAAGGAGAAAACTGGAAAAAACACAAATACATTAAGAATAAACATCATGCCGGCGCGCCTGGGTGGCTCAGTGGGTTGAGCGTCCGACTTAGGCTCAGGTCATGATCTCACCATTCCCGAGTTCAAGCCCCATGTCTGGCTCTGTGCTGACAGCTCAGAGCTTGGAGCCTGTTTCGGATTCTATGTCTCCCTCTCTGTCTCTGCCCCTTCCTCACTTGTGCTCTGTCTCTCTCAAAAATAAATAAGCATTAAAAAAAATTTTTAAGAATAAACAACATGCTACTAAACAACCAATGGGTCAAAAAAAGAAGTCAAAGAAGTTTTAAAAATATCTGGAGACAAATGAAAATGGAAACACAACTTTCCAAAATCTATGGGATGCAACAAAAGCAGTTTCAAGAGGGGAGTTCATAGCAATACAGGACTACCTCAAAAAATAAAATTCTCAAAAAATCTAACTTTACACCTAAAGGAACTAGAAAAAGAACAAACAAAGCCCAAAGTTAGCAGAAGAAAGGAAATAATAAAGACCAAAGCAGAAATAAATGAATAGAGACAAAAAAACAAAACAAAAACAACACACACCCAACAGAAAAGATAATGAAACTAAAAGACAGTTTTTTGAAAGCATATACAAAAATCAATAAACTTCTAACGAGACTCATTAAGAAAAAAAAGAGAGGAGGGGCACCTGGCTGGCTCAGTTGGTGGAGCATGCAACTCGATCTCAGAGTTGTGAGTTCAGGCCCCATGTTGGGTGTAGAAATTACCTAAGAATAAAATCTATTAAGGGGCACCTGGGTGGCTCAGTTGGTTAAGTGGCCAACTTCAGCTCAGGTCATAATCTCGCAGTTCGTGGGTTTGAGCCCCACATCGGGCTCTGTGCTGACAGCTCAGAGCCCGGAGCCTGCTTTGGATTCTGTATCTCCCTCTCTCTCTGCCCCCGCCCCCCACCACTCCACTCCTGCTCTGTCTCACTTTCTCTCAAAAAAAGTAAATAAACATTTTAAAAAATCCTTTAAAAAAGAAAATCTATTAGAAAAAATAAGGGTGCTTGGGTGGCTCAGCCAGTTAAGCATTTGACTTTGCCTCAGGTCATGATCTCACAGTTTGTCTCACAGAGCTCACAGAGGATCTCACAGGGATCTCACAGAGCCCCTCATCAGGCTCTGTGCTGACAGTTCAGAGCCTGGAATCTGCCTTGGATTCTGTGTCTCCCTCGCTCTCTGCCCCTCCCCTGCTCGTGCTCTGTCTCTCTCTCTCTGTCAAAAATAAATAAACATTAAAAAATAATTTTAAATGAGAAAAAAAGAGAAAAGACCCAAATAAATAAAATCAGAATTAAAAGAGAAGTTACAACTGATACCACAGTAACACAGAGGATCATAAGAGACTACTATGAACAATTATAAGCCAACAAATTGAAAAACCTAGAAGAAATGAATAAAGCCCTAGAAATACACAGCCTTTCAAGACTGAATCTCAAAGATATAGAAAATCTGAATAGAAGAGCTCCTGGGTGGTTCAACTGGTTAAGTGTCTGACTCTTAATTTCAACTTAGGTCACGATCCCAGGGTCATGGGATCAAAACCCATGTTGGACTCCACACTGAGCATAGAGCCTGCTTAGGATTCTTTCTCCCTCTGCCCCTCTCCCGCACTTGCACTCTCTCTCAAAAACAAAAGAAGAGAAGAGAAGAGAAGAGAAGAGAAGAGAAGAGAAGAGAAGAGAAGAGAAGAGAAGAAGAAAATCTGAATAGAACAGTAACAAGTAATGAAATTGAGTCAGTAATTTGAAAACTCTCCCCTGCAAAAAAAAAAAAAAAAAAAAAAGAAAAAAGTCCAGGTCCAGACAGCTTCACAGGTGTATTCTACCAAACATTTAAAGAAGAGTCAGCACCTATCTCTCTCAAGTTATTCCAAAAAATAAAAGGGAAGGAAAGCTTCAGAACTCACTTTATGAGGCCAGCATTACTCTAATACCAAAACCAAACAAAGACATCACAAAACAAAACAAAACAAAACAAAATAAAACAAAAACATTATAGGCCAATATGCCTAATGAACACATGTTCAAAAATCCTCAATAAGATATCAGCAAACCAAATTTAAGAATACATTAAATAGATGATATACCACCATCAAGTGAGATTTATTTCAGGAATGCAAGGATGATTCAACATCCTTAAATCAATTGATGTGATACACCACATTAACAAAATGAAGGGTAAAAATCATATGATTATTTTAATAGATGCAAAAAAGCATTTGATAAAATTCAACATCCATTAGTGATAAGAACACTCAGCAAAGTGGGGATAGGGGCACCTAGGTGGCTCAGTTGGTTAAACATCCAACTTCGGCTCAGGTCATGATCTTGCAGTTTGTGATTCGAACCTGCATCAGGTTCTGTGCTGAAAGTGTGGGGCCTGCTTGGGATTCTCTCTCTGTCCCTCTCACTCTCTGTCACTCCCGCACTTGCATTTTCTGTCTCTGTCTCTCTCTCTCTCAAAAATAAGTAAATAAATAAATAAATAAACTTAAAAAAAAGTGGGGATAGAAGGAACATAACAAAGACCATATATGACAAACCCACATCTAACATCATACTCAATAGTAAAAAGCTAAAAGCTTTCCCTCTAAGGTCAGGAACAAGACAAGGATACCCACTGTCACCACTTTTATTCAATACAGTATTGCAAGTTCTAGCCACAGCAATTAAACAAGAAAAATAAATAAAAGGCATTCAAATTGGAAAAGGAGAGTAAAATTATCGCTATTTGCAGGTGACATGGTCCTCTGTGTGTGTGTGTGTGTGTGTGTGTGTGTGTGTAGACTAAGAAACCCACTAAAAAACTATTAGAACTACTAAATGAACTCACTGAAGTTGCGGAATACAAAATTAACATACAGAAATCGGTTGCATTTCTTTTTTTTTTTTTAATTTTTTTTTCAACGTTTATTTATTTTTGGGACAGAGAGAGACAGAGCATGAACGGGGGAGGGGCAGAGAGAGAGGGAGACACAGAATCGGAAACAGGCTCCAGGCTCTGAGCCATCAGCCCAGAGCCTGACGCGGGGCTCGAACTCCCGGACGGCGAGATCGTGACCTGGCTGAAGTCGGACGCTTAACTGACTGCGCCACCCAGGCGCCCCTTGGTTGCATTTCTATACACTAATAATGAACTATCAGAAAGAGAAATTAAGAAAACAATCTCATTACAATTATATCAAAAAGAATAAAGTACCTAAGAATAAAATTAACCAAGGAGATGAAAGACCTGTGCTCTGAACATTGTGAGACATTGATGAAAGAAATTGAAGAGGACACAAATAAATGGAAAGATATACCATGCTCATGGACTGGAAAAAGTAGTATTGTTAAAAATGTCCATAGACCAGGGGCACTGGGGTGGCTCAGTCAGTTAAGGATCCAACTCTTAATTTTGGTTCAGGTCAAGATCTCATGGTTGGGAGATCAATCCCCATGTTGGGCTCTGTGCTATCAGTGGAGCCTACTTGAGATTCTCTCTCTCCCTCTCTCTTTCTCTGCTCCTCCCTAGCTCTCTCCCTCTCACACACAATCAGTAAATAAACATTTTTTAAATGTCCATATACCAAAGGCAATCTATAGATTTAATACAATCTCCATCAAAGTACCAATGGCAGAGCACCTGTCTGGTTCAGTCAGTGGAGCATGAGACTCTTGATCTCAGGGTTGTGAGTTTGAGCCCCACATTAGGTGCAGAGATTACTTAAAAATAAATCTTAAAAAAAAAACGCCAATGGCATTTTTCATATAATTAGAACAAAGGATCCTAAAATTTGAATGGAATCACAAAAGACCCCTAATAGCCAAAGCTATTTCTCAAATATTTAGAAAGAAAAACAAGGCTGGAGGTATCAAACTATACTACAAAACTATACTAATCAAAACATTATGGCACTGCCATGAAAACAGACACATAGATCAATGGAATAGAATAGAAAGCCCAGAAACAAACCTACACATACATGGTCAATTAATCTATGACAAAGGAGGCAAGAATGTACAATGGGGAAAAGACAGTCTCTTCTACAAAAGATGTTGGAAAAGCTGGACAGCCACATACAAAAGAAACTTAACCACTTTCTTACACCATACACAAAAATAAACTCAAAATGGATTAAAGTTGAATGTAAGACCTGAAACTATAAAAATCCTAGAAGAGAACATAGGCAGTAAGCAATTTGACATTTGTCTTAACAATATTTTTTTGGATCAGTATCCCCAGGCAAGGACAACTAACATTAAAATAAACAAATGGCGGGGCGCCTGGGTGGCTCAGTCAGTTAAGTGTCCGACTTCGGCTCAGGTCACAATCTCACGGTCCGTGAGTTCAAGCCCCGCGTCGGGCTCTGGGCTGATGGCTCAGAGCCTGGAGCCTGCTTCCGATTCTGTGTCTCTCTCTCTCTCTGCCCCTCCCCCGTTCATGCTCTGTCTCTCTCTGTCTCAAAAATAAATAAAACGTTAAAAAGAAAAAATAAATAAATAAATAAATAATAAATAAAATAAAAAATAAAATAAAATAAACAAATGGGATTATATCAAACTAAAAAAGCTTTTTCAAAGTGAAGGAAATCATCCACAGAATGGAAAGGCAACCTACTGAAAGGGAGAGGACATTTGCAAATCATACATCCAATAAGGGCTTAATATTCAAAATATATTAAGAGCTTACACAGCTTAGTATTAAAAAAAATAAACAACCTAATTAAAAATTGAGCAGAGGACTTGAATAGACATTTTTCTAAAGAAGACATCCAGATGGCCAACAGGCACATGAAAAAATGCTCAACATAACTAATCCTCAGGGAAATGCAAATCAAAACCAAATTGAGATATCACCTCACACCTGTCAGATTGGCTGTTATCAAAAAGACAAAAAGTTATAAGTGCTGGTGAGGATGTGAAGAAAAGGGAACCCTCGTGCACTGTCAGTGGGAAGGTAAATTGGTGCTGCCACTGTGGAAAACAGTATGGAGGTACCTCAAAAAATTAAAATGAGGGGCACCCGGCTGGCTCAGTCCTCTTAATCTCGGGGTTATGAGTTTAAGCCCCATGCTGGGTGTAGAGATTGCTTAAAAATAAAATCTTTAAAAAAAATGAAAACACCGGGAGCCTGGGTGGCTCGGTCGGTCAAGCATCTGACCTAGGCTCAGGTCATGATCTCACGGTCTGTGAGTTGGAGCCACGCATCGGGCTCTGTGCTGACAGCTTAGAACCTGGAGCCTGCTTCAGATTCTGTGTGTCCCTCTCTCGTTGCACCTCTCCTATTCGCATCCTCTCTCCCTCTCAAAAATAAATAAATATTAAAAAAATTAAAAACGAAAACACCAATTTGACGAGATACATGCACTCCTATGTTCACTGAAGCATTATTTACAATCACCAAGATGTGGAAGCCACTTAAGTGTCTATCAATACATGAATGAATAAAGAAGATGTGAGATATACATAGACATATGATATATACATATATATACATGTGATATATACATATGTGTATCTCTCTATATATCTATAGATATATATGAATATATAGAGAGATACACACACAATATAGATATATAGATAGATAGATACACACACACACACACACACAATGGAATTACACCCAGCCACTCTTTGAGGAAGATGCAGTCGCAGCTACAGCGGAGCTTTGGAGGCCCCTCTCCTGCTCCTGACACACCACTGTTCATTCTTGCTGAGGAACAAGTGGGTCAGGCAGCGATACCACAGCTGTGGCTTTTAAAGACACTGGGAAGGGGCGCCTGGGTGGCTCAAGCGGTTGAGCATCTGACTTCAGCTCAGGTCATGATCTCACAGTCTGTAAGTTCGAGCCCTGGGTCAGGCTCTGTGCTGACAGCTCAGAGCCTGGAGCCTGTTTCAGATTCTGTGTCTCCCTCTCTCTCTGCCCCTCCCCCGCTCATGCTCTTCTCTCTCTTTCTCTGTCAAAAATAAATAAACATTAAAAAAAATTTAAAAAAAAACAAAGACACTGGGAAGACACCCGTGGAACTAGAGGTGGTGTTTCACTGAATTAGAATTATTCTAACCAGTTGCAACATAAAATCTTTAGAGAAGGTATGTGCTGACTTGATCTGAGGCACAAAGGAAAAGAATCTCAAAGTGAAAGGACCAGGTTGGATGACTACCAAGACTCTGAGCATCACTACAAGAAAAACTCCTTGTGGTGAAGGTTCTAAGACTTGGGACTGTTTTCAGGTGAGGATCCACAAGCGACCCATTGATTTGCACAGACTTTTGGAGATTGTTAAACAGATTATTTCCATCAGTATTGAGCCAGGAGTTGAGGTTGAAGTCACCATTGCAGATGCTTGAATCAACCTTTTTAATAAATTGATTATCAGTTAAAAAGAAAAAAAAAAAGGAATAACACTCAGCCATAAAAAGTGAAATTTTGCCATTTGTGACAACATGGGTGGACCTAGAGGGTGTTACACTAAGTGAAATAGGTCATACAGAGAAAGACAAATACTGTATGATTTCATTTATATGTGGAATCTAAAAAAAAACAAAAAACAAAAAAACAAATCAACAAACAAAAATAGAAACAGACTCTTAGATACAGGAAGCAAATTGTTGGTTACCAGAGTGGGGAAGGGGAGGGGATAGGTAAAATAGGCAGAGAGGTTTAAAGGGTACAAACTTCCAGTTATAAAGTAAATAAGTCATGGGGATATAATGTACAGCATAGGGAATATAGTCAACGATATTGTAATAACTTTGATGGTGAGAGACAGTAACTAGACTTATCAGGGGGATCATTTCATAATGTATAAAAATATCAAATCACTATGATGTACACTGTATGATAAAACTAGAAAGATATTGTATGTCAATTACACAAGGAAGGGAGGGATGGGGGAGGCAGGTAAAGAGAACGAGAGAGATTTTGTTCATTTTTACTGCTGAGTAGTATTCCATAAATGAACTGCTGTTCATTTACCCAGCCTTCCAATTTGGGTTGCTTCGGTTTGGGGGGATTCTGAACAGAGCTGCTACCGACATTCTTGTGCAGCTGTTTGTGTGGATGTAAGTTTTCATTTCTCTAAGGTAAATATCCAGGAGCGAGACTGCTGGGTCTGGGCGGCTTTAATTTGCACTTGCCCAGTGGCGAAGGATGTTGAGCATCTCTGCATGTGCTCGTTTGCCATCTGTATTTCCTCTTAGATGAAGTGTCTGTTTAATTCTTTTGCCTGTTTAAAATTAATTGGTCATTTTCTTACTGTTGAGTTTTAAGAATTTTTTTATGTATCCTGGATAAAGGTCTTTTGTCAAATATACCAAATATATACCTTGTAAATATTGCCTCTCAGCCTATAACTTGTCTTTTCATTCTTTTAACAGTGCCTTTCACAGACATTGTTAAGAAATTGATAAAGTCTATCTTACCAATTTTCTTCTTTCCCGGATCATGGTTTTAGTGTTATAGTTAAAAACTCTTTGACTAACCCCAGGCCATGGAGATTTTCTCCTGTGTTTTCTTCCAGACATTTTACGGTTTTATGTTTTGGATCTAGGATTCATCTTGAGTTAATTTTAGTATAATGTGTGAGGTTTAGGACGAGGGTTTTGTTTTTGTTTTTGTTTTGCATATAGGTATCTGGTTGTTCCAGCACTGTTCATTGGCAAGGTGTTTGCACTTTTGGCAAAGTCAGTTGGACATATTTGTGTGGGTCTATTTCTGGACTCTATTCTGTTTCGCTGATCCATTCACTGCGTCCACTCCTCTGAACCCACCACATTCTTTTTTTTTAATGTTTATTCATTTTTGAGAGAGAGAGACAGAGGCAGAGTGCGAGTGGGGAAGGGGCAGAGAGAGACACAGAATCCGAGACAGGCTCCAGCATAGAGCCCGATATGGGGCTTGAACTCACGAACTGTGAGATCATGACCTGAGTCAAAGTTGGACTCTCAACCTACTGGGCCACCCAGGCACCCCAACATTCATTTTTTTTAATGTTTATTTTTGAGAGAGAGAAAAAACGAGCAGGAGAGGGAAGGAGAGAGACGGGGACAGAAGGTCCAAAGTGGGCTCTGCGCTGACAGCTGTAAGCCCAATGGCAGGGCTCAAACTCACAAACCGTGAGATCATGACCTGAGACAGTATCAGACACTCAACCGACTGAGCCACCCAGGAGCCCATGAACATTCTTGATTGCTGTTGCAAGTTTTGTTGTAGTAAGTCCCAAAATCAGATAACTCCTTCAACTTTATTCTTCTTTTTCAAAATTGTTTGAGCTATTCTAGTTTCTCTGCCTTTCCATTTAATTTTACAATCAGCTTGTCCATATCTACAAAAAGTCCTGCTGGGGTTGGATTGGAAGTATGTTAAATCTACAGATCACTTTTATGGGTTGAACTGTGTCCCTCCCCCCGCCAAAAGATATGTTGAAGTCCTAACCTGGGCCAAATACATTACCTCAGAACGTGATTTTATTTGGAAATAGGACCATTATAGCTGTGGTTAAGATGAGGCCATAGTGGAATACGGTGAGTCCTAAATTCAATGTGACACAGGTCCCTATAGAAGAAGAGGCACAGACATACAGAGAGAACGCCATGTGCCAAGGGAGGCAGATACTAAAGTACTGTAGCTGCAAGCCAAGAACATCAAGGACTGTGGGCAAACCAGCAGAAGCTGGGAGAGGCAAGGAAGGATCCTCCCCTAGAGGCTTCAGAGAGAGCAATCAAATCCTGTTGATTTCGGATCTCTAGCCTCCAGAACTGTGAGACAATAAATTTCTGTTGTTTTAAGCTACCCAGTTTGTGCTACTTTGTTAAGGCGGCCCTAGGAAATGAATAAAATCAATATGGGGAGAAATGACAGCTCTACTCTGTTGGGTTTTCCAATCCATTAACATGGTACATTCCTGTTTGTTTGTTTGCATTTTATTTTATTTTATTTATAATTTTTAATGCTTATTTATTATTGAGAGACAGAGAGACACAGAGCATGAGAAGGGGAGGGGCAGAGAGAGAGAGAGAGAGAGAGAGAGAGAGGGAGTCACAGATTCTGAAGCAGGCTCCAGGCCCTGAGCTGTCAGCACAGAGCCCGGAGCGGAGCTCGAACTCACAAAACACAAGATCATTACCTGAGCCGAAGTCGGATGCTTAGTCGACAGAGCCACCCAGGCGCCCCTATTTATTTATATTTTAGAGAGAGTGAGTGAACAGGGGAAAGGGGAAGAAGAGGGAGAGGGAGAGGGGGGGAGAGAGAGAGAGAGAGAGAGAGAGAGACAGAAAGAGAGTCATAAATAGGTTCCACACTCAGCCCAGAGCCCAATGTGGGGCTCGATCCCATGGCTTTCGACCCTAGAATCATAAAAATCAAGAGTCAGACTCTCAGCCAACAGAGCCACCCAGGCGTCCCCATTCCTGTTTATTTATATCTTGGTTTCTTCCATCACCATTTCATAGTTTTCAGTATAGACACCCTGTATATGTTTTGTTAGATTTATACACAAGTCTGTCTATCTTTCTTTCTTTTTTTCTTTCTTTCCTTCTTTTCTTTCCTTCTTTCTTTTTTTCCTTCTTCCTTCCTTCCTTCCTTCCTTTCTGGAGCTGTTATAATAGAATTGTCTTTTTTTTTTAATAAGTTCTTTTTTTTTAAAGTTTATTTCTTTATTTTGAGAGAGAGAGCACACAGGGGAGGGACAGGGAGAGAGAATCCCAAGCAGGCTCCACACAGAGTCCAATGCGGGGCTCAAACCCACAAACCATGAGATCATGACCTGAACCACCCAAGCACCTGTTTGTTTCCAAGTGTTCATTGTCAGCATATAGAAATAAGATTGATTTTTTTTGTGTGTTAATCATGTACTTTGCAGACATGATGAACCCAGTTATTACTTGTAAGAATTCTAGAAATCTTTTTTTTTTCTTTTAAGATTTCATTGGGGCACCTGGGTGGCTCAGTCGGTTGAGGGTCCAATTTCAGCTCATGGTTGGTGAGTTCTGAGCCCCGTATCAGGCTCGCTGCTGTCAGCTCAGAGCCCACCTTGGATCCTCTGTCCCCCTCTCTCTCTGCCCCTCCCCGACTCACACTTTCTCTCTCAAAATTGAATAAACATTTAAAAAAAACAAATAATTATTTGGCGGGGTGGGGGGGGGTGCCTGGGTGGCTCAATCCAACTCGGTTTTGGCTCAGATCATGATCTCAGTTTCATGAGTTTGAGCCCTGTGACAGCTCTGTGCTGGCAGCAAGGAGCCTGCTTGGGATTCTCTTTCACTGCCCCTCCCCTGCTCATGTTGTCTCTCCTCAAAAAAAAAAAAAAAAAAAGATTTTATTTTTATTTTTTTAACATTAAAAAAAAAAAACGTTTATTTGAGAGTATCCGCAGGTGCAGTAGTAGGGGAGGGGCAGAGAGAGAGAGGAGGGGAGACAGAGAATCCCAAGCAGCCTCTGCACTGTCAGCACAGAGCTGGATGCAGGGCTCCATCTCGAAAACTGTGAGATCATGACCTGAGTCAAAATCAAGAGTCAGATGCTTAACCAACTGAGCCACCCAGGGGCCCTTTAAAGATTTTATTTTTAAGTAAACTCTACACCCAATGTGGGGTTCAAACTTACAACCCTGAGATCAAGAGTCACAGGCTTTTCCCACTGAGCCAGCCAGGGACCCAAAGCTCTAGAAATCTTTAAGCACTTTTGATGGCATTTCCTCTCTTTGAAAAAATATATTAATTGCCATAAAACATTCCATGATACTTTACTCTTTAGTTTAGCAATTCCCTCCTGCTGGATATTGACATTATTTCCTTGTATTATTATTACTATTATTATTAATGATGGAGTAAATTTGATCCTGAGACACAAATCTCTGACCTCTTTTCTTGAGGGAGGAAGGATTCCTAGAAATGGGATTAGCAGGTCAAAGGCCTGGGCCCTCCTCAAGTACTACACGTGGCTCAGCTGCTTTCCAGAAAGGTCAAACTAACTCATTCCCATCAGCTACATGTGCGAGCACTCAGTGCGCTGAAACGTTGCCAGTACTGGAAATTATCATTTTAAAGCTCTTTGCCATTTGATAGGAGAAATGCAGCATTTCCCTTGCATTTCAAAGTAATCCTTTCTAAAATGCCAACCTATCCCACCACTGCTAAAAACCTTCCATGGCTCCCTATTACTTTCAGAATAAAGCCCATGCCTCCAGCTGTCAGGTGGGCACCCCAATATCAGGTCCCATTTACTCTCTTGTCAAATTCTGTGGCTTCGTTTTCCGACCCTGCACTACAGCATGGCTGGCTATTTCTGAAACGTACTGCAAAAGTGCCTTCCCTCCAAGACTCTGCCCATCCTGTCCACTCTGCCCAGAACTTGCCCTGTTTACCCCTCCCCAAGGTACCCAAGAGAGGCTGAGTGTCGGATCTGGAGCCAGACTGACTGTGTTCCAGCCCAGCTCTGCTGTGAGGCCTTGGGAAAGCTATTCAACTTCTCTGTGCCTCTGTCACTGCAATTGTAAAATAGCAGTAAGGATAGCCACTTCAGAGGGTTGTTGTAAGGATTAAGGAGTTAAATAAGAGAATATCAGAACTGTGTCTGGGGGCGCCTGGGTGGCTCAGTCAGTTAAGTGTTTGTGAGTTGCAGTTTGTGAGTTCAAGCCCCACATCGGGCTCTCTGCTGTCAGCATGGAGCCTGATTCGGTTCCTCTGTCCCCCTCCATCTCTGCCCTTCCCCCACTCATGCTCCCATGCTCGCTCTCTCAAAAAATAAACTTAAAGAAAAAGAACTGTGTCTGGCAATTGAGAAGTATTTCTTTTAAAGATTTTAAGTAATCTCTACACCCAAACTTTCAAGCTGGAGATCAAAAGCCGCATCTTCCTCGGACTGAGCCAGCCAGGCGCCCCACTTGAGAAGTATGAATATATCTTAGCTGCTACTAGTGTCATTCATAGCTGCCCCCCAGCAACCTGGCCTGTCACCCATAGAAAACAGCCCACATCGCCACCCGTACTCCATTGTGTTGCTTCCTAGATGCATGAGCTTCGCGCTTCCCATTGAAATGAAGCTAACTCCACACCTGTTCAGACGCACTGATGATGTAAAGATCTAATAGGTATCCGAGTGCTTTTTAACGTTGTATATCACTCCACTGAGGGTTAGCGTCTCCTCCCACCACTACTCTAGGAAGGAAAGAGCAGGATGGTAAGAGGACAATTGACCGGGAGGTGAGCCCTGTGCACAGTCAGGGCCCTGGCAGGAAATGGAACCCAACCTGGGGTCTTCAAGAGGCTTTGATGGAGGGGTGCTCGTGGGGTGAAGAGGACCAGTGAGGGTGTGCGTGGGACTGGGACCAGTGGCGGCAGAAAGTCACCGTGACTGCAGGCCTGAAAAGGCAAGGGGTAGATGCGCCGGGAGCTTGAAGATGGAAGGGGAGTCATGGAGGGACACAGCGACAGCCAGACCAGGGGCCACAGCAGGGCCAGGCCTGGGAAGGAGTATCCCCACTTCTCCCTCCCTCAGATCTCCTTAGAGTGGGTGCTGCCCAACAGAAAGCCAGCTGGCAAGGGGGCCCAGGCCCAGAGCCAGAGCACCGATGGATGGGGAGGGCAAGGGGTGGATGAGGGAGCTCAGGGGGATAGGATTACTGTCCACCACCACCTCCCATTTTGCAGATGAGAAGACTGAGGCCCAGAGACAGGAAGAAACTTGCCCACTGTAACAGAGCTGGTAAGGTGGAGCTGGGAGAGGAGAGCAAGGCTCAGAGGCGATGATGGTCCGAGCCCAGCCTCTGGGGACAGGCTGCAGGTCCCTTGGGTCAGCAGCACTCAGTGTGGCAGCGCCCAGACGCCCCTGCCACCCTTCTCTCCTCCCTCCCTCTCACTGGTCACTTGTCCCTTCTTCTCACTTGTCCGCCTTGGCCTCCGTGAAGGATCTGGGCTCTCTCCTTCCTGGGTCTCTGTGTCCCTCTCCACTTTATCTCTCTGTCCTCCCAATTTCTTAGCCTTCTTGTCTCTGGCTTTCAGTCTGTCCGCATTTCTCTCAGCCTTTCTCTCCTACATGGCTGGCTTTCCGGCCACCCCGCCTAGAGCTCAGCTTCTCTGCAACTCTCCTCTGGGCTGTCCCCTGTGCCCCACAGTCTCCCATCTCTGCCGCGGGCACCCAGTCCCTGCACGCCCCGCCTCCTGTCGCCGGCCCGTCCCTCCGCCCCTGCGGCTCGGTGGCAGGGCCCGGGGGCGGGGACAGCAGGGCTGGCGCAGCGCCCGGCCTGAGTCACACGCATGAGGCAGCGTGAGTCAGGCGCGGAGGGAAGTCCCTACGGAAGGGGCTTTCGGAGCCGCAATCGAATCACAGGGAAAGAGAAAGTGTTCGGACGTTCCTTTGACACAGTGACCTTGTGTGAGCCCAGCCTGGGCACACCCCCAACACCCTACCCGCAGACGACAACACACACACCCCCAAGCCCACCACTCCCGGGTGCGCAGTCAGGGTCCAAGAAAGTGGGCGCCCGGGGGCTACCCCCAGCCTGGGCCCGGCGGCGCTTACAGATCCCCCTCTCCCCGCCTGCATCGCTCAGTAGCTGCCGGACCTCACACCCATCCCCCCCCCCCACACACACGGCGCAGGCACGGTGTCAGGAAGACACCCCCTCGCTGGTCGACAGGCTCACCTTGTGGAGCCCCGCGGGGTGGCAGGGGATTGGCAACTTGGGGTCCTACGGGGTAAAACATCCCCTTCCTCAGGCTCTCCTCCTAACCCTCTGACCTCGGCCTAGGATCAGATCGGCTGGATTCAATTAAACACATTTTTATTGAACACCTATAATAAAATCCAGTGCCAGACTCTTAAAAACCTGGGACAGGACCAAGAAGACCATGAACAAAATATGTTGATTCCTGCCCTCCCTGGGCAGATATTGGGTGGTGGAGGGGAGACAATAACTAAAAAGCCAAGGATCTAAACCAGCACTGTGCATGGAGATAGGACGGGAGGCACATATGCAATGTTAGTTTTTCTGGCAGCCATATTAAGACGGTCGAAAGAAATACATGAAATGACCTTTAATAATATATTTCATTTAAGGCAATATGACCAAATAGTATCATGTCAACATATAATCAACATACAAAAAATCAGTATTGCTGCGGGTTGTTTTGTTCTAAGCCTTGGAAATCCACAGTACTTGGCACTTCCGGCGCATCCCAATTCGGACCCCCCACGTTTCAGGGGCTCAGTTGCCACCTGGGCCTGGTGGCAACAGTAATGGGCAGCACAGTCTAGATGTCAGATAAGGGCTATGGAATTCAAAAAAAAAAGTAGAGCAAGGTTAGGGGGTGGGGAGAGCTGGGTGGGGGAGGGGCAGGATTCAGAGAACTGAGACTTGTAGGTATTCTGAATCCAAGTCACCTGACCTTACTGAACCCCAATTTCCTCATCTACAAAATGGAGATGTGATTCCCCCCCCCCCCCATCTAGGAGTAATGAGCACTCATGCTATTTTTGTCCCCACCCCTCCAGCTGTCTATACCACTGGCCAGCGCACAGGCTCCCAATCTCTGAGTCACACCCCAACACCCCCAACACTTTGTGGCCACCAAAGGCCACCTAGCTCCCCACCCCACCTCCACTCTCTCCACCTTTTATCCGTTTCTACCCCTTCCTACAGCAAGATACTTAATCTCTTTGGACCTCAGTTTCACTGTGGGATGGATACTCAGAGCGCTTGAGAGAAAAGTATTGTAGACTTCTGGGGACCAAGCCACCGCTTAAGCTGGCCCCAGGTGCCAACCTCATGATACTGGAAAGGTCAATTCCCTCTTTGAGAACTAGAAGGATTTCTGCCCACAAAAGATATCCTGCTCACAAAAACCCCTCCCACCAAGGACAAGACTGCCAGAAAAAGACATGCATACAACTGTGGGCAGAGCCCAGGAGCAGGGGTTGAGGACAGAGGGACCCAAGCCAAGGGGTTGCTGTGGGAAAGGTTCTAGATCACCTTTACACACCCCACCTTCAGGGCAGGTAGGCCAGCAGGCCCACAAACCCAAGGGAAGTTCGAGGATCAACTCCTCCTTGGCTCCGAGGCCCCAGCAAGGCTGTAAGTGGGGGATGGGAGCAGGCCCCGAAGTGACCCAGACAAAGGAGACAGCAGGGTCTGGGCTTGGGATGCAGACGGCCCTCACCCCTCACCCCACCCCCAAGGCCTGGGAATTGGCAGGGCACCCTGGATGGTGACCCAGAAACCTGGCTGTCAGCAGCTCCTGCCTGGCACTGTCCACACTGAGCTCCGCTGCTTCCCGTAGGAGTCCCTGGCTGCTGCCAGTGAGGCAAGCCCTCGGATTTTCTCTGCCCACCGGCTCCCTGCTCTACTCCCGGTGACCCACCCCAGACTCTCCAAGGTGGCCCAGATCCCAGTCACTGTATTTTCCGTCATCCAGACCTCAGAGTGGGGAAAGGGGAGGGGGTGTCCAAGCTCAGGTTCACCATCCGTCCACCAGGGCCATTCGGGTATTCAAGCCCCAGAGGGCCACCGACCCCGTAGCGGCTGGGTTCCTACAAAGTAAGTAAGAAGACTAAGAATGGCGCCATTCAATTCTCAGTAAGGAGTAGGCCCAGGAAGACCTACGACCCCCGGGTCTTCACGGAGTGGGAGAGAGGCCTGGCGGCTGGGTGAGCAGGGAGTAACGAGGTTTAAGCCAGCGTGATGGAGAGGTGAGACGGGCAGGCCCGTCCCGGCCGCCATCTCCTAGCCAGATTCCAGACCAGCAGGCTCGCCCTGCTCCGCCCGCCTCCCTCCTCCTCCGCCCTCCCGCCAGTGGCTACCTCCCCTCCCCCAGCCTGCTTCTCTCCCCTCCCCCCAGCTACCCACTTCCTCCGCCCCTCCCCCAGCTCCTTTGGCTCTCATTCATCCATCCATTCACCAAACTTGTGCTGAGCGCCAAGGCCCCCTTAGGCCCTGGTGCGAGGCTCGGGGGTGGGGAGAAGAACAAAACAAAGCCCCGGAGGATTCCGACAAATCCCGGGCCTGGTGTTGGCTCCTCCCCTCACCCCTAGCCCACCTCCTCCTCAACCCCGGCCCCCACCCTTCGACCTCCACCCTGTTCTCCCTTTCTCTCTCCAGACTCTGGCCGGCCAGGCCCTGAGCCGAGCCCAGGCATCCCACGTGCTACTGGGATCAGGCAGGCAGCAGTCCTCCCGCTCGTCCCCAGTATGGAGATCCCAGAGTCACGCTCTCAGCCCTAAGAAAGGTTCATGGGGTCCTGGAGGAGACAGAGCACTGTGGGACCCAGGACACATCCCAGTTAGAGTAGCGCGCCGCTACGGAGACAGAAGGACCCAGCGGGGACCCATGCAACCCCAGACATTGGGTAGGAGGGCTCCTCCCCACAAGTTGTGGAGGACAGTCACTCTTGAAGAATTCAGGGGTCACTATTCCCCTTCCCCAGCCCCAGCACGTAGTCTCACACAGCTTGGAAGGCAGGCAGGGAATAGAGACGAGAGAAACAAGTTAAAGACCACAAGAGATTCTCCTGAACCCTCGGGGCCTGTTCTCAAAAGGGTGTGAGGTGGGGGAGAGCAGGTGGCCAAAGGTGCAGGACTGGAGTCCCCAAGTACTAGAGCTGGCGAACAAACTGACATGACGTCCAACCCCAGAGGGCGTGTGGCCTGGAGAGAAACCCAGCCCAGGGCCTCAAGCCGGACTCCAGAACACAGCTCAGCCCCCAGAGAGCAGGGTCACAGGCCCGCAGTCGCTGTCCTAACATTTCCTTCCACTGGCTCACCTGGATGGGCTTTCATAGTCCACACAGCTTTAAAGTGAGTGCACTTCCAGCCATTCCTGTTTGGGGCACTGTACCCGCAGAGCTCGTTGCACTGGATATTATCAGGTAGCTCCCCAGACCAAAGGGAAACTATTTTGTCCCATGCAAAGCTTAAATCTGACACTCACCCAAAGCACACTCTGGAGAGCCGCCACCACTGCCCGGCCACCAACCAACAAGCAACCCAGCCGGTCCGCCCCAGCCAAAGGGCCAAGATGGTTGTCAGGTGGCTGCCAGCTCCTGATGACTAAACCTGAAACCAAGGGAAAAAACAATTTCCCCTGATTGCTGGCAGACTAGAAGATCAGAAGGTAGTGCCTGCTAGAAATGAGTCTGTGTGCAGATCACGTGACAGCGATGGTACAATGATTTTAACACCGTGAGACAAAAAAAACAGGTGTCTTGCAAGGTGCAGGCCGGGCCACCCTGTCACTCCCATGATGATCTACTGGGTCCCTCGCCCTTTTCTCTGCCTTGAGGTTTGGGGACAGATGTCCTATCCCCAACCTAATGCCCTGTGGCTTGGTGTCTGTAATAACAGAAATCACTCTGGCTGATCATTCTTCATTCAATACTTTTCTTAGGTCTGAACACTTTGCAAGGCCCTGGGGATCCCCCTGTGAACACAACCGTCAAATCCTCGGGCCTTCCAATAGAGAGCGCTGGACAGGAAGCAGATATGCCATTTTTACTGGTGACAGTTAAGTAGAAAAGTCAGTTATACAGTATGTTAGAAATTGAGAAGTGTTATGGGGGAAAAAGCACGGTAAAGTGGATGAATGACCGCAGGGGCAAACGTGCAGTTTTACATAGCGTGGACAGTAATATTGAACAGAGACTTGAAGGCAGTGAGAGGGTAAGCCCTGAGGATATTAGGGGGAAGAGCAAGTCAGGCAGAGGCAATGGCAAGTGCAAAGGCCCTGAGGTGAGCTCTTGCCTGACAGGTCGGGGGAACATCACAGAGGCCGGTGTGACTGAAGCGGAGCAGCAGGCAGGTGATGAGGTTAGGAGCGGGGCAGACTGCAGGGCCTTGTGGGCCTTTATGAGGACTTTTTACTCTGAGATGGGAACTGTTAGAGGATTTTGAGCAGAGGTGGGACATGCCTTATGTTTTAGGTGGAAAGAGATTTAATATCAGGAATTAGGTGGTTATAAAGCCGTTGGAGGAACTGGAGGAGCCGGCTCCAGGCTGGGCCTCCTGGAACAACACAACAGCCTCCCTCTGCTCTGATGAGGGCGGGGGGGGGGGGGGGGTAGGGAATGCAATCAGAAGACCTCACCTGCGGTGGAGCTGTGATCCAGGGGCAGGAGGCTACTCTGCCCCCATGCCTACCCTCTTGATCCCCATAAAGCTGATGACTGGACTCTGTATGTGCTACAGAAAACCCCGAGTTTCCATAGCCCACACAGCAATATCTCCTTTCCTTGCGTCCTCCAAATTTCACTCTTTCTTTGCTGGGACCTAACTCACATCCAGAACCGTGTGGGGAATGGTGCTGAATCCAGCCTACCATGTCTGCCACAGCCCCGAGCCCATCTCTGGATCACATGCCCTGCTGCCTGCTTCCAGGGTTTCCTGGGATGCTCCACTCACACGCTGGGCCCTTGCCCTGTGCTCCTCAGGCCCTCGTTCCAGCAGGCACCACAGTATGTAAAAGTGTATTACCACGTACTTGTCTGCCCCCCACCCCGCCCAAAGTGCACCACTTAAAGACAGGGAACCTAGCTACCTAGTTCAAGGCCACATCCCCAGCGCCTATCTTGGTGCCTGGAGGGAATCCATCTGGCCAGGCTGGGAGAAGGCAGCAGGCCTACCTAGCCTGGGAATAGAAGCAAGCTGTTTAAACGCCAAGTTGTTTAACCTCCCTGAGCCTCAGTTTTAACACCTGTATAATGGGGACAACAGTACTTTCGACCTGGTAGAAGTGTTGAGGGATCTGAGAACACATATGCATTTAGTATGTGCTCATACACTCCTTTTCCTCAGGTTTTTCTGAGGTTGGAGAGGAGCGGGGCTGCCCTGGGTTTCAGCCTTGAAGAAGAAAGCTGACAAAGTCCATGGTGTCCTGCAGCCATGCAGCGTGGGTGGCTGGCTCAGGGCACGGGGGTGCCTGCCTCCTGGGCCTTCCAATTCGTTGGAGAGGTTTTCCCTCGAAAGTTGGAAGCAGAAGAGGCTCTCCTCCCATTCTAGGCCTGCCAGGCCTCCTGGCAGCACAGCTTGTGGTCAGCAGGGCCTGGAGACCTGATCCTGCCAGATGACCAGATGTACTAGTAGCTGGGTGACTCTCCAGGAGAGTGGTCAAACACTGTGCACCAGGGTGACCCTATATTCGACTGCCGTGGGTCAGTGCTGGTTGATATGGTCCTGGGTCAATCCCAGTTAGAATGGGCCAGGCCAGGTTTATGCCCACTGTCTGGTCATAACTACCAGCGGTACCCCCTTTTACTCTGAAATGTCCTGCTTGTCTGTTAACAGCTGGACATACATACCCTATGATCCCAGAATTCCTTTCCTAGGCATGTACTTAGCAGAAATTTGCACATCTCATCACCAAAACATATTCTAGAACATTCACAGCAGCACTGTCATAGCCCCGAACCAGAGTCTATCCAAATGCCGTTGAACAGAACAGATGCAAACACTGTGGCACATTCATACCACATAACTGTGCAGCAAGAATGAACATTCTGCAGCCACATGCAACATGGATGAAACCCACACATAACGTTGAGCAAAGGAAATTAACCCAGGAGTACATAACCCAGGATTCCGTCCATACAACGCGCATAAATGGCGAAACTACAGGATGCTAGGGGGGACAGCGGTTACACAAGGGGAGCTGGAGGTGGCTTCTTGATCTGGGTGCTGGTGACACAATGGTGTTCCCTCTATGAAAACCCATTTGAGCTGATAACGGGATTGTGCATTTTCTGGATGTAGTTCTCATCCGTAAAACGTTTACGTTAAAAAGTATCCCGGTTTGGGCCACAGATTAAACAATTCCTCTTCCTCTTCCTCCCACGTCCTCCCATCTACCTTTCATGTTGGGCTGGACACAGAACATTACCAAACTTCACCCCTGTGACTTTCAGAAAACCTCGACTAATCCAAACACCACATGGTACCATTCACAGGGGTCTTTCCCTTGACTCTTCTAAGAGCTGGAGTTGACTCCGAAGCAAGAGGTAAGCTGACAAGCAAGCGTGCTGACTGGAGAGATGTACAGAGAGACGTGAACCCCCAGGGAATGCCAAGGGCCACCCCGACCGACTATGCAAGCTTCGACTGGGAGCCTGTCAGGCTCCCACTACGCCACTTAGCAAGGCAGGGGAAAAAGTAGCACACGTCGGGAAGAATCACAGTAGCTCAGGAGAAAATGAGCTTACCCTTCAGCTGTCCTGAAATACAAAGGTGACCCGAACTCCCCATTCCCTGGACATTCCTGTTGGATTCCTGAAGTTCACTGGGTTGTCCTTGTGGAAACCGTATAACCCGACTCTGATAGTTAAGAAAATGCTTCCTGTGGGTTAGAGCAGTTATGACATGACCAATTCCCCTGGGACTCCTCAGGCTTTGACCAACCAGGTCGATTCCCCAGGCCCAGAATAGCTCTTTCTTCCTGCGTGCTCCCCATGGCCCCTCACTTATCCAAATCCCATCAAGGCCAGGTCAAGGCCTGCTCCAGCCGACTTCCCTGACTACCCAGAGCTCCCATCCTGTCTCCCTCTGTAGCACCCACTGAGTCTCTGTTTAAGGGCCTGACCCCTTAGTCTTCCGTTTCAAGAGCACAGGGAACTTTGTTATACCCCGGGAGTTTGGACGAGCTCTTGGTACACAGTAGGCCTTCCATAACTATTGAATGAATGAATGGACTCTGCCTGGTGGCATCTCCTGGATTGTGCCTCAGCTTTCTCTCCGGTGTTCCTGGTTCTGATTCCTCTAAATACGAAATTCGCTGGGGCAAGGGCTATATCTTGTTGTAACTACTTCCTGAAGGAGGAAGGGAAGGGAAGGAAGGGAATTCGGGCCATCTGTAATCCAGAAAGCAAGGAGATGGGGGGTCAGTGGGCAGTTCTGTACAAGGGTGTGGGTAATGCAAGTAGCAAGCTACTCTACTTGCGCACAAATTTATTTATACCTGCCCCTCCTTCCAGAGAGGGTTTGAGGTGGCTTACAAAAATACACGTAATACAAGGTAAAAAACAAGTCGGTGAGAAAAATCAGGACGAGGGGAAAAATAAGAGTAGGAAAAATAAGATCAAGTCGTTTTGTTAGAAGTGGGCCAAAAAGTTGGCCAAGTTTTCCCACAGCCTCTCGAGGCAGAAGTCCGTCTCCCTTCCCCACCTCCCTCAGGGACCGCCACAGGCCACAAGTCACAAGCAAAAGGCAAGAGCTGCCCCAGGTTGGCTGCGTCCAGGGAAGGGGCCTACCAGGACCCTTCCCACGCCTCCCGGCCATCAGCCCCGGGCCTAGCAGCGCGGGCGGCCTTGGGGAGGGCTGTGTCTAGGGGCGCCGAGGTTCCGTGAGGGCTATCCCTGGGCCAGGCGTGGAGGCCCGGGTTGCTGGAGGGGAGCTGTGACCTGGGGGGAGCAGGGCCACAACCGAAGGGCCATTCTTCCACTCAACGCTGCAAAGGTTCTCGAGCTAACTCAATGCCTCCAGCCAACTCAACTCGCGGCCTACTAAGCGCGCGTGCCGCACGCAGGGCACAAAGATGGAGGGCGCAGCGCGCCTTCCACCCCGCCCCACCCCCACCCCCGGCTCCAGACAAAGGGGCAGGCCGCCCCTCCCCCAGCCTCTCCCTGGCTTTCCCCTCCACCCTCCTCTCCCCTCCGGCCGCCCTTCGGTGACTTCCTCTCCCCTCCAGGGGCAGCCTGGGCACTTCGCAGGAACTGCGTTTCACCTGGGCGCGGGGCGGGGAGCCAGTGCTTGGAGGGCGGCCTCCCGGCCCACCCCCAGCCCCGGCCGGCCCCAGGCCCGCGCCCTCCTCTTTGAACGCGCTCCGAGGGCCCCCAGCGCCTTCCCGCCCGGGCGCCCCCGCCCCCACCCGGCCGAGCACGTGCTGCCCCCGGCCCGGAGCGCCAGCCCGCCGCCCCGGGTGGGGGCTGGGCCCACTCCCGGCTCTGCTCCCCACCCCCACCGGAAACATTCCTGAAACATTCCTGAAAGTAGGAGGCCCGGCCCCTCCGGTTCCCCACCCCGCCTCCACTCCGGGCTCTGGGTTTTCCTGGCGTCCCCCCTCCATCGGCGGCTCGCCCCCTGAGGAGGGGGCTGGGCCGGGGCCTCGGCCGGCCGGGGAGGAAGAAGGGGAGCAAAGAAAAACATGAGTCACAGCCGTGTGTCACTGGGCCGCATTGCATTTCCCTGCATCACGGGAGGTGTGGAAGGCCGCCTCAGGGACGAGGGGCGGGGAGGTGCGCCCGAGAAGGCCCCGGGCCCGGCCTGCAGGGCGCGCCGCTCTGACAGCGCCCTTTCTTCTCCCACCGCCCTCCCCGCCATCTTTTCACTTTGGCTTCCTTCTTCTACGTGCAACAAGTCTTTGTTGCGCCTGGCGCCGGGCGGGCCAAGCGTGGCGGGTATGGCTTGCGTAGACCCAGTTCCTGCCCTCAAAGTGCTTCCAGGCGACCACTGATTCACGCTTTCTTATTTTTCTTAAAAGTCACGGCGGAGAGGACCAGGTCACAAAGTGGAAACGCACGTCTCCAAAACATCATCCGAGTCACCTAAAGGAATGAAGCCTCCCTCAGGTTTACCTGCAAGCGAGCCAATCGTTTGTTTCCTTTGGAGGCTGCACCTTGATTACGGCTCACTCGCGGCCATTAATAAACGAAAAGTCTGGATTTCACAAGTTTCACGTTTGAATTTCACAAGACTTGAATTTCACCAGTCAGCCACACGCACGTTGCCACTAAAATGCACATGCTGACACCTGTCCGCCCAGGGGAAATCTACGAGCCGTGTATCTGGGCGCAGGGGGCGGCGGGTAGGCCGCGGAATTCTCTCACAGGCGCGTTTCTCTCCACCCCCTCCCGCCCGCGCGGACCCCGCAGGCACGAACGCCCGCCCACATCCAACGCGCCCCGCGGGCGTCAGGCCCACACGCCCGGAAGGCCCCTAGAGGTGACTCTCCCGGGGACCCCCTTGCTGGATGTAAAGATGCCCTCCTCCCCCTCCCCCGCGAAAAGCTCCCTGGTGATCCCTCTGTGCACCTTCCCGTGTCTCCCGGCCCGGGACAGTGGGGAGTGGGCCGTCGCCTCGGATTCCCAGCCCAGGCCTCCCGCGCGCCCGCCCCCAGGCACCCGGCACCGCACGCCCCTCCCCGTAGTCAGCACCCACCCGCGCGGCGGCGGCGGCTGGCGGGCGGCCGCCCTTTTAAATCCCCGGGCTCATTTGCATGGCCCCGCCCCCCACAGTGACACGGCTGGCGCGGGCGGGCCCGTCCCCCCTGCCCCTGGGTCGCTCTTTTTAAGCTCCCCTGAGCCGGGGCTGCGCTCCTCTAATTGGGACTCCGAGCCCGGGCTATTTCTGGCGCTGGCGCGGCTCCAAGAAGGCGTGAGTTCGCGGCCCCTCCGGTGGCTTCTTTTTTTTTTATATCTATCATTTAATTAAATTATTTATTTATTGAGGCCGCGCACGGGCCGTGCCTAGCTTCCTGCCCCTCGCCATCCTTCGGGGGAGGGTGAATATTTTTGTCCCCCCGCCTGGATGTGACAGATAAATACCCCGTGGGGGCCTGGGCGGCGAGCACGCGGCGGCGGCGGTCTCTGAGCGCCTCTGCTCTCTCTCCCGGTTTCAGATCCGCATTTGCTACCAGCGGCGGCGGCGGCGGAGCCAGGCCGGTCTTCAGCGCCCAGCACCGTCGCTCCCGGCAGCCCGGAGCGCGCACCGCAGGCCGGCGGCCGAGCTCGCGGTGAGTCGTCCCCGGGGCCCGCGGCGGCGGCGGCGGAGGGGGGCGCCCGCGCCCCCGCCTGCACGCCGCCCCTCCTGCAAGCCGCCCAGGGCTGCAGCGCGCGCCTCCGGCTTTATTCCCAGGCCGGGGCTGCGCGAGCCGCCGGCGGGGGAGGGCCGCGCGGCGCGGGGGCGGGCGGCGGGGCCCGGCGGCGCGGGGAGGGCGCCCGCACCCCTTCCCCCGCGCCGCGGGCGCCCTGCGGGGGGCGGGGACCCGGGAAAGGCGCGCGGTGGGGGAGGGGGCGCGCGGCTGCGGCGAGCGCGAGTTGTGCACCCGGCGGAGCCCGGTGCACCTCGCGCGGCCGCCGCTCCCGCCGGAGCCCGAGCCGGGGCCCGGGGTGTGGGGGGCGGGGAGAGGAACAGGCTGCGGCGCAGCAGGCGGGTGGGGGGCCGGGCGCCCCCCGCAGCCTGGGGAAGTTCTAGAAGTGAGGGGGATGGGCAGGAACCCCGCAATTCGGCCCCGTTCCCGCTCGGCCTTTTTCCTGGTGCCCCCCCCCCCCCCACGCAGATGAGGCCGAATCGCGGGCCTGGGTTTGGGGCTTCACCCGGACCCCACCTCTGGCCGGGCCCGCGCCTCTTCAGCCCCCAGGGCCGGGCCTGCCCTCCGCCCCCACAAACAGGTTTCTCTGCTTTGCAGGGCTCTGTTGGAACTAGTCCCTTTGACTCCCCGTTTCAATTTTTTTTTTTTCTGGGGCTTTATTTTGCGGGGAGGGCGCGGAGGGAGGTGTCTTTCTTCCTCTGCCCCGCGCCCGCGCGCGCCAGGTTTCCTGCCCCAAGGCGGGCTTGGGTGCCCCCTCTGGCAGGAAGTGGGGCCGGGTGCACCCGCGTGGCGGTGCATGCGGTCGGGGTGCACCAGTTTCCCGCGCCTGCAAGAGCAGCCTGTGCCCCTCCCCCCGTGCGCTCTGGCCCCTGGTCCCGCCGGCCGACCTGCAACGGCCCGGCGCAGACACTTGCAGAGTCACCCTGGGGCCGGGTCTGGAGCAGGGGGCGACAGGGACTTAACCATTCTCTAGGCGGGTAGGGAAAGTGGCGGGCTAGAGGGGTCGCCAGGAACCTACTGTATCCTGCTTGCCTACTTGCTGTGTGACCTTGGGCAACTCTTCAGGCCTCTCTGGGCTACTTTTTTTTCCAGAAAACAAGGGAGCGCCATGAGGATTTCCTAGGGTCGTTCTTGTAGATTCCCTAAGCCTTTGTGGAATACACATTGCGCGCCCGGTGTATGGAGAGGGACAAGCTTGAGGCCCAGAAGGGCTTATTACAAACTGAAGGATTGAGGTCGGGCCCTAAACATGGCTTCGCCCAGCTAGGCCTCTGATTTTCAGAAACAGGTGGAAGAGACAAGCATTTGTTGGTCTCACCAGAGAGGGCCTCAGGCCTTCATTCAGTTCCTGGAGGCCTGGATTGGGAGGGGGGTGGTTGGAGAATGGATTAAAGGGTCCCCAGTAGCAAAAAGTGGGGGGAAGCACCAGATGATGCAAGAACTTCCCCCAGAGACCCACCAGGATTCCCAGGCCTGCTGGGCCCAGGCTTTCTGGGATTAGGGGCTGGCTTGGCCCAACTGGAACCCCCTCTGTGAGGGGGCCTTCAACAGACCTCATGTGAGGTCAGCACTCATTTAGGCTGATTAATTTTGATGTTTAGTTTGAAGGGGAACCTGTGGTGTAATATAAGATTCTAATCACTGCCTGTAATTACAGAGCAGGCCAAGCCACTAATGACGGAGCAGGATAAATCACCAACCACCTTGTTTAAAAGGGTCTTCAAGTCTGAAATATTATAAAATAGAATAATTACCAGACAAAGTCTCGCCGTCTGGAGGATCTTGATGCTTGGGGATGGGGGCCTCCAGTCCTCCAAAAGTCCCTAGTTTGCAAAAAACATTTCCTCCCCGCCCTCATCGAGTTAAAATTGGAAATCGTCTGAAAATCGGAAAAAGGGAAAGAGAAGTCATTTTCAAATGTTCTAGTTTTCGTTTTGATTGGAGTGAGATTTCCCATTGTTTACACATTTCAACCATCATCTGGTTTGATCTTGCGTCAGTCTGGAGAAGCAGGCGGTTGAGGTGGATGTCTTACCATTACCCCCATTTTACAGATGGCAGGTCTTTTAGAAGTGAGGCCGCTTGGGCCCACCCTTTGCCAAGTGCAACCAGGGATTGGTTACCAGGAAGGTGTAGAGCCATAGGTCTCCCAGGTTGAGTATCTTTAACTGGGAAGACAGACGGGGTGGAGCACCCTCACTGTCTTTTAAGCCTCTGGAAGAGGCTCCCAGATAAAGGGGGCAAATGCTGCAAGCAGTGGGAAGTTTTAGGGAAACTGAAAATTGGTGGGGCTGATTAAACACAAAACGGCCTGTATATAAGAAGAGGAAAGATGCTAGAAGAGAACCAAGAAGCTTTGGAGGACTGACGACCAGCTCTGCCCAGGCTGGGGGAGTGGGGCATGGGGGAGGGCAGCTAGCATCTGTTCTGAAGGATCCATCTCAGTGCAGAATTCCTGCCCCTCCCCAAAGCAGGCATCAAAGGGGACAATCTCATTTGGCTCCAGGTGGACGGGGGTGGAAGAGGAGACCCACCTTTCAGCTTTAGGTTTCTTTTCCGCCCCCCGTGCGATTTCAGCCCACTTCCCCTTCCCAGACTTCCCATCCTTGAGTCCCCAAGGCTCTATCCAGAGAGAGAGCTAGTGGGGTGGGCACCATCCCTGGCTGGATGGTTGGTACAGAGTATCAAGCTTGGCCCTGGTAGCGCCTGGTCCCGAGGCTTGGGCCAAGGCAGGTGGGCCAGGGACTGATGCCCACGGCTGCCAGATGGAAGCCCAAGGCTTATTCCCTGCTTACCTTTCCTCCCTTGTTGCCTGTGAGCCACTCAGGCTTGGCTTTCTCTTAAGAGAAGGGGCGGCTGGCTAGAGAAGGGACCCCCGGCAGTGTGAGGATCCCCCCACCTCATCCACACCTTTGCCCTGGTGACCTCACCCACAGCCACATCTGAGCCTGCTGTGCCTCTTGGGCCTGGGCCCTGTGGGGGTGGCAGGACAACAAAGCGCCCTTCTGAGCAGGAGATAAGGAGCTGATTAGAGCCAACGGCTCGACCCCACCCTGTAGCAACATGCTGGGGCTGGGCGGACCCCCACCCCCACCAGCTAAGCAGGGTGGGGATCCTGGATCCCCGGGAGCAGGCAGGGTCCTACAGGCAGGCCACCTTGAAGGTGGGAGTGGTAAAGGGGGTGGGAGGT
This sequence comes from Lynx rufus, assembly GCF_022079265.1. Lineage (NCBI taxonomy): Eukaryota > Metazoa > Chordata > Mammalia > Carnivora > Felidae > Lynx > Lynx rufus. The sequence goes on along the minus strand of NW_025814878.1, from coordinate 113,284,554 downwards.
GGCCAAAGCAAAATGTTGTGTTTAAAACGACCTCTCCTGCTTTTCCAGCATCCCAGCCATCGCTCCTCCACCTGCTCCAGAGAGAAGGGAAGATGAGCGAGTCGAGCTCGAAGTCCAGCCAGCCCTTGGCCTCCAAGCAGGAAAAGGACGGCACTGAGAAGCGGGGTCGGGGCAGGCCGCGCAAGCAGCCTCCGGTGAGTCCCGGGACGGCGCTGGTAGGGAGTCAGGTGGGTGTCCGAACCTTTGCCTCGGTTTACCCCTTTGGGCTAGGGAGGTGCCAAGTGAAAACTGGAAGAGGGGTGCAGGATCCTTGCTCAGTGTGTGTGTCCTCCAACGTGCACCCGGCGCATGCCCACCCTGGCCCGTTGCTGAGACCCCAGGAGAGAAGTGGGGGCTGAGGAATCTGAGTGAACTCTGAGCCCTTGCTGGCCGATCCAAGCCAGAAGCGACCTTGCAGTCACACAGGCGAGAGCTCGCACTCTGGTGAACTACCCACCCTTGACTTCCAGTCTGTTGTGGACCAATGCGTTGATAAAACACAGAAAAGAGGAGTTACGTGTCTATAGAAGTTCACGTTTTCAGTCCCGAGATTTTGTTGTACAGACTATTCTGTCAGTTGGCCGTGAAAGTTTACGAATACTTGTCAATTTCTGTACTTCCTCATCCCAGGCCTGTAACAAAAAAAATCCTGGGCCAGCATCTATCCATGGGCCTCCCTCTAGCCTAGGCCAGGCTCTTGCTCTGTAAAAGGAAAACTGAAGCCCAAGAACTTGAAAATGTGGGGGAGTTGATGAGAGAGTAACCCTCAACCCTGGTGCTGTCCCCTGCTGAGGTCTCCCGGGGTTAGAAGGCCAGCTTGGCCTTTTGGGGGCCCCCTGCCCTGTGGTGGAGATCTTGGATTCTCTCACAGGGGCAGTAACTGGTGAGGCCCAGCTCACTTCCCTTTCCCCAGGAAGAGGAAAGGGATTGAGGGCAACCCTTGCCCTTTATACCGTGGGCCTCGGCTTCCGCATCTGTAGGTTGAAGAGTGCTGTCTGTACTGACTCTTTAGGGAGATAATGAGCCGTGGGCAGTCTGAGTGGTGGGATTCAGCTGCCTCTTTTCAGAGGCCACAATGTGTGGAGGGAAGTCAGTCTGGTTCCCTTAGTCTCCACCTGGAGCCAGTTAGCTGGGGTCCATAGGGGGGTGTCCGAGAAGGAGTGTTGGGCTACTGGACCATAGTTCTAAACAGCCTATGGGCAGTCCCCCCGAAACCATAGCTGACCTGCCTTTACTGCCCAGCTTCTATGCATTATGCAGCAGCTTTTTTATCCTGTCAGGCTTATTAAAATTTCAGCGGCAACCACGGCCGGGATCTCTGTTTCTGACATCCGGGCATCATTCCTGCTCTGGGAGGCAGCCTAGAGGGAGTCCAGTTTGCGGGTGGAGGCTGGAGGCTCCCTCCACTGTCGCGGGGCCTCCTTTCCCCTTCTGCGTCCTCCACAGTCTCCAGCCTGTGTCGTCTGAGGGGGTGGGCAGCAGTCTTGGCCCAGTGCTAGACATTCCCACATCCTTCCTTTACTTTTCGTGATGCCTCGTGAGGTGAGCGTGGTCACCATTTACAGTTGAGAAAACTGAGGCCCAGGCATTTTGTGTCTTGCCCAAGAGCTTAGAGCCCTTCGGTGGCAGAGCTCCCTGACAGTGTCTTTCTTCTCCGGTGACACCTTTCCCTTTTCTGGTTTCTTGTCACTTTGTTGTCATAGGGCAGCATGGGAGGGGCTTTGCGAAAGATGGTCAGAGTCAGAACCTGCATCACGAGGGCTTGCCCGCCATGGTTCCTGTGGATTTCTGGGTCGGGGTGATGGCTTGCTGACTCAGTCTTGCTGGGGCACGGGAGAGAGCTGTGTCTTTTGAAAGGGGCAGGACAGGTGGCATCTGTGTCCCTGATGACCCCATCTGTCTTTGCAGAAGGAACCCAGCGAAGTGCCAACACCTAAGAGACCTCGGGGCCGACCAAAGGGGAGCAAAAACAAGGGTGCTGCCAAGACCCGGGTAAGGATGAAGGAAGAGGGCCCTGTCCCCGTGGCCACGGCTGTGGGGGGCTCTGGGAAGGGCCTGTACCCTGCCCCCTCTTCCCTGGCATGTGGGTGGCAGGGGGAGTCTTTGCGAATTGGGGGAAAGCAGGGTGATGATCGAGGTCTTCCTTCTGGGGACTTGGTCCTGCCCAGGACAATGGGGAGGTCAAGTCAGAAGTCCTGCGGCTTTCCTCGTCTGGAGAAGGGAGAGTCAGGAAGAGCGAAGGGACAGCAGCACCAGTCCCTGGGCTGAGAGTGTTTCCTTCCATTCCAGGGTCCCCTGGGTCCCAAGGGAGTGGGGTTAAGCAGGGAAGGCCAGATTCACAGTGGCATCAGCCTCTCGGAGCAGTTGTTTTGTTTTTTATTTTATTTTTTCTGAGACACGACTCATATCCTCTGAGTCATGGGTGGAGGAGGGAGTGGGGGGCGTGTGTGTATATTGGGGGGGGTGGGCAGTGTGGCTGGCCAGTCATCACCAGCTGGACTCGGGTGGGCCTGCCGGGGTGACAGTCCTGGGCCGCCCTGAGCAGAGGTACGTAGTTCTGCTCCTCCCTGCTCTCCCTCACCATCGGGGCCCTGGTCATTTGGGGGAGCACTGTCAGGAACATTTTTGACTTAGTGGATCTTTTCTCGGACCATCTAGAAAACTACCACAACTCCAGGGAGGAAACCAAGGGGCAGACCCAAAAAACTGGTAGGTGAAGGGACAGCGGTGGTTTGGTTTTTCGGGGGAGGGTGTTGAGGTTGGGTGATGCCTGTTCCTCCTGGGCGCTCACCGTGGAAAGATGGCTCTGGCTGACCAGAGCCGGGCATGGTGGGACATCCTCGCTCTATCCAGGCCTAGAGAGGGAAAGGGATTCTGGGTCCTGGCACCCAGCCCAGGGCTTTTCAAGGGCTCTGTCCGTAGCAGTAAGGGGTCCCATGTAGAAACCAGACTGGACCCCCGCCCTGGTGGGGGGGTGGGGCCGCCTCTCCTTCCCCTACTAGAACAGACTCAACTTTTAGGGAGAACTTGGAGGCCATCTAGTCTCCCCGGCCCCCCACCAGTAGAAATGAGGAAAGAGTGCTACCTGGGCATAGGGTGAGGTTTGTCCTTCACCTATCCATTTCTGAGTCCCCCACAAATAGCTGCTAATGGAAGAAGGTGGCCTGAGTCCGGAGGCTGCCCCTAAGGCCTACACTGAAGTTACGGCCACCCCAGCCTCAATCTTCCTGGCCCTTTTCTACCCCAAACCTGCTCCCTGAACTCCCTGAGGCCTTCATTCCTCGAGCTGAGCCACCACCAGGGTGAGGAGGGGGGTCAGAGGGTGCTGGCCGGGCCCCAGGAGTGAGTAACAGGAAACAAGTTGTTTTGGAGTTTGTGCCTGGCACGGGGGCCGCAGGCCCGTGTGGTGTCCCGACATTCCCGCCCAGTGAGTGAGCCCCGGCGGCACACACTTCCCCTTCCTCCCCGCCCTGGCCTGGGGTCAGTCAGCGGCCCAGCTCCCCAGCCCAGCAGCTGCCCCTGCGGGCCAAGGCCACCTGGTTCCCCTGCACTGCACCCAGCAGGGGGGGCTCACGCACCCTGCAGCCGCACCTTCCCCGGTCCTCTCCCTGGCCCCCTCTCCCTTCCCCTCCTCCAGAAAGCCCGGTAGTGACTTCCTCACTGCCTCGAGCTCGGGGCTGCACTGAGCTGTGCGGGTCCCCCCACCCTGCACCCACCACAGGCCCCAGGGCCAAGGGGGGCTGGCTCTGTGTGAGAGCAGCGTGTGTGTGGGTTTTTTCCCTCCCTTTAAATTCTTCCTTTTTTATGAATGAAACTGGGCCGTGGAGGTTGCTGAGTCACTCACACACTCAGCCCTGACTCATCCCCCTTCTGGAGAGCCAGGGAGCACAGAGAGGGGTGGGGGCAATCTTGGCCTGTGCCCCTTCCCCCCTGAGTGGGAGGGGGGCAGGCCTGGCACTCTTGCTGACTGCCCTGCCCACCTCACAGGAGAAGGAGGAAGAAGAGGGCATCTCGCAGGAGTCCTCCGAGGAGGAGCAGTGACCGCGCCGTGCCGCCTGCTCCTTCACCGGGGAGCAGTTTCCTTCTGGGACTGGACAGCTCCGCTCCGCTCCCACCGCCCCCGCCCCTCCCCCCAGGCCCACGCGTCACCGCCACCTACCTGTGCCCTCAACACCACACTACACAGCACACCAGCCGCTGCGGGGCCCCGAGGCCTGAGTGGGGAGCAGTTTCCTTTGGTCTAGGTTTCCAGCGACCCCTCACCCATGCGCACATTTGCCCTTCCAAAGCCGACTTCCCGCCTCGCCGCACCCTGCCCCTGCTGCGTCCCCACGCTCGGTGGTTGGGGACATTGCTGACTGGGCTCTTGGTATGGGGGTCCCCTCTGCTTCCCCACTCTTCCTTCTGGCTTCCCACTAAGGGGCCTGGGAGGGCTCCCCTGGCCTTAAAAGGGGCCATGCCCCATCTCATTCTGATCTGCCCCACTCCACAGCACTGGCAGCAGCAGGTACGGCCAGTGGGGAGGGGTGCTCAGCCCCAAGATGCGCCCACCCAGCCTGTGTCTCACCAGGTGCGGCTCACGCCCACTTTTCTTCCTTCCCACCTTGCTTAGTCCTTGCTCGAGGTCGGACAGCCCCGTTTGGGGCACAGGAAGGAAGGCAGGAGGGGTCTGAGCCCCCTACCCTCTCCAAACGGGCTCCAGCCCACCTCACCGCCACCCTGGAATCTATTGCAGTGAGGGAAATTCGGTCACCCTTTATCCAGGAGGCCCAGGTTCCCTGTGGCAGCCACCTAAGGTGGGCTGGAGCCACTGCCCAACCCTATCCGCTTCTACCCTAGGCCTCAGTTTCCCCTTTCCTCACACGGGGCACTAATAACAAGGAGCTAGCCTTGCCCACTCCCACCCTTCTGCTCCTCCCCACCCCCCAAGGTTCTGGTTCCATCTTTCCTCTGTTCACAAACTACCTCTGGACAGTTGTGTTGTTTTTGTTCAATGTTTCCATTCTTAGACATCCGTCATTGCTGCTGCGACCAGCGCCAAATGTTCATCCTCATTGCCTCCTCCTGTTCTGCCCACATCCCCCTCCTCCAAGATGCTCTTAGGGGAAGGGGCCTGGGGCAGAGCAGGCTGGGTTACCGACCACCCCAGTCCCAGGGAAGGTGGGGGCCCTGCCCCTAGGATGCTGCAGCAGAGTGAGGAGTGGGGGGGGCCTGTATTGACCGACAAGGGTGTAGGGGCCACCTTTTCCCCCTGTTCTGCCGGGGAGGAGGTAGCCATTATTTGTCCCAGCCTGGGGCCCCCCCATCTGGTTTCCTATTTGCAGTTACTTGAATAAAAAAAATATCCTTTTCTGGACTGGAGTCTTCTCTGTGATGGGCACCTGGGGTAGGAAGGCTGGAAACTAAGGATCTAGTTGTTGGGGGTGGCTTTCAAGGTGCTCTTCAGGCTGCGGGAGGCGGGGGGGGGGGGGAGGACAAACAAGCATTAGCTCCAGGGAAGGGTAACTTAAGCCTCTCGAAGAAATCGACCACACCCCTAGCCACAAAACATTTATTTACAAAATATATATACTGAATACTATACATTAGGCCCTGTCACCATGGAAACCAATCCAAAGCCGAGTCGGGGAGGGCTCAGAGAAAACGGTCTCCAACCACCCTTCCACCCCAGAAGGAAAAACTTGTATTAGCCCCTTGGGAGTGGATGGTAGGCTCAGCCCACAAAGGCCTGAAGGCTGGAAGGGGGGCGGGGAGGGTTGGTTGTGAGGTGCTACTGGGTATGGATGGGAGGAGAGGAGACCCGGTACCCAGCAGGGGGAGCTGGGTGAGTGCAAGCAGCAGGCTGCAGGCCCTGGGCACTCCCAAGACCCCATGGTTCTGGAGATCAGGGCAAGGGGGTCAGGTTAGGTCTTGACGTCCAGCAAGGGCATCCGCTTGTGCTGGAAGCCACTCTGCCAGCCGTGTACCACCTGTGAGGGAAGAGATCATGCCACCAGGCTGGGTTCCAGGGCAGAGGCCACGACACAGCCTCCGGGGCACCCCACACTGGTGGCGGCCCCAAATGGGGAGGGCCGAGGGCAGAAGCAGGTTCTTGTTTCAGGGGGAGTATGGGTGAGAACACAGACCTCTGCTGATTGTCCCTGCCCCCGGAGTGCTCACCTTGGGGTCTCCCACATCAGACAGTAGCTCCTGCTCAGCCTCATGTAGCTCCTCGGCAGGGTCGTAGCTGTACATGGGGAGCAGGTGATGGCGAAGCCGGTCCACTCTGGGGAGCAGGGGAGGGGGCTCAGCCCAGGGGGGTGCCCACTCCCTTCAAACACCTGACTGTCCAAGGCAGGGGCACTTGCAGTGGGTGCCTTTAGGGGCACACAAAGGTTCTAAGCATCCATGCCCGAACCCACAAGGGGCCCCTCTCCGGTGGGTAAGCCGCACGTGGGCAGGAAAACCTAACAATGGGGTGTAGGGAATTTCGGGCTCGTATAAGGATGGCTGAGGGGCCTCTCAACGCGTAGGCAGAGGAACCCAGATCCCAAGGGAAGAAACTGAAGCAGAATGCAGGAGAGGTAACAACAGGGCAGGGACACTCACCGCTTTTTCTTCTGGACATACATTACCTGTAACAGAGACACAGCACTGTGGAGGCTGCTGAGCGAGCCCAGGATGGCCCACAAGCGAGAGGGACCCACCTCTACCCCCTCCACTCCCAAAACAGCAGGACAGCTGAGACGATGTGTGCAGGCTGGCTCAGGCCCACCCAGCCCTGCCTTAGCAAAGGTGTGGGTGTATATGTGTGGATGTGGGGGCTCCTTACCACAGCCACCACCACCCCGACCAGGGTGATGAGGAAGAAAGGCCCCAACACATAGCCCACCATGGAGTCGCTGTTGGCCTGAGGGACATTGGGCACTGTAGTGTTACTCATGACATCGGCAGCCGGAGGGCTGGGTAGTCAGCATGGGCAGTAGTGCCTCGGGAGGGCGCCTCCACTGGGCTCCCTGGGGAGGAGGAAGGGAGGTTATCAATTTCAAGCTCTGGATCCCTCCCCAAGAGCAGTGATGTATCACAACTTAGGTCAGGCACCGGGACAAGGGATCCTCCAGGTCAGGGTGCTGGGTTTAACCCTCCAGTGACTCTCAGCAAATCCTGGGTTTGGAGGGCATCCAGGGGAGGCCCAGAGTCCCGCTCGGCTCCTACCCCCAAATCAGGGTGTGGCCCAGCTCAGGTGGTGGCCAACGTTTGCACATCTCAACGGGGAAAAGCTTAGACACAGGTTCCCAGGTCCTGCTCCAACCTCCTGGGACGCTGGGCTGCCAGCACCTATCCAGTGGAGCACAAAGGGGAGATTTGGTCCTGCACTGTGGCCTAGGGGGTGAGGGAGGAGCATCTGAAGGAGACTGCCTCCGTCCTGGTCCAGTCCCCACATTTTAGACTATGGGCTCTCCCTGTGCCCTCCCTGTCCCCGGTGTGACTGCAGACATACAGCCTGGATAGCCTCTCCCCCCATTGGTCTCATGTGCCAGGGTGGACACAAGTGGGCAGGGCTGGACTGTATCTGTGAGGTGATGTCACCTCCCTCTGGTCCCCACCCGGGGCTCCGCCCAGGTCCCTCCCCTCTTAGCGAGGGCTGACAGGCGGGAGGTGACAGGGTCAGCTCCCATCAACAGATGCAAGGAGATTGTCCATAGGCTCTTGCACGCAGACCCCAACGTCCCTGACCCCGCTTCGCCTGGGTCTCCATCGGAGGGCAAGGTACGAACTACCCGTCCCGGTGTCCGTCGGGGCACCGAGCTTGCCCAGTCGCATGCACACCGTCCCACGGTCGAGGGGACGTGCCGAGGTGGGGCGAGTGTCAGGCCGCTCCGAGGATGCGGACCAGCATCGGCGAGTGGGAGGTAGTTCCCACTGCGCTGGGCGGCTCAGGCCGGGGGAGGGAGGGAGGTTTGGGGAGCGGTGCGCAGAGGGGCCCAGGAATCCTAGAATCCCGGCACCCCGAGGCGTGGACCCGTCCGGGCGCTCTGCAGCCCATCCAACCCGTTCATGCCTTACCTCCCGCCGCTGTAGCCCGGACAGGAACGCCCTCGGTTGGCTCCCAGGCCCCGGAAGAGCCGGCAGGCGCGTGATCAAAGGACCCGGGGAAATGGGCGGGGCTTCAGTACAGGGGCGCAGCCAATCCAGTGGCCGAAGGCGGACGGCCCGGAGACGGCTGGAGCGGCCAATCCGGAGGCGGGGGGTGCGCGGTGCGAAGGCGGGGACGGCCCGGGTTGCAGGGTCCACCCCGCGGCAGCAGAGGGCAGCCGAGCGCTGCGCAGAAGGGGGAGGAGAGTGCGCGGGGAGGGGAGGGACGGGGCGGGGCCGGGGCCGGGGCTGCTTCCCGGCGTCCCCCGGGGCGGGACCCCAGCCGAGCGCCCCCGCCGGGGAGCTCAGGTGGCCGTGGTAGGTGTGACGTCCGGCTTGCTCAAGCTTCTGCGTGGAGCTCCGGTGTAGGGCCAAGCCGCGGCGTGGGGCGGCTGGCTGCTCTTCCCTTCACGGCCGGACCCTGCCCCAGGCCCACAAGGTCTCCGTTATGTTTATTTAGCCTTCCAAGCCTCCTAGTGGCCCCCTAGGCTGTGCTCAGAGGGTAGATAGAGTAGGCAAGCCCGGCTTAGGTCCTGCCCGGCCGTGGGACCTGGGCCCACTTACCCACCCACCCTTCTCTGCGCCTCAGTCTTAACGTCTGTAAAACAGGCTGGTGTGCGGATTAACCGATGACATGCGATGCCCTGTTAAAAGCCCCGTTAACCTTTTCGTGGTTTGCAGGGGCACAGGTGGAGCAGGGCGGTGCAGTCCCCCTGGGTCACAAGCAACTCGCGACACCGATGAATTTGAAAGCTTGCGTGGTCTGTTAGTTACAATGTCACGCACTGGAGAAATGTGAATAAGGTGGATGGATTTTACCGGTATCAGTATCCTGGCTGTGATCTTCCACTATAGTTTTGCAAAAGTTAGCATTGGGGGAAGCTAGGCAAAGCGTATAAGGGAGCTCTATTATTTCTTACAACTGCATGTGAATCTACAATTACCTCAGGTAGGTATGTGTAGTTTTGTACCAGAACCACCCCCCCCCCCAGCCCATTACACACGATTAGGAAAACTCGAGACTGGCAGGTGATGGAAGCCACCCAAGAACACAAAAGTTGTGGGAGCTGAACGAGGCTGAGGCCCTCCAGGGTCCTTGGGTGCTACTGGAGATATAGGAATAAGTTGGATCGGCTTATTCTTGCCAGGGACAGCCAGTGGCGTGGAGGTCTGGTCTGGCCAGTTTCCTCAGGCCCTTCCGAAGGAGGTTGGATAAGGGCGGGTCTGATGCAGAGATGACCCAACGGAGAACCAGAGGGCAGTTGAGAACTCTGGCCTCTTGCCTTCAGACACCATCATCTGACTGGTGGGAAATCAGAGATAAAAGGAAAGGAATGACAGAAATGCCCAGGTCTGGAGGCTCCAGGTGGATTCCCTGGTGTTTCTCAGGCTTTTGAGTCTGGAGAGTAAGGAGACCACCCATCCCAGGCTTCTATCAGAGGTGAGGGCAGACGGAGGAAACCACCTCCCCAGGCAGGACCTGCCTCCTATATATGTATTTTTTAATATATGCTTAAACCGACTGAGCCACCCAGATGCCCTGGGCTTGCCTCATCTTGCAAGGTTAGGAGCAAATAGTTTTAGAACTCAGACCCCTTTGGCTGCTCACACACCCAGCTTTTGTCCTCATCCCCACAGCTTCTGACCACATATCTCGAGGGCCCTCTAGGAGTGGGCTTAGCGGTCAACTGGCTAAGCCAGTATGTCGGGATTTCAGTGTCAGAAACTCAGCACGTTTCCCTTACCGCCAGGACAGACAGAACACCATTCTGAGCTAGGCAGGGCAGGTGCGGGTGGCCCCAATTTACAAATGATGTGAAGCCCGATTTGTTCTAGTGATAAGGCTTTAGATCCCTTGGGTACCCCCAAGCCCAGCCGGGGAATACTGCAGCCCTCTCTGCTCTCTTCACGCTGCTGCTACCTCAGGAAGGGGAGAGAGAGGGCAGAGCTGAGGCTGCACCGTGCCACCCTGATCAAATTGTGAGTGTTCCCTTACCCGTGTTGCTACGGGGAGTGCCTAGGCTTATGTATCCACTTCCACTAATGCCTTGCTCATCCTTGTGTCCCCCTACTCTGGACCCACCTAACAAATCATAAAAGCAACCTTTGGAAAGATCAAAATGTTGGCAAGTAATATAAACTCATTCCAGAACAAAACGCAAGAAGATTTATAGGAATGCAAAACTACCCAGCCCCCAGTGAGGTAACATTCATACTGTGTGGCATCCATTTAAAAAAATGGATTCAGGGGCACGTGGGTGGCTCAGTCTGTTAGGCATCCGACTTCAGCTCAGGTTGTGATCTCAAGGTTCGTGACTTCAAGCCCCATGGCGGGCTCCCTGCTGTCAGCACAGAGCCTGCTTCAGTTTCTCTGCCCCCCAACTCTCTCTGCCCCTCCCCCACATTCTCTCTCTCTCTCTCTCTTTCTCTCTCCCTCTCAAAAATAAATATATTTTTTTAATGGATCCATAAAGGGGCGCCTGAGTGGCTCAGCCGGTTAAGAGTCTGACTCTTGGTTTTGGCTCAGGTCATGATCTCATGGTTTTGTGGGTTCAAGCCCCACTTGGGATTCTCTCTCTCCTCTCTCTCTGCCCCTCCCCCACTGCCTCTGCCCCTCTCAAAATAAACTTAAATAAATGACTAAATAAATAACAATGGATTCATAAATACTTAGACGTGCAAAGAGGCAGGAAAACACAATCTATAATCAATTGAAACTGATCCGGAACTGACAGATGTTAGACCTGAGGAGGACATTAAAACAGTTATAACTGGGGGTGCCTGGGTGACTCAGTTAAGCATCCGACTTCGGCTCAGGTCACGATCTCATGGTTTGTGAGTTCAAGCCCCACACTGGGGTCTGTGCTGACAGCTCAGAGCCTGGAGCCTGCTTCGGATTCTGTGTCTCCCTCTCTCTCTCTCTACCCCTCCCCTGCTTGCACTCTGTCTCTTTCAAAAATAAGTAAGCAGTAAAAGTTAAAAAATAAAAATAGAACAGTTATAACTGTATTCTTTATGCTCAAAAAGTTAAGGGCAGACAAGGAAGATATAAAAAAAAAGCCCCAGATTGAATTTTTAGACATGAAGGCTCCAATGTCCAAAATACAATATACAGTGGATAAGATTAATGGCAGATCAGATATTGCAGAAGAAAAGGTAAATGAACATGAAGGCATTAGAATAGAAATTACCCAAAATGAAACAGAAGAAAGAGTCTAGAAAAAAATTACAAGAGCATCGGGGAGTTGTAGGACAATCTCAAGTGGCCTAACATATGGTGATTAGAGGCCCGGAAGAAGAGAGAAATGTCCCAAATGTCCACTGATAGATGAGCGGATAAAGAAGATGTGGTATAAATATACAATGGAATATTATTTCTCCATAAAAAGGATGAAATCCTTTCATCATGAAAGGATGAAATTGAAATGTCGCCATTTGCAACAACATGGATGGAACTAGAAAGTATAATGCTAAGCAAAATAAGTCAGTCAGAGAAAGACAAATTTATGATTTCACTCGTGGAATTTAGGAAACAAACGAGTAAAAGAAGAAAGAGAGGGGCGCCTGGGTGGCTCAGTCGGTTAAGCGCCTGACTTCAGCTCAGGTCATGATCTCACAGTTCATGAGTTTGAGCCCTGCATCGGGCTCTGTGCTGACAGCTCAGAGCCTGGAGCCTGTTTGGGATTCTGTGTCTCCCTCTTTCTCCGCCCTTCCCGCACTCACGCTCTGTCTCTCTCTTCTCTCAAAAATAAATAAACATTAAAAAAAGTTTTTTTAAAAAGAAGACAAACCAAGAAACAGATTCTTAACTGTAGAGAACAATCTGATGGTTATTAGAGGGCAGGTGGGTGGGGGGATGGGTTACACAGGTGATGGGGGTTAAGGAGTGCACCTGTCCGGATGAGCACTGGGTGATGTATGGAAGTGTTGAATCACTATCTTGTACTCCTGAAACTAACATATTCTATGTTAACTATACTGGAATTAAAATAAAAAATATCTTTCAAAAACAAAAGTGAGGGGCACCTGGCTCAGTTGAGTAAGTGCCCGACTTGATTTTGGCTCAGGTCATGATCTCGTCTTTCGTGAGTTTGAGCCCCACATCTGGCTCTGCACTGACAACACAGAGCTTGCTTGGGATTCTCCCTCTCTCCCTCTCTCTCTGCCCCTCCCCACTCTCAAATAAAGGTTACAAAATAAAGGGGAAATAAAGACATCTTCAGATATATAAGAACTGAAAGAATTCATCACTAGCAGACCTGCACTACAAAATTTGTTAAGGGAAGTTCTTCAGGCAAAAAGAAAATGATACCAAATAAAAATATGGACCGACCCAAAGGAATGAAGAACTCTGGTGATAACTACATGAGTAAGTATATCATTTTTTTCTTATTACTTACATCTTTTAAAAAGAGAATTGTGTTAAAAAATAAAAAATGATAATGTATTGTGGGGTTTGTGCACTGAGAATACCTACTGAGATAGACCACATTCTGGGCCATAAACAAATCTCAAATTTACAAGGATTCAAGTTAACATATGTAAAAGTGAAATGTATTATGGAGTCAGATGTGATACAAAATGTATTATGTTAATAGCACAAAGGTTGGACAAGAAATGGAAATATAGTAAGATTCAGATATACATGAGGTTGTGTCATATCACTTAAAAGTGGACTGCGGAGGGGCGCCTGGGTGACTCAGTTAAGCGTCCGACTTTGGCTCATGTCATGATCTCACGGTTGGTGACTTCCAGCCCCACGTTGGGCTCTGTGCTGACAGCTCAGAGCCTGGAGCCTGCTTCGGGTTCTGTGTCTCCCTCTCTCTCTGCTCCTCCCCTGCTCACTCACTCTCTCTCTCCCAAAAAAACATTAAAAAAAATTTTTTTAAGTGGATTGTCGTGAGTTAAAGATGTATAGTATAAACCCTAAAGCAACTAGTAAAATAACAGAGTTATAGCTAATAAAGCAACAAAAGAAAAAAGATGGAATAAAAATAATTTAAAGAAAGCAGAAAAAGAGGAAAAAGGGAGCAAAGAACAGATGAGACAACTAGGAAACAAATAGGATGATAAACTGAAACCTAACTACCCTTGACCTTTGAACAGCATGGGGATTAGGAGCAAACCAAATATCTGTGTAGAACTTTTGACTCCCCCAAAACTGAACTACAAATAGCCTGCTGTTAACCAAAAGCCCTACCGATAACATAAACAGTTGATGAAACATATTTTAGGGGCGCCTGGGTGGCGCAGTCGGTTAAGCGTCCGACTTCAGCCAGGTCACGATCTCGCGGTCCGGGAGTTCGAGCCCCGCGTCGGGCTCTGGGCCGATGGCTCGGAGCCTGGAGCCTGTTTCCGATTCTGTGTCTCCCTCTCTCTCTGCCCCTCCCCCGTTCATGCTCTGTCTCTCTCTGTCCCAAAAATAAATAAACGTTGAAAAAAAAAAAAGAAAGAAAAAGATGGAAAAAACATATTTTGTATGTCGTGTGGATTTTATGCTGTATTCTTTTTTTAAAGTAATCTCTATGCACAATATGGGGCTCAAACTCACCACCCCGAGATCAAGAGTCTCTACTGATTAAGCCAGCCAGGCACCCCTATACTGTATTCTTAGAATGACATAAATAGAATAAAGAAAATCATAAGAAAATCATAAGGAAGAGAAAATACATCTACAGTACTGTACTATATTTATTTTTAAAAATCTGTGCATAAGTGGACCTGCCCAGTTCTAACTTATGCTGTTCAAGAGTCAACTGTATATCAGTCATCACATTAAAGGCAAATTGTTTAAACAACCAAATTGAAAGGCAGGGATCGTTACAGTGGATAAGAAAGCAAGACCCAATTATATGCTGCCCACAACAAATGTACTTTGAATATAAAGACTCAAATAGGGTAAAAGCAAAAAGATGGAAAAAAAATACACCATGCTTATGCAGTCAAAAGAACGCTGGGAGGGCTACAATAATATAATACAAAGTTGATTTCAAAGCAGAGAATATTACCAGGGATAAAGAAGTTCAGTTCATAATGACAAAGGGGTCAATTAATTGAGGACATAACAATGCTAATGTTCATGTGTCCTGTAAGAGAGCTTCAAACGATATGAAGCCAAAACTGATTACAACTGATTACTAATTACAAGAAAAATGATCACAATTAGAGTCAGAGATTTCAGTACCACTCTCTTAGTAATTGATAAAGCAAGTAGACAAATACTGAGCTAGGATATAGTAGATTTGAATAACACTATCAACCAACTTGACATAGAACATTCAAAAGGATTCAAGTCATACAAAGTATGTTCTCTGATCACAGCGGAATTATATTAGAAACCAATAACAGGGCGCCTGGGTGACAGTCGGTTGAGTACCCTGCTCAGTTTCAGTTCAGAACATGATCCCAGGGTCGTGGGATCGAGTCCCTCATTGGGATCTGCGCTGAGTATGGAGCCTGCTTCAGATTCTCTCTCCCTCTCGGGGCACCTGGGTGGCTCGGTTCAGTAAAGCATCCGACTCTTGATTTCGGCTCAGGTCACAATCTCAGGGGTTGTGGGTTCAAGCCCCCGTGCAGAGCCTGCTTGGGATTCTCTGTCTCCCTCTCTCTCTGCCCCTCCCCCATCTGAGCTCTATCTCTCTCTCTCCCTCAAAATAAATAAACATTAAAAAAAAAAAGTTTCTCTCTCTTTCTCTCTCTGCTTCTCTCCCCTGCTCCCATGGGCGCATGCTGTCTCTCTCTCTAAAAAAAGAAAAGAAAAGAAACCAATAACAGAAAGATACTTGGAAAATCCCCAAATGCTTGGAAAATGAGTAACACACCTCTGGATCAAAAAATAATTAGGGGGTGCCTGGGTGGCTCAGACAGCCAAGTGTCTGACTCTTGATTTTGGCTCAGGTCATGATCTCACAGTTTGTGATACTGAGGCCCATGTTGGGCTCTGGGCTGATGGTGTGGAGCCTGCTTGAAATTCTCTCTCTCCCCCCCCCCCCCCAAAATAAATTAATAAACATTTAAACAAAGAAAAGAATTAGAGTGGCACCTGGCTGGCTCAGTTGGGAGAGCATGCGACTCTTGATCCCAGGATTGTAAATTCAAGCCCCATGTTGGGTGTAGAGATTACTTAAAAATAAAATTAAAAAAAATTTTTTTTAATAATAGGAAGTATTTTGAACTGAGTGAAAATGAAAACACAACACAGAATTTGCGGGGCACCTCCATTACCAAAATTTATGGCACTAAATGCCTTTGTTTGTTTCTTTATTTTGAGAGAGACAGATGTAGTGTGAGTGGGGGAGGGGTGGAGAGGGAGAGAGAGAATTCCAAGCAGGCTCCATGCTGCCAGCGCAGAGCCTCACTCAGGGCTAGAACCCATGAAGCCATGAGATCACGACCTGGGCCAAAACCGAGAGTCAGACGCTTAACCAGCTGAGCCACCCAGGCACCTTGACTAAATGCCTTTTTTTAAGGAACATCTGACTCATTTATTTACTTAGAGAGAGAGAGAGAGAGAGAGAGTGCCCAAGCAGGGGAGGGGCAGAGAGAGAGAGGGAGACACAGAATCCGAAGCAGGCTCCAGGCTCTGAGCTGTCAGCACAGAGCCCAACTTAGGGCTTGAACTCATGGACCCCGAGATCATGACCTGAGTCGAAGTCAGATGCTTAACTGACTGAGCCACCCAGGAGCCCCCCCAAAAAAGTCTTTTCTTACAAAAAAACTTTTTAATGTTTATTTTTTTTTGAGAGAGAGAGACGGAGCACAAGTGGGGGAGGGGCAGAGAGAGACACACACAGAATCCAAAGCAGGCTCGAGGCTCCAAGCTGTCAACACAGAGCCCAATGTGGTGCTCAAACCTACGAGCTGTGAGATCATGATCTGAGCTGAAGTCAGATGCTCAACCACCTGAGCCACCCATGCACCCCCCTAAAAATCCTTTTTTAAAAAAAGGAAGGAAGGAAGGGAGGGAGGGAGAGAGGAGGGAGGGAGGGAGGGAGGGAGGAAGAAGGAAGAAAGATCTCATGTCAATGACCTCAGCTTCCACCTGAAACCAAAGTATGCAGAAGAAAACAAAAGTTCAATGCAGAAATCTATGAAATAGAAAACAGAAAAATAGAGAAAAATAAATGAAAGTAAATGCTGCTTCAGATCAACAAAACAGATAAACCTCCATCCAGAATGGTCGGGAAAAAATACAAATCATTAATATCAGGAATGAGAGAGTAACATCACAACAGATTTTACAGATAATAAAAGACTAATGAGGGGCCATTAGGGACAACTTTATGCCAATAAATCCAACAACTTAGTCGAAATGGAGGATACACAGAAAGACACAAATTACCTAAGTGCACTTAAGAAGAAATAGATAAATTTACAACAATCTAGACTGAACTGAGAACATCTTAGCTTCAATAACATACATTAATTCCTCCTAGTCAATTCCATACCCCCTTTATGTTATTGGTACAAATACGTCTGTATACACTATGTACATGTTAACATAGATTTATAATTATTGTTTTATGCATCTGCCTTTTAAATCATATAAGAAACACAAAAGAGGAGTTACATACCAAAAATACGAGAATACTGTCAGTACTTTATTTTATTTATTTTTTTGTAAGCATAACTTTCAACATATGGAATGCTTCATGAATGTTATCCTTGGGCAGGGGTGATGCTAATCTCCTGTATATCATTCCAATTTTAGTATATGTGCCACCATAGGGAACACCCTATCAATACCTACCTTCCTCCCTCCCTCCCTCCCTCCCTCCCTTCTCCTTCCTTCCTTCCTTCCTTCCTTCCTTCCTTCCTTCCCTTTCCTCCCTTCCCCTTCCTTCCTTCCTTCCTTCCTTCCTTCCTTCCTTCCTTCCTTCCCTTTCCTCCCTTCCCCTTCCTCCCTTCCCTTTCCTCCCTTCCCCTTCCTTCCTTCCTTCCTTCCTTCCTTCCTTCCTTCCTTCCTTCACTTGTTTTTAAGTAGGCTTCATGCCCTGTGCAGAGCCCAATGTGGGGCTTGAACTTACGACCCCTGAGATTAAGACCTGAGCTGAGATCAAGAGTTGGATGCTTAACCGACCGAGCTACCCAGGCACCTGTCTATCACTACTTTAAATATATCATCCTACTGGTTTTAGGCCTTCATGGTGTCTGATGATAAATTAGCTACTAATCTTAGGATATTAACTGTAATCCCCATGGTAACCACTAAGAAAACAAGTAGGAAATATACAGAAAAGGAAGTGAAGAGGAAATCAAAATGGTACACTAGAAAAAAATCAAACACAAAAGAACACAGTATTGGAAGGACTGGGGAACAAAAGAAGAGGGCATATAGAAAAGAACACTATCACAAAAGTAAATCCTTCAATATCAGTAATCACTTATTTTATTTATTCATTTTTTTAAGTAAGCTTTATGCCCAACATGGGGCTCAAACTCATGACCTGGAGATCAAGAGTCACAATCTCTACCCACTGAGCTAGTCAGGTACCCCACTACTCACTTTAAATCTAAACGGATTAAGTTCACCAATTAAAAGACAGAGATTGGTGATGATTATACATTATAAATGTATATACTTAATGGTGAGTTTTATGTATATTTTACTACACACATAAGAAGACAGATTGGCTGAATGGATTTTTTTAACTTTTTTTTTTTTTTTTTTTTTGAGAGAGGGAGAGAGCACGAATGGGGAGAGAATGGCAGAAGAGAGAGAATCTTAGGCAGGCTCCACGCTCAGTGTGGAGCCCGCAGGGCTCAATCCCACGACCCTGGGATCAATCCCACGACCCTGGGATTTCACCCTGGGATGAGCTGAAATCAAGAGTCAGAGACTCAACCAACTGAGCCACCCAGGCACCCCCAGGATGGATTTTAAAATGATCTAACCAGGGTGCCTGGCTGGCCCAGTCAGTAGAACATGAGACTCTTGCTCTCAGAATCATGAGTTCAAGGCCCACAATGGGTGTAGAGCCTACTTAAAAAACAACAACAACAACAACAACAACAACAACAAATAAATAAATAATAAAATAAAAAATGA
Source organism: Lynx rufus (assembly GCF_022079265.1). NCBI lineage: Eukaryota > Metazoa > Chordata > Mammalia > Carnivora > Felidae > Lynx > Lynx rufus. The sequence continues at coordinate 113,266,352 of NW_025814878.1, read as the reverse complement.
TCTAACTGAAAATAAATAAAAAAATACGAAGGACTTGAATGGCCATTTCTCTAAAGAGGACAACAGATGGCCGATAAGTACATGAAAAGATGTTCAACATCACTAATTAGGGAAATGCAAGCCAAAACCGCAAGTCAAAACTTCGTACACATTAGGATGGCCATTACTTAAAATGTAACATAACAACACAAAACACAAAATAGACAAATGTTGGTGGGAAGGTGGAGAAATTGGAACTCTTGTGTACTGCTGCTGGGAATATAAAATGTATCATCGCTATAGACATCAGTATGTATCGCGGTTCGTCAAAAAATTAAAAATAGAATCACCATACGATCCAGCAATTCTGCTCGAATATATACCCGAAAGAGTTGAAAGCCAGGTATTTGTACATTCATGCTCACAGCAGCATTATTCACAGCAGGCAAAAGCTGGAAGCAACCCGAGCACCCACTGACAGGTAAATGGATACAAAAACTAAGGCATAGGGGCGTCTGGGTGGCTCAGTCGGTTAAGCGGCCGACTTCGGCTCAGGTCATGATCTCACGGTCCGTGAGTTCGAGCCCCGCGTCGGGCTCTGTGCTGACAGCTCGGAGGCTGGAGCCCGCTTCAGATTCTGTGTCTCCCTCTCTCTGACCTTCCCCAGTTCATGCTCTGTCTCTCCCTGTCTCAAAAATAAATAAACGTTAAAAGACAAAAAAAAAAAAAAAAAAAAAAACTAAGGCATATATATGTATACAACGGCATATTGAATATTATTCATCCTTAAAAAAGAATGACATTTTGACACGCCTACAACATGTCTGAACCTTGATGACATTACGCTAAGGGGGAGAGAAAAACAGACACGAAAGGACAGATGCTTATGATTTCACTTGGACGAGGTACCTAGGACTTTACATACACTAGTAATCAAATGGACAGAGACAGAAAGTAGAATGGTGGTTGCCAGGGGCTGGTGGGGTAGGGGGAGATGGAGAATTATTATTTAATGGGTATGGAGTTTCAGTGTGGGGATATGAGAAAAGTTCTGGAGACGGATGGCGGTGATGGTTGCACAGGAATGTACTTACTGCCCCTGAACTGTAAACTTTAAGATGGCCAAAAATATATATATATTTTATATCCAAGTATATGCTGCTTGCAGGAGACTCACTTTATTCATTTATTTTAATGTTTATTTATTTTTGAGAGAGACAGAGACAGAGACAGAGCTCGAGAGGCGAAGGGCCAGAGAGAGAGAGAGGGAGACACAGAATCGGAAGCGGGCCCCAGGCTCCGAGCCGTCGGCCCAGAGCCCGACGCGGGACTCGAACTCACGGACCGCGAGATCGTGACCTGAGCCGAAGTCGGCCGCTCAACCGACTGAGCCACCCAGGCGCCCCCAGGAGACTCACTTTAGACCCAAAGGCACAAATACGTTGTAAGCAAAGGGATGGAAAAACATATTCTGTGCAAAGAGCCACCCAAAAGACAGCCAGGGTGGCTATGCTAATCCTAGACCAAATAGATTTGAAATAAAAAACTGTTACAAGCGACAAAGGAGGACACTATATATTGATTTAAGGGTCAATTCGTGAAGAAGCTGTAACAATTCTATATGTCCCAAACAACAGAATCTCAAAATATATGAAGCAAACAATGACAGAAGTGAAGGGAGAAATAGACACGTCTACAATAATAGTTGGAGACTTCAGTGCCCTACTTTCTTTTTTATTATTTTTTAAAGTTTATTTGCTTTGAGAGAGAGAGAAAGCGCAAGTCGGGGAGGGGCAGAGAGAGAAGGAGAGAGAGAGAATCCCAAGCAGGCTCTGCCCTGTCAGCCAGAGCCTGACGGGGGTCGGGGTGGCTCCAACCCATGAACCGTGAGATCATGACCTGGGCTGAAATCAACTCAAACGACTGAGCCACCCAGGCACCTACTTTCAATAATGGACAGCACCTGGGTGGCTCAGTTGGTTAAGCAGCTGACTTTGGCTCAGGTCATGATCTCGCACACCGTGAGTTCGAGCCCTGCTGACAGCTTGGAACCTGGAGCCTGCTTCGGATTCTGTGTCTCCCTCTCTCTCTGCCCCTCCCCCACTCGTGCTCTCTCTCGCTCTCAAAAATAAACAAACATAAAAAATTAAAAAAAAAGAACAATGGACAGGGGCATCTGGGTGGCTCAGTGGAGCATCCAACTCCGGCTCAGGTCATGATCTCTCAGTGAGTGGGTTCGAGCCCCACATCGGGCTTGCCCGCTGTCAGCCTGTCAGCGCAGAGCCCTCCTCGGATCTTCTGTCCCCCTCTCTCTGCCCCTCCCCTGCTTGCACTCTCTCATAAATAAATAAACATTAAAACAAATGATGGACAGAATATCCTATACAGAAGATCAGTAAGGAAATAGAGTACTTGGAAAACACTAGAAACCAACTGGACCTAAAAGACTACGGGACACTCCTCCCGACAACAGAACAGGCACTGTTCTCGGGGACACGCAGAACAGTCTCCAGAACAGACCACAGGCTGCTATTGTGCCTTCAAGTCCGTCATTCACCACGATGGAGTCTCAGAGTCCCTGCCTCCAAAATGCTAATCACCTCATAAATAAGATGATCGGCTGGTTGGCAGGAATAACATACAAGGACTAAACATCAGGTAAAATGAAATGCTCCTTTAAGGGTAAGGGATGATTTCCTTTCTCACCGCAAAAACAGATTACCAGCAAGAGCTGGAGGATGTGCAACATAACACAGAAAAAAGGTACTCAATAACCCCAACTTCAGAGGGTGCTTCCTTCTAGGCTTTTTCTCACACCGGCTCACTTTTTTTTTGCTAGGTTACTTGGCGTTCTGCCCGAAGCCCCTCTGTTTTTTCGCACCTTCTCTGTGCCTTTACTCAGCTGCTTCTCTGCCTGTTTCAGAAGCCCGTGGGTCTCCCCCAGGCAGGGGGAGCAGGGGGGGGGGCAGCTCCAGAAGGAGGGAGGCGTGGAGGAAGAGGTTCTGAGAAGACACTGGCCAGTAGAGCGGGGTCAGCCTCGGCCCCCACCCCACTCTGGGATCAAGGCCGGTTGGGATTGAGGCAGAAGGTCCCCATAGTCCCTGTGCCTGCCGTTGTGATGTCACCGGCGGTTCGGAGGAGGTGAGGCACGGGGCCTCGGAGCAAGGCCGTCTCTTTTTGTTGTTTTCAGGGTCCTCGCAGGAGCTGCCAGAAGTTCCAGGAGTAGGGCCCCTCCCACCCTGGCCTCCAGCCCTGGGCTTGCCTTGACTACGTGATGGTCCCACCCCGGGCCCCCAAATAGCAGAGGCCCGGGGGGTTTGTCTGCAACTACCAGGAAGGAGGCTCACCCGCTTTCCAAAGCCCAGCAGGTCCAAGGCTAGCGATGGAGGCCATCAGGTGCCCCCAGGCCGGGCCTGCACATCCTGAAAGAGTGAGGAGGGACTAAGTGGGTCTTAAAATGCAGCAGAAGGAAGGGGCGGCTGGAGGCACCTTTTTACTGGCCAGCCCCTGTCACCACCAGAGGCCCGACTTGCTTCCCTCTGGCTTTCCTTCACCTTCTGAACCTGACCCACACCCGACCTATTTTTCCTTATTTTTCCTCCTGCGCTTCACTCTTCCTCCAGGCTTCATTCAGCTCCCTCAACAATGAGGTGGGGATCAAAGCACCCGCCTCTCAGGGCATAAGTGCGGGTCAAGGCCCTGGCCCCTGGCCCTGTGTCGGCAGTAGGTGTCCAAGGAATTGTTTGAACTGATGGGAGAGTACTTTGTAAACTGGAAAGCGCTGGTCAGATAATATTAGCTGTTATACAGGTGGGTCCGCTCAACTTTCTCAAATCAAGTTCCCCGCCAGTCACACAAATTACCCTGAACTCTGCCCCTCGATCTGCAAATATCCATAACTGCCCTGCCCTTCCCAGGTCTCAATCCCAACTTGGCTTCCGTGGCTGGTCGCCGGCACAGGCCCCACAGGAAGTGACCAGCCTTCCATTAGGTTCCGCCCTGAGGGTCTCAGGATCCTGGGCTGAGAGATCAAGGGAATAGGAACTGGGGTTTTCCTCCCCCCTGAAGAAGCACCTTCCCCCTCTTCCCCTCCAACCCACAAACTCAAGGCAGGAAGAGAAAGCGGGGGAGGGGGACTCGGTGGGTGCTACGCCGGTTGAGCATCACCCTTATCCCAAAGGGAAGAGACTACTGTGGTGCTCTCCTCCCCCTGTCCAAACATCTCCCTCCCCACTCCCCTCCCCCCCCCCAGATCCCTGAGGTCAGGCCGCCACTGGCTTCTTTCCAAGTTTGGGGAAAAGTGAAGGGGCGTGTGTACGGCTGGTGGTGTTGTCTAGAGAAGAGGGTGACATCAGGCATACATTTCCTTGTGCTGTGGACGTTCCCACAATGCCATTTGGCTCTTAGCTTCCTCCAACCTCCATTTCCTAGGTACCTGCTCTGAAGCACTCAGCCAGATACCGAGAACAGAGAGATACTCTCCCTGCCTGAGAAGGTGCCTTCGGAATGAAGGCACATGCCGAATTCCACAACCCCACCTACGGGAGAGAATCGCAGAGATCTTTCCCGAAGAAGGGCACAGCAGAAAGTTCTTTGGGGCCAGGGGTAAAGAAGGGCAAGGTCAGTGGCAGGAAAAGAGTCTGCAGAGGTGGGCAGGGGCCAAATCACAAAAGATATTGAATGCTAATCTAAGGAGTTGGAACTTTACTCTGAAAGCTATGGGTGGGAGGAGAATCAGAAGTATTGCTGAAGACATCAGTGGGAGAAGGGAGGGGTCCGTGAAGTCAGATGAGAAGAAAAGTGACCTTTGGACTTGTCAATGTGGCAGTCGCTGGCCACTGATGGGTGGCACCGGAGGGTCCGTGGAGGGGAGGCATGAACCCATGGTGACCCCACAGTATATGGTTTTCTCTGGGCAGGCTCAGCTCTTGCATAGGGAGGGATAGGAATGAATTCTATAGGAATTCTATAGGAAGGCTGCAGGGAAGAACATGGGGACAAAAAAGATGGAAGTAAATAATGGTTGAATGTGGGGCGCCTGGGTGGCTCAGTCGGTTGAGCGTCCGACTTCGGCTCACTCAGGTCATGATCTCGCGGTCCGTGAGTTCGAGCCCCGCGTCGGGCTCTGTGCTGACCGCTCAGAGCCTGGAGCCTGCTTCGGATTCTGTGTCTCCTTCTCTCTCTGCCCCTCCCCCGCTCGTGCTCTGTCTCTCTCTGTCTCAAAAATAAATAAAAACATTAAAAAAATGGTTGAATGAGTAATGAAGTGATAAACAGGGTTAGACCTGCCTGGCACTGGCTGGACAGTGTTTGGTGGCCAGAGCAGGATAACCAGTTAAAAAAAAAAAGTTAATTTCAGGGCGCCTGGGTGGCTCAGTCAGTTAAGTGTTTGACTCTTTTTTTTTTTAATTTTTTTTAACATTTATTTATTTTTGAGAGACAGAGAACGAGGCAAGGGCGGGGGGGGGGGGCACGGCAGAGAGAAAGGGAGGCACAGAATCCGAAGCAGGCTCCAGGCTCTAAGCTGTCAGCACAGAGCCTGATCGGGGGCTCGAACTCACAAACCGCGAGATCATGACCTGAGCCGAAGTCGGCCGCTTAACCGACTGAGCCACCCAGGCGCCCCAGTGTTCGACTCTTGATTTCGGCTCAGGTCATGATCTCACAGTTTGTGGGATCGAGCCCCACCTCAGGGTCCACGCTCTCAACAGGGATCCTGCTTGCGATTCTCTCTCTCCCTCTCTTTCTGCCCCTCCTCCACTCACACACACTCTTTCTGTCAAAATAAATAAACTTAAAAAACTAAAAAGATAATTTCACGCCAAGAAAGACAGAGGAGCTGGTTATTTACAACACGGCCAGGGAGCTGTGTTCTTTGCTCAGGGTTCCAAACAAGAATACTGTGAAAAAAGGGGCGCCTGGGTGGCGCAGTCGGTTAAGCGTCCGACTTCAGCCAGGTCACGATCTCACGGTCCGTGAGTTCGAGCCCCGCGTCAGGCTCTGGGCTGATGGCTCGGAGCCTGGAGCCTGTTTCCGATTCTGTGTCTCCCTCTCTCTCTGCCCCTCCCCCGTTCATGCTCTGTCTCTCTCTGTCCCAAAAATAAATAAAAAACGTTGAAAAAAAAAAAAGAATACTGTGAAAAAAGAGAAAAGTCCCTTCTCACCGTGCCTATTTCCCAATCTGTAAAACGAGAGGACTGGACAGTTGATCTCCCAAATCCTCCCAGCCCTACCATGCAACGATTCACTGCCATTGCCTTATTTTTATCCTTCTCACACCCACCCGGTAACACGACCACCCTCGGTAAACGTTTGTTGAGCTTGTGATGGTATCTCTCACATGGACACCGGGCAGGGGGTGGGACATCATCGGTGCCCAATCTGTCGACTGAGTGACGGTGATACGGCGACAGTCCCTCCCTCTGCCTCCCCAGCGATCCTTCACGTAAGGTATGTGGGGACCGGCTGCCAATCCAGCCTCCAATCGCCACCGCCCTGCCTTCAGTGTCTGTTTGCACTGGTCCGTCTAACACTCTGAAGGGACCGGGACAGAGCACCTACTGAGTGGGTTAAGAGGGCAGGATCTGGCACCAGACCCCTCAGGCTTGACGAGATACAGTGTCTCCATTTATTACCTGGGTGGCCCCAGATATATTACTGAACTTCTTTTTTTATTCTAAGAGGTATTCATTTTACACATTTGTGAACTTATTTTCATGTATGTTGTAAGGAGCTAAATCTATTTTTTTCCATTTGGCCAGTCAGCTCTTCCAACACCATTTGCTGAAGAACCCGGTGTTGCCTCTGGCTCTTTACATATTACCAACTTGCATGGGTCTGTTTCTCGGTCCCCTGTTCTGTTCTATTGTCTCGTTTATTTCTCTATCCCATTGTTTTAGTTACTATATCTTTATATGAAATTTTCTTTTCTTTAAAGTTTATTTATTTTGAGACAGAGAGAACAAGTGGGGGAAGGAGAGAGAAGGAGAGAGAGACAGAGAGAGACAGAGAGAGACAGAGAGAGAGAGAGAGAATCCCAAGCAGGTTCCTCGATGTCCGTGCAAAGCCTGATGCGGGGCTTGATCTCCCGAACCATGAGATCATGACCTGAGACAAAATCAAGAGTTGGACACTTAACTAAGCCTCTCAGGTTGCCCCTATAGGAAATCTTTTCTTTTTTTTTTTTAATACATATTTATTTTTAAGAGAGAGAGAGAGAGGAAGGGGGAGAGAGAGGGGGCAAAACATGAGTGGGGGAGGGGCAGAGAGAGAGGGAGACACAGAATCTGAAGCAGGCTCCAGGCTCTGAGCTGTCAGCACAGAGCCCGATGCGGGGCTTGAACTTGGGAACCGCGAGATCATGACCTGAGCTGAAGTTGGACGCGCGACCGACTGAGTCACCCAGGCACCCCCGAAATCTTTTTTTTTTTCTTTTTTTTTTTTTTTTTTATTAAAAAAATTTTTTTTTCAACGTTTATTTATTTTTGGGACAGAGAGAGACAGAGCATGAACGGGGGAGGGGCAGAGAGAGAGGGAGACACAGAATCGGAAACAGGCTCCAGGCTCCGAGCCATCAGCCCAGAGCCCGACGCGGAGCTCGAACTCCCGGACCGCGAGATCGTGACCTGGCTGAAGTCGGACGCTTAACCGACTGCGCCACCCAGGCGCCCCCGAAATCTTTTTTTTAATGGTATCTGATTCCCTTTTTTTAAGGTTTGTTATTTAAGTCATCTTTACCCTCAACGTGGGGCTCGAACTCACGGCCCGGGGATCAAGAGTCAGGACTTCCTCGTAGCCCGGTATTCTCCCTTGTTTTTCACAATTATCGTTAGGCGTCCTTGGCACTTTACCCTACGATTTTTTCGAATGAGTTGGTCCAATTCCTTTCAAAAGCAGTCTGCTTCCCTAAGCCTTTACCACCCAGTGGCGATGATATAGGTCCTACGCATCGCGGGAATGCAGAGCCGAAATGTGAATGCAGAGCCGTGAATACACTGCCGGGCCATAGGGCCCGGAACACCGGGACCGCTCGGCAGATGCTGGTATCATCTTCCTCAGATGCCCGTCCCGATGCAGTCACTGCTCTGTTTTAAAACCTTTGTTGGCTTCCCAGTCATGCGGAGTAAAGTTCAAACGGCCTGCCAAGCCACCTGACCCCAGCTGACCTTTCCCGCGGCACCTCCCGTCTCTCTCTCTCCTCCGGGCTCACTATCGATATCGTGTTCCAGCCAACTTGCCGTTACACGAGCACGGTGCCGTGGCCTCCCCTTGCACACGCTGTCCCCTCAGCTGAGAATTCCTTCAGCCCTCTGAATCCCAGACGGAGGCTCCTCAGTCCCTCCCTCAGCCTTCTTTTTATTGCACTTGTCACTCCTCTGCATTGTGATGACCTCTATGTGCTGTGACTCAGTGACCTTGGCACGGCCCTTGGCGATTCCCAAACAGGTGTCCACTCACGGCTACCATTTGATGATCACGCACCAACTTGGACGTTGCACACATTCCTTTATTTTTACTATTTATTTTTTTAACGTTTTTTATTTTATTTTACTTTATTTTGAGAGAGAGAGACAGAGAGTGAGCGGGAGAGGGGCAGAGAGAGAGGGAGACACAGAATCCGGAGCAGCCGGCACAGAGCCCGATGCGGGGCTTGAACTCGTGAACCACGAGATCATGACCTGAGCCGAAGTCGGACACTTAACTCACAGAGCCTCCCAGGTGCCCCGTCCACACATTCCTTCACCTATTGAAGGCTCACGACAATCACCAAAAAGAGACTTCTCTCCCACCGAATAGGAGGGAACAGGGATGGTAACTTGTCCAAGATCACAGAGCCTGTCAGCAGCTGAGACCTGAACCCTGGTCTAATTGCAACACTCACTCTTCTATTACAGCAGGCAGCCTTTCGACGTGTCTTTCCTCCCTTTTCCGACTCCCTCTTTTCTTAAACAAATTTTTATTTATTTAAAAAAATTTTTTTTAATGTTTATTTATTTCTGAGACAGAGACAGAGCATGAGTGGGGGAGGGTCAGAGAGAGAGGGAGACACAGAATCGGAAGCAGGTTCCAGGCTCTGAGCTGTCAGCACAGAGCCCGATGCGGGGCTCGAACTCACAAACCCTGAGATCGTGACCTGAGCTGAAGTCGGTTGCTCAACCGACTGAGCCACCCAGGCGCCCCTGTTGTTTATTTATTTGACAGAGAGACCACGAGCAAGGGAGGGGCAGAGAGAGAGGGAGACACAGAATCCGAAGCAGGCTCCAGGCTCTGAGCTGTCAGCACAGAGCACGACACGGGGCTCGAACCCACGAGCTGTGAGATCGTGACCTGAGCCCAAGTTGGATATGCAACCGACTGAGCCACCCGGGCGCCCGGTCCCTTCCTCTTTTCCACCCTATGGTCCTCCTGCTTGAGCTCTCTCCACCGTCCCCTCTCACCCCACCCCTAATGGCTTACCTCCCCAGGCTGTCATCTCTCCGATTTCATGCCATCTGTCACCCAAGCAGGTGCCTCTGTGAGGACTGTGTGTCCTGGGGTTAGCACGTTGCTGGTATTCAGGACACAGAACATGGAGCCACGTGGCTGCATCCTCAGAGGCTGTTCGCTGGGTGTCACAAGACCGAGGAGGTAAAATAAACCTTTCACACCCCAAATGTGACTGAAACCGGTAAGCAAACAAGACCATGGTTTACAACGCCAGGCTTTCTTGGGTACGATTATCAGGTCTCTGGAGAGGATGGGAGCCAACCTGCCTGAGGGATGGGCGAGAATTGTGCCAACCTAAGTCTGGCTTGGATGGTCAGAGCTGCACTGGTGTCCTTTGAGCTCATTTCCTTCCCTCACCCGTGCACAAAGTTTTGGGGACCCTACAGACCTCTCTCTTGTCCTACAGGCTATAGAAACACCGGGCTGCAGCAAAATAATCCTAGTTTGCATCTATCCTCCGAGGGTGAAGAACAATCAACATGTAGTGAATGTGATGGTGATGGGCCACCTGCATAATGGCCTGTCACAGTCGGACATGGGAGAGTGGAGAGTTCTGGGGACCCCAGATCCCCATTAGAGATTGCCATCTGGTAGTTTCGTTAAGTATAGCACATCCCTTGTGTCAGCGTTTATAAGCTCACGGCCTCGTTGTGCACACTCAATCTGGCACAAGAAGGAATCCTTTGATAAAGGAGGGGTGATCATCACAGGACGGACAAAGGAGGGCTGCGGAATCAGAGTTTAGGGGCCCAGGGTGCCCTGGCCAACTGATAGGGCATTTGCCCTTGGTGGAATGAAGTCATCGGTTATTATTGTTCCGTAACCAACTTCCTGCCTATTTTTGGCTACCCACACAGATAGCCACTGCACTAACCAGGTTAACTTGGTTTGACATTTATCATCATATACAAGAGCCAACTGTCGTCCCGGCACATCCACCTCAGTCCATTGTGAGTTACGTGTCCGTGTGAGTCTCAGCCTGGTAGTGACCCTCTGGGTACACGGACTACATCAGGTTTGTTCGCTTACGAAACTTGGCTAGTGGTGATGCCACCAGAATTCCAGGAAGGCCGGCCCGCCTCAGCGGATGGACACGTTTATCTGATCGTGACATGCTCTTTATTCTTGCTTCTATATCCCTCTCTTCATCCCCAGGTTCATTCACTCCCTGAGTCTGGATCACCTCACGGACTGGGCAGCATAAGCTTCCAAACCACTCCTCTCCGACCTCTCCTGCTGCCTCCTCCTCAAACACGGGCGACATTACGGGACTATCTCGTTCAGGAATGCTTTACGTGTACCAAGCCAAACTCCTCGGCCGGGCTTTCCTGGTCTTTTGTAATTTGGCCTCATCATGCTTTGTTTTTCATGACAGCCCAAAATGTTCTCTGTTGGTCTCCCAGGGTACTCAGCGTGGCTCTCCCACCGATGGCTCCTGCCCGTTCTCTGCCTGCAAGTCCTGCCGCTACACCTCTTCCGAACGCGGCTCCAGCCCTTTAGCCCATCCCGTCCTCTCCAGCCGTCCCCAAATCACCGGAGAGGACGGGAGACAAGGTCCTTGAAATAAAGGCTTCCTGACTCTCCCGCAGCCAACTCCTGGTCCCACACAGGAAAGCAACTTCTTGCCGTACTCTCGTATTGTCCTAGATGTGGCTCACCTCTCTTCCATACCCCTTTGGGCTCCTAAGGAAGGAAAGCCCCACTGGGATGGGGGGGGGGGCAGGCCACCCGAGTCTCCCTGGGCACCTCGCAGCAGGGCTGGTGGAAACCAAGCGCCGAGTCTCGCCGCCTGCCATGGGCTTCTCCCAATTCGCTTCTCCCTCGAACAGGGCCACCTCTGACTCTCAAGACCGCAGCAGAGAGCGGGGGGTGAAACCCAAAGAAGACTGGTGTCTCGAGGAAAACCTCGAGAAAGAAGAGACCAGACACTGAGCAGGGATGTGTGTGAAATACTGGTTTTTATTGGTTGGCACAAGATTACAACCTACAATTCCAATGCCCTTCCCTCCCACACAGCTCAAATGGAAGGAAACTGATTAACACATGGAAAGGAACAGCACGCTCACAGGCTTAAGCATCGTTTTTACAAAAAGGAGTGGGATGTGGGGACGGTGAAACTTTAGGGCAAGTACCAAAGCTCTATCCAGACTATAGGGAAGGGTCTGTCTGTCCTCTGTTGCTGGCACGGCAGAAGCAGACACTTTAGTAAAGGTGAAAGGTTACATATGACGGGCCTGCCAGTAAAGGGGGAGAGTGGGACTCACATCTGTGTACCTGTCTCGGACCCAAACCTGGGCTGGCTGGACACCGCTCCCTTTCTCTTCAGCCCTTCCTCCACAACCCGATGGCACCCACAGGAGGGGTGTGAAGGAAGCCTAAAAACACCCTCCCTGAGAAGAGGAAGCCAGAATATTCAGTATCTGCCGCCTTCTCCGGACCAAATTCCACTCCCCTCAACGCCTCCGGGCACCACGCGCGGGTCTTGCTTGCGAGTGCTAGGACGATACTGGGGAAGGGGCCAGGTCTGGGCAGGTGGCCCCCGAGGAGGAAGGAAGGAAAATGGGACTTTCCATGCAATACCAAGCAAGATTGTTTTGGAAACAAGAAATGGAAAATAAGACCGTGCACCCATGGGTTGGAAGCTCCTAAGTCCTGGGGTGCATTTGCACTGGGGGGAAGGGTGACAGGGTTCCCAAGTCCAGTTTCACATACTGCACCATCAGGTCCCAAGAGGTAAAAAGGACCATAACCAACCCCTCCTCCCATATAAGTGCCGTTCCTTGGTTTCCTCAGTTGTGCTGAGCTCGCTGGGGTCATTTCTGCCAGCCTCTCCAAGGATGGCAGTGCTTGGCCCACTGGATGTTCCACTTTCTACCCTTTCTACAAACAGGAGGCACACCGCCGAGGCAGGTGATACACACACTCTCCCTCCAGAATGGTCACCGGGGGGCTAGGTGACCTAATGACGGGAAGGTGAAGTTGTCCGCTCTTCTGGGTGGCCCTGATGGAAGGGGACAGCAGCAGACTCGTGGTGGGATCAGAACAGTCTAGTTCGAGCATGTGGGGTGCCCCGGGGGACTGGTCCCCGGGGGCATGGGCCCCTCGCTCTCGTCTCAGTTCTGGAGGGAGCTATTACTAGACTTGACCTTTTAAGATTCAGCTAAAATGTATGAGCACTAGGGGGAAGGGACAAAAGACTTTGTCCTTTGGGGAAAAAACTCAAAACATCTTGGCTACTTGCCTCAATTGAAGGGGCTCCCTGGAAATTCCTGCTGAACTTGGCCAAAGGGGGACTGCATCTGGACAACACACTTGCGAAAGGGAAAAAAAAAAAGCACATTTAGTTCACCTGTTTTACAACTGGCATGGTCCCGGGGAGTTTAACCTTTTTGATGCTGACGGCAGATGAGTGACGTGGAGGGAATCGTAGTGAGGAAGCCCCTTCAAGAAACCTCATACCGTTTGGAGGCCACACCCTGTAGCCGGGCAAACAGAGCTGGGGCCTCGCTGCCCATTCCCTAGCAAGGTCGTTGGACAGGATGGGAGACAAGATCCACGAAGTAAAGGCTGGGCCGGCCAGAGCAAATCTAAAGATGCTACCAACGGGCTTCCACGTCCTCTCTCTCTGACACACGTGGGCAGGCCACAGCCACCTGCTTTCCTTTCACAACAGCCCCCCACATCCTCAAGTGCTCCTGACCTCCTTACGCACATGGCAAACCGGCAGCTATCTTTCTTAAGACAGAGGTATTAACTAAATTTTACCTATTCTAGCCATCTGCCTTTTCCTTGATTACAAACCCGGCGGAAAGCTTTCAGACCACGAAGCAATAAAACGGACCTGATATTTACAAAACTGCACCACAGACTGTATTTCTTTTATAACAGAGTGGACCAGCTGTTTTTCTAACTACGAAATACAACACTGTGCTGCTGGGCTATGCTCACTTACGCATCCGGGCCCCGAGCCACACGTCTACGTCCATCCACAGGTGGGAGTGAAAGGGTGAGTGAGGTTCTCAGAGGTTAACCAAAACGGAAGCAAATTCGATTTTGGAGAGGAGATTCCCCCTGGATTCAGAGCAAAAGGCGCACAGCCACGTGGGAAGCGGCAGAAGGGAAGGTTCGTGTCTGCAGGCTGTGGCCCAGACGCCTGCCATTCCCTTTGAAGCTCCTTCATGTTCTGGGGATGAGCACAAGCTGCCTGCTTGCTGAGCAAAGGCCCTCGGAGTCCTTCCTTCACCTCAGCGCTCTGGAAGTTCTCCAAGACCTAACTTCAGACCCGTTCCCTATGGAGGCTTGCTGTGGAATGGACCAGTCTGGGGTCTGGGTGTCTTGGCAATCGGCCTCTACCTTCCCTGGCGTGCGGCATATCGTCATGCTGCTGGACTCGAGTAACCAAAACGAGAGGTCTTCTTCAGATCATGTGTCAGTGACACATTTTCTCCACAACAAACCAGAGGTTAAAGACCAAGGTTTAACCCCGAAAAGCTTTTCTTCCCCGCAATGGGACCACAAAGAGGTGAAAGCAGCTGCAAGGATCTGTGAGCCGCTCTAGCATACCATTTTCAGTGGAGCATCAGAGAGCTACGACAGGTTCACACTGGGATTATGGTTCACAAGTCCCGTCGGGATTTATGGACAATCTCACTGGAAAAATGGAAAAATGATTTCCTGGAGGTGCCACTGCGCCCCACCCTAGGGAGAGGGGGGTACAGTCTCAAGGCCCAGCACTGGGCCGTAGGCATCTTTCCTTTTTCCTAAGGAGGCCTAAAGACTTACAATTTTGACCCAAATGCCTGACTGGGATGTCAAGCCCAGAGCAATTTCACTGTACTGTTGAAATGTTCTGTGAAAGGTACACCCCCACAGACAACTTCCGCGGACGGTAAGCAATTTGGCAGGTGATTGTTCCAGACCCAGAATTTGTTTCTCAACTCAGTGATGACGCGGTCTCCATATCTGGCCGGGCTGCAGTGCGTACGGAAGGATGCGGAGCATATGGAAATGGTGATGAACCTGGAATATGGCAATGCTGCTGTTTTTGTACCTTTTAAAGGCCATCTCCAGCGTTTTAAATGCCGTTTTTGGTGTTCTAGGGGCCCCTGTTTGGGGTTAAGAACTGAGAATGTAAACCAAAGGAAACCCAGAGTTAATTATTAGCCGACTGCCGAAGGAACAGAAGCAATGCCTGTCCACCTTTCAGATCTTAATCTTACTTTTTTGGCCAGAGGCACTTGCTTCTCCAGCAAAATCCCTCCTGGTGTGAATTCAGAGTGAACGCGGCTTCCCTCCGAGCTCCCCTCCAAGTGGACAATCGCCTTTTTTAAGACAGCTAAAAGCTCGCCAAATCATCACTATAAACAAAGCGCCAAATCATCACTATAAACAAAGCGTTAGGGGAGACACATGCCTCTTTTGCTTAGAAGGCTTCCTATTGGCAGACTCACAAAATCACGTGACTACTGGCCTCAGCTCAAGGAGTGTGTCCAAACCAACACCAAACGGCATTCTTTCTCTTATTTATTAATTTTTAAGGGGACTAGGAGGACAAACCATTTGATCAATCTGAAGGTGAGAGGTATCGTTTCCTCCGATGTTCAGATTAGGCTTCTCACATCCCTGGAGGGTTATCAGCTAATGCAAAAATGTGGTCAAAATGTGAAACTGCCCTTTTAGAGGCAGAAGAAGGACGCTGGCTTCCAAAGGAGAGTCTGCCTCACATCTCTAGGTTCCCAGGGGCTGCGGTGACCTCAAGTCACCTAACATACAGACAACAGTTATCTTTTATGGATTGCAGCCAATGCTTCCCAATTTACTACCTGAAAATCTCGAATGTCTCGTCGGTTTAGGTGACGTCTAAAGTGACATGGAAAATACAGCTCTTCCGGGATGGTGAGGTCTCTGTTGCAAGGCTCACCCTGGAGAACAGAAGCTGACCCTGTGGTGCTTCCCCACCTACTCTAAGCGAGATGGGTGCCCGGATGGAGCAAGGCTGAGGTCACGGACATGGACAGCTGCACAGTCTGGAAGATTCCCACAGCCTTGGGGAAGTAGGTTCCATCCCAGCAGGGCTCAGAAGAAGTGACTGTCGCCTCAACTGGGCAGTATGACCTGCATAGCTTCAGGCCTGACCTCTTGTAGAGTTTCAAGAATAGGAACCACAAGAGCTGTCCCATTATGTAATCACCACTGAATAATCTCCTCACCCCAGAGCCGCTTGCGTTAACACATCTATTTGTTATAAAGATGTGGATTATTTTCTGAAATGCAGATGGGACCAGGACGAGGCTCAATTAGCAATTTTAACTAATCCTCATGTCTCTTAAAGCAGAAATACAGCCCACTGCGAAGACTTCTCCAGGGATTTCTTCTAACTTTAAATTTTCTCTCAACTGGGATGGACTTCGAGAACACTTCAGAAATACTACAAATCACACAGTTGTGGTAAAAATCGCTCTGTGGTTATTAGATCCTCTTTGTGAACCAAAAAAACAAAAAAAAACAAAGAAAACGTGGCTCAGGCTAAGCTAAGTTTTAAAAAAAGATCAGTTGGGGAAACCAACGAAGGCATTAATGCAGCACTCACTAGATGGAACTGACAAGCCCGTAAAATGACAAGTACAACGTGTGAAATGCACAGCCGGGTCCGGCAGAAGACCGATTACTCCTCTGGTTAACAAGGTTCAGGGTGAGCCTCCAAGGAGCACTGGATGTAGAGAAGCAAAAGGGGAAGAAGGAGGAACAGCAGCCCTGTGTGGAACTTTTCTTTACAAAACAAGAGGTGATTTTTTTTTTTTTCTTTTAAGCGAGTCTAAGAGACTGACTCCTAACATCAAAACCGAAAATATCTGTCAAGAAGGAACTTGACCGGGTAGCAACACGTTTACAAAACTGCTGCAAAAGCTGCTGAAGGGCAGTGACCCACTCTGCTCCCCAGAGGCTGTGAGAAGCGAAGCCCCAGGTGCCTCACCGCTCCACAGCACCACTCAGCATGGTGCAGAGGGCGGAAATCCTGCAGCGAAGCCACCTCCTAGGCCTTCCGCAGCCTCAAGGCGGGTGATACAGTCCCACACTCTTTGATCCCACCAGATGGCCTCAGCTCAGACTCAGCAGTGAGGGAGCCCTCTCCCCGCAGGGCAGTTGGGGCCGCAGACACTTGTAAAAACAAAACATGGTCAACTCGTTCACTTTTCCATCGTGCTATGTTTGCTATGGGGAAAATCAAGGCTCCTCTGTTTCATGGGCTGCGCCATTCTGGGAGGCTACAAAAAAATCTAATACAGCTGACTCCTGGTAGCCTTTCTCTCTCTCTCTCTCTCTCTCTCTCTCTCTCTCTCTCACACACACACACACACACACACACACACACACACACACAGTCCTGGTCCAAAAAAATGGCATAACCTCACTGATGTTCCCCCAATGGCTGCAAATCTGTAAACTAAAAACAAAGTTTTATTTAAAAATATCCAATGCTATCTTTCTCTATCCTGAGCATGGAAGACTGTGATGGATGCTC
The DNA here is from genome assembly GCF_022079265.1 of Lynx rufus. NCBI lineage: Eukaryota > Metazoa > Chordata > Mammalia > Carnivora > Felidae > Lynx > Lynx rufus. The sequence goes on along the minus strand of NW_025814878.1, from coordinate 113,249,365 downwards.
CAGTAATAACCCGAATCTAGGACATGCAAATTCACTGTGAGAAAGAGACTTTATTAACCTGCCCTGTACACAACAACTGGTTTCTGTCAAGTCTGAATCAGGTGAATACTTGTAGAATTCATGGCAAATCAGCGTCAAAGAAAGATTCTGCAAGTAGGATTTCTGCGCTTCCTTTTGCCTCTCCTTGATTTCTCTGGGGAGGTACAAAGGCTATTGCACCCAGGGGTCTAAGTAATCTATCACAAAAGGGCTATGACCACACACCAGGAAAGACAGCCATGTTGTTAAGGGTGCCAGGGAGGAAAAAACCACCAATCCCTGCTCATCAGAATCCCAGTGCAACAGAAAATAGCACCAGTTTCAACAATTCTGGTTGGACAAAGCCTCTTTTTGTCAGTTAAGAAAGCATCAGCACAATTTCCTCAGTTAACTGCATTAATAAGATCCATTCATGTCACTGAAAGATGCTTCTTGGCACAGTTCACTTTCCTGACCCAAAGACGCCAACATCAATCCCAAGTGGACCCGGTAGGGTAACGTGTTGTGACACCAGCCCAGTAAAAGCATCCTTAGACAATTAAAAAAAAATGCACAAATCACTATGAACGCTGCAGTTCCCTTTTCAGGGGTACTGACTGTTTTGCTGCGAAGTACTTTCAATCCATATCATAAAGGTAGAATTTAGTTGGAAGAATGTGTTTTTGGATTCCACTCAGTGCTTAGTTGAATTTAATTCATTTTCTCCTTTATTTCTTTGGACAGAAACTTACTACAATGCTCTCAATCAGGCAACAAGCAGCAATATGTTCGTTTCTGAGTAGGACATGTGAACAGCGAGTTGGTATTTAGACTCAAATCCCATGGTACTGTTTCTATCCACTGGGACCCTTACTTGGGGACATCCCTATCCCAGAGGTAGGACAGCATCCTAAGGAAACTGTGGGCACTACTTGTTGGATCGGTGCCTCAAGACTGGGAGAAGATGCAAACTGAGAACAGACGGCAAAGTTTAAAGCTCACCGAAAGATGTCCCCCAAAATGTGGAACACTGAATGACACAGGCCTACTGGATACATACATCTCTTTTAGTGGGAGGGAAGAGCAAAACTTTTCAACGTTTGAGTGTTTATTAGAAGTTTTAAATAAAGAGAACTACGATTTCAATTTCACATCTTGGCTACGTTTTGACAAAGGAGATGCCACTAAGAGGACAGCAACGAACTCCTGTCCTACACCAGGGATTGATCAGTGTCCCCACTCCCAGGCCCACCCCTCGATCTCAAGACCCTTTTCTGTAAACCTCCCAACCGAACAACACAACTGGCAAATGAAGCCAGCATGAAACCTGTATCAGAGACCAACGCGACAGCTGCACTGAGCCAACGCGTTATGTAGCTGTTCTAGTAAATGACGGAGCATTCTCCCACACGATTTCTCAGCAGAAGGTGGACCTTCTGCATCCCAGTGGGAGACAAATTTAATATTTCTGTGCATGCTCCATGGTGCAATTCCAAATGCTGTAACATCACAAAGATAAGCCAACACCTGAATTTTCCTCCCGTGTTACTTTTCAGGAACTTAACATGGTTACCCAGGATGGGGACGGGACCGAACCCTGGTGCTTGCCAAGTACAGCTGGATGCTTCAGCACAAGGACAGTATCCCGTTCGGCATGGTGTAAGGCATGTATGCACAAGGAGAGAGGCCACTGTTGGCAATAAGTAGCATTATGGAAAAAATTCCAACCAGCAGGATAGAAACAAAGCTCGATGCTCCAGTTTTTGCGAGAGTAATCCCAAGAATCCAGTTCAAATCCCTATTGTCAACATGTAGGGAGGAATTCAATTTCTATCATTGTTTCTCCAGGTCTGAGCTGAGGCCATTTGCTCCTGACTCGGTAATAAAAAAGAAAATAGGTTTCTTCCTGTTTCTTTCTTGGCATGGAAACACAGCTTTGAGAAGAGAAGGCCATGAGTCCTGGGAGCACTAGGAAGGTAGCTAAACTCTCCGTACCCTATAGAACTACAGTCAGTGACTGGGGAAAGGGGAGCAGACAGGGAAACTTACCTAGCCACTAGCATCAAAAACAAAAAGGTAAATTAACTCCGAGGCTCTCCATTCCAGAAACACCCCGAATTTAAAAAACAAGACCAAACCTTGAAAAATTAAACGGTTAAATTCCTCTTCTAAAAGTCATTTATTTACATATTATATGCCCAGTATATAATGTGTAGATAAATGTATCCTGCAGTGGAAGTGACCAACCTACTGGACTGAACAGCGCAGTACAGGACAAATTCTTGAAAGGTGTCATCTCATATTGGTATCTTTTTAATAAAAAAAAAATTAAAAATCAAAGAAAAATGTCTGGCCAGGGCTGGGATGAGACAAACAGGAACACTTCAGAATCCAAGGCAGAGGGAAGGCTGTTTGTCTCCTTAGACAATTGTGGGGGTGTGAAAAGGGAGGGACCGATCATGCACCAAAGTACGTACAAATTACATGCCCATCCCCCCGCCCCCCTCCATAAAAAGAGAAGAAAAAGCCCATCACTTAACACCAAACAGCAACATCATCAATAAACCCTTTCTCTGCCGCCCATCATGTCTTATTGAAGAGGAGGCCTGTGAGGAGAGGTGAAAAGAGCAGGGGAGGGGAGATCTGCACTTCAGTCTAGTTTCCAATTTCCATTCCTCTTACACGAAGCCTTCAGTCATCTGATGCCTGGCATCGAGCTCTGAGCAGAAACCGAGTACGTGGTGGCCACGACCGGGGTGCCGTTGTTGGCTGAGTAGCCTTGCCTCAACGTTTCAAAATACGATGCCTGCACCGGTTTGTGATACTGAAGCACTTTTATGGCATCTTCTATTTTAAACCATTCCCTCTTCCTTCCTGTGGAGGCAGAGAGAGAAAAAAAAAAAAAATCAGCACAAAAGGGAAGCGACAAAAAGTTTCTGATCTTATAACTCTGGAGAAAATGCAGATGAAAACAGGAAAGCCAATGGTTATCAACACTTTAAGACGATGCGTTACGGAGCTAGTTTTCCTTACTCTCTTTTCTTACAAGAACAATGCAAGCCCGCTTCTATGCCTCCAACACTACGGGTGTCAGATGCAGGAAAGAGACCATGTGCAATGCTGACATCTGAAGAGTGAGGGGCTAACGGTACACCGCGCCCTCCAGAGAGAGCTGCTGCTCGTGGTCTCTTCCTGCGTTGCTGGGCCTCTGGGCCTTGCTCGGCCTGCACGTACACACCGGAGGCGCAGCCAGCATCCCCACCTCCTGCAAAACTCAACATGAACGTCAGCTTCCAGAATTATTAGGATGGCTGCTTGTCATCAATCAGATGTTCATTTAAAATTTGCGTTTAAGAGTTATGTACTAACACATTACAAAATATTTTTAAGAAAAGAACACCATCACTATTAACTTTTCGGTTTGTTATCTTACCTCCCCCCCCGCCCCCCGCCCAAATTCGTGTTTTAAAATCCTTTATTTTTTCTCTCACAGTAAAAGAGGATTGCTTAAAATTGGAAAATGGAAGAAAGTATGAAGAATATGGAAATTACCCGTTAACATTATAAACCAGAAAGGACTACTCTAAATATTTTAGTGCCTTTTGCTTTTCCTTCATCGAACTGGAAGAAGGCACTGCGCTTGACAGCTGTAACTGGGATCGTGCTTTTAAGATGCCCCGAATCCCGAGAAGCTCTAGTAAGAGTGCTGTGGTTGGACATATGGCTGCTGGAGCGAATCTGCTGGGCTCCCATCGCATCACTGGCTCTCATGAACTGTCAGTTTGGCATAAGTGGCTGCACTAGGTACTGAGCTGTGCCCCACTTTCCTCATCTGTAGGGACAGTGCACCTATCTCACAAGTCTGCTGTGAGGATTAATATATATGTAAGCCGTCTGAACAAGACCTGGCACACAGCACATGCTGTTAAGAGCTTGCTTATGATCAGTATTGTTATTACTTCCTTTTTTACTTCACGCCGTTTCTGGAGCGCTCTTCTAGGTTATGCCAAACGTGACATTTAATGGCTGCACTACATTGTAACATCCAGCATGGACGTGCTGCCATTCACGCAACCGCGTCCCCATCACTGGACATCAACAGTCTGCGATTTTAGTTGTTATAAATCATGCTACAATTAAAAAAAAACACTTTATCTGTTTTTCTTTTAACCTCCCAGAGGAAGATGCCTAGAACTGAGATGAATAAAACATTTGGGCTCCGAAGACCTTGTGACCTGTAATGCCAAACTGCTTTCCAGAAAGACCATCCCGAGCCCCAGGGCTGCCTGTGTGTGCTGGGATGCCGTTCTCACCCACCCCGCCAGCACGGCTACCTTGTCTTTCGTCACTGCCAATTCTGTAGGTCAAAGCCAGTCCCTCGTTTTTGTTTTCATTTCAAATTCCTATTTAAAGTAGCTCTAAGTCATGTGTGTATCAGTCGGTACCCTGCTTTCCTCACTCACCAACACCAATTCATAAGCACCTCCCCGTGGTACGCTAGCTTTCGTAAGTCCGCGTTTAACAGCTGCGTGACATTCCATCAGACGAGTGTGCCTTAGCTCACTTATCCTTCACGGAGGTGTCCATTTAAGACCCAATTTCCACCTGGAAAAGGCTCACTGGAAGGAAGGCTTGCAGATTTAGCCTCCATATTTTAGATTATTTCATTATTTCAGTTCTCAGAAGTAGTACAAGGTGAAAGGCTTGTTGGATATTAATAGAGCAATGGTACCTTGAAAATTCCTCTCACAAGTGTGTGACTCCCGCCTGACAGAGTGCTCTGAGGACAGGGCCACACCACACTCATCTCTGTCTCCTTTTAAAGCCCTAGCACTGGCTGTCAAGGAGTCTATTTTTAATAACCCCCACTGAATTTATTTACTTAAGCATACTGCATCCTTACCAGATACGAAGCCGTTAAAAGCTGAAGGGCTGTGAGATGCCCCGATCAGCAGTGTGAGGGCCATGGTGGCAAAGCGCATACACACAATAAAGGGAGAGGTTCTAGCAAGCGAATTTTATCCGTTTGCCGATTATAACAGACGTTGTTAAATTAATATTACACTTTTCTAGAATATACTTTCCTTTAGAGGCAAAAGGTTAAACCATGAACCAACCATTAGATCACCTATGTTTTTAGTTCAAAAGATACACATCCAATAGTGATTTGAGAGATCAAAGAAAACGGCTCCTTAGGAGAAAGGCAGGGGCACCCAAAGGGTAATAGGACTAACACCGGAAACTACTCCCACGACTCCGTGTCTATTAAATGACTCTGGAGGGAGAGGCTCACCCTACCAAACCAACAGCTTTCCCCAACCATGTGAACAAGCATCATCACAAGGAACAACTGAGGGTCTGCTCTCAGCGGGGTTTCGTGGCCAGCATTGTGGAGGAGGGTCGGTACCTGCTGAGGAGGGTCCGATTCGACTTTAGAAACAGTCTTTTCTTATTTTTACGTGCTATGTTTCTATTTGTGGACCATGTACCCAACTTCAACTTCCTTTTAAACACTTCAAAATACTAACTTTCACAAGTTCAAAATGGACATGTTTGTGTCATTAAACGTATCCTTCTATTATTTCATTTATCAGGCTCGCTTCTGGCTTTGGGTGACGACCTGTGGGCCAGGGCCCGTTGTGGGGAGCATTTTGGAGGCTATCTAGGGACAACTTACCAATGTTAACTGAATCTTCCCAGTCTTCCAGCACTTCTGTGACAACGAGCACATAGACATACGTTCTGTGCTTCCTCTCCTGGTTCTGAAGGGCAAAGAGAGAAGGACAGAGAAACAGCTTTCCCTTAGAGAGCTGAGATTACTTAAGTGAAACACACTCTTAGCCATATGTCCAGAGCGCAGATACAAGGATTCCTTTCACTTTTAATTGTCCTACAATCAATCATACAGGGAATGGTGCCAGATGGCCTATTTAGAACAGGCCACACTTGCATTTAAGGTTGTGCTCTTTGGCTGGGCTTCTAAAGCCGAGGCTTTAATCTCTTTTTTCTTTCCCCTTCCCCTCAGTACAACCTCACAGGAATGCTGTGAGAATGAAGTTTGTGATCTCTCATGCAAAAGGCACCAAGTAAATTTAACTCGCTGAAACACAAGGAGAAGAGGCTGTGGGTGGCGGGGGTTCTATCAGTGCAAGTGAGCTCTGACGTCACGCATCTCCCCTTCTGCTAACCTTGCTCATCTCTATTCCCGATTTCTCACTTGCTTCCGCCTCCCTCCAAACCTCTACCCCGGCCTATTTCCTTGTTTCTTCCACCTCTGCGATAGTGACTCGGATCTTCTTTTTCCTCCTGTCTTCTCTACACTTATCTGCCCTCCTCACACCCTGAGAGAAGAGGAAGAGAGGTAGGGACGGGGTAAGTAATCTGGGCATACCTTCTTTCATTGTGCTTCACAGCGACTGCTTTTTTACGACTCGAACGTCTACAGCAACGCTGCATCGAGCAAGCCCATAGGTGCCATTCTTCTAACAGTGCTTGCTCACTTCGTGTCTATCCTTTTGGTAAGTCTCACAGTGTTTCAGACTTTTTATTATTATTATATTTGCTATGGTGATCTGTGATCAATAATTTTTGATGTTACTATTGTAATTGTTTTGGGTGCCACAAACGACACTCCTGTAAGACAGTGAACTTAACTGACAAATGTGTGTGCTCTGACTGCTCCACTGACCGGCCATTCCTGCCCCTCCCTGTCATCCTCCCTCTCTTGGGTCTCCCTATTTGCTGAGACACAACAAAATTAAGATTAGGCCAATCAATAACCCCATAGTGGCCTCTAAATGTTCAAGGGAGAGAAAGAATTGTGTCTCTTACTCTCACTTTAAATCAAAAGCTAGAAATGATTAAGCTCAGTGAGGAAGGCATGTGGAAAGCCAAAAAAGGCTGAAAGCTAGGCCACTTGTACAAGTTAGCCAACTTGTGAACGCAAAGGAAAAGTTCTTGAAGGAAATCAAAAGCGTTACTCCAGTGAACACACGCATGACAAGAAAGCCAAACAGCCTTATTGTCGATATGGGGAAAGTTGGAGTGGTCTGGATAGAAGATCAAAGAAGCCGTAACGTTCCCGGAAGCCGAAGCCTATTCCAGAGCAAGGCCCTAACTCTCGATTCTATGAAGGCTGAGAGAGGTGGGGACGCTGCAGAAGAAAGTCTTGGTTGATGAAGTTTAAGGAAAGACGCCGTCTCCCTCCCACCACAGCGCAAGGGGAAGCGGCAGGTGCTGATGTGGAAGCTGCAGCAAGTTGTCCAGAAGGTCCGGCTAAAATCAATCATGAAGGTGACTACACTCAACAACAGATTTTCAACCTTCTATTGGAAAAAGATGCTACCTAGGACTTTCATAGTTAGAGAGGTCAATGCCTGGCTTCAAAGCTTTAAAGGACAGACTGACTCTCTGTTTAGAGGTAGCTGGTGACTCAAAGTTGAAGCCAATGGTCAATGACCATTCCAAAAATCCTAGGGCCCTTCAAAGTTCTGCTAAATCTACCCTGCCTGTGCTCTATAAATGGAACAAAGACTGAATGACAGCACATCTGTTTCCAACATGGTTTACTGAATATTTTAAGCCCACTGCTGAGACCTCCTGCTCAGAAAAAAAAAAAGATTCCTTTCAAAATATTACTGCCATCGACAGTGCACCTGGTCACCCAAGAGCTCTGATGGAGATGGACACTGAGATTAATGTTCTCATGCCTAACAAAACATCCATCCCACAGCTTATGGGTCAAGGAGCGACTTCAACTTTCAAGCCTTACTATTTAAGAAATACATTTCATAAGGCTACAGCTGCCATAGATAGTGATTCCTCTGATGGATCTGGCCAAAGTAAACTGGAAACCTTCTGGAAAGGATTCACCATTCTAGATGCCCTCAAGGACACTGGTAATTCATGGAAAAAGGTAAAAATACCAACATTAACAGGAGTTTGGAAGAAGTTGACTCCAACCTTTGTGAAGGACTTTGAGGGGTTCAAGACTTCAGTGGAGGAAATAACTGAAGATATGGTGGACACAGCAAGAGAACTAGAATCAGAAGTGGAGTTTGAAGATGGGACTGAGCTGCTGCAAGTTCATTATCAAACTTTTTTTTTAAACTTTACTTATTTATTTAAACATCTTTAGTTCTTTAATTTTTTAATTAATTAATTAATTTGAGAGAGACAGAGAGAGACAGACAGAGACAGAGACAGAGTGAGAGCAGGGGAGGGGCAGAGAGAGAGGGAGACACAGAAGCCAAAGCAGGCTCCAGGCTCGGAGCTGTGAGCAGAGAGCCCGACGTGGGGCTGGAACTCACAAACTGTGAGATCATGACCTGAGCCGAAGTAGGACGCTTAACTGACTGAGCCACCCAGGTGTCCCACTTATTTATTTATTTTGAGAGAGAGCGTGCAAGTGGGGATGGGGCAGAGAGAATCCCAAGCAGGTTCCACACCACTAGTGCACAGCCCGATGTGGGGTTTGAACTCACGAACCGCGAGACTGTGACCTGAGCCGAAGTCAGACACTTAACTGACTGAGCCACCCAGGACTGCCCAGCTCATATCAAACTTTAACAGATGAGGAGTTGCTTCTCGTGGATGAGCAAAGAAGGTGATTTCTTGAGATGGAATCTACCCCTGGTGAAGATGCTATGAAGACTGTTGAAACGATAACAGAAGATTCAGAGTATTCCATAAATGTAGTTGATAAAGCAGTGGCAGGGTTTGAGAGGACTGACTCCAATTTTGAAAGAAGTTCTACTGTGGGTAAAATGCTAACAAAGAGCATTGCCTGCTACACAGATATTGTTCATGAAAGGAAGAGTTGATCGATGCAGCAAACTTATTTTAAGGCATTGCCACAGCCACCCCAACTCTCAGCAACCATGACCCTGGATCAGCCCAGCAGCCATCAACATGGAGGCAAGACCCTCCCCCAGCAAAAAGATTATAACTTAACTTGATGAAAGCTCACAATGGTTAGCATTTTTTAGCAATAAAGGGTTTGAAGTTTATTTATTTAGAGAGAGAAAGAGCACACGTGTGCGTGTGGGTGGGGGAGAGGCAGAGAGAGAGAGAATCCCAAGCAGGCTCCATGCTGTCAGTACAAAGCCTAATGCAGGGATCGAACTCACAAACCGTGAGATCATGACCTGAGCTGAAACTAAGAGTCAGACGCTTAACCAACTGAGCTACCCAGGTGCCCCAGCAATAAAGTATTTTTAAATAAAGGTATATATGTTAACATACGTACTCTAAGTGTATGTATACACTTCACAGACTACATATTGTGTAAATACAACTTTTATATGCACTGACCAAAAACAAAGAAACATTTGACCTGCTTTATCACAATATTTGCTTTATTGCGGTGGTGTGGAACTGAACCTGCAGTATCTCTGAGGTATGCCTGCACTTACAAATAATTCTATTTGTTTGGAGGAGACTATGGGAGTTTAAAGAAGAAAGCAAGTTATTCTCTGCTGGTGCTGCTTTGTTTTGAAAAGTCGGTGAAACAAAGACAGCATCTATGCTAGATTGAGACTATAACGGACTGAATGTTTACACCCCCCACAATTCAGAGGCCCAAATCCTAATTCCCAATGGGATAGCATTAGGAGAGAGCCTTTGGGAGGGGATTAGGTGAGGAGCGCTGACCCTCACAAATGGGATTGGTGCCATGATAGAGACCCCAGCGAGCAACCTTCCCTCTTTTGCCATGTGAGAACATGTAGAGAGACAGCTACTGGAATGTGCTGCTTTTCAAAAGTTCTAGGTATGACGCTTCACTTTTACGGAAGACCTACATTAGTACCTGTTTCTGCTAACTGAAAGAAATCCGGAGTTTTGCTTTTATAAAAAAGAGGTGAAAAGCAAAACCACCATTTAGCATTTATGTTGCAGCGAGCCACGAGAGCGGCAGTGCACATCTGGAACGTGGGGAGCGGCACCCCCAAACTCCTTCCCCGGGAGCGACACTCGGCATTTCCTCATCAAGCCGCAAAGGCTTTGAAATGAGGCTGTGAGCATCTGTGCTTTATCTTGATTTACTTTGCGCGTCCGTTAACAAGATGTGTCCTGAGGTATAAGAAAAGCCTGAGAGAGGTACTGTTTTGGTTCTGGAAATGCTAAAAAAAAGGCTGCATATAAATTAATTGCTTATTCACTTCTTATCACTTCAACTTACAAAAGGTTGCATACAAACACCCTACTTTCGGATAGCAGGAGAAACTGTAACTATGAACCAGGAAGTGGTTCTCATCAGACACTGAATCTGCTGGTGCCTTGATCTTGGGACTTCCTAACCTCCAAAACTGTGAGGAATCAATTTCTATTGTTTATAAGCCACTGTTTTGTTACAGCAGCCCAAATGGACTAAGACAAAGATATGTATGTATATATACATGTATACATGCATGTATATATATGTGTGTGTGTGTGTGTGTGTGTGCGTATATGTGTGTATGTATATATATACATTGTGTATGTGTGTGTGTATACATACACACACACACAACACAATATGGTTACTAATATGATACCAATTGCACCAAAGATTTTAACTGACTTACCTCAAAAATTCCAACTAATCTTCCCAATGTCCCTTTTACTCCAGCCTGAAAAGTGAAAAAGAAAAATTAACACATTAATACTGTTCACATTGCTGGTCTCATTCTGAAGAGGACACATGTTAGGTGAACTCCAGGTCTCTGGAGGTCACCACTATTTCCTGTGTGTCACAGACTGGTAAGAGCAGGGTGTACTCTGGGGAGGGAGGATTTCTCTCATCTCCTCCCCGTCTCTCTCCCCACTGCAAAGCTGGCCAAACATATCAGATAATCAAGGCCATGGAGGCACACAGAAGGTATTTTGAGAGATTAATTACTTCATTAATTAATCCATTCACTTAACAAATACACTGAATGCTAATTTGAGCCAGATAACAGTGTATGTGCCAGAGGTATGGTGATGAATAGGCTAGAACACAAGACCCACGAGAGCAAGATCCTTATCTTACCTATTCTTGGCTGTCTTTATACAGTATGCCCCAGACAGCATACTGTATAGAAACTCGGTAAAGAGTAAATCAACAAATACACAAATGTGGTGATTCTGCTAGTGACAGGTATTGACAGAGATGCGCAGGACAAGGTGACAAACAGAACAGTGACAGGGAGGGGGCAACTTTACACAGTGGCAGGCCTTTATATACTCTGTATCTTCCATTGGCCCTTTGGCATTTTTTAAAAGATTTTCTGATGCATCATAGGTAAATTTTTCAGTCTATTCCAATTACTTAATTTTCTTTTCAAATGAATCTAAACTACAGCTGTCCCATCTCTAGTCATTTGATTTTACTCATTTCTACCTGTTCTTTACGTATCTGTTTCCATTATGTATGCCTTTGTTTCCATGATTTTTTTGTTCTTTTAAAACGGAAGTTATTCTTTCTTTAATTTTGAATACCCTGAACATATTTCAGTTCCTTGTCAGGCCATGCTATAAAATTCACTTCATCTCAAGTAAACTTATATTCCAATTAGTGAAGAGCTTCCTTGTGAGGCTGCTTTCACCAAGCTCTCCAAAGCTTGGTCTTAAAGCGACAGTTTAAGGGCTCCTGCTCCAAGGTGACACAGGGAATACCACAGGCAGAGTCATGGAATTCGGGGGTGGTTTGGCTCCATCTTGTAGTGTGCACTGGGTCTGTGTCCCCTCTCTACGCAGGCCCACATCTTTCTAAAAGTCTCAGCTCCTGGGGCGCCTGGGTGGCTCAGTCGGTTGAGCGTCCAACTTCAGCTCGGGTCATGATCTCATGGTCCGTGAGTTCGAGCCCCGTGTCGGGCTCTGTGCTGACAGCTCAGAGCCTGGAACCTGCTTTGGATTCTGTGTCTCCCTCTCTCTCTGCCCATCCTCCACTTGTGCTCTCTCTCTCTCTCTCTCTCTCTCTCAAAAATAAACAAAATAAAAATAAAAAAATTTAAAAAATTTTAAAAAATAAAAATTTTTTTTTTCAAAATGGAAGTCTCAGCTCCTGGTATCCTTTCCGTTGGGAACTTGGGCTCCCCTGACTGCAAGGGGTCTGACCACCCAAGGCCAGGCCGGCTGCAGCTCTTCCATGATATTCAGCACTTCTACTGTTTCTGATCTGTGGATATGGTGTCCACCTTGCTTTTGAGCCAGGCTATGTCTTTTTTAGCTTTTGCTTTTTATATTTTTTTTTATCTGTCTATGCTAGGGGCAGAAGTGGGGAGAGATAATAAGGGAAGGAGAAATCTCTGGAAATGCCTGGGGAATGCTGTAACTTATTTCCTATTATCATTGCCATGTTATTTGTACAATAAACTAAAAATTAGGTGCTCATTAAGTTTGTAGAGAATGAACAAAATTTTAAAATGAGTGCTCTAAAAGTTCTCTAGAGATATTTAGTAATAAAAACAACAGAAGCCAATTTAAAGGCAAGACTCCTAGGTAGGTTATACTTTGAAATTAATTTTTGCTATTTATGTGCCAAAGAATCCTTTTCCTTTCTCTTGCCAACATGCTTGTTTCAGTTCCTACCCATTCTTTCCCCTCTGTGGCTTTTGAGTCTACTCAAATAGAAACGTCTACCCTTTCTTATTTAAACTGATTCTCTACATTAAAAAAAACAAAAAACCACCTTTAAAAAAATATATTATTTTTTTTAAAGTAATTTCCACATCCAGTGTAGGGCTCAAACTCACAACCCCAAGATCAAGAGTTACCTGCTCCACTGACTGAGCCAGCCAGGTGCTACTAAACTGATTTTCTACATTTTTAGAGATAACTGCACTCCACGGCGAGCTAAGAAGTTAGATTGTACTTCATGAATTAACCAATGAAGCTGCCTGAACAAGTGGGACAAGATGGCAGGCCAGCTTAGGCTAGAAAGCCAATTCTGTACCCTGATCCCAGGCAGCCCAAAAGCTCAGATCAATTTAGCTGTGCTCCTGCACAGTGACAGGTCCCCACTGATAGCGACTAAGGGCAAGGCTGTCAGGCTGGGAGGGAAGGAAGGGGGTTAAGGAGATTCACAGAGGTTCACACAGGCCATCATTCACATTGCTCTTCCACAAAGTAGAGAAAGTTCTCTTCAGTAGTTCTAACGGTTCAATTATTTTTTATTAAAAAAATTTTTTTTAATGTTTATTTATTCTTGAAACAGAGACAGAGTGTGAACAGGGGAGGGGCAGAGAGAGGGAGACACAGAACCTGAAGCAGGCTCCAGGCTCTGAGCTGTCAGCACAGAACCCGACGTGGGGCTCGAACCCATGAACTGTGAGATCATGACCTGAGCCGAAGTCGGACGCCCAACTGACTGAGCCACCCAGGCGCCCCTATTTTTTAAAGTAGGCTTTATGCCTGGTGCGGAGCCCAATGTGGGGCTTGGACCCTGAGAGCAAGACCTGAGCTGAGATCAAGAGTCGGATGCTTAACTGAGCCACCCAAGTGCCCCTAATTTTTTTTTCTTAAAGAAACCAAAAGTTTAGAAAATGACCTTCAATTTTTAAGGGCACAACTAATTTAACATTATGACAACTCAATATAATTTATTTAAAACTTTTAACAGTATCTTCTGCATTCAATACCAACATATATCTATGATTTACTGTGCCATAGGCAGTTGGAAAAAACACAAAACAGTTTTCTTTATAAAGCAGATGCATTTTTAAAAATTCTTATTTGTTTTGAGAGAGACACAGAGAGCATGTGCATATGCATGCACGAGCAGGAGAGGGGCAGAGAGGGAGCGAGAGAATCTCAAGCAGGCTCCACACTGTCAGCACAGAGCCTGACATGGAGCTAGACTTCACAAACCATGAGATCATGACTTGAGCCGAGATTAAGAGTTGGATGCTTAACCAACTGAGTTACCCAAGGCGCCCCAAAACAGATGCTTTCTTATCAAGGTTAGTGTAAATTAAATAATGCTGCCACCTGGACGTTAAATTTCAGTGACATTTCTCTTCACTTCTAATTAACTGTCAAGTTGTAGAAATTAACAATAGCTTTATTTGTCTCTGTGTTTCCAGTTTTATACCAATATTTAAGGGATCTACTTTGGAAAATTCTTTTTCAAGTTTTGTTTTATCTTATTTATTTGGGAGAGACAGAGACAGTGCGAGTGGGGGAGAGACAGAGACAAGGAGAGAGAGAATCCCAAGCAGGCTCCGTGCCCCCGGTGCAGAGCCTGACACAGGGCTTGAACTCACCAAACCATGAGATCATGACCTGAGCCAAAAAGCCAAGAGTCAGACGCTTAACCAACTGAGCGACTCAGGTGCCCCCACTTTGGAGAATTCTATCTAAGGTGATCCTACCAGTGATTCTATGGTGAAAAGCAAAGGAATGTTCTTATGTTTACCAGCTTCTAAATTGAGATTAAGCAGTTTCCTTAAGAGGAGGTGCCTCTCGAGTAAGAAAGAGGATTTCAGTTCTTTAAAGTCACAGTGCTGAGCAAGAGGGAGATTCCTCAGAGGCAAAGGTCCTTCAAGACAGAGTTCACTGCAACTATTTAACGTTTTCACGATTCTCCATAGTCCAATTAACTCTGAGCTAGCTCCCGCTCAACTGCTGCCACAAGCAACAGGAGAGAGTTATTTTTATCTCTCACATGATTCTTGCCTGCGAGTTGGGGTAGGTGTCAGGGTCACATGAGACAGAGAGTTGGCTCAGACATCGGGGATAGATCTGATTTGGGGCATATGTAAGTTTGGTCTAGTCGGTGCTGGCATGAACCCGTTCTTCTTAAAATCATACAAAAGCAGTTATAATTCCAATTCACATGTCAAAAGCCCCTAATCCAGAGGCAGAGTCTTTATTTAAAAGCCCATCTTAGCTAGTAGTAAGAATTCCAAATAAAGTATCTATCGCCCTTTGCTATTCAACCATATGCAGGCAAGTGCTTCCTTGAACTTCAAAGTATAAAACATCAATTCTAGCACTTTAGGTCTAGATAACAAAAATAATTTGAGCAACTGCCTACTTTTTAATTTTTAAAAAAATTTTATTGGGCGCCTGGGCGGCTCAGGTTGGGCGTCCGACTCGGTTTTTGGTTCAGGTCATGATCTCACGGTTCTGAGTTCGAGCCCCACACTGGGCTCTGCGCTGATGGTGTGGAGTCGGCTTGGGATTCTCTTTCTCCCTCTCTCTGCCTCTCTCCCTCTCTTTCTCTCTCAAAATAAATAAATTAGTTAAAAAAAATGAAAACCCTCTTTTAAAAAATATTTATTTATGAGAGACAGCAAGCGAGCACGAGCAGGGGAGGGGCAGAGAGAGAAAGGGACAGAGGATCTAAAGCGGGCTCTGTGCTGACAGCCCAATGTGGGGCTTGAACCCCCAAACCGTGAGACGCTGACCTGAGCTGAAGTCGGATGCTTAACGGACTGAGCCACCAGGCGTCCAACTGCCTACCTTTTAAAAAGAAAAAAGAAAAAAGAAAAAAGAAAAAAAACACCCACAAATGTCTTTTTTCCCTGTGGGGTGTTTTATTGAGATTGGAAGTACCAACCAGGTTGACTCCAGGGATCCCATCTTTCCTTCTAGTAAGCTCTCCGAGTGTGTACACGACACTCCGGCAGAGCCACTAGCATGGATGGGCCTTTGAGAATGCCCCTAAAATGGTCTGGCTTTGTTGTTAGTTTGGGGGGGTACAAAGCGGATCGCCACCTTCCGAAAGCTATTTTTCACTGTAAGGCGGACATTCTGGCAGACATGATGGATGTCTAACCCACAGACATTCCTTCCACTTGGCTGCCAGTAAGACCCAGATCCTGTTCAGATGAGGGCTGTGGCCCTCCCGGTATGGCGCAGGGAGTTCCGCTCCCCTCTGCAGTGACAGGTCCAGGTGTGCCGTGACCCACTTCTGGGTCAGTGGCTTCTGAGAAGATGTCCCTTGGGGGCTTATGGGAAAGATTTCCCACCATGATAAAAAGAGCTACACAAAAAGAAACCCTACACCTTGCTTGTGAAGCGGGGACCTGAAACTTGGAGCTGCTACGGTCAGTCATCTTGTGATTGTAAGGGGGAGGGCAAGAGAATCGATGAGAACCGATGAGAATCGAGCCAAAGTCCTGAGGTGGCTGAACTGCTGAAGCAAGGAGGGAAATGTCCAGCTTCTGAACTTCTCATGTGAGAAAAATTACCAGTATGGCTGAAGCCCCTTTTTTAGTCAGGTATTGTGATCCTGTATCAGCACGCTTCCTGCTACTTCCTTTGATTTAGAAGGCAGCTCTCAGAGGAAGACTGAGCATCCCAAAACAAAGATTCTGAACATTCAAGGGCAATGTGGTAGAAAAGCTTGCTCTATTAAAGCAATAAACCCAGACCCAAAAGGAGCTCAGGGCAGCGACTCTAATGCAAGTGTCTGTATGAGGAAACCCATGAACCCAAATATATTGTCTTAATGCACATACCTTTCTGGTACCTGCCAAACTTAAATTACAGAAGGAAAGAATCACAGTGAAGACAGAGGAAAGCAGATGGGAAGCCACTGTACTAAGTCCAGTGATATCCCATCCCAGAGTGTTTTGTTTCTGAGAGAGAGAGGAGGGGCGGAGAGAGGGGGAGAGAGAATCTTCAGCAGGCTCCATGCCCAGTGAGGAGCCCAACGCAGGGCTTGATCTCACGACCGTGAGATTACGACGGGAGCTGAAATCAAGAGTTGGCCGCTTAACCAACTGAGCCACCGAGGTGCCCGTTTTGTTTTTTAAATGAAATATTTCAAACATCAAAAAAGTAAATAAAATAATAATAGTAATGTATCATTTTGTGTATTTTTTTTTAAAGAAATAAATAAAACTGCTGGTACAACCGAGGCCCCTTGGGTACTCCCCAGCCCTCAGAGGTAGCTACTGACCTGAATTTGGTGTTTATCATTCTCCTGCATGTCTTTACACTTGTACTACTTAGGTATATACCCACTATTCATGGTAAATAGTGTTTTCTGTATGTTTCTTTACTCAATTAAAAAAAAGGATTAGGGTGGGGCAACTGGGTGGCTCAGTTGGTTGAGGGCCTGATTCTTGATTTTGGCTCAGGTCACAGTCCCAGGATCGTGGGATTGAGCCCCGCTGGGCTCCACATTGGACACAGAGTCTGCTTGAGATTTCTCTCTCTCTCTCTCTCTCTCTGCCTGCCCCCCACCCCCCAAACGTGTGCCTGCTCTCTCTCAAAAAAAAAAAAAAAAAAAAAAAAAGATAATATCTTCTGCAACCTTTCCCCCTCAGTATCATGATTCTGAGTCTTAGATATATTGAAACATATAGTTCTAGTTAATTCATCTTAGTTGTTGAACAGTATTCTACTTTAGGAATTTGCCACAATTAATCCATTTACTTGTTGCTAGACATTTAGTCCTGCTATTATGAAAAACACTTTAACAAAAAACCGAAAACAAACCCAAAACCTTTCTTGTAGATATCCTTGCTACCTACCATGTATGGGAGTTTCTGGATCATATGATAGGTACCTCCAATTTTCCCACATATTATCAAGTTCTTCTATGCAGTACATCAGTGGCAGAAATGAGTGCAATTCCTCACCTCTTCCTGTATCCACATCCTTTGAAATGTAATTTTACAGCTCTTCCTATCAAGAGACAGGATCTATTAACCTACTCCTATACAAGGCTGGCCTTATGACTTGCTTTGGCCGACAGAACGCAGGAGGATGGCATACCAGTTCCAAGCCTAGGCCTCAAGAGGTCTCGAGTTTCTACTTTTTCTCTTGGAACTCTGCCATCGCCACAAGAGCTACTCTCCTGAAGAATGAAAGGGGCACCTGGGTGGCTCAGTTGGTTAAGCGTCACGCTCGGGTCATGATCTCGTGGTTTGTGAGTTCGAGCCCTGTGCCGGGCTCCGTGCTGACAGCTCGGAACCTGGAGCCTGTTCCGGAATCTGTCTCCCTCTCTCTCTGCCCCTCCCTTGCTCATACTCCGTCTCTGTCTCTCTCAAAAATAAACAAACACTAAAAAAAAAAAAAAAAAAAAAAAAAAAAAAAAAAAAAAAGAATGAAAGACCTGTCTCAGCTGAGGGTGTTCCAAAGCAGCCTAGAGCCAGCTAACCTCCCACTGTGAGAGCCCAGCTAAAACCAGCAGAGCTGCCTACTCGACCCAGAGCTGGCCACAGACATCGGAGTAGACACTAGAAGCAGACCCATGGGTCTGTGTGTAATAATCAATACTTAAAAAAATTTTTTTTTAATGTTTATTTATTTTTGAGAGAGACAGACACAGAATGTGAGTGGGTTAGGGGCAGAGAGAGGGAGACACAGAATCCGAAGTGGGCTCCAGGCTCCGAGCCGTCAGCACAGAGCCCGATGTCGGGCTCGAACCCACAAGCTCTGAGATCATGACCTGAGCTGAAGTTGGACGCTCAACTGATTGAGCCACCCAGGCGCCCCTGTAATAGTCAATACTTAACTAATTTAAGCCATTGAGTTTTGGGATAGTTTCTCATATGGCAATAACTACCTGGTATATTCGAGTACACAGGCAATGTACCAGTTCCCATCACTCTTGTTCCTCTTTAACAAGAGGATGGTCTTTGTTGTCAGCCTTTTAAAGTCAACATAATGAATATGAAATTATATTGCATAAGTTTTCTGTGTACTTTTTCCTGTTTAGTGGGCATTTAAATTTCTTCTGGGAATTCATACTGTTTATCCATTTTTCTTATTTGATTGCAGTGATCTTCAGAAATTACATATTTAAAAAATTTATTTGAGAGCAAGAGTGAGCACACGAGCAGCGAAGAGGGGAAGAGAGGAAGAGAGAAAAAGAAAGAGAGAGAGAGAGAGATTGAGAGAGAGAGAGAGAGAGAGAGAGAGAGAGAGAGAGAGAGAATCCCAAGCAGACCCCATGCACAGCACAGAACTCAATCTCACAACCCTGGGATCATGACCCAAGCTGAAATCAAGAGTCGGATGCTCAACTGACTGAGCCACCTAGGCACCCCAGAAATGATATCTTCTTAACACTTACTCTCTGTGGTAAATACATGCTCCCAATCTGACACTTGTCCTTTAACTTCATTTTTTAAAAATTCTATTGTTTTTCAATTTCAATTCCAGTATAGTTAGCATACAGTGTTATATTAGTTTTAAGTGTACAATACCGTGATTTAACAATTCTATATGTTACTCATTGCTCATCACACTAAGTGTATTCTTTAATGCCCATCACCTATTTCCCCACCCTCTCACCCCCCTTCTGATAACTACCTGTTTGTTCTCTATAGTTATGAGTCTGTTTCTTGGTTTGTCTCTCTCTCTTTTTGCCCTTTGTTATTTAATTCTATATATGAGTGAAATCATACAGTATTTGTCTTTCTCTGACTTATTTCTATCTTCATTTCTAATGTCCTTTGCTAAACATGTTCTATTAGATATTGCTGATTTTGCTTATCTTTTCCTTTTGCCTGTTTAGTATTCTTTTAGTCTCCCACATTTTTTCTAACATTCTGAAGTTTTTTCAAGTTTATTTATTTTGAGAGAGAGAAACAGAGAGCAGGGTAAGGCAGAGAGAGAGAGAGAGAGAGAGAGAGAGAGAGAGAGAGAGAGAGAATCCCAAGCAGGCTCTGCTTGTTAGCACAGAGCCCAATGTGGGGCTTGAACCAACATACTGACATACTGTAAGATTCTGACCCAAGCTGAAACCAAGAGTCGGACCCCCAACCAAGTGTGCCACCCAGGCGTCCCTACTTTGAAGAGTTTTATAATATGATCCACCAAAATTAATAGGGGAATTTATTCCCCAATAGCCAGTAGTCTGGATACTCCAGAATAGACCCATACAGATCATTCTATTTTACTAATCTAGTTATTAATTTATATACTAATATCACATGGTTTTAATTAATACAGCTTTATCCTCCATTCTTTTTCAAAAACTTCAAAGCCATTTTGGTACCTTTATTCTTCCATACAAATTTCAAAAATCAGTTTTTCAGATCTCTCAAAAATCCTTTCGGGATGTTTTATTATTGAATTTTTAGATTAATTTGAGAAATACCTTTATAATATGTAGTCTTCTCATCCAAGAACAGACTGTATCTCTCCCTTTACTTACGTCTTTTTTCATTCCTTCAACAGAAGGTTTTATTATTTTTGTTTCTTTTTTTTTTTTTTAATTTTCTTTTTTTGAACGTTTATTTATTTTTGGGACAGAGAGAGACAGAGCATGAACGGGGGAGGGGCAGAGAGAGAGGGAGACACAGAATCGGAAACAGGCTCCAGGCTCTGAGCCATCAGCCCAGAGCCCGACGCGGGGCTCGAACTCCCGGACCGCGAGATCGTGACCTGGCTGAAGTCGGACGCTTAACCGACTGCGCCACCCAGGCGCCCCATTATTATTTTTATTGTAAAGGCCCTGTACTCTATTAGTCTACAGCAAGGCATTTTAGTTTAGTTTTATTGCTACGAATGCCATATTAAAAGTTACATAATTCCTTTTTTAATTAAAATTTTTAAATGTTTACTTATTTATGAGGGAGAGAGAGAAGGCACGCATGAGAGCAGGGGAGGGGCAGAGAGAGAGGGAGACACAGAATCCGAAGCAGGCTCCAGGCTCTGAGCTGTCAGCACAGAGCCCGACGTGGGGCTCAAATCCACAAACCATGAGATCATGACCTGAGCTGAAGTCTGAGGCTTAACCAACTGAGCCACCCGGGCACCCCTAAAAGTCACATATTTTCTAATCAATTACTGTTTTTAAAGAAACACTGCTGGTTTCCGCATATTAATCTTATGTTTTACAACCCTTCTAAATGCTCTTACTAGATCTACTAGTTTCTGTTGTGTTCCTTTGGTTTTTTAAGTTAATAATGACATCATCTTCAAATAATGACAATTTTGCTTTTTTTTTTCTTAAAGTTTATTACTTGAGAGACAGCATGCACACATGAGTGGGGAATGGAGAAGAGAGAGAGGGAGAGAGAGTGCAGAGCCTGACGAGAAACTGAACTGTGAGATTATAACCTGAGCCGAACTCAAGAGTCAGACGCTTAACTGACTGAGCCACTCAGGCACCCCCGCAGCTTCCTTTGGAATATTTGTAATTTGTATTTATTTCTGTCTTACTTCAGTGGCTAGGACCTCAGTTCAATATTAAATGGTAGCCTTATAGCAAACATAACTGCCTTTTCCCTGTCTGTTGGGAACATGGACCGTTTCAAAATATAATGCTTACCACAGGTTTTATTAGACATTCTATCAGGTTAAGGAGCTTCCTTTTATTTTTAGTTTGCTAATAACTTTCAAGATGAATGGATCCCAAATTTTATCTTAAAGATTTAAAAAAAAATTTTAAGCACAATCTATCCCTTAATGTGGGGCTTGAACTCACGACCCAAGATCAGAGTTGCATGCTCTGCTGACTGAACCAGCCAGGCGCCCCTGGATATTGAATTTTAATAATTTTTCCTCATTTACTGAGATGATAATTTTAATCTCTTAATGAAGTAAATTACATAAATGTATTCTCTAAGACTTGTACTCTTGGGATAATTTAGTTGTGTGGTATCTTGAGAGAGCTTTAGATTCTATTTGCTCTTATTTTGCTTGGGATTTTTGTATCCAAGTTCATAAGTGAGAATTTATGGCTCCTTTCTACTTTTTTTTCTTTTCTTTTTTTTTCCAGTGCAAAAGGGTGGTTTTATTAAAGTACAGGGACAGGACCCGTGGACACAAAGAGCTGCCTTCTTTCTACTTTTAATTATTAAGATCGGGGGCCAGCAAACTATAACCCATGGGCCAAATCTATCCTGCCATCGATTAAAAAAAAATTTTTTTTTAACGTTTATTTATTATTGAGACAGAGAGAGACAGAGAGAGACAAAGCATGAGCATGGGAGGGGCAGAGAGAGGAGGAGACAAAGAATCCAAAGCAGGCTCCAGGCTCTGAGCTGTCAGCACAGAGCCCAACATGGGGCCCTAACCCACAAACCGCGAGATCATGACCTGAACCAAAGTTAGACGCCTAATGGACTGAGCCACCCAGGCGCCCCCTGCCATCGATTTCTATAAATAAACTTGCATTGGAACATAGCCATGCTCACTCATGTTAAGTACTGTGTATGGCTCATTCATGTTATGACAGCAGAATTGGATATTTGGTGACAGATACCATATGGCTTCTAAAGTCTCAAGTATTTATTATCTGGCCTTTTACAGAAAAGTTTGATCTTGATCTGATCACTGATCAAGATTATAATAATCTTATGAGGTGTAGTTATTCCTTTCTGAAATAGTTCTTTAAGAGAAAAAAACGTAATTTTGGAAATTTTGGCAAAGTTCAATTAGTCTTAGTATTTTTTTGCTGGTGGGGTGGATAACAATTTGGGTAAAAATTAATAATCTATACAAAGATTTTCTAATTTTTAAGTAAATTGGGGTAACTTCTAGAAAATTTTTATCAAAGTTTTCAAATTTTTGTGTTAATGGCTCTATATAGCATTCTCTTAAAAGACTCTATTATATTCTATGGTTATTTCTTATTTTGTTTTTAGTTGGTGCCTTTTCTCATTTCCTTTACAAGTCCTGCAAAAGGTTTGTCTATTTTATTAGAAAAATAAAAGTAACCCACTTTTGGTTCTGTTGATCATGTCTATTTTCCTCTATTAATTTCTGCCCTTTTTTCCTGGTTATTTCCATCCTCTTAGGTTGAGTATATCCTGTGTTTTTTGTTTGGTTTTTGTTTTTGTTTTTGGCTTCTTGAATCGATTGCTTAGTTTACTTAATGTCTATTTTGCTTTCCAATAAAAGCCCCTTTGGCTCAAAGAACTGAATGAGCTGTACCCAATAAGTCATGATGTGAAGTGCTTTCAATTGTTCGGCTCTATTTACTAAGTTTTATTGTGATTTGTGGTTCAACTCAAGAATTATTTAGAACATTTTTTTCTGTTTCCAAATTCATGTTTCTCTGTCAAGCTGGCTTTATTGTTGATTTCTAATCTTACTGCACGTGTCAGAGTGTATATACAGATGGTCCCTAACTTATGATGGTCTGACTTATGAGTTTTCGATGATGATGGTGCAAAAGTGATACACATTCTGTAGAAACTGTACCTTGAATTTTGATCTTTTCCTGGTTAGCGATACGTGGTATGATACTCTCTTGTCATGCTGGACAGAAACAGTGAGCCTCAGCTCCATGAGGGTGAACAACCAACCACTCACACCATTCTGTACCCATTTAACCATTCCGTTTTTCACTTTCAATCCAGTATTCAATAAATTACATGAGATATTCAACACTTTATTATAAAATCGGCTTTGTAGGGGGCGCGTGGGTAGCTCAGTTGGTTAAGCATCTGACTTCCGCTCAGGTCATGATCTCACGGTCCGTGAGTTCGAGCCCTGCATCAGGCTCTGCGCTGACAGTTCACAGCCTGGGGTTTGCTTCACATTCTGTGTCTCCCTCTCTCTCAAAGATAAAATAAAAACATTTAAAATAAAATAAAATAGGCTGTGTAGGAGATGATTTTGCCCAACAGTACGCTATAATGTAAGGGTTCTAAGCATGTTTAAGGTAGGCTAGGCTAAGCTACATGATGTTCAAGAGGTTAAGTGTATTAAAAGCATTTTCTTTTTTTTTTTTTAATTTTTTTTTTCAACGTTTATTTATTTTTGGGACAGAGAGAGACAGAGCATGAACGGGGGAGGGGCAGAGAGAGAGGGAGACACAGAATGGGAAACAGGCTCCAGGCTCTGAGCCATCAGCCCAGAGCCCGACGCGGGGCTCGAACTCACGGACCGCAAGATCGTGACCTGGCTGAAGTCGGACGCTTAACCGACTGTGCCACCCAGGCGCCCCATTAAAAGCATTTTCTATTTATGAGGGGGTTTATCAGGATATAACCCCATCATAGGTTGAGGAAGATCTGTAGTCTATATTATTGCTGCTCTAGAATTTTTATTACTTTGTTTATAGCTTACTATATAGCTGGGATTTTATAATTCTTCCATGTGTGCTTGAAAAAAATTACATATTCTTTGTTGAAAGCAAGGTTCTCTCTCCATATATAACTGTTTGATCAACCTTGCTAACGGTATCACTCAATCTTTCTATTTTTCCTACTGTTTGTAGCCTTTTCTATCAGTTTCTAGATGAGATGTTTTAAAGTCTTCAATATGGCTATAGATTTGTCAACTTTTCCCCCTAACTCTGCCAATTTTGATTTATATAGATGAAGTCTGGTAGGTGCACATAAGTTCATGACCACTGTATATCTTGACAGACCGTCTCTTTTATCAATATTAAATGTCCCTCTTGTCCCTCCTAAATGCTTTTCACCTACATTCTATTTTGTTTAATATTGTAATTACTATCCAAGTTTTCTTTTGATTAGTATTTGCCAGATACACCTTTTACCATCCCTTCATTCTTAGTCATTTAGTATTACTGTGTTTGAAAACATATGACAAGTTTTATTTTCTTTTTAATACAAGTTTGTGCCTATTAATGAGTAAGTCTAAAGTACAACCAAGTTACATTTATTGTGATATTTAACCTGGAAGCATAGCTTTTTCTGAGCCACATGGGGTCTCTTGAAGGTGAATCAGAATCAGAGTCCTTAAATTTATTTGTGTAGCAAGCTCAATGCTAGGCAGCTGGCATCTGTAAGTTCACTGAATTAAGAGGAAGCTGGTTAAGTGGCACCTCAGCCAGGTCAGTTAGACCTACCCAGGTCCAGTGGCTGTTGGTGGTTTAAAGATTATGGAGCCTCCAGAGGCAAGAATTGCATTTAGTATTTGCCAAAGCCAGTGTGGATGGTATTGGAGTCAATGGAAAGTACGCTGTGGATATACCTCCTAATGAGTAAAAATCCTTTCCTGGAATGTGAAGCTGGATAGGAAAGCAAGTACAACTGGTTTGGAAGAGTCATCTGGACTCCATTCATTTAGCAGAAGGCTATTGGCTCCTCTCCCAGCAATTCAGCTTCTATTCAGGGTTCCAACACAAACCAGCTTAAATACAGTACTATATTCTCTAACAGGGCAGATTCTAATCTCTTCACTAAGCCAATGAATTAACTATTCATCAATGGGTAGCATGCAATTGTATGTGATAATGTAAACAGATAGATTGAGTCAAGAGATTTCTTTTATTCTAGTTTTTAAAAACAATGATTAAAACATAATTTAGGAGTTATTTGCAGTAAAAGAGGGCTAACCTTTAGGTTCTCTTAGTAAGTTAAAATTTTTTTAATGTTTTTTTTTTTTTGAGAGGGAGAGAGAGAGAGAACATGAGAGGGGAAAGGGCAGAGAGAGAGAGAGAGAGAGACAGACAGACAGACAGACAGACAGACAGAATCTGAAGCAGGCTCCAGGCTCTGAGCTGTCAGCACAGAGCCCCAGACAAGGCTCAAACCCACGAACCACGAGATGATGACCTGAGCTGAAGTCGGACGCTCAACCGACCAAGCCACCCAGGCACCCACTCTTAATCAGTTTAAAATAAATAATAATAAATAAAATTTCAATTCTGTGACTAAAGAGTGGGTTCTTTTAAAAAGTGGCTAGTGTTTGAGCTAAATATAAGGGTGGCTGAATTTTAAAAATCGTGACCTACTTAGATTTTTTTTAATCTACTAAAAGCAAGAAATCTGCCTTTAGCCTCTTAGAGAAACAAAAATATTTATGGGCGCCTGGAACATGCGACTCGATCTTGGGGTTGTGAGTTCGAGCCCCACATCGGATGTAGAGATTACGTAAGAAAAAACACAACATCACTTAAGAGTCAAGGAAAAAAACAGATAGAACTCTAAAAAAATTTTTTTAACTTAAAAAAATATAGTAGTAGACTAAGTATATTATCTCTTCTTCCTGAGACCTCATTAAAATCAAAGTGAGACTAGAAAGTGGCTATCGGAAGAAAGGAGGTTTTAAAGAAAATTCCAGGGGCGCCTGGGTGGCTCAGCTGGTTAAGCGTTCGACTCTTGATTTTGACTCAGGTCATGATCTCACTGTTCATGAGTTTGAGCCCCACATCAGGCTCTGCACTGATGGCGTGGAGCCTGTTTGGGATTCTCTCTCTCCTCTCTCTCTCTCTCTCTCTCTCTCTCTCCCTCCCTCCCTCTCCCTCTCCCTCTCCCTCTCTCTCTGCCCCTCCCCTGCTCATTCCCTCCCTCCCTCCCTCTCTCTCAAAAATAAACATTAAAGGGGCGCCTGGGTGGCGCAGTCGGTTAAGTGTCCGACTTCAGCCAGGTCACGATCTCGCGGTCCGTGAGTTCGAGCCCCGCGTCGGGCTCTGGGCTGATGGCTCAGAGCCTGGAGCCTGTTTCCGATTCTGTGTCTCCCTCTCTCTCTGCCCCTCCCCCGTTCATGCTCTGTCTCTCTCTGTCCCAAAAATAAATAAACGTTGAAAAAAAAATTAAAAAAAAAAATAATAAACATTAAAAAAAAATTCCAAGAATATGCAAAGTGATAAGTGAGGGTTGGAAAGATGAAGGAAAGCAAAAAAAGTAGCTCAGCTTCCAGACTCTTGGAGAGGTTCCAGGATAGCATATGGCAGGAACCCAGGGTGGAAGTGAGAAGGGGTCCTGAAAGTTGAATGTCTACATACCAAACAGCCATCCCCACACATGGAGAATGGCCTGGAGCCAGGCATCTATCACCTAGACAACTCTAATCCAAGCAGAAAAACAGAAACAGGAAGAACTACTGTAGCATATATATCCATAAATATCCCCCCAATAGAGTCCACCTATTGTGGCATTCTTTCAGCTGGCTCCTGGTAAGACAGCCCCACTTCCCTCCAGGTCACTCTTTACACAAATCTCCCATTCAGTGCTGCTACTGACTCAGTCCTAATGGACTCAGTCCTAACTGGGACAGGACACCCACGGATCACCCAACATCCAAGGAGCATCATTGAAAGGAAGGAAAAATCAAAATGAGCAAATGAAAACTAGCTCTAGTCAAAAAAAAAAAAAAAAAAAAAAAAAAAAAAAAAAGAAAGAAAGAAAAGGAAAGGAAAGGAAAGGAAAGGAAAGAAAAGAAAAGAAAAGAAAAGAAAAGAAAAGAAAAGAAAAGAAAAAAAAGAAAAGAAAAGAAAACTTAGAGAAAATTAGTTATTATCTTTAAAGAAATTTGAGAGGCTGTGGCATCCCAAAAAAGAACAAAATGTATGCAAAAGCAACCAAGAATAAAAATGGCATTTTAGAACTTAAAAATGTGACTGCTGATATAAAACATTCACTAGGTAGGGGCACCTGGGTGGCTCAGTTGGTTAAGTGCTGACTTCAGCTCATGAGTTCCGAGCCCCATATCGGGCTCTGTGCTGACAGCTTGGAGCCTAGACCCTTTTTCGGATTCTGTGTCTCCCTCTCTCTCTGACCCTCCCTCGCTCATGCTCTGTCTCTCTCTCTCTCAAAAATGAATAAACATTAAAAAAATTTTTTAAATAAAAAAAAAATTCACTAGAAGGGCAAAACCCTCAGTGAGACAATGAAAGTATAAGGCAAACAATAAGATATTACTTAGTGTGTGCTCTTCCTTAGGGAATTACTTAAGGAATGTTTCTTTTCTTTCTAAGTGTTCCAGTTCTATTTTATTTTTAAGCCATGGACCACACAAAAATATTATTCTGATACAATTTTAGAACTCAGGGGAAAAGTCTATCTTAAAAAAAAAACAAAATTCTTAGGGGTGCCCAAGTGGCTCAGTTGGTCGAGTGTCCGACTTGATTTTGGCTCAGGTCATGATCTCACAGTTCATGAGTTCAAACCCCGTGTCAGGCTCTGCACTGATAGTGCGGAGCCTGCTTAGGATTCTCTCTCTTCCTCTCTCTCTGCCCTTCCCCACTTGTGCTCTCCCTCTCTCTCAAAATAAATAAACATTAAAAAAAAAAAAAAAGAAACATTCTTAGATGGACAGGTCTGTGCCCATATATTGACTCTCATAGTCTTAATTTCCTTCCACAACAACCAACACACTTTGAATCTCAGCAGACGACTGGGCAGGCAAGAATGGAGCAAATGGAAAAGCATCAAGGACAGATGAAGCCTATGAAGAAAGTAAAGGAATCTTCT
Source organism: Lynx rufus (assembly GCF_022079265.1). Lineage (NCBI taxonomy): Eukaryota > Metazoa > Chordata > Mammalia > Carnivora > Felidae > Lynx > Lynx rufus. Next base: position 113,221,304 of record NW_025814878.1, on the reverse strand, counting down.
ACTCCAGCCCCTTGACACTCCCTGCAATTGCCCCTGACACACAAACACACACACCCAGTCTTACTAAATTCTGCATGCACAAAGCAGGGAATGAACCATCAGCGGAACTTTAATTCTGCAGTGTATGGGAACAGGGGCCCTGCCAGACCAATCAGTGTATAAGGAGCAAGCTTGGCAGGCTGGGAGAGGGTGGATGACTGCTGAGGGCAGATGAGCTGGAGAAAAACAGAGAGAGACATAAAAAAGAGACTGTCCCTAATGAAAACATCCATTATTACCGGAAATATTTATTTCAGTCACAACTATGAAACAAACTCAGAGTTCAGTCTAAGAATGAGCACTCAGACAAAAGTCAAATATAGGGAAAGGCAGTAGTTCAAAACAAAAGGGGAACCAATCTGACAATTCAAGAAACAGTTATCATAAGAAAAACTGAATTCTTATTCACTAAGATTGAAGAAGACATTACAGTTCTAAACCAATGGCAGGCTATTACAAATAGGGAGCAATGTGAAAACAAAAAAAATCCTAAATAACATCACCATTATTATTACATACCAATAGTCCCAGAGAAGGCAATGGATAGCTAATTGAATACAACAGAAAAGTAGAGATTTGGAAGGTCAAAGTTTGAAGAATTCTCCGAGCACACAGGTAAACATGTGGAGATCAAAACTATAAAAAGGATAAGGGAATACAATATAAAAGAGAAGTTTCAGCAAAAGAAAATAAAAGTAATGAAGGTGGGACAATAATTAAAGAAAAAAAGAGGAAAAGTTCCTGAAGCTAAGGAAAGACACAAACCTTCTTATCAAAAGAGCTCATCAAATATGGGACAGACTCCAGTGACATTTCTGAGTTTCAGTGTAGATGAAAGTTTTCATGCATTTACACAGGGCAAAAATAATTTGATACCAGACTTTTCCTCTACAACACCAAATGCTTGAAGTCAACAGTCCTAAGGAAAAAGATTACTTTTCAAGGAATCTATAATTAGGCAAAACATTCAAGTGTGAAAAAAAAATTTTAAAACACATAACACTCTTTACTTTTCTTAAAAGCAGTTCCCAGTATGCTGTAGTCAACCAATAACAGACGAGGTGAAAAAACACACAAAAGGAATACATGAAGAGAGAAAGAAAGGGGAAAAAGAGGTGTGATCAATGATAGCAGTAAAATTCATTGACATTAGATTAAAAACATTTTTTAATTTAAAATTTTTGTTTATTTATTTTTGAGAGAGAGAGAGAGAGCACACAAGCCAGGGGAGGGCCACAGAGAGAGGGAGACAAAGAATCTGAAGTGGGCTCCAGGTTCTGAGCTGCCACCACAGAGCCTGATGTGGGGCTTCAACTCACAAACCGTGAGATCATGACCTGAGCCAAAGTCGGACGTTTAACCAACTGAGCCAGCCAGGTGCCCCTAAATTTAAAAATGTTTAATGTTTATTTATATTTTTGAGAGAGACAGAGAAAGAGAGAGAGAGAAAGAGAGAGAGAGAGAGAGAGCGCACGCGCGTGCAGTGGGGGAGAGGCAGAAAGAGAGGGAGACCAGAATTCCAAGCAGACTCCAGGTTCCAAGCTGTCAGCCCAGAGCACGACAAGGGGCTTAAACCCACAGACTGTGAGATCATGACCTGAGCTGAAGTCAGATGCTTAACCAACTGAGCCACCCAAGCACCCTGGCCTTAAATTTAAATTATTGTTGATATTGTTGTTTTCAATATCACAGCTGGTAACTTTTTTTTAAGTTTACTTATTTATTTTGAGAATACATGTGTGCACACAAGTGAGGGAAGGACAGAGAGAAGGGAGAGAGAGAATCTCAAGCAGGCTCCATGCTGTCAGAGCAGAGCCCAATGCAGGGCTCGAATCCATGAATGGTGAGATCATGACCTGAGCCAAAATTAGGAGTTGGACACTTAACTGATTGAGCCACCCAGGTGCCCCAGATGATAACTTTTTGTATTTTAAAGAATAGTATCTTAACAATAATGATAATCTATACCTAAAGTTAAAAATTTAAACAAAATGAGAGATGTGCAATAGGAGATATTAGTTTTTGTCTTTTAGATTGTGTGTGTTTCTGGGTGGACTATTTTGTTTGCTTACAAAAATAAATACTTGTTCAAATATGCTACTTGAAAAGGAATTTTAGTTTCTGGTCCAGTATATAAGGAGCTTAGAAACTGCCACTCTGTCCTAACAACAACAAAAAAAACTGAACTGAAAAATTAACAACTCTTCTTAGAGTTTTTGCAAAAGTGAAGTAAAAGGGCAAACCACTGCCTCCAAAATTGGAGAGACAGGCAAATACAGAAGATCACAACTTACAGGAGCAGAAGCCACCAAGGGAACCAATGGGAGTGCGAGAGGGTGGGGAAGGAAAACCTAAACTGTAATTGATGGGTTGCGGGAGGCTCAGTAGACAAGTCTGAGAATCAAAAACTTCAGTGGGGAAGCCCCACCATACTTTTGTGTTTTTACCTCCAGGTACCTCCCTCTTGCTTCCAGGGAGAGGGAAAAACAGCCATTTTCAAATACTCCAGAGCATTCTGTTCTTAACAAAGCCTGACTTTAAGAGAAAGTATTTTACCAGAGGCTAATGTATTGGGTTTTTTTCAGAGCCTAGCCAATGGGGAGGAAGGGTAATACCAATTCCAGCACCCTCTAGTCATCCAGTCCCACCTCAAGTGGGGGTGGGGAGGAGAGGTGTAGAAGAGCTGGAAATACAGAGAAGAATTTATGAAGTTCACAGCCCAAAGGCACAGGCTTGCTCACTAAAAGACTGAGACCTAATCACAGGACTATAGACTTCTTCCCTTCCTTGCACAACTAACCACCATATTACTGAGGTCCTGTTTACCAGAATTCCTTTTATCTGGTACATCGTGTTCAGCTTTCAACAAAACATTACTAAGGCAGGGGCGCCTGGGTGGCTCAGCTGGTTAAGCGTCTGACTTTGACTCGGGTCATGATCTCACGGTTCGTGAGTTCAAGACCTGCGTCGGGCGCTGTGCTGACAGCTCGGAGCCTGGAGCCTGCTTCAGATTCTGTGTCTCCCTCTCCCTCTGTCCCTCCCCCACTCGCACTCTCTCTCTCTCAAAAATAAATAATAAAACATCTTTAAAAATTTTTTTAAATAAATTAAAATAAAAAATAAATTAAAAAAAAATTACAAGCCACACTAAAACAAAAAAACACAGTTTGAAGATAAAGAACAAGCATCAGAACCAGAATGAGATATGGCAGGAATGCTGAAATTAACAGACCATAAATGTAAAACAACTATGATTAATATGTTAAGGGTTCTAATAGAAAAAGAACCAATGGGTACTATAAACAGAGACACTGAAATTCTTTTTTTTTTTAATTTATTCTTTTTAACATTTTTTCATTTTTGAGAGAGAGACAGAGTATGAGCAGGGAAGGGGCAGAGAGGGGGGGAGACACAGAATCTGAAGCAGGCTCCAGGCTCTGAGCTGTCAACACAGGGCTCGAGGCGGGGCTCCAACTCATGAACTGCGAGATCATGACCTGAGCCCAAGTCAGATGCTCAACCAACTGAGTCACCCAGGTGCCCCAGAGACACTGAAATTCTAAGAATGAATCAAAAAGTAATGCTAAAGTTCAAAGACACTGTTAACAGAAATGAAGAATGCCTTTGATTGGCTCATCAGTAGACTAAACACAACTGAGGAAAGAGTCCGTCAACTTGAGGATATGTCAACAGAATCTTCCAAAACTGAAAAGAAAAAAAAAATAATCTGGAAAAAAACAAAAATAAAAAACAAAACATCCAAGAACTGCGTGATGACTATAAAAGGTGTAACACTGCATAATGGGAATACCGGAAGAAGAAAGACAAAGAGAAGCAATATTTGAAGCAATGATGACTGAGAATTTCCCAAATTAACGTCAGACACAAAACCTAGATCCAGGAAGCTTAGAGAACACCAAGCAGGATAAATACACAAAAAACTACATGTAGACATATCATATTCAAAGTGTAGAAAATCAAAGATATGGAAAAAAGTTTTAAAAAAGCTAGAGGGGGAAAACCCCAGCTTACCTACAGAAGAGCAAAGTTAAGAACTGTATCTGACTTTATTTTAGAAAGCAGGCAAGCAAAAAGAGAATGGAGTGAAACAATGTATTGAGAAGAAAAAACCAGCAACCGAGATTTCTGTATCCTGCAAACTTATTTTTTAAAAGTGAAGGAGACGGGCGCCTGGGTGGCTCAGTCAGTTGAGCGTCTGGCTTCGGCTCACGTCATGATCTCATGGTCTGTGAGTTGGAGCCCCGCGTCGGGCTCTGTGCTGACAGCTCAGAGCCTGGAGCCTGCTTCGGATTCTGTGTCTCCCTCTCTCTCTGCCCCTCCCCCGCTCATGCTCTGTCTCTCTCTGTCAAAAAGAAATAAACATTAAAAAAAAATTAAAAAATAAAGTGAAGAAGAAAGAATTTCCAGAAAAACCAAAACTGAGGAAATTTATTGTCAGTAGACTTGGCCTGAAAGAATGTAAAAAAAAAAAAAAAAGTTCTTTAAAGAAAAGCAAAATGATAATAGGTCAGAAGTCAGATTTACATAAAAAGAACATTAGAGAAAGAAGGAAAAATAAAAACTTTTATTTTTCTTATTCTTTTTTTTTTATTAAATTTTTTTTTCAACGTTTATTTATTTTTGGGACAGAGAGACAGAGCATGAACGGGGGAGGGGCAGAAAGAGAGGGAGACACAGAATTGGAAACAGGCTCCAGGCTCTGAGCCATCAGCCCAGAGCCTGACGCGGGGCTCGAACTCCCGGACCGCGAGATCGTGACCTGGCTGAAGTCAGACGCTTAACCGACTGTGCCACCCAGGCGCCCCTATTTTTCTTATTCTTAATTGATCTAATAATAGTTGGAAATAACAGGAACTCTGTACTCAACTATGTGTACACAAACTTATGTATAAATGAAATGAATGACAGAAATGATAGAAGGGATGGAGGAGTAAGGGCTACTTTGTCATTAAAAGGTACTTGCACTATCTGTGAAGTGGAATAGTGTTTTTTTTAAAGTGGACTTGGATTAGTTACAATATACATATTGCAATAAATATACATTGCAAACACCAGAGCAATCGCTTAAAAAAAAAAAAAAAGCAAAACTGGTATGTTAAGAAAAGACAGAAATGGAATCATATATAGTGCTCAACTAAAACCACAAAAGGTAGAAAAAAGAATGGAAGACAAAAATAGAAACAAAGAACAGGAGCAACAAATAGAAAATGGTATCAATGGTCACTCTGAACATCATGGCCTACGTACAACCAATAAAAGACTTTCAGAGAGGATCAAAAAACAAGAGCCAACTAATATGCTGTCTCCAAGGAGCTCATATAGATGTAAACACACATACAGATGAAAAGGAAAGGGATGGAGAAAGATATACCATACTAACACAAACCAAAAGAAAGTATGAATAGCTATATTAATTTCAGAATAAACAGATTTCAGAGCAAGTAAGATTCCCAGAGATAAAGAATATTATATAGTGCTACATAACAGTGTTACATAATGATAAAATGCTCAATTCTCCAAGAAGACATAATAATCCTTAATGTGTGTATACCAAACAATAATGTATCCAAATATGTGAGGCAAAAACTGACAGGACTACAAAACTAAATGAATCCACTATTATTGTTGGAGACTTCAACACCTATCAGAAATGGACAGATCCAGCAGGCAGAAAAGAAATCAGATACAATTGACATTTACAGATTACTTCATGCAACAACAGCAGAATATGCATTCTTCTCAAACTCACATGTGTATTCACCAAGCCAGACCACATTCTGGGCTGTAAAACACACTTATTTAAAAGTATAGAAGTCAGGGGCACCTGGGTGGCTCAGTCTGTTAAGTGCCTGACTTCAGCTCAAGTCATGACCTCACGGTTCCTGAGTTCAAGCCCCGTGTTGGGCTCTGTGCTGACAGCTCGAAGCCTGGAGCCTGCTTCAGATTGTGTCTCCCTCTCTCTCTGCCCCTTCCCTGCTTGCGCTCTGTCTCCCTCTCTCTCAAAAAATAAACATTAAAAATAGATAAATATAAAGTATAGAAATCATATAATATAAGCTCTCAGACCATAATGAAGCTAAACTAGAAATCAGTATCAGGAAAGATAGCTGGAAAATCCAAAATACTAGAGAGATTGAAAAACACACTTGTAAATAACACATAGGTCAAAGAAGAAATCTCTAGAGAGCCGCTCTGGAAAACAGTGTGGAGGTTCCTCAAAAAATTAAAAACAGATCTACCCTATGACCCAGCAATAGCATTGCTAGGAATTTACCCAAGGGATACAGGAGTGTTGATGCATAGGGGCATTTGTACCCCAATGTTTACAGCAGCATTTTCAACAATAGCCAAATTATGGAAAGAGCCTAAATGTCCATCAACTGACGAATAGATAAAGAAGATGTGGTTTATATATATAATGGAATACTACTTGGCAATGAGAAAGAATGAAATCTGGCCATTTGTAGCAATGTAGATGGAACTGGAGAGTATTATGCTAAGTGAAATAAGTCAGGCAGAGAAAAACAGATACCATATGTTTTCACTCATATGTGGATCCTGAGAAACTTAACAGAAGACCATGGGGGAGGGGAAGGGGGGAAAAAAGTTACAGAGGGAAGGAGGCAAACCATAAGAGACTCTTAAATACTGAGAACAAACTGAGGGTTGATGGAGGGTGGGGAAGAGGGGAAAGTAGGTGATGGGCACTGAGGAGGGCACCTGTTGGGATGAGCACTGGGTGTTGTATGGAAACCAATTTGACAATAAATTATATATTAAAATAAATAAAATAAATAAATGTGATTTAAAAAAACAAAAAATAAAAAATAAAAATAAAAATAAACTAAATGAACATAAAAACACAACTTACCAAAATTTGTGGGATGCAGTTAGAGCAGTGCTTACAGAGAAATTTATAGCACTGAATGCAAATATTAGATGAGAAGAAAGATCCAAAATCAATAATCTAAGCTTCCACCTTAGGAAACTAGAAAAAGAACAAATTAAATCCAAAAAAGTACAAGAAAAGAAATAAAATTAGAACAGAAATCAATGAATTTCAAAATGGAAAATCAAAAGAGAAAATCAATACAACTAAAAGGTGGTTCTTTGAAAAGATCAATAAAATCAGTAGGTCTCCCAAGCTAATTAAGAGAAAAAATACAAATTACTAATATCAGACATGAAAGAGAGGCCATCACTACAGATCCTATGAACATCAAAAGGATAATAAGGGAACACTATGAATCAGTGAATACTACATCCACAAATTCAATAACCTAGAAGAAATGAATCAATTCCTTGCAAAACACAAGCTGCCAAAACTCACACAAGAATGGGCAGTCTAGGGGTACCTGGCTGGCTCGGTAGTACATCAGGGCTGTGATTTTGAGCCCCACGACGGGTGTAGAGATAACTTTAAAATAATAACTTAAAAAGTTAAAAAAAAAAAAAAGAATAGACAATCTAAATAGGACTATGTCTATTAAAGAAATTGAATCAATAATTGATAATCTTCCAAAACAGAAAGCACCAGGCCCAAACAGGTTAACTGGTGAATTCTACCAAACATCTGAAGACAGAAACCATACCAATTTTCTACATCTCTTCTAGAATACAGAAGCAGAAGCAATATTTCCTAACTTATTCTATGAGGCCAGCATTAACCTAATACCAAGACCAGACAGATATAACAAAAAAAACTGCAATCTCTCTCATGAATAGAGATACGAAAATCCTCAACAAAATATTAGCAAATGGAATCCAACACTATGTAAAGAAAGAATTATAAATAGGATGAAGTGGGATTTTCCTAGGTATATAAAACTGGCTCATCATTTGAAAATCAATTAATGTAATCTACCACATCAATAGGCTAAAAAGGAAAAAAAACCCATAGGATCCTATCAATAGATACATAAAAAACACTTGACCAGATTGAACACCCATTATTCACGATAAAAATGCTCAGTAAACTGGGGATACAGAACTTCCTCAACTTGATAAAGATGATCTACAAAAACCTACAGCTAACATCAGACTTAATGATGAGAAACTCAAAAGTTTTCCCACTAAGGACAAGTACAAGGCAAGTCCCCTCCCACCACTCCTTTTAAACATCATTGGAAGTTCTAGCTAATGCAGTAAGACAACAAAACAAAATAAAGGGCATACAGATGGAACGAAGAAATAAAACTTTGTCTGCAGATGACATGACTGTAGAAATTCTGAAAGAACTGGAAAAAAATACTTGTGCAATTAAGAAGTGATTACAGCAAGGTTGCAGGATACAAGGTTAATATGCAAAAGTCCATTGCTTCCCTATATACCATTAACGAAAATGTAGAATTTGAAATTTAAAACACAATGCCATTTACCTTAGCACTTCTCAAAATGAAATACTTATATATAAATATGACAAAACATGTACAAGATCTATATGAAGAAAACTACAAAACTCTATGAAAGAACTCAACTAAATGAATGGAGAGATATTCCATGTTGATGAATAGGAAGACTCAATACTGTCAAGATGTCAGTTCTTCCCAACTTGATCTACAGATTCAATACAATCCTCATCAAAATCCCAGCAAGTTTTTGTGGATAGCAACAAACTGATTCTAAAGTTCATACAGAGAGGCAAAAGATTCAGAACAGCCAACCTCTACATCGAAGGCAAGTAACAAAGAACTGTCACTCCCTGACTTTAAAACTTAGGATAAAGCTACAGTGAATAAGATGGTATGGTTTTGATGAAAGAAGAGACAAACAGAACAAAGAGCACAGAAATATGACCAACTTATCTTTGACAAAGAACAAAGGCAATAAAATAGAACAGTGTATTCAACAAAGTGGTGCTACAACAAGTGAATGTCTCCAGGTAAAACAACAAATCTAGACACAGACCTTTCATCCCTTCACAAATATTAAGCCAAAATGGATGAGACCTAAACATAAAATGCAAAACTAAAAAACAGAGCAGAAAACCTAGATGCCTTCGGTATGATGGTGACTTTTTTTAAATGTTTATTTTTGAGAGAGAGAGAAAGAGAGAGAGAGAGAATGGGGGAGGGACAGACAGAGAGGGAGACACAGAATCCAAAGCAGGCTCGAGGCTCTGAGCCGTCAGCATAGAGCCCGCTTGAACCCACCAACCGTGAGATCGTGACCCGAGCATGCGTAGGACACTTAACCAACTGAGCCAGCCAGGCGCCCCAATTTTTTGAATAGAATACCAAAGGTGCAATCCATAAAAATAAAGAACTGATAAGCAGGACTTCATTAAAATTAAAAACTTCTGCTCTGTGAAAGGCAGTGTTAAGAGAATGAGAAGCCAAGCCAAAATATTTGTAAACACATATCTGATAAAAGACTGTTATCCAAATAACAAAGAACTCTCAAAACTAAACAGTAAGAAAATGAACACCCTGATTAAAAAATGGGTAAGGGGAACCTGGGTGTCTCAGTCCATTAAGCATCCAACTCTTCATTTCAGCTCAGGTCATGATTTCATGGTTCACTGAATTCAAACCCTGCATCAGGCTTTGTGCTGACAGTGCAGAGCCTGCTAGGGATTCTCTCCCTGCCCCTCACCCACTCACATTCTCTCTCACTCTCTCTCAAAAATAAATAAAACTTATAAATAAATAAATAAAACTTATAAATAAATAAATAAATAAATAAATAAATAAATAAATAAATAAACAAACGTAGCACCTAGGTGGCTTAGTCGGTTCTCTCTCTCAAAAATAAATAAAACTTATGAATGAATGAATGAATGAATGTAGCACCTAGGTGGCTTAGTCGGTTAAGCATCTGACTTCAGCTCAGGTCACAATCCAAGTTTGTTGAGTTCAAGCCCCGCATAGGGCTCTGTGCTGACAGCTCTGAGCCTGGAGCCTGCTTTGGGTTATGTGTCTCCCTCTCTCTCTAACCCTCCCCCACTCATTCTGTGTCTCTCAAAAATGAATAAACATTAGAAAAATTTGGGGGGGGGGCCACCTGTGTGGCTCAGTCAATGAAGCATTCGACTTTTGCTCAGGTCATGATCTTGCAGTTTTGTGAGTTTGAGTCCTGCATCAGGCTTGCTGCTGTCAGTGCAGAACCCACTTAGGATCCTCTGTCTCCCTCTCTCTCTGCCCCTAATCCACTTGCATGCGCTCTCTTTCAAAAGTAAATAAACATTTTTTAAAATTTTAATAAATAAATAAATAAATGAATAAATAAATGTTTAAAATGGGTAAAAGACCTGAATAAGCACCTCATCAAAGAAGACATTCAGATGGCCAATCAGCATATAAAAAGATGCTCAACTTCATAAGGTATCAGGGAATTTCAAATTAAAACAACAATGAGGGGGGCCTGGGTGGCTCAGCTGGTTAAGCCTAAGACTCTAGATCTCAGTTCAGGTCTTGATCTCATAGTCATGAGTTCAAGCCCCCTGTGGGCTCCATGCTGGGTGTGGAACCTATTTAAAAACAACAACAACAAGGAAATACTTATACCACTTTAGAACGGCCAAAATCCAGAACACTGACAACAGCAAATGCTGAGGTGAATGTGGAGCAGGAAGAACTCTCATTCATTATTGGTGGGAATGGAAAATGGTATATAGCCACTTTGGTAGATATTTTGGAGGTTTCTTACAAAACTAAACATACTCTACCATATAATCTATCAATCATGCTCCTTGGTATTTACCCTAAGGAATACAAAATTAATGTGCACACAAAACCTGCACACCAACATTGAAGACAACTTTATTCATAATTACCCAAACTGGAAGGAAGCAAGGTGTCCTTCAAAAGGTGAATGGATAAACTGTAGTACATCCAGACAATGGATTATTCAGGGCTAAAAAGAAATGAGCGATCAAGCCTTGGAAAGACATGGGGGAAACTTAAATGCAGGTTACTAAGTCAAAGAGCCAATCTGATAAAGCCACATACTGTATGGTTTCAACTATACAACATTCTGGAAAAGACAAAACTATGCAAACGGTAAAAAGATCAGTGGTTGCCAGAGGTTAGGGGAGGAGGAAGGATGAACCAGCAGGGCATAGTATTTTTAGCACAGTGAAACCATTCTGTATGATACTGTAATACCAGATACATGTCATTACAGATTTGCTGAAACCCACAGAATATACAATACCAAGAGTAAACCCTGATATAATCTACGGATTTGGGGGGGATAATGATGTGTCAGTGTAGGACCATCAATTGTAACAAATGTACCACTCGGGTATAGGATGTTGATGGTGGGGGTGTTACCTGTGTGTGTGTGTGTGTGTGTGTGTGTGTGTGTGTGTGTAGGTAGGAGATATATGGGAACTCTGTACTCTGCTCAATTTTGCTATGAACCTAAATTGCTCTAAAAACTGAAATCTATTAAAAAAAGAAAGTAACCATTGCAGTAAAGAAATAGTATATATAACTTCCATGTCATTAGAGAAAATAAAGAACAATCACTTTAGCAAAATGTAGACTCGTCATAAGAAAAGCAAATAAGAATAAGACAATACGAAAGGTGACAGAAATACATTTTTTTACAGTTATAATTAGGGGTACCTGGCTGGCTCAGTTGGTAGAGCATGTAACTCTTGATCTCAGAGTTGTGACTTCAAGCCCCACAGTGGGTGTAGAGATTATTTAAAAATAAAATCTTAAAAAAAATTATCATAATGTTACTAAAAGCTAGATTTCATCATTCCAAGGTCAAAGACTTTCAAACTCAGTGAAAAACAAAGTACAGTCACAAAAGATATAACTAAAACAAAACGACATAAAAAGGCAGGAAAATAAAGGGTTAAGTAATACCAGTGAAATAGCCATCGTTCATCACCCATTAAAAAACAGAAGAGGCTAAATTTCAGAGCAAAAAGAACAAATGGGACAAAAAAGGTAATTTTACGCTGATATGACCCATTATGGAAATAAAACAATCATCATTCTTTACATGCTGAATTACATAAATAAAAACAGAAAGCAAAATATATGGAAAAACAAATAAAATTCACAATTACAAAGAAAGATAACATCTCAAAATTTGATAGCTTAAACCTATGGAACAATAAACAGTCTGTATGTATGTATGAACAAAAACTACAGAATCTATGTATAAAATGAAATGTTTATAAAAACTGACATATACTTGGCAAAAAAGATTTTCTTTAAAAAATTTTTTTCTAATGTTTGTTTATTTTTGAGAGAGAGACACACACACACAGAATCTGAAGCAGGCTCCAGGCTCTGAGCTGTCAGCATAGAGCCCAACACAAGGTTCAAACCCATGAACCAGAAGCTTGTGACCTGAGCCAAAGTTAGCTGTTTAACCGACTAAGCCACCCAGGTGCCCCCCAAAAAGATTTTCTTAATAAATTCCTCAAGAGAATTTTATAGGCCACTTTCCACCATTTTTATCATGATTAATTAAGGAATCATCTGAGATTGCAGTTTTTATTTTCTTTTGGACTCAAGAGTTATTTAAAAGTGTTTATTGTTTCCCAAATCAAATTTGGAAATCAGCAGAATAAGAAACAATTTTTCATTTCTCAAAGCAGCTAAGATAAAGAAAGAAAAATACCTTGGCATTTTCATGGAGATGGGCTATAAACAGGTACTCTTCCTAGAGAGCAACTAGACAATTAAACACAAAACTTAAGCATATTACCAACAATTCTGCCTCAAGAAATTGATATTAAAAAAATAACTGAGTGAGTACCAAAAAAAAAAAAAAAAAACACCCACAGGTATTCGATAGTCTTCTCAATGTTGTGTAGAATGAAAGATTAGGATCAAACTAAATGTTCAACCAAAAAATAGTCAAACTAGACCATATTCATTTCTTTTTTTTTTTTTTTTTTGAGAGAGAGAGAGAGAGAGAGAGAGAGAAAGAGAGAGAGAGAGAGGGCATGAGCCCACGAGTGAGGGAGGGGCAGAGGGAGAGACAGAGAATCTTAACCAGGGTCCACGTGAGTACAGAGCCCTACTTGGGGCTTGATCCCATGGCCCTGAGATCATCACCTGAGCCAAAATCAAGAGTTAGACGCTCAAATGACTAAACCACCCAGGAGCCCCAAACTATGGCATATTTATACATAGACTATTAAGAGACCTTTCAAAATAACTGCTCACATATGTGCCTATTACCACAAAAGGATGTTTGTCCACAATAAGCTAATGAAATGGCTAAACTCCAGTATTATTTTTAAATATACACACACATACACACACTTATGGGTTTGTAAGCATGTTTGAAATTACCAAAATGTTAACAAAGGTTAGTTATTGTTAGGTGATGGCAATGTAAATGATTTTTGTTGTTGAGTACTGGTTATTCCTTAAGATTTTAGTAACAGGTGTAGATTATGTGATACAGCGAGTACAGTAAAGTACTAACGGTAGAATCTAGGTGGTGGACATACTGGGTGTTTACAATAAAATTCTTTTAATAAGGCAGGGAGTTTGAAAATTTGTCTAATACTGTGAAAAAATGTCAAACCTGAAAATTTGCAGGAGAAAAATACATTTTAGAATCCAAAAATAAGGTACTCCCCTTTCCATTTCATCAACAAAATACGCTACAGAAGACATTGCAAGGTGGTAGTGGAAGCATTTTTAAATAATTACGTGAACATTTTTTTAAAGTAACAAAAAATTAAATGAACCCAATGCCAAAAATACAAATCTAGTTTTTTTTTCTAACTATGTATGTATTTATTTATTTTGAACGTTTATTTATTTTTGACACAAAGAGAGAGACACAGCATGAGCAGGGGAGGGGCAGAGAGACAGGGAAGCAGGCTCCAGGCTCTGAGCTGTCAGCAGAGCCCAACGTGGAGCTGTAACCCACAGACTGTGAGATCATGACCCGAGCCGAGGTCGGGACACTCAACCAACTGAGCCACCCAGGCGCCCCTCTAACTGTGTATTTAAAGTAACCTATAATGATGCTCCTACAGTTCATTAACCTTACTAGGATCCTCCTGGTTAGGGTCAGAGGGTGGGGTAGGAGATGGGGAAACGAGAATCCAGGGCTTTTGGAAACACTCTTGTGTGGTAAGTCCTGTTCTACTCTGTGATTCGGTGCAAATTACTCCTCTTTTCTAGTAATAATAATAGCTAGTTATTTTAGTTCTTACTAAATGTCTACTTATAAAGCAAGTATTATCGTGGTTCCTATGTTCCAGATAAGAAAACCAGTGCTTAGATAAGACAAATAATGTGCCAACACCACACTGTTAAGCAGCAGCACTAGGATTTGAACACAGGTGACTGATTCCAAAGCCTGTGCACACACCAAATGTATTAATGCCCTCCTTTTCTCTGCTGCTGAAAGAATAAATTAGGACACCTTCTGGAGGGCAGGCAAGCTTATATAAATGGAACCTTAAATTATCTTTGGAGTTTGCAATTACTGAAGGGGTATTACATAAATCTGGCTTCTAGACTACCTGAGAATCTAGAAAATCAGTTTGAAGGACCAGCTTTAAAAAGGAGGTTTTCTTAACAATACTCTAACTTTTATTTTTAAAAAAAAATTTTTTTTTAACATTTTTTATTTATTTTTGAGACAGGGCGAGACAGAGCATGAACAGGGGAGGGTCAGAGAGAGGGAGACACAGAATCTGAAACAGGCTCCGGGCTCTGAGCCGTCAGCACAGAGCCCGACGCGGGGCTCGAACTCACAGACCGTGAGATCGTGACCTGAGCCGAAGTCGGCCGCTTAACCGACTGAGCCACCCAGGCGCCCCATACTCTAACTTTTATTTTAAAGGCAGAACTGGCAATTTCAGTTTGAAATGACAAAAAAATTCAGTATTGTTAAATATCACCATAAAGGTATCTTGCTCTTTCTGAACATTTAATATTACATATATTTTTTAAGTTTATTTACTTTGAGAGAGCAAAAGAGCACAAGGTGGGAGGGACAGAGAGAGAGAGAGAGAGAGAGAAAGAGAGAGAGAATGAATCTCAAGTGGGTTCCATGCTGTCAGTGCAGAACCTGACTTGGGGCTCAAACTCACAAACTGTGAGATCAAGACCTGAGCCAAAACCAAGAGTGGGACACTTAAATGACTGAGACACCCAGGCGCCCCAAATATTGCATATTTTTAACTGGTCCAACAGAGATGAACAGTTGATTTGAAAGCAGTGAGCAAATATACTTACATTTCTCAGCCTCAATCTGCTACTAAATGCCATCATGCAGTTTTTATTTTAGCTATTCTATTTCTAATAGGTATGTAGTGATTATCTCATTGTTGGGTGGCATTAAAAGTAACTTAAAAAAAAACTAGACCTTAAGAAATTACTCATTTAGATAACATACAAGATTTTAGTATCTTTTATAAATATATATTCAAAAGGAAAAAAATGAAGGCTAGAACGGTGTAGCTGTTTAGCTCTGCTTGAGCAAAAGTGCAGGATTAAACCTGATAACCTCCTGAAGTCCTTGTCAACAATGTGATGCTATGACTCCATAAAAATAATTTCTTCTTAACATCATAGTCCCTGTAGAGACAGGCACACTCCCCCAGGTTTCTCAAGTCTGGAGATCTTCTCAGTGATGTCCTCATTCAGTTTTGCACCCAGAACTCTGCTGCTCACACAGCCATAAATAGTTGATCGTCTTTCCTTCCAGCTCTCATAAATCTTAGTGAAAGCATGTCACAGAGGAGCTCTTGGCTGAAAACGATACTCTTCCCTTCTTGAACTGCCTCACTCTCCACAGTAAAAAGCCCTTTTGTGTGTTTTTATGGCGTACTTTGAAATTCAAACCCTATCTGTTCTGGGGCCTGACATGGAGCCCTACCAGGTCTCTCAACTGACAGAATAGGCTGTTCAGATGGCATCCCAGACTGCCCTCTTATGCCCTCAAGTCACTTCTCAACCCAAAAGGGAGTAAAGAGGAACAGAAATCAAGCTGCATGAACATTTTAGAGGCATTCAAGGGACTTTCAATAACTGCCACCTCATCTGAAGGACAGGACTGTTCAGTGTGGCAAGATCTAGATGAGCAAGAATGTCAGGTAGACGGATGGAAAAATGGCATTTCATTTGGCACAGATATAATATGCATGGATCTGCTACTTACAGTATAGATTATATCTGTTTTTTGAAACTGTTAGTTTCCCATCCTTAATAGCTTGGTATTTCATCACCAATAAGAGGCAACTGCCATACATATAACCCATTAGAAAAAACCAGCAGGATGGTCTCTCTCCTCCAGATTCAATACCTAGAGACTGTGTCAAGACCATGGTGATTATGCAGAAGAAACAGCACCCGAGGGGAAAAGGGCCTGGCTTTAGATGAGCAGCTAGGGGGCTACTAGTACCGGTGGAGCTCAGTGACCAAGACAGAAGTGAGAGATGAGGTCCCAGAAGAAGCCAGATCATAGGCCATTCTAAGGGCTTCAGCTTAGAAAGTGACGTGATGTGTTGCAGTCTGGTTTCTTTTAACAGGACCATTTTGCCTGTTGTGTAGAAAGCAGACTGAAAGAGGTAAGAACTGAAGGAGGGGTGATGGTGACTTGGACCAAGGTGGTAGAGAGAGAGGTGGTAAGAAGTGGTTGGCTTCTGGATATATATGTATTCTAAAGGTAGAATCAACAGGATTGGCTGATAAATGAAATACCGGGTGTGAGAAATGAAAGAAATCAAGGAAAACTCCTAGTTTTTTGGCTTAAGAAACTGGAAGGAGGGAGTTAGATTTACTGAGATGGGGGAAGACTGCTGGAGGGGCAAGTTTGGGAGAAGGTCCTGGAATCACAGTTTTAGCTTCATATATATTAAGTTTCAGTGGCCAATTGGACAACCAAATGGAAATACTAAGTAGGCAGGTTCAGGAGAGCTGTGGTCTAGGATGAATGGGTCATCCATCTACCTACCTACCCACTAACTCAACTACCCACCCACCAGATTCAAAACCTTGAGACTGGGTCAGATCACCAAGGAGTAGATGGAAAGACAAACAAGGAAATAAAGACAAAGGACTGAACTCTAGGACATTCAAACTTAAGGGAGGAATCAGCAAACACTCACACGCAGGAGAAAAATCAGCAAAGTATACAGTCCTGGAAGCCTAGTAGAAAAAGTTATTCAAGATTTTTTTCCCCAACAGTATTCTCCTTTGCTTCTTCCAGCTCAGGCCCCAGTCATCAGGGACAAGCCGTCACTGCTGTACCTCGTCTGAATTCATGTCTCACAGAAATCAGGAGATAACATGATTAGTCTTGTTTCAGGTTTTGCTAGGCAGCAATAAATAACACAGTTTCTAAAGTCAAAATTGTCCACATAACCAACAAAAGAGTTCACACAAATTTATCTGACGGCAATAACCTTTAGTTCTCAGGCTGATGAACACATCTGATGTCTCCTCATGGATCGCTTCTACTCCGACTCCTCTAAAGATTAATCTAGTCATCTGGAAACAGCAAACTGAATGATCTCCATGTGAATCATCCCTTTCTCAACCACCTTATCTTCATCAACCATTTTAATTCAAATCTAAACAAATTCAAAGAATAGCAAGATCAGATGGCAAAGCTAAAAATAAGCTTGCATCAAAAACTAAAACAAAAAGCTAACTGAAGCTCTGACGCCGCTGCCACCAGAGATGGCTTCGCTTTCACTTTCTGACACGCAAGGACAAGACAATACAGAACAGAATTTCTGCAAGTCTAATTTTAACCTTTCTGAGCTTAAATATATTCCTTTAGAATTCCATGGGGGGATTGTGGCTATACTGTTAAGCACTTTAAATACTGACTTTTACAACTGCTTGACGGCTTCACATTTCTGGAAAAAGTGATGGGGTTGTAAAAAAAACAAAGTTTAGATAAAGCAAAATTTCCCATGGGCTTCCTTCTAGTCCCACCTCCCCTCCATCCCCACCCCCACAGGTAATCAGTTTAGTGGTTTTCTTTCCAGACTCCATTCTAGGTATTTACATACACACATACAGATATAAATATACACATATATACACAAACAAATGCTTTAGGACATCTTATTTTAAGTGTATTTATTTATTTAGAGAGAGAGTGTGTGCGTGTGAGCAAGGGAGGGACAGGGGCAGAGAGAGAATCCCAAGCAGGCTCTGTGCTGTCAGCACAAAGCCCAATGGGGGGGGGGGGCATGCCTCAATCTCACAAACTGCGAGATCATAATAACCTGACCCGAAATCAAGAGTTGGACACTTAACCGACTGAGCCACCCAGGTGCCCCCAGGGCATTTTGTTATATATAAATCAACCATACTTGCCATTTCATTTCACTAAATGTCTCTGACAGCACTCCATGTTAGGGTATGTAGATTTCCTTTATTGTTTTTAAACTGCTGGATGATAATACAAAATATGAATACGCCACAACTGAGATAATCATTCTCCTATTGATGGGCACTTAGATTGTTTCCAGTTTTTGCTATTGTACTTTAAAGCTGTAATGAACCTCTTGTGCATGCTTTCTTTGTGCCCATGAATAAGCATTTCTCTACAGATACTTAGAAGCGAAAATGCCGGGCTCAAATATGAACCAAAAGGCACCAAAAGTTAGCTATAAGATTTGGTCAAGGTCTCCAAGCCTGTGGTGAGAGAGGAGGATGAAGAGGTGGGAAAACAGAAAATGACAGCAAAGAAAAAAGTTAGAAAGTCCCTGCCTCCTTTTTTTCCCCATACTTCTTAAGAACCCCCAGTTCACTTTTATTTCTGATATGCGAGGATACCACTGAGAGGCTTATAGTCAACCTGGAAGGCTGACAGGCAAAAACAAAGAAGTTAAAATACACCAGAATGTTACTAGTGGGGAGGAGAAAACTTTAAATTTGTTTCTTTTACTTTTCTGTTTTTCAAAATGTCCACATTGAATAAGAATACACAGGAAAACATATTTGAAACTTACATTACAATGGGATGGTGGACAGAGCACCTATGTATCAGCCTGGAAAGTCATGAAAGCTTTCATAAAATGAAGTGACTGCACTGACAACTCAAACAGGGCGTGCCCAGGTAGCAAGGGAGCAAGGCAAGCCTTCTCCCTGGAGGGAGTCACGCGCCTTATGTCCGATGTGTGGCATGTCCTGAAATGGAAAGATTTGCAATGACTGTGTACAGTGTCCCAAACAGTAGAGACATTTTTCAGCTGTTTAATACATGCTGCCTCTTTCGTCATCGTGGACAGAATTCATTTTTTGAAATCTTCACTAATTTGACAGGAGCAAGATACCAGCGTATTTTAACTGGCCTTTATCTGATGACAAGTGAGATGATATATATATATTTTTCCACTTAACATTTCCTTTCCGCTTCAAAGTGGGAAAGCCCAGGGAAGAACAACTTTGCTTCAATCACTACCTTTCTCTCTTCATTCCATGAGTTTGCAGGTCATTGAGCAGTACTACACATTCAGCAAGGTACCCACGTCCTAGAACCTTCTCAACTATGAACTCTTCTACCAGGCTGTCAAGGCTCTCCACCATCCTATTGTACTCATGACCTATTCTTTCCATCTACATTACCTGCCATGTTCAGGACACTAGCCCCAACCCTACAGCAGGAGCTTGACAACAGTTGCCAATTAAGCTTGAGTAACTAAGCAACTGGGATCTGGAGGACAAAAGGAACTCTCAGGTCATTCAAAATAAAGTTTTTCTACAAGTGCGACTGTCCCCAAGGGGACTGTGGAAATGTGTGAGTGTAGTTGTCATGATGACTGGACGGCTCAACTGGCAATTAGTAGGAAGGTACTAGAAGTGCTGGATATTCTGCAGTAAGAAGTACGGTCTGTCTCACCCAACAACTCTATACCCTGTGTAACTTTTCAAACTTCTGCCACACGTTTATGTGGGTGGAAAACCTGCTTTTAACTATCTGAGCCTAGAATCCAACTGGCAAGGTTGAGAACCACTCCAATCTAAACAAGCATCTGTAAATACAGGAGCACAGGTAGAGAATGGTTAACCATATTGGCACACAAGCATACGCCGTGTATCATGCCTACAGCCTCATCGACACACACAATCAAGAACACCTACAGGCCAGAAATCTACACAGAAGCAATACAACACCCCCTACCCAGTTCTTCGGTCATATTTCCTAACTTATTTTACCATATCTATGCCTCAAAGTGGTCCCCAAATGGGATAAAGAAGGGTATATTAGGTATACTGTCCCTAATGTAAGTCAAACCATAACGCAGGTTTACAAGAAAAGTGATCCCTCCCTGCTGGTGCCAATACTTCCTCTTTAATACTGTCTTGTTATTTACCACCAAACCAACCCAGATACAATCCCTAAAGAACCCCAATTAGCACCAAACGCCAATTCTACTCCTAAGAGCACCCCTCCCTAAAATCAATGGGTTCACATTAAACAGCTTAGAATATTATGAGCCTAACAATTTCGGCTAATACCTTTCTTGAAAGTACCAATGACACAAAAATATTCATGTTATTTATAATATGATAATGCAAATAATGTTACTAGAAAACAGTAACAAGATTATCAGTACAATGTTATTGAGTAAAAGAGATACAAATACAGGGGAAAAACCTTGTAATGTTAAATCTGAAGTGGAAATATTAAGATGAAATCATGACTTTTCTTGTTTTTTTTAAAATATTTATTTTTGGGACAGTGCAAGTAGGGGAATGGCAAGAGAGGGGGCCAGAGGATCAGAAGCAGGCTCTGCACTGACAGCACGGAGCCTGATGTAGGGCTTGAATTCACAAACTGTGAGATCGTGACCTGAGACAAAGTCGGATGCTCAACCGACTGAGCCACCCATGTGGCCCACGATTCTTCTTTTTTACTGTGCTATTACTGTATATTAAAAAGGCCTAGCAGCAATGACATTCCAGTATCAGTAAGCACACCAGGCACCAACCTTGGTTTCTAAATAACATTCGCCACTAAAGGAAACTCTGGAGAAATAGCTGACAACAGGTTTGGGACAGGAAGATTCAAGGTGTGCTTGGAATAACTTTACTGCATTACAGAGCAAGGAAGTACTCAAAGAATAAAAGGTTATGTCAAAAGTACACATGGGGCACCTGGGTGGTTTGTTGGCTGAGCATCGGACTTTGGCTCAGGTCACGATCTCACAGTTTGTGGGTTCAAGCCCTGCATTGGGCTCTGTGCTGACAGCTCAGAGCCTGGAGTCTGTTTTGGATTCTGTGTCTCCTTCTCTCTCTGCCCCTTCCCTGCTCACACTTTGTCTCTCTTTCTCTCTCAAAAAATAAACATTAAAAAAATTTTTTTTTGTTTAAGTAGGCTACCTGAAAGGATACACACTGGCCAAATTTAAGACAAAGAGAAAAAAGCCTGTAACTGACTGTAATACAATGAAAAAAAAAAAATTAAGATCCATGAGCCCAGAGGGGTATTTAAAATAAGTAGAAAAAGGGGTGCCTGCGTGGCTCACTCAGTTATGCACCTGACTCTTGATTTCAGTTCAGGTCATGATCTCGCTGTTTGTGGGTTCGAGCCCTGAGGTGGGCTCTATGCTGAAAGCTTGGAGCCTGGAGCCTGCTTCAGATTCTGTGCCTCCCTCTCTCTCTGCCCCTCCCCTGCTCACTCTCTCTGTCTCTCTCTCTGTCTCTCTCTCACACACACACACACACACACACTCTCTCTCTCTCTCTCTCTCTCTCTCTCTCTCCCCACTCAGAAATAAATAAAATGTTAAAGAAAGAAAGAAAGAAAGAAAGAAAGAAAGAAAGAAAGAAAGAAAAGAAAGAAAGAAAGAAAGGCTCTATATGGTAAGGATCATCAGTAGAGACTAAAACTGCTAGGTGAAAGATTGCTGGGAGACAGGATATTCATACAGTGTGGATATTCATACTCAATAGATTGCTAACCAATTCTGCTACATAGACAGAAATGCACTTCTACAAGGGAGAGATCTGTCAGTAATGATCTGATGGAACATTTTATCACTAATGGCAAGGCAACCTGACATTAGGTGCCTCCTGACGTTAAATATTAGGAAGCACATGGCATCACCTATTACAATGTGCAGCAACCTATCAAAAAATGTCTATGCTACATCTAATCAAGCCTCTAGTCCTGTGCTGCCCAATACAGTGGCCATTTATCCACCTGCAGCCATGCAGCTAAGCAGCACTTGAAATGCAGATAGTGTGACTAAAGAAATGAATTTACAGTTTTGATTTTAATTAATTTAAATAGCCATATATGGCTAGTGGCTACAGTACTGGACCGTACATACACAGAACTTCAGAATGTTCTACTGGACAGCACTGCTCTAAACTAAGTTGCTAGAAATACAGCGGATAAGGAAGCAAGTTAAAGGACACCAAGAAGAAACAATCAAACAAAAGCAGAATGTGAGACATTCTATTAGACAACTACCCTGGGCTCTTTTTTAAAAAGCCAGTATCATGGGGCATGGGGCAATGGAAAAGCTGGGATCATGATTCTGTGATAAAATAGCCTTAAAAAAAACATACAATCAATTGTAACACGTGAACCTAGATTAGGTCCTGGTGAGGAAACAGAGCGAACAGACATTTCATGATAACCGGGGACACATGAATATGGAGTATTAAACGACAGTATGGGGAGCACCTGGGTGGCTCAGTCGGTTACGTGTCAGACTTCGGCTCAGGCCATGATCTCATGGTACATGAGTTCAAACCCTGCGTTGGGCTCTGTGCTGACACCACTGAGCCTGGAGCCTGCTTCGGATTCTGTGTCTCCCTCTTTCTCTGCCCCTCCCCAGTTCGTGCTCTGTCTCTCAAAAATAAATAAACGTTGAAAAAAATTGTAATGACGTTATGGAATTACGAATTTTCTTAAGTGTGACAATGGGATGTGGTGATGTAGGGAACTGGCTTCATTCTAAAAAGATGCATGCTAAAGAACAGAATTTAGAGGTGACCTGGCATGATACTTGTAACTTCTTTTTAAATGGCAGAGCCAAGGGGCGCCTGGGTGGCTCAGTCGGTTAAGCAGCCGACTTCGGCTCAGGTCATGATCTCGCGGTCCATGAGCTCGAGCCCCGCGACGGCCCTCTCCCGTTCATGCTCTGTCTCTGTCTCAAAAATAAATAAACGTTAAAAAAAATTTAAAAGAAAAATAAATAAATAAATAAATGGCAGAGCCAAGAAAGTACATATAGAGATAAGGCAAATCTGCAAAAAGCTAACAGATATTACATCCAGAAGAAGGTATACAGTGTTTGTTTTGCTATTTAAAAATTTTTCTTAGGGGCACCTGGGTGGCTCAGTCAGTTAAGCGTCCGACTTCGGCTCAGGTCACGATCTCACTGTCCGTGGGTTCGAGCCCCACGTCGGGCTCTGTGCTGACTGCTCAGAGCCTGGAGCCTGTTTCAGATTCTGTGTCTCCCTCTCTCTCTGACCCTCCCCCGTTCATGCTCTGTCTCTCTCTGTCTCAAAAATAAATAAATGTTAAAAAAGAAACTTAAAAAAATTTTTTTTCTTATATTTGAAAATTTTGAGGATTCAAATGTTGGGGAAAATACAGCCAGCCATTGGTATTATGTTAATATACTGTCTTCTTTGCGCCTTCTGGATTTTCGTTCTTCTAGGAACATACATACACACACACATATACACACATATATATTTTTTAAGACAGAGAGAGTCTGTGCACACGCACACACACACACACCACGTGTAAGTGGGGGAGGAACAGAGGGAGAGAGAGAGAATCTTAAGCAGGCTCCATGCTCAGCGTGGAGCTTGACTCAGGGCTCGACCCCACAACCCTGGGATCATGACCTAAATGGTTATCAAGAGTCGGGTGCTCAACCGACTGAGCCACTCCGGCGCCCCTGTGAATTATTTTTATAATCAGAAAAATGGTGAGCTATCATAAGTCACCAGCTTAACCAAGTGATCAAACTGGCTATGCTAAAAACTTCACTAAGTGCTACAAGGAGGACAGAAAAGCCCTCAGATTAAGAGCACCGTTCAGATTATACTGTTTCTATTTTTAAGTTTTAAAAACTTTGCAAACTACCCTAATGGAAATTCCAGTCAGAAGCACTTGTATATTTAAACTTTTGGCTCACTAACACAAACGTGTCATAACGTGTTGAGTACCACTTTTCATAAAGCTGCGAGTATCCAGTATTCGTGCAAAAGCCAAAATGACAGTCACTAAAAATTGTCAATCATTTTAAGGTGGACTCTCGAAGTAATCATGGAAGAAACCCAAGAGAAGCCATTTGGTAACTGTGGAGAGATGCCCACCCACGAAAGAAGAGAGAGGCCTCCTTGCTCTGGGGCCAGAGTTGAATTACACTCTCGGCCACGTGAGCACAGGAGCAAAAGCTGAGCACGAGGATTAGCACAGCGCGCCCCAGCCAGGCCCTTCACTGGAGGCGGTGTCTGTGCCAAGGTCTCCTTTCATCCCTGAACTGTAACTGAGAAGAAAGGCCCTTTCCAAGTTCTCAGCTGCCAGAAACAGGAGATTCAATACGGATTTACTTAAGGGCCTTTGCCAGCGATCTGTGGGATTCATTCTGTCCTCTCACATAAAACAGCCTCACACGGGCTTCCACGCTAAAACACGGTATGCTTTCAACACGGTGTGCTTTCTCTGTTCGTTTTCTTTTCTTTTTTTTTTTTTAATGTTTTATTTATTTTTGAGACAGAGAGAGACAGAGCATGAGCAGGGGAGGGGCAGAGAGAGAGGGAAACACAGAATCCGAAGCAGGCTCCAGGCTCTGAGCTGTCAGCACAGAGCCCGACGCGGGGCTCGAGCTCACAAACCGTGAGATCATGACCTGAGCCGAAGTCGGACACTTAACCGACTGAGCCACCCAGGCGCCCCTCTCTGTTCGTTTTCTATATTCAAAATTAGTTTCTCTAAGGAAAAGCTCTTCTTTCGCTGTGCTTTTGTATATTTGCTTTCTTAGGAGGTCAGAATAAAGACGCTTCCACACGCAAAAATGTATATCCCTGTTAGGTAAACCACAGGCTTTCCTGAAATTTTTGATCACTGAACCACATTTCCTATTAAATTCTTTAAGAGGAATTAACTATCAAAATAAGATGTTTTAAGAGACATGATGATTCTTGCATTTTATAATGCTGTGACCAAATGAGCTAAAAATATCTTCTTTCCAAGTAAAAATAAAAACTCGGTAGTACTTACAGAAACACAATCTGTCTTAAGGAAAGTGGAATCCACCACATCGTTGTACGTCATAGTCTCCTCCTCGAGATCTGAATATAGTTGGCACATAATAAGCACTTACGGCTATTTGCTGCCCAACTTATTTTGAAAAAGTTCAAATATATAGAAAAATTCTTTGCCTACTTTTGTACCTATTTTTAAGAGAAATCTGTAGGTGCACACAGCCATACATGTACCCTATTGTTAATAACTCATATTCATGTAATTTGAAATTTCTTAAACACTAAATCATGGAAATTCAGAGCACAGTATCTAAATAAAACCTGCTGTTCAACAAACAAATTAGGGTCATTTATGGTCTCTCTTGACTTACAGAAATTTACAGCTGTATGTATTTTCTCATATTAACATTTCTATTAAACAGTGAAAAGTACTGCTGAGGTTAAAAACCTTTATTTGCTTTCATCTATCATTTAGGAGACTGAAAAGTAAAGCTGTCTTTTTCAAAGAGGGTGGAGCTTATCACTTTACAGTTGAAAATGATGTAAAAATCTGAAACACACCTCATTCACCTCATGAACACATCCTTTGGTTGTTTTTCAATTATGGGCCTTTTCGTATCACTACTGTTATTGTCTTAATCCATAGGCACAGGCACGTATTATTTTGATTAACGTTCTGGAAACAATTTTTAAAAATTAGTTGCCTATATTGAAAGACCAGGAACTCTCACATGAGAATCTAGCTTTCAAGCTTCTCTTGAAACGTCAGAACCACACTGGGTCCTGACTGCCACATGACAGCTAATGGCCAGGCCTGGGCGGGCACCGCCTCCTGACCAGGGCAGGCTCCCCCACATTGTTAGAGCTACATCTACTGTCAACTGCTTGTCCACTTCCCTACGAGCTTATGACCTCTGAGGTTCCCTGGTCTGTAGTAGGACTTCCCCACCTTTCACCTACCATGTTAAACAGATTAAAAATATTCTTAAGATACTGTGATATAGATTTTGTGATCAATGTTTGGGATTTAAAGAGAATCATGTCATTTCTCTAATAAATTCTGTGATACCGTATATCCCCACCTTCCATTCCCAACTGTTCAGGTTGGGGCCAAAAAATAAAGATGAAAATACAAGACAGTCACACAGAGCCTTCACATTTTTCTCCACTCTGAATAGAGTCAAACACTTACGACCTAAAGAAAAAAAAAAAACAGGTTGACAAAATAGTATTTTAAATTATTCCCAAGTAGGTATAGGCTTTTTAAAAATTGTTTCCAAAATGTTAACAAGAGACATGAAATACTACTTCCCTGTTAGAGACGGTTCTGAGATTCCATATGGAGACTTCCAGTTGCTATGACACATATATTAGAGAGTACAACCATTGTTTTGCAGGGACAGGGAACACACAGTACAAGAAGTAGGATAAGAGGATATGGATTTTTTTTTTTCCATTTTAGAGCGAGTACATGAGGAGGGGAGAAGGGCAGAGGAAGAGAGAGAATCTTTTTTTTTTTTTTTTTTTTTTAGTGTTTATTTAGTTATCTTGAGAGAGAGAGAGACAGTGAGCAGGGGCAGGCAGAGAGAGGGAGACAGAGGATCCCAAGCAGGCTCCTTGCTATCAGCACAGAACCCAATGCAGGGCTCAAACTCATAAATTGTGAGATCATGACCTGAGCAGAAATCAAGAGTCTGACACTCAGATGAGCCACCCAGGCGCCCCAAGAGAGAGAATCTTAAGCAGACTCCACACTCAGTGCGGAACCCTATGTGAGGCTCAGTCTCACAGTGGTGAAATCGTGATCTGAGCCGAAATCAAGAGTCAAATGCTTACTTGACTGAACTACCCAGGCACCCTGAGATGATATAGATTTTTCTTTCTTTTTTTAATGCTTTCTTTCTTTTTGAGAGAGAGAGACAGTACGTGAGCGGGGGGGGGGGGGGGGGGCGGCGGGGGGGGCAGAGAGAGAGGGGGACGGAGGATCTGAAGTGGGCTCCATGCTGACAGCAGTGAGCCCGATACAGGGCTCAAACTCACAAACCCTGAGATTATAACCTGAGCCCAAGTCAGACACCCAACCGACTGAGCCACCCAGTCACCCCGATACAGATTTTTGAAAGGATACAAGAGATTTTGATGGGATGATGTAAGATCAGTAAGGCTAGAGATAACCAGAGAGCACCTGGGCACTCCTGAGATGACCATGATCCTTGATACTATGTTATGGCACCTGGCTGCTCAAAAAAAACTTTCCTAAATGAAGGTGAATTAAGTCAAACATGTGGTGAAAGTTTTACTTTTTGTACAGTGTATTACAAACTTACGAAAGGACAGCAAGAGGTACAGGGAAGTAGAAGACATCACTAACTAATCTACAGAAATTTCCAAGATGGCGAGTTTATACCGCAAAGCAACAGGTGGTAAGAGCCAGAGGAGTAGCAGGGAAGTGTGATATTAGGACTCAAGTGAGGAAGTGAGAGAACAAACTACATTTTTTTAAAAAGCTGTGTCTATGTCACAGATCAATTATCAGGCTGCCTACAAATACTTTATAGTTGGTGTGCTGGAAATGGTGCTGAGGATACGGGCCCTGTCCAGACGCGAAGCAGCAGATAAAAGGAGCTGGAATCTGGCCACCTATTGTCAAGTGTCATCACTGACTACGTTTCTCTAGAGGCAGAAGGTACCCATCTCTGTCATCCTTGAAGAGGAGGCAGTTGAAAGTATGCACGTATTTTTCTCCCGATTCTGTTTTCAGATGTTCTTTACCTTTGTGATAACGCTCTTGGTTCGCCTGAGGTGAGAACGGGGGATATAACGAACAGAAGACAGAACAGTTTCAGATCCAGTTTCTCTCTTTTCTCCCTGTCAGCCAAAAGTTTTACCTTTCCTTTTGAATTAGCAAGAAAGAATAGCTCTGAAAACTACACAAAGAGGTGCTTTTCTTTTCATTACAGAGGGTGTCACATGGCTGGCTCACACAAGCCTTTGCTGCCCTGGGCTAGAGATGCACTGTTTCCAAGGCCCCTGCTTGGCCCTGGGAGAAAGCCTCATCCTTCTCGCCCTTTGACGGGTCACTGTAATAGGATTCTGACTATAAGCAGCTAAAAAATGGATGCCAGTTTCCAAAAGGGAATATTTTAGCCCGTTAGATGTGACTGCTAATGTTTCAAGTGCTACAGATTTATCGGTTTCTGAAATTCAGCCAATATGCTGAAATTTTTAAGCCGGGTTAAACAAACCTTCTGAACAGGTTGAGTCTAATGGTACGTTGGCCCGGCGACGCCATGGCAGACTTAATAATTTCACTCCATTCATGTTTATATAGAAAATTCTTCCACTAATAACATATATGTATGTTCCATGGAAAAAACTTGATAATCTATGAGCTAACCCAGAGAACCACCATGAGCATTTTGGTAGAGCTTCTTTCAAGGAGCATAGAATTAGAGGAGCATGCGTGCTGAGACTAGATGCTCTGGACTGTAAGACTGGTAAGGCTGGAGATAACCAGAGAGCACCTGTGCACTCCTGAGACAACCATGATCCTTGATATCAGGGTGTTATCGCACCTGGTTGTACCTTGAGCACACTTAGCTGGGCACAATTTGTTTGGACAAAATACTTAATCTCACTGAACCTGTTTTTTCTCACCTGTAAAACGTAGACAGTAACAGCCCCCAGCTCAGAGAGTCCGGAGAGAATTCGATGAGGCAACATTTGCAAAATGCTTAGAACAGAGCTTGGCACGTAGTGTGCAACCAGTGTTATTCATTTTTTCCACACGAATAGACACACACATTTCTTTTCCACTGAATGGTTTTATGTCACAAATCCTGTTTTTGAGTCTGCTTTGACCACTTAGGAATGTGTCACAAACATTTTCCTGTGTTAGTAAATATTTTTTTTTACTACATACACGGGATCCTCCCGGCAAAGCTGCTGCAGGTGTTCTGAAGCACCAGCCGCCATGCTTTTATAGCACATGATCTGGACACTCTGAGCGCAGCGAGAAATAAGAAATCATCAACTGATGCAAAGTTGAGGCAAACGTCTTCAAAATAGCCAGAAGCCGATGATGTCACCCGGCAGCTGTGCCCACAGGTCACCTCTGCCGGGAAGGCTGAGTGTGGTGCACATAGGAGGGAAAACACAGAAGGTGGTAAGCAGAAGCCAGGACACTGAGAGAGATTAGAAAGGCATCATCCCCGTGGAAGACGGGGGCTGGGCCACAGGTGCAGCGACCAGGCTCCTTGAGCTACACTGCACTCCCACCGTCACTCCACCCACCGTGAGCGAGGCCCTCCTGTGCACTGTGACCCAAGTTTCCAGTTCTGCACAGCCTGTAGGCACAGTTCTGGGACACCTGTAGGCATGTTTGCTCCTGGCAACCCAAAAAGGGCCTACCTCATATTTATGTGGCTGCTCTAGGGGTCACGTCAACAAAGGAAACATTTATTTTGTGAAGCACTTGCTATGTGTTAATAAGCACTGCAGATGGAACAGTGAGCAAAAGAGAATAGCGTCTGACTACAGAGAATGTGAAGTCTAGCACAGGACACAATTAAGCAAGCAGTACCAATGATAAGCACTACAACGCTAGGAAGCACAGACTGCAATGGAAACACACAGCAAGAAGACTGAGTCTGCAGGGAGGAATCACAAAGGCTTGATGGAGGAAGGAGCCTGCGGGCTGAAGGACAAAGTTAGCCACGTGTGCCGGATACTGCAAAGTGCTCACTCAACACCCATTCCCACCCAACGTGGACTCCACGACACCAGGCTTTTGAAGCTACCCTCTTTTTTTTTTTTTTAATTTTTTTTTAACGTTTATTTATTTTTGAGACAGAGAGAGACAGAGCATGAATGGGGGAGGGTCACAGAGAGAGGGAGACACAGAATCTGAAACAGGCTCCAGGCTCTGAGCTGTCAGCACAGAGCCCGACGCGGGGCTTGAACCCACGGACCGTGAGATCATGACCTGAGCCGAAGTCGGACGCTTAACCGACCGAGCCACCCAGGCGCCCCGAAGCTACCCTCTTTTTTTTTTTTTAAGTTTATTTATTTATAAATAGAGAGAGAGGGAGAGGGAGAGGGAGAGGGAGAGGGAGAGGGAGAGGGAGAGGGAAAGCAAACATAAGCAGGGGATGGGGAGGGAGAGAAGGGGAGATAGAGAATCCCAAGCAGATTCCTCCATACCACCAGCGCAGAGCTCAACGTGGGACTCAAATCCATGAACTACGAGATCATGCCTAAGCCAAAACTAAGAGTCCAATGCTTAGCCAACGGAGCCACCAAGGCACCCCACAGTTATACCTTGACAGAACAACAGTGGTCTGGATCAGCATTTCCTACCAGGCCACCAAAGAGTCTTGGTCTCGCTTAACAGGAAGGGCCTGGTTTCTTTGGTGGGTAAACATCTTTCTTTCTTTTTCTTTTTCTTAATGTTTATTTATTTTTGAGAGAGAGTGAGCGAGCACAAGCAGCGGAGGGGGAGAGAGAGAGAGAATCCCAAGCAGGCTCTGCAGCAGGGCCTGATCTCATGAATTGTTGAGATCATGACCTGAGCAGAAATCAACAGTCAATTAACCAACTGAACCACCCTATCCGGGTGCAATGCTGAAACTATTTAGAATGAAATAAAGAAATGTTTAAGGGAAAGGCTCCTGGGTGGCTCAGTCAGTTAAGCCTCCAACTTTGGTTCAGGTCATGATCTCACAGTTCGTGGGTTTGAGCCCCACGTCCGGCTCTGTGCTGACAGCTCAGAACCTGGAGCCTCCTTCGGATTCTGTGTCTCCCTCTCTCCCTGTCCCTCCCCTGCTTATGCTGTCTGTCTCTCTCTCTCTTTCTCTCTCTCTCAAAAGTAAACGTTAAAAAAATTTTTTTAATTAAAAAAATGTTTAAGGGAATCAAAACCATAATATATTTCTTTTTTTTATTTAAAAAAAATTTTTTTTAACATTTATTTATTTTTGAGAGAGCTTGAACTCAACGAATCGCGAGATCATGACCTAGGCCAAAGTCGGATGCTTAACTGACTGAGCCACCCAGGCACCTCAAAACCATAATATATTTCTATGTTAAGAAGATGACCAGGGAATCTTGATTTCAGGTCAGATGATGATCTTATGGTTCATGGGATCAAGCCTTCGTCGGACGCTGGGATTAGAGGGCGGAGATTGGGATTCTCTCTCTCTCAAAATAAATAAACTTAAGAAAACAAAAAACAAAAAACAAAGGAAACCAGGCATATTTTATGATTTTGTAATATGTAAAAGAATCTGGCCTAGGGCGCCTGGCTGGTTCAGTCATAGAGCATGCGACTCTCGATCTTGTGGTTGTAAGTTTGAGCCCCAGTTGGGCATAGAGATTATAAAAAAAAAAAAAAAAAAAACTTGGCCTATTAGATTGTAACCACAGTTTTGAAAGTATAATTGAATAATTTCTTTCTGACTTGTGTTTAAACTTCTTAGTAAGTTTACATATATTATGGGAATATTTAAAGAATTTAAGACTCACCTAGTTTGTAAGTTTAATGTATGAGATTCACAGGACTTCAGTTGAACAGCTTCATCAGGCCTTTATTTTATTTTTTAATTTTTTAATGTTTATTTATTTTTGAGAGAGACAGAGTGTGACAAGGGGAGGGGCAGAGAGAGAGGGAGACAAAGAATCCGAAATAGGCTCCAGGTTCTGAGCTGTCAGCACAGAACCCAACATGGGCCTTGAACTCACGAACTGTGAGATCATGACCTGAGCTGAAGTTGGATGCCCAACTGACTGAGCCACCCAGGCACCCCAGGGTTTTATTTTTTTAAATCAGATAACTGAAGTTCTTTAGAAAGCAATAAAATACATTTACCTGTATAAAACCAATTTGAAACATCTGAAGGTCTTCAATTAACTGGTCTAAATATTATCTAAAAGTGACTAGTAAAATCTTCTATGTTTATCTAGAGAACAGACCTGTGAGCATTATGAAAAAAAAAAAAACGTTTTTGAATGTGTACTTTTACAAAAGTCATAACATTTTGAAACCTAAATAAACTCCCTGAATAGCGATTTCTGCTTACAAAAGCTACCTTTCAAGGGCAATTAAAAAAAAAAAAATCTATCTATATCCTCTCTGATTCCAAGTCTTGTACTCTGTTGACGGATGTGGAATTGGAAAAACCATCCCTTCTATTTTGATAGAAGCCACTGAAATGTTTGTTTTCGTAATGACATATTTCACTAATGTTTACTGTCTGTGCAAACATTTGATTTATTCAGTACCGTATTCTAAAGTTGCAAGCAGTTCCCATTCTTTATCTCTCAATAATGCTAGAATAAAGCATATAGTGTGGCAGGACTCTCCTTTGACGGGAGGGGGAAAATCTGCTCAGAGTCAAGCAGGGCTTAATTTCAAGCTCAGGACCCCATCCGGACAGGAGGGAGGGGGATCCTGAACATATGAGGACATGATTCATTTCGGTGCTGCGCCACTACCTTCTCAAATCACAAGCCATTCTGCCTCCTCCTTCACCACAGCCTCCCTCTCACCAACTCAGGCGCGTGGGATGGCATTTTCCAGGAAACAAAGGTGAGTGGGGTGCCCTACACCCTTTCTTGCCCCTCACTGCATTTCTCCTAGTTCTCTCCATCTTCGCTGCATGTGTATAGTCAGGGATGACTCAACTGTAACTCTCAAAATCAAACAACAGTAACAGCAATGTAAGTTCTCCAGAGACAGACGCCAATCCCAACGTGCTCCACAATGGTACAGCTGTCAGATTCCCCCCATGACTCCTAAAACCAAGTAGCAAGTTTTGCAAAGTTTCTGAACCTTTTCCTTTCTCTCTGTTCTAGAACCCTCTATTTCAGGCCTTCCAACCACCTTTCTTAATCCACAACTGCCACAGAAGCTTTCAAACATCACTTTTGCTTTACGTGTCTTAGAACCTACAGGAGCCAAGTGGATCTGAATTAAGAGTGTGCAGCTTAGGTCCACCAACTGGTCCAGCCACTTAGCCTCTGAGATCTTCCAAGGACCAGGCAAAGATGTGCAGCCCTGCAGCATGGGAGGGCAGAGTACAGAATCACATCTGCCCCTCCAGGCCACCCTGCCCCTGTGCATTCCCCATTATCCCAGGTCTGATAAGAAAGGGGGACTCTTCAGGACTTTTACTGTTCCATCCATTACTCCATCTGTCATGGAAGCATGTATTCATTACTTTCCATTTACCTACCTGTGTACGAGGCACAGGAAGGGAGGATTTAAACTTTAAAACATACTCTTTGCTCCCAGAGATTATAGTCTAGTTATGGACACCAGATATATGATAGAAGGAGAGGCACACGAGCCAACACAAGTCTGCAGGAGTTTCAGAGCAAGCAAAGAACTCCTTGAGTATTCCAAGAGTAAGTCAGTCTCAGAGGACTTCAGCAAGGGCTGAACACTGAAGAACTGTAGGAGTTAGACTCATTCTTAGTGCGATTTTATACGTCCTTAGAATCAGTTTTAAATTCCCTCTGGAACAAAGAAATAGATCTAAAAAGCACCAACTATGTGGCGAGGGCAAGTAAATGAGGGTGATAAAACACACCACCAAGTTAGGAATCTTAAGTGAAATCATGTAAGCAGAGCACAGCAGGCTATGGAGGAATGTTAGTCAGTTTCTTCCTCCTGGCTTTGAACTGCAATCTCTGTCTTAGTTTCCTCAAAGTAAGGGAACTAGGGGTCCAAGACTTTACTTCTTCCGACTATTTATTCTAGAGTATCTAGTAAGATATACTGGGCATAGCCCAGGAATTCAGTACATATATGCTGAATGTCATGTGACTAAATAACAAAGAAGATGCTATTATCTAATGGCACCATTAATAACATCTTCTGGCTAACAGAACTGCTGCGTTAACCACTGTTCTAAGGCCAGGACTCAGGAAGCATAGGAAAATAAGGGCCACCACCTCCTCATCTAAAGGTTAATGAGAATGAGCCATTTATATCAATACTGCCTGTTCCTCTGATTTCTTAGGGCTGATGAACTATTTGTTCTTGATCTTCTGCCACAGGTGACAGAGGCGATGCTGAAAGAGCTCCATGGGAAATCACAAAAACTGTCTGGAATAGTTAGATACAGTCACTACTATGAGCCCTCTCCCTGCACAGAGTGCCTGACAAACATGACCACGTCACAACCCGATCACCCCTGTCATCAAGGAAGCACAGGGTAACTGTTAAATGCCTTCCTTCTGGGATCAGGAGCATGTCTAGTCAGTGGGTGGTGATAAAGAACTACACAGACGTGAAAGATGCAGGATTACAAGGTACTGCCGTGCCCTTTGTTCTCAACGCTCACCTCCTCACAGACTTCACGGACTGCCGCCACACTCGGCTCCTCCTCGGGCTCCATGCCTCCCCCAGGGACAATCCATCGGTCTGGATGGCGACTACTGCTCACGAGTAGCACCTGAAAGTCACAGAGGTTACATGGGCAGTTAAAAACACAAAAAAGACACGTTTTTATAAACTCAGACTCTTAAACACCACCAAAGTCTAAGTACCTAAGCCTATTTTTTGTTTAGATCTCTCCAGGTCACTTCTGGTAAGGTAGCTTTTATTTCTATTGGAAAAAGCAGACAATCCGCCTTGTAAAAGCCGAAGGACATGTGAACCAGTGGCCATTACCTCTACCTTCCCCTCAGGCCTATCTATCCTCTTCTTAGCTCCTTTCTCTAAAGCCCTTTGAACACAGAGCTGACAAGGACTGGGGGCGGGGAGCGGGGGTGGAAAGTCACTGATGAGCCTGTGAACGCTGTGAAGGGCTGGCCAGAAGGAAAGCAGTCCTTAGCCCTGGTTGGCACCGCAGTCCCAACACTTTCCCTCCCAGGTCCTCACTCCCGCGTGTCCCAGCTCCTGGCCCATCACCACCCCAAGCTCTAAGTGTGTCCTGAGAACCCAACTCCCTCATTTACAGGTCAAGTTGAAAAACCTCATCATGCTTGCAACTGAGAGAAAACTGGGTATTTTTTACGAAAAAATTTTAAGAAATGAGAAAAACCACCAAACACACACACAAAATACAGATACAGGCTACAGTATTATTAATTCAAAATTAACTGCATTCTAATCACGGCTGAAATAAAATCTAGGATTTCCCCAGCTCCTTTTCCTTATCCTTCTCCAGGACAGGAGCTAAACAGTTAGCTGGACTCCTCCTTTGGAGGTAGAACTCGGTTGGCATTACTTCTAAAACTAAAGGAATCCTCTATTGCTCCCTAAACCATCACTTTCTGATGATGTCTTTTGAGTGTCCAGCCCTAATCCCAACACACTCCCCCTTGAACTTCACTTCCACTCTGCAGTCATTCTTGTTGCCTGAAAGCAAACGCTGTGTCCTCTGGAGCCCTTACAGATTCCACCTCTGACTTCCGGTGACCTACCTTTTAGTCATCTCCCCTTTCTCCTTTGACGTTTCTGCAACTACCTGGGCCCCTGGAAATGCTACCTTTTTCTTCATCCTTAATCCCTTTTCTGCATGTCATGATACAGTCCCCTGGTGCTCCTCTATAAAATCTGTGATCTGCTGACTCAGAGGGGGTCTGGAGTTAAAAAGAAAATCCATGAATCCATACATAGTCACCAAAATATAGACACTGGGTGGAGAAAATAATGCCTTTAAATTTACAAGTACTATTTCATTTGTTAAGTGTACTTAGGTTCTGCTTTGCATAATGCAGAGTAATTTAAGATAATATGAAACCCACAGTTTTTGGGTGATGTGTATAAATGTATAATCTAAGGGAGGTTAAAGTAAAATGTGGAGGTTCTATGAAATTTTGTGGGTGTTTGTTAAATGTTTATTTTTGAGAGAGAGAGAGGGCACAAGCCAGGGAGGGGAGGACAGAGGATCCGAAGTGGGTTCAGTAGAGTGCCCAACATGGGGCTCAGATTCATGAACCACAAGATCATGACCTGAGCCGAAGTTGGACACTTAACCAACTAAGCCACCCAGGCACCCGCTCCCGAAATTTTGTTTTTAAAATAAGAGTTCTCATTGTACACCCACCAGCAATAAATCTGAGATGCCTGGCTGGCTCAGTGGGTAGAATGTGTGACTCTTGACCCTGGGGTCATGTGTTTGAGCCTCACACTGGGGATGGAGTTTACTTAAAAAAATAATTAAAAAAATAAAAAATAAATAAAATAGCAATAAATCTTCATGACATTGAATTTGGCAAGATATGCCAATTCACATGACACACCAAGAGTATGAACAACAACTAAAACTAGGTAAGTTGGACTTCATCAAAATTAGAATCTTCTGTGCATCAAAGGTCATTATCAAGAATGTGAAAAAACGACTTACAGAACGGGAGGAAATATTTGCAAATCATCTATCTGATCAGGGTCTGGTATCCAAAATATAAATACATAAAAATATAAAAACTCTTACAACAATAACAAAAAGACATTTCTCCAAAGAAGCAGCATTTCTCCAAAGAAGATCTACAAATAGCCATGAAGCGCACGAAAAGATGCTCAACACCATTAGTCACTAGGAAAGTGCAAAGTAAAACTACCATGAGATGCCACTTCACACCCACAAGAATGGCTATAATTTTTAAAAATAACAAGAACTGGCAAAGATGTAGAAAAATCGGAACCCTCAAACATTGGGTAAGAATGTAAAATAGTTCAGGCACTGTGGAAAGTTTGGTGGTTCCTGAAAAGTTAAATAAAAAATTACCACGTGACTTAGCAATTCTACTCCTAGGTATACACCCAAAAGAACTGAAAACAGGCACTCAAATACTTACACACAAATATTCACAGCAGCATTATTTACTCTAGCCAAAAAGTAGAAACAACTTAAATGCCGATCAGTGAGTGGATAACAAAATGTGGCATTCACACACATAGGAATATTATTCTGCCATTAAAAAAGAATGAAGTACTGTGTGGATGAACTTTCAAAATATCAGGCGAAGTAAAAGCCAGGCTCAAAAGTCACATACTGTAAGATTCCGCTGATGTGAAATATACAGAATAGGTAAATCAAGAGAGAGGAGAGAAAGCAAACTGGTGGTTGCCAGGGACTGGGGGAAGGGAAGAATGGAGAGCAGGATTTTATTTTGGGGTGACCACAGTATTTTGAAACTATACAAAGGTTGCTAAATGCCACTGAATTAGTGGTACCAAATGCCACTGACTCGTTCACTTTTAAATGGTTAATGTCATGTTATGTGAGCTTCATCTCAATAAAATAAAACTGGTTTTAAGATCACAGTAACTTTTCAAAAGCTAAATTTAGGAGTCAGTGCCACTACTTTTTTCCTCAGAGTCTATATTCCAGGGGAGTAGCCTTCCAAGAAGTGATCCTTAGTTTTACATCATATTAAATTATAAAGCTGAAATAATACACTATTTCCATAAAAGAAAAGGGCAAGGGTGCTTGGGTAGCTCAATTTGTTAGCCATCCGATTCTTGGTTTTGGCTGAGGTCATGATCTCACGTGTGTGGGTTCGAGCCCTGCATCCGGCTCTGTGCTGACAGTGGGAACCCTGCTTGGGATTCTTTCTTTCTCTCCCTCTCTCTCTTTCTCTCTCCCTCTCTCTCTCTGTCCCTCCCCCACTCGTGTTCTCTCTTCTCTTGATCTCTCAAGAAAAAAAAAAAAGGGGGGAGGGAATCACTGCCACACTCCTCCCATCTTGTGATAATTGTGGCAAATCTTATATTTTTAAAAATTCCTTCTCAAAATAAAAATAAGCCCAAATGCAATCATGTTTGTTAAGTTAAACGTTTTTTTTTATAATGTTTTTTTTTAAATTTTTTTTTTTAACGTTTATTTATTTTTGAGACAGAGAGAAACAGAGCATGAACGGGGGAGGGTCAGAGAGAGGGAGACACAGAATCTGAAACAGGCTCCAGGCTCTGAGCTGTCAGCACAGAGCCCGACGCGGGGCTCGAACTCACGGACCGTGAGATCATGACCTGAGCTGAAGTTGGCCGCTTAACCGACTGAGCCACCCAGGCGCCCCAAAAAGTTTTTTTTAAAAAGTCCTCCCGAGACTCTCTAGATATTGGCATTTAAATCATACCAATCCAACCTGCAAGGAAAACTCAAGAAAGGGTAGAAAATGGGTTAATCTTTCAAGGATTTGTTATATAAAGAACATGTAGTCTTTCTTCCTAGAATTCTCCCACTTGTTGGCAGTGTTACGTAGCCATTCTGAACCTAAGCATTTGCTTAAAAGGCTGACTAGGGCCATTCAATTAGGTTATAGTCCAAATGAAAGAACTTCATGGGGACAATACTAAAGCTAAAGCAAAAGAAACCTCTAACATAAAGTATAATTTCATTTCTAAATTTCAATCAATGTGAAATATTAATTAGTAAATCTTGCAAGTGTCACTACTACTTTGCACATTCAAAGCAGGCCTACATGAGGTCAGACTATGTATAATACAGACATTGGGAAAAATAAGCCTCATTACTTTGTAGTCACACTTCAAAGCAAACACCATTACCAGTAAACAGTTCTCCTAAGTTTCCTTGACAACCCATTGAAAAACAAAACATCTTTCCTTTAGCCAGAGGCTTTACTCCTTCCTATCTTATAAAACACTAAGTGGTGTTTCTGGTCAGTAAATTTTGATTCTGAAGCTTGATTTTTAAATATAAAATTATCAGAAAAGAAATCAAATGGCAAAGTTCCTAAATCTGAAAACAACATACTAAGGAAAACAACCACAGAATTTGTTATTTATTCAACAAACATTCATTCAGCATTGTTATAAACTAGGAATGGCGGTTGCAAAGATGAAAACCCCTGCAATTTTAAGGCAGATCAAAGTAGGGGACTGGACAACCAGGTATTAATTAGACCCTTCATGAAACTCTTATCACCAAGACAGGTGATATCAGTGCAGAGATGGCTATGTGCCCACAGAACACACCCACCCACATATGAACATGATGCAGCTAGCCCTACAGAGCAGGGAGAAATCAACAGTGGGGCTGGGACAAGTTGTTATCCACATGGACACAGAGGAAAATCATTATATTGATTAGGGACACAGGTATACAATGAAAGACTAAAGAAATCTGTGGGAATAATAAACCTAACAGGGGAAGATTTCTATAATGGACTTAAGCTTGGAACAGTAATGTTTTATTTTTTAAGGTTTCTTAAATTGCTTTAATAATGCTTAATCCAGGGACACCTGGGTGGCTCAGTCCATTAAGTGTCCCAACTCTTGGTTTCAACTTGGATCATGATTTCACAGCTTCGTGGGTCGGAGCCCCACGTTGAGCTCTGCACTGGCAGCTTGGGGCCTGCTTGGGATATATATATATATATATATATATATATATATACACACACACATAGAGAGAGAGAGAGAGAGAGAGAGAGAGAGTGTGTGTGTGTGTGTGTCTCTCTCTCTCTCTCTCTCTCTGCCCCCTCCCCAACAGTACTGTCTCCGTCTCTCTCAAAATAAATAAATAAACTTTAAAAAAGTAATGCTTAATACAACTTCTCAAAAGAATATAAAAGAAAGCCCCTTACCCAGGAAAGGAGTATCTAGTGGAGAGAGGGAAGAAAAAATAAGAAAGAAAAAAAGAGTAGTAATACAGGGTGAGGAGTGCTTTGGTTGAGGTATGCACAGGATACCCCAAAGACACTGAAAAGAAACACCTAATCTAGGCTGGGGGGAGGACAGTAGAGAGATGGCAAGGGAAGGCTTCTTAAAAGAAGTGACCTGAGTTAAATTCAAGCTCAAGAAGGACATTGATTCAACAAAAATCAGAAGCCTACTGTGTGCCCACATGTTTAGGACACAAAAGCAAGAGAGATACAATCCCAGCTCTTGAGAAATTTGAAGTCCAGTGGATAGGACAGACCAGAAGTCAGGTAACTATACTTCAGGGCCTGTGGCAGGGACCATCATGCTCACCGGATATTTTATGTTCTTGTCGATGGTATTCCAAGCCCTCCTGCTATTAGGTGGGGCCATCTGACTAGTTCTGGCTAATGAAATGTGAGCAGAAGGGACACATGTCACTTCTGGGCTGAGGCAGGGAGAAGCCCATCCAGCTTCTCTCTTCCTCTGTCCCAGTGCCCAGGAGCACAGTGAGTTCTAGCTGGTGTAGCTTATAAGCCAGGGCCTCTAAATGGAAGGGTTCCTATGTAGAGCAGAGCCTCTGACAACCCAAGACTGAGTGGCATCGTAACAAGGAATACAATTGTGTTGTGTTAAAACAATGAGATTTCAGGGTAAATTTGTTACTGCAGCATAACCTAATCAATCCTGATTAACAGTGTGAGAGGTCAGTGAAATGTCTAAGGATCCGTTCTGTTGACTGCCTGAGACCCAAGCCTTAGGCACAGAGCTTTGACCCATATTAGTGGCCAATAAAAGTTTAATGAGCAAATGAAAGAATGGACCAAAGGCTGAATGAACAAACAAGTGCTTGAAAAAAGGAGCACGGAAAGCATCCAGAAGGGGTTACTTAGGGAGGTTGAACAAAAAGGCAAGGGTCTAATTATAAAGAGTTTGGATTGAAACCTAAAGGCAATGGGTAAGTCAGGAAGTTGTTTAAGCAAAGAAATAACACAACCCAATTTGTTTTTGTGTTTAATTTTTAAGAGTTTATTTCAACAAAAACTAATTCCTTCTCGGCAGCGCCAAACCAGAAGTAGCCAGGAGCGTTCCTCCCAATTTGGGTTTTAGAAAGGTCACTCTTACTTGAGCTGGAGGTGGGCAAGCTTGGAAGCAGAATAGGTTTCTGCACTGAATTCAGGCTGAGAAAGGATGAGGACAGACATGGGAGTGGGAAGGGAGTTACAGGTTCTCAGATAAACAGAAAGAAGCATCCAGAGGACCAAGTGATTGATAGCCATGGGCTGGGTCAAAGGAGGAACTGCCCTCCAAGGAAAATGAGAAAAAAGTATCAGTGGAGGAGGGAACCATAGGAAGCTATCCTCTGAACACATGAATCGAGAGTATAATGAGATATCTAATGAGTATTTTCAGTGGACCAGCATATAAATGTGGGACTGGA
Source organism: Lynx rufus (assembly GCF_022079265.1). NCBI lineage: Eukaryota > Metazoa > Chordata > Mammalia > Carnivora > Felidae > Lynx > Lynx rufus. The sequence goes on along the minus strand of NW_025814878.1, from coordinate 113,180,059 downwards.
GCTGAGAAGAGGGAAAAAGAGATTTGGGGGGAAGAATGGTCTTAGACTCTTCCAACCAGGATGAGACTAACACAAGACAGAATATGTATCTTTGCAAAGTTCTAGCTAGAGGAGCTATCCCTGTTCTCCCTACCTGTCCACTACCCTTGGTATCAGATAAGTTTCCATTTCCCTCACCAAGAGCATCATGGAGGTAAATATATTTCAGGTATAATTCTGGAAATATTTTCCTCAAAAAATGAGAATATCTACAGTAACGATCTACATCATGGGAAATTCTGATAGGTAAGCTATAGATCTCGGACATATTACCAACTCTCAGAAAACTACATTCAGTAATATATATAACATGGTCTCATTTCCAACAATGCAATGCCTCCTACATTCAGCAGGCCCCTCAGCATTGCCGTTACTGCCAGAGAGCTGTGTGGATATCCCAGACAATCCAAGGGCTACACACTATGAACTCTGTGATACACCCTGCAAACTGCTTCTACAGACAAACCCTTTCTAATCATTTCTATGCTCCTTCTTTTTTTTTAAAATTTTTTTTTTCAACGTTTATTTATTTTTGGGACAGAGAGAGACAGAGCATGAACGGGGGAGGGGCAGAGAGAGAGGGAGACACAGAATCGGAAACAGGCTCCAGGCTCTGAGCCGTCAGCACAGAGCCCGACGCGGGGCTCGAACTCCCGGACCGCGAGATCGTGACCTGGCTGAAGTCGGACGCTTAACCGACTGCGCCACCCAGGCGCCCCTCTATGCTCCTTCTTAAAAATAAGACCAAAATAGGGGCGCCTGGGTGGCTCAGTCGGTTAAGCATCTGACTTCGGCTCAGGTCATGATCTCATGGTCGTGAGTTCAAGCCTTGCATTGAGCTCTGTGCTCAGCGCAGATCCTCTCTGTCTCCCTCCCTTTGCCCCTCCCTTGCTCGCGTGCTCTCTCTCTTAAAAATAAATGAAACATTAAAAAAGAAGTTGTACTTAAAAAAGAAAAAGAAGGGGCATCTCAGTGGCGCAGTCAGTTAAACGACTGACTCTCGATCTTGGCTCAGGTCATGATCTCGCAGTTCATGAGTTCAAGCCCTGCCTTGGACCGTGTGCTGATGGTGCAGAGCTTGCTTGGGATTCTGTCTCTCCTTCTCTCTGCCTCTCCCCTGCTTGTGCATGTGCGCATGCACTTGCTCTCTCTCTCTCTCTCTCTCAAAAATAAATAAACTTAAAAAAAATTTTTTTAAATACAAATTAAAAAAAGAAAAATAAGACCGAAATAATAATGAATAATTGTCTGCAGCTGCTTAGATTCCAGAAAACAGAATATTTAAAAAAATTTTTTTAGTATTTATTTATGAGAGAGAGAGACAGAGACTGCCAGTGGGCGAGGGGCAGAGAGAGAGGGCAGAAGCAGGCTCCAGGCTCAGAGCTGTCAGCACAGAGCCCGTGGCAAGGCTCAAACTCACCAACCACCAGTTCATGACCTAAACCGAATTCAGAAGTTTAACTCACTGAGTTACCCAGGTGCCCTGAAAACAGGATATTTTAAAGAAGAGCCACCACAAGTTCCTGTGCACAGGATCTCATAAAAATATTTAAAAGGTAAGTAAAGATGAGCAAGCAAGATAAATCAATAAATTATCACAGGACCAAGCATTAGTAGTATCAGTTCCTAGAGTTCTGAAGCCATTTTACCCTTCGATTTTTTTTCCTACACAGGAGCTCAAAATACTAACATAAGGAACAAGCAGACATAAACAGTCAGTTTACAAAATGCCTTATAAACATCCCTTCACTTTATCTAGCTAATCAGGCTGTTTATTTAATGAAAGGAAGTTCCCTGTCTAGTACAAAGAACTACCACACTGTGCTGTGAACAGATATTCTGCCAGTTTAACTTTGGAAGTAACAAGGTATTTTAAGAACAATATGAAAAAGTGGTCAGAGACACAAACTATCCTACACAGCATTCTTAAGTATAAGTCCCAGGGTACAGAGTGTAATACTAGACTTCGAAGTCAGATTGCCCCCCGCCCTGCCCGGTCTTCCTCAATTAATGTCCAAATGTTAAGATAACCACATACAGCACTTTATATTGCCTGGTATTCGATGACTGTTTTATTTTTTATTTTTTTTAATAAGCCTAAAGAAACCAATAAACTTGGCTATATTTGCAGGTTATAGGAAAAGACAAAGACTAAAAGTTGCTGGATCACACTATTTCAACATAACTTACTGGAATGTCCCAGGCTATTTCTGTAAACCTTAACCCACTCCCACAGCCCCTGTATATACTGAAAGAAAACAGACCAATCCTGGGGGAAAATAAATAACAACAGCAGGTAGTATTTATTCAGTGCTCATTTTGGGCCAGGTGCTGGCTTTTTACATAATCTATTTTTACTACACTATTCCTAATTTTCAAACAACCATACAAGCTGGGTATTATTCAATACTTGCCATTATAAACAATGAGGAAACTAAGCCTGAAGATGATCTGGTGATGTGGCAAAGGGCACATAAAAGATCAGTGCTGAGCCAGGATTCAAAAGTCTCCAGGTCTGACTCTGACCACCGGGCCACTTGAGAGCCTGTCACACCCATGACATATCAAGTCCTACATGAAAAACCCTCTGAAAGCTTAACCACCACTGGATAAAAGGTACAACACGACTTTCTCCAGGCCAGGTAGAAGGAAAAGATGGAGAAGGTAATCTGATACTGAATTCAAAGATTTGGGCCAATTTTCAAAATTCTCTGAGCAGAGACTATTTATTTGCTCATTACATCTTTCCTGGCCAGAGCTGTCTTCTACATAGAGGGGACTGTGAGCTCCTCTAGATTGTGCAACTTCTGTAACCTTCTTTTGTGAAAGTGTTTATTAATAAATATTAAAAATGGCTACTAATTTGCAACATGAGTCTCTTATTTTTCACATTTGTTTAGATACTACCATAGTTTAAGTAATTCCTTACTTAAACATTTATTCCATAAACAACGGTTGGTTCAGTCATTATTTGCTTCTAAGTGAAGTGAGGCATGGAGGAAGGGCAGTGTGTGTGAAGGGAAGGCAGAGATGTGTAAAAATATATAAAGCTTACCCCTGATCTCTCTCATGCAAGGACTGGTACACTGTGGCCCATGGGCCAAATCCATCAGTTTTTGTATGGCCCATGACCTAAGTAAGAACGGTCTTTACATTTTCAAAAGTTTGAAAAAAATCAAAAGAAGAATATTTGGGAACATGGATTTACATGAAATTCAAGTTACAGTATCCCTAAATAAAGCTTATTGGAACACAGCCATGCTCGTTCATTACCTACAGCCTATGGCTGCTTTCAAGCTACAAGGGTACAGCTGAACAGTTCTGATAAAGAACATGTCCTCACAAAGCCAAAAATATTTTCTATCTGGTCCCTTACAGGAAAAAGTTTGTCAACCTTGGATCTAATGAAGGGCCCAAGTAGCTCCAACATCATGTCAGCAAGGAGTATGAGAGAGGAGAAAAGGCTCTGAGAGGGTCCCAGGACACTTCTCCAGAAGGAACGTGTGAAAGGGGCCTAGAGGAGGGCTTTCCCGAGCTCAGTAAGGAGAGGTGCTCCAGACAGGGGCACTGCAACTGCAAAGGCACCGATGCTCCAACAGTGTATTTTATCCAGGGAACACTGAGCAATTCGAGCAATTTGATAATGGTGTAAGGTGCATGATGGGAAAGAAAAAGAGGGCAACGGAGGAGGCTGATTAATCAGACTGGAAACCAGTCTAAAAAACTCATACAGCAAGCACACCAAAGAGTTACAGAAACAGAAGGCAACTAGGAATCCTCCTTGGTTTTTGAAGAGGAAGATGGCAATTTCATTTCTTTTCGAAGCCTGAATCTGAAGGCTGAATGAGTGATGGGCTGGAGCTGGGGCAGAGGGGTTGGTTAGAGAGGATTAGGGACCTGGATATAATCGGCATCCCCGGAGATGGGGAGCAACCAGTGCGTTACGTCTCATTTAGGGGGCAGCAATGGCAGGGACTGGTAATTAATCAGAAAGGAGGGTGCTGTGAAAGGGATGTAAGGGCGGGGCACCTGGATGGCTCAGTGGGTTAAGCGTCCAACTCTTGATTTCAGCTCAGGTCATGATCCCATGGGTCACAGATTCGAGCCCTGCATCCGGCTCTGCACTGACAGTGAAGGGTCTGCTTGGGATTCTCATTTTCTCTCTCTCTCTCTCTCTCTGCCCCTTCACTTCCCTCTCTCTAAAAATAAATAAATAAACCTTAAAGATTTTTTTTTTTAAAAAAAGGGATGTAAGGGCTATGGCTTCCTACTGGGGTTAGCAGATGGACACAGATACCCAGTTTTCAAGAGACAAACAGGAGGGGAGCAGATGGGAAAAGAGAAAAAGGCTGAGGCACCAGCAGGAGAAGTGAAGCTTCCTGCACTCTATGTGATGGGAACTTCACAGCTTCAATTTAAATGTCCATTTGAAAGCATTCACCCCAGAAACAAAGACTGCCTCTGTAACAGTACAATTGGTGGCACTAAGGAGGAGAAAGCATTTTCTTTAAAGGCATTTCTTTAAAACTTCATGTACAGCTTGAATATTTTAGAACAAGCATTTAAGATTTTTATATTTGGCCAAGAAGAATGCCAAGCATTATTCCCTAGGAAATTTCTGAAAGCCAAATAAGAGTGAATGAAATATTTAGAACATTCAAGCTTCTTGAGGTCATTAAAACAAACGAAGCCACAGCAACAACATTCCTGACATCCACAAACTGCATTATTTTCCCACACACGATCTTAGAACTGTGGGAATACACTGTAAAATCACTGTTCATCAATACACTGATTTTGCTGAGCCAAACACAAATGAAGTCTTCTAAAATACAGGTTCATAAAAAAGACGTTGACAGTGGACTCAAAGACAGGTATGTATTGTGTCCCTACAGTAGCCACCAACGTATCAATCACGTTTCAATCTAACTTGAGATTATATTAATTACAGAGATGTCAAAGTTTAAAACCACAGTCGTATGCTGTCTACTTTATAGCGAACAGTCAGAGACTTGGCTTACAGGTCTGCCTCACACCAATCAGCCATACAACTGCAAAAAAAAAAAAAAAAAAATCCACATACTTCAACTTTCTCAGTTTTATGAGACTGAGCAAATAACCTCAACACCCCTCCCAGTATTAACATTCTATTGCTCTAAATTTACACACATGTTTGTGCCTGGAATAGTGGTTCCTAATTCTACTCTTTCTTTTATGACCTATTTTTTCAATAGTACACACTGCACTTGTTAAAAAGGTACAAAGGGACATTCCTTGAAAAGTAAGCCTTCTCTCCTACCTCTCTCCCCAGAGGCACTGCTTATGAAGACTTCTTGAGATATTTTAGCATATAGGAGTATAAATAGAAACACATTTATTATTTTCTTTTCTCTCTGTTAAATCAAATAGTAACCCATCAGACAAACTGTTCTACCTTATTTTTTAACTTAAATCACAGAAATCATTTTATCACTAGATAACCACAAAGCCTCTTTTTTCCTTTAAAGACTATGTAATATTTTTAATAAAAAAAATTTTTTTTAACGTGTATTTTTGAGAGACAGAGAGAGACAGAGTGCAAGAGGAGAAGAGCAGAGAGAGATGAAGACAGAATCCGAAGCAGGCTCCAAGCTCTGAGCGGTCAGCAGAGTCCCACTCGGGGCTCGAACTCAGGAGCTCTGAGATCATGACTTGAGACCACAGTTTAACCGACTGAGCCACCCAGGGGCCCCAACCATGTGGTATTTTTAAAAACTCTTTTATTGTAGAAAATTCCAAACATACACAAAAATAGAGGAAAATCCATATGAATCTCCATGTTTTCATTACCCAGCTTCAATAATTATTAACATTTTGCCTATCATGTTTCATTTACCTAAACCCATTTCCAGAGTATTTTGTTTACTTGGGAGAGAAAGAGAGAGAGAGAGAGACAGAGAGAGAGAGAAGGAGAGAGAACGCAAACAGGGGAGGGGGGCAGAGGGAGGGAGAGAGAGAATCCTAAGCAGGCTCCACGCTCAGCACGGAACCCAGCTAAGGGCTCCATCTCACGATCCTGGGATGATGACCTGAGCCGAAATCAAGAGTCTGCAGCTCAACCAACTGACCCATCCAGGTGTCCCCCTCCTTTTTTAATTTTAGATGCCAGAGTATTTTTTTTTTTTAATTTTTTTTTTCAACATTTATTTATTTTTGGGACAGACAGAGACAGAGCATGAACGGGGGAGGGGCAGAGAGAGAGGGAGACACAGAATCGGAAACAGGCTCCAGGCTCTGAGCCATCAGCCCAGAGCCCGACGCGGGGCTCGAACTCACGGACCGCGAGATCGTGACCTGGCTGAAGTCGGACGCTTAACCGACTGCGCCACCCAGGCGCCCCCCAGAGTATTTTTTTAAGTTTATTTATTCTGAGAGAGAGAGAGAGAGAGAGAGACAGAGAGAGAACACCCCAAGCAGGCAGCACAAGCCTGATGTGGGGTCAGGACCTGAGCAGAAACCAAGAGTCCAACATTTGACTGAGCTACCCAGGCACCCCAGATGCCAGAGTATTTTAAAGCAAATCCCAGACATTAACATATTTCATTATTAAATACTTCAATTACATATCACTAACAGATAAGGACTTTTGAAAAATATATCCTTATCATACCTAGCAAATGAACAATTGCTTTAATCAGCTAGTAAACAAGCCATGACAATTTCTCCAACTGTTTAAAAAATGTTATTTTACAACTGGTTTATTTAAATGAAGAATCCAAACCAAGCCCATACATACATTGCATTTGACTGATAGAAGGACTCTTAAGCCTTAGTTTTCTAAAACAGTTCCCCATCATGGCTCATTGTTTTCAAGCCACTTATTTGTTGAAGAAAACAGATCATTTAATTATCTTGTAGGATTTCCCACATTCCTGCATTTGCTAATGCCCTCCCTCTGTTGTAATATTCAACTCGGTCCTCAATCTCTTCTCTCATAGTTCCTGTACCCAGGTTGTTAGATCTTGAAGCCTGATCAGGTTTGGATTTGTTTTGGCAAAAAAACTTCACAGACGGTGCGACATGCTTCCTATAGGATCGCACTGTCGGATAATAAGATCTGACATCACCTTTAGTGATGAGACGATGAAACTGGTTTCAAGTACCATCACATAACCTGTCCACTACAGAACACATCAGCAGCCTTTCTTTTATTGGTTTTATCGTCTATTAATGACAGCCATCTATATCCATAATCATCTATATCCATAATTTTTTCCTTCCTAATTTACTCATTTTAAGAAAAATGAGGGGCGCCTGGGTGGCTCAGTTGGTTAAGTGTTCGACATCGGCTCAGGTCATGATCGCGAGTTCCAGCCCCGCGTCAACGCTCTGTGCTGCCAGCTTGGAGCCTGGAGCCTGCTTCGGATTCTGTGTCTCCCTCTCTTTCTGCCCTTCTCCCACTTGTGCTCTGTCTCTCCCTGTTTCAAAAATAAATTAAAAAAAAAAAAAAAAAGACAGAAAAAGTAAAAGAAAAATGAGATAGCATCCAAGCAGTCTCCAAATATTTTTTGTTACTGTTGTACAATTAACTAGTAGATTTAATACTTCCTGTGTTTCAATCTACTGCAGTCATTAATCTTTTGATGCCCCCACCTTTAGCAAGAGCTGCTTCAGACTGGCTCTTGTCTTTTTCTTCTCCAGCACTTAATTATAAAAATTTACAGACATACAGCTAAGTTGAAAGAACTGTACAGTAACCACCCATATGCCTCCCACTTATATTCTACCAGTAATGTTGCACAAATCTTGTTTATCTCATATCCTTTTGACATAAATCTTTAATCTTGGTTTTGTCTTGCTTTTTTGTCACTGTAACATCTCAGGCTCATTGTAAGCATTGCCTGCCCCATATCTGAATTCAGCTATTTCTCTAAGGAGCTCTGGTTCTTGGTGGGAAAGGATATTTAGAGACCTCAATTTAGGTACAGGCGCTGTTGTCTTGTCATCGCTCTATGGCTTTTCAATAGCAGATAGGAAACGTGTATAATTAAAACAAAAACAATAAAGAGAATAATTGAAAAGAAAAATGAATTATGGGTTATACCGATATTTCCATTTCTGGTTTAAAGTTACTGAGCTTTTGGGTATTGTACGGAAACCAATTTGACAATAAATTATATTAAAAAAAAACAGTAAAAAATAAAAATGAAAAAAAAAATAAAGTTACTGAGCTTTTGGGGCGCCTTGTTGGCTCAGCTGGTGGAGCATGCAATTCTTGACCTTGCGGTTATGAGCTCCAGCCCCATGGTGAGTGTAGAGATTACTTAAAATCTGAGGCAGGGGCGCACCTGAGTGGCTCAGCCGGTTAAGCGTCTACTTTGGCTTAGGTCATGATCTCACGGTTTTTGAGTTCAAGCCCACATTGGGCTCTGTGCTAACAGCTCAGTGCCTGGAGCCTGCTTCGGATTCTATGTCTCTCTCTCTCTCTCTCTGCCCCTCCCCCACTTACACACGCACACTCTCTCTCTCTCAAAAATAAATAAACATTAAAAAAATTAAAATAATAAAATCTTAGGGGTGCCTGGGTGGCTCAGTCGATTAAGCACCCGACTTCTGTTCAGGTCATGATCTCACAGTTCATGGGTTCAAGCCCCACAAAGGGCTCTCCACTCTCAGCATGGAGCCCACTCGGATCTTCTGTCTCCCTCTCTGCCCTTCCCCACCTCCCCTCAAAAATAAAAACATTATTTTTTAAAAATCTTTAACAAAAAGTTACTGAGCTTTGACTTTTTGGATTTAATCCTTATGTATCTTTTATGCTCAAAATAACATTAATAGAATTATCCGAGTTGTCCTGTAATATAATTTAATAGTGTCAAATTAATAGCACTATTAACCATAAAACTACTAACTACAGTTTAAGGTTTCTTTGTAGTTTTCTTAGCCTAAGGACAGATCCCACTAGAGATGTTCAATCAAAACACTATTTTAGAGTCACATGAAAGATTTTCTGTAGGATTATGCCACTAGCTTGATACACAAGTTCATTTGTTTTCCATTTTTAGGAATGCATTTTGTTGTAACTGAATTACAATTCACATTCACTGGAATTTACAGATGGTCAAAGTCTAACACATGCACCTGATTCCACACACATTCCTATAAAGATACATGTTTCCGTCTCCCCAAAAAGTTCCCTGTGACTCTTTCCTATCAATGCCTCCAACCCAGGGGCAATCACTATTGTGATTTATACTATCAGATTAGTTCTACCTGTTCTGGATCTTCATATAAATGAGTTCATACAGGGGATTTTATTATATGGTTGTATCACAATTTATTTCATTAGACCTCTTGATGGACATTTTGGGCATTTCCAATTTCTGCTATTAAACAATGCTACGGTAAATAGCCCTATACATGAATCACTTCCCAAATGTGAATATATTGGTAGAATTCGCACACTCACTCATTCATTCAAATAATATTCACTGACTATCTACTCAGTGCCAATCACTGTTCTAGGCACTGTGGATACAGCAATAAGCAAACAAAGGCCCTGTTCTTTTGGAATGTACAATCTAATGGGAGAAGACAGGCAATAAACAAAAATAATGTCAGGTGGTCAGAAGTAGTAATAAGAAACCTAAGACCAAATAAGGAAGCAGAAATTAACAGAGTACTCTTTTAGATTGGGAAGTCAGGGAAGGTTTCTCCTAAGAGGTGAGGTTTGAGCACAGATCTGACTGAAGTGAGGAAAACAAGCCTTTGGTTCTCTAGGGAAAGGTACCTTCTGAAACACAGGTCCTGCCCTGAGGCCACAAGATCAAGGTAAGAAGGCCAGAGTGGCTAGAGCAGAATAAGCAAGGAAAAAAGGAGGAGGAGCAGGACAGGTCAAAGAGGGCTTCTCAGAACAAGTTAATTCTTCTTCACTTGGGATAAGATCTGAAGTTACGCCCCTTAGGGGTTCTAAGTAAACACCTGGAACAGAATCACCAGAGTGTAGCATAGAAAATAGACTGCAAGGTAGAACGAAGGCGGGATCAGACTAGTTAGGAGGATCTACGATAATCCAAGGAGAGAAGTGAAGATGGTTTTAGACTAAAGAGGTAACAGTGGGGAGAGTGCGAAGTCATAACATTCTGACTTCTTCCAAAGGTAGAGCCAACAGAATTCTTGATTTGGTCTATGAGAAAAAGAAGGAAGTCAAGGATGACTTTGGTTCCCTGACCTGAGCAAATGGACAAGGTGGGAAAACAATGGGAGGAGCAGGGTTTGGTAATTCTAGGAGTTCAGTTTTGCACATGTTAAGCCTGAGCTGCCTAAATGACAACATAGATGGAATTGCTGAGAAGGCAGCTGGAGAGAGGAGTCTGCTGTTCAGCAAAGAGGTCAGAGCTGGAGATTAACATGTAGCAGTATGCAGAATTTGGGGCTGGATGAGATCACTTAGAGAAAAAGTCTGGAGCACTGCTGGCCTGAACCCTGGGGCTCTTCAATGTTTTGAAGGATCCAACGAAGGAGTTCGAGAAGGAACCAACAGTAAGCACAAAAGAAAACCAAACCATAAGGCATACAAGAAGCCAAGTGAAGTGTTTGAAAGAATGATCAACTAGATTAAATGCCACTAAGAGATCAAGTAAGATAAAGGCTAAGAACTGACCACTGGATTTGACAACATAGAGGCCATTTGTATCATGATAAAGGTATTTCTTTACAGAACCTAAGAACTGCTATGTCAAATATAAGACATAGTTGTAATTTTAATAAATGCTGACCTGGTGATTGTTGATTTGACTTTATAGTGATTTTGCCGTGTAGAAGCCTTCTGTTTTTATGTAATTAATTGTATTCTTTTTTTTCCCCGCCAATCAGATGTTTTCCCCAGTTTTACTGAGGTAATGTTTGTTTATTAGCTTACTTATTTATTTGACAAATAAAATTGTGTAAATTTACAGGGTACAACATATATTGTAAAATGATTACTGCAATAATAAAGTTAGTTAATACTTCATCACTTCATATAGTTACCACTGTGTGAGTGTGTGGCGAGAATATTCCATTTCAAGCATGCAACACAGTATTATTAACTAGAGTCATCATGTGATACATTAGATTTCCAGAACTTCATCTTATAACTTAAAGTTTGGGTGCCTGGCTGACTCAGTTGGTAGAGATTCTCGGTCTCAGGGTCGCGAGTTCGAGCCCCATGTTGAGGGTAGAGGTTAGTTTAAACAAACAAAACAAAACAAAACAAAAAAAACCCTTAAAGTTTACACCCTTATATCAACACCTCTCAATTTCCTCCATCCCCCAGACTCTGGTAACCACCATTCCACTGTGTTTCCAAGTTCGACTCTTCTAGATTCCACATATAAGTGAGATCATACAGTATTTGTCTTCCTCTGTCTGACATTTCATTTAGCATCATGCCCTCAAGGTTTATCCATAATTGTTACAAATGGCAGGATTTCCTTCTTTCTATAGCTGAGTAATATCCGTGTGTGAGTGCACACATGCCTCATTTTCCTTACCCATTCATCCATCAATAGACACTTAAGTTGCTCCCGTATCTTGACTACTGTGAATAATGCTGCAATGAACATGGGGGTACAGTTATCTCTTTGAGATGCTCATTTCATTTCCCTCAGATGCTCCCAGACACAGAATTGCTGGATCATATGGTAGTTTAATTTTTGGAGAAACCTCCATACTGCTCTCCATAATGGCTGTTTCAATTTACATTTCCTCTGGTGAGTGTTTAATAGTATGTCATTGTGGGATTTTTTTGCATTTCTTTGATTATGAATGGGTTGGAGTACTTTAAAAAATATTCTCAGACCATCTGCTTTTATGACAGGCTTTATTGGCCAAGTCTAGGGTCCATTTTCCTACTGTGTTCTGATTGTTATAGATTTTTGCTATATTTTGCAAATATTTTCTCCCACTCTTGAAGACTTCTCCTTCTATTCTTTCATATCTTTTGATGAACACAAGTTACTAATTTTGATGAAGACATTGTATTACCTTTTATGGTTAGTGTTTTCTGTTTCCTGTATAAAAAATCCTCCCCTTCCCTGAGATCATAAAGCTCTTCTATATCAGGTGTTGGCAAACTTTTTTTTTTTTTAATGGCCAGGTGGTTGATATTTTCAGCTCTGTGGGCTGTATACCTTGTCGCAACTACTCAGCTCTACCAATGCAGCACAGAAGCATCACGGCCACTAAATATGTACATGAATGTGGCTGTGATTCAAGAAAACCTTACTTACAAAAATGAGTCATCATCTGCCAGTCCCTGTCTGACACTATCTTTTGATGCTCTTTTAAAATTTCAATTTCTGTTAATTGCTGGTGTACCGAAACACAACTGATTTCTGCATACTGACCTTATTATCTTGTGGCCGTACCAACATCACTTAATAGTTCTAATTCCTTTTTGATAGATTCCTTAGGATTTTCTACACAGAAGATCAAGTCATTTGAAAATCAAGAGTTTTACTTCTTCCTAATTTATATTTTAAATTAATTAGTTAATTAATTAATTAATGCATGCATGCCTTACTGTACTGGATAGAACTTCCAGAAAAATGATTAATAGAAGTGGTGAGAATAGACATCCTTGTCTGGTTCACAACTTAGGGGCAATGTACTTATTTTTTCAATGTTAAAGTATAATGTTAGCTGTTTTGAATAGCCCATTATCATGTTGAGGAAGTTCCTATCTATTCCTAGTTTGCTGAGCATTTTATCATAAATGGATGTTGGATTCTGTCAAATGACTTTTCTTTTTCAGTCTGTTAATGTAGTAGATTACATTGATTGATTTTCAAATGTTAAATCAGCCTTGCATTTCTGGAATAAACCCAGTTAGATAGCCATGATATGTTACTCTTCTCGTATATTGGTGGATTCAAGTTGCTAATATTTAGTTAATATAAATAGGACTTAGAAGTTAACTTCAAGAGGCTCTACCTGTTCAAAAACCAATATGAACTCATGGACTGAAGCATACGTGATGTACAGTAACTCATTAATTTGAGCGATAATGGTAAATTGAGGGGGAAATACCAGCTATTTGTCATTCCTATATGAACTTCTTACAGTATGATTATGATACTGTACGCGATTTCTAAAAGCAGAGTGTTCTCTTTTAGAAGTATGTTCTAAAAATTTATGGGTGATATTATTGTCTAAGATTTGATCAGATATTACAAGAGGAGAGAAGTGGTTAACGATACACGTGAAACAAAACTGGCCATAAGTTGGTAACAGTTGACACTGAGTGAGAGGTACATGGGAGCTCATTATACTATCTGGTCTACTTTTGTAAAGATTTGAAATTTTCAATTTTTTTTTAATGTCTTGGTTATTCTTGGCCATATACTTCCATATATACTCAGGAATGAATTTATTTTTTTAAAACACCTACTGAGATTTTTAGTAGTAATGGAAAACCAATAGATGATTTGGTAAGAACGATAATGTCTTCTCATTCATTAGCGAGGTGTAGTTTTCCACTTATGTAGGCTGTTCTTCAAATCTTTTCTTTTATGACTCGAATTAAATGGCATAAATTTAGAAGGTCCTGCCCCTGTCCAAGACTATAACAAAATTGCCTCATGTCTTCCTGTAGCAATTTATAGTTTTAACTTTCTAAATGTTTACACTTCCTATCTACAATGGAAATTACTCTAGTATAAACCTAAAAAAAGAATCCAACTTTTTTTTTTTCTAGATGACCTGCCAATTTATTTCAGGACAACTTATTCTGTTGTATTGATTAGTTTGCCTACTCCTGATCCAGTTTCCAAGCATTCTATTTTAAGTACTATAGCTTTGCAACATGGTTTAATTGGACTAGACATTAACATTCCCACCCTTCACTCTTCTGTTTCAGAGTTTTAGTGGCCAGGGGCACCTGGCGGGCTCAGTTGGTAGAGCACAAGACTCTTGACCTTGGGATTGTGAGTCTGAACCCCACGTTGGGTGTAGAGAGTATTCAAAAAAGAAAATATAATCTTGGGGAGCCTGGGTGGCTCAGTCCATTAAGCATTTGACTCTTGGTTTCAGCTCAGGTCATGATCTCATGGTTCGTGGGTTTGAGCCCCACGTCAGGCTCTTACTGACTGCACAGAGCCTGCTTGGGATTCTCTGTCTCTCTCTTTGCCCTGCCCTTGCGTGTGCTCACTCTCTCTCTCTCTCAAAAATAAATAAACTTAAAAAAAATGCAAATAAAATAAAATCTTTAAAAAATAACAATAATTTTACTAGCTATTCTTCCATGATTGCTTATCCATTTGACCTTCAGAAACTGCTTGAGTAGTTTAAATAAAACAACTTGTGGGGCGCCTGGGTGGCTCAGTTGGTTAAGCATCTGACTCTGGCTCAGGTCATGATCTCACAGTTCGTGGGTTTGAGCCCTGTGACAGGCTCTGCACTGATGCCTTGGAGCCTGGCACCAGCTCTGGATTCTACATCTCCCCCTCTCTGCCCCTCCCCAACTTGTGTTCTTTCTGTCTCTCAAAAACAAATGAACATTTTAAAAAGATGACTGACTTGTAATTTCTACAAGGATCAAGTTAAATTTACAGATCAACTTAGCAAGAATTGACATCTTACAATGCTGAACCTTCCTACCTAGGAATACTGTACATTTTTCCACTTATTCAAATCCTCTCAGTGACATTTTTAAAGTTTTCTTTCCACAGATCTTGCCGATTTCTTCAGTTTATTCCTTTTTGTTACTCTTGAGCTCCTAACTATTCTACTGCTTATTATTTCAAAAAAAAATCATACCAACTTTTTATAGATTACTATTAAGATTATATTAAATCCATGCATAAGCACAAATGATTAAGAGAAAATTATTTTCAGTAAAAAAGCAATTTTTACCTTATGCTAATGTACTATAAACCATCATGGTTTCCATCATGACTACAGCTGCCCAGCTATGGCCACGAGCAGATGTACAGGAAAGCCACATCATATGGTGGGGTCAGATGAGCAGTAAGCAGGGGGCAGGCAGGTCACAAGTAACTATTCTGTTGCAATTCTGACCGCATATCTGTAGATTCCAACTTACCATTCTTACAAAAACGAAAACAAAAAAGGGCTAAACACATATGGTGCACCAAGAATAAACGAAATATTTAACTGTATATGAGAAAATTAAGATGGAAAGATAATTTTCATGTAATTTCAAATACTGTATTTCACAACTTTCCATGTTTCTAACATAACTGAACCGTCAAACTGTTTTATTCTACCATAAATTATGCTTCATTTACTCTAGTAGAAGATGGACAGTATCACCAGAAATCAGAAAAAACTAGGTAGCAACTGCATTAAGATTGAGAAATCTTGGCTGAGAGTCCTTTACCTGAAGACAATCCATTGCTCTAAGACTCAGAATAAAGAGGAGTAAACAGAGAGAGCGAGGGTTCATTATACCCAAGAGCGAGGGTTCATTCAACTTCATAGAAAATTAATATGAATAAATCTTATATAATCAAACATCAATAAAAGAACCATAAGAAACTGATTATAACACTGGTTGTCTGTGAGGAAGGAAACTGGATAAAAGGGGGGACAGGTATGGGAAGGAGAATTTTCATTGTATCCCAATTGTGTCTTTTGAATTTTAAACCAAGTAAATGTACTGCCTATTCAAAAATAAATTTCATTTTGGGGCACCTGGCTGGCTAGGTCAGAAGAGCATGCAACTCTTGGTCTTGGGGTCATGAGTTCAAGCCCCATGTTGGATGTAGAGATTACTTAAATAAAAAGCTTAAAAATTTTAATTTTAAGAGCTCATTACAGGGGGGCGCCTGGGTGGCTCAGTCGGTTGAGCGTCCGACTTCAGCCAGGTCACGATCTCACAGTTTGTGAGTTTGAGCCCCGCATCGGGCTCTGTGCTGACAGCCTGGAGCCTGGAGCCTGCTTCCGATTCTGTGTCTCCCTCTCTCTCTGCCCCTCCCCAACTCATGCTCTGTCTCTGTCTCAGAAATTAATAAACATTAAAAAAAAAAATTTTTTTTTTAATTTTTTTTTTCAACGTTTATTTATTTTTGGGACAGAGAGAGACAGAGCATGAACGGGGGAGGCGCAGAGAGAGAGGGAGACACAGAATCGGAAGCAGGCTCCAGGCTCTGAGCCATCAGCCCAGAGCCCGACGCGGGGCTCGAACTCACGGACCGCGAGATCGTGACCTGGCTGAAGTCGGACGCTTAACCGACTGCGCCACCCAGGCGCCCCAAAAAAATTTTTTTTAAAGGGCTCATTAGATGCTATAAAATGACCAACTGAAGAACAATTCTGAACCTTCTATAAACAACACTTAAAGACATTGTTGGGGCACCTGGGTGGTGCAGTTGGTTGAGTGTCTGACTTGGACTCAGGTCATGATCTCACAAGTTGCTAAGTTTGAGCCCCGCATCGGGATCGCTGCTGTCAGCTCAGAGCCTACTTCAGATCCTCTGTTCCTCTCTGTGCCCTTCCCCTGCTCACTCTCTCAAAAATGAATAAACAGTAAAAAAACAAAAAACAAAAAAAATCATTAGAACACTCAAATTCCCTACATAAGTGAATCTTAAAGTAAACGTCTATTTCTAGACTAACTTACATTTGTTCTTTTATCAGTCACTAAAAAGCCATTAGTCCCATCACATTTTCCTCTTTCTTTTTAACTAACCCATAAGAGAGCTAGATTTAGTGGACAACTGCCCATTCTTGCAATATCTCTTCTACTGATCTTTTAAAACTTTTAGCTGATCTGTTTCATATATTTTTAATGCAAACTCTCATAAATCTTTTTCTTAAAGAAAACCAAAATTATAAATTACTCTTGACATTCCTTTTTTCAACCATTAAGAGGCCAAAACAAAAATTACTCTGCTCTACTCTGGAAAAGCATCATTCTTGAACAATTAATTTGGCCACATTTTGGGAGTGCCTCTAAAACTTTTACTGTAACAATTTGACCCTAAATTTATCTCTCGATTATACTTCAAAGCATGTGGAGAATGAAATACCCTCAACAACACCCACCCAATGAAGTATGTAGAAAACAAAGCCTTTTTATCCATGAAATCATATTAAATTATAAATTGCCATTTAATAACAGACCACTCTAAAAGGAAAACTTTTAAGAGAATACTTCTTAAAAATTACTATAATCTTAAAAGTAGCCTTTTAAAAAAAGGTGAAATACACACAACTTGAAATTAACCTTTTTTTTTTTTTTTTTGGTTTTTATTAAGTTATTTAAATAATCTCTACACCCAACATGGGGCTCGAACTCACAACCCTTAGGATCAAGAGTTGCATGCTCTTCAACTGAGTCAGCCAGGTGCCCCTAAAATTAACCATTTCAGAGTAAACAGGTCAGTGACACTTAATACATTCACAATGTCATAAAACCACCACCTCTATCTAATCCCAAAACACTTTTATCACCGCAAAATAAAACCTCATACCCATTAAGCAGTTACTCCTCATCCAGGACCTCAGACCTCCAGCCCCTGGTAACCATCAATCTTGCTATCTGCATCTACAGATTTACCTATCTGCATATTTTATGTAAATGGAATCAATGTGACAAGAGATCTGGCTTCTTTCACTTAGCAGGTTTCTGAGGTTCATCTGCAATGTATTAGAATGTACCAGTACTTCATTCTTTTTTATGGGTAATATTAGCCCATTATACATACACATTACAATTTGTTTATTCATTCACTGATAAACGTCTGGCTGTTTTCACCTTCAGCTATCATGAATAGTGCTAAACATTTATGTACAAATATTCGAGTACCTGTTTTCAGTTCTTTTAGGTACATACCTAGGAATGGAATTGCTAAGTCAAACATAATTCCTTAATGTTTGACTCTTTCAGGAACCATCAAACTGTTTCCACAACTGACCCACTCTAAATTTCCACCAGCAGTGTACAAGGCTTCCAATTTCTCCACATCCTAACTTTGTTATTTCCCATGTTTAAAATTATAGCTATCCTAGTGGGTGGAAAGTGTAAAACCTAGTTCTAAGAATGTCCTAATAATTACTTAAATACTGAAGGAAAGTAGAATAGTGATAAGCAGGAATGGGAAATATTAAACTCCTATTTCCTCCTCTTCCCCCCACCCCACAGAAAACTTAAATAAGTAGACTTTTTCTCCCAGAAAATAAGTAAAAATGTATTAGATATCAAGAGAATGAGAAAACAAGTCACAGACTAGGAGAAAACATTTACAAAAGTCATATCTGAGGGGCACCTGGGTGGCTCAGTCGGTTGAGCATCCAACTTTGGCTCAGGTCATGATCTTTCAGTTCATGAGTTCGAGCCCCGCATTGGGCTCTGTGCTGATAGCTCAGAGCCTGGAGCCTGCTTCAGATTCTGTGTTTCCCTCTCGCCCTGCCCCTAGCCTGTTCAGGCTCTGTCTCTCTCAAAAACAAGCATTAAAAAACAAAAAAAGCCATATCTTGTAAAGGACTCATCCAAAAGAATTCTTAGAACTCACAAGAAGAAAATAAGTAACTGATTTAAAAATGGGTCAAAGGGGGGCACCTGGGTGGCTCAGTTAAGCATCCAACTTCGGCTCAGGTCATGATCTCACAGTTCATTGAGTTCAAGCCCTGTGTCAGGCTCTGTGCTGACAGCTCAGAGCCTGGAGCCTGCTTCGGATTCTGTGTCTCCCTCTCTCTCTGCCCCTCCCCTGCTCACACTTTGTCTCTCTCTCTCAAAAATAAATAAAAATTAAAAAAAAATTTTTTTAATAAAAAATAAAATGGTTAAAAGAGGGGCACCTGGCTGGCTTTGTCAGTGAAGCATGCGACTTTTGATTTCAGGGTTGTAAATTCGAGCCCCACAATTGAGTGTATAGATTACTTAAAATCTTAAAAAAAAAAAAAAGAAAAAAACAACTTAAAAAAAATTGGGTGAAAGACCTGAACAGACACCTCACCAAAGAAGCTATACAGAGGACAAATAAACATATGAAAAGATGCTCAACCCCATATGTCACTAGGAAAGTGCAAGTTAAAAAACAGTAAGATACCCAGTACACACTTCTGAGAATGGCCAAAATCCATATGGTGTCACAATACTGACACTAAATGCTATGCTGGGGAAGACATGGACTGAGAGGAACTGCTGTTGGTGGGAATGCAAAATGGTATGAGCACTTTGGAAGACAATCTGGCAGTCTCTTACAAAATTAAACATATTTTTACCATACAATTCAGCAGTCATGCTCCGTTATATTCACCCAAAGGAGTTGAAAACATGACCACACAAACGCCTGCACACAAACATTTACAACAGCTTAATTCATGATCACCAAAACTTGGAAGCAATCAAGGTGTCCTTCAACAGGTGAATAGATAAATAAACTGTGGTACATCCAGACAAGGGAATATTATTCAGCGTTAAAAAGAAAGGAGCTATCAAAACCATGAAAAGTTCATGAAGGAACCTTAAAAACATATTACTAAGTGAATGAAGATGACCTGAAAAGGCTACATACTGTATGATTCCAATTGCATGACATACTGGAAAAGGCAAAACTATGGGGACAGTAAAAAGATGAACAGTTGCCAGGGAGTGGAGCCAGGGAAGGATGAACAGGAAAAGCAGAGATTTTTAGGGCAGTGAAACTATTCTGTACGATACTGTAACGGTGACACATGTCATTATATATTGGTCAAAATCCACAGAATGTACAACACCAAGAGTGAACACTAATATAAAGTATGGCTTTGGGATGATAATGATGTAGCCATGTAGGCTCAGTGACTGTAACACATGTGACACTCTGGTGGGGGATGTTGACAGTAGGGAAGGTGTTAAGTGTGTGAAGTCAGAGGGTACATGGGCACTTTCTACACTTGCCACTCAATTTTTTTTGTGAACCAAAAACTGTTCTAGAAAATAAAGTCTATTAAGAAGTATTAAGGGGCGGGGGCTCTTGGGTGGTTCAGTCGGTTGAACGTCCGACTTCGACTCAGGTCATGATCTCACAGCTTGTGAGTTCGAGCCCCGCATCGGGCCCTGTGCTGACAGCCTGGAGCCTGCTTCAGATTCTGTGTGTGTGTCTCTCTCTGTCCCCCACACCCCCGCTCACACTCTATCTCTCTCTCTCTCTCTCTCTCTCCCTCAAAAATAAATAAACATTAAAAAAATAAAAAAATAAAAAGTATTAAGGGGCACCTGCCTGGCTCAGTCTGTAGAACATGGGACTCTTGATCTCAGGGTTTAAGTTTGAGCCCCACATTGGGTGTAGAGACTACTTAAAAATAAAATCTTAAAAAGAGTATTAAAATGTGTTTTAAAGGTACTGGATTTATTTTAAAACACAATTGCTGGATTACTTTAAAGGGTCGGTAAAGGCTCAACCTAAATTCATAGAATTATTAGTAACAGTTGTAACTAATGTATCTACAAGCAATTGAAATGTCCTAAATGCTATGCATGTAAATATAATCTAACGTAATTCTCATAATAACCCTGGGAATTAGATGCTGTTAGTGGATGCATTTCTATTTTACACTTGAAGAAACTGTGGTTTTAGGAGGGTAACTCAGCCCTGAACTACAGGCCGGACCCTAAAACCACATTCTTTCCACCACACTGACTCCATCTGAATGCTGCAGCACTGGCCACCATTAGCCAACACCATTAGCTAACGAGAATCCTGGGAGTCTGCATTTGTATGAAGAGCAAATTACACTTGTAGCTTCAGTTCTATAGCACATGGTGCCAATTCGCAAAACATGCTTAGTATATGATAATGATTCATCGGAATACTCAACCCAGCAAGAATATCATCCTCCTCTCCATTTTTCTAAGGAACCAAAAGCTGACAGATGTTCATAGCTGGTGTAGGAACTGTGTGGCTACATTACGTGTTAGCAGCCACACCAAGGTTCGTTCTGTTCTAAGCTTGCATAGCCTGGGAGTCCTCCAGATGCCCATGCTCACCTCAACAAGGATAAAGGGTTACTTGGGTCCTTTTACAAGTTAACACGTACTGGTATTTCATCATTTCCACTAGAGGAAGGCAGCTATATAAAACAGATCAGCAAAAGTTGGAAATAACCAAAGAGAAATAAAAACACAACAGCAGACTTAACTCCTCATCCACCCACAACACTGAAAACTCAATTTTTATCCTTGCCCATTAAAAGGAGTAAGAGAAGGGGTGCCTGGGTGGCTCAGCCCATTAAGCATCTGACTTCAGATCAGGTCATGATCTCACAATTTGTGAGTTTGAGCCCCACGTCAAGCTCTGTGCTGACAGCTCAGAGCCTGGAGCCTGCTTCGGATTCTGTGTCTCCCTCTCCTCTCTCTGCCCCTCCCCCGCTTGCACTCTGTCTCTCTCTCTCAAAAAGAAATAAACGGTAAAAAAAAAAAAAAAAAAGGGGGGGGGAGTAAGAGAAGCAGGCTTGTCATTTAAGGGTAAGAAGCAAACTCAGCAGTCATGGGAGATTAGGGAGTCTTGGCAGTGGGAAAAGAGGGCCCAAAATAGATGTATTAAACACAGCTAGGTGAGAATTCTGATCAGCACATATTTTTAGTGATTGCGCATTTATAGTTCATATGCCCAGTTCAAAATTAGTTTAGCTACCAGTCTTTTGAAATGCCAGAAAAATTATTCCTCTCCCCACAACCGTCTTCACCATGGAAATAATTACAAGTTCAAAGCCCAGCACCGACTATGCCATTGTCCTGTAACCTTGTAAAGCCACCCTGACAGTGTTCACCCCCACCATACACCTTCTCCCCTGCACCCCTGCCTCCAGTCAAAAGGAACCTCTATGTTCCACATCTGATTTGCAGGTGGGTATGATGGTGGGGCAGCCTAAGGAAAGCAGGAAGGGAAAGAAGAGAAATGTGGCAAAGATGACTCCTAGTTGTCCCCCAGTATCTGTTCCTGGCTTCATCCTTGGGAGGCTAAACAAGGAAGCTATTGCTAACTAACCAGATTGAGTCAAGCTTTCAAGTAAAACTATGCTTGACCACAAATTGTCTTAGGTCACAAAATTCTCAGGTGGTATTTTCTGCTGTTGTCAAATTATTATGTCACAAAGGCTGTTTTTAATCTACTTTGGACATCAAGAATCAAAAGACATATTTTAGAAGATTTTAAAAAGTCAGAAAATGAAGGCTGGCAGAAGAAACAGTAATAGTTCTTAAGTTGCCCTTATTGTCAATCATTGCAAATATAACTAAATTTATATGCTCTCATTTAGAAGCTCAGTCCCTTTGTTCTCTAGCACTAAAAAAGCTCCTGCATCATTTCCAGTATTTCCAACAGCAGTTCAACCTGTGCATCCCTTCTTTAGAAGCTTTTAGAAAAATTAGGACTTGGGGTGCCTGGGTGGCTCAGTCGGTTGAGCATCCAACTTCAGCTCAGGTCATGATCTCACGGTCTGTGAGTTCAAGCCCCGCATTGGGCTCTGTGCTGACGACTCAGAGCCTGGAGCCCACTTCAGATTCTGTGTCCCTCTCTCGCTCTGCTCCTCCCCTGCTTGTGCTCTGTCTCTCTCTCAAGAATAAATAAAACATTAAAAAAAATTTTTTTTTAATTAGGACTTGTTTGCATAGCAAAGGAAACCATCAACAGAAAGGCAACCTACCGAACGGGAGAAGATATTTGCAAATGGTATGTCTGATGAGGGGTTAATATCCAAAATACATAAAACACTTGTAGAATTCAACACCCAAAAACCCAAAATAATCCAATTTAAAAATGGGCAGAGGGCTTGAACAGACATTTCTCCAAAGAAGTACATAAAGATGGCTAACAGAAACATGAAAAGCTGCTCAACATCACTCATCATCAGGGAAATACAAATCAAAACCACAAAGAGCTATCATCTCACACCTGTCGGAGTGGCTAAAATCAAAAACACAAGAAACAAGTGTTGGCAAAGATGTGGAGAAAAAGGAACCCTCATGAAACTGCTGGTGGAAATCCAAACTGGTGCAGCCACTGTGGAAAACAGTATGGAGGTTTCTCAAAAAATTAAAAAATAGAATTACCATATGGTCCAGTAATTCCACTACCAGGTATTTACCCCCCAAAAATGAAAACACTCATTTGGAAAGATATGTGCATCCTGATGTTATTGCAGCATTATTTACAATAACCAAGACATGGGAGCAATTCAAGTGACCATCCACAGATGAATGGATAAAGACATATATATACAACGGAATGTTACTCAGTCATAAAAATGAATGAAATCTTGCCATTTGTAATACCATGGATGGATCTAGAGGGTACAACGCTAAGTGGCATAAGTCAGATAAAGACAAATACCATACGATTTCACTCATATGTGGAATTTAAGAAACAAATTAAACAAGACAAAACAACTCTTAAATACAGAGAATTGGTGGTTGCCAGAGGGGAGGTAGGTGGGGAGAGGAGTAAAATAGATAATGGGAATTAGGAGTACACTAATCATGATGAGCACTGAATAATGTATAGAATTTTTGAATCATACCGTATACCTGAAACTAATGTAACACTATGTAAACTATACTTGAATAAAAAAAATTTTAAATAGTAGATAAAAAATAAGTACTTGTATTTTAAAATTCTTGTATTTTGGGGGCACCTGGGTGGCTTAGTCAGTTGAGCAGCCAACTCCTGATTGCTGCTCAGGTCATGATCCCAGGGTCGTGAGATGGAGCCCCCACATTGGGCTCTGCACTGAGCACGGAGCCTGCTTGGGATTCTCTCTCTCTTTTCCTCTGCCCCTCCCCCCGCCCACTTTTTCTCTCAAAATAAAAAAAATAAAAGTAAAATAAAAATAAATGAATTTTAAAATACTTATATTTTTACTAATAATTTCTAAATAAACCGCTAAGGACAGTTTCTAAATCCAAACAACAGAAATCTATATGTAAATTCTATCCATCCTTTGAGGCTCAACACATGTCACAACCTATAACAGGCCATCAGTTGAATACAGAATACAGAAAGAACAAATTTCTTTCACAACAATATCTATCAGATGTGCAAATTGTACTCAACTGGGCAAAATCTCTAATATATAACAGGAGTATGTTCCCACACTTCAAAACTAATAGCAAAAGAAAAAACAGAATGTTGAATATGTGCATCTGGAATTTTCTTAGTGGGAATTAAAGGTTATTCATACCTTCCATGTTGCTTACTGAAAGATTCTTCCAAAAAGCATCCTGAAATCTCTTCTCTTTCATCATTTAGAAATAAAATTATTCTAAAAATATGAAATAAACCGTAGTTTTTTAAGATTCAAAGGTAAAAAATCCAAACGTCCTAACACATAAGCAACTTTTGTCTATTCTGTAAAACCATAATGCACAGTTACATTTCAATGTACATTTCAACATGTATTAGGTACCAAATAATTTCTTTGTTGAGAAATCACACTTTTCCTACATGATTAAACTAAATTGAGCAATGTGAATTATCTGGCAAATGCGGAAAATGTAGAAATATATTTAGATATTAACATTCATTTATTCATCCAAAAATTATCTCTTGAGGATGTATATGCATGAGGCTCTTCCTTGTCTGGGCACTGGGGATACACAGATGAAAGTGACAGGAGACTGCGGCTCTCGTGGAGTCCACTGTTAAGGCAGGGAGTCACGTCACAGATAAATAAGGGGACTTCAGACGGTCACAGGTGCTAGGGAGAAGAAAGAGCATGATGTGATAGTGTGTGATGTGGATGGAATGCTACATGAAAGAGGGCCAGGCAAGACCTCTCAGAAAAAAACCAACAGACTGATCTAAAGGGATTCATCTTAATTACTTCACATCATTTATCACATGCCACCTCAGAATGGTGAAAAGATTTTTAAGAATCCCTACAGAAGATTACAGCTAGCAATGAGCTGAACAGGTGCCCAGATGGTCTTCTCAGGCACCTCACAGAGTTATCAGGCAGCTAGCTGGTATGGACTCTGAAGACGGGAACTCTAACCCTGACCTCTTCCTGGAATGACTAACGCTTGCACCTGTGCTACAATACATACTACTCAAAATCCTGGAAACAAATCTGAGATTTCCTAGAGGAAGTTTATTATAAATCTATTAACCTGAATAAGGACCTGAAACATAATATTTAGAAAGTCTTGCCTCTTTTCTGGTTTATTTTTAAGAATTGGTGACTCCTGAAAGAACACGGCAAACACTCAAAATCTAAACAGATTACTCATAGAATATTTCTGACAGTTTAAACCTGCCCTAAGCTTGGTTTTGCTGCCTTCATGGCACCATTCTATGAGACAGCTCCAGGATGTTCTTTGAATCCAAACAGGACCATGTTTTTTGCTCCAGAGAAATATTAAAAGCAAACAGTTCAGGGGCACCTAGGTGGCTCAGTCGCTTGAGTGTCTGATTTTTTATTTTGGCTCAGGTCATGATCTCGCAGTTTGTGAGATCAAGCCCCATGTCGGGCTCTGTGTGAGAGTACAGAGCCTGCTTGGGATTCTCCTCTCTCTCTGCCCCTCCCCTGCACATGTGCACGCATGCTCTCTCAAAATAAATGAACTTAAAAAAAAATTTTTTTTTAAAGCACACAGTTCATGGGGCGCCTGGGTGGCTCAGTCAGTTGAGCGTCCGACTTCGGCTCAGGTCATGATCTCGCAGTTCGTGAGTTCGAGCCCCGCGTCGGGCTCTGTGCTGACAGCTTAGGGCCTGGAGCCTGCTTCGGATTCTGTGTCTCCTTCTCTCTCTGCTCCTCCCCCGCTCATTCTCTCTCTCTCTCTCTCTCTCTGTCCTTCAAAAATAAATAAAAACATTAAAAATATAATTTAAAAAAAAGCGCACAGTTCAAATCAGCTTGGTTCTTTGGTCTTAGTGTGAGAAGCCAAGCTGTCATGTAACCTGGAGAAAGGCAGAGTTTGGGAAGTGTAGGGAGGGGAGATGGCAAAACTGGTTGCCTTCTTTCCTCCTGCACTTGGTCTTCACACAACTATCCTTTAAGTTCAGGATCTTTCAACCATCCCAGGTTCAAGTCAGAAACCAAGGGGTCACCTTCTCCCTCTCCTTTATCCCTCGTAGCCAACCTGTTCCCAAGTCCAGGGGATCTTCCCCTTTACACCTTGGAAATCTGTCCATTCTCCTAGCTCCACAGCGGCTAACCTGATTCAAGGTATGTACTTGACAGGACCACTACAGTAAACTACCCAACTGTCCGCCAGTATGTGTGCTCTTCCCTCTCTCATCTATTCCCTACCCTGCAGCCCGAATTATCTTTCAAAACAAAAATCTGGTCAAATATCCTACTCATCCCTGCTTTTATTAAAATCTTCAAAGCAATGCCTCCCATTACTTTAAGAATCACAACTGTGATTAGATGGGTGAAAACAGAAATGAGACAAGACTGGCCAAGTACCGATGAAAGCTAGATGAGTGTATTAATACTAGCCTCTCTTCTGTGTATGTCTGAGATTTTCCACAATAATAAAAAAAAAAAGTTAAAAAATAAATAACAACCAAGAAACAAAGACCTAAGGCCAAAGACTATGGCTGACAAGGACCTCTACCGTCTGGCCCCACTTCATGTTTGTGCTCCACACCTCTGCACCACTGGCCTAATTTCAATTCTTTAAACACTGCACTCCTGCTTGATACAAAGTATTTGCACATGCTGTTCCATCAATCTGGAATGCCCTTCCCAATGCTTAGTCAACTCCTACTCATTCTTCAGAGACCAGGGCGGCCTTCCCCAATACACCCCTGCCCACCACGTCCACATCAAGGTTTTCTGTCAAATGCACTCACTTGACTGATGTTCTTTTCCCAGACAATGTCACTTTAGTTTGTGATCAAACATTTCTGAGTGTGACAACTCTAAAGTTGATAAGAGCAGAGTCCATGTTTTTGCTTATCGGTGAATATCAAGCATCTAGCACAGGACTTGGCAGAGAGCCAATGATTTAAAGGTAGCTGCTGAATGATCTATTTTACTATCTAAGACTATCAATGGAACTGCTTTCAAACTCCCTGTAACAAAACACATTCTAAAGTTTTGAAAACTATTTGCCATTTTGGTCTCCGTTTTCTGCAAGTGGCACAGAGGAATCATTCTTATTTATTCCCTCGGTAGTGTCTTTCTTTGGGGATATTGGAGTCCTTAGCATTCCCGTCATGGAAGTATCATGATTATCCACCAAAAATAACCACACAAACCCACAACCCGGTCTCTTTTCACTCTTTTTATAGTTGCTTCTCCTCCTTCCCCAAAATCAAGATCAAAGGAATAGGGGACACATGGCGATGAATTCTCTCTCGGACCCCAGGAACTTCCCTTCACGTCCTGCTCCAGATGGCTGGCAAGCAGCTTTCTATTAGGAATGCTTCAACAGAGGCCCCAGGACTTCACCATTCTGCTTCCCTCGTGATCGCCACAGACAGTCCTTCTGTAATATATTCCAGGCATCGTCACAGTGCCATTTAAATTGTATAATTCATGTGGGAAACTGTAACATTAAATGGGTCTGTCTTTTTATTTTATCAAAACACCTGGGTGACAGGCAGAAATGAGATTTAAATAATTCTGATTATTTTAACGTGTGAACATTTAGGGTAACAACTCAGGTATCTGGACAGTGACATCTTGAACATTAATTTCAATATTTCTTAGAACTACAGTGCTATTAGGACCCTAAGAAATAATTTTATGGCCAGCCAAGAGACTAAATTTATCAAAATATCTTTTAAATAAAGACTGCATCAAGTATGTGGAAAAGACTTCACCAATTAATTCAGCCACCATTAATCCAAATTTATAACTGAGGAGCTGCTTACAAATTTAACTTTTATTCTACCTATGACCTGCTAAGTAAACTGACAGTAAAGTCCAAAAACAATTTAAGCACCCTCAAGCACTTGCTCATATGGAAATAATCCATGTTAACTACTAATCACTCTTCTTGTCAATTACAGCTAGATGGTAGGACCCTTCACTCAGTAGGAAATACTTGAACCCTATGTATATATGTATCTATCAATCAAGAAAGCTCCATAGGGGGTGCCTGGGTGGCTCAGTCGGTTAAGAGTCTGGCTTTGGCTCAGGTCATGATCTTGGGGCTTGTGAGTTCGAGCCCTGCATCGGGCTCTGTGCTGATGGCTCAGAGCCTGGAGCCTGCTTCGGAATCTGTGACTCCTTCTCCCTCTGTCCCCTCCCCGCTCATGCTCTGTCTTTGTCTCTCAAAAAATAAATAAATGTTTAAAAAAAATTAAAAAAAAAAAAGAAAGAAAGAAAGCTCCATAGTATAGGCATATCTCCAAGATATTAAGGGTTTGGTTTCCAAAGGCCATGGAAATAAAGTGAATATCTCTGTGAAGTGAGTCAAACGAGTTTTTTGGTTTCCCAGTGTATATAAAAGCTATGTATACATTATACTGTAGTCTATTCTGTGTGCAATAGCATTATGTCTCAAAAAACAAAGTACATATCTTAATTTTAAATACTTTAGTGCCAAAAATGTTAACTGTCATTTGAGCTTTCATTTCAGCAAGTTGTAATCTCTGATCACAGGTTACACTAACAAATATAATAATGGAAAAGTTTGAAATATTGCAAGAATTTTCAAAATGTGACAAACACAAAGTCAGCAAATGCTATTGGAAAAATAAACCAATCACACCTGCTTGATGCAGGGTTGCCATAAACTTCCAATTTGTAAAAAGCATAGTACTACAACGCACAGTAGAATGAGATATGCCTGTATGTAGTCCAGACTATTAACTCGCAATTACTGGAAAATGAGTCTGAATTAAGAAGGTTCTGCTTAAAAAAATAAAAAAGATTCTACATATTTTTTGTTTAAAAACACAAAATTGGCCCCAGTGCAGAGCAAGGGAGTAAGCAAACTTTAAATTCCTTTGTAAAAATTTGGGGTAACCTCTCTTCATAAACGTTAAGCAACTGCTAAACTTGTAAGAATAAGACTACTCGAAACCTGAATAAGGGCATTAAAAGATTTTCATTCATTTTTAGAAATTTTTTTGCTAAGAAATTTTCAGTAAAAAGGTTTAACAGAAATTCTTTCCTAATCTAATAAGGAGAGTTCTTAAGACTGCTTTATTATTGGGGTGCCTGAGTGGCTCAGGCAGCTTAGGTGTCCAACTTCAGCTCGGGTCATGATCTCATGGTTAAGGAGTCCAAGCCCCACATCAGGTTCTGCACTGATGGTATGGAGACTGCATGGAATTCTCTCTCTCTCCCTCTCTGTCTGTCCCTCCCCTGCTTGCGTGCTCTCACTCTCTCTCTCAAAAAATAAACTGGAAAAAAAAAAAAAAAGAAAAGATTGCTTTATTATTTGCTATTATAAAACCAGAGCTAAAGGGCAGACCTGAAAACTAGACCATTCTCTACCTGCAGGAAAGGCTGCATTTCAATTTCAGACAGTGGGAGACTATCTTTAAGGAAAGACTTGACACCCTATTACAGTATTTATTTCCTGATTATCACTGGGGTCAAATGTTTGCCCTTGTATTTCACTAATTCCCCCTGGTAACATTAGTCCCATTCTGGTGTTTACTGGAGGTTGAGTTGGTTATATATACCAGGCCACTGACTAAGTAATCCCTCTTCTGTTTTCTCTTTAAGAAGTATGGCTGTTTTTGGTGTCAGAAAATTTGTCTCCCTCTCTCTCTCTCTGCCCCTCCCCTGCTCGTGCTCTGTCTCTCTCTCAAAAATACATAAACTTAAAAAAATAAATAAACAAAAAGGAAATTCTGACACATGCTACAACATGGATGAAACTTGGAAGACACTGTGCTAAATGAGATAAACCAGTCACAAAAGATAAATACTGTATATAATTCCACTTATATGAGATACCTAGGGTAATCAAACTCAGAAATAAAGTAAAATGCTGGTTCCTGGGGGAAGAAGGGCAGATAGAAAATTATTTGATGAATATAGTTTCCATTTTGGAAGATGAAAAAGTTCTGGACTTTGTAAATGTAAATGTAAACTCTGACAATGTAAGTGTACTTAGTACTATGGAACTCTGCACAAAATAGTGATAAACTTCATTGTGTGTATTTTATCACAATTAAAAATTTTTAAATAAAAAAAAAAGAAGTACGGCTGTTTATCTGGTGATTATTAGAAGACTTAAAGTGATAACCCTATATTGCCAATTAATCATATGCTCCTATGGAGCACCGACCACAGCACTAGTGTTCCTAGGTGGCGCTGACCAAATGTTTAAATCAGCCATTCAGTGTTTAGCCAGCCTCCAGTATCAGGGCCCTTAAGAAGGTGTGTTGATACCTATCGTTGCACAGAACCAAATAACTTGATATCACATTCACTGTACAGCTTGCCTGCCAATTTCTTAAAATGTGTATAGAACTTTTTTTTTTTTTTTAAGTTGGCTCTATGCCCAACGTGGGGCTGGAACTCATGACCCTGAGATCAAGAGTCACATGCTCTACCGAATGAGCCAGCCAGGCGTCCCACGTATAGAATTTTTTTTATCAGTCTTCTACTTCTTTATCTTTCGGCATATTGCCTACAGGTGGAATTAGGTGACAGCTTCCAGTTCTTCCATACTCACAATGAAAAGCTTCGCCTGTATATGTAATTTTTCCAGTGAAGTCTAAGCTATATACCCGGCAATCTTCAGGATTACTGTCAGTCCACAACATAGTGCCAATTCTGCAGAATAGGCTGTCCTCCTCCTGTACACAACCAAGGCAATTCTCATTCTCAAGAAGCCCCTGTACCATTAATCCAGGATGCAAAAGAAACACGTTAAGGGCACTGAAACTCAACCTACAGCAATGCCAAGAGATGTGACCTGAAGGGAAAGAAATGTGACAGCTGATCAGCCTGACCATTTCAGAAGGGCCGTGCTACCAGTAAGAGGTGACCCACCACCAAAACAAGCTCCATAAGTCCTGGACTTAGCGACACAGCAACAAAGCGAGCGAGAAACCAGCTAATCACCTTTGTCTTTTCAAACCTGCACATCAAATACCAGTTTACAACATCGCAAATACAAAAAAAATGACCATATATGTATGACACGCTAAAGATCAAGAGCAGAGGAAAAGCTGCAAAAGCCTGAATGATGGAGGGTCGGTTTTGTTTTGTTGCTTTTCCTAAAGGTAACTGTTTGAAGGCTATGATGATATACTTCAATAATGAAAATGAATTTGAGCTTCACACAAAAGAGTAAATATTAAGCAACATAATTTCAAATGTGTAACAGACCACTGTGGGCAAAGTCCTTAAGCAGTTCTAGACATGGGTGACTTGACAAAACTGTGATCTATGGGTTTGTTTGCTTTTCTTCCTTCACTAGAAAGCAACTGGCCATTGGTTTTACAGATCTGCATCATGTATCAAAGTTCAAAAACACATTTTCCATAACTGATGCCTGCTGCTTTTATTAGTGCTAGTAGCCTATAAAACAGACTTGATGTAATCAGCTGTTTTTACCCTTTTGCTTTCCAGTTAATAAAGTTTTCTGACACCTTTCTATATTATTTACAACAACGGTGAAGTATAACACGACCATTAAAACAAGGATAATTCTAAGGTACAACATGACTGCAAAAGCTAATTGTTTGAACACAAATATTAAGATATCAAACACTAATCAGGCAGTACATTTAAAAATACTCCTTGATACAAAAGATGCAAAAATTTTAATAAACTTAAAAAAATGTAAGTACGTCTCACTCAGTGAGAATATGGAGCCAAAATGGAAGCTCTGTCACAGATTATCCTAGAATTCGCATGAGGTAATCAGATGTGAAATTCGCAAGCAGCCTAACTTCTGGTTATATCACATTACCCTACGCTGTCCTTTTGTGGCTTCTTTGCCATTTCACAGCTATACCTGACGCGGCACGTTGCCCTTAGTTGCTCCACCCTCACTCTCTTGGTTTTGTTTTGCTGAAAATGTACATGCAATCTGAAAAGAATATCCACATGTTTCCATCTCTACATCTCCCTACCTTACTGCACCCAGGCCCATAAACCGGGTCTCTCCTCTTAGTACCACAGAGGCACTATTTGTGCTCCAAGTGGAAACCAACCCGGTGGTTTTCTATGCCCCACTTAAAAACATTGCTCCAGCAATTCTCCCCCTCTCTTCTGCATAACGACTTTACCTCTCTACCAAAGCATAAAACATGCTGTATTTCTCCCTCAAGAAAAAACAAAACCCTCTCTTGACCCCATATCCCCCTTCTATCTACTGCTCTCCTTTATAGCAAAATTATTCAGTAAAATTGTCTGTAACTACTGATCTATATTCTTTTCCCACTCACTCCTGAATCCACTGCAAACAGAATTTTTCCCCCTTATCAAAGTCACCAATTACCTTCTTGTTGCTCAATCCAATGGCCAATTCAGTCTTCATCCACTTGACCCATCAGTAGCCCTTGTCATGATGACATTCTCACTCTGCGCTGAATCAACTTTTCCTTGGCTTCCAGAACACATACTCTTCCGATTTCCTTGCTCCCTTGCTTGCTACTCTTTCCTTATCTCCTCAGCCTCTAAATCATGCAGTGTTGAAGGGTTTAGTCCTCAAAGTGTCTTCTCTTCTATACCTACTCATTCTCTTTGTGATTCTGTCCAGGATTGTGGCTTAAAATACCACTGATAGGCTGACACCTTTCAAATTTATACCTCCAGCCCACTCCTCTCCCCTGAATGCCATTTTCTATATATAGCTAATCTTTTCCCCATCCCAAACCTGCTCCTTCAGTCGTTTACTCCATTCCAGGGAAATGGCAGCTCTACCCTTCCAGATACTCTGGTCAAAAACCTTAAGGCACCCCTTGACCCTACTCACATCTTACACTCAACCAATCAACAAAATCCCACCTTCAAGAATAACCCAATTGTGACTTCATATGACCTCCACTGCCACCATTCCAAAGACCTTGACTGAATGAGATTGTATCTAATAAAGTTCCTAATAGTGTCTGGCACAGAAAAGCACTTGACTAATAACAATGCCCTTCCTCCCACCAAAATTTCACATCAGGCTGCAGTTAAGAATCACTCAGAAAAAGAGGTTCTCAAAACCTCCTTTGGGGGGTGGGGGGCACAGGTCCCCGAGGGGCCAATACTATTTTCATATTAATACTAAGATATTATCTGCCCTTTGCACTCTTATTCTCTCATGTGTGTACAGTGGAGTTTTCCAGAGGCTACGTGACAGGTAACAATGTCATCACTCCGACCGTTAATGGAATGTGTACTTGTATAGTCTTGTTATCTAGAATTTTCTAAGATAACAGGTTTAGGATACAAATATGCTTCTCAGAGATTAACTCAGTTTGATCGTTCTGTGCTCTTACCAGTCATTTACACCTGCTATAAATTCCTACAACCTGAATATTGCCCTACATATCATTAATCCAAATTCTGAAGCTTTGCCTATGCCTACACAAAAACACAAACAATACACTCTGTAGTCTAGTTTGGCAATAGCATATTTCAAATTTTTAAATTTTTCTAAATTTTTAAATTGTATCTAAAACTGTTACTTTACCACCATTTTATTACTTTAACAATATTTTATTCTCAAATAAAAGAAAATGTGTCTATAACTGTTTTATATTTAAGGATAGACTATTTCTTTAAAAAAGGAAGATTAGGAGACTTGATTTCTCAACCCACAGTTGCACCATCCATGTCTAAAGATGCTGAAAATGATGAAACTGACCATATCAGTGAGTTGTCGGATTCATGAAAGGGAGGAGTCTACTCCAAGGAAACTGGATGAAACTGTAGTAAGAAACAAAAATATGGAAGATGGAAGCCATCTTACCCTTAGATTTGTAGATGTTAATAATCTACCTTATCATGTTTTATGCAACAAAGTTTTTTTGTTTTTTTTTTTAACCTTTTTAAAGTTTATTTGTTTTGAGAAATTGAGCACAAGCAGGATCAGAGAGAAGGAGAGACAGAATCCCAAGCAGGCTCCACACCATCAGCGCAGAGCCTGATGCAGGGCTTGAACTCATGTACTGCGAGATCATGACCAGAGCCAAGATCAAGACTTGGTCACTTAACCAACTGTGCCACCCAGACGCCCCAACAAAGTATTTTTTAATATTATTACTGAAGCATCATACTGAGACTAATCATTCAAAAAAAAAAAAAAAAAGGAACTGAATATTTTACACACCATAATCAAGTAGGATTTATTCCAGGATGTAAAGATAGTTTGACCTCCACATATCAATATAATACACTACACTAACAAAATAAAACACAAAAATTACATTATCATCTCTGGGTCGCCTGGGTGGCTCAGTCAGTTGAACATCTGACTTTGGCTTGGGTCATGATCTCGCGGTCTCTGGGTTCGAGTCCCGTGTCGGGCTCTGTGCTGACAGCTCAGAGCCTGGAGCCTGCTTTGGATTCTGTGTCTCACTCTCTCTCTGCCCCTCCCCCGCTCATGTTCTGTCTCTCTCTGTCAAAAATAAATAAACATTAAAAAATTTTTGGGGTGCCTGGGTGGCTCAGTCAGTTAAGCGTCCAACTTTGGCTCAGGTCATGATCTCCAGCTCAGAGCCTGGAGCCTGTTTCGGATTCTGTGTCTCCCTCTCTCTCTCTGACCCTCCCCCGTTCAAGCTCTGTCTCTCTCTGTCTCAAAAATAAATAAACGTTAAAAAAATTTTTTTAATTTTTTTTTAATTCTGAAAATTATATTGTCATCTCAGTAGATACAGAAAAAGCTTTTGACAAAATTAAACATCAATTCATAATAAAAACTCTCATCAACGTGGGTAAAAAGAGAATGTGCCTCAACATAATAAAGGCCACATATGACAAGCCCAAGACTAACATCATACTCAAAGGTGAAAAACTGAAAGCTTTTCCTCCAAAATCAGGAACAGAACAAGGATGCCCACTGTTGCCACTTTTATTCAACACAGTACTGGAAGCCCTAGCCAAAGCAATTAGGCGAAAGAAAGAAAGAAAGAAAGAAAGAAAGAAAGAAAGAAGAGAAAGAAAGAAAGGAAAGGCATCCAAGTCAGAAGAGAAAAAGTAAAACTGTGACTATTTGCAGATAACATGGTCTTATATGTAAGCAAACCTTAAAGACTGCCAAAGTTAGAACTAATAAATTTCATGAAGTTGTAGGATACAAATTCCATATTCAAAAAATCAACTGCATTTCTATACACTAAAAATGAAATATCAGAAAAAGAAATTAAGAAAATCCCATTTGCAATTACATTAAAAAGAATAAAATACTTAGGAATAAATTTAATCAAGGGGGTGAAAGATACGTACACTGAAAACTGTAAGACATTCATGAAAGAAACCAAAGACACAAATAAATGGGCAGATATTCCATGACCATGGATGAAAGAATTAATATTATTAAAATGCTCCATACTACCCAAAGCAATCTACAAATTGAATGCAATCCCTACCCAAATTTGAATGACATTTTTCACAAAAAGAGAAGAATCAATCCTAAAATTTGTATGGAACCACAGAAGACCCTAATAGCCAAAGCAATCTTAAGAAGAACAAAGCTGGCTGGGGCGCCTGGGTGGCTCAGTGGTTAGGTGTCCGACTTCGGCTCAGGTCATGATCTCACGGTTTGTAGGTTCAAGCCCCACATCGGGCTCTGTGCTGAGAGCCTGAAGCCCACTTTGGAGTCTGTATCTCCTTCTCTCTCTGCCCCTCCCCCACTTGTGCTCTGTCCCTCTCTGTCTCTCAAAAATAAATAAACGTAAAAAAAAATTTTTTTTTAATAAAAGAAAAAAAAAAAACAAAGCTGGAGGCATCCAGTTCCAGTTCCAAACCACATTACCAAGCTACAGTAATCAAAACAGTATTGGTGTCAAACATACATAGATCAATGGGACAGAACAGAGTGTCCAGAAATAAAACCATGAATTTATGGTCAATTAATTTATGACAAAGAAGCCAAAAATATGTAACAGGGAAAGGACAGTCTCTTTAATAAATGGTGCTGGGAGGGTCACCTGGGTGGCTCAGTTGGTTAAACGTCCAACTCTTGGTTAAACTGGACAGCCACATGCCAAAGAATGAAACTGGACCACTGTGTTACATTATACACAAAAATTAACTCAAAATGAATTAAAGACTTTAACGTGAGATCTGAAATCAGAAAATTCCTAAAAGAAAACACACAGCAGATAAGCTCCTTAACATCAGTCTTGGCAATGATTTTTTTAATTTGAGACCAAAAGCAAAGGTAACAGAGGTGCCACTCTGGCTCAGTCAGTAGATCATGTGAGTCTTGACCTCAGGGTCGTGAGTTTGAGCCCCGCGTTGGGCACAGATTTTACTTAAAAAAAAAAAAAAAAAAAGCTAGGGTGCCTGGGTGGCTCAGTTGGTTGAGCATCCGATTTTGGCTCAAGTCATGATCTCAGGGTTGTTGAGTTCAAGCCCCACATTGGGCTCTCGGCAGTGTGCACAGAGCGCACTTCGGATCCTCTGCCCCTGTTCCCCACTCTCGTGCATGCGCTCTCAAAAATAAATAAACATTAAAAAATATTTTTTTTAATCATAAAACTCCTTAAAAAAAAAAAAAGCAAAGGCAACAAAAGCAAAAATAAACAAGTGGGATTACATCAAACTAAAAAGCTGCAAGCAAAGGAAACCATAAAAAGGCAACCTACCAAATAACAGAAAACATTTGCAAATCATACATCTGATAAGGGTAATATCCCAAGTATACATAGAACTCATATAACTCCACAACAACAACAAAACAAAAAAGAAAGAAAAAGATCTGATTTTAAAATGGGCAGAACTAAATAAACATTTTTTCAGGGGTTGGGGAGGGAAATTTTAAACCATTTTTTCAAAGATGACATACAAATGGCCAACAGGTACCTGAAAGGATGCTCAACATCATCAGAGAAATATAAATCAAAACTACAATGAGCATCACCTCACACCTGTTATAATGGCTGTCATTAAAATGACGAGATCACAAGCATTGGATATGGAGAAAAGAGAACCTGTGTGCTATTGGTGGGAATGTAAACTGGTGCAGCCATTATGGAAAACAGTATGGAGGTTCCTCAAAAAATTAAAAACAGAACTATCATATGATCCAGCAATCCAACTTCTAGGTATAGCCAAAGGAAACAAAATCACTACCTCGAAGAGGTATCTATATGCCCATGTTCACTGACGCGTTATCACAATAGCCAAGACACGGGAACAACCTAAGTGTCCATCAGATGGATGAATGGATAAAGAAAATGCAACACACACACATAAGAGTATTATTCAGCCAAAGAAAAGAGAAACTGCCATTTGCAACAACATGGATGAACCTGGAGGGCATTGTGCTTTGTAAAATAAATCAAAAACACACACTATATAATCTCACTTACATGTGGAATCTAAAAAACAAACTCACAGAAACCGAGAACAGACTGATGGTTATGAGAGGTGGGGATGGGAGGGTGTGAACAGGGTGAAAAGCTACAAACTTTCAGTTACAAGATAAATAGGTTCTTGGGATGAATGCCTGGGTGGCTCAGTTGGTTAAGTGTCAGACTTCAGCTCAGGTCATGATCTC
Source organism: Lynx rufus (assembly GCF_022079265.1). NCBI lineage: Eukaryota > Metazoa > Chordata > Mammalia > Carnivora > Felidae > Lynx > Lynx rufus. The sequence goes on along the minus strand of NW_025814878.1, from coordinate 113,142,474 downwards.
ACAGCTCATGAGTTCCAGACCTGAGTCTGGCTCTGTGCTGACAGCTCAGAGCCTGGAGCCTGCTTCAGATTGTCTCCCTCTCTCTCTGTTCCTCCCCTGCTCACTCTCTGTCTCTCTCGCTCTCAAAAGTAAATAAACATTTAAAAAATTTAATAAAAAAAGTTCTGGGGATGTTATGTACTATAGCTAACAATACTCTGGGGGGGTGGGAAGGGGGGAAGGTGGGTGATGGGTATTGAGGAGGGCACCTTTTGGGATGAGCACTGGGTGTTGTATGGAAACCAATTTGACAATAAATTTCATATATTGAAAAAATAATAATAAAAAAAGAAAAAAAATCACAATAAAAAAAAGACAAATCTTACATACAGTAAAACATACTGGTTTTGAGTATACATTTGGACAATGTGTATACACCCATGTAAATAACATTTAAATCAAGATTGACATAGATTGAAAGAATGGCTGCAAACTCCTGAAATTCCAAGATGGCCGTGTGAGTGGACCTGAGCTATCCCCCAGGACGATAAGAGGACACCTGGAGGGAAACCAAGGTAACGCAGCTTGGAACTGGCCAACAACCAGACACACGGATGGGGGGCCCCCCTACATGATCCAGGTTATACAGAAGTATGTATGAGAGATGTAGATCGGCTGAGCTCATCCAGAGGACAAAAACTATGCAGCTGACCAACAAAATCGTGAGCTAAATAAATAAAGTGAGGTTTGCTTTAAAAACAACAACAACAACAACAATACTCTGTTGTATACAGTTATTTGAAAGTTGCTAAGAAAGTAAATCTCAGAAGTGCTCAACAACAGAAAAAAAGATTTGTAACTATGTTATAGTTGAGAAACCAGACAGACCTCACCTTAACCCAACAGTCATGGTTAACATCACCAATAAGTTATACTGACATCATGTACCTTTTGATATGATGCACTGACAAGGGGACATCACTTCTGAGACATTATCGCCAAAAATACATGACCTCAACCTAATCATAAGAAACCATGAGACCCAAGTTAAGGAACATCCTACAAAATAATTCACTACATATTCTGTGTGAGACTCACTTTTCTTCAGATATTTCAAAACAACCTATCAAAACACTGATCCTGTACTGAATAGCAGATATGAAAACCCGGCTATCAATTATCTAAGAATATTTGTGGATTTGTAAAAAGTGTAAAATACCACCAATCTTTTCACTAAATCTCACACTTGTTTCTTATTAATGAGCACTGGGGGAAGACGGTGGCAATTCTTTAAGATGGTGGGCTGTCATCTTCAAAAAAATGTGTATTTTGTGAGACTGGAGAAAGATAAAACAGTAATTACTGTGGCTGCCAATATTATATTTGTGATTTAACAATGTCATTTACACGGCATTTACAACAACAGAGGAACATTTAAATAAATTATTTAATCTATTCAATGGACACACAGACATTAAAATGTATATGCTGAGTTCAGATTAGGAAAAAAAATGTTTATCATACATGAAAAACCAGTTTACAAAACTGTATTTAAACCAATCACAATGCTGTAAAAAACAAAAACCATAATGATTAAAGAATTTCCTCCCTATGTTTTGGAAGAAATTAAGAGTAGGTATTTATCCTCCCAACAATTGTGAGCCTGCCGTGTATAAAGCACCATGTAGGCACCAGGGAAGATAAACTAGAAGCAGGAGAGACGCATTAGATCTCTGGTAATTTACAACCCAGTGGGCTCAAAAGAAGGGAAGTTTTCCAAATTCACTACAACGAGCGTGAAATATCATTATAATGTAAGAAAGACTAATAAAACTGCCTTCCAAAATAAGTTTTTGGCATTCAAAATTTGCCAAAAATATCCATGTTTCTGATAAATTCACTTCTTCCCACAACACACATGTGCTGGCTCTGGGATGTGTGAGCAGCTGCAGCCAAAAGTGACAATAACCAATAGACGCTGCTAAAGTCAGTATAGATTTTATTTCTATAATTGTATCACAGCCTCTCATTCCACCTGCTTTTTGTTTTGTTTTCCATGCTGGTGCTGGGAGACAGCTTTAGAAATATATCTTTATTCACATTTCTTCCTTTCCACATATTTACCTTCTTCTTGTGGATCTGTCAGAAAAAAAACTGTGCCCTTTTCTTCTTTTGGACACATTATTTCACCAGAAATACCACAGTAGACAGCTCTGAACACCCTTTTGGTTTCAGTTCCCTTATCTCATTGAAGTGGCTGGATTTTGTCTAAGGTTACTTCCAGGCTTACAAATGTAAAGATTCTTCCCTCCTTCCGAAGATAAAGCCCTTTGAAAGCAAACTCATATAGCTTCATTTCCTGCATTTAAATCCTTTTTAGGGAAGCCTGGGTGACTCAGTTGGTTGAGCGTCCGACTTTGGCTCAGGTCATGGTCTTGCAGCTTGTGAGTTCAAGCCCTCTGACAGCTCAGACTCCGGAGCCTGATTCAGATTTTGTGTCTCTCTCTCTTTCTGCCCCTCCCCTGCTTGTGTTCTGTCTCTCTCAAAAATAACTTAAAAAAAATTTTTTTTTAATTAAAAAAATAAAAGTAAATAAATAAATCCTTTTTTTAAAAAATTTTTTAAATATTTATTTCTTTTTGAGAGAGAGAGAGAGAGAGAGAGAAAGCAGGGCAGGGGTAGAGAGAGAAGGAGACACAGAATCCAAAGCAAGCTCCAGTCTCTGAACTGTCAGCATAGAGCCCAACACAGGGCTTGAACTCACAGACCGCGAGATTATGACCTGAGCCAAAGTCGGACGCTTAACCGACTGAGCCACTCAGGCACCCCATAAATAAATCCTTTTTACAATTTGCTCCATTTAAATTCTTTCTTTTCCAATTCCTACGCTTTTGGATCACACATCACACTAAAGCCTATCTTTGTGCAGTGTGCTAGGCTGTTAAGATCGGGATCTGATATTTTTTCAAGATCTGCACAATCTGTATTAATGTAGTGGAAGCAAACCTCTACTCACCCTTCGACACCCAGATTTACTCCTTTCCCACTATTTCCAACTTCCCAATTCAGTACTAGTCACCCCACCATGCCTTAAGCATTCTGGACAGGGTCCCTTTACAACACTTATCTCACTGCCTCATAATTATTTGTTGACCACTGTGATTCCTTCAGTGGATCCTGTCTTAGTAACAATAGCTAATAATTCCTGAGTGCTCCACAAGTACCTGGGAGGCGCTTGATCTTCCCTCATTCAAGTTTCACAGAACTTCATGAGTTAGGTGCTACTTATTCCCACTTTACAGATGAAAACACGGACTCCTCTGACCTTACATAATGCTCTTGAATCAGTCCCCACCCTTGAAACATCTCTTCTGTTCCCCTTCCTCTCTACAGCTCCTACATGCAAAGGCATAGGGAAATACAAAAAATACAAATGCTTCTAGCCTCTCTTTTGAAGACAGGATTTAAGTTTCCAGAGTTCTAAAATTCTCCTTCCTGTTTATAGTTTATTCTCCATGGTGCTCTATACACAGCAGGCCCACAACTGCTCGTGAGGATACATACCATTCAACCTCCAAACTTAAAAAACAATCATTTTGATCCCAACCATACCAGTCTGTCAGACTTTTTCTCGCCTCTAAAATACCTCTGACCAGACCCCTTTCAGTATATACATTTTCCTTCTCAGAATGATGGGGCCATCTGGAAGGAGTTTTCTCAAATTCACATCAATATAATTCAGGCTCTAGGTTTTTTCTTTTCTCCACCCTGCCATCTCAGATTAAAATTCACTTCTTTCCTGAAACCACTCCTAATCAACCCAAAACCACACTGGATCCCCTTCTAAACATACCTGTTCTCCTCCTTCCTACCTACCTAAATCCTATGCATCTCCTAAAGCCCAAGATTGACTACTTCAGCATTCTGTCTCCAACATGAAGTCCCTCCAAAGCACAGCCTCTCTATACTTCTAATTGTACCATGTACTTTAGTCCTGTCTCTTCCAATTGTCTATCTGCCCCCACTTAAGACACAAAATAGCCGGTTGTTCAACTGCACTGAAATGCCTAAAGAAAATTTAATTATCAATATAGAAAAGCGTTCTTCCTGGAGACCAAGGAACACATCCCCAGTATTAAAAATCATCACTGCATCTAGAATAGTGCTTTATATAAAGGCCTCAATAAATTCTTGTTGATCAAGATAGAACTTGGGAGACTACAATGTGTATTTTAAGAAACATCCTAGAACTTTCATAAACCTGCATTTAAAAAGCAATTTTCAGGTGCCTGGGTGGCTCGGTCGGTAGGTAGAGCATGCAACTCTTGATCTTTGGGTTATAAGTTCAAGTCCTATGTTGGGTGCAGAGATTACTTTGGAAAAATAAAATCTTAAAAAAAAAAACACTGGGACACCTGGGTGGCTCAGTCGGTTGAGCATCCAACTTCCGCTCAGGTCATGATCTCGCAGTTTGTGAGCTCTAGCCCCACATTGGGCTCAGTGCCGACAGCCCATCAGTGCAGAGCCCGCTTCGGATCCTCTGTCCCCCTCTATCTCCCCCGCTTATACTCTCCCCCAAAATAAATAAATATTTTTTTAATTAAAAAAAAAACATTTTTTAATCTGGTCCTTGACATCCACAAGGTTTAAAATATTAAAAATTCACACATCCTCAGATATTCTTTAGGACAATTCTAAAAAGAGAAACTATGGGGCGCCTGGGTGGCGCAGTCGGTTAAGCGTCTGACTTCAGCCAGGTCACGATCTCGCGGTCCGTGAGTTCGAGCCCCGCGTCGGGCTCTGGGCTGATGGCTCGGAGCCTGGAGCCTGTTTCCGGTTCTGTGTCTCCCTCTCTCTCTGCCCCTCCCCCGTTCATGCTCTGTCTCTCTCTGTCCCAAAAATAAATAAACGTTGAAAAAAAAAATTAAAAAAAAAATAAATAAAAAGAGAAACTATAAGCATCAAGGGTAGGGAGGGTATGATTATGCTGATAAGCATTTAGTAAAAACACCAGTGTTCAGGCCAATGTTAGCTACACTGGCTCTAATCTGACTGGATTATTCTTTGGCCATTACTTTAGCAGGAAGAAATTTTTACCACAGAAAAAAATAGAAAAATGTTAAAGCTCTCCCAGAAAAGATAAGATAAGATAAGATAAGATAAGATAAGATAAGATAAGATAAGATAATTTGGACTCAACGCATACACATTTCTTCTGGGGTACTGAATTAGTAAGGACGTTACCTTAAAAACTACCCAAGGCATAAGACAGGGTTCTTGGGTTGCAAGCAACAGAAACCAAGTCTGGCCATCTGTAGCCAAAGGAAATGTACTGAAAGAAATACCACAAGCTCAGATAATTGAAGAGGCAGGGACTAGAAGGCCAGGCTGGGAAGATAAGCCCACACCATGGCACTCCAGGACTGGCAGCTAGAGCCTCAGACAGGATCTAAAACACAAACATCTGGTTAGCAAGGTAGCCACTCGCCTTCCCCAACACTCCCCACAGCCTTCTCAGGACCCAGATTCCAAGCACTGAGCCACCAACTAACGGAGCCTGAGTCCTGCATACACACAGGCACACCAGAGAAGGGAGCTAGCGCACTGGCCATTCAGTTTTGGGGATGGTAGTGTGGGCCCTTCCTCCTCTCCAAAAGAGGATTTCTCCAAAAAAGAAGAATGCTTTGAGGAAAGAAGAGCTGACCAGAGACCCTAGAAATAAAAAGCACTTATTCCTCTCGTCAGAGACATACCCACTTGCAGAGTCACTCTCAGAATGACTCTACAAACATTCTATGCTCCGATTTTCTGCCAGAAAAATCAATCGTTCAATACACTCTAAATCCCTGCACTAGGGCCCACAAACTCTTCTCCAGAGGCTCTAATGTGTGTGCTATTGCCTCAGCTGCCCTTGGCCTCTTTTGCCCAGTCTGGCCACAGCATACCCTCCCCCCAAGTCCCTTGATCAAGTCCTCTGCGAGTCCTTCCCAGACGCACACCTTATAAAACCAAAGAATTCATCCCCCCACTTCTCACACAGCACTGTATTTCTAGTTTAAAATTTTTGTTTTATTATAAAACTAATCCACAGAGATTATTTTTTAAATTTTTTGTAAAGTTTATTTATTTTATGAAAGAGAGAGAGAGACAGAGAGAGAGAGCACGCGAGCAAGTGCATGAGTGGGGGAGGGACGGAGAGAGAAGGAGCTAGAGAATTCCAAGCAGGCTCTGCGCTGTCAGCACAGAGCCCCGTGTGGGGCCTGTGAGATCATGACCTGAGCCAAAACCAAGAGTCAGACGCTTAACCAACTGAGCCACCCAGGCGCCCCCACAGGGACTATTTTAAATAAAATATAAGTTGTTAAATCAGTTTTCTTTTATGTACTTAAAATACTTTCTTAGACATGCAATAAAGTACTAGTTTTTAATGGTACAAAGTATTGATACCATGAAATAAAAAGTTAAATTCTGAAGGATTTTCCTGGTTCTAGTGGCAGCTCCAAGGTTCCAAACTGGTAGGGTTTTCTGTTGAGTTTCTTGTTTTCAACTCCTTGGGGATGAGAAGTGTCTTTATTCCTCTCTCAGACGTTGGTTGGGTGAGACCCTCTTACTTTCTCTTTCTCCAAGTACAGATCTGGGGCAGAGGGGGGGAGGCAGGCTGAGGACAAAAGCTTTCTTTATCCAGAGAAAGGCTTCTTTCTCTTTTTTCTGTCAGGCTTGGACATTTGCCTAAATGATGGTAGGTGCTCCATAAATGATGATCTGAGGAAAGATGTATACTACTTAACAGTGCCGTGCTCTTATGAACAGGACCCATCACCAAGTACTCTGCCCCATCTGGTACCTCTCCTCACGCTGAAACTGTCATAGAAGATGACGAAACCAGAGAACCACTGAAGGACTCTATTTTAAGATCTTCTACTTCAAATATCACACCGTACTGCAATTGCTGGTTTAGTTATCGATCTCCACCGTCAAACTGCAAGAACATGAAAGCAGGGCCTGTGTCGGCCTCATTCACTGAAATGCAGCCCCGTGCGGTACTGCTCGAGAAGCACAAACCGAACTCATAAACAAATGCAAACCGGGGCTCACGAATGTCACAACGTTCTTCTCACCACAATTCACTACAAGCGCAGGTTACAATGAAGTCAGAAACTGCCTTTTTCTTAGCTTTCTATTTACATAGCTGACACTGAGTGTTAACTGGTGCCAGGCCCTGGGCTAAATGTTCTATATATTAAGTGATTTTCCTCAGTTCTCCAACAATACAATAAAATAGGGAGGTACTATTATTGCTACAAGAGGGAAGACGAGGCAAAGAGACATAAAGTAATTTGCTTAAGATCACCGGCGTAGTGAGTGTAAGAGCCAGGGTTCCAACCCATGTCTGTCTGACTCCAGGGCCCAAGCTCTTAACCACTACAAACATCAAAACTCAAATGCTACTCTATGAGGCCTGGGCAAGGGGGCACAAGTGTGTGAAGTCAGTCAGACTATTCTGACAAGGACTCATCATGGGTCCAAAGCAAAGAGGTAGGAGTTATTTCCATCTCCATAAAGAAATAGGCACTCTCCCATTTTTTTGAAACATGTCGCCCTTTTATCTCGACCCTTCCACTTCAGAGTGAAATTTACAAGGGTACAAGAACTATTTGACCTTCCTCTTAGCGCTACCTCAGGGAGGCAGTAACACCTCAGCCACCACAATAAATGGTAGCTGTTGCTGGGCCTCGATATCAAAAGGACCACGCGGAGTGGCAAGGACTGTGGCCAACTCAAGAGGGGTGGACAGTCCAAAGGGCAGCCACCAGTCAGCTCTGGCTACAGCCATCATACAGGAAAGCTGGCCCAGAGCTGCCAGATCTTCTGATTTTCCAAGAAACCTAGAGACCAGGTTTCTTATTTGAACATTTTCAATATTAAAATATTGGCAACTAATTTTAAAAAATTGTTTAATCATCTTGCAGCCCAAACACAGCCATGAGCCATCAGTCTGTGGTCCTCATGACTCTTCAGGGCAAACAGGTTTCCAAAGGCCTCTGACTTTCCATGAGGTCACCTATCTGGCCCGATGTCCTCCACCTGGAATATTCTTCATCAGCTACCCCAATCTAACCGAGACTTCTAGGTATGGCCCCACACACTCCATAAAACTGCTCCTGACACTTCAGCTCATCTTCACAGACTCCCCCAAATTCCCTTAAACACTCCTCTCCATCACTTCTCTAATAGGCTTATATTTTACATTCTACACTACATCCTGCCAACAGCTCACAGCCCCTTAGGAGCACACATTCTGTTCTACACATCTTAACCTCCTCAGTTTAGAGTATTCTTTATAGATATATGACAACTATTTTTGTAATTAAAAAACAATTCTGTTGAAAAAAATCACTCATGGTGTCTAGCACAAGGATGATCCCAAGCTACGTCCTTATTAAATAGTTGATGAACCCTATGGGGTGCCTGGGTGGCTCAGTCAGTTGGGCATCCGACTTCAGCTCAGGTCATGATCTCACAGTTTGTGGGTTCGAGCCCCACACTGGGCTCTGTGCTGACAGCTCAGAGCCTGGAGCCTGCTTCGGATTCTGTGTCTCCCTCTCTCTCTGCTCCTCCCCCACTCATGCTGTCTTTGTCTCTCAAAAATAAAATAAAAAACATTAAAAACATTTTTAAAAAAATAGTTGGTGAACTTATTTAAATAACATAGAAATATAATTATTACACACAGAAACTTTCTGGATTCTTTTTCTAACTCATTTTACCAATAAAATCTAAAAGTTTCATCTTATTATTATTATTATTAAAGGGAGTCTCCCCAAACTGCAAAGCCTCCCAGGAAAAAAATCACTACAGTGATAGGTGTAAAAGCCCTGAGTGAGGGCTCAGCACATTTAGCAAATGATGACTGAATATAAGTCTAACAACCAAGTCATTTCTGCAAAGAGGAAGGAAATATAAATAATTAAAATTCCAATGATTCAAAATATATTATTTCAAGCTACTCACAAAAATAAAGTGTTCTATAACTTCTTTTAAAGCATATTTTATTAGGATTCCTAAATATTCAAAGGAAAATCACTATCTTTCCTTTGTTTTTAATTTTTTTCATGATCTCTACACCCAATGTGGGGCTCGAACTCATGACCGTGAGATCATGAGTCGCACACTCTGACTGACCCAGCTAGGTGCCCCCATGTATTTCTTCCTTTTAACAGAAGTAGAAGCACTGTATGTCTGAGTTCATATCCATTTCTGTTCATCACTGCTAAGCTGCTCTTATAAAGTACATCAGAGGGGCACCTGGGTGGCTCTGTCAGTTAAGCCTCCAACTTCGGCTCAGGTCATGATCTCGAGGTTTGTGGGTTCAGGCCCCACGTCGGGCTCTGTGCTGACAGCTCAGAGCCTGGAGCTTCTTCAGATTCTGTGTCTCCCTCTCTCTCTCTGCCCTTCCCCCACTCACACTCGGTCTCTGTCTTTCTCTCTCTCTCAAAAATAAACATTAAAAACATTTTTTTAATAAAGAAAGAATGAAGGAAACAAAGAAAGAAAATCAGAATAGTGTTAAATAACCAACTAAGAAAAGATTTTCCAGGCAGTTCTTTTTTTTTTTAATATCATCTAAAACACATCCATTTTTTTTTTTTTTTAAGTAATCTCTAAGCCCAACATGGGGCTCAAACTCCCAACCCCGAGAACAAGAGTCACATGCTCTAACGACTGAGCCAGCCAAGAGTCCCTCCAAGCAGTTCTTTAAAAGGACTTGACTGTTTTATGAACAAAGAGATCAACTAAGTGTATACAAAGAAAGTCTATTTAAGGGATCATTTCTTTTCTATGTTTGTAATAGTCTTGTCTTCTCTATAAGTTTGTTTCTACTTGTGTCAGATTTAAGTTTTTATTGTTTTGTAATAATTTTTTTTACACGGAGTAGAAATTCATTCACTCTATCTCCTTTTGGAAGTGCTCAAAAATATTTCATGATAATCGAGTTACTAACTTCCCATTTTGAAAATGAGTTAAAAAGTATCCTAAACTGCCTCAGAATTTCTTCAAGTATATTTGGATAAAGCACACAAAAAGCATGATCTTATCTGCCTCAGATACATAACCTGATTTGCACACAGTCCACTTCTGGGGAACTGTGCTAATAAGAAAGCAGCGCACACAATACAAATGATAAAATGTCAAAAATGGGGGGGGGGACCACTCATGTTTGTTTTGCAAATACTTTTGATGCTCACATATGAATATTTTTGTATCATTCTGGTAATTTTTTTCCTATTTCATAAAATAAGGACATCGCACTATGATGATCTTCTTCAGTTAGGTTTCTCATACCTAACTCTGGGTTAGCCTTTTGGGGGACTGGTGCAAGGAGATAGAAAAGAAGGGTAAGGCACAGTTTATGAGAAGGAAAAACCCCAGTTTTCTTCCTACTTGAAAAGGGAAAACCCCAGTTCTTCCCTACTATGTGTTTCTTTCCTGAGAGTCTCCTTCACTACTCACAAAGCACATTTCACTTCGGACACTTATGGTCACCAAATGAGTGGGGTTCCCCTACACCAAGCAGGTCTCTGCAACACCAGCTAGGGGTCCTACAATTTAACTCAATTCTGACTGTCATCTCTCAACCCAAAGATAGCATCACATCCCACAGGTTAAGAGCTTAGTCCCATAAGACTGCCACCGCCCTTTCAGATGCCAGTCACGAGCCCACGTTATCACCAGTGTTGGTTATGACCAACTGGCTACTGACCAGAGGTTCCAACAACCCCTCCGTGGGTTCAATTAATCTGCTGGAGTGGCTCACAGAACTCAGAGAAATACTTCATTATGTTTCCCAGTTTATTGAAGAATATGGTAAAGGATACAGATGAAAAGCCAGATGAAGAGATACACAGGGCAAGGAGCTTCTGTCCCGGTAGAGGTGGGGTGTGTCACCCCCCCCCCGCCCCCAACCAGTATGTGTTCACCAACCTGGAAATTCTCCGAACCCTGTACTATCAGGATTTTTATGGAGGCTTCATCACACGGGCATGATTGATCATTAACTCCATTTTCAGCCCTTCTCCCTGCTCAAGGGAATGGGGGGCAGGGCTGAAAATTTCAAGCTTCTATTCATGGCTTGGTCTTTCTAGCGACCAGCCTTCACCCAGAAACTATCCAGGAGCCCACCCAGAATGGCCTCATTAGAACCAAAGACCCTCCTATCACCCAGGAAATTACATGAGTTTCAGGAGCCCTGCATCAGGAATAGAGGTCAAAGACCAATATTAGAGCAAGAGATGCTCCTAATGTTATCGCGTAAGAAATCACAAGAGGATCAGGAGCTCTGTGCCAGGAAGCGGGGCCAGAGACCAACACACACCTTCTAGTATCTCACAGTCTGTCTCAGGAAGAGCTGGGAGGCCACAATTCCACTCAGAATGCTGCCTACCCCCCCGTTCCACAGCTGGGGACAGAGGCACATTGCTAGGAAGGTACTTTGGCTTAAAAGGCTGACTCTGAGTAGTCCAAACAATGAGAGCTTAGAAATCAGCAAACCCCATCTGACCCAGACAACTGCTAAGCTGCTTTTCAGGGGCCCAAAGGCCAGTTAGACAAGGAGCTTCTACATGGGAGTGCTTTCCTGACACACACACAGCCCACTGCCAACACTGATTCTACACACACACACACACACACACACACACCCCACTCCATTCCCAGCAGTTCTTCATTCTAGAAGGATCCCTGGCACTTAAGGTAACCAAACCTCAATAAAACTAGGTAAGTGCTGAAAAATCATAGGTGCCCAAGTGGCCTGGATTCAAATATATTCCTAGGAAAAAATGGCAAGCCTCGATTAAACAAAAATACCCCTCAATCCTTCATTTGAAATGCACCAGTCTTATCTTTTATAAGATAACTACCTGAGTCCTTCACTCCATGTTCTTTGTACCTTCTGAATTTTGTACTGGGCACATATATTATCTATCCAAAGTAGCTTTTCTGACTAAACTACCCTAAGATTGTGTAAAGAAACATTAGGGTCTTTTCTTTGAGTCCTTTCAGATTTCTCTTTTAAAAAGATTGCAGTACAGTACTTTCTTTTCTCTCCACTTGTACATTTCTTAACCACAACCTTTTTTAATAAACTCTCACCATCCTGTCACCACCACTTCTGTGCCTCACAGTCAAGGGAAAGAAGGTGGTTTTGAGGGCTGTTGCTGGCGTGTCTGCTGGGTTGCTTTAAGGGACAGAGGAGGACAGAGTAAAGGAAAACCAGGAGAACTGGAAGGGTGGGTAACAAAGCCTCATGGGAAATGGTGGCCTCCCACCTCTGCAATATCTCCCACCACTCTCCTCCACTTGGCCGCCAGCCACTCTGGCCTGCTTCCTGCTTTTTCTCCTGGCCAAAGTCGTCCCCCACTTGGGGCCTCGGTAATTGCTCTTCCCCTGCCCTGCCATTCAGAGCCTACCCAGCCACAATTTGCCAATCCCCTCCCCACTCTCAGCACCATCACACGCTTATCTCCTGCCCAGCACCATCACTGCCTAAAATCAAGTTCACTGATATTTCTGCTCATTGACTGTCTCCCCGCATTTGTTATCAGAAACTTCACAAGAGCAAGAGCCTCCACTCTGCCTCATTCACAGCTGCATTCCAAGAACAGTGTCTGGCCCAGAAGCAGGCATTCAATAAAGTTTGTAAAATGAATGAATGAATATAAGAATAAACATTTTTCCCTACTCAAAGGGTCAGTAAGCTAGGAAGCAAGGGTTTCAAGAAGGCTGGGAAAAAGACTGTGGACATTCTTGAGCCATGTTACTTTAGGGCAGAAATTCTCAAACTGGATTCAAGGAAGTTTTCTTTGGTCTCAGAGGATTTTACTCAACAAGTTGTCTTCAGGTGCATATGTTTTATTACTAAGTTTTAGGTTTGGGGATTTTATTTCCAAATCCAATTCCTTATTCTTTTATCCACATATCTTTTTTGCCTGTGATGGTTCCTTTGTTCTGTTTCGTACGTTAACCACCATAAAGGAAACACTTCAAGACTCAGCGCTCACAAACTTGACATCATATCTCTTTCACTTTGACCTAGATAAGGAACAAAACGATGATGACAGGAAAATATTATGACCATCCCTATCAACCTTCATTTTCAAATTAATTACTCTACTATCAACTAAACTTTGGAATCCAGATTTGACATACACTGTTGGCTATGAACCACAATATTTTTTTTTTTTTCTGAGAGAGAGAGAGAGAGAGAGAGAGAGAGAGCGCGCGTGCGGGAGGGGGAGGTACAGAGAGAGAGGGGACAGAGGATCTGAAGTGGGCTCTGTGCAGCTAGCAGAGAGCCTGATGCGGGGCTTGAACTCACAAACCATGAGATCATGACCTGAGCCGAAGGCAGATGCTTACCCAACTGAGTCACCCAGGCGCCCTGGCTATCCACTGCTTGATTATAGTTTGTTGATGTATTTATTTACTTAGAAATAAAAGGTTCCAAGCTATCAGCAAAATGAAAATCCTTTTCCTCAGGTGATGAATCACTAGGATTGAGGATCAGTACATTTTATCAACCATCCAACACAAATCCTGCAAGATGGCATAGATTCACAAGTTCAACATCTGAAAGAAATCCTAAGTGCCCTGTCATGGGACGATCCACTGAGATTCCAAAAAGATCTACAACCAAATACACATACACTCCCATTGGGCTGATACCCAACATTATCAGACACCTTGTCACTAAGATACTGGAAAAAAGAGACAGAAGACTTCCCTGAAACATTGTTATCACCACATTATTGGTAGACCCTAGCATTCAGTGTATTTGGGGTATTTTCAGTTCCTCTACTAGACCGTAAGCTTAAAAACAGGGGCAATGTGTTCATTCATTCATTCACACAGTCAACAAATAGTATTGAGCATATACTATGTCCTAAACAACAAGGATACAGGAGTGAATAAAACAGACAAAAACTCCTATCCCCATGAACTAGCTTATATTCTAGTGAGAGGAAACAGACAACAACAAATGAGTACATACCATGTCTTGGTGGTGATTTGTGCTGCCAAGAAAAAACAAAGCCTAAGAGACACAGTGACAATGGACTGGTGTATTATATAGCATGATCGTTAAAGACCTGTCTGATGAGACGAAAACTAAGCAAAGACCCAAAAGAAGGGAGCTAGCCATGCAGATAATACGGAGAACAAACAGTACAGAGGCCAGTGTGGCTGGAGGAGAGGAATGAGTAAGAGGGAGAGTGGTAAGAGATGAGATCAGAGCTATGGCAGGGGACCCGAACATCCAGAGCCTTAGAGGTCATGGTGAAGACTGTGGATTCACAGAGACAGAATACCACCGGAGCAGAGGAGTGACATGATCTGACTTCTGTGTTGGAAGAATCACTCCAGCAGCTGTGGTAGACAAGACTAGAGGAGTGAGGGCAGAAGCAAGGAGACCAGTCAGGAAGATTCAGCAGTAGTCCAGACAAGCGGCAATCATGGGTTAGGGTAGGACAGCACAGTGGAGGTTGAAGGGTTAAGGTTAGGCAGGATCTGCTGTCAGGTTAGACGTGGGTATGACAAAGGGAGAAGTCAAGGATGACTCCTAGATATCTAACCTGAGCAACTGGCAGCATGGAGACTTCACTTACTGAAAGAGGCACAACAGTAGGAGAAGCAGGTTTGTTGCCGTTTGTTTTTTGGTGGATGGAATCAAGAGTTCAGTTTGGGTATTTTAAGTTTGAGATGCCTATCAGATACCCAAGTGGAAATACTGAGTAGACTGCAGGATATTCAAGCCCTGATTTCAGGAGAGAAATTAGGGCTAAACAGAGACAGCCGAAAGCAATCAGTATAAATACGGTACTTAAAGATGAGACTAGATGAGATCACCTACTGGTGCGTGTTGGGGTGGAGGGTGGTTCAAAGACTGTGTCCTCGTGCACTGCAATGGAAGAAGTCAGGAAAATGAGGAGGAATACAACAATACTAACAAGGAACAACCAGAAAGAAAGGGAAGAACTAGAAAGATACCCTAGAAGCATGGTAAGGAAAGTGTTTCAGGAAGAAAGGAAAGATGGGGTAACAAGGACTGAGAACTGGATTTGTTAACTTGTTATCTTAAAGACTGGTTTTGGCAGAATCACAGGAAAGAGTGCTTGACTGGAATGAGTTCGAGAGAGAATGGGAACCGGGATCGTGGAGACACCAAGTACAGAAAAGTTTTGCTGTAAAAGGAAAAGAGAGAAATGGGATGGTAGCTGGAGGGAACATGGGGCAAGGGAGCAGTTCTTTTAAGATGGGAAATACTATAGCCTATTTGCCCTGGGAATGATAAAGTAGAGAAGGAAAGGCAATGAAGCAGGAAAGACAGGACACCGATCAGAGCGAGGCCCCTGGGCAGGTGGGAGGGGGTGCATACAAATGCACAGCAGGCAGACAGGCTGGCTTCATGAGGAACCACAGCCTTATTTACCTGGGAATTCCCAGGTTCTTACACAGAGACTAGTCCATAATAGGGCTCTCAAAAAATGAATAAACTAATGTATTCTCGAACAAGGGCCCTTCCTTTCTGTACTAGGCTATGAAGAAAAATATAGATTGCTTCACACAAAGTAGATAGGCAACACTATATTTACGGAGAAATGAGAATTGCTCAAAAGCAAAAAAAAAAAAAAAAAAGGTTAGGGCAAAGAATGGGAGAAAATGGAGATTGCAGTATGATTTCAGAACAGAAATCACATCTCAGGAAACAGGCAGAAAAGGAGGTAGTGGGAGAAGTGTCTAACTGACTAACCGGTATTATTAGGTAGGCACAACGGAACACACACACAAGAAAGCCTCCAGGAAAGACAGAGAAATGAGGAACAGAAATGTCCAGTCAGGTGACTGGATGAACGCACCCATCCTGATCTTAGAACAATGTAATACCGGACAATCACCAAGATCTGTTACAAAAAGACTCTCCAAACAGCCTGGGATCTACTGGAAGCTCTTCGTCATGGTTATCGCCTCTGGGATTACCACCCGTGTTTTACTCCCCTGTCTAGAGCCCAGGGGAAGGTGTGGTCTTGCAGTGACGTCCTTCCACCTGCTCCTCTAGGAGTCAGTTTTACTGACAAACACTAAGGCCACCAGAGTCTCTGCCCACTAAGGATCTCCTGTTATCAATCATCTACACACCCAACCTCATGAGTTCAAGGAGCTGAGAAAATGAAACGGCAACCCCTTGCCAAGAGATGGAAAAGCCCAACAAACCAAACTAAGACCCTTAAAGACAGTATTGTCCTTTCTTATTAAAAGCAGTTTTAGGGACACCTGGGTGGTTCAGTTGGTTAAGCATCCGGTTTCGGCTCAGGTCATGATCTCGCGGTCCATGAGTTCGAGCCCCACGTCGGGCTCTGGGCTGACAGCTTGGAGCCTGGAACCTGTGTCAGATTCTGTGTCTGCCCCTCCTCTGCTCGTGCACTCTCACTCTCACTCTCTCTCTCTCAAAAACAAATTTAAAAAATAATAAAAATTAAAAAATAATAAAAGCAGTTTTAATTTTTAATATACAGGGAAATCTAACTGAGAAAGATCCTATCAGTACTTTTTTTTTCCCCTTGAGTAAAAACAGACCCAATAGGCACAGCTTTAACTTTCCTAGGGACTGTGACATCATCTGGTGTATAGCCTGTGTCACTGGCCTTTGTGAGTATTTCACACTGCTAGATAGTTCAACTGTCTAAAAGGCCTGTTATACTCCCCCCACTCCACTCTGGGGAGGGTACAAAGCAAGCCCACTCCTAGTGTGTCTCACTTCCTGTCATTATAGAGGCTCCAAAAAGGGGGAAGAAGGAAAATCGCAACTGGAAGTGCTTTCGGAGAGGCAAAGTTGAATAACAGGACAAAGATGAATGTTGTATTACCCAATCCAGAACAATAAAGTCTTACTCAAGAGATCAGTTTCAGTCTTCTATACTGTTTAGGATAAAATATTAACTGGAAGATACGGCAGATTAAAAATATACACGCATATGTATTTGCTAATCTTTTTTGTGGGTCCAAGATCTTATCTTAAATGTAGGCCTACTATTGAACAGTGAGTTGTCTTTCACATACCACACCCATCATGACCTATGTTTTCCAGTTCAGGTTTCTATAAAGAAAAAAAAAACACCCTGAAAACATTCATGTGCAGATCTATGTGCAGAGTCCTTCTAGACTTTCAAGACTCCCTTTCCAACTCTTACAGTTTGCTTACCCATATAACTGAGCAGTAATTTCTTTTAATGACTTGCAATTGAGTCATTCTAAAGCATTTGAGGGGCGCCTGGGTGGCTCAGTTGGTTGAGCATCCGACTTCGGCTCAGGTCATGATCTCACAGCTCATGAGTTAGAGCCCCGCGTCAGGCTCTGTGCTGACAGCTCAGAGCCTGGAGCCTGCTTCGGATTCTGTGTCTCCCTCTCTCTCTGCCCCTAACCCACTCACATTCTGTCTCTATCTCTCTCAAAAATAAATAAATGTTAAAAAAAATTTTTAATAAGTAAAGCATTTGAAATACAAAACCATTCTTTTTGAATTCAAATTTCATGGGCTTACATCATATTTAATTACACTGCAGAATTACAATAACAAGAATGATGAATATAAACAAATACAGGAATAAATATAACTGAATCTTTGTAAGCACACAATTGGCTGGGAGGCCTCATGGTTGGGGGGTTATATCAGACCCAGTGGCGGAGAGGGCAACACCAAGTATTCAGTGCACCAAGCTGGTTAAAGCAGTGGCTGGGTAAAAGACTCTCTACTGTGTACCAGGCTCAAAGTACTGTAATAAATATGTTACTTATCATGAATGCCCCAAAATTAACAATCAGTAAAACTTGTAAGGGGGGGGAGGGGGGGATTTTCCGGCTATTGATTCTTATTTATCAACAGGAAAAACAGCCAGAGGTTTGAAGGAAAGGAAATTCCTTGTCTTCATGCTGTTGGGCCTGTTTGTTCTATCTCTCCCACTAGACTCCAAGCTCCCTACATGTCTGTTTCCTTTTATCTCAATAAACTTGCTCAGTTCACTTGCTGAGTATGTTCCCACTTCCTAACGTGGATCTTATAAGTAAAATTTCCTGGGGCTGAAAAAAAATGTTAGAAGGTCTGATTCACAGTCTACCCCCTGCTAATATTTTCTATCTCTTTTTCTTTACATTGTATGTATGTTTCCTGACACTCGTTAATTGAATTTATTAACCAGAGTTCTATTTATATTTATATTACTGTTATATTAATACTAATAATATTCTATGAACTATTCTATCTTGATTAAAGCCATAAGTTCCCATTACAAAATAAAACCAGGCTGAATGTCCTACTGAGTTTGAATTTCACATTCCCACAATATGTGGCAGCTAATACTTCCAGTTTCTGGCACTTCTATTGAGAACATAAAAGTTCTCCCGGAACTAACAAATTACTTCCCTTCTAACACAATTATGTAATCTGAGAGTTGAACGACACCCTAGAGATTATTTTGTGGTCCGAAATCCCTCCCAATTAAGGGATCCCATCAATAAGTACTCAATTTGGGAGGACGGGGAAGGATATTTATCTTTAAATCCCACATTATAGGGTTCTGCACCCATAGTAGGCTCTTAATACACACTTGTTTAGTTGAACTGAACAAGTCTAAAATGGGTGCATTTCATTAATTTTCTTGTTCTTTCTGGGCTTTTAGCTGTAACATCCACTGAATCTGTAATTAAAAATTTGCATGAATCTTCTGCTCATTAACCAATGTTCAAAAAGAAATTCAAGGAAACTCCACAATCAGTCAAATGTTTTAACATTAAGCCTGCTAATGGCTAATGTCAGTACATAATAAAACTAACAGAAAATGGAAAATCAAGTTTTAGTTTGCGTATGGCCTATAAAGAGTTGCCAATTTATCCAAAATACTCACATGTTCTCAATTTCTAGTATGAGTTTTTAAAAATGAATAAAGTCTTGCATCCTTCACACAACTAAATTATACACCCTTCTACTTATAATTGGGGTGCTCACAGACTTAACCACAGTATGAAGACATGTTATTATGCTAATTAATTTTCCCTCCAGTTAAAACAGACTGTGATCCCATCTGATTTCCCATAATATGATATGATAAGAGAACAAAGCCTGTGGAGCAGTAAACACCACCAACAATTTTACCTTACTCAAGTATGTATTCCAAAACTATGTAATTTACAACATGGCCCTACTTAGTACCTCTATTACCAGGCATCTGTTTTGGGGACTTTTACAATATATGATAGGACACAAAGTATATATTTCCAAATTCCATTTCCTTCTGTTTTGCTGAAAAGGAACACACACACACACACACACACACACTCCCTCAACAGCACAATTACTGCTTTACTAAATTTTTTCAGGCAATAATTTAAAGTCCCACTTCCTCCTAAATATCTCTGGACAGCAACTCTTGGCAATCCATCTGTCTCTTTCATCACAGCTTCTTTTCATAACTAACGGGTCAAGTTCCGCTCCCCCCATTTCAACACCATGCACTGTACTTGTAGCCTGCCGCGATAGCTCACTGCTGAATGCCAGAATATAGCATATTGAATTTCACTGTCCTTCATTGTTTCCACTTTAACTGCCATTTTACCCCCATGCACAGGAGACAAACGCTTTCCCACAGGCATCTTATGAATTTCCAAAGCAGCTAATTCTTTGTGGATTTACAAAAACGTTTGCCTTCTCTAAATTCCCTTTATCACCACAGAAACGGCTCTGAAAAGCTGAGATTTTTTTTTTAAGTACCCCAAGCAAAAACTGATTTTAAGCACTTCTATTTAGCTAGCAAATTTAATCCTAAAGGCCTTCCTAAAGGGCAATGTCAGAGCACAGATCTGAAACACCGCCTTTGGCCTTCCCAATGAAAATGAAATATTTTCAGCCCATAAAAATTATCTTATCAAATGTCCTTTCTTCTCAGCTACACCAGAAGGGGCTACCCAGCGCATTGTAAAATAAACAATTAGCTTTGGCTTTTGCACTACGCCCTAAATCTTCCCAACACCCCCCCCCCTTAGGCTCACAGACACACATAATCCCTCTGCAACCCCGAAACCCGCCAGTGAAGTGGACTATTTCTCTGGCACAAAGGGCCGGCCTGCGCCTCGTGCACCGCGGCCTCTGCACACATGTGCGGACTGACAAGTGCTGAGCTGCCCTTCCTGGATCCAAAGCTGGAGGCCTGGCCCGAAACCCACACACTTCCCCACCCACCGCTTTCTCTCCGCCGCCACTCTCCCCTATGACAGGCGACGGGCTCTGAAGCTCCCTCGGCCGGATCGGTGCCGTGTGGCCACGCTCGGACCCGCTTCCCCTCCGCCCACCGTCCTTTTTCCTCTCTCCTCTTCCTCGGTTCAAGAAATTCCGTCGGAACTTCATTCAGACGAAAGGAGCGGCCCTGCCAGGGGCGGCAGCACACCCTCCCCCGGCGGCCGCGCCCCCCGCGCCTCGGCTGGCGGTGGCCGCCGACTCCGGCGACCCCCGGCCCGCCGGGCCCGGAGCCTCACCTCCTCCTCGCTCTCGCTGCGGAAACACAGGCACGCGGCCCGCTTCTTGTAGCCGTCGCCGTCATAGGTGCGAGTCTGATTCGACTTGAGCTTCATCATCCTCCGGGCCCGGGTGGGGGTGCGGAGCGGGTCGCGGGAGTCGAGGGTGGGGAGCCCGCTCCGGACGGACGCGCGCGCGCGTCCTCGGCTCGGCCAAGGGAAGCTGGGAGGGGAAGCCGCTTCTCCGCTACACGGCTCGGCCGCTGGCCCGCCACGGCTGCCTCATTCCCCCCGGCCCAGGCCCCGCGCCGCCGCCGCCGTCACGGCTGCCGTCGCCGCTGCCGCCACGGCCGCCGCCCCCTCTGCCGCCGCCACCCCCGACGACGACCGCGCCGCCATCTTGGGCGCGCTGCGTCAGCGGCGTAAAGCCGCGCCGGCCTGCGGGACGGCCGCGCGCTCGCAGCGCAGGCCGCGTCCGGGAATCGCACCCTCCCAGTCCGCGCGGCGTAAACGAGCGTCTGGAATGAAAGGGCCGTGCGAATGGAGGCGGCCGCAACGCCAGGAGCGTAGGGGTGGGGAAGGTGGGGCGTGCGCGGAGGAAGTCCGGGGAGAAAGGGGTGCGGACGCACGGTCGCCCCGCTCGGCTGGGCAGCGGCCGGAGCGGAGATCCGGCTATCCAGCTACGCGGCCTGGCGAAGGGAGAGCGGCGGACTTGCCCAAGGTCACACCGCAGTTCCACGGGCGAAGATGACCCAAGGTCAGGCCGCCCGCTCTCGGCCTTGCCCGTTCATCTGGGAGGGGGTGAAGGGGAAGGTCTGGAGGAAAAAGTGGGATGCGATTAAACGCCCTGGAGTGTGCAACCTAAACTATCTGGGATTAGGCACTGCACGTCAACGCGGGTGGGGGGTGGCGGGTGGCGGTTGCCCATTCAATTGACATCCAGAAGCTGTGGAAGTCTCAGGGGCTGGGACATTAACAGATGTTTATCCTGCAATCCTTGATTGGTGCAAAAACAAATGCTTTCTCTTAAGGTAAACAGAAGGTCCAGAAAAGGAAGATGGGTGTGTGTGTACGTACACATAATGCAAATCATAATGCATCATCGTTCCTGGCAATAAACGAGGACTATATAGTGTGGATGTCAAACACATATATTCTCCAGGGGAAAATATATACCCACACGCTGTAGAGCAAGGAAAAAATGTATATAACCTGTGGATATTCTCAGCAGCCCAGACCAAACAATACGATGCCCGTTCCCTGAATGTGCAATATTTGTCTATGAATTGTTTATTTCCCTTCTTTAACTTGCTTGTATTTGGCACAGTCAAAAAAAACCAGGTCCTAAACCAAACCTGGGTTGGGATCTCAATTATATCATTTATTTACCCTTCTATTTGGCACATGGTAGTAACTTAATACATTGCAACTAGTATTACTGATACTTCACTCAATGCTTGACACGTAAAATGTGGAGTTTCAGTTAATTTGGGTCAATCCACATGCAATACAATTCCCAAAATCTTGGTCATTTTGGTTGTCTTTATAGCTTTCTCTTCTGCCATTACATCTCTGAAAGGAAGGAAGAAAGAAAACAAGTTCTGACTGTAGAAATCCTCTAACGTGTTTGTCAAAAATTTGAAAAATACAGAGGGCATACAAAATTAAATCACGTATCTCTGAGCACATTCAGTAGAGATTTGTAGCCCTGCCCCCCACCCCCCACCCCCACCCCCGGTCTTTTCCCCCATGTTATTACTTTTTTTTTTTAATAACACTTCTAATTACTACCTAATAGTCCATCATAGGGATGCACCATCAATTATTTTATCTTTTCCCCATTGTTAGAAGTTTAGGTTATGTCCCCTGTTTCATTAGAACAGCAATGAATGTCCGTGAACATAAATCCTTAACCCTATCTCAGGTATTTCCTCAAGATAAATTCCCAGAGGCAGACCAAGGGGGTAGGAATATCTTTGTGGCTCTTGCTGCCTGTTGCCAAAGCCTTTGCAGAAAAGTCTATGAGTGTAATCAACCCAGCAGCTATACAGCCACAGTGTACTATCTGCTGTTTTCTTAAGGTTGAGAGCAGAAATGCAAATGACATTCCTGGTCTCAGTACACCAGAGTGAAGGTGATAAGCAAGTTAGATTGTAAACTCCTCACGGGCAGGCCCTGTCTCATCTACCTGCATGTCTCCACCTTCTAGCACAAAGCCTTGTCCAAAATAAGAGCTCAGTAAATGTTGATTAAGTAGGTGGATGCAGTTTTTCTGTTGTCTCTAATTCCTTCCCCAGCTTACGAGCCTGTGTAGTTGCAAGAACCCACAGGACCACTCCAGGTTTCTTGCTTTTGTAGTAATTACTTTTCCTTTGTAATTACTTTTTCTTTTTACTTTCAACCAAAGGATCCCACCCTTTCCTGGAAGATAGCAGTAAAGACCAGATTTAAATTCATTAAAAAATTATTATTATTCCAGTTAAATACTTCTCCAAAAGTGCTACAAGAAAGAACTAGTATGGGGGCACCTAGGTGGCTCAGTGGGTTGAAGTGGCCGACTTCAGCTCAGGTCATGATCTCACCATTTGTGAGTTCGAGCCCCTAGTTCTGCTGACAGTTCAGAGCCTGGAGCCTGCTTCAGATTTTGTGTCTCCCTCTCTCTTTGCCCCTCCCCTGCTTGTTCTCTCTCTCTCCCTCTCTCTGTCTCTCTCTCAAAAATAAATAAAAAACATTTTAAAAATTTAAAAAAAAAAACCTACTTACAGTTTCTTGAACCTCTAGGGCATCATCCAACTCTTTGAACATGCTTCCCTGGTGTCTAGAAGGCTTTTCTTCCAAGACCCTCACTTCATTGTTTCTCCCCACCAACCCAGAGGAAGCCAAATTATATTTATCCTTTGAAACTCAAATTGAGGGGCTCTTGATTTCAGCTCAGGTCATAATCTCATAGTTCATGTGATCAAGCCCCACGTCAGGCTCTACCCTGACAGCACAGAACATGCTTGGGATTCTCTCTCACCCTCTCTCTCTACCCCACCGTCTCTCTCTCCCTCTCTCAAAATAAATATTTTTAAAAACTTGAATTAAGGGGCACCTGGGTGGCTCAGTTGGTTAAGCATCCGACTTCAGCTTAGGTCATGATCTCACAGTTGGTGGTTTCAAGCCCCATGTCAGGCTCTGTGCTGACAGCTCAGAGCCTGGAGCCTGCTTCAGATTCTGTGTCTCTCTCTCGCTCTCCCCCTACCCCACTCATGCTCTGTTTCTCTCCGTCTCAAAAATAAACATAAAAAAATGTAAATAAATAAATAAATAAATAAATGAATTAAAAGTTACCTCCTCCGGGGGTGCCAGGGTGCCTTAGTCAGTTAGGTGTCTGACTCTTGATCTCAGCTCAGGTCTTGATCTCAGTGTTGTGAGTTCAAGCCCCACCACATAGGGCCCTGAGCTGGGCATGAAGCCTACTTTAAAAAGAAAAAAAAAAAAAGGCTACCTTTTCCTACTGCCTAACTGCCTCTATACTTCCTACTGGCCTGAGTTTGTCCTGCTTTATCACATTGTCACATGGTACAGTACTGTCACAGTTTTCTTGCCAATCTTACATTTTAAACTTGAAGGCAGTCTGTGTTTCACTTATCCTTGTTTATTTCACTCTGCAGTTATCTCAGGGCCTGACATAGAACACACCTCAAAACAATTTTGTTAATGAAAGAACAACCCCTGCTCTTCCAAAACCTGATCTTGAGTACAGAGCTTAATTACTTGCTCAGTATGGAACGAGACTCACTTGTCTGTAGGAACACCCCCCCTCTAACGACACACCCAAAATCTGCCCTTTGAATGAAGATCACATAGCATTTTCCTGATCCCACACTTCAGGGATCATCCATAGTAACTTTTTAGGGTTAATCCTGAATGGAATGACAAAATACAGAAAATTGGTTTTCACAGGTTCCTTGCTCCATCCTGCGTCCTTAACATGCCATTCACTCTGTCCACCTCCCAGGACTACCTTGTCCATCCCATCAAGTCCCCCAGGAGCACCTAGTGTTTCTGATCCCTGCTGTTGTAGTACTTACCCATTGATGCATAACAAATCTCAAAACGTAGTGACTTAAAACATGAATCATTTCTCATGATTTCTGTGGGTTAAGAATCTTGGAGTTGAGGCACCTGGGTGGTTCTGTAGGTAAAGCTACAGGTCTTGATTTCGGCTCAGGTCACAATTTCACAGATCATGGGATCCAGCCCCACATCAGGCTCTTTGTGCTGGGCATGGAGCCTGCTTGACAGTCTCTGTCTCTCTCTGCCCCTCCCCTGCTCTTTCTCTCCCTCAAAAAATAAACGTTAAAAAAAAAAAAAAAAAAAGAATCCAGGGTGCCTGGGTGGCTCAGTTGGTTAAGCGTCCGACTTTGGCTCAGGTCATGGTCTTGCTGTCTGTGAGTTTGAGCCCCGTGTCGGACTCTGTGCTGACAGCTCAGAGACTGGAGCCTGCTTTGGATTCTGTGTCTCCCTCTCTCTCTCTCTGCACCACCCCACCCTCGAGCTCCGTCTCTCTCTGTCTCTCAAAATAAATAAACATAAAAAAAAAAGATCAAAATCTAGGGTGACTAGGTAGCTCAATTGGTTAAGTGTGGGACTCTTGATTTTGGCTCAGGTCATGATCTCACAGTTTGTGAGTTCCAGGCCCACATCGGGCTTTCTGCTGTCAGCACACAGCCTGCTTCAGAATCCTCTATCTCCCTCTCTCTCATGACCACTCGCTCTCTCTCTCTCTCTCTCTTTCAACATAAATAAACTTAAAATCATCAATGATCTAAGTTCCTACTTTAAAAAGTTAGAAAAAAAACAAGTAAATTAAACCCAATGTAAGTAGAATAGAGAAGAAATCAGTGAAATAGAAAACAAACAATAGAGAAAATTAACAAAGCCAAAAGTTTGTTCTTTGAAAACACTAATAAAATTCATAAATCATGAGCAAGACTGATAAAGGAAAAAAAGAGGAAAAAGCAAATTACCAATATTATTAATGAAAAACGGGGGCACAATAGATCTTTAGACAGCAAAAGAGTAATAAGGGAATATAATGAAAAACTTTAAGCCAACAATGTCAACAAGTAGGTGAAATAGACAAATTCCTAGAAAAACAATTTACCAAAAATAACAAAATAAAAAATTTGAACATCCTTATCTATGTAACAAATTGAATTTGTTGAAAGCCTTCTCACACTTTAGTTAATAAAAATGTATTGACATTGGTGACAAAGATTGACATTGGTGACAAACATTACCATATTAATGTAAGATGTCAGCAATAGGATCTGGGTGGGGTTAGGAACTCAGTTACCTTCACAACTTTTCTGTAGATGTAAAACTATTCTAAAACAAAAAGTCTATTTAAAAAAAAAAGTCTCGGGGCGCCTGGGTGGCGCAGTCGGTTGGGCGTCCGACTTCAGCCAGGTCACGATCTCGCGGTCCGTGAGTTCGAGCCCCGCGTCGGGCTCTGGGCTGATGGCTCAGAGCCTGGAGCCTGTTTCCGATTCTGTGTCTCCCTCTCTCTCTGCCCCTCCCCCGTTCATGCTGTGTCTCTCTCTGTCCCAAAAATAAATAAACATTAAAAAAAAAAAAAAATAAAATAAAAATAAAAAAATAAAAAAATAAAAAAATAAAAAAAAAAGTCTCCCTACAAAGAAAACTCCAGTGTCAGGTGGTATTTTGGTGAAATCTATCAAATATCCAAAGAAGTAATACTAATCCTACACATTCAGAAAATAGAAGACGTAAGAGTACTTCCCAATTTGTCTTATAAGGCAAAGATAACCCTGATTCCAAAATCTGATAAAGACATTACAAGATAAGAGTTACAGACCTATATTCCTTACGAATATGCATACAAAAAAAAAAAAAAAAAAACCAATCCTGAACAAAAATATCAGTAAATACAATCTACCTATGGGCGCCTGGGTGGTTTTGCCTCAGGTCATGATCTCCGGGCTTTGTGGATTTGAGCCCTGTATGGGGTTCTGCACTAGCAGTGTGGAGCCTGCTTGGGATTCTCTATCTCTCCTCTCTTTCTGCCCCACTCCTACTCGTGCTTTGATCTCTCTCAAAATAAACTTAAAAAAAAAAAAAAAAAAAGAATCCACCTACATATACAGGGAAATACAAGAATGCAAGGTTAGCTTAACTTTACAAAGATCAAACAATGACATAAACCTCATAAACAGACTAAAAGAGAATAACTATATGATCATCTTGATCCAGGAAAAGTATTTTATAAAAAATGTTTAGGGGCGCCTGGGTGGCGCAGTCGGTTAAGTGTCCGACTTCAGCCAGGTCACGATCTCGCGGTCCGTGAGTTCGAGCCCCGCGTCAGGCTCTGGGCTGATGGCTCGGAGCCTGGAGCCTGCTTCCGATTCTGTGTCTCCCTCTCTCTCTGCCCCTCCCCCGTTCATGCTCTGTCTCTCTCTGTCCCAAAAATAAATAAACGTTGAAAAAAAAAATTAAAAAAAAAATGTTTAATAAAATTATTTCATAATAAAAATGGTTAGCAAACTAGGAATAAAAGTGAACTTGGGGGGGGGGGTTGCCCCGCTGGTTCAGTTGGTGGAGCGTGTGATTCTTGATCCCAGGGTTCTAAGTTGAAGCCCCATGTTGCGTGTAGAGATTACTTAAAAATAAAATCTTAAAAAAATAAATATAAAATAAAAAAAATAAAAATAATTTTTTTTTAAAAAAGTGAAACTTCTCAACCTGTTAAAGGATATCTCTCAACAATAACACTATACTTAAAGGTAAAAGGTAAGATAAATCCTTCCCCGCTAAGATAAGAAACAGGGCAAGAATACCTTCCCACCACTACTAGTAAATATTATATTAGAGAACTTAGTGAAATAAAAAATGAAAAATAAATATAAGGCATAAGATTGGGAAGGAAATAAAACCATCACTATTCATAGACAACATGAGTGTATATGTAAGAAAATCTAAAAACAAGGCTACACCCAAAATACTAGC
Organism: Lynx rufus; assembly: GCF_022079265.1. NCBI lineage: Eukaryota > Metazoa > Chordata > Mammalia > Carnivora > Felidae > Lynx > Lynx rufus. The sequence continues at coordinate 113,114,925 of NW_025814878.1, read as the reverse complement.
ACTAATAAGTGAAATTAGCAAAACGAAAGGAATCAAGATCAATACATAAAAAGTCGGTTTATTGTATAACAAGCAACAAACAATTGGAAAATGAAATTTAAACAAAATATCATTTACAATAGCATCAAAAATGTCAAATATCTAGGGGCACCTGGGTGGCTCAGTCATTTAAGCAGCTGATTTTGGCTCAGCTCATGATCCCACATTTGGGAGTTGAAGTCCCACATGAGGCTCTGTGCGACTGCTCAGAGCCTGGAGCCTTCTTCATATTCTGTGTCTCCCTCTCTCTGCCCCTCTCCTGCCCATGCTATCTCTCTCTCTCTCTCTCTCTCAAAATAAATAAACATTAAAAAAAAATTTTAAGTCAAATATCTAAAAATAAACCTAACAAAAATCATGTAAGTCCTGTATACTGAAAACTACAAATATTGCTGAGAGAAATTAAAGAAGACCTAAATGAATGAAGGGGATGTATCATGTTTATGGATTAGGAAACTTAATATTGAAAAGAATCCATTCTCCCTAAGTTGATATATATATTCAGTGCAATTTCTATTTTAAAAAAAATTATCAGATTATTTGGAAAAAGTAGGTATAGTAATTCTAAAATATACATGGAAACAAAAAGCATGTAGAATAGCCAAAAAAAATCTCAAAAAAGAACAGAAACAGCATTGATATTACCAAATTTTAATACTTACTGTAAAATGACAGTAATCAGGATTGTGGAATAACAGTGTAAAGACACACTAATAAATAAATGGAAGAAAACAGAGAACCCAAAAATAAACCCGCACTTATAGGATTATTTGATTTTCAGCAAAGACACCTGAGCACTTCAGTGGAGAAAGGACAGACGTTTTAACAAGTGGTGCTGGAATAAATGGATATTCATGTGAAAAAAATGAACTGTAACTCTTACCTCACACCATATGCAAAGATTAATTCAAGACGGATTGTAGACATTAACATAAAAGCAAAACCCATAAAGACTTTTGTGCAAAACATAAAATATCTTCATTACTCAAAAGGTAAACTTAAAAAAAAGTAATAACCATGAAAGGAAATTGATAAGTTAGACTTCATCAAAACTAAAAATTTCTACTCATCAAAAGACATCATTAAGACAATTAATAGATAAGTCATCAATGTGAAGAAAATATTTATAAAACATATCTGACAAAAGGATAGTATCCAGGATATATTAGTAACTACTACAACTCAGTAATAATAAAGACACATAACCTAATTTAAAACTGGGAAAAAATATAGATTTTCCAACAAATGATGCTAGAATAATCCATAACAAATAAAAAAGAAACTCAACCTAAATTTCATACAAAAATTAATTCAAAGTCGGGGCGCCTGGTTGGCTCAGTTGGTTAAGTGTCAGACTTCAGCTCAGGTCATGATCTCAGGTCATGAGCCCCGCATCAGGCTCTGTGCTGACAGCTCAGAACATGGAGCTTGCTTCAGATTCTGTGTCTCCCTGTCTCTCTGCCATCCCTTGCTTGCACTCTGACTCTCTCTCTCTCTCAAAAATAAATAAACATGTTTAAATATTTTTTAAAATTAATTCAAAGTAGATCATGGATTCAAATGTAAGACATAGGGGCACCTGGCTGGCTCAGTCAGTAGAGCATCTGACTGTTGATCCCATGGGCATAGAGGCTACTTAAAAAAAATGTAAGATATAAAAAACTATAAAACTTACAGGAAAAAAACATATGGCAAAATCTTCAGATCTAGTGCTAGGCAGACGTCTTAGATTTGACAAGAAAAATATGATCTATAAAATTTTTAAAAATGGTGGGGCGCCTGGGTGGCTTGGTCGGTTAAGCGTCTGACTTCGGCTCAGGTCATGATCTCACGGTCCGTGAGTTTGAGCCCCGCGTCGGGTTCTGTGCTGACAGCTCAGATCCTGGAGCCTGTTTCAGATTCTGTGTCTCCCTCTCTCTCTGCTCCTCCCCTGTTCATGCTCTGTCTCTCTCTGTCTCAAAAATAAATAAGCGTTAAAAAAAAATTTTTTTTTTAATTTTTTTTAAAATGGTAAATCAGACTTCGTTAAAATTTAAGTATTTTGCTCTGTGAAAGACCCTGTTAAGAGTATGAAAAGACAAGCTACAGACTGGAAGAAAATGTTTGCATATCACATGTATGACAGAGGACTAGTATCTACAATAAAGAGTTCTCAAAACATAGTGATTAAAAAAACACACAATGGGGCACCTGGATGACTGAGTTGGTTAGGCATCCGACTTCAGCTCGGGTCATGATCTCACAGTTCGTGAGTTCAAGCCTCACACTGGGCTCTGTGCTGACAACTCAGAGTCTGGAGCCTGCTTCACATTGTATGTCTCCCTCTCTCTCTCTCATGCTCTGTCTCTCTCCCAGCTCATGCTCTGTCTCTCTCTCTCAAAAATAAATAAAAAACATTAAAAAAACCTAACACCCCCCCACACACACACAATTTGGGGTGCCTGGGTGGCTCAGTCAGTTGAGCATCTGTCTTCAGCTCAGGTCACGATCTTACTTTTCGTGAGTTTCAGCCTCACATAGGGTTTTCTCCTGTCATTGGGGAGCCCACTTTGTATCTTCTGTCCCCTTCTCTCTCTGCCTCTCCCCTACTCATGCTTTCTCTCCCTCTCAAAAATAAACATTAATTTTTTTTTTCAAAACCCATACAATTTAATTAGAAAATGGGCAAAAGACATGAACAGACATTTCACCAAAGGGGTATACAAATGGTAAATAAACACATGACAAGACATTCAGCACCACTATCCATTAGGGAAATGCATACTAAAACCAAATGAAATCTCACTCCTCACCAAGAGAATGGCTAAAATTAAAAATAGGATTAATATTAAATGCTGGCAAAGACGCAGAGAAACTGAATCACTCATATGTTGCTGGTAGGGATGTAATTTGGTACATTTTACCATATTCTCTGGAAAACAGATGGACAGTTTCTTAAAAAATTAAACATGCAACAACCATATCCAAACCAGCAATTGTAACTCCTGGGCATTTATTTCAGAGAAATGCAGATTTATGTTTATTCAAAAACCTGTACATAGGGGCACCTGGGGGGCTAAGTCCATTAAGTCTGACTCTTGATTTTGGCTCAGGTCATGATCCCAGGGTCATGGGATCCAGCCCTGCACTGGGCTCTGTGCTGATCGGCACATGCATATTCTCTCTCTCTCTCTCTCTCAAAAAATAAACATTAAAAAATTAATCTTTTAATTTTGAGATATTTGTAAATGTATATGTTGTAAAGAAAAAAATAGTACAGAGAGACTACTTTTATCCAATTTCTCCTAATGGTAACATCAACATCTTGCAAAACTATATCTTTTTTTTTTTTTTGAGAGAGAGAGAGAGAGAGAGAGAGAGAGAGAATATCTCATGCAGGCTCTATGCTCAGCACAGAGCCCGACATGGGGCTTGAGGCTTGATCCCACCACCCTGGGATCATGACCTGATCCAAAATCAAGAGTCAGTCACTTAACTGACTGAGACACACGGACGCCCTGCAAAACCATATCTTAAAAATAAAATATTGCAAAACACTATCACCACCAGGATATTGATATTGATACAGTTAAGATATAGAGTAGGGGCGCCTGGGTGGCGCAGTCGGTTAAGCGTCCGACTTCAGCCAGGTCACGATCTCGCGGTCCGTGAGTTCGAGCCCCGCGTCGGGCTCTGGGCTGATGGCTCAGAGCCTGGAGCCTGTTTCCGATTCTGTGTCTCCCTCTCTCTCTGCCCCTCCCCCGTTCATGCTCTGTCTCTCTCTGTCCCCCCCAAAAAAAATAAATAAACATTGAAAAAAAAAATTAAAAAAAAAAAAAAGATATAGAGTATTTCTATCACCATAAGGATCTCTCTCTTGCTCTTTATAGTCACACCTACTTCCCTCCAACCCAATATCCTTCTTAACCCCTGGCAACCATTGGTACATACTCCATTTCTACAATTTTGTTATTTCATAAATGTTATATACAGGGAATCATACGATATGTAACCTTTTGGGATTGGCTTTTTTCACTCAACATAATTCTCTGGAGATCATCCATATTGTTTCCTATTTCAATAGTTTATTCCTCTTTATTGCTTAGTAACTAACATTCCATGGTATGGATACACCAGAATTTATCTAACCTGTCATTCATTGAAGGACATCTAGACTGTTACCAGTTTGGGGCTACTGGAAATGAACATTTCTAGTACATTTCTATAAACATTTATGTACAGGTTGTTTTTTTTTAATGTTTATTTGTTTATTTTTGAGATAGAGAGAGAGGGAGGGACAGAGAGCAAAGGGAGAGAGAATACCAAGCAGGCTCTACACTGCCAGCACAGAGCCCTATGCAGGGCTCCATTTCATGAACTGTGAGATCATGACCTGAGACGAAATCAAGAGTCGGACGCTCCAGTGACTGAGCCACCCAGGTGCCCCAAAAGATTAATTTCTTGAATGTTCAATTTTATTTTTTTCCAGCTTTGTGGGAAGTATCATTTTAAAAGCTTTTAAAGTTTAATTTTTTTTAATTGGGCAAAAGGTTTAACAGATATTTCATTTAAAAAAAGATGTAAGGAATGGCCAATAAGCACCTTAAAAAAGTATTCAGGGGCACCTGAGTGGTTCAGTTAAGCGTCTGACCTCAGCTCAGGTCATGATCTCGGGTTTCATGAGTTCGAGCACAGCATCAGGCTTTGCTGAGAGCTCAGAGCCTGTAGCCTGCTTCAGATTCTGTGTCTCCCTCTCTTCTGCTCCTCCCCCCGCAAAAAATAAACATTTAAAAAAAAATTCTTTTAAGTGTTCAACATCATTAGTTGTCAGGGAAGTGCAAAGGAAAACCACATGAAATATACCAGCATGGCTAAATTTTGAAATAGTTAAATGAAAAAGACTGACAACATATGTTGTTGGGAGAATGTAGAGCAACTGCAACTCTTATCCATGGTTGGTGGAAATGTAAAATGGTACAACCACTTGTGAAAACTGCATGACAATTTCTCAAAAAGTGAGAAATATACCTACCACATGACCCAACAATTCCACTTCTAGGTATTTACCCAAGGGAATTGAAAATATATAGTCACCGAAAATTTGTATAAGAATGTCCATAAAGCCAGGGGCACCTGGGTGGCTCAGTCGGTTAAGCATCCACCTTCAGCTTGTGAGTTCAAGCCCCGACTTCTTGCGGTTTGTGAGTTTGAGCCCTGCATCAGGCTCTGTGCTGACAGCTCAGAGCCTGGAGCCTGCTTCAGATTTCTGTGTCTCCTCCTCTCTCTGCCCCTCCCATGTTCATGCTCTGTCTCTCTCTCTCAATAATAATAAATAAACGTTAAAAAAAATCTATATAAAAAAAAGTTAGCGACATCCCAGAAGGATGTTGGCAACCATCAATAGAAGGGTGGGTAAACAAATCAAGGTGTAACTATACGATAGAATATTATTCATCCACAAACAGGAATGCATTATTGATAGATACATCAACATTGACGAATCTCAGAAACAGTAAAAATAAGCCTCATACAAAAGAGTCATACTGTATAATTCCATTATAGGAAGTCCTAGAACGGGGAGGACTAATCTAAGGTGAGGAAAAAAAAACAAACAAAAGAGAACAATGGTTGCTTTGTGGGTATGGATGATGGGGATTAACTGGGAAGAAGAATGAGGGAACTTTCTAGAATGATGGTAAAATTCTATTTCTTAGAGGTCTGGGTTACATAAGTCCTGTTTTCACAACCCAGTGAACATATTCTTAGGATTTGTGTTTTTCACCTGTGGAAATAGTATTGAGCTATAACTAATAATATCCATGCTGAAACATTTAGGAGATATAGCACTTTTTTTTTAATGTTTATTTACTTTTGAGAGAGAGACAGAGCACAAGCGAGGGAAGGACAGAGAGAGAGAGAGGGAGACACAGAATCTGGAGCAAGCTCCAGGCTCTAAGCTGTCAGCACAGAGCCGGATGTGGGGCTCAAACCCATAAACCGTGAAATTATGACCTGAGCTGAAGTCAGATGCTTAACTGACTGAGCCACACAGGCGATGTGGGGACAAAGTACTACTATCTGCAGTTTATTTGGAAATGAATTTTAAAAATAAGATGTAAACAGGGCACCTGGGTGGCTCAGTTGGCTAAGTTGACTCTTGATGTGAGTTAAGTGACTCTTGATCTCAGCTCAGGTCTTAATCTCAGGGTCATGAGTTCAGGCCCCACACTGAGATCCACACTGGGCATGGAGCCTACTTAAAAAAAAAAGAAAAAGAAAGAAAGAAAAAGAAGATGTATTAATGGATGGATATATGGATGAACAGATGGAAGGATAGCAATAAGTGAGAAAACATAGTAAAATGTTAATGGTAGAATGTAGGTAGTGGGAATATAAATATTCAATAATGGATTTTACAGTATGTGGCTAGATTTTCATAAAATGTTGGTTAAAAATGGACCTCGACCTCTATGCCACTCCATACACAAAAATTTATTTGAGGTCATAGACCTAAACATAAAACCAAGACTCTCAATACTTCTAGAAGAAAGTATAGGAGAATATTTTCATGACCTCAAAGCAGGCAAAAATATCTTAGAGGCCACAAAAAGCACAATCCATAAAAGGAAAAACTTGATTAATTAGTTATAGCCTGCTCACCAAAAGACACCATTAAGAAAACGAACGGGGGGCGCCTGGGTGGCGCAGTCGGTTAAGCGTCCGACTTCAGCCAGGTCACGATCTCGCGGTCCGGGAGTTCGAGCCCCGCGTCGGGCTCTGGGCTGATGGCTCAGAGCCTGGAGCCTGTTTCCGATTCTGTGTCTCCCTCTCTCTCTGCCCCTCCCCCGTTCATGCTCTGTCTCTCTCTGTCCCAAAAATAAATAAACTTTGAAAAAAAGAAAACGAACGGACCAGCCTGGAAAACACATTTGTAATACATATATGTGTGACAGATGATTGGTATCCAAAATATGTTTTTAAATTTATGCAAATTGGGGCACCTGGATGTATCAGCTGGTTAAGTGTCTGACTTCAGCTCAGGTCATGATCTCATGGTTCGTGAGTTCGAGCCCCGAGTCAGGCTCTGCACAAACAGTGTGGACCCTGCCTGGGACTCTCTCCCTCTCTCTCTGCCCCTCCCCAGCTCGCTCGCTCTCTCTCTCTCTCTCTCTCTCTCTCTAAGTAAATAAATAAACTTAAATGGAAAATACAATTAAACAGATGCTTCCCAAAATAAGACATAAAAATGTCCAGCAAGCACATAAAAAAAGTGCTTAAGACCATTAGTTATCAGGTAACCATCAACAAAACTACAATGAGATACAAGTTCACACTCAAATAGGTAAAATAAAGACGACTCATAACAGCAAATATTGACTAGCTAGGATATGGAATGACTGAGACTCTCAAACAATTGTTGTATAGTGGTTGTACAATGAAACTGAGGAAGTATTTAGAACATTCTTATTAAGTTAAAAACATGCCTAATCCTAGATATTTTATCCAACAGAAGTGAAAACAAATTTACACACACACACACACACACACAAATTTGTACAGGAATGTTTGTGGCAGTCCTATTCTTAATAGCCTCAAAATGGAAGTAGCCCAAACATACATCACTAGGAGAGTGAATAAATAGCGGCATATTCATTCAATGGAATACCACTCAATAATAAAATAAAATGAGCTAGGGAGGAGGAGGAACAGGATAATGGAGTACTGTGCTCATGTCCTCCCACAGACAGGACCAAAGCTACAGCTACATGTAGAGCAACTCTTTCTGAGAATGACCTGTAGACTAGCAGAACAGCTCTTCCACAGCTAGGGATATAAAGAAAAAGCCACATCAAAAGGCAGGAGGGGCAGAGATGTGGTCTAGTCAGGACCCACAGCCTGGGCACAGGGACCCACAAACAGGAGGGATATCACCAACGCAGAGGTCCTCCCTGAGGAGCAAGGAGTTCAAGCCCCACGTGAGGCAGCACTGCCCTGGAGACCTGCACCAGAAAGAGCCCACATAATATCTGGCTCAGGAAATCAGCAGGACTTCATTCTGGAAGAGCAGGGGGCCTTAGGAAACCAAGACTCTGCCCTTAAAGGGCACTTGCACAAACTTAATCATTGTGAACCCAGCAGTTTGAAAAGTGCCTCGGCCATATGAGAAGGAAACTTATTGACTAATTTTAGGGCATGCGCCAGAGGGGCAAGGATCAGTAGGAACTTTCTTTGGGAATGGAAGCACTGGCAGGCACCATTTTTCTTACTCTCTTTCTACCTAGCTGGATTGGCACTGGTAGGCACAATTTCTCTATCTACCTTGCTAGTACCTCTCACCCTGCTAGGTATTCCACAGCCTCAGGTGGGACTGGCTTCCGTGGGAAGTAGGGGGCCAGCCCCACCCACCAGCTCACTCCAGCACCAGCATCCAGGCATCACAGCCAGCCCATGGGGGGCCAGCCTCATGAGCCAGAGCACCTGGTTCTGGTGACCAGGACGGACTGCACTTCTGAGCCCCACAGGATGCCTTCTACATAAGGCCACTCCTTCAAGACCAAGAGACATAGCTGATTGGCCTAATACATAGACACAAACACAGAGAGTCATGCAAAATGGAGAGACAGAGGACTATGCTCCAAACAAAAGAACAAGACAAAACTTCAGAAAAAGAACTAAATGAAAAGATGAACAATCTACCTGATAGAGTTCAAACTAATGGTCATAAATGCTTGCCAAACTCAGGAGAGAAGTAGATGAACAGTGAGAACTTCAACGAAGAGACAGAAAATATAAAAAAACTAGTCAGTCAGAGAAAGACAAACATCATATGACTCCACTCATGTGTGGAATTTAAGATACAAAACAAATGAACATAAGGGAAGGGAAGCAAAAAAAAATATAGAAACAGGGAGGGGGACAAAGCACAAGAGACTCTTAAATACAGAGAATAAACTAAGGGTTACTGGAGGGTTGTGGGTGGTGGAATGGGCTAAATGGGTAAGGGGCATTAAGCAGGACACTTGGGATGAGTACTGAGTGTTATACATAGGGGATGAATCACTGGAATCTAGTCCTGAAATCATTATTGCATTATATGCTAACTTGGATGTAAACTAAAAAAATAATTTAAATAAATAAATAAGGAAAAAAAAGAAAATATAAAAAAGAATCATTCAGAGCTGAAGCATACAATAACTGAACTGAAATATACACTGGGGCGGGGCACCTGGGTGGCTCAGTTGGTTGGGTATTCGACTCTTGATTTTGGCTTGGGTCATGGTCTCGTGGTTCATGGGTTCGTGCCCTGCATCAGACTCTGTGCTGACAGTGTAGAACCTCCTTGGGATTCTCTCTCTCCCTCTCTGCCCCTCCCTCAATCTCTCTCTTTCTCTCTGTCTCAAAATAAATAAACTTAAAAAAAAGTTATAAAAAGAAAAAGATACTGGAGGGAATCAACAGAAGATTAGAGGGTGCAGAAGAATGGATCTGGAGACAGGGTAGCAGTAATCACCCAAGCTGAAGAGCGAAAGGAAGCAAGAATTCTACTTTACTGTTTTAAATGTTTATTTTTGAGAGAGAGAGAATGCAAGCAAGGGGAGGAGCGTAGAGAGAGGGAGACGGAGGATCCAAAGCAGGCTCTGCACTGACAGCAGGTAACCTGATGTGGGGCTTGAAGTCATGAACTGTGAGATCATGACCTGAGCCGAAGTTGTACACTTAACCGACTGAACCACCCAGATGCCCCAAGAAAAAAGAATTTTAAAACATGAGGATATTTATTGTAAGGGACCTCTGGGACAACAAACATCAAGTGCGCTGATATCGGCATTATAGGGATCCTAGAGGAGAAGATAGAGGGAAATGGGCAGAAATAGCTAAAGGGAATTAAGAGGTACAGACTTCCAATTTTATTTTTTTTAATTTAATTTTATAATAGTTATTTTTTTTAGGGTTTTATTTTTAAGTAATCTCTACATCCAACGTGGGGCTTGAATTTACAACCCTGAGAACAAGAGTTGCACGCTCTACTGACTGAGCCAGCCAAGCACCCCCAGACTTCCAATTTTAAAATGAGTCATGGGGATGTAAGGTACAGCATAAGAAATACAGTCAATCATATTGTAACAATTTTGTATGGTGACATATGGTAACTAGACTAGGGGCGCCTGGGTGGCTCCGTCGGTTAAGCATCCAACTGTTGATTTCAGCTCAGGTCATGATCTCATTTTCATGGGTTCGAGCCTTGTGTTGAGCTCTGCTCTGGCCACATGGAGACTTTTTGGGATCCTTTCTCTCCCTCTCTCTCTGCCCCTCCCCTGTTCATGCTCTTTCTCTCTCAAAATAAACAAACCTTAAAAAATAAAAAATATATATTACATAATTCCACTTATATAAAATCTATATAAAGAGGTGCTTGGGTGGCTCAGTTGGTTGAGCACCAGATTCTTGATTATGGCTCAGGTTATGATCCCAGGGTCATGGGATGAAGCCCCACGTCGAGTTCCACATTCTCTCTCTCTCTCAAATTTAAAAAATATTAAAATATCACAAAAATGGGAATAAATTTAACAAAAGACCTTGCACTACAAATTACAAAATTTTGTAGAGAGTGAAGAAGATCTAAATAAATGGAGAGAGATGTCACGCGAGTGGATTGAGAGACTTGATTGACATGGTTAAGGAGTCACCTCTCCCCAACCTGATCTATGTATTCAAAGCAATCCCAATCAAAATCATGGAGAGCTAATTGGTTTGTTTTTTTTTTTTTTTAGAAATTGACAAACTGATTCTAAAATTTACATATAAATGTAAAACGTCAGTAGCCAATACAATCTTGAAAAAGAAAAATGCTGGGGGACTTATCTGACTAACAGTCTAAAGCCAACAGTAGTCAAGGCTGTGATTTTAGTCTTAGGAAAAACATGAAATTATACAGAATAGAGTCCAGAAATCGATCCACCCTTATACAATCAACTGACTTCAATGAAAAGGAAAAAATTTCAACTAACAGTGCTGGAACAACTGGATATTTGCATAAAAAAATAAAGAGCCTTGATTCCTACCTGACACTATACACAATAACTAATTCAAGATGGATCATAAACCTATAAACCTAAAGTAAAATTTAAAACCATAAAACTTTTAGAAGAAATCATAGAGAATATTTTCAGGGCCTGAGGTTAAGCAAAGATTTCTGAGTAGGACCCAGAAAGCAATGACAATAAAAGAAAAATATGATAAATTAGACTTCATCAAAATTTTAAAATTCTGTTCATCAGAAAATGGATAGCCATGGGGCGCCTGGCTGGCTCAGTCGGTTGAGCATCCGACTTCAGCTCAGGTCACGATCTCGAGGTTTGTGGGTTCGGGCCCTACGTCGGGCTCTGTGCTGACAGCTCGGAGCCTGGAGCCTGCTTCGGATTCTATGTCTCCTTCTCTCTCTGTCCCTCCCCCCCTTGTACTCTGTCTCTATCAAAAATAAACAAACATAAAAAAAAAATTAAAAAAAATAAAAATGGGCAAAATAGTGGAATAGATACAAAAAAATATATATAAATGGCCAACAAGCCCCAGAAAAAGTGGCCAACATAATTGGTAATCAGCAAAGTGCAAATTAAAACTACCATGAGAAGCCACTACATCTATTTTGAATTTGCATAATCATGCAAATTCTTTATAATTTCTCACTTTATACACCTCTATTAGAGTGGCTAAAATTAAAAAGACAGGCAGCATCAAATGTTGAGTTAATGGGAACTCTCCTACATTGCTAGTGAGAATACAAAATAGTACAAACACTTTGGAGGGCTGTTTGGCAGTGTCTCATAAAGCTAAATATATATCTACCTAGTAACAAGGCAATTCCACTCCTGGGTGTATTTACCCAGTGTGGTAGGCAGAATCACGGCCCCCCGAAGAGGTCCACATCCTAATCCCCAGAACCTGTGAATACATTGCCTTACACAGGAATAGAGATTTTGCAGAGGTTAAGTTAAGGATGTCAAGTTGGGCATATTATCGTGTATTATCTGGGTGGGCCCAATGCAGGTCCTTACAGGGGAAAGAGGGAGACAGGAGATTCAGAGTCAGAGATGTGGTGATGAGAGTAGAGAGCATAGAGAGAGATTTAAAGAGGCTACTCAACTGGCTTTAAGATAGAGGAAGGGGCCACAGTATGCAGGTGGCTTCTAGAAGCTGATGAGGCAAGAGAACAGATTCTCCTTAAAGCTGCCAGAGAAAACGCAGTTCTGCTGACCCATTTTGGACTTCTGACCACTGGAACTGCAAGACAATTTTATATTGATTTGTGGCCACTAAGTTTGTGATCATTTGTTCAGCAGCAAATTAAGAAACTAATACACCTAGCAAGAATGAAAACATGTTCATAAAAAAACTTTACAAAATGTTCACAGCAGCTTTATGCATAACAACCAAACAACACATGTGTCCATGGGACAGTGAAATGTTCTGGATCTGACAGGGGTGTCAGTGCCCTCCAGCCAAAGACCAAGAACACACTTGTAGTTGAACAAGGTTGGGTTTTTTACTTGTTGCAATGATGGAGAAATACATACCATTGAAAACCATGGGGTGTCTCTGGAAGAAGATATTAAGAATGACTTATTACAGGGGTGCCTGGGATGGCTCAGTCCATTAAGCATCTGACTTCGGCTCAGGTCATCATCTCACGGTTCATGAGTTGGAGCCCATGTCGGGTTCTGTGCTGACAGTTTGGAGCCTGGAGCCTGCTTCAGATTCTGTGTCTCCCTCTCTCCCTGCTCCTTCCCCACTTGTGCTCTCTGTCTCTCAAAAATAAATAATAAATATTTTTTTTTATTTTTTAAAAAAGGATGTATTGTAGGATTTGGGTTTGTGCTGGGTGATTTTGGGGGAGGTTTTAAGGAAGTAGGGCTTTGCTCTGGACCAGATGCTTTCAGGAAGCAGGATGATTCTGTGACTGGGTATCTTCAAAAACCTTACCTAGAAGGAGGCTGGAATGAACACAGCTAATGTGATAACTGGTAGAGAAGCAGTAGTCACTCCTGTTAGCTGGGATAGAGGATCTTTGGCATTTCAGTGGTTTTCACAGTGAACTTGTTTTTGTCTGTCTTTAGATAAGATTATAAAATAGTCTTGATTTTTTGTCTACTTTATCAGAGTCACAAAGCGACCTTGTCTGATGTTGTTGTTTGATGATGCTATTGATGTCCAAGAGAATGACATGACCTCACTATGAATGCCAGGCCAACTTTAAACATACCAAGACCCAGCTGTAAGGGTGAGGCCAGTTCCTGGATGTCAGGGGCTGGTTTTCTCTTTCTCAGGGGTGTGAGTTACATGGTTACAGCTATTCGTCAAAAGGATGGAGTTAAGATTGGTTTATTTCAATTTTTACCCACAAATGTCTGCATTTAAAAAAAAAACAAAACAAAAAACTCACCATGACTGGGTGCTTGGCCTGGCTGGCCTAGTCGGTAGAGCACGCAACTCTTGATCTCAGGGTGATGAGTTCAAGGCCCAAGTTGGACATAAAGCTTACTTAAAAAAAAAAAAAAAATCAAGATGACTACACAAAGGGTAGAACATCCACTCAATGGAATAGTACCCAACAATAAAAAGGAATCAACTATGGATACATGCAACCTCATGGGTGAATCTCAAAACATTACACTGAGCGAAAGAAAGAAGACATTAGATAAATGGTTGCAGTTGTTTATGTAATATTCCAGAAAACTCAAAATTATAGAGACCAAAACAGCAGTTGCCAAGGTGTTGACCACAACGGGTCAGCATGGGGGATCTTTTTAAGGTGATAGAAACGTTCCATTGCTTCGCTATAGCAGTGTGGTCACTGTGCAGAGCTAAATTCAGTCTACTATTTCCTGCGGGGGTTCGACTCCTTGCCACGTGGCCACCATTTCTGGTCACTCCTCTCTCTCTGCCCTCTACTTCCGTCATCGCATCTCTGACTCTCCTGCCTCCCTCTTTCCTTATAAGGATCCTTGTGATTGTACTGTGGCCACTCAGATGATACAGGATAATACGACTGTATAGGATACACAACTATCCCTGTTTATCAAAACTCAGAACTGTACCCGTATAAAGGATGGACTTTATTGCATGTAAATGATACCTCAATAAGCCTGACTGTAAAAAAACAACTGTGTTACGGCTGAGAAGGCCTGGGTGTGGGGATGGATATAACACAGGAGGCAGAATGTTGAAGCTCAGTGGTGGGTATATGGTGGTTTATTATACTCATATGTTTATGTAGGTTTGGAATATTCCATAATAAAAAGTTGTTGCTGTTAATTTTGATGGAAGGGGAAATTATGTGATGGAGGCAAAGATGTCACAGAAGTCAGTTGACTATTCATCCCCCTAGGACACTTTTTGCACATTAATGAACTGATGCCCCTAGATTCTCGAACTGACTTCCTGCTTTTCATGCACTTAAATAAGCTAGAGCTTATTTACTTGGACATTTTTTTGCCGGTACTCCTCAAAAATGTTTAATGCCATTTGATTCTGAGCTTTCACAATTTTTCGCCCTGTTTTAAGATCTCCTTATTCCCTCGGCTTGGGTATCCTCTGCCATTTAATATTTATTTATTTTTAAAGATGCCCTTTTCCTCACAATGGCCTCTTTGATATGTCAGTAAACCATTCAGGGCTTATTTTTCAAGTGGCTGTTCTTTTGGAGTTGTGCCATGCATTTATCACAGGCTTCCAATAAAGCACTTTTAAAAAGAAATAGGCTCCAGGCTTTCTATGGGCTGTAACTTTTTAAACAATTCCTTTCATTTCTCCCCCTTAATGCCCTCCTTCTGTCCTAGTTTCCCTTTCTAAAACTGAGCAATCAAATGATGGAGTTCCCCCCTCCCTTTCCCGTTAGCAGGCTGAATGTGTATTGTGGTCACTATTGACCGAGTGGTTTACCCATGACCACTCAGTGCCCCAGTGTGGTCACTGTGTAGACCCAGATTCAGTCTACTCTTTCCTGCAGCAGGTGGTTAAGTATTTGCCAATCAGCCAGCACTCCTGGAAGCATCAGTCCTCACCTTTCTATTGTTAATTGGCTCTCTATCATCTACAGGACAAAATCCAAACTCTTGATAGCTATAAGAATGGCTAAAATAAAGACTGAACAGACCAAGTACTACTGATGAAGATGAGAAGCCGCTGAAACTCATACACTGTTGATGGGAAATCCACTTTGGAAAAGTCTCGCAGGCCCTCAAAATGTTAATCATAGAGTTACCATATGACCCAGCAACTCCATTCCTAATTAGATACCCAAGAGAACTGAAAATACATGTCCACACAAAACTTGTACATGAATGTTCGTAGCAGTGTTAGTCATAATAGCCAAAAACTGGAAACTGCTCAAATGCCCACCAACAGGTGAACGGATTAAAAATGTGTGTCTGAAAAAAAAAAAAAAAAAAAAAAAACGTGTGTCTGGAGAGTTCGGGTGGCTCAGTTGGTTGAGTGTCTGACTTTGGCTCAGGTCATGATCTCAACGGTTCGTGGGTTGGAGCCTCACATCAGGCTTTGCGCTCACAGCGCAGAGCCTGCTTTGGCTTCTTTGTCTCCCTCTCTCTGCCTCTGCCCCGCTCGCATGTGCGCTCTCTCTCAAAAATAAACATTTAAAGAACGTGTGGCATATCCACACAAGGGAATGCACACAGCAGTAAGTACTGATGCAAGCAACAACACTGGTGAATGTCAAAACAATGATGCTAAGTAAAATAACCCAGACTATACAAGAATGCATACTGTAAAATGCCATTTTTATAAACCTCTAGAAAATGCAAACTTCCCTATAGGACAGAAAGCAGATCACCGTTTACCTGGAGATGAGGGTGGGGTAGGGTGAGGGGTTACAAACTAACAGAAGGAAACTCTTAAGAGTGATTACCTTGATTTCTTGGGCATATACGTATGTAAAAATTTATTGGATTGTATGTCCAAATATATGCCCTTTATCAAATGTCAATTATACCTCATTAGAGCTGAAAAAGAAAAGAATTGGAAATAAGGCAAGTCCTAGACCTGGCCAAGGAAGCCCCAGCCTTCTCCAATGCTCAATGGGGCACCACTTGGGTCAGCCACCATTATTGCCTCATACTTAGTCCAGACTGTAAGATTCAGTTCAGATGGTCATGGGGACCCACTGGTCACAGAAGACCTACTAGCCTTCCCCTGAATAGTGTTTGCTTCCCTCCTCCCTGCAGGCTACCAATTAAACTCTTGCCATTGCCACCAGGCCATTTACTATTTAGTATTTATTTCTAGGTCTGCCTTCTCTAATTCCGGCAGAACCTCTGTAGTAAGGCTGTGTTTCAGCTACTTTCATATTCCTAATTTAGGCTTGCAGAGATTTTTGTTTTTAACTTTACAAGTGTTCTTTGCACATAAGGAGACAGAGTCTCAGAGACAACTCTTTAGGGACATCATTCAGGCAGCTAACAACTACAAAGGAGCTACTGCGTGTGAGGCCCTGGGCTGGGCCCCTGGAGCAAGGCTCAGTGTCAGAGAGGAAATGAACAAATACTCAAGCAGTTGCAACACAGCCTAAGTGAGAGATGACGCGGGCACTAACAAGAAGACACCAAACTGGATGTTGAAGTAGGGGTGGGTTCTGTCAGGAAAAGCTTCTTGGAGGTGGTATTTAATCTGAACAATGAAGAATGAATAAGAGTCCTGAGTGGGGTGGGGTGGGAGAGTTTCCCTGTAAATGGACCACTGCATGCTGAGAAAGAGAGCAAGCTAGTTTAGCTGGATGCTGAAATTTGGAGGCTTGATTTGGTAGGCAGGTGAAGTTGTGATGGATCCGTCAGGCCATGTGAGGAGTTTGGCATTTGTTTAGATTCTAGAAGACTCTGGAAGGCAACATAGAGCTTTTTAAAGATTTTAAGCTGGGGAATATCTCGTTCACATTTGTGTTTCCAAAAAATAACCTTGGTAGGGCAAAGCTGGGGCAGGGGACCTCTTGGGAAGGGACTGCAGTGGTTCTGGGGCAGTTATTGGCAGCCTGAGGCACAGGCAAGGAGGGAAAGTTGAAGCAGAAGGACCTGTTACACTTCCACTCCCACTCCCGGCCCAGTAACCTACTTGCCCATAGACCACCAGCTTCCTTCCATAGCATCCTAAGACCAAGTTCTTGTCCTGAAAGCCTAACCAAAAAAAGCCATCTCTCCCCAAAGTCGCTGATACTTCCTCTGGGAGCCAAGAGTGCTTCACACTCCTTGGAAATAGGCAAACCTTGTCCCAAGACTGATCAAACCAAGATCTCCCTCACCTGTGGGCTTTGATACAATTGTCCTAATTAGTGCTTTCAGCAAGACTTTCTCCCATCTTTCTCCAAGGTCTAAGAAGTAACAGGGCTGATAAATCCATTCTAAGGGTTCAGCATTAAAGCAGCAGCAGGAGCCCATGACCCCTCATTACTGTGGGGCTGCTACTGGCTGCTACCTTGGAGGAGTCTGGGCATTAAGCGGGCCTTGGCTTCTGGATGGGGCTTGGGATGGGGGAACTCCTAGCCACGATGGACTCATGCTGCCCTACTGGAGGCCCATCCATCCATGTAAGGAGTGTTCCAGCGGGTCCTCATGTCTTCAGGATACATCCTTCTCAACATCTTTGTCTCCCAGCACCTAACATAGGTATACGGTAGATCTAGTTAGGACTTTATTTTTTAATTTTTTTTTCAACGTTTTTTATTTATTTTTGGGACAGAGAGAGACAGAGCATGAACGGGGGAGGGGCAGAGAGAGAGGGAGACACAGAATCAGAAACAGGCTCCAGGCTCTGAGCCATCAGCTCAGAGCCCGACGCGGGGCTCGAACTCACGGACCGCGAGATCGTGACCTGGCTGAAGTCGGACGCTTAACCGACTGCGCCACCCAGGCGCCCCTCTAGTTAGGACTTTAAAAGCATCACAGAGACTTAAAGCTGCTGTTGGCACTACCACAGGAGAACTATGCTTCAGGGAGAGGTGGTTTGTGTTAACAGGAAGTTTGTGTTAAATTGGAAAATGTCTCTTCAGCCGCATTTCCAAAATCCCTTACAAATCCTTTGGAACCTTGGTTGGTGGCAGTAGTGGCAGTGGGGCTTAGCTGGTGAGCTTTGGGGCTAGTGGGCAGATGTGAGGCCATGATGGAAACTGACCCCAAAACTGTTCTAAAGCTTTCACCCACTGATAGATGTGGCCATGGAGGCCTCTCCCTGCACCCCCCCCCTTTTTAATGTTTTTATTTTTGGGAGAGAAAGAGAGAGCACCCTCGAGCGAGAGGGTGAGGGGCAGAGAGAGGGAGATACAGAATCCAAAGCAGGCTCCAGACTCTGAGCTGTCAGCAGAGCCCAAGGCAGGGCTTGAACCCATGAGCCCAAGTTGGACGCTCAACTGACTGAGCCACCCAGGCATCCCTCTCCCTGTCCCTTGTAACCAGCCACCCCAGATGACCTTCCTAGGCACCTGTAATAATCAACATCCATTTTTACCCCAAAACTCTCAAGTTTTTATAGGGCCTGTTTTTCATAACCTGACACCAACATCTTTACTTTCCAGTAAATCCTCAAGATGCCCCGACTGTTCTGACCCTTCCCCTGATCCACAAGCCCACCTGTGTGTCACTTCAGCTGACATTCATCCGTCCTGCCCTGCACTTAGCTCTGGACATAAACATTTACCTCTTATGTAGTATTTGGCATAGGGACTTCTTTCAAAAAGTAAGCTCAATGCCCAACATGGGGCTTGAACCCAAGACCCTGAGAGCCAGCTGGGTGGCCTGCATATGGACTTTTAAAGCTTAGCTTTGGTTTTGTTTTCCTACTTAGACTGTGAAGTTCTTGAAGGCAAATCTTGAGGCTTCTGTTTCCCAGAGCACTTAACACCGATCCCTGAACAGCTAATCAATGATTATTGGCCGGCAGTAGCCAATCTACCAGGGGAGGGGGGAGGGTGCTGGCCAGCAGCAAAAGAGCTGCCTCCAACAGCCTGTTTTTATCCACGGGCTATGACTCTACTTTGTAGAATCTTTGGGTTTTCCCAGAGTCCATGGGTGATCTTGGAGAACACATCCTAGGACTAATTGAAATCATGAGGGAGAGGGTTGGCAAGGAGCCCCAGCTGAAAAAGTAACATTTAAGGGCCAGAAAATCACCAGGGCTATAATGGAAACCCATCTGCTTGCTTGCTGGCTTGGGTGGGAAACAGAAAGGCCGGGAGCTACTAACATTTCACAGTGGAATCCAGGTTAAACAATCACAAGGCGTGTGAACACGGGCAAACCACTTGACATCACTTGAGCCAGCAGAAAAATTGGATAAAAAGCAATCTTTGGCTAGGCAGCCAAGGCCGCACTGAAACAGCTTCCCCAAACACCACCTCTTTCTGCCAAGGCAAGCTTCTACTCATTGGTGCTTCAGAATACAAAGCTCATCTCCCAAAACTAAATGTTAAGTGCACATTGGGAGTTGCTGTCGGCTGCCACCTTGTGGTCCAAATTACAACTGCCTATCAAGACTGAAATGGATGGCTACCAGCACAAAACCACTCCAGGAATTTTAAATGTTTACATCTCTTTAAAAAGTTCCTTTCTCTGGAGAGAGAATCCCAAGCAGGCTCTGCACCATCAGCACCCACCGAGAGATCATGACCCGAGCCGAAATCAAGAGTTGGACACTTAATTGAGCCACCCAGGCACACCCTTTCAGGATTTCAAGGTTACAAATCTCACTTGGCTAATTATTGTCCAAATCCACACAATGCTTGGCCTGTAGTAGCTCATAAATACGACTCCCAAGTGTCCACACCCCCTTAAGGTCCACTATTAGTTACCAGTTCTGCTGACTGAAAAACCTTACCTCGATGGGTGGGCACGTCCAGAGTTGCTAGTTGGCCCAGAGCTGCTGCCTCAAACACTTGGGACTCTGTGCCGTGTGCTCACTGCATCCGTCGTCAGTTGTGGTTCCACCTGCAAGCCAAGCCAGCATCTCACCCAGCAAACCTGTCTGCAGTATTGTCCCCTTTCACAGGTTGCACCTTCACGGCCCCTGCCCAACACCGAGCCAGCCACATTGCAGTGCAGGGCCAGACATGGTCCCCAAAAAGCCCTCTTGGTACCAAGATGGCACTTGGCCCTGTTGGAGAACATTGCCGCTCTTATCCATTTACTCATGTCATATGCAGGGTCACCACTTTCAAAGGCTCTAAAAGACTGGACAGTGTTTCCTCCTTGAAGGAGCCCTGCAAGAGCAAGAGCTCCAACTGCGGTTATTCTGATTACGTAAAGACCAAAAACTCCCAGGGGTCTTCATATTGCTGGCAGTCTCTTTCAGAGGATTTTGTGCAATCTTGACGCAGTTTTCTCCCGATTTCTCCTAAGCTTCGAGAAGGTTGAGATTCGTTAATTCCAGGGCTAACAAAACAGCTACCTTCCTGCCAGAGCAGCACCAGCATGGCCCCGTCTAGTGAAGATGCCAACTTTCCAACTACCCCCCAGTATGGTAACCACGCTGGATGGGACTCAACAGGGGAGCACGTGCTGCAACAGACGGCCCGTGTCTCAGCCAAGTACTGCAGCTGTAACAGCCACAAGTGATGCCACCCTGGATGAAGACAACTCTTTAAACCTATACTGTCTTGCCCCATTTACACTCTGATCCTTATATCATTCCTGTTCAGCCCACAGAATGCAAACCAAACAGGACACACAAGATTAACTTTTTTCTGGCTACAGATTTATTCAACACAAAACAATCTCCAACTTTACTGAGGTGGCTGACCACGTCCACGACCAAATCCGCCTCTCTGCAAGAGAAAACATATGACATCAATATTAGCAGGATGCCACACAGGCCTCATTATCCAACGTAAGGGCTCAAGACTTCAAGCCGTAACTCCCAGCCCTGCTCTTTACTAGCTACAAGGCCACCTCCTAGGCCTGTTTCCACATTTGTAAAATGGGAATATGGAAACCCATTCAAGAGTGTGCTCCAATCACACACACACACACAGAAGCACCCCCAGCACGGGACAGCTGTGGCCTCAACAGTGATATGCCAGCACCTGCCCCGAGCACTTTACCTAGATCAATTAATCTCACAAGTACTCGCGACAGCTAAGACCATCACCTCTATTTTAAGGATGAGGAAACAGGCATGGAGGGAATATGCCCAATATCACACCACCAAAAGGAAGATGAAGGACCTGATTCCACACCATCTTGGTCCTGGAACCCAATCTCCAGTTTGTAGTTCTTAACTGTAAGTTTTAGTTCACAAAACTACTTACGGCAGTTAGAATTATGATGCTCATCAATGAAGAAATCACTATGCTCTATGTCGTATTGATTTGGGGTCTTACGGTTTCAGTAACTTACATACTTATAGAAGTTTGTATGCTGTATCTTAATGTAAAAACCTGGTTCATATTTCTCTGGGAGGGGGCTCCACTGCAACAAGGGGTGGGACCCACGACACTACACCGTATCCCCAGAACTTGCAGACACCCAGGGCAGAGGCCAGAACAATGACTGCCTATCTACGGAGAGCAAACAGGGGGATACTCACAAACTGGAATTCAGTTGCTGACCCAGCCCCGGCCTCAGCTTTCTTGTCGGCACCAGCTGGAACAAGAAACATCACTTTAGAACCATCAGATGAGGTGATCTACTACAGACCAAGGGAAGCCATTTCAACAATTGTACACCATGAAGTGCAGGTAAATTATACCCAATGGTGAATCACTTCTGCCCCGTCCCTCTCCTGTGGCAGCTTTCCTTATGTCATCCTTCAGAACTCACGGTCCAAACTACCGCCTCCTCCAGGAAGGCTGCCCAGACCACCAAGTCTGAATTATGTGCCCTTCAATATAGGCCCCCACTTCCCATCGAGTTACTTACATCCTTCAGATCAGCACCTAGCTTACAGACACAGTGCAATAAAGAAGGAAGAGATAAAGAACATAAAGGCTCACAGAAGGAAAAAGTAACTTCATTATGACCACAGTAAAGAACAAAGATGAAAAGATCCGGTGCTGCCCTGTCCTGTGTGGCAGCCACTGGTCCAAACTGAGGTGTGTGCAGAATACATCAGACTTAAAGACTTGAGAGAGTGCAAAACAATGTTTATACAGATTACATGTTAAAATAGCACCGTATTTTATTTTTCTTAAAATTTTAGTTTGAGAGCAAGAGAGAATCTCAAGGAGGTGCCATGCTGTTGGCACAGAGCCCAATGCAGGTCTCAATCTCATGAACCATGAGATCATTTACATGAGCCAAAACCAAGAGTCAGACGCTTAACTGACTGAGCCACCCAGGTGCCCCTAAAATAACATTTTTAAAAATACTGGATTTGGGGTACGTGGCTGGCTCAATCAGTAGAGCACACAACTCAATCTCAGGGTTGTAGGTCGGAGCCCCACGTCGGATATAGAGCTTAAAAAATAAACAAATAAAATCTTGCTTTTCTCCCCTCACTCCCCCGCCCCTTTGACAAGCAAGCTATCATGTTCCCAATGCTGTACTTTTGTTCATGTTGCTCTCACCCGAAATGCTCATTCCCACTCAAACTGGGGCTCAGGCCCAACCTCACATCCTCTGGAGAACTACTCCAATTCCCCATGTGATGTGACTTTTTAAAATATTTTTTTTAATGTTTATTTATTTTTGAGACAGAGAGAGACAGAGCATGAACGGGGGAGGGTCAGAGAGAGAGAGAGGGAGACACAGAACCTGAAGCAGGCTCCAGGCTCTGAGCCATCAGCACAGAGCCCAACACGGGGCTCGAACTCCTGGACCGCGAGATCACGACCTGAGCGGAAGTCAGAAGCTCAACCAACTGAGCCACCCAGGTGCCCGGTGATGTGACATCTAATAAGAGCAACCATTAACTTTCTCTGAACTAGGGGCTGAAGAAATTCTTTCTTACTATCCAGTAAATTCAGATCAGGTGCTCATGTCTATTTCTTTTATGAAGAATCAGGAACCAGGACACGAGGCAGGTATGTGTGGAAAAAGCTGACGAAAATTCCTTTATAACCTTTCGTATTACAATTAACTGCTTCTCAACAAAGATAAGGACTCTTTAAGTGGCCCACAAAGCTATGAGACCCTACACCCTCATCTGACTCTCCTGTCTTCTGTGGTTTAGACAAGCCAGACCAGGTGCCTTAATGCTCACCCCACAGAGAGCTACTGGCTGACTCCCCATACCTCCTTCAGATGTTTGCTTAAATCTCACTTCTGTGACTGAAAACCCTATTGAAAACTGCACCATCCCCCTGCTTTATTTTTCCCTGAAGCATCCACACCAGAGGCAGACTATATACTCATTTTTGCTTACCAGTCTCCTACTACTAAAATGCAATTTCAGTGAGAAAGACCCTTTATCTGTTACGTATGCTACTGTCTCTCCAGCTCCTACAACAGTGCCCGGTACGTCACAGAAATATATATATATTGGTTGAATGAACAAACACCTGTTATTCCAAGACAATGCAAACACCTATTTAAAGACAAGGTTTTGAACCATTTTTGCAAGAAGAAGCAAAAGACAATTTGAATGGGCCCTGCCTGCAAGGAGATTGCGACACAGGAACACAACCACCAACTAACAAAAGCACGTTGCTTTCTGGAAAAGTTTTCAGTTTTGCTCTACTTAAGGTCTTCAATAAAGTCTTCCCTGTCCCCAGTGAAAAGGCCTTTTCCCCTAATCCCATCTATCCAATCCCAGCACAAGGCAAGAAACATAAAGGACTCCAGCTAAAGATGACCTAAAGATTGAAACCAAGAATCTTTCCTAGTCACCTTGGCATTTTCGAGGGCTGAGCCCCAGCCAAGGTGACTGAGAATCCAGAGATCCCACCCCAATACACCGATACAGGTGATGCATTACTCACGGGGCACAGCGCTTCGTCTGTAGGTGTCTCTGTCAGCTTCCCCTCGTGTGAGTCTTGCAGGCCGCTCTCCTTCCAGACCTAGAGAAATGAAACCACACTGTGAACACAGAGCCATGTGGGAACTCTGTTGCCTCCAGGCCAAGAAAAGTGAAATTGCTCTCCTGTTCTCACTGGCAACTTAGTTACGATGAGTTCAAGGGGACAGAACTGACACAGAACTACTGGCCAGAAGTTTTGTCATCACTGACACTGGCTCCTCAAATGTGATGGAGAAAACTCACAATTAAAATGCCACCCATCTGCAAAAGTATTGCTTTCTTCTACTGCACTTCTCAACACAGATACACATCTTCCAAATACTTGGCAAATTAAGCAATCCGACCATTTCTACAAATCTCTGAAGAGCCAAAATTTTGAACTTGACCCATCTCTAAAGTGGAAAATCTCCTGTGCAAATGGGAAAGGAGGTGCTGAAAGCCCCACCTCCAACAGTCAGCATATAAATATACAGGCCACCAAGAACCCTTTAGTCCCTGGGCTGTGGGATATATGTTAAGGCAGATTAACTTATTTCAGAGTTTCTTTATTTTGAGAGAATGAGAGAGACAGAGAGAGAATGAATATGAATGAATAAATATTCCAAGCAGGCTCTGCACCAGCAGCACAGAGCCCAGTGCAGTTGGTGAACTCACCAACTGGGAGATCATGACCTTAGTAGAAACCAAGAGTCAGATGCTTAACTGAGCCACCCAGATGCCCCTACGCAGATTTAAAAGGTACTTTTAAAACATTCTCCAAAACACTAGAAGTTAATCTCATTCTCTCTACCCAGCACCCTAGAACTTTACCTAGAATCCATGATTAGAATATAGACTATAATTGATCTGAAACACGTCTGAACTGCAGGGATCTACCCAGACACAATTTCTTTTCATAAACTAAGAGTATAGTACAGTAAATACAGAGGCACCTCTAACCTCCACATTGTTCCAAAGGTCAAGTGTATTTTTTTTTTTTAAGTACAAGAAGTAAGACTGAACCTGTAGTGAGTGGCTAAAATACATGCCAGGTCTCATTTATGCCAACTAAATCAGAATCTGTGGGGGCACAGACTGTTCTTCCCCCCCGCCGGGGATTCCAAGATACAGCAGAGAACCTTTGCTCTACTGATACATAATCCCACGTAACCACCAGAATCCCCTAGGGAACGTTCACAAAAAATAGATTCCTGAGTGCTAAGAAGTCTCTCGCCAGGGGAACCTGGACAGTGTGGTGATTATCTGGTTTTAGGACACTGCACCTCATTACCCAAGCCCACAAACTGCTCCTCCCACAAAATTCCTATGACAAGTTCTTCCATAACCTAAGGAAAGAAAATCATAACCTTGACAAAACACAACTGTGAGCCAGCAGTGATCCCCCGCCAGAAGGTAATTCACCACCCTTCTCACCAGCACATCCTTTCACACTATGATTAGGAGTTTGAGTTTTGATTATTTTAATTTTTTTTAAACGTTTATTTATTTTTGAGACAGAGCATGAACGGGGGAGGGGCAGAGAGAGAGGGAGACAGAATTGGAAGCAGGCTCCAGGCTCCGAGTCATCAGCCCAGAGCCCGATGCGGGGCTCGAACTCACGGACAGCGAAATCGTGACCTGAGCCGAAGTCGGACGCTCAACCGACTGAGCCGCCCAGGCGCCCCAGTTTTGATTATTTTAAATCAAATCAACCAGAGCCCAACATGGGGCTCGAACTCTGAACAGTGAGATCGTGACCTAGGCCCAAGTAGGATGCTTAACCGACTGAGCCACACAGGCACCCCTTGATTATTTTTGCTCCCATTGCCAAGAGACTGTAAATAAACTCTCCATTTCTTTCACATGTGGTAAACAGCTTTGTTCTGGACTTTTGGAGACCGGCACAATCTCTGTCCTGGAAAAGTTATTGCATGCTCTACCACATGTGCCTGGCCACAGACTATATTCTGTTTAATGGCATCACCTGGAATGGCCTGAAGACCTGGCATGATTGCAGTTCCATTACGAGTCCTACGCCAGGGGACAAAGGTTCCAGGACTTGGCCCACGGTCCAGCTGACACCAATGGTGTATTATAAGAGCCCTTTTGCTCCCCACCGTTTCACATATACCCTTCCTCTGAGAGAGAGAGAGAGCAACTTCAGGGCAGGCCTTCATGTGGGCAACATACCTTTGGGCCGCGGCCTGCCGGTCTCAGGACGGCTGCGACGCAGAGTGGCAGGCACGATCTCAGGGGGCAGGTGGAGGTAATCACGAAGATACTGGATACCCTCGTTGGTAAGGTACCAATAGAAATGTCTCCAGGCAAACTGTTCCTTTACGTAGCCTCGTGATTTGAGAGACTGTAAAACAGAAAACAACTGTCAAGATGCAACTAGAGACCCGAATCTAGAAACTTGGTGCAAAAGGAAGCTAAATTACGTAGACAAGCTTTCAGGATGTATCTACCTCAGCGCCCTTCAAGGCAGCAAGCAGCTCTGGCTGTCCTGACCTCTCCTTGGAATCTGCCTCCAACATTTAGTGGAAAATCCCTCCATCTGCACCCCACTCCAGCAGCCCCCAGGCTACCTGCATGGCTTTCATGACGTGAAGATTGGGCACATTCTTGTCTGCCAGCTCAGGATGTTTAGGCATGTGGACATCCTTCTTGGCCACCATCACTCCCTCCTTGAAAAGGAGTTCATAAATGGCAATTCGGTTCTTCTTGGGCATCAACATCTAGAAGGAAGTGATCCATCAAGAGCATTTCTGGGCAAAATAGCCAGGGTCCAGCAACAAAGTTCGTGACCCCAAAACGATCACACAAAATTATCGTCCAGTGGGTTGAAATCTCAAACCACGCACTTGAAAATATGCAGGAAAGAGAAGTTCAAACTCCTCAAAACTGACACCCGCCAGTTACCCGCCTCCACCTGCCAAAAACGCTCGAGGAAGAAGGTGCCGCGACGTTTGGGCAAAACAGATGTGGGGTGGCCCTTCGCGCCAGACTTCATTCTCACACTCACGGAAGCATAATGGGGGGCGCAAACCCTGTACTCTCGGCAGTATTTGGGGGGTATTTGGGGAACTGTACCTAGCGCGGAACGGCGAGGCATGCTTTCAGGGACGCAGGACCCCAAACCGAAGGGCCAAGGCCTTCCCTCCCTCATCTCCTACCACTCTTCCACTAGAGCTACAAGGCCGGGCAAGGAGGGAGCCCGGAGGAAACAATTCAGGATCGAAACAAAAACGGGCAAGAGGAGCACAGTGTCCTCAAACTCGCCATTAGGGTCGCCGCGACACAAGGGCTTCCATCCCCCCCTCCTCAGCCTCCGCAAACGGGACGCCAATCTTCTTTCAGCGCCCCACTACCCGCCAAAGAGCGCCCGCGGCCCCTCTCACGACTCAGAAATAGACGCGCGGGAAGCAGGAGAGTGGCCCCTCCGCCCCGACTGCGGGGCGGAGCGGCGACTACGACAACTGGATGGCCAGGATGGAAGCCGATGGAACCCGCACCACGGAGAAACTCACCTCTGCAGCTACTACGTCCGGGACCGGGGCCGAAAAGAAGGGGCATGCGCGGCGCGGCGTCTCTTCCGGGCGGACGTGCCCCGCCCCCTGCGAGGACCCGCGGGCTGCCTGGGGTGGCCTCGGCGGTGCCTGAGGGACTGGTTGGCTCTTTGCGGCTCGGAACCTCGACCGCCTGGGGGCCTCCACGCACGTGGGAGCCGACGCCGGAGCTTGTGAGCCTGCGTGTTTTGTCGGAAAATGATCCCTTTTATGCTTGCGCAGTGCCTTCAGAAATATGCTAATTCTTTATTTCCCACCGATAATTTAACTTCTTATTGTGGAAGTAATACATGTTTTTTGAGCAGGTAGAGAACAATTAACAATAGTATAAGAATAAATACAGAATCCCATGAGCTAAAGGTAATGACTATTGACATTTTGGTATGTATGCTTCTACACTCAAACGCACCCAAGCAAGTATGTAGATAGATAGATAGATAGCAACAATGGGATGTCTTGTATGTACATTATGTAAGATATGGTGGTGACCTGTGTTTTTCTGCTTATCACACATCATGAATCTCTTTTCATGTAATTGAGGGGAGTCCACTGGTGGATAGTTGAATCAACATTGTGGGTTTTTTATTGTTGTTTTCTTTTTTCTTTTTTTTCTTTTTGAGAGAGAAGAGGGCCCAAGGGAACAAGGGGCAGAGAGAGAATCCCACGAGGGGCAGAGAGAGACAGAGAGAGAAGTGGGGTTCGCCCGGAGCTCGTGTTTTACCCGAAGGGGCACTCGTGCTCATCTGAAGTGGGGCTGGAGCTCCCCTGATGCGGGCCTCGAACTCATGAACTGTGAGATCATGACCTCAGCGGGAAGTAAGATGCTTAACAACTGAGCCACCCAGGTGCCCAGGGATTTTCTTTTTTTTTTTTTTTTAAGTTTATCTATTTATTTTGAGATAGAAAGAGCAACTTGGGGAGGGGCAGAGAGAGGGGGACAGAGGATCCGAAGCAGGCCCTGTGCTGACAGCAGAGAGCCCAACATGCGACCTGAACTCATGAGCTGTGAGATCATGACCTGAGCGGATGTCAACCCAGCGTTTAACCAACTGAGCCACCCAGATGCCCCTGGATATGTATTTTTAAAATCCGTCACTGTTATAAGTAACAATACCACACACATATTTGCACCATTGTCCAGTATTTTCTTTAGGATAAATTCCTGGAAGTGTAATTGTTGAGCAGTAAAGCACATATTTTTTTAAAAGTTTTATTTTTTGACATTTATTTTTGAGAGAGAGAGTGTGAGTGGGGGAGGAGCAGAGAGAGAGAGAGGGAGACACAGAATCCAAAACAGGCTCCTGGCTCTGAGCTGTCAGCACAGAGCCTGAAGCAGGGCTGGAACTTGGGACCTGTGAGATCATGACCTAGGCCAAAGTCGGATGTTTAACTGCCTGAGTCACCCAGGTGCCCCTAAGGCACACGTTTTTAAAAAACTGTTTATTTACTTTTTTATTTGACAGAGAGCGGGGGAGGGAAGAGAAAGAGGGAGAGAGAGAATCCCAAGCTAATAGCACAGAGCCTAGAGGGTGTCCATCTCACAAACCATGAGATCATGACCTGAGCTGAAATCAAGAGCGCCATGGTTAACCGACTGAACCACCCACACACATCAACAAAGCACATTCTACATTTTTGACGCATTCTACACTGACTTTCAGGAAGGCTTTATCAATTTCATTCTAGCCAGCAGTTATTAACAAGACTCACTTCCCCATTAACCCTGCTGGGATTGGGTAATATTGTTACTCATTTTTGTCAGTTTGATAAACGCTCTTTTAATTTATTTTTATTGATTACTTCTGTGGTTAAACAGTTTTCTTTTTAGGCGTTTGTGTTCCTTCTTTTATGAATTGTTCGTTTCCATGATCAGCTTTCCTATTGAAAACTTTTTTTTTCTATTGGTTTGAAATCACTCTTTACATATGAAAGCTATTAATCATTTATCACATACGTTTTCAAGAATTTCCCTATTTTTTTCATTTGTCTTGATTTTCATGGTATTTGGAAGTAGAAGTTTCACGTTTCTTTATATCCAAATCTTTATGATTTTCAGACTTTGGTACAATGCTTAAAACATCACTCAACATCTCACGATTATATAAATATTCATCTAGTTTCTTCAAGTATTTCTGTGGTCTTATTACCTAAAAAATATTTGTCACTTTTTCAAGATGGAAAAAATTTTGGAGATTGGTTGCACAACAATGTGAATTACTTAATGCTACTGAATTGTATACCTAAAAATGGGTAAGATAGTAAATATTCTGTTATGTATATTTTACCACAATTTGAAAAATAAGTATTCATAACATGTTTACAGAAATTTTTTATTTTGGGGTCACTTGGGTGGCTCAGTCGAGTAAGCATCAGACTTTGGTTCAGGTCATGATCTCACGGCTTGTGAGTTCGAGCCCTATGTTGGGCTCTGTGCTGACAGCTCAAGAGCCTCGAGCCTGCTTCAGATTCTGTGTCTCCTTCTCTCTTGGCCCCTCCCCTGCTCCTGCTCTGTATCTTTCTCTTTCTCAAACAGAAATAAACATTTGAAAAAATAAAAAAGAATTTTTTTTAATTTTTGTTTATTTTTTCAAATGTTTATTTTTGAGAGCACGAGCGGGGGAGGGGTAGAAAGAGAGAAGGACAGAGGATGTGAAGCAGGGCTCTGTACTGACAGCAGAGAGCCTGATGTGGGGCTCAAACTCACCAGCCATGAGATCATGACCTGAGCCAAAGTTGGATGCTTTACTGACTGAGCCACCCACGCGCCTCTGAAATTTAAAATTTCATTCAAAAAAGAATAAACAATAGATTGACACACTTGAAGAACAGACAATAGATTTCACACATTTCCATGAAATGGAAGATGGAAGTGAAAAAAATTGACAATGTAGTTCAGAGAATAAAAGAGATGGAATATTTGAAAGAAAGGATAAGAAGTATGACGGATAGAGTGAGAAAATCTATCAAGTGAAGTCTCATAATAGAGTATGTAAGAAGGAAACACTGTCAGAATATTTTCCAGAATTATTGGAAAACAACACACTTCAGATTCCCTGAGCTCATCGAATCCCAAGGTGGATTACCTAAGAACATATCCATGCCCACAAACAAACAAACAAAAAACCCCAAAACATAAAAAATTTATACATCCATGCCTAAACATATAATTAAATTGCAGCGCATCAAAAACAAAGAGAAGATCTTAAAAGCTGGAAAAGACGAGGAAGACTGCTCTCTTCCCAGAGCAGCAATAGAATGCCCTCTGCTGAAATGGAGTCTCCCAGGTCACCTCCCTTGTAATGGCTAGAGTGATCCCTCTATTATATCAGACCATATCATTCCCCTGCGTAAAACCCTCCAATAACTCCCTAGTTCACTTGCAAAAATACTCGGTCTTTTTTGTGACTTAACTGTTTGTGTTTAGATCTTTTATTCTGCAATGTTTTCTGATGTAAAATTTTTAACTCCAGAGGGTCAGCTGCTATCTCAACATCATTTCCTCCATAAGCTACGCTTCTATTTCTCTGAAATTCCGCTGAATTGTTTATGAGAGATGAATTCAGTTTCAGGTTTTGTTGCATTTGTGCCTATGAGACGCACTGGTGAAACACCAATCTCACTTTCTTTTAAAAATTGTTTAAAGTTTTTATTTTAATTCCCGTTAGTTAACATGCAGTATTATATATTAGTCTCAGGTGTGGTTTCAGTAGAGTGGTTCGACCCCAGTATAATTTTAGATAAAAAGCTCAGAATTTGTTCTGTGGGTTAGAGTTGGGTTAGATTAGGTAAGGGAGTCATCTAAGACCTTGTAAGTATCTGAGATCATCTAGAGAGGGTGTGGGTGAGGAAGGACCTCACAGAACTTCTCAGCTCACCTGGGAATACCTGTGGATGGTATTCCTGTAGGTGTCTCCTTCCCTGGGTAGATCCCTTCTGATGGGCAAGGACCATGCTTTTCTCTCTGTGTCCTCTCCAGCAGTGAGCACAAAGTCTCACACGTTAGGTATACCTAATAAATGTTTCCAGGGGCGCCTGGGTGGCTCAGTCCGTTAGGTGTCTGACTTCAGCTCAGGTCGTGATCTCACGGTTTGTGGGTTCTAGCCCGTGTGGGCTCTGTGCTGTCAGCCCAGAATCTGGAACCTGCTCTTGATTCCGTGTCTCCCTCTCTTTCTGCCCCTCCCCTGCTCTCTCTCTCTCAAAAATAAATAAACATTAAAAAAATTTTTAAATAAGTATTTCCAGAATAAACAGCAACCTCACGGGGAAGGAGGACGAATAATAATACCCTCTGACTTTATAGAAGACTTCTCTGATGACAGTGTATCCTTGAATTCACTGAATTCCATGCATCAGTTAGGCACTGAGCGCCTGGCGCTGGGCCAGGTGGTGGGGCAAGAGTCGGGGCAGGAACACACATGGATCCCATGCCAAGCAACAAACACCTCCATTATGTGCTGGAAGCTATGAAGAAAATGATCAGGGTGTGGTGACAGAAAGCAATGGGGAGTAAGGAGGTTAACACCTATGGAGGAGTCGAGCTTGGGTTGAGAACAGGCTAGGGGAGCAGTTCCTACAACAGGTTCTACTGCAGAAGAGCACTTGAGTTGAAAGGCAGCCAGCCTGGCTGGGACGGACAAGGCACAAGTGGCCTCAGGAAGGAAGTAGGATTTTATTCAAAGGGCAGTGAAAAGCAACAGCTTTCAAGAAGAGCGACAGGGGGCTCTTGGTGGGCTCAGTCGGGAGGGCATGTGACTTTCAGGGTTATAAGTTCAAGCTCCACGTTGGGTCTAGAGATCACTTAGAAATAAAACGTAAAAAAAAAAAAAAAAAAAAAAAGCAAAGAAAAAAAGTAGTGACAGGATCAGATGTATGTTTTAAGAAGATTAACTTTTATAAAGATCAACACCATTTTTACCACTGCCATGCTATACTGTGCGTAAGGTGTAATTACGTCACCTACCACATGTTAAAGGTTCAGAAACCACAAAGAACCAAAAGCCCAAAACTGAGGCTTAGAGAAACAGATGCTTCTTTCTAGGTTACAAGACTTAGGAAGTGATGGAAGTGGAGTCTGACTGCAGAGCCCCAAGCCTTCCCTGTTGTTTTAGGCTGTCCCTCTGCAATGGGGTCTTTCTACTGGGGTCAAGGTCAGGGGCAGGGAGCCACAGCCCAGGACTTAGCACAGTGAGAGGAGGGACTCTGGCTCTCCTGGGGTTTGGTCTCACCCCTGCTGCCCATCAGAATAGCTTGGGAGGCTTTTAAAAATCGATTCACCCCAGTCCATACCCCAGACCAATTCAGTCAACTGCTCTGGGGGTGGAGCCCAGGCATCAGTATTTTATTTTGTCATTTTTCTTGATGTGTAATATACATGCGGTAAAGTGCACACATCTTAAGACTACAACTCAATGTGTCGTTACGTGTGTGTACATGTGACTCCATGTTAACTCCCATCCAGATCAAGAGATGGAGTATGTGGGGCACCTGGATGGCTCCGTTGGTTAAGTGTCCAACTCTTGGTTTCAGCTCAGGTCATGAATTCGTTGTTCGTGAGTTTGAGCCCTGAGTCGGGCTCTGCACTGACAGTGTGGAGCCTGCTTGGGATTCTCTCTCTTACCCTCTCTCTCTGCCCCTCCCCTGCTTGTGCTCTCTCTCTTTCTCTCTCAAAAATAAATAAATAAACTTAAAAAAAATAAAGAGAGAGAATGGGGTATGACCAAAACCCTAGTCTTGGTCTCCATCGACGCCCCACCCCTATTCCCACATACACGCCATTCTGACTGATGGCACCACAGATGTGTCTGTTTGGGTCTGGCTACACGCCCCCCCCCCCCAACTCCCAGTCACTAGGTCTGTGAGGATCCGTGTCACAGGTATGGGCAGTCTGTTGCTTTTTGTTGCTGGGTGACATTCCGTTGTATAGATAGATCACAATTTGTTTATCTATTTACCAGTTGATGGACATCTAAGTTGTTGCCAGTGTTTGGCCACTATACATAAAGCTGCTGAGGGGCGCCCGGGTGGCTTAGTAGGTTGAGTGCCCAACTCTTGATTTCGGCTCAGGTCGTGATCCCAGGGTCGTGGGAATGAGCCCTGCGTCGGGTTCTGTGCTGGACGTGGAGCCTACTTGGGATTCTCTCTCTCCCTCTCCCTGCCCCTCCCCCGGTCTCTCTCTCTCTCTCTCTCTCTCTCTCTCTCTCTCTCTCTCTCTCAAAGAAAAAAAGTAACAAAGCTGCTGAGAATGAATGGTCTTACACACGTCTTCTGGTGGACCTGGGTGCTGAGTAGCAGCGGTTTCTAAAGCAGCAAACCTTGAGAACCACTGACTTTGAGGAATCTATAAACTCCTTTTGCTATTGCAAAAGATGAAAGTCAGGGTCGGGGTCCCTGGAGCCCCTGGGAGCTCCAGGTTTGAAATGAGGTAACTGTGGCTTGTAAAGATTTTTTTGGTTGCAGTTCCTTTCCTTTTGAGGTTCCAGAGCCTTTAGTAGAATCTGTGTCACGGCAGGAATGGAGGGAGACCTGGGGAGCAGTGCCCCCTATGGCCCGCAGGGTGGCCTCTATTTCTGAGCCTCTGGGAACCCGGTGCACACGCTCTTTCATGGTCCAAGTAAGGTGATGCACTGGCTGTAACAGCAGTGAATCACATGTCACCAACAGACACCTTGGGCCTCACCGGTTCCCTGCATCTCCCTTCGCCACATCTAGAATAGCTTTCTAATCCTGTTACCTCCTCCCACTTCTGAAGAAACCTCCTCAAAAGAGCCATCTGTGCTGCGAATTTTCATTTATAACTCCCACAGCATATGTGAGTTTGTGATATGTAGGTAGATGGCTGCAGATACATTCCCGGACACACACACACACACGCACACACGCACACACGCACACGCATGCATACATGAGTTACCCACATCTGGCGCCATGGGGCTGATGGTGGGATTTCTCCTCTAAATGGAGCCTGAACATGCCTTCCACATGTGCCTTATGGACAACCTCTCCCTCAGGGACTGTCATCTCTTTGTATGTCACTGGGGCAGCTCCTCTGACCTCACCTGCATGGAGCAGCCATGATTAGTTCCCCAAATTATTTGATAATGATCAGTGTTGAGACAAAAACGGTAGACAGAGTTCAGGAATGCCACATTTTTTGTTTAGATTTTTTTTTAAAACATTTATTCATTTATGAGACCCAGCACGAGCAGGGAAGGGGCAGAGAGAGAGGGAGACACAGAATCTGAAGCAGGCTCCAGGCTCTGAGCTGTCAGCACAGAGCCTGACGTGGGGCTCGAACTCAAGAGCCGCAAGATCATGACCTGAGCCAAAGTTGGATGCTTAACCGACTGAGCCACCCAGGCGCCCCAGGAATGCCACATTTTTATAGTCTGTTGGGTCTGTTGCCTTGAGTCCCTGCTCTTGTTGCTGCTGCAGAGATGATCCACATTGCTGTCAAGGTCTGGTTCATCCACTGTCACCTGTAAACCTCTGAGCATTTCTCACATTCCCGTGTTTTCCTTTAAACTGCCTAATTATAGCTTTGAGTACCCGTTTATGGCAGGAAAAACTGATGCTTCGGAAGCTTTGGAATGTCAGCTCCACAAGGGCACGGATTTCTGCCAGCAGTGCTCACAGCTGGTGAGCTGCTGTCCCAGCAGCCTGGACAGTGCCTGGCACACAGGAGGGGCTCAGTAAAGATTTCTTAATAAACGAAGCTTGTGGTGCATTTTGGTTTTGGAATTCCTAACTCAATATCCTCTTCCTACTGAAATTCCTTCCTCGGCTCAGTCCAGTAGGACCAGCAAGGTAGCCACGCTCCTCTCTGGAGTTTCCTCTCCCCGCCCCCACTGGAGCCTGTCTTTCCCTCTACCCAGTCTGCTGCAAATCTCGGCTCTGCCACTGTCACTGTGGGGCCTTGGGCAGATCGCTTCGCCTCTCTGTGCCTCAGTTACCTCATCTCCTTTGTGGAAATAACAGTCGTACCAACCTTGTGGGGTTGTGGGAAGGATTATAAGAGTTCACACAAGTGATGCATTTGGAGCAGTGCCTCGCACACGGCGTGCACTCAAGACGTTAATTATTTAGTATTTTAAATTTTTCATATTTATTTTTTACTATGCCATTATAAAATAAAACCATACAGGAAACCACAGAAAATAAAGGTACAGTTTCACGAATTTTTAAAAAAAGATGATTTCTTTATTTTGAGAGAGAGAGAGAATCTCAAGCAGGCCCGCTGCTGTCAGTGTGGAGCCTGGTGTGGGGCTCAAACTCACAAACCCTAAGATCGTGACTTGAGCTCAAACCAAGTGTCAGACGCTTAACCGACTAAGCCATCCAGGCTCCCCTAGTTTCATGAATTTTTGTAAGGCAAATGCTCTTGTAACCACCATCCATGTCAAGAACTAGAACTTTCCTGTGCACCCCCCCATCCAGGAGCCCCTCCTTACCTCATCCCGAGTACGGCCCCTGGCTCCCTCCAACAGTGCCCACCAGCCTGGCTCATAGTATTCACTTCCATGGAGTATCATCACCTATGTGTCCATCTCTAGATGCTGTAGTTCAGTGCCCAGTTTAAAAATGAACTTAATGGAGGTGTAATTTATACCCAAGAACGTTCACCAATTTTAAGTGTGCATTTGGATGAGTTTTGACAAGTATATAGTCATATAGCCATCAATCATGATAGAAGAACATTTCCATCACCCGAAAAATTCCCTTGTGCCCCTTTACACTCCTCCCTCCTTCCCACTCCTCGGTCCAGGCAACTACTGATCTGCTTTGTCACAATAGATTAAATTTCCCTTTTCTAAAATTTTGAAACAAAAATAAACTTTTATATACATGAAATCATATATGGTATATTCTTTTTTGCAAATGGCTTCTTTCACTCAACATAATGGTTTTAAATTTTATTCACGTGGCGGGGGGGCGTCTGGGTGGCTCAGTCGGTTGAGCATCTGACTTTGGCTTAGATCATGATCTCACAGCTCATAGGTTCGAGCCCCACGTTGGGCTCTGTGCTGGCAGCTCGGGGCCTGAAGCCTGCTTCAGAGTCTGTGTCTCCCTCACTCTCTGCCCCTCCCCCACTTGCACTCTATCTGTCTCTCAAAAATAAATAAAACAGTAAAAAAAATTATTCACCTTGTAGACTGTATCAATATTTTCTTCCTTATTGTTGCTGTGTAATACTCCACTGAACAAATATATTGAATGTGTTTATGCATTCCGTTTTGATGGGCACCATCAAAACACCATCAAAAACATCAATTTTTCTCTGACTAAAGCTTCTGTGAACATGAGTGTACAGGTTTTGGTACAGACATATGCTTTTCATTCCCGTGGGTAAATACCCAGGAGTGGGATTGCTAGGTTGCATAAGAAGTGTGTGTTAAAATCTGCATGAAATTGTCAGATTATTCTCCAAAGTGGAGAACATTCTCATCAGCAACATATGAGAATTCTAGTTACTTTGCATCGCTGCTAGCATTTAGAATCATCAGAGTTCTTTTTAAATCCGTTGGTTTGTTTCTTTCTGTTTTTTTTAACCCGTTCTATGGTATGTAGGGTATATAGTGGTATCTCACGATAGTTCTAATTTGCATTTCCCTAATGACCAATCATGTTAAGTATCTTTTCATTGGCGTATTGACCATTCACCCGTCTTTTTCTTTTCCCTCCCAGCTTTACTGAGGTATGATTGACAAACAATCATTGCCTATATTTAAGGTGGACACCTGATGTTTTGATAGCTTCTTTTCTGAAAGGTCTTTTTATCTTTTGCCCATGAACATTTCCTTAAATTGTGGTAAAACGCACATAACTCACCATCATAACCATTTTCAAGCGTGTGATCAGTCTTTTGCCTGTTTCTAAGCCTGGATCGTTTTTTCCTCCCATTATTGAATTGTAGGAGTTATTTATGTAATCTGGATACCAGTCCTTTTTTGCAGATGAATGTTTTCTCCTATTCTGTGGCTTGTCTTTTCATTTTCTTAACAGTGTCTTTTGAAGACCAGAAGTTTTAAATTAATTAATTAATTATTAATAGACTACGTTATTAATTTTTTAACAACCGTGCTTTTTGTGTCCTAGCTAAGAAATCTTCGTCTACCTGAAGTGCACAAGGATTGCCTCCTATGTTTTCTTTTAGAAGTTTTGTCGTTTTTACCTTTTACACTCACATCTATGATCGATTTCAAATTCAATTTTGTGTGCGTGTGAGGATTGAGATTCTTTTTGTTTCCAACGGCCATCTAGTGCTCCCAGTGTATTTGTTGAACAGACCATTCTTTCCACGTTGAATAGCTTTGGCATCTTTGTCAAAAATCAACAGACCATAAATTTCTGGATCTGCTTCTGGATTCTCTTTTCTCTTCTACTGCTCCCTAGGGCTGTCCTGACACCGGCATGACACTTCCTGGATGCCATTGCTTTGCAGAAGTCTTGAAATCAGGTAGTGTAAGTTTTCTAACTTCTTTCCTTCTTTCTTTCTTTCTTTCTTTCTTTCTTTCTTTCTTTCTTTCCTTTTCTTTACTATTATTAAAATTTTTTATTTATTATTTTTGAGAGAAAGAGAGCAAGCACATGATTAGGCAAGGGGCAGAATGAGAGAGAGAGGATCTGAAGTGGGCTCTGTGCTGACAGCTTTTTGCTGACAGCAAAAAGCCTGACGCGGGGCTCTAACGCATGAGCCGTGAGATCGTGACCTGAGCCGAAGCCGAATGCTTAACCGGCTGAGCCACCCAGGCGCCCCACTCTGTTCTTTTTTTTAAAAAAAAATTTTGTTTTGGTTTGCTCATTAAAAAAATGTTTTTGATAAGCATCATAAGGACAAGGAAAGACTTATAGATTCAAGGAGATTAAGGAAAAATAACAACTAAATGTAGTGTGGGGTCCCGGATCAGATCATGGAAACAAAAAGGGACATTAGTAAAAAAAAAAATCATGAAATTTAAGTCAGGTCTGTAGTTTAACTAGTGTTGTACCTGTGTTACCTCCCTACTCTTGGCGACACAGAATAACACTAAGAGAAGCCAGGTGGAGGGTGTAAGACAACTCTGGGTACTATGTTTTCAACTTTTGTCTAGGTCTACAATTAGTCCAGAATAAAAAGGTTTTTGGGGGTGCCTGGATGCTCAGTTGGTTGGGTGTCTGACTCCAACTCAGGTCATGATCTCCAGGTTCATGGGTTCGAGCCCTGCATTGGGCTCTGTGCTGAAGCTCGGAGCCTGGAGCGTGCTTCGGATTCTGTACTTCTGTCTCTCTCTCTCTCTGCCCCTCCCCTGCTCATGCTCTGTCTCTTTGTCAAAAATAAATTTTAAAATACCTTAAAAAAAAGATGGAGTCTTATATAACAAAACATAGTCATGGTAGTGACATCCCATCACTTTGCCATATTCTCTTGGGTAGGAGCAAGCCATAGGTCATGCTTGTACTCAAGAGGAAGGGATTATACAGGGACATGACTCACTCGGGGTCACTGAGGCTATGTTGGCCACACTCTTCACCCATTTTTTTTTTTCTTAACGGTGAATTTGTTGAAGTCCTGGGTTGTTACTGTAGAGTTTCCCAGTCTAGATTTTCTGATCGATGCACAGTGCAATTCAACATGTCCCTCTGTCTCCTGTGTTTATGGCAAATCGGCAGCTGGACCCAGAGGATTGATCAGACTCAGGTCAGACTCCTTTGCCAACATTTAGGTGGTGGTGGGATACTCCCTCAGGAGGCGCATGATGTCTGGCTCTCTCTCTTTTTGTGATGTTAGCAGCCATTAGTGCTCAATGCCTATATCAGTTAATTCACAGGCTGTAGCAAAATGATGATGTTCAATTTCTATGATTTCATTTATTGGTTCAATACTTTTATAAAGAGATGCTTCCCCTTATCTGTTACCTGGTTACCCAGTGACATAGTTCATCTTGGGAAGGCAGGATAAATGCTTGGGTCATTTCTTTTATTTACCAATTTCCAAGACAATGAATTGGTTCCCTATCAAGGAGGCCAATTATTGTGGGGGTGGGGGACACTCCACTTGTATTCCCAGAGCCATGGCCACTCAGTGATTTTGTGTGCCAACCCTGTAAAGGAAAAAAAAACCAACCCCTCTTTGGAGTAAACTTTCAAGAGAAGTGGAGACGCACGTTTTTGGGGTTTCGCAAACTGGCTGGCGATGTGCAAGGAAGGTCAGGTCGTTCTGAAAATCAGGGCATGGCCGATTATCTTATTTTATTTTACTTTATTAAAAAAATTTTTTTTACATTTTATTTATTTTTGAGAGAGAGAGAGAGAGAGAGCGCGCGCGCGCGCGCACGTGGGGGAGGGGCAGAGAGAAAGGGAGACACAGAATCTGAAGCAGGCTCTAGGCTCCCAGCTGTCAGCACAGAGCCCGATGCGGGGCTCGAACCCACGAATCGTGAGATCATGACCTGAGCCGAAGTCAGTTGCTTAACTGACTGAGCCACCCAGGCTCCCCCCAATTATTTTTTAATAGCATTGTGAACCCATGGATTTAAGCATATTTGATTGATTTGAATCCATGGTATTTCTTATCCTCATTAGAACTCACAGGGTCCAGTGGGAACCTCTTCAAACTGGCTCTGAGTCCTTTTGACTCGATCCTCTTAGTCTTTGGAGCCTCTGGCTAGTTGGTGCATCAAGGCTCATCACGTACCTTGCACTTCCTACCTTTCTGCTCCAGCCTTGAAGCCAGGCAGTTCTCCCATTTTCTTGGGAAATGATATTTCAAGACCACAATCTGGGCTTTCGGGAAGCTCATTGCTGTTGGGTTGATCACTGCATCTAGCCTTTTTGGTGGACAGACTAGATGATCTGTGTGCTTCCTTGTGAGCTCAGCTGGTATGGAGAAGAAACGAGGTGTTGGAGCCAAGAGGCAAATAAACTCGTAACTGGCACATCCACTTTTTGTGTGGCCCTTCTCCCTCCATTTCTGTCATCCCTGTCCCGCAACTCAGTTTTATTCCATGACCAGCAGTTTCTCCCCAGTGTGAGCTAAATCCCACCCAGATTCAAGGAGAGGGACACAGACTCCACCTCCTGAAGGAAGCAGCAGGTGCACGCAGAGGCCGATGGATGGGGCCATCTTTGGAATCCCAGTCTGACCCAGAGCCCAAGCAAGTACCATCCCCAGCCCTTGGGAAATTTGCCTGGGGCTAACAGAAGCCTGTACCTGTCACTGTCACTAAGGGGTAACCCAAGGAGGGAGGAATGGATGGCTCCCGGCCTCCAGTTCCAGAAGGGAATCCTGCCGTTCCAACTCCACCGTCCTCCAACCTTTCCACCCAGTTGGCAGTTTCTACCTGGGGCTCTGGGGAGCACCAGGATGGGTGGACCCTCCTCCTGGGGGCCAGCACGGTGCAAAGGGAAGGAAAATTAGCTCTCATCTTCCTCCCCGCCCCTGGCAC
This sequence comes from Lynx rufus, assembly GCF_022079265.1. NCBI lineage: Eukaryota > Metazoa > Chordata > Mammalia > Carnivora > Felidae > Lynx > Lynx rufus. Next base: position 113,073,989 of record NW_025814878.1, on the reverse strand, counting down.
TCACAGGCCCCCTGAACGCTGGCAGGACATATGGCCCTGCCGGTGGTAAGTCAAGGCGGGAGCCCTGCCAGGGAGGGCCAGATGGAGCAGGAGGAAGGCACAAACCAGCTGGCCTGGCCGGTGCCATAAATAACACTGTGGGCGTGGTGGTCGCCCTGCAGGCCCATTTCACCGGCCTTGGAGTATCCTGGAGGCGCCCCCTCCCTCGCCTCTGGCCTGAAATGACAAACTGAGCAGCCTGACCCCAAAGCTCCTTGCAGCCTGCAGGACAAGGCCAGATGAAGGGGAAGGCAGATAATTTGACGTATCAGGGCCACTCCAAAAGTCATCATTTTGTTCCTGCCTTGCTGCCCCTCCCTGTGTGGTACGGAGCCACCTGGCTGAGTGTGGAGACAAGTTACCTCCCGGAGCCCCGGCATTCTGATGGATGGAATGGCCGGTCATGTTCCCCTCTGATGCCTCAGCTTTTGTTCTGGGGCTGGCTGGGAGGGCTGGCACGGCTGATGCCATATGGTGAGTCCACTTCCTCAACAATAGAAGTGGGTTTTTGCAAATTGGGAGCAGGCGCTGAGCCGTGTTCCAGCTGCCTTCTGCGCCTGGCTTTTCCCTTCAAGGTGACGATTTGACTTTCTGCCTCCAGTCAAATTCCACAGACTGAACCTTTCATCCTTAAGAATCAGAAACAGGGAGTGGTACCTTCCAGAATTCCCCAAATCCCTTTGCTGTCGGGCTCCCGGTGAGCTACGGTGTCAGGAGGACCGGAGGGGACAAAGATGAGCCAGGCTGGGTGTGGAGCCCCTACCAGCTGTGGAGGTTCTGAGCGTCCCTGCTACTGTCATCTCCTGGTGCCTGTTGTCCCCCTGTGCTTGATGTCCTTGGGTTTTTTTGAACTGGGAAACATCTTAGCACTCAGATTCTCAGAGTGTAGCCCTGGTCCCATGTGGGAGTCACCTGGGGAGCTTTAGAAAATGTCAGGTTCCGGGGCGCCTGGGTGGCGCAGTCGGTTAAGCGTCCGACTTCAGCCAGGTCACGATCTCGCTGTCCGGGAGTTCGAGGCCCGCGTCAGGCTCTGGGCTGATGGCTCAGAGCCTGGAGCCTGTTTCCGATTCTGTGTCTCCCTCTCTCTCTGCCCCTCCCCCGTTCATGCTCTGTCTCTCTCTGTCCCAAAAATAAAAATAAAAACGTTGGAAAAAAAAAAATAAAAAAAAAAAAAAAAAGAAAATGTCAGGTTCCGGGGCACCTGGGTGGCTCAGTCGGTTGGGCGTCTGACTTCAGCTCAGGTCACGATCTCGTGGTCCGTGAGTTCGAGCCCCGCGTCGGGCTCTGGGCTGATGGCTCAGAGCCTGGAGCCTGCTTCCAATTCTGTGTCTCCCTCTCTCTCTGCCCCTCCCCCGTTCATGCTCTGTCTCTCTCTGTCTCAAAAATAAATAAACGTTAAAAAAATTTAAAAAAAAAGAAAATGTCAGGTTCCAAGTAAAAATGCAGCTAAATATCACTTCATAGACATTAGCATGGTAACGATCAAAACCCCAGAAGACACCAAGTGCTGGTGGGGATGTGGAGAGGTTGAAACCCTGCACGCTGTTGGTGGGAATGGAAGATGGTGTAACCACTGTGGAAAATAATATGGACGTTCCTCAAAAAATTAAAAGTAGAATTGCTATATGGTTTGGCAATCCCATTTCCTGGTATGTGACCAGAAGAACTGAAAGCAGTCTCCAAGAGATATTTGCACATGTCATGTTCATCACAGCCATCGTTCCCAGTAGCCAGGAGGCAGAAGTAACCCAAATGTCCACGGTTCAATGAACAGGTGGAGAAAATGTGGCGTCTACACGCGAGACAATATGACGTGGCCTTAAAAAAGAAAGAAATCCTGTCCTATGCTACAACGTGGATGAAACTCAAGGACATTATGCCCAACAAAATAAGCCAGTCACAGAAGGACAAATTCTTTATGATTGCACTGATATGAAGTACCTGAAGTAGTCAAAATTATAGAAACAGAAAATAGGTGGTTGCCAAAGGCTAGGGGAGGGAGAAGGGGAAATTAGTGTTTAATGGCTGTAGAGTTTTTAAGATGAAAAAGTTCCAGATATCTATGGCACAGTAATTTAAATACACTTAACACTGGTGAACCATGCACTTAAAAAGTTCAGATGGAGGGGCTCCTGGGTAGCTCATTCGGTTGAGTGTCCGGCTCTTGATTTTGGCTCAGGTCATGATTTCATAGTTCGTGGGTTCAAGCCCCAAATCAGGCTCCACGCAGACAGAAAAGAGCCTTCCTGGAATTCTCTTTGTCTTCCCCTCTCCTGCTCATGCACTCTCTTTCTCAAAATAAATAAATAAACTGTAAAAAAAAAAAAAGGTTTAACAAAATAGTTAAGTTGGAAAAATATTTTTTTGGAAAACAAATTTTTAAGTTTTATTTTTTAATTTTTAAAATTCATTTATTTATTTTGAGGGAGAGAGAAAGCTCACATCAGGGAAGGGCAGAGTGAGAGGGAGAGAGACAGAATCCCAAGCAGGCTCCACACTGTCAGCACAGATCCTGATGTGGGGCTTGATCTCACGAACCGTGAAATCATGACCTGAGCTGAAGTTGGATGCTTAACCAACTGAGCCACTCAGGAGTCCCTTGGAAAAAATTTTTCAAGATTTTATTTTGTTTTTTTTTTGTTTTATTTTATTTTATTTTATTTTATTTTATTTTATGCCTTTATAAAAAATGTTTATTTTGAGAGAGAGAGAGTACATGAGAATAAATGGGGGAGGGGCAGAGAGAGATGGAGAGAGAGAATCCGGAGCAGGTTCCATGCTCAGTGCAGAGCCCAATGCAAGGCTCGATCTCAAAACCATAAGATCATGACCTGAGCCGAGGTCAAGAGTTGGATGCTTAACCGACTGAGCCACCCAGGTGCCCCAGGACCAATTATTTTTGAGTAATTAAAAAAAAAATCCCATGTGATTTATTTTTTTAATATTTATGTATTTATTTTTGAGAGAGAGAGAGAGAGAGCTCGTGCATGTACAAGCAGGGGAGGGGCAGGGAGAGAGAAAGAGAGGGAGAGAGAGAGAGAGGGAGAGAATCCTGAGCAGGCTCCGCGCTGTCAGCACAGAGCCTGACGCGGGGCTCCACGTCACGAACCATGTGATCATGACCTGAGTCAAAATCAAGAATTGGACACTTAACAGACTGAGCCACCCAGACGCCCCTTCCATGTGATTTATTGACTTTTTTTTAATGGAAGGAAAGTACACACCAGGTGTTACTATCTAAAGCTCCTATGTTTGTGAATTTTCTTTGTGCTTCTATTTTTACCAAGTATAATTTCTCTGATCAGATTTTGCAGATGTGAATTTTGTCGAGAAGTTTTGATTCTGGGGTAGCTGGGTGGCTCGGTCAGGTAAGCATCTGCCTCTTGATTTCAGCTCAGGTCGTGATCTCACGGTTGTTGAGTTTGAGCCCCAAGTCAGGCTCTGCGCTCACAGTGCAGAGCCTGCTTGGGATTCTCTCTCTTATGAAAATAAGTAAGTAAATTAAAAAAAAAAAAAAGTTTTGATTCTTTCTTTGAGTCATTTTCATGTTGTTTTGATGACTTTTCAGGAACTTTCACTGATCTTCCTTATTAAAGATTATCCTTGTTAAAGATTATCTAACTCTCAGGTCCTATTATTCTCCATAGTACCACCACTCACCTGACATGACTGTGTATTTGTTTATCTGCTTATTGTCTCCTTCCCACTGGGCTGGGAGCCCCAGGAGGGCAAGGATTTTGCCTCACTTGTTCATGGCTGTATTCCCAGCACCCAGAACAGTGCCTGGGACACAATAGGCCCTCCATACTTGGAATGAATGAAGAAACGAAGTATGGCTTGGATAGAACGCTGCCGGTCTGTATTTGTTTCTCAGTAAGTCCGTGAGTGAAACCATGCGGAACCTTATCAGACGGAGAGGCAGAGAGTAAGAGAGAAACAATGCGGGACTGAGAAGGGTCCGGGGCCCAGATGATGGGGCCAAGCCGTCCCACTCCACACTGAGGGTGAGCCAAGTTCCAAGGAGCTCCCAATTTTGCCAGGAGACAGATACCCGACAGAGTAGCCTGTGCCCCACTGTGTGATTGAGCGGTGCTATGAAGTGGTGACACGTGGCTTAGGGGCAGCAGGGCACATTGTCAGCACAACCGGAAATGGTGCTGCTGGCGCCTCCCAGGCCATCAGGGCAAAAGGAGAGATCCAGACAGACAAGGAGGTGGAGCTGTGACAACACTCAAGCCGAGCTTCGAGCTTTGAGCTTCTGATGGCTGTCGTCGCTGGAGGCTGTCACCGAGGAGCCGTCCAGGGTCTCTGCCTCTCTCCCTCCCCTCTGCCAACCGAACACTACAGTGCAATAGTGCCGCAGCCAAGAACTGGGCGGCAAGAAGAGCAGGCTTATCCACTGGTTATCTGGTTATCCACTGCTGGATGACAAACCAGGCCAAAGCTCAGTGGCTTCAAACAAAAATGTGTTACGTGGTCTCCTGACTCTGTGGGTTGACTCAGCTCAGCTGGGTGGTTTTCTCACTCCCGATCTCTGGTGTGTCTGCAGTCAGACTGCTGTCCAGGGCTGGAGTCTTCTGAAGGCCTGACTGGTCTGGAAGCCCAGGACCGCTTTCTCTCTCCAGGCTGCTCGTTGGTGCTGGTTGGTGCCGGCTGTCAGCCAGAGCAGTGACGGGTAGCAGGGAGCCGAAGATGCAGGTTGGTTCGGGGCTACACTGGGAGCTAACAGAGCCTCGCTCCTGCCACGTTGCGTTGGTCCACGTAGTCCCTGGGCACCCGGATTGAAGGCTGGTGGAGAAATAGACCCCACCTCTTCCCGGGGAAACATGCAGGAGGGCATATGGGTGGGAGTCATTGTGGGGCCATCTTTGGGAAGTGCGCTGTGTCACAGCTTCAGAATGCATTGGGGTGCGGTTCTGCCCAGATCGGCAGGGCACTCTCGACTCTTAAAGGGCTTGCATCCCACGTCCATCACGATCCCTGCGGGGGACGGGGACTGGCAGTGCGCAGGAGGCGGTATCACAGTGGGCGGCCAGGCCACCTGGGTCCGCATCCAAGTGCCACTGCTTCCTTCCTTCCTTCACCTCTCTAAGCCTCAGTTTCCTCATCCGCAAAATGGGATAATAAGGATGCCTCCCTGGTAGCTTCATTGTGACAAGAGAGGTATTGGCTGTGGGGCTCTTGTGAGCGGTGGGCAAGCCCATGTGAGCGGTGATTATGATTATTGCCCCCTCCCCCGACTGTATTTGTTTCTATCTTCAGGGCGCCTGGGTGGCTCACTGCATTAAGTGTCTGACTCTTGGTTTCAGCTCAGGTCATGATCGCATGGTTTCGTGGGTTCAAGCCCCGTGTCGGGTTCAGCATTGCTGGTGCAGAGCCTGCTTGGGACTCCCCCTCTCTCCCTCTCTTTCTGCCCTTCCCCTGCTCATGCCCTCTCTCTCTCTCTCTCTCTCTCTCTCTCTCTCTCCCTCTGTCAAAATGAATAAACTTTAAAATATGTGACTTAATTTTTTGAATTAAGCTAAATGCTTAAATAGTTCACCCATCAGAGAGGAATATGAGGGTCCACAAAGCAGAGTCTTACTGCTTGGTATCCAGCCACCTTCTTTTCTTCCCAGGAAGAAGACTGGGAAGACTCATTCCAGGTCTTGTGTCCTGCCAGAAATACCCTCTGCATTTACAAGCAAACATGGATATATATTCTTCCACCACCACTTAAAAATACACACACACACACACACACACACACACACACACACACAATGGTAGTGACTATACTCACAGCCTTGCACCTTTTTTCCCTTAAAGTAGATATTTGGTGATTGTTTTGTATCAGAACACCAAGAGCTGCCTTGTTCGATTTTTTTAAGTGGTCTCCTCACCCAACGTGGGGCTCAAACCCACAACCCTGAGATCAAGAGTCACATGTTACACCAACTGACCCGGCCAGGTGCCCCAGCCCCACTTTTTTTTTTATCAGTTGCATCATATTCCATTGCTCGAGGGGTGCCTGGCTGGCTCAGTTGGTAGAGCATGCGACTCTCGATCTCGGGGTCGTGGGCTCAAGCCTCACGTTGGACTCTGTGCTGGCCTGAAGCCTACGTAAGATAAAATAAAATAGTTTTCCTTTATTTAAATGCTTATTTATTTTTGAGAGAACGCGAGAGAGAGACAGAGCATGAGCAGGGGAGGGGCAGAGAGAGACACACACACACACACAGAATCTGAAACAGGCTCCAGGCTCCGAGCTGTCAGCACAGAGCCCGACGCAGGGCTCAAACTCACAGACCACGAGATCATGACCTGAGCCGAAGTTGGACGCTCAACTGACTGAGCCACTCAAGAGCCCCAAATAGCTTTCCTTTAAAAAGGAACAATACTCCATTGCTTGGCTATGCCTTGGCGTTTCTAATATATCCCATGTGGAGGGGCACTTGGGTGGTTTGCAGTCTGCAGCTCTAACACACTATGCTGGGATCCATACCCATTGTGTTGGTGAGGAAACTGAGGTTTGAGAGGCCACCTGGAGAGTTGGTGGCAGAACCGGGATCAGATTCCAGTCCCCTGGCTCTACATCCCATGAAGGTATTTTCATCTTGGCTTGGGCTTCCTGGCTCTGGAATGGGGTGGGGGGGGGACCAGCATGAAAGGGGACAAGTGGCAGGAGGGTGGGGGTGGCGAGCAGACAAATATACCAGTGTCATTTTTTTTTTTCTCTTCCTCGGCCTAACACTGGCTGCATGATGAAGGAGAACCAGTTGGAAGGAAGACCCCAGACCCTCAGCCTGGAAAGCAGCAAAGCAGAGACCATGGGCTGAAGGGGGTGTTTTGCAGCAGCAAGCCTCATGGCAAAGCCTTTGCATAAACCTTGGTTTTCCTTCTGGCAGGGTTTGCTTTGGAAGCCAAAACACAGTCCAGGGTTGGAAAGGAACTCAGCCCTATCATTCAGGAGACCTGCGATCAAGACTCAGGCCTGCCACTGACCCATGAAATCCTTGGGCAAGTCTCTGGGCCTGGAAGGTGGGAGTTTGACCCAATGGGGCTTCTCCAATCATAAGATACAGGTTCTGGAGCCACTAGGATTAGGTTCCAATGCCAACTCAATCAAGGCTCCCTTGACAAATCTCATTTCCTCATTAAAAATAGTAAGAGTCAAGGGGCGCCTGGGTGGCTCAGTTGGTTAAGTGTCTGACTTCGCTCAGGTCATGATCTCACAGTTCGTTGAGTTCAAGCCCTGCATTGGGCTCTCTGCTGTCAGCACAGAGTTGGATTCAAAACCTCTATCCCCCTCTCTCTCTGCCTCTCCCCCTCCCCCTCAAAAATAAATAAACATTTAAAAAATAGTAGGAGTAGGGGCGCCTGGGTGGCGCAGTCGGTTAAGCGTCCGACTTCAGCCAGGTCACGATCTCGCGGTCCGTGAGTTCGAGCCCCGCGTCAGGCTCTGGGCTGATGGCTCAGAGCCTGGAGCCTGTTTCCGATTCTGTGTCTCCCTCTCTCTCTGCCCCTCCCCCGTTCATGCTCTGTCTCTCTCTGTCCCAAAAATAAATAAACGTTGAAAAAAAAAATAGTAGGAGTCAAAGTAGTACCAGATGTGGTAAGAATCAAAGGAGATAATGTATACAAAAGCCCTTAGAAAACTAAAAAATCAACACACCATATACATTCCTCTCCCCTAGGTATTAATTTTGAGGCTGATATTACAAATGGTGAACTCTGCCCATTACCACGTCTTCAATATCAGAGTATTAGTGAACCACGTCTCTCTGTTGTTCAGGACACGAATTAAAAACCAAAGCCAGAAGGCAAAATCTTTATTGGGTGTTGTTGAACTTGATACCCAGCATCCAATTAGGTAACCTGCCCGCAATTAAGGTACAATGCCACTAGGTGGCGATGGTGTCCAGGCCACTGTCGTGTGTTCCAGAGCAGAAACCCTATGGACCATATCAAAGATCTCCTTTTTTATGCTTTGAGGCCTCATGGAAAGACCTGGCGAAACCTCAGTTTCCTTATCTGTAAAATGGGGATAATAGTACTAAATGAGATGTAAAATCCTCCTGTGCACAATAAGACCCTCAGAAAGTGTTTGCTCCTTTCCTAGCTAAATGATTAAAAGCCTGGCTTTTGGAACCAGATTGCCTGGGTTTGAATTTCAGCTTTGTTGCTTACCAACTGTGTGACCTTGGGCAAGTTACCTAACCTCTCTGGGCCTTCGTTTCCACGTCTGTAGTAATCGAACCTATCCTCATAGTTAATGTGTGTAAAGTGCTTGGAAAGTGCCTGGTCTAAGAAAAGCGCTCTGACTTTGCCATTGTCTGTGTATGTCCTAGGGTGAGCCCTCTCTCATGCATAGTCTGGGTCCCAACTCTGGGCATCTCCCAAGATTGAATGTCTTGTCAAGACAATAGGTCTTCGGGACATTTTTAACCCCCCTGGCATGAGTCATGAGCAGAGAAAGCTACAATTCCAAGACTCCTGACACTTTGGTCTCCAGATTCAGGGCACAGCTGGCAACAGCCTCTGTCCACCCAGCAGGTGATGGAAACCAATTTGCAAGTGCGAAGCCAGCTGGTGGGAAGATAAGGAGAGGGCAGAAGGGGCTGTGAGGCTGTTTTTACAGTACTTTTGTCCCTTGGGGGTGTCTTGCTCACCTCTGTGCGTGCTGTTGGGAGGCAGCTCAAAAAATAAAACACCATGGGCTCCTGGGCCAATGGCTTCCCCGCTCTGTCCCGCCCCACCTCCGTGCAGGTTTGCGGGGGAGGTAGAGGAATCTGGTGACGACAGCACCTGACCAGAAGTCAGGAGATCTGTTTTTAGCCCAGCTCTGTCACCGATGCGCTGTGTGACCTTGACGAGTCACTTTTCCTCTCTGGGCTTCAGAGTCCTGCTCTGTCAAAATTGGGACACACTTCCTGCCCTTCCTTTCCAACCAGAGATGTGGGGAGTATAGAGAAACTCTTCAAAACTTCACCTCCTCCTTGAAGCCTTCCATATTGGATGGAACAAAAAGGGAATCCAAATCTTTCCCATCTCCCCTCCACCGTTCCCAGGCTAACCATGTGATGTTGATCACTAATCCATTATTCGCTCATTGGTGGATTCCACATGCTTGTTCAGTGCCGGTCTGAACATGTCCTTTTCGTCTTGTCTGCATTGGAAACTCATCCGGGGAGGGCTGTGCCTGCCTCCTTGCTCTGTGTGGCATGCAGAGTCTAGCACAGGAGGCTAGCATGACTGAGGCATGGCTTGGGGCTCTCAGTGGGGAGAAGGGTCCCATTGAATCCCTGTATCTGGAACTTAATGGGACTGAGAACAGTGAATTGTTGGGGAAACAAGAGATGTGAAAAGTGCCTTGAAGAGTGAAACAGATAAATGTATTATTCTCTGGATGGGGCACAGAACAATAAGGGGGGAGAGAGATGGGGGTGGTCAGCTCTGATAAGCATAAGTTTTACAATCAGAAAATCGAGAAGGAAGCTAGTTCAATTTTAAGAAGCATGGAAATTCTGTGTCAATTTCCAAAATAAAATGTTATTTTGTTTACACATGGACCAGTGTGTGTGTGTGTGTTTTCCACTCCCATTTTTTTTTCCCTCCAGGGCTTGGGATGCTAGGGTCTTAATTCTAGGCTGGGCATATCTCAACTTCAGGGGGAGTAAGCCCAGCCTGTCAGCCTCTTCACTTCCCTACTGCTCTCTCCATCATCTGCCCCATCAGGTCTAACCCTCTATTCTCCTTCCCACAGCTGCCCTAACTGGTTTCAGCTTCTGTCAACCTCCAGCCCCCTAGCCCTTCTTCCCCTCTGCATTATGACCCCATCCCCTGGGAATACCCTTCCCCTTCCCACTCTTACCATCCTCCACCAAATGCCTGGCTGCCAAGGGACACCGAGCGCCTTTTATCCGTCAGTGTCCCATGCTCTGGATTTTACTACCTTTTTAAAACATACCAGTCCTGGGCTCCATTCCATCTACATCAAAGCAGGTTAACGTAGGGGAGGGGCAGGTATTGTAGTCTATCCATCCCTGATTGTATTTTAAGAGCTCTTGGGGAATTAGCCTCTTCATATTAAGAAAATTCTAACAGGAACGTCACAGCACCATGGTAGACCAAAAGGGGAGAGATTTGGGGGTACATGTAGTTAATGGTAATAATAGTCACGATTTATTTCACACCTGTTATGTTCCAGGCACTAAACTAGGTGCCTGACATCCTTTGCCTAATTCCAACAACCCTGTGAAGCAAGTGTAATTATTGTGATAATAAAAACAAGAAAAGTCTCTGAGTACTTATGTGCTAAGCAATTCATCTTTATTGTCTTGTGTAACATTCACAGGACCTGTGAGGCAGGTGTTGTTGCTGTGTCCATTTTCCAAACAAGGGAACCAAGGCATAGATCAATTAAGTAAGTTGTCACACAGCTTATTAAGATAAGGAAGTTAAACCTCAGAGGGGTTAAGTAATATGTCCTTTTTTACCAGCAAACAAGCAATTGAGTGGAGTCCGTGATTTCTCCTCTACATGCTCAACACATCTCCTCCTGGCAATGGGAAATTCCAGGTTGATGGGAGGGCAACTGGAACCAGGAACTGCTAGTGTGTGGAAGATGGTGGGATTTCATCAGCTCCAGACATGAACGTATTCCTTACATGGAGGGTGTCCATTATGCTCTGGGACCCCAGCCCAGCCACCTGCCAAATGTCTCCTGGCTTTGCTGGCCTGTCTCAATAATCCTTTGCTGCCTCTTGCCCCATCTGGCTCATCAGAATCCCAGCACACTCATCGGGATACTGCCTCCTTCAGGAAGCCTTCCTGGATGACCCTAAACCAGAGCCCTTTGACCTTCTCTGGGACGTTGTGCACTCACATGGCTATCCTCTTCATCCTTGGGGTAGGTACTGTCATCTGGCCCCCCTAACTAGGTGTTGAATTCCTCCAGGCTCTAACACCTAACAGGAAATCAGTACTCAGAGAATTCTCATTGAACAAATGCTGCACGTGGGCATTCCCCCTGGTCACTAGGGTCATGAATTTCATTCGGTGCCTCTGGTGAGGGAGGATGGGAGAGGGATGGCAGGAAGCATGTGTGATCAGCCCAGTTACACACAATAGGGAGTGGTGAGGTCTGTGGCTAAGGAGAGTTTGCAGGACCACCTGAGGGGCTTACAATCAAATTCAGCCACCCCCGTTCCCCATAAATGCCTAGTACCTAATCACCCTGTGAACACTCCCATTATCTTCCCCTTTCCCTAGCTTTATTTTCCTACTTTGTGCATACAATCTTAAAACATATTCTTTTTTTTAATTTTTTTTTAACATTTTTATTTATTTTTGGGACAGAGAGAGACAGAGCATGAACGGGGGAGGGGCAGAGAGGGAGGGAGACACAGAATCGGAAACAGGCTCCAGGCTCCGAGCCATCAGCCCAGAGCCTGACGCGGGGCTCGATCGAACTCACGGATCGCGAGATCGTGACCTGGCTGAAGTCGGACGCTTAACCGACTGCGCCACCCAGGCGCCCCTAAAACATATTCTTTATACTATTTATTATACTCAGCATTTTCCCCTCACACATGCTCTGCCTGAGGGTAGAGATTTGGTCTGTTTTGCACTCTACCGGAGGGAGCCCAGCCCCAGTGGTGCCTTGCACAAGATAGGCTCCCAACAGACCGGTGTTGAATAAATCATCAGCCCCTTGCATCTATCTACAGTGAGGAGAGCTGCCCCAGTCTCCCTGCAGTGTCCACGCTCCCCGAAACATTCCCGGTTCAGGGCAAGAAGAGCGAAGGGTCAAGGCAAAGCCGGTGGGGGTTACAACAACCCTCCGCCCACTCCCCGCCCCCCCCCCACCCCTCAGCCCCAAGGAGATGGCCTAGGGTCTATCTTGGGGACAGCAGGTCCAACAGGAACTAGGGCACGAGGTTTAATGCCTGCCCCATGGGGTCAACGGGGGCACTTCTGGGCGAAGGTGATGTGGGGGCGGGGGAGGATGGGATGGGGGAGGAGGGGCCGTCCCTCCAGAGTGCGCTCGCTCACACACACACACACACACACACACACACACACACACAAACTCACTCTCACCATACACGCACCCGCTCGTACCAGAACATGTAGGATTAGGAGAGGCCAGAAACCGACAGACGGACGGTCAGGGCCGGAAGAATGTCCCAGAAGGTGTGGAAAGGGCAATGAGGGGAGGGGAGCGACGCCCCCGGCTCCGGAGAGCCGTTGCAGGGGGGCTGGGGGCGGGGGGGACGAGGGGCGGGCGGGCGCCCGCCGGGAGCAGCCCCTGGAGGCGGGCGCCGGCCGGGGACCTGGGGGAGCGGGTCCCCCCTCCGCGGGCGCCTGCTAAGCCGGGAGCTGCCTCCTCGGCACCTGCGCAGGCACCGCGCCGCCCTGCGCCGAGCTGCCATTGGCTCGCTAAAAATGCCTCTCTAATCTGCGCCCATCTGTGCACGCCTCCTCCTTCCTCCCCCCCGCCTCCTCGGCTCTGACCTTCCTCCTTCCCGCAGCCCCGGCGCGGTCCGGAGAGACGCGGTGGCGGCGGCGGTGGCGGCGGCGGCGGCGGCGCAGCCTCCTCTTCCCCCGGGAAGTCGTCCGGGCTTGAGGCCGGCCCCAGACGCCCCGCTCTGCCCCGTGGCGCCGCCGATGGTGCCGGGCCCTCCTGCCCCCAGGTAGGGGGTCTGGCCCTGGGAGAGAGGGTGCGGAGGGAGGGGGCCAGTTAGGGATGCGGGTCTGCGGTGGGCGCAGAGGCTGATACCTCAGGGATTGGGCACTGGAGAGAGGTGGGCGCGCGCCGGGGCTGCCTTGCAGGCACCGGGGCTCGCGGGCATCACCCAGGCAATGCCAGGATGCCCCTGCGCCCGGCCCCTTGGGAAAGGCAGCTAGCAGCGGAGGCCTTTACCCTGGGGAAAACGCAGGAAATAGGTTCCTGGGGAAGCTGGGGCCCAGGCCCGGGGGTTCCGAGTCTCTGGCCTGGGGCGGTGTGGTCCCAGCAGGGCGGGTGGGCTTGTGCCAGCTTGGTGCGTAAGCTATTTATGGATCAGAGTGGGCTGGGAGAAACACAGCAGTTGATGCGCCCTATGCCGTGTCTGGTTTACAATTAAAGACATTTTCTTCTGTCTCTCTACCCCTTCCCTCATAGCTGGGATGGGAGTGGGGAGGAGAGGAGGAGATGCTAAGTAGCCTGCAAATACAGCAGAAGCCATGGTCTTTCTGACACCGCTCTCCTCCCTATCCCCCAGGCCACTTGCTGCCGGTTGGAACCCTCTCCCTCTTATTTTTGCCTTAGGAGGGCAGGAAAAGATTAAAGAGTCATCAGGGTGTGAGGGGCACAGTGGCAAACCCCAGAGCTTGGCCAGACCCAGCTTCAAGCCCCAGCTGCCCCCTACCCCCACAGCCCAGTTCTGCACCCCACGTGCAGTGACACATGTGGCCGCTTTTCTCTGGGCACAACCATAAATAACCTACATTGCCCTGGCTCTGGCACAGCCGGGGTGCAAACAGAACCGTCAATGATTTTGGAAGTTCTATGCCTTCCAAAGGCCCACCTGACCTTCCCATCACATGCAAATCACCACTCACAAACCACCCCCTCCAGGAAGCTTCCTGATACCCCAGGTGAGATCCTTGCCTCCTGCCCTGCATTCTTCAACCTAGTCTGCCTTGTGGTTTAGTTATTTATGTCTTGTCTGTCACCCTCTGGACCAGAGGTACCTTCGGGGTAGGAATCTGTTCCATTCACTTCTGCCATTGACCCTGAGCCTGACCAGGGCCTGGCACAGAGTAAATGTTTGTAGAATGAGTGAATGAATGAATTTGGACTATGGGAAGTAGCTGGCAACCTGAAGCTGGGGAGTGAGCCTCCTCTGGGGCTTTCCTTCCATCCCCCAGGACTAAGAGCCACCAAAATCAGACAGTCCCATTTAGGCCCTTTCTGGTCCTGCAGCTGATGGATAGTGATGACATCTGGAGATAAACGTCACAGTCCCGATGGCTTCAGAGGGTCTTTTTTGGGCCCCTGGTTTGAGTGCCCTGGTCTAATCTAGGCTTGGTAGAAGGCCTGGTGGAAGTCTGGCTTCCCTCAGGCCCCTGGGTTGGCATTTTCTTCCTGGGGTGCTCAGCTCAGACCAGGGGTCTCTGTCTCTATCTCTGTCTCTGTCTCTGTCTCTGTCTCTGTCTCAGCCTTTGGGAAAGTTCTGGTCAGCTTCAGGGAGTTTGGGAAGTCCCAAGCCAGGCCATCTTCAGCTTCTGGGGTCCTCGTGGCGAGCTCAGAGCAAATCTCCTGATTCCATCGTGTGGAGGAGGAAACCCAGGCCAGAAGAAGAGGCCAGGGGTTCTGAGGTCTATGACGGATATGGACATGTGCAGACTTTCTTTCTGGCCCTTGTTGCTCCTTTGACAGCCAAGACATCTGCAAGATGTTCTTGTCCTGGCCTTACAGAGGGGGAGACTGAGGCCCAGAGAAGGTCAGCAGCAGAGCCAGGGATGGCACTCAGTTCCTGGCTCCAAGTCCAGTGCTCTCTCCACTGGGCTCCAGGGAGCTGGGGTGAGGGCCCAGACGCAGGTCAGAGAGTGATTGTTCTAGAACCCCAAGGCTCCCCCTCCCTGGCTGTCTTGGCTCCTAGTAATGGAGAGGGTATGGAAGCATGGAGGGGTGCTTCAGGGGTAGGGAGAGGCAAGGGGGGGATGTGTTAGTGCCTGGAAGGGGTTGGCCCTGGGGGGGGGGTCTCGAGAAGAGGGTGCAGTAATAACAGTAGAAACTACCAGCACACAGCATTCGTCATGTGCCAGGTCCTATTCCAACTATTAACTCATTCAATCCTCACAAAAGCCCAATGAAGTAGGGACGCTATTATCCCCATTTTACAAAAGGGGAGACTGAGGCACAGAGAAGTGATCTGTCCAAGGTCACACAGTCTGAAAGTGGAGGAGCTCGGATTTGAACTTTGGCTCCAGAGTCCATGCTCTTAACCTGTATTCTCTATTGCAAGAGCAAGAGGGCTGTGAAGCTGGCTGCTGGGGGCTTGCTGTCTCCACGGAGATGCAGGTTTCAGGTCCTCAGTGGCTAAAGTTCAGGCGCTGTGGGTGGGAGGTGCAAGATTAAGTGTGACTGGGGGTTGCGGCTGCTGAGAATACTAACCAATCTCAAGGAGCAGGAGGGTCACCTTTGCAGGATGCACAGCTGACCCTGCTCTGCATCCTTCAAATGGACAAAGGGCAATCTCCTAAAACTGGCACTGTTGCCCTCCCCAAGCCTGTGTTTCCTCTTTCTTTTCACCCTCCCTCTGCCCTCCAGCTGCTCTGAACTGCTCTCAGTTCCTCAAATAAGTCATGCTTCTCTCACCTGCAGGCCTGTGCACAGGCTGTTCCCTGCCCCCCCCCCCCCACTAGAACACTCTCCCTCCTCCTCCCTACACATTTCTTCTCACCCTGGGGTGGCTGAGACTTCTGTTCCTCCCAGAAGTTTCTCTACCTGGGCCTGCTGCTCAGCGCCCCCCTCCCCCATAGCACCCTCCGGGGCATTTGGTTGTTGCCCCGCCTTCTCCCACCCCAAAGGCCATGAAGTCCAAGGGCAGGGTCTGTGTCCTGTTCCCAGTGTCCCCAGTGCCTGGCACCGGATAGCCCTGGCTCCCTTAGGGAATGAGTGAATGTGGCCCCTCATGTCACCAACCTCGGGACACATACAGCATTTTTCTTCTCCCCCACAGGAGTTGAGGAAACCACTCATAAATTTGCATATAGCCCCACAGCAGGGATAAGCTGGTGGTAGAAAGCCTTCACTGGAGAGGTGAAAGGGCCTGTGGACCTGGTGGGACAGGGGAGAGCACTTGGGGTAGGGGAGTTCACCCATTTGGGGGAAGCCTCCCCCTGGGAAACAGGATGAGGGGGCAGGTTGGGGGGGGAGGGGAAGGAGTGGGTGTGCCAGGTGTAGGAGGGGTGCTTGATTTGGTTTTACATTCTTAAATTTAAAAAAAAAAGCTTTTATTTTCTTATTCCCAAAATAATATGTGTTTATTGTGGAAAATGTAGAATGTACTGGAAAGCCAAGCAAACTCCATTAGCCAGCATCAGACCCACCTGATGTAGGCACTTTGTGGCTGGTTTCCAGCCAGGGGGGCAGCAGACTGGGGCAGGGGTGGGGGGAGATGGGGACTGAGGACAGGCCGGGTAGAAAGTGAGGGGGATCAGTGTGTAGGTGGCGGGGGGGGGGTGTCCCTGAGCCTTGCCCGTGGACACCAGGGAAGGAAGCAGGCAGGATGGGGTGGAGGGAGAAGCGGAGCTCCGATGCAGGCGGCCACGGACAACCTCAGGGACCCACCATGAGCTCTGGAGCTAGAGCGGCCCTTTCGAGCAGAACTTGACGGTCAGGCAGCTAGACCTCAGCACCCATCAGGCTCTGGGTGGGGCCCTGGGCTTGCCCTTAGGCAGGTGGTTCTGCAGCAGCAGCAATGAGGGGCTGCAAGCCAAGGGTCATGTGCTGGCATCCCCCGCCCCCCTCCCCCCACGGCAGCTGGGACCAGAGACAGAACTTACCACCAGAAAGGATGGGTGGGAAGGAATCCACAAGGGGAGAAGACCAGCAGGAACCTGGCTCTGAGGGGGTGGAACTCTAACGCCAGGGAGGTTGGTGGGGCTATCTGGGGGGGGGGGGGGGAGGGAGAGGCCGGGAGTGTGCCCGTGGGCGTGGCAGAGGGGTGCCTCCCTAGACCTCTTGGGTGGCAGGGCCAGTGGGCTGCCTGATGGCTGGGAGGGCAGAGGCGGCCTCGGGTACTCTTTAAAAATCACTTGATATTGGGGCGCTTGGGTGGCTCAGTTTGCCGCAACTCTTGATTTCAGCTCAGGTCATGATCTCACAGTTCGTGAGATCGAGCCCCCTGCCGGGCTCTGTGCTGACAGGGTCCTGCTTGGGATTCCGTCTCTCTCTGCCTCTCCCCTGCTCTCCCCAAGTAAATAAATAAACATTAAAAAAATAAAATAAATAAAGTTTAAAAATCACTTCATGTTAAAATGCTGGGGCAGGGGGTGCTGCGGTAGGCTTACTGGATAAAGTAAATCCAGGATGCCCAGTTACATTTGACCTTCAGAGAAACCACAAATTTGTTTAGTACAAGCGTGCCCTAAATATTGCGTGGAATGCACTCGCACTAGGAATTTTATTTGTTGTTTATCTGGAAGCAAATTTAAGTAGGTGTCCTGCATTTTTAGTTGCTACATCTGGCTACCCTATAGAGGGAATGGAGAGGGGTAAAGAGAAAGAGAGGTGAAGTGTGGGGGGGTCCTAATTTTCTCTTCTTTTGTACTGTGGACGGGCTCAATCGCTACTTGTTTGAAGCTGACGGTTAAAAAGAAATTAAAGTATCCCTCTTTTCGAAATCAACCAGACGGTTTCGAATTTTGTGTCCGCAAACTGTTTGTTTACTGCCGAGAGAATAACTCCTCATTTGTGGAGTTTGGTTCTCTGGTGCCGCTCAGAAACATGGGCCGTGCTCTCATTTATTCAGGAGGCACAAAAGGAGATTCGATGATCAAGGGTGGCGTCACTATAATAATGTTAATGCATTCGAGAAATCAAAGTCCTCCTCGTAATAAAGCTCTTAGGTGGCAGAGAGTGTGGGAAACCGGAAGTCTCACCTCAGCCGGGGAGAATAGGTGGGCCATAGTAATCAAAGCTTTGATCTGGCAGTTTCTCCCCCAGGTGCCCTCGTAGTGGGGTGCAAAGACAGCTGGGTGGAGACGGTCAGTGTGGCAGAGCCACATCAGGAGGGCCGGTGGTGTAGTTAGGACCTCTCCGGCCCGTGTGATTTTAGGCAGCTGTTCAGTTCTTCCATTTGGTCAGTGAGTCTCCACTGAGTGCCTCCCGGGTGCCAGCCACTGTTTTAGAGGCTTGGAGATCTGACCAGAAAGAACAGATGGTCAGCAGGTATGGCAGGTTGAGGCAAGTGACTTTGTAGAATAGCATATTTAGTATGAGTCCGTTAAAAAAATATATACACGTGTACCTCTGTGTCCACACTGCATAGAAATGTCTGGAAGGCTGTGTACCCCGTCGTTATCAGAGCTTACCTCTGGGGGCAGGTATTAGGAGGCTCAGTGCCAAGCAAGATGGGGAATGTTTCCTTTTCGTTTCAGCCATGCCGTGCTGTTTGCCTTTTCTGACAGCAAATGTCATTACTCATAAAAACATAATTAAAATTATACTTGATGATATCTGGGGTTTTTCTTAGAAACCTTAAAAAATGAGCGTTTGAATTGCTTTCCCCTTAGTTTGACGGCGTTTTGAGTCGGATGCTGCCACTTGGGTTTAAATTTTTGTTTGTGGCTGGTTTTGAACTGGGCCCCTCATGGGACCAGTTTCTCCTGGCCTCCTGGGACCCCTCTTTCTCCTTTCCTTCCTTGCCTTCCTGGGGTGGATGCAACCTGGTGGGATGGGCAAGGGGCTAAGGGAAGTCTGGGTGTCAGGAAGGCAGAAGCATTGCAGAAGCCAAGTCTCCATGAAAGTGGTGTTGGGCACCCACCGTGTGCGTGGTACTGAGGTCTCCTGCGGGGGAGACGAAGGAGGCAGGCCCTGGACAGCAGTGCCAGGGGGCCCAAGGGGGCCCGAGGTCCACTGACATGTGCCAGGCACTATTTTCTTCATCGTATTTTTTAACTCATTTAGTTTCCTTAGTAGCCTTACAAGGTTATACCCATTTTACAGATGTGGAAACTGAAGTTAAGTGACTCGCCTGAGGTCACACTGCGAGTAAGTGGCTGAGGCAGGATTCACACCCATGCGGTCTGGATCTAGAGGCTCCGCTCTTGACCTCTACGCCATGGCACCTGTCGTTAGGGAGTGAAGAGGAGGCATGCTCCCGAAGACCACGGAAGGTCTTCTGATCCGGAAGGAAAAAGCTGGTAGATTCGTAGAGGTGGAAGGTGCCTTCCAGGCAAAGTGACAGCAGGGACAAAGGTGCATAGGCTGGAGAGGTGGGCTGTAGGGGGCTCTGGGGAGGAAATCAGTGTAGGAACCTGAGGGAGGAAGTGGGAAATGAGGCTGGTGGGGAATGTGCCAAATATTTGAAGCCATTGGCCTCATTGGGCTTTCTGGGACAGGTGGCCCAGAGCCCCTCAGCTCCCTTCCGTCCCACCTGGGCCCTCCCAGGGCCACCCACCCTGCCCTTGGCCTGCCTCAGTCCAACCTTGACCAACCACTGGAGAAGAGAGACAGCTGAGGGAGGGCAGGAGCATGGGCTGGGGGCAGGGGCGAGGGGGGGGGGGGCGACAGGGTGAGGTCCTGGCCCTTATACTGACTCACGCAGGGGCCTTGGGCCATTCAACACCTTGCCTTGGGACTCAGTTTCCTCTTCTGTTCTTTACATTTTGAACTTTTTATTATGGGAAAATATAAGCATTTACAAAAGTAGAGAGAATAGTATCCCAAACCACCATGTACCCGTTGCTCAGCTACAACTCCTATCAATTGATGGCCAGTCTTGTTTCGTTTCTGCCCCCTATTCTCCTTTTCCCCTAGTAATTCAAACTGGGTGGGATCACTCCAAGGCATCAGTTCATTACAAATATACCAAGATGTATCTCTAACTGATAAAGACTTTTCCCAACATAAGCACAGTACCATTATTATACCTAAGAAGAAACTTTCCTTTCCTTTATGTTGTCACATATCCATTGAGTATTCATGTTCCCAGTTACTGCAGACCTTTCTTTCTTTCTTCCTTCCTTCCTTCCTTCCTTCCTTCCTTCCTTCCTTTCTTTCTTTCCTTCTTTCCTTCTTTCTTCCTTTCTTTTTCTTTCCTTCTTTCTTTCTTTCTTCCTTTCTTCTTTCTTTTTCTCTTTCTTTCTTTCTTCCTTCCTTTCTTTCTCTCTTCTTTCTTTCTTTCTTTCTTTCTTTCTTTCTTTTTCTTTTTATGGCTCATTTGACTCAAGATCCAAATAAGATTTACATATTGTTATTGGTTGATGTGTTAGTCTCTTTTTTTCCCTTTAAAAAAATGTTTATTTATTGTTTAGAGAGAGGGTTGGGGAGGGGCAGAGAGAGAAAGAGAGAGAGAGAATCTCAAGCAGGTTCTGCACTGTGAGCACAGAGCCCAATGCAGGGCTCAAACTCACGAACCGTGAGATCATGACCTGAGCCGAAATCAAGAGTCAGACGCTTGGCCGGCTGGGCCATCCAGGCACCCCTGTCTCAGTCTCTTTTAGTCCATAGGTTCCCTCTCCATCTTTTCCTTCATCCTTGGCAATTTATCTGTAGGAGAAACCAGGTTATTTGTCCCCTGGAATTTCCCGCAGCCGGATTTTGTTGGTTGTATCTCCGTGGTGTGGATTAACATGTTCCTGTGTCCCCTCTGTAAATTGGGTAGTTGGATTCATCTGTCTTCTGACTCCCCTTCATGCTCTGTTCAGTAAGCCCTCCTGACTCTACCTTCATGACGCCCAGAGTCTGACCACTTCTCACCATGTTGTCCATTGCCGCCCTCCCTTCTGAACCGCCACTGTGGCTTTCCTGGATTATTGCAGCAGCCTCTGCCTGGTCTCCCTTGCCTCTCTCCTTGCCCTAGCAGCCAAAGAGACCCTTTCAAAACCTCAGTCAGATCATGTCCCTCCTCTGCTCAAAACTTCAATGACTCCCTCTTATTTCGAATAAAACCCAAAGTCCTATAAAAAGTCCTATAACAGTCTACAAGGCCCTGCATGGCTTGCTGCTCACTACTGCTGACCTCATCTCATGCCACTCACTCCTACCTCACTGGGCTCCCCGTCGGTTTTGGATGTATCAGATATCCTCCTGCCTCAGGGCCTTTGCACTGCTGTTCCCTGTGCCTCGCTGCAGAGGTCAGCATGGCTTCTGATGTTTCACATCTCTGCCCTCGTCACCTCCTCAGAGAGGCCTTCCCAGAGCATCTCACCTAAAGTAGCTGCCATTGTTCTCCACCCTCTGCCCCCTGCTTTCGTTTCTTTCATAGCACTTACCCATCCCTGATGTTACGATGTTGTTGGTTTCCTGTCTGTCTCCCCTGCCTCCCTGGGAGCTCGTGAGGGCAGGGCAGCATGACTGCCCGCAGAGCAGACCTCCTCTTCCCCTTACATGACTCTTGGTCAGCTCCTCTCTTTTCAGCATTTCCTGGAAAATAAAACAATGCTTCAGAGTTTACAAAATACTTCCTGTCCTAGGTCAGATGCGGGAAGTATAGGGAAGCATAATCGGAGACAGGGATTCCCGGGCAAGTGATTTATTGCAGGCAGCTCACAGAAGGGCGGGAGGGAGCCTGCAGAGTGCTCGAGAGGGGTGCAGCAAGTACCAGGGGTGGGGTCGTCCTGCCTTGAGGCAAGCAAGGAGCCAGGCCACTGTGTACCCCCTTACCGGGCAGTCATTGGCTGCTCCCCGGGGGAGGGCATGACCTCTTGGGCATCTCGGGTGAGGAGGCGGCTCACCCAGAAGCCTCGGCCAACTCTCCGAAGGGGGGCGGCGGTCTAGGGCATCGTGCACACCTCCTCCGTTTTCATACCCATTTGCTGCTCCCAGTCCGGCCATCGGCTGTGAGGGAGGGATCTATTAGTGACCATTATTCCTGTTTGATAGATGAGGAAGTCGAGGTCCTGGGGGTG
This sequence comes from Lynx rufus, assembly GCF_022079265.1. NCBI lineage: Eukaryota > Metazoa > Chordata > Mammalia > Carnivora > Felidae > Lynx > Lynx rufus. The sequence continues at coordinate 113,052,341 of NW_025814878.1, read as the reverse complement.
GGATCGTGGAATGACTTGCCTGGGATGGCACAGCCAAGAAGGGACAGACCTGGGATTGGAGCTCAGATTCCTCCAGGGGACCCTCTGACTGGCTGGTTAACGTCTTAGTGGCTGCTGGTTCCTAGTTGTCCTCTCACACTTCCGTTCAGCGAGCAGGTATCCAGTGCCGTGTGTCCTACTGAACCGGCTGCTGGCCATTCAGTGACGAGTGAACCCCCTCTCCTGTTGTCCGCACCCTGCTGACCCCCGAGGAGCCCTGAGCCCCAGCCTCTGCAATGACAACATGGACAACACGCGGTGCCCGTTGAGCACTTCCTGTGTGCTGGGCACTGTGCTAGGCTCTTCGTGTGCATTCACACACCGCAGGGTCACAGCACCCATTTCAGATGGGCAAGCTGAGGCTGCAGAGGGGCCTCAGGCTTCGGGCCAGGGTCCCTCGCGAATGCGTGATAGAGCTGGGACTCCAACAGGGTCTGAACGCGACTCTCACTCCCACCTCCCCTCCCCCAGCTCCACCCACAGCGGGATATCTGGTGTCACCTCTATCAGGAGCTCCATCGGACACCAGGCTGTTCCCCTTGCCTGCTCCCCAAGTGTTGGGTGACCAGCTGCCATCTCTCCTGCCCCAGTTGGCCGGGCCCCAGACGGGCACTTCTGAGGGGAGGTCTCCCCGACCCTACAGGGCCCAGGGTTCCTGCATCTGCCCTGCATTGCCTCCCAGCCCCTTTGTCACCGTCCCGACTGGCCGGGTGGGCCCTTGGGCCAGTCCCAGCTGGCCTGGGCATTGAGGGCCCCTCCCCCTCATACCAGCTGGCCTGGTAAGCTGCAAAGCTGGCTTGGCCTGGGTGTCCCTGGACAGGACTGGGGGTGGGGCGACAAATCACAGCAGGCTTCTTTACGCCTTACCACCCCCCACACAGGGTCAAGGCGAACCCAATAGGGAGAAACTGAGTCAATGCCTGAGGGATGTTAAGGGTGGAGAGCCCCCCACGCTGCCTTGGTGATGCGGGTCTGTGAGGCAGTAGGATGGGGGTGGGTGCCCCAACATGCATCAGCTCCAGATCCTTGAGACCCCTGCTCCCCCTAGGACCCTTTTTCTACCCCATCCCCAAGCCGCTCTGAAACATTGTTCAGCTGAGCTGGGCACTGGAGGCCAGGCTCTGTCCCAAGCCTCAGGCCTAGAGGCTCCCTCCCGGGGCTGCGCCAAGGAGAGGCCTGTGGCCCCCTTGGCAGAGCTCCAGGCATATTTGTGCAAATTCTGGACATGAAATAGCGTGTAAAGCACATGCAAATTAGCCTGTCACCCAGTTGGTGTAGCCAGTGGAGCCGTTTCCCTGCTCCCAGCGTGGCCTGCATGGCTGGAGAGCTATGGTCTGCAGGCAGGTGAGGTGCCCCCCACAGCAGCTGGAGGGGTGCAGGGGAGGTGAGAGCCCCCAGAGCCGTGGCCACCCCACCTTTACTGCAAGTTAACGTCTGATTTCTGTCACATTTTCCTCCTCACCAGATGGTGATTTTCTAATTTGATCATTTTGTTTGCATAAGCTAGGCTTCTGTAAAGAACTTTGCCTCTTCGTTTATTTCGTTCTTCTGAAATATAGTGTGTTTAGCAGGATAAAGGCTTGATTCTTTCCCCTTGTTGATCAGTTATAAAGTCAACGAGTTCGTGTTCTGGCAACCTCCAAAGGAGACCACTGAGTATTTTTCCCATTTTAAAATATAAAAGTGTATAAAACAGGTTATACATTTTAACAGATCAGTACAAAGCCGGGGCGCCTGGGTGGCTCAGTTGGTTGAGTGTTCGACTTCGGCTCAGGTCATGATCTCATGGTTCGTGGGTTCGAGCCCCGCGTCGGGCTCTGTGCTGGCAGCTCGGAGCCTGGAGTCTGCTTCAGATTCTGTGTCTCCCTCTCTCTCTGCTCCTCCCTGCTCACACGCTGTCTCTCTCTCTCAAAAATAAATAAAGATTAAAAAAAAATTTAATACAAACCCAACATCCTTGTCACTACCATGTAGGTCAAAAAAAATTGCTACAGTTCTAAGAGACCCCCACTCGTACCCTTGTCCCCCACTGGGCCCCTCTCCCAGAGGGACCACCGTTCTAAATAGTTAGTGTTACTAGCTGCTTGGTTTTTGTTTTTACCATGTAAGTATGCATCCAAAACCAAATAGTTATGTCTCTCTTTGAATTTTAATTAGCGGAGGGGCATCTGGATGGCTCAGTTGGTTAAGTGTTCAACTCGTGATTTTGGCTCAGGTCATGATCTCACGGTTCGTGAGTTCAAGCCCTGCATCGGGTTATCTGCTGTCAGCGGGAAGCACACTTTGGATCTTCTGTCTCCCTCTCTCTCTGCCCCTCCCCCACTTGTATTCTCTCTCAAAAATAAATAAACGCTAAAAAATTAAAAATAACAAAAGTGAATTTTAATTAACGGAACTATTATTCTTTCATGGCTGTTTTTTTTTCAATTAGCATTTTCTTTTTACCATGCATCTAGAGTGTTCTTTGTAGTAGTAATTATTTCATTTTTCTTTGTTGTATAGTGTTCCAATATGTGAACAGACCGTGATTTAATTCTCCAGGCTAGTGTTTACACGCATCCAGGTTGTTTCTGATATGTGGCTATGGTGAAAAATGCCACTCGGAGCATTCTTCTTTTTTTTTTTCTTTTTTTAATGTTTGTTCACTTGAAAAAGAGAGAGTCGGGGCGCCTGGGTGGCGCAGTCGGTTAAGCGTCCGACTTCAGCCAGGTCACGATCTCGCGGTCCGTGAGTTCGAGCCCCGCGTCAGGCTCTGGGCTGATGGCTCAGAGCCTGGAGCCTGTTTCCGATTCTGTGTCTCCCTCTCTCTCTGCCCCTCCCCCGTTCATGCTCTGTCTCTCTCTGTCCCAAAAATAAATAAACGTTGAAAAAAAAAAAATTTAAAAAAAAAAAAAAAAAAGAAAAAGAGAGAGAGAGAGAGAGAGAGTGCAAGCAGGGAAGGGGCAGAAAGAGAGGAAGACACAGAAAGAGAGGAAGACACAGTCTCAGCATAATGCCTAAGTTGTCCCATCTTTGGCCTGTGGGATGCCTCTGGCATCCTTTTCACACAAAACACACTGTGTTTAGAAGTGTCCTTGCTTTCTGCAATGAAGATGTTCTAGTCTCCGCAGAGCTGCAATCAGCCATTTCTTTGAAGAGCTGTGGGGTATAGATATCTATTTTTTAAATTGAGATATAATTCCATATCTATACAATTTTATCCCTTTTAAAAAGTATAATCCGGTGGCTTTTAGCACATTCACAAAGTTGTGCCACGTCACCACTATCTAATTCCAGAACATTTCCATCACTCCAGAAAGGAACCCCATACCCTCGAGCCAATTACTCCTCAGTTCCCCTCCCTCAAGCTCCTGGCAACCACCAGTCTCCTCCCTGTCCCTATAAACTTAATTTTCCTGGATATCCAGTAAGTGGACTCCTTTTTTTTATTTATTTTTTTTTTAATTTTTTTTTTCAACGTTTATTTATTTTTGGGACAGAGAGAGACAGAGCATGAACGGGGGAGGGGCAGAGAGAGAGGGAGACACAGAATCGGAAACAGGCTCCAGGCTCTGAGCCATCAGCCCAGAGCCCAACGCGGGGCTCGAACTCACGGACCGCGAGATCGTGACCTGGCTGAAGTCAGACGCTTAACCGACTGCGCCACCCAGGCGCCCCTGGACTCCTTTTTTTTAAAAAATATTTTTATTTATTTTTTGAGAGAACAGAGTATTAGCGGGGGAGGGGCAGAGAGGGAGGAACAGAGGATCCAAAGCAGGCTCTGTGCTGACAGGCTGACAGAGCCCCCAGAGCTCACGAACTGTGAGATCATGACCTGTGCCAAAGTCAGACGCTCAACCAACTGAGCCACCCAGGCGCCCCTGGTAAGTAGACTGCTACAAGACTTTTCTGATTGGCTGCTTTCACGTAGCGTAATGTGGTTCAGGGTCACCGGCGTCATAGTACAGAGCTGCTTCATTCCTTCTTATGACTGAATAATATTCCATCGCGTGGATACACATGTTTTATTGATAAATTAACGGACTTTAATCCATCAATCCATTGATGCATTAATGGACATTTGAGTTGTAATGGCTTTTGGTTGTAATGGACTTTTGGTTGTAATGAGTAATGCTTCTGTGAGCATTCACGTATAAGTTTTTGTGTGGACATATGCTTTCGTTTTTCTTGGATATGTACCCGGGATCACTCGATAAATCGACCTTTAAGTTTTTGAGGAAACTACGGGGCTGTTTCTCAGACTGTGCCAGTTTTCGTTTCCACCAGCAGTGTGTGAAAGTTCCAGTTCCTCCTCATCCTCACCAGCGCTTTTTATCATCCGTCTTTTTGGTCATGGCCACCCTAGCGGGTGTGAAGTGGCATCTTATTGAGGTCTCGATGGGCATTTTCCTAATGATTATTGATGTTGAGCATCTTTTCATGTGCTCATTGGCCTTTTGTATATCTTCTTTGGAGAGATGTCTTCTCATATCCTTTCCCATTTTGCCATTAGGTACTTTGTTTTTTTTATTGATGAGTTTTAGAGTTCTTGATATATTCTAGATACTAGACGCGTAGCAGATATATGATTTGCCAACATGTTTTTCCCATTTCCGTGAGTTGTCTTTCCTCTGCGGGTCCATTTAATGAGGAATGGCCATTAGAGTCTCAGTCTGGGTGTTAGAGGCTTTATGCTTTATGAATTCTAGAAACCCACCAAAGAACCCACCCATAGCCTCAGAAGCTTTGGGCAGTAGGCCCTTGGGCTATAAGGACCAGCCTTGCCCGATCCCTTCATTTCTCAGGGATACTGAGAGGCAGAGAGGGGAGGTGGCTGCCTGGGGGCCCCCAGCTGCTGTGTGGCTGTGGGGCACCAGAGTCAGGTCCCCAGTTTAGTTCCCATTACTGCTCTTGGAGTCCCTGCCCGGCCACATCCCCCAAACCTCCCAGCCTCAAGCATTCCCTTTACTTCAGTGCCCCCCAGCTCTGCTTTATTGCTCTCAGCCTCTCTTCCTTCCAGGAGAAGCTCGTCCTCCTGGGATGAGCTCCTGTGGCCCCCAGGGGGTGGGAGGTTGCATTGTACAATGCATTGGATGCATCGTCAGTGGTCAAATTTGGGAAAAACCAGGTACACCCGAGGTAAAGAGTCTCCTTTATGCAGGACTCATCCGTGCCTTTAACCTACTATTTTTTTTTTAATGTTTGTTTATTTTTGAAGGAGAGAGAGACAGAGTGTGGATGGGGGAAGGGCAGAGACAGAGGGAGACACAGAATCCGAAACAGGCTCCAGGCTCTGAGCTGTCAGCACAGAGCCTAACACAGGGCTGGAACCCACGAACCATGAAATCATGACCTGAGCCGAAGTCAGATGCTTAACTGGCTGAGCCACCCAGCCGCCCCAACCTATTGTTGTTTATTTTGAATGTCACTTGTCAAAACTTAGAAGTAACCAAGATGTCCTATAAGAGGTGAATGTGGAAATAAGCTGGTATGCCCAGACAATGGAATATTAATCAGGACTCAAAAGAAATGAGCTATCAAGCCCATGAAAGACATGGAGGAACCTGAGAGACATTAATAAGTGAGAGAAGCCAGTCAGAAAAGGCTACATACTTTAGGACTCCAATTATATGACATTCTGGAAAAGAATGTCACAGAGACCACAGAGACCACAGAGCTCACAGAGACCATAAAAAGACAATGATTGGTTGCCAAGGCTTTGGGGAAAGGGAGGGAGGGTGAGAGGGGTGGATGGGTGAATGAATAGGTGACTTTCAGGGCAATGAAACGATTCTGTCGTGGTGGGCACACGTCATTATACGTTTGTCAACATCTCTAGAATGTACAATGCCAAGCGTGAATGCTCGTGTAATCTATGGACCATGCTTGGTATTGATGTGTCAGTGTTGGTCCATTGATTTAACAAATGTGGCACATCGATGGGATGTTGATGGCAGGGGAAACTGGAGGCAGGGGTAAGTGGGGTATGTGGGAATCCTCTGTATTTTCTACTCAGTTTTGCTGTGAACCTAAAACTGTGCTAAAAAGAAAGTCTGTTAATTAAGAAAGTAACATTGGGGAGTGATGAGTGTTACAAAGGAAAAATAAAACGGAAGTAAGGGGCCAGGGAGTGACAGGGCTGGGCTGGCTGTTTTAGATGGGTTGGAGGTCGGAGACATGAATTAGAGGCCTGACAAGGCAGGGAACTGGGCCTGTGGACACACCAGGGGAAGAGCATCCCAGCACGGGGAGTGGCACATTCAAAGGCCCTGGGGCAGGAAAGAGCCTGATGTGTGTGAGGGACACAGAAAAGACAAAGTGCCTGGAGGGGAGAAGGGGCCAGGGGAGTGGCCGGGGGTGAGGGTCAGCAAACAGGTTGGGGTCCTGCATGTTCCACCTGCAGGCGGGGCAAGCCCTGGGATCTTTCTCAGGGAGACGGCGGGTCACTGGAGGGCTTCGGCAGGGGTGTGACATGTCAAAGTTAGATTTGTGATTTAAAAGGAGAAGCATCTGGCAAACAGATGGTAGGGAGCAGAGGTGGAAGGGGGACCTGTGAGGGGGCCACACGGTCCTGCAGGCAAGAGGTGATGGTGCTGACACACCGTCTGTGGCAGAGGGGGCGCTGAGTGGCTGGGTTCTGCATATGTTTTGAAGGGAGAGGCAGTGGGATGTGGGGGTGAGGCGAGGAGAGGAATCTACATCGTTGGTTTGAGCATTTGGGTGAACAGTGGTGTCATTTTCTGGGATGGAGATGGCCAGGCTTCTGGAGCTGGTCCCAGAGCAATTAATAGTTCCATTGGGGTGGTGCCTGTGGCTCAGGCCACTGAGCGTCTGACTCTTGAGTTTGGCTCAGGTCATGGTCGTAGGGTCCTGGGATCAAGCCCTGCATTGGGCTCCATGCTGAGCATGGAGCCTGCTTGGGATTCTCTCTCTCTCTCTCTCTCTCTCTCTCTCTCTCTCTCTGTCTCTCCCCTTCTGCTGCCTTCCCTGCTTGTGCATGCTCTCTCTCTAAAAAAAAAAAAAAAAAAAAAGAGTTTCATTGGGGACAGGTCAACCTGTTAGATATCCAAATAGGATGTTGAGGAGGTGGCTGGATATATGAGACTGGAGTTCAGTGCCAGAGTTGGGGCTAGAAATATAAGAGGGGGACATTTAAAGCCACGGGCCTGGAAGAGATCACTTGGAGAATGGGTGCACCCAAGGAAGAGAAGAGGCCACAGGGCTGAGTCCTGGGTGCGAGGGCACATAGAAGTCGGAGAGCCAAGGAAAGATCGAAGTAGGAGGGTGATGTCAGAAGCAGGAAGGCCACAGATGTGAGGGCTCATGGGGTGGCAGTCACGTGGCTGTGGGAGGGGGGTTGGGGGGGGCTGGGGCTCTGGCACTGTGGGAGCCAGTGATGGCCAGTGAGGGCCAGAGCCTGACTGGAGGGTTGGGGAAGGAGGGGCAAAGGGGCATCCAGACGGCCTTCCCAGGAGCGTCCTCTGTGACCCAAAGGAGCAGGCTCACAGGGCAGACACTGAGGATGGTGTGCAGCTCTGGGGGGACCTTTTTTTAATTGTTTTATTTTTTGTAATTTTTTTTTAATGTTGTATTTCTTTTTGAGAGAGAGAGAGCACAAGTGGGGGAGGGATAGAGAGGGAGACACAGAATCCGAAGCAGGTTCCAGGCTCTGAGCTGTCAGCACAGAGCCCGACGCGGGGCTCGAACCCATGAACCATTGAGATCATGACCTGAGCCGAAGTCAGACGCTCAACTGACTGAGCCACCCAGGTGCCCCCCCTTTTTTTTTTAAATGAGAGGAACAGCACCTTGTTCCCCCCTTTACGGGAGAGATTCCGTATGGAGGGAAACCCCGAGCCCACGGTAGAGGGGGATCATTGCAGCTGGAGAGCCAGGAGGGCAGGGGCTGGTGCCCGGTGCTAGGGAGGCAGAGCCTGGGCTGGGTGGGGGCCGAGCGAGTGCGGGGGTGCTGCCTGCAGACTGCTCGCTCCCATTTCCTCCCGACGACAGCACAGGCGTCAGCTGGGAGTGAGGAAGCGGCAGGTGTTATGAAACATTGGTCTCCGTGGCGGTTCTCACAGCCGCTGTGTGAAGTAGGTGCCACCATCCCCGTTTTGCAGAAAATGAGAAATGAGAACGCGGGCCCAAGGGTGACTTGAGATTTGAGCGGGGCCTGGTGGATTCCAAGGGACTTCCTCCAGGGGTGGACACCGGGATGTGAGTCTACACCCTGCTTTTCCAGCCTCGTGGCCTGTACGGCCCTTCACCTGCAGCGTGGGCAGCAGGGCCCAGACGGGGGAGGTGACCGCCCCAAGGTCATACGGAGTGACACTGGGTGGGAATGCATTTGTCATTCGGCCTCCATATGTTCCCCCTGAACAGGGGGCCATGATGACTGTTTGGGTCCCTGGGACCTATATCTATCTGGACCCTGTGTCTAACAGTCCTTGAAAGGCCTGGGTGTTCCTCCTTCTCCACGGCTGCTTAGCCGAATAAATGACTGCGTAAGTCCCTCTGGGGAGGGATTGGTAACATTAGCACCACATACATTTGGTCTGGGGTTACTGGGCCCGTCCTCCTGGGGACCTGGTCTCTGCTTCCGTCACTTGGATCCGAAACCTTGCTCGGGTCTGGAAATTGGGCAGAGGATCATGACTTCTGTTGATCGTCGGGCCTTGGTTTCTTTTGATTGTATAGAAGGGGCAGCGTCCTTGTTGGCTGCCCGGGCGGCCTGGCCCTGGGGCCACCATGAGCCACTTCCAAAGCTCTCCGGGCCAGACTGTCCCGGCTGCCGCTCTGACCTTGCTGGCGGTTGTGGTGACCGCACCCGCCTCACTGTTGACGACCCCGCACTGCCCCCTGGCCTTTTATCTGGGGATCCTATCATCTCATCGCTGTCGGGGCGCCTAGTCCCGTAACAACAGCTGTAGTCGGGTCTCCAAAGGACACTCAGCCCTGAGCTTGTCAGGCTGCCGGGACCCCTCCCAGCACCGCTTTTCCTTATGGCCTTGGCAAAGCGAGGGTCCGTCTGTCCTGCAGGAGGTAGACATCTGGTGGTTTTCTGGCCTGACTGGCATGTCCACCGAACGTGCCCACTCGCCTCAGGCTTTGGCCCCCTCTTCCGCCCTCTGACACGGCTGCCCCGGCCTTTCTGATTCTCAACACCATGGCCGTTGCCTTCTCCCCGTAACCCTTATATGTGGGATTCGCTCTCCCTTATCCAGCCCTGTGGCCCACCTCACCCCTTGATCCAGCCCTCAGATGGCACCCCGCGTACTCTCCTGGCTTCCTCCTGGGCGTGGTGGCTCCGTCCCGCAGCCGGGCTGAGGTGTGCCTTCTCCAGTCACCGGTCTGGTGGCCGGGGGGCTTGGGGGCAGATCTGAGGGGGGATCCACAGCGTGGTCCTCAACGTGAAGGCCCTGAGGGCTCACGTCCAAGTCCGGCTGTTTCCCAAGCCAGGCCTGACCTTGGTGCCACAGACTCATCGGGGGCTGAGAATTCAACCTTCTCTGACATTCTGCTCCCCTTATAATTAAGCTGTATCTCTATTCCTCAGCTAGTCCCTCCCCTCCAGCTGCGGGGGAGAATTTATATGCAGCTAAGGAGGCCCTCGGCTTTCACCCTAGGCCTTGAATTAGTGATTACTCGCTCTCAGCTCTTCGCTTTCTCCAGGGCACGAGAGCCCCCAGGAACAGCCACCCCGTTCCGTGGGCTTTATAATGAATTACTGCTGCCCCAGCCTCTCACACTCCAGAGGTATTGCCCGACAGCATGCTCCCTTCCACTGCCAGCCCGGGAAACCGTGAGCAGCTTCATTGCTGCCAGCTCTCTGCCTGCCCAGCCCTGGTCCTCACTGCCAGCCACCGGTGGGGACACAGCTCCCCACCCCCGCGTTCAGGGGCTGCTTCCTAGAACCACTGTTGGTACCCACTGGCCAGGTTGGGGTTCTGGGGAAACAGACTAAAATGATCTGTGGACGGTCACTGGGAAGTGTTCTCAGGAACACCCCTGGTAAGAGGGACGCGGGACTGGGCAGAGAGGGAGAGGCTGAACTCGGGCCTCCCTTGATCCCCGGAGGGGTGGGGGCGGGGGGGGGGGCTCTGAGGCTGTGGTGGTACGTCACAGGTGTCCTGCATTCAGGCGAGGGATCCAGGCCTGGTGGCAACCAGTTCCTTATTGGGTGTGAGTGCCCGCCGGGAAGGGTCTGTAGGTGGAGGGCAGTTCTTGGGGAGGGACTGAGAGTTCAGCAATAAATACTCCCCGCAGTGGGGGGAGGGGACCTTTGTCCTGAAGCAGGGCTCTGGGCAGGGTAGCACCATTTATTTAGTCTTTCCGCTGTTGATGGACATGGGGTGGTTTGGGGCTAATGCGAGTACCACCCCCGTGGGTATTCACGCACGTGTCTTTGGTGGCCGCGTGCGCTCATCACTGTTGCCTGGGTACCCAAAAGTGGAACCGTTGGTCTGAGGCATGCGATGTGGTGAACTGCGGAGGGCACTGGCAAACAGTTTCCCAAAGTGGCCACTTTCGACCCCCACCAGCTGCATTTGCCAGTTCTGGTTGCTCTGCGTCCTTGCCAACACTTGATATCGTCTGTCCTTTAATTTTAGCCATTGTGGTGGTCCAGACAGCACGGATTCTTTTTTCTTTTCTAAAGATTGTTTTTTTAATATTTATTTATTTATTTATTTATTTATTTATGTTATTTTTTAAATAGAGACTAATAGTTTTTTTTTCATATTTATTTATTTTTGAGACAGAGCACAAGCAGGGGAGGGGGCAGAGAGAGGGAGACACAGAATCCGAAGTAGGCTCCAGGCTCTGAGCTGTCAGTACAGAGCCCAATGTGGGGCTCGAACTCACGAAACACAAGATCGTGACCAGAGCCGACGTCGGCCGCTCAACCGACTGAGCCACCCAGGTGCCCCTTTATTTATTTTTTTAATTTACATGCAAGTTAGTTAGCATATAGTGCAACAATGATTTCAGGAGTAGAGTCCTTAGTGCCCCTTATCCATTTAGCCCATCCCCCCTCCCACAACCCCTCTAATAACCCTGTTTGTTCTCCATATTTAAGGGTCTCTTATGTTTTTGTCCCCCTCCCTGTTTTTATATTATCTTTTCTTCCTTTCCCTTATGTTCACCTGTTTTGTACCTTAAATTCCTCATATCAGTGAAGTCATGATATTTGTCTTTCCCTGACTAATTTCACTTAGCATAATACCCCCCAGTTCCATCCATGTAGTTGCAAATGGCCAGATTTCATTCTTTTTGATTGCCGAGTAATACTCCATTGTATGTATATACCACATCTTCTTTATCCACTCATCCATCGATGGACATTTGGGCTCTTTCCATACTTTGACTATTGTTGATAGTGCTACTATAAACATGGGGGTGCATGTGTCCCTTCGAAACAGCACACCTGTATCCCGTGGATAAATGCCTAGTGGTGCAATTGCTGGGTCGTAGGGTAGTTCTATTTTTAGTTTTTGAAGGAACCTCCATACTGTTTTCCAGAGTGGCTGCATCAGTTTGCATTCCCATCTAAAGATTATTTTTACATGTTTGTTTATTTTTGAGAGAGAGAGAGAGAGAGAGAGAGAGCGCACAAGCAAGGGAGGGGCAGAGAGAGAGAGATACAGAATCTGAAGCAGGCTCCAGGCTCTGCACTGTCAACACTGAGCCCGTCGCGGGGCTTGAACTCACAAACGGTGAGATCATGACCTGAGCCGAAGTCAGACACGTAACTGACTGAGCCACCCAGGTGCCCCCGGACAGCACTGATTCTTATGTGCAGTCAGGGTGGGAGGCCGCTGCTCCCTGGCAGGTAGGTGGATGTGAGATTTGGGGAGCCTTGGACCACCCCCACCTGACTGTACCTGGTATCCATTCCCTTCTTCAAATCCTGGCAGACGCATTAAAACATTATCAGAAAATAAATGACATCCTCATGAGACTTTGGTTTGTCCAATTTCTTGTAGCCTGAGATCAGCTTTCACCATTTTGGGTGATGGACAGGAAACAGGTAAGCCGGGCTTATGTGGGGTCTCCTGAGGACACCAGGACGCAGCGACGGTGACTCACTCTGTTTAGCGTTTCACAGTTTCCAAAATGCCTTTTCATCCGAGCTCCTTTGGGCCTCACCACAGCCCTCCACAGTTAGTGGCAAAGTGAGCCATGACCCCAGCGATGGATCCCAAGTCAAGGACCCCAACTTAACTTCTGCATCTTATTGGCCTATGCCCACCCCCCTTCCTTTAGACAGCAGCTCAGAGCCAGCTCATTAGTGGGGTTTAACCCCTTCTGCCTAGTTCTGCATTCCCCCTGCTTGTTTTATGAGGTCCTCCTGCCTGTTGCCCATTAGTGTTCTCTTAGAAGCAGGTAATTCCCAAGGGTCTCCAGGGCTAAGTGCTAATTGGACCAGAGCTTCTCCAACCTTGATGCGCTCTGGAGTCTCCTGGGAACTTTGTTAAAAGATTCAGGGTCAGGAAGTCTGATGGGCCCAAGATTCTGCATTTCTCACAAACTCTCAGGTGATGCCAGTGCTTCTGGCCTGTGGACCACACTTTGAGCTAGGAGAAGTTAGACCCCGCCCCAGCTGTGGGCTGTGTAGAATGGTCTTTATGATGTGCCTGGCGTCCCCCATGGAGCTCAGGCAGACACTGGTTAGTTACTGCCTGGAATCTGGCCTGAGCATCAGTTACTACAAGTTCAAGCCTCTCTCTGGTTTTCCCGTTGTGAGACACACTCATCAAGCCATTTGGCTCATTTCAAAGCCTGTTACTCTTCATACGTCTCTGGGGAACATCTCTGTCGCCTCCCTCTTCCTGCTCTCTTCTCTTTCCTCAACACTCCTAATTCCCATCCTCCTCTTGCCCCAAACGGGCAGAATCTCAGCTAGACATTCGGCAGAAAGCTGGCTGAGTAAACTTATTTATACTAAAGTGTGAATGACTCACATCTCTTCCCTTAACTCTTCCAGGGGTTAGTTAGACGTGAAAGAGAAGGAGCTGTTGGTTGTTAGAAAAGTTGACAGTGAGGGAAAGAACAGAAGATACTCAGGAATTCTTTCCTGCACCCCCTGACATTTCCCAAGCTTGGGATTATTATTGAAATCATACGAGGGAACTTTAAAAAATAAAACAAGCCAGGAACACTTGGGTTTTACCCCAGATTAATAGACTCCAGAATCTCCAGAGTGGAAACCAGTAATGTGCATTTTCTTTGAAAGAGATTTCATTACCCATCCAGGTTTAGAAACGACTTCCCTAAATTATACCATGGGTGCAACTCGTGATTCCATTTCTCCTCTGTTTCTAGAGGAGAACTGCTCAGAGGGTCCTTCTGTCTCACCCAGGAAACTGTTGAGTGGGGGAAGAAAGTGGGGCCCAGATGACGTGTTCAGGGCTAGCTCCCACCAGAACTCAGCTGCTTACGGGCCACTCGTCCTCAGTGAGGATGAGCCTCTGTCTCCTCATCTCTGCAATGGGGATGGAGCCAGCCATCTGTAGCCCACCCCTGTGGTTGCAGCTGGGGAGTGGAGATGCGGCAGATTATGCCACGGGGACAAAAGGCAGCCTGAGAGAGGGGGAGGCAGGAGCCAGGGCATGTTGGGGGGCCCAGCACCTGCGCTGAAGCCTGGTCACAATGGCTCAGTGGGAATAATTGCTGTGGTAATTATGAAGATTGCACAGGCAAATGGAGTCCACGTTACGTTCTGCTCCTTTGCAAAGGTCATCTATAATTGCCTGACTTCCTCCCCAGGGCGGGTGGGTAGGTGGCTGTGTAGGGGGCCTGTTAGGGGGTCTCTGGGATGCAGGCCCAAGCTGAGGGGGAGGGGGCCTGGGAGCCTCCGGGGTGACCTCTGCCAGCCTGGGGTGGGAGGCAGGCCGGTGAGCTCCCAGTGCAGAGCTGTTCTGGCCCCACCTTCAGGAAGACGCCCTGGCTCCCTAACTGCTCTGCCCCCTCCTCCAGGAAGACGCCCTGGCTCCCTAACTGCTCTGCCCCCTCCTCCAGGAAGACGCCCTGGCTCCCTACTGCACTCTTAGTTGAGCTGGCTGCAGTTTGGGGCACTCGGTGCTTACTGACTCACAGGGAGACTGAGGCCAACGTGGTGATCTGTCCTGTCTGTCTGGAAGGCTCAGCCCCAGATGCCCCTCAGCCTGACGTGCTATGGGGCTTACGCACTGTCACCAACCTTCTCTGGCTGTCTTTCTGTACAAAGCGAAGGAGACACAATGGTTTTGGAAGGCCCTTTCCAGGTCTGGGTTGTAGGGATCCAGCATTTGCCCCGAGGTTCTGTGGAAGATTCGTGCACGGCTTTGGAGTCGGACAGAATAGAGTTTCAGTCCTGGCTCCTTCCTGCTGTGTGCTGTTGGGCCGCTGACTTTACCTCTCTGAGCCCCAGTTTCCTCTTTGAAAAAATAGAGATAATAGCGTACATCTCTTAGGGTTGCTGTTGAGATCAAAGGAGATAGTATTGATGAAATATCTAGTTGGCGTTATTGACCACTGCTGCTGTGTCAAGCATGGTTCCAGGGGCTTTGTCTGTCCCAAGTCACGTGATCCTCCCAGCTGCCCAGTGAGCCAAGTGCTGCTGCTATCCCCAGGTTAAAGATGAGGAAACGTAGCAATGGAAGGCACGGGCAGACGGGGCCCCCAGCAGATGTCAGCTGCTCGTACAGTTACTTCCGTCCTTCTTGGGAAGCTTCTCCAGCAAGGCTTCCCCATTTGCTCCAGGTGTGCTCACCTATATGCCTCTGCTGGAGCTCCCCCTCCTATGAACTCCTCTTCTTCTCTGGCCCTCCAGACTGTACCCCAGCCCTGCCCCCAGGCAGCCCTCCCCAGCAGCCAGACTTCTGATTCTGTGGTGTGGACATCCTGGCCCACACTGTCTGGTGCCCTGTTACCACCTAGCTCTGTGGTCTCTCCTGAGTCTACCCACGTTTCCCTGGAGCTGACCCATGGCCGGTTCTCGCTTATCTCCTTAGATGCTCCTGGCATAGCGTGGAAGGTGCCGGAGAACCATGTGTTTGAAAAGTTCCAGGGCCAGAATCTCCCGCAGTCCCCCGAGGCCCGGCGTGAACCCCATTGAATACCTCCGTGGGCCACACCTGTGCTAGAAACTGGGCCGAGAGCGATACAAGATGGCCTGGGACTGAGACTTCAGGGCAGTAAGACAGCGGTTCTCAGCCCAGGATGTGTTTGGGAACCACCTGAGAGGCTTTGTTCTCACTGATGCTTGCCCCCCCACCCATGGAGAGTGGTGCGTAGAGAGGGGTGCAGCCTGGCCTTGAGGAATTTTTTAAGTGTCCTCGGTAAGAAAATTGGATATCCACATGCAAAAGAATGAAGTTCAACTCTTGCCTCATATCATATACAAAAACTCACTCAAACAGATCAATGACCTAAGTGTTAAGAACTAAAACTCTTAGAAGCAAGCATGAGGCAGGGGGAGTCTTCATGTCAGCGAATTTGGCAATGATTTCTTGGAAATGTACCAAAAGCACAGGCAACAACAACAAAAAATTTAAGTAAATTGTACTTCATCAGAATTTAAGACTTTTGTGCATCAAAGGATACTATCAAGAAAGTGAAAAGAAAACATACAGAATGGGAGAAAATACTTGCAAATTATATATCTGATATGGGATTAATATTCGAAATATATAAAGAACTCCTACAACTAGGGGTGCCTGGGTGGCTCTGTCAGTTAAGTGTCCGACTCTTGATTTTAGCTCCGATCATGATCTCATGATTCATGAGATTGAGCCCAGAATTGGGTTCTATGCTGACAGTGTGGAGCCTGCTTGGGATTCTCAGTCTCCCTCTCTGCCCCTTCTCCACTTGTGCTCTCTCTCTTTCTCTGAAAATAAATATTGTTTTAAAAGTTAAAAAAAGGGGCACCTGGGTGGCTTGGTCGGTTAAGCGTCCGACTTTGGCTCAGGTCATGATCTCACCGTCCATGAGTTCGAGCCCCGCGTCGGGCTCTGTGCTGACCGCTCAGAGCCTGAAGCCTGTTTCAGATTCTGTGTCTCCCTCTCTCTCTGCCCCTCCCCTGTTCATGCTGTCTCTCTCTGTCTCAAAAATAAATAAATGTTAAAAAATAAATAAATAAATAAATAAAAGTTAAAAAAAAAAACCCAACAACCTCCAACGCAAAAAACAAAGAACCAAGAACCTGGTCAAAAAATAAGCAAAGTGGGGGTGCTTGGGTGGCTCATTTAAGCTTCAGACTCTGGATCTCAGCTCAGGTTTTGATCTCAGGGTTGTGAGTTCAAGCCCAGAGTTGGGCTCCACTGTGAGCGTGGAGCCTACGGAATAAAATTAAAAATAAAAATAAAAAAACAAGCAAAGGGCTGGATATTTCTTCACAGATGAAATGCAGGTGGCTAATAGGTACTTGAAAAGATGTTCAACCTCATTAATCATTAGGGAAATGCAAATGAAAACTACAATGAGATACCATTAGGGTGGCTATTATTTAAAAAAAAACAAAAACAAAAACCCAGAAAGTAGCAAGTGAGGATGTGGAGAAATTGCAACCCTTCTGCATTGCTGATGGGAATGTAAAATGGTACAGCTGCTGTAGAAAACTGTTTGGCATTTCTTCAAAAAAGTTAAACATAGAATATGATAATTCTACTTGTAAGTATCTACCCAAAAGAAGTGAAAGCAGGAACTTGAACGGATACTGAAACACAACGTTCATAGCTGCGTTGCTCTCAATGGCCCGAAGGTGAAAACAACCCAATGTCCCTTGGTGGGTGACTGCATTAGGAAAATGTGGCATACGCATGACAGTCGAATATTATTCGGCTTTAAAAAAGGAAGGAAATTCTGACACATGCTTCAACATGGATGAGACTTGAAAACATGCTGAGTGAAAGAAACCAGACACAAAAGAACGTATATTGGGGCGCCCGGGTGGCTCAGTTGGTTAAGCGTCTGAGTTCGTTCAGGTCATGATCTCGCGGTTCGTGGGCTTGAGCCCCACATCGGGCTCTGTGCTGTCAGTGCCGAGCCCGCTTCAGATTCTCTGTCTTCCCCCTCTCTGTCCCTCCCCTGTTCTCTCTCTCTCTTTCTCTCTCCCAAACATAAACATAAAAAATATATATATCGTGTGACTCCACTTAAAATGAGGTTCCTAGATTAGGCAAATTCAGAGGTACAGAAAGTAGAATGGTAATTACCAGGGGCTGGTCGAAGAGGGGGCACGGAGAGTTTATTGATGGGGACAGAGTTTCAGTTTGGGATGATGAAAAAGTTCTAGAGGTAGATTGTATGTAGTGATGGTTGCCCAGCAATGCGAATATACTTAATTGCATACTTACAAATGGGTGCAATGGTAAACTTCATGTTATGTGTATTTCACCACGATTAAAAAAAAAAAAGTGTTCCAGGCAATTCTTCTGTGCATCTGGATTGAAAAACACTCTAACGGGGCCAGCAAATTGGCATGAAAGTGATAGTTACAGTTAAATCTTGCAGGTGCTTTGATAGACATGAGTGTGTATGTGGAAAGAATGGGGACGTCTGTGTAGAAAGGTCAGGGGGTCAGGGAAGATTTGTTTCCCATGAGGCAGGCTGCTGTAAGGATTAGGAGGTCAGTTCTAGTGCCGGACTATTTGGTTTCAAATCCCCCCTAGCTCGGTGAGTTTTGTGCAGTAACTTGGGCAAGTTACTGCTGTGTATCTCAGTTTCCTCATCTGTAAAATGGGGATAATAATAATGCCTGCCTTAGAGGAAAGCTCTGAGTTTAAACAAGGGAATTCATGTAAAGCATTTAAGGCAGTATCTGTCCAATAAATGTTAGCTAATGTCATGGTAATATGATTATACCATAATTTATCAATTTCCCGGACTATGGACATTTAGGTTTTCTTCCTTTTCTGATGTAACAATTGCCAAGGACATTTTTGTGTTTGTGTTCTTGAGCATATGTAAGTTTTTCTCAAGAGCCTATGCCACTAAGTGGAATTTCTAAGTTGTAGGTACGGGCGTGGTCAACTTACGAGACATGGCCAGTGTTCCGCAGTGTTGGGAAGACCGTTAGGGTCTCTCCTGAAAGAATGATTTCACTGTGATTTAAATATGTGGATCCTGCCTTCAGGCGTGTTAGCCCTGTAGATGGTAACAGTTGGGATGCCAATAACAGAAAAACCAACTTGGGGCGCCTGGGCGGCTCAGCTGGCTAAGCGTCCGACTCTTGCTTTGGGCTCAGATCATGATCTCGCGGTTCATGGGTTTGAGCCCCGCGTCGGGTTCTGCACGGACAGTGCAGAGCCTGCTTGGGATTCTCTCTCTGGCCCTCTCTCTGCCTCTCCCCCACCCACGCTTGCCCTCTCTCTCTCTCAAAATAAAGAAGTAAACTTTAAAAAAAAAAAAGAAAGAAAAGAAAAACCAACTCAAAATGGCTTAAACAGTTGCTTCTGAAGTTGTATGGTGTGTATAGGTCACATGCTTCCTGTTAAAATGTGGACTCTGAGGGGCGCCTGGGTGGCTCAGTCGCTTAAGCGTCCGACTTCAGCTCAGGTCACGATCTCGCGGTCCGTGAGTTCGAGCCCCACGTCGGGCTCTGGGCTGATGGCTCAGAGCCTGGAGCCTGCTTCCGATTCTGTGTCTCCCTCTCTCTCTGTCCCTCCTCCGTTCATGCTCTGTCTCTCCCTGTCTCAAAAATAAATAAACGTTAAAAAAAATTTTTTTTTTTTTTTTTTTAAATTTTTTTTTTTTTTCAACGTTTATTTATTTTTGGGACAGAGAGAGACAGAGCATGAACGAGGGAGGGGCAGAGAGAGAGGGAGACACAGAATCGGAAACAGGCTCCAGGCTCTGAGCCATCAGCCCAGAGCCTGACGCGGGGCTCGAACTCACGGACCGCGAGATCGTGACCTGGCTGAAGTCGGACGCTCAACCGACTGCGCCACCCAGGCGCCCCAAAAAAAATTTTTAAAAAAATGCGGACTCTGAATCAGTAGGTCCCAGAGTGTGCCGTGGGACCCGAGAGTCTCCATTTCTGACAGGCTCTCAGGTAATGCTGATGTTGATGGTCTGTAAACCACACTTGTGGTAGCAAGGGTTCGAAAACTTGGCTACACATTGAAACACCTGGGGAAACTTTTAAAAAATACCGATGCTTGGATCATACATTTAGAGGTTCTGACTTAATTGATGTGGGGTGAATTTTAAAGCTTCCCACATATTCTAATGGGCAGTAAAGTCTGGGAACTACTGGGGTGCCTGGGTGGCTCAGTTGGTTAGGCGTCTGACTTTGGTTTGGATCATGATCTCACGGTTTGTGAGTTCGAGCCCCGCGTTGGGCTCTCTACTGTCAGCACGGAGCCCACTTCAGACCCTCTGTCTCCCTCTCTCTGCCCCTCCCCCATGCAAGGGCTTGTGGGCACACTCTCGTGCTCTCTCTCAAAAATAAAATAAACATTAAAAGAAAAGTTCAGGAACTACTTGCTTAAATTAAAAGAAAAACTTGCTATTTTGCTCACCAGGATCTCCTGAAGACAGCTCCAGCATTAGTTCTGTGACACAGCCACCTCCAGGAACAAGCTTTCCATCCTCAGTGGGTAGGTTTGGCCCTCAAACTAGCTCCCCCCGGGAGCACAGAATGGCTGCCACAGCTCCAGACACCTCATGCAGATCCCACAATGTCCAAGAAGACAAGCGACTGTTTCTTCCCAAGTGCCTCTTACCATCAACAAAGACTACTTTCCTGGAAGCTCTTTCTCTCTGGGCTGATTGGCTGGGGGAACAGGAGTGCCACAAATGACTTAAACCAGTGGTTCTCAAAGTAGGGTCCCTGGACCGGGAGGATAAGCATCACCTGGACACTCCATGGAAATACAAGAGGCCCAGCAATCTGTGTTTTATCATATCAAGTCCTTTAGGTGATTCTGATCCATGTTCAAGTTTGAGAACCACTGGATTAGAGTTTGTGCGTTAGTCCTGTAGTTCTCATCCTGGGATGATTTTTGCGCCCCCCTCCCAAGAGGCATTTGACAATGTCTGCAGAGTTTTGGGATTATTATAACTAGGAGTGGGAGTGCTACTGGCATCTAGTGGGTAGAAGCCAGTGTCGAACCTCGTATAATGCACAGGACAGCCCCGCAGAGAATTACCAGCCCCAAACGTCAGTAATGCTGAAGTTGAGAAACCCTGCCTTAGCCCGTTCAGCCTTTCTTTTGAGTCCTTTGTAATCCAGTGGGGACCCTTGTCAGCAAGGGCGAAGGAGGACTGGCTATCGGCTATCGGTTGGACAACCAACAGTGTCTGCTCCTAAAAATTACTTTCACAATAAATCAGACGGCCCACCATCTTTCCCACTGTCCCCTTGCAGAGCAGGCCTTTAGAAATAGCCCCATGGGGCTTGCAGGGTCAAAGAGGTTTCTATTTGTCAGGATGAGTGAAGGCCCCTGGCTCTCTCCTCTCTGAGGGTGGGGGGACTCCTAGGGGATGGGTTACGGGTAGGGCTCACACTTGGTGGCTTACTCCAGATATTATTGGTCATGCTACCAGGACCTTAATTATCTTTCTTTAAACATAGTATGTGATTTTTTTTAATGTTTATTTTTTTGAGAGAGGGAGACAGAGTGTGAGTGGGGGAGGGGCAGAGAGAGAGGGAGACCCAGAATCCGAAGCAGTCTCCAGATTTAAAATCTTTTTAAAAATAGTTGGATGCATCCCTGAGCGTGATTTTTGCACTGTTTTGGAGCCATTTTTTTTAACTTTTTTAATGTTTTATTTATTTTTGAGACAGAGAGAGACAGAGCATGAACGGGGGAGGGGCAGAGAGAGAGGGAGACACAGAATCGGAAGCAGGCTCCAGGCTCTGAGCCATCAGCCCAGAGCCCGACGCGGGCCTCGAACTCACGGACCGCGAGATCGTGACCTGGCTGAAGTCGGCCGCTTAACCGACTGAGCCACCCAGGCGCCCCGGAGCCATTTTTTAATTAACTAATTTTGTCCAAGAAGTGTGGCTCCATCATTTACATGAGCCGTGGAACGGCCAGAATTTGATGTGTGAAAGCTCTCCTTTGGGGCCCCATCAAATGTGTAACGTTGGACATGTCTGCATTTGTGTGTGTGTGTGTGTGTGTGTGTGTGTGTGTGTGTGTGTTTTAGATTTTACTTTCAAGTAATCTCTCCACCCAGTGTGGGGATCGAACTCACAACCCCGAGATCAAGAGTGTCCTGCTGCACCGACTGAGCCAGCCAGGTGCCCCTGCGTCTGTATCTTTGTTGACACCTTCCGACCCTGTCGGGCTTGGATTTTCTGCAATGGTGGGAATGTTCTGTATCTGCACTGTCTCGTATGGCAGCCACGGGTGGCTGGGGAGCACATGAAATAGGGCTAGTGCAACTGAGGAATTGATTTTTTTTTTAATTTTTTCAGGAATTGAATTTCCAGCTTTATTTAATGCTATTGAACTTAAATTTAGTCAAATGGCACTAATGGCTTCTATAATGGACGGTGCATCCTTAGACACCCTGCATTTTTCCCAGGGTGCTCGGCAGGGTGCTGGCTTGCGCTGGACCTCGAGAGGCGCTCAGCACCCAGGCTGCTTAGAACGAGATGGGCTCTGGCTTAGAGGATGCCCTGTGCAGTCCTTTTCAGCTGGAGGCCTCTGAGATTCCAGAGAGGAGCTCGGCTCTTTTGAATATTACCAAAACTGTACCCACAATGGGCATTTCCCAAACTGAGGCAGTCCAGTCCATCCAGGACCTCCGAGTGCTTTGCTTTTGGTGGGGATTTTATCAGTTCAGCGTAGAAATGTTGGTAATGCCATGCCGATCAGAAACTCTATCAGGTAATTAATTGAGTAACAAGTAATTTGTTGTCTAGTTTAAAAAAACAAACAAACAAAACTTCTGGGGCACCTGGGTGGCACAGTCAGTTGAGTCGAGTCCGTTGACTCTTGATTTCAGCTCAGGTCGTGACCCCAGGGTTATGGGATCGAGCCCTGCGCCGGGGTCCACGCTGACTGTGGAGCCTGCTTAAGATTCTCGCTATCCCTCTGCCTCTCCCCTGCGTGTGCTCTCTCTCAAAAATGAAATAAAATATTTCTTAGCTCATGCAGTTTGTTTGGTAGACAAAAATCTTTCCAAACGTGGAATTGGGTGAAGAAATATGTAAATGGCCCCCCAGTGGCACTTAGGTTAGAGATAGTTAATCTGGTCCACCCCCCTCACTTTGAGAAAGGCAAATCAACACCCAGAGAGGGAGTGACCTGTGTAGGGCCACCTGGCTGGAATGGGGCTGCATCAGGACTAAAAGCCAGGGTCCCACGCTTTTTGGAGAAGCTGATGTCTGAACAGGGTTCTTGTGACCCAGGGTGTGTGTGTGTCTGCCCTGGGCTGTCTGCACCCCTGAGACAGTGATTGTGTCTGTGACATTCCCTTTGATCAGTGATCGGAAGACATGGAGGTTTAAAAACCTCTTTGATCTTGGAGTTCTAGAATAGGGGTAGGAATAGGATTGGACCAGTTCTTGCAAAGCAGTCACTGGAATGTCTGTGCCCCCATCACAGCGGGAAGCTACCTGGAAAGAAGGTCACGGAAAATGCAAATTTGGGGGCCCCACTGCTGACCTTGCTGTGGTGGTCTGTCACACTGGTGCTCCCTGCCGTCACCGTGAACCCCACCTCCTGCTGTGCACATCCTGGTGTAGCACTCTCCCCCGCCATTGACCATTGACTCTGCACTTGCTATGTGACCTGCTCTGGGCAATGAGACGTTGGCCAGCATGAGGGAAGCAGAGGCTTGATAGATAAGATAACTTGAAAGACAAGTTACACGTTGGAATTTGTCCTTTTGGAATGTTTGCTCTTGGAGCCCTGAGCCCTGAGTCCATGTAAGTAGGTCTAAGGTACCCTGCCGGAGAGACCACAGCCTGGGGGGAAAGAGAGGGAGAGGGACCGGGAGTGGCAGGCCAGCTAGCCCAGCCCACTCAGCCGAGGGCCAGTCATGTGAATGGAGAAGCTGTCTCGGGCACTGTAGCCCCAGCGGAGGCCGTTGTAGAAGAGATGAATCCCCCAGGTGAACCCAGCCAACCCCCCGAATGGCCAAATATAATAAATCATTGTTGCTTTACGTCACTAAATTCTAGGGAGCTTTGTTGTGCAGCCACAGACAACTGAAACCCCCTGCTGGATCAGAATCTCTGCGGGCCATGGCCAGACTCTCCATTTTAGCCAAAACTCCAGATGGTTCTTGGGCTTCCTAAAGCCTGAGAACCCCTGGAAGGGGAAAGGGCCTGATTCAAATCACCATGAACCGTGTGACTTCATACAAATCCCTTCACTCCTCTCCTTCTCCTTTTCCTTGTGGTGCCCCTTGTGGGCATAGATTCTTGGGGAGGAGGGGTGTTTCTTTAGCCATTTCTCTGAACACTTTTCAGCCCCACATCCTTTCTCCTCTCCTCTTGGGACTCGAACAACATGAATGTTGGCTCTTCTGTTGGGGACCCAGAGGGCCCTGAGGCTCTGTTCTTTTTTTTTTTTTTTGAGTTTATTTATTTATTTTGGGGGGGGGTTGGAGAGAGCAAGTGTGAGTGGAGCAGGTGCAGAGAGAGAGAGGGAGAGAGAGAATCCCACGTGGGCTCCATGCTTAATGTGGAGCCCAATGCAGGGCTTGAACCCACGAACTGTGAGATCATGACCTGAGCTGAAACCAAGAGTCAGATGCTTAACCAACTGAGCCACCCAGATGTCCTCATTTATTTTTTTATTTTTATTTTTTTTAAGTTTATGTATTTATTTTGAGAAAGAGAGAGAGAGAGAGTGAGAGCATGAGTGGGGTAGGGGCAGAGAGAGAAGGAGGAAGAATTCCAAGCAGGCTCTGTGCTGATGTGGGGCTTGAACCCACAAATTGTGAGATCATGACCTAAGCCGAAATCAAGAGTCTGATGTTCAACCGACTGAGCCACCCAGGTGCCCTGCCCATTTTTTAAAAAATACATCCATGGGGCGCCTGGGTGGCGCAGTCGGTTAAGTGTCCGACTTCAGCCAGGTCACGATCTCGTGGTCCGTGGGTTCGAGCCCCGCGTCGGGCTCTGGGCTGATGGCTCAGAGCCTGGAGCCTGTTTCTGATTCTGTGTCTCCCTCTCTCTCTGCCCCTCCCCCGTTCATGCTCTGTCTCTCTCTGTCCCAAAAATAAGTAAACGTTGAAAAAAAAATTTAAAAAAAAATACGTCCTTTCTCTGTTATGCAGATTGGGTAATTTCTATTGTTTTATCTTCAAGTTCACAGATTTTTTCCTCTCTGTCTCCACTCTGCTGTTGAGCCCATCCAATGACCTTTTGGTCCTAAATTTTCAGTTTGACTCTTCTTTGTATGTTCTATTTCTTTGCCAAGGCTTTCTATTCCTCATTTGTTTCCAGGGTGTTCCTAATTGCTTGTTGAAGCACTTTTGAGACTGCAGCTTTAATTTCCTTGTCAGATAATTCCAGTGTCTGTGCCATCTTGCTGTTGGCCTATGTTGGTTGCCTCTTCTCCTGCCGATTGAGATTTTTCTGGCTCTTGGTACGACAAATGATTTTTCTATTGTATTCTGGACATTGGAGTATTGTTATGAGACATTGGCTCTTGTTCAAATCTTCTGCCTTAGCAGGTCTCCTCTGGGACTGCTCCTGCTAATGCCAGGTCAGGATAGAAACTCAGCTTCCCCGGAGTGCCTGGCTAGCTCAGTCGGTTGCGCGTCCGACTTTGGCTCAGGTCATGAGCTCACTGTTCATGAGTTCGAGCCCTGCGTCAGGCTCTGCGCTGACAGCTCATCGGAGAAGGCTGCTTCCTCACTTCCGAGCAGGGATGGGAGTTCTGGCTTCCCACCAGACAGACCTCCACTGATACCTCCCTGCCTGGGAAGGCAAAGGTAGCTCATTACTGCTCCCCATGTTGTCTCTATTGACCTGTTACTGCTAGGGATGGTGACAGTCCTCCTAGGCCTCCTAGGAGGCCTCCTAGGCCTCCTAGGCCTCCTAGGTCCCCACCCAGTGTGGAGAGGGTGGGGTACCTTGATACCACTGGGTGGGGATGGAAGTTCCAGCTCCCCACCTGTTCTCTATAACCACCTGGTAGAGGGGGAATGGGCCCCTGGTTACACCCAGGCACAGCTCCCCACTTGGTCTCTGCTCATGCAGAGGGGATGGGGCTGCAGTTTTTTTCCATGGTGTTTGGCCAGAGCAGGGCATTTATTGTTTTAAAGGTTTTGACTTGCCAGACTGTACCTTTCCCAGTGCTTCCAATAGGGAGGAGAGGCTTTTCTTGGGGCTGTTTTTGTCCACAGTCATTGGTATTTCTGGGTTGCTGATTTCTCCAGCTCCAAATCTGAGATATTTTGGGCAAAAAGAAAACCCAGAGAACTCACTGCTGTGTTGTTCCTTGAGCCCTGAGATCCCTAGTCAGTCCGCCTTCTTCTCTCCCTTTTTAGAGTCTTTGTAGGTTTGTTTTATATATAATGTCCAGGACATTAGCTGTTCTTTCCAAGAGGAACAGGGAGAAGTATATCTACTCCATCTTGCCCAGGAATCAGAAGTCAAGATTTACCTGTTTTCTTTCTTTCTTTCTTTCTTTCTTTCTTTCTTTCTTTCTTTCTTTCTCTTTCTTTTCTTTTCTTTTCTTTCTCTCTCTCTCTTTCTTTTCTTTCTTTCTTTCTTTCTTTCTTTCTTTCTTTCTTTCTTTCTTTCAGAGAGAGCAAGCACGAGCACGGGAGGGGCAGGGAGAGAGAGGGGGTGGGAATATTGAGCAGGCTCCACGCTCAGCATGGAGCCTAATCCAGGGCTTGATCTCACGACCGTGCGATCATGACCCGAGCCAAAATCAAGAGTCGAACACTTAACTGACTGAGCCACCCAGGTGCCCCAACATTTACCTGTTCTTGAACTTCAGATAAACAGAATCCACTCCCTAAATCTTTTTAAGGTTGGCTTCTCTTGCTCAACGTGGTGTCTTGAGGTTATCCATGTGGTTGTGGATAGTCAGCTAGTTTTCATTGTTGTATAGGGTTTGGCTGTGTGAACAAGCCCCAGTGTGGAATTTGCTGCGTGGAATCCTGTATAGCCACGAAAAAGCAGACCTACCTCTCCTGTATGCAGTAAACCACACAGTTTGCTTACCAATCCTTCTGTAGATGGTATTCGCATTGCTTCCAGTTTGGAGCTCTTATGAACAAAGGTGCTTTGAAGACAATTTGCTGTGATGAACAGATATTCTTGGACATGTGTTTTAGCGACCACAGCACTCACTTCTGTTGGGAATAAATATTTCAAAAGCCTCTTAACCCGTCTGCTTCTTCAGCCCTTGCCTCCTTCTACTTACTTTTCCATATACAAGTCACAGCGATCTTTTGAAAACGTAAATTGGATCCCTTCTCCCCCTCGCTCGAAAATACCAATGGCTTCGGGGCGTCTGGCTGGCTCAGTTGGTGGAGCGTGTGACTCTTGACCTTGGGGTTGTGGGTTTGAGCCTCATGTTGGGTGTAGAGATTACTTAAAAATAAAATCTTAAAACCAACGGCTTCTCTTCATCTTTAGAATAAGATAGTAGAGGGGCGCCTGGGTGGCGCAGTCGGTTAAGCGGCCGACTTCAGCTCAGGTCACGGTCTCACGGTCCGTGAGTTCGAGCCCCGCGTCGGGCTCTGGGCTGATGGCTCAGAGCCTGGAGCCTGCTTCCGATTCTGTGTCTCCCTCTCTCTCTGCCCCTCCCCCATTCATGCTCTGTCTCTCTCTGTCCCCAAAATAAATAAACATTAAAAAAAATTAAAAAAAAAAACCTTTTAAAAAGAATAAGATAGTAGAATCCTTCCCATGTCCTACAAGGCCCTGTAGGATCTAGCTCCTGCCTGCTTCTTCTTTGTTCCGACCTTATTTACTGCCTCTCTCTACCTGCCATTCCTCTGTCTACCCACCTGTTCATCCATCAAAACATCCATTCAGTTTGGGGGTGCCTTCAGCGTGCCTAGGTGACTCCCGCTTTTGCCCTTGCTCTTCCCTCTGCCCAAAAGCACTGTTCCTGCAAATCATCACCTCCCCTTCCCCCTTTATTTAAGTGTCTGTTCAAATGTCATCTCTTCAAAGAGGGATTCTAAAATGTCCCCCCATTCATCCTCTGTCTTTACCCCACATTATTTTTCTTCTCTTTTAAAAGAATTTTTTTTTTTTTTACCATTTATTTATTTTTGTGAGAGACAGAGTGTGAGCAGGGGAGGGGCAGAGAGAGAGGGAGACACAGAATCCGAAGCAGGCTCCAGGCTCTGAGCTGTCAGCACAGAGCCTGACGCGGGGCTCAAACCCATGAACCGTGAGATCACGACCTGAGCCGAAGTTGGACGCTTGACCGACTGAGCCACCCAGGCGCCCCCACATTATTTTTCTTGACAGCACTGATCACCACTTGAACTGGTATTGTTTCTTTGTTGCGTGTCTCCCGCTTTGGCGTGAAATGTCCAGGAGGTTAGGGATGTTGTCTGGTTATCTCCTGGGTCCCGCTCCCTAGAGCAGTGCTGGGCATAGTAGGTACTCGGGAACTATTTTGGGATTTGTTCAGACACGCCTCAGCTCAGATGGGAGGGCAAGTCCCTTAACTCGAACTTCCCCCACTCTAGTCTCCTGGGATCTCGTGACAATGCAGATTCTGATTCAGGAGGTCTGGGGTGGGACCTGAGATTCTGCATTTTCCTCCCAGCTCCCAGGTGATGCCCAAGCTGCTGGTCCTGGGATTCAGGTGTCGAATAGCCAGGGCTTCATAGCTCTGAGCCTCCGTTTCCACATCTGTAAAATGGCTCATTGTGAAAAACAAGTGAAGCACTATGCATGGTGCCTGGACTTAGGAGGTGCTCGGTACATATCTCCTGCTTTTCCTCTCGATGCCTTTCTGCGTCTGAGACTTGAAGTTGCCTCCGTTTGCTCTTTCCCCATCCCTACAGTTTAGCCCCCTACACAGACCCTCGGTGGAATTTTCTGAGCTGGCCAGCCCTGCCTGTCATGGGCAGGGGTTTGGGGAGGATTCTGGCATTTGGACAGTCGTGAGAACATTATGCAAATGAGATGCAAAACAGCAGCTAATGAACCCTGATTGCATTGGCCCTGGCACTGGGGAACTGTAGGATAACTGTGCTGGGCTGGGAAGGGGGGGTAGTGAATGTTTTCTGGGTTGGACGAGGATGTAGTGACAGAAGGGGTCAGCTTCTCCTGGGTCGCCCGAGGCCCTCTCCTCCTATATTGACTGGTCTGCCTGTGGGATTGGAACTTGGTTAAGGTCCAGGAATAGGGCTGAGGACAGGCATGGCGTGCCTGTGTGTTGTGTGGTGCGGGAGTGTCCCTGAGCCCGCCTGAGACCTGCAGGTGGGAGACTACAGGGCTGCACACTGGTGGCTTGGGGGCCCTCTCAGTAGCAGAGGAGACTGGATCAGACTGACAGTGGGAGTGGGTGCTCTGCAGGCTGGGCACAGAGGGGGTGACAGGGGTCAGCTCCTCCCACAGAGCCTGTATGAACATGGGAGGGCAGAACTCGGGGTCTGCCAGGCAGTAGGTGGGCTGGATCAGGCTCAGGAGGGGTGGAGGTGGGGGGCAGCTATCTTTGGAAACCTGGGATGGAGCTGGCTCTTTAGGAGAAAGATGATCCGGGGCTGGGGGACTGGCAGGTGGGCAGGGGGCTCTGCTTACAATGCCTGGGAACTCAATCCCTCCTCGCCCTCAGCTGAGGTCTCCCCACTGTCTCCAGGGAGCCCCAGCTCTCAGGTGCCAGGCATCCCCACCCTCTGGCCCGGGCCTTGACTTGACCCTCTGCTGAGGACCTCCAGGCCTGTGGACAAGTGTCAGGCTTCTCGCTCAAGGATGGTCAGGCTGGAAGTCCCCTCTGAGGTGATTTGGGGGAGGGGGGGCGGTCTTCACTCGTGCTTCTTGACTGGCCCTTCAAATGCGTATAGTGACCCTGTCCTGCCTTTGATCTAAGGACGAGAAGCAAACTTGGTTATGAAACTTCCAGAAAATGGGTCGCTGTTGCCATGTGTCCTAATCAGATCTTAATGGAACCAATGCCGAGCGTTGGAAAAAGCTTGGCAAAGCAGTGGGTTCGAATCCCAGCCCGGGGATTTACTGGCCCTGTTAACTTGCGCAGACTGCTCAGCCTCTAAAGCCTCTGTTTCCTCGTCAGTTCCGCGCCCTCACCTGCAGGGCTGCTGTGACAGCCAGAGGCGCTGCAGGAGAGCAGGAGTTAGCACATCCACGAGCTCCGTACCCTCGAGGGCAGGGACTCTGTTTTGCCCACGGCTGTGTCCCGGCACCTAGAACGATCCCTGGTACACGGTGGGTGCCTAGTAAGTATCTGCTGAATGAAGGAGATTCCCTATTTCATCTGTTCCCAGGATGATTTCCCCCTTCGCAGTTGACAGCTCTGAAATCTGGATGTGCCATATAGCTCATAGCCTTGGTTTAACTGGCGTCAGTCTCATCACTGAAGGGATCTTGCGTGGGATGAAATGTGGAAGAGGCTATTACCATTATTGTTATTGTTAACAGTTTTTTGCTTGATTTTTGGTTGGCTTCTGGGTCTTTCTGACTGCATCTGCCTTCTCTGGGCTGCGTGGGGTCCCTGAGAAGCACCCTGGGGCACCGGGGCTGCACTGATCCTTGCCAGGGTCCTTCTGAGGTGGTGCTGGGCTGGAGACAGTGCATCCCGTGGGGGCACGCTGTGCGTCCTGGGCCCCAGTCCCCACTTGACGTCCTCACCTCGCCTCCACCAGATGCCATCCCTCCTGGGGGGCTGACAGGGTTCTCTGAGCCTGGAATCCCCTCTGAGGAGGAAGGGCCCATTTTACTGGATCTGTCATAATTCCCAAGTCCCAGGACCTGGCTGGGGGGATGGGTGGGGATCTCTGTGAGCCTCCTAGGCAGAGGGGCCTCTAGGTGGGATTTAGTGTGGATCAGGCAGGGGACTTTATGAGGGAGGGGGTTGCCGGAGGGGGGGTCCTATGTCTACCCCCCCCCAGACCCCTCCTGCAGCAGGGCTGAGACAAGGTGGGCAGATTAGTGTCTGATCTCTAGAGGGCAAGTGCAGAGCAGAAAGGTCCTCTCCTAGAAGTTGATTCTGGTTCAGTCTCCTGGTTGGGACACATGCTTGTGTCACCGATGCCCTCCCATGGGGCTAGGGGCTCGTGTATGCATCTGTTGCTTATGCGTTGCACGTTCTGGATCCATGTAGATGTGCATACATGTGTCCTAAAGATGTGTAAATGCTGGCATTACTCTTACCGTGTCTGTTCCCTCTGCACATACAGGTAGATGCACAGACTTGTGGAGATGCATGTAGGCAAATACATGTAACGGGAGTTTGTATTTATAAGTGTGTTGTTGGGGTGCTCATTTGCGTAGACACGCATCGCGGCGTGGAGGTCACATGCGTGTAGCGCGAGCCTCGCTGTTTGCTCTGAGGGGTGGGTGATAGCTGTGGCCCGTGGGAGTTGGAATCACAAGGCCTCACTGCCAATAACCAGCCCGGGAGCCTTAGATGCTCAGGCAGGTTGTTTTACTACCGTGGGCCTCAGTTTCCCATCTGTAAAATGGGTATGGATTCTCAGAGGATGAGACTGTAGACAAGCATCTCATCCTCGGCCTGACCCAGAAAAGGCTCAAAATAAAATTGCGAGGGCTGACTGAGTGAGAATAAATGATCAAGTAAACAAATGTTTACAGAGCAGCAGGCAGTGAAGTTTAAGGACCTGAGGCAAGGGCAAGGGCAGGTGCCGCTTGCAGTGTCTCGAAGGGATGTTGGGAGGGAGGGTCTTGGGGAGAAAGAGAGGAGGGGGGCTGGAGCAGGGTCCCCCACACAGTCAAGGGTGGCCTGGCGAGCCCCTGTGCTCACTGGCATCTCCAAGGTGAAGTGTGTGCGCCCCGCCCGGGTTGATGTCCTCTCGAAGAAGCAAGCGTGGAAGGCGGGCGTCCCCTGGTGTCTGGGAGGGAGGGAGGCTGTGCGGCATTGCCTGGTTGCCATAGAAACGAGCAGAAGGAGGTGGGTGGCTGGAGAAGGAGGCGGGTCGGGAGGAGGGAGGGGAGGAGGCAGCGATGGGGGGCGGGGAGCTGGCTTCTGCAGTTCTGGCTCTGCTGCCTTCCTGAGCCAGCGGTGGAGGGAACCCGGGAGGACAGAGCCCCCAGCCCGGGCACCAGGCCCCCTCCCTGCCCGCCACCACGGAGAAGGAGGAGGACAGCCAGCCCCTCCGGCCCTGGCCTGGCCCAGCGGGGGCAGTGAGCTCCTACCTGCCCCTGGCTTGGTGCCCAGACAGGCCCAGGTAGGCATCCCCGATGGGGACAGCTGGAAGAGGCTGCATGGAGAGTGCCCACCCCCAGCTGCCCCTGCCTTCCTACCAGCCGCACCTGGCGGGAGGCATACAGGCAGAGCCAGTGGACCTGGGTGGGAGCAGCCTGGATCCTGGGAGGCCCTCTTCAGAATCAGGATCCTCCTCAACAGGAGGACCGTTCCCACTGCCGCCTTCCTCCTCTGCCCCTCTGTCCCTCTCTCCACCACCGCCACAGGTCCAGACTGTAGAAATGTTCCCCTCTCTGGGGGAAGTGGGCTGAGGGGGGCTGGAGCTTCCGGGGACCCACAGTGCTCCCCCCTCCCCAGGCTGAGGCTAGAGAGGTAAGAATGCCCCCTGCCCCCACTCAGGGCACTGCTAGGCCCTGGCCATTTGGGAACAGCGTACCCACATCCCACCCTCCACACCAGCTGCCTCTGTGCCGGCCCCAGATGATCTCAGGCGTTGGGCTCAGAGCCCCCTGCTCAGACAAGAGGCATGTTTCTCCTTCTCCCCCAAGCTCGGGCCTTTTCCTTCCTTGTTCTCCCTGCAGACCTAGATCCCTAGATCTCCCAAGGGACCCTTGTGCCATCCTCAGCAAGCCCAGGGTCTCCATGTTGGGGGATCGGGTGGGGGTGCCTATGGCTCTCCCTCCCCCCCACTCTGTCCCTCTGCTGCATTGCTCCTGGGGACAGACTCAGCTGCTGCTGGGGAGCTCGGGCACTGCAGAGGAACCTCTGCCCGGTGCTCAGGAGGGGGCGGGGCTGGGGCCCAGGGAGGACCTGGGCCGCACTCTAACATCTGGGCACTGAAAGGACAGGTTAGGGCCTGCGCCAGTGCAGGGGGTGAGTGGCACCCGGTCCAGGTTTGCCCTGGGATAGAGCTGAAGGGCCTTGGATGCCATGGGGAAGAGATCCTAGCCTGAGAAGGGCAGGAGACTGGTGTGTGTGACCCTGGGTCCGCCTCCTTCCCCAGCACACCCTGAGAGCTTGGCCGGGTCCTTTGCTGGGACCACAATATGGGGCTCCCCATTTCCCTGGGCCCCTGGGGGTCAGAGTAGCTCGTGCAGGGGCCGAGAAGGGATCCTTGGGCCTGTGACGGGGTGGGGAATACTCACCAAGAAGCTGACATGGCTCGTTCATTTCTGCAAACGTTAGTTGCACCTGCTGAATGCTAGGCACAGGGGGCTTCTGCTTTGGGGCGAAGGGCCTGGGAGTGAGAAGGCCAGACAAGGTGGGGAATGTACATCTCCCCTGCAGCCAGCAGCCAAGTAACCCGGATATACTGTCTCAATCTGCTCCCAGCTCCTCTGAACCCCACCACCCCTTCTGCTCATCTCTCTCCTTTGGGGGGAGCTAGAGACCCTCCCTCCCCACCAGGGCCTGGGACAGGCATCTGTCCTGCCTTACCTTCTACAGCTGGGCCGGCCTCCATCCCAGCCAGAACAGGGGGACCGGTGAGGCCTGGAAGGAGCTGTCCCTTCCCCCAGGCCATCCACACCTGGCCCTGCCCTCTGGGAGGCCACGGATGCAGAAGGCTCAGGACAGGACCGACCCTCTCAGAGGAGCCGAGTGTGGGATGACCGGTCTCAAGGAGAGAGAGGTACCCAGAACAGCGAGGGCAGGGGCCTGCTCATCAGCAGCCCTAGCTCCTGCCTCCTCACCTGTGGGGTTTCCGTTTGGGCTCCCCAGGAAGCTGACCCTGAGATAAGCATACCATGAGAGAGGCTCGTTTGAGAGGTGGTCTTTGGAAAGACTGCGAATGTGTAGGCGAGACAGGGAGCCAGTTCTCACTGTGGTTAACTAGGGCTCAATCCCACTGGGGACCTCTGGAGCCACTGGAGGACCCACCCCAGGCTTAGCCCACGGGGAGGGTGGAGGGCTGGTGCGTGTATACACCATCTCCCCTCCCCCACACCACCCCACCATCGCTTGAGGGCTGCTCCTGCCCCCTCATACCCTGCCTAACTTTTCTCTTAACTGTTGTCACCACCTAGCGAGCAAGGAGACACCTCCCTGTGGAGCCTGCTGCGCGACACCAGCACTGGAACAGTCCTAGAGGCTCCCTGGAGATGAACAGGCCGAATGAGATGCTTCCTCCTCTTTGCCTGGAGCGGGGCAGGGGGTGTGGTGCAGGGTGGCGACTGCCTTTAGGGATGAGTTTCTGGAGGAGAGAGAGGGGGTCTGGGGCTGGCGGAAGAAGGAGAGGGTAGAGAGGGTAAAGGCCAAAGGCTGGAGTCGAGGGAGGAGGGGAGGAGAGGCCAGCCACCGTGGCTTGTTGGCTTTAACCATTTTCTGGCTAGGACGAGCCTACCTGGTCCCCTCTGCCCTGGGTCTCTCTGGGGCCCTCCAGCCTCAATTGAGACCCAAGCTCTGTCTCCTCTGGTTTCCTGCTTTGTGTTTCCAGCCTCTTCTTTCCTCCCTACCACCTCACCATAGAGGAGATGGAACTTGGCGGGGAGGGGGGCTGGATTTTATCCCCAAAGAGAAAGCAAGAGGAAGCCAGGCCTGGGGTCTCCTTTTCACAGGTCACCTGGAGACCTGGGGGTCCCAGGTGAGTCACAGAAGGCTATTGGAAGGGTGTCTTAGCTCAGGTTGCCATAACAAAATACCATAGACTGGTTGGGGGGTGGCGGGGCTTAAACAATAGGTATCTATTTCTCATAGTTCCAGAGGCCAGAAGTCCAAGGTCAGGGTACTGGCATATTGGGTTCCTGGTGAGCCTTTCTTCCTGGTTTGCAGTTGGCTGCCTTCTCGCTGTGTCCCCCCATGGACTCTCCTCAGTGCGGGCATGTAGGGAAAAAGCGGATCTCTCTTTTCTTCTTATAAGGACACCAATCTTATTAGATCGGGATCCCACCGTTATGACATTATTTAACCTTAATCACCTCCTCAAAACCCTATCTCTAAACACAGTCACGTTGGGGAGGAGGGTAAAATATTAACATTTGGGTTTGGTGGGGACACAAGTCAGTCTTCAGGAAAGGTCTACGGGGGTGTTAGCCCACAGAGAGGAGAAGGGGGTGTGAAGTCATCCAGGGAGCTGAGGGTCTCCTGCTTTGGAAGAAGCATAGGCAGTAATACCTGTGACAATAATGCTTCTGGCACAGTAACCCCATGGGGTAGCTGGTATCATCACCTTCATTTTGCCGATGGGGAAACCGAGGCACAGAGCGTGTAAGCAACTTACCGAGGTCGCACAGCCAGCAAGTGGCAAAGCCGGGTTTTGAACTCGGTTGTTCTGTCTGGCCCCACAGGCAGCGCTCTCAAACCACCGTGCTAATATAGCAGGATTTCCTCTACGTGTCGGGAGAGAACCAGCAAGGTGCGCTTCCTGGCAGGGTGTGACCAAGAACTGCACCAGGGTGTGGGGGTGAGATAGGTGAGGGCTGGGGTATTCAGGGAAGGCTTCTTGGAGGGGGTGGGGCTGAGTTGGCCCTTGGGGGAAGCAGGGTTATTTTGGTTTGGGGAGTGATGAGCGATAGGACAGCTGCACCCCAGGGCAGGAGGGAAGGTGTGAGCCAAGCGGTAGAAACTGGAGTGAGGAAGGGGGTATGCATCACAGGGAGGAGGAGGAGAAGGACAGCACATACAGCTGACCCTGAGCCCTCCTGCTGCAGCTGAAGCCCCAGGAGAGGCTGGCAAGAGTCCCGGCGTGGCCCCAGGTCAGGCACGGTGAGCCTGTCTATCTCGGGCTAACGTGAGGAACGGGGCTTTGGCCCGGAATGTTCGCTCGTGGGGCCTGAGACCCACCCTGGGTGAGGGAGGAGGCGGCTCTGGCTTCCCATGGTCCCGCCCAGGTTTGAGCTGAGCCGCTCCCTTAGGAGAATGTCTTAGGCCGGGGGGACCCGGGTGACACCCACGGAGTGCTGCTCTGCCCCGGGACAGCTGGTGGTGGGGGCAGGGAGGGCAGGGGAAGGACTCATCCCCGGGTCTGGATCTGAACTCTGTGTCCTCCCTGCTGTGAGACCTTAGACAGGTCATTTCACCTCTCCGAGTCTCAGAGAAGGCAGGGGAGTCGCTGCCCATCTCCATGGGCTGTGGTGAGGATGGGGGCTGGGGGGATACAGTGCACGAAGAGGCTGGCACATAGCAGGTACTCAATAATGGCGTCATTATTGATATACAGGGAGAGTGAAGAGAGGGATAATGGAACAGCCTCTTTAAAAAAAAAAATTTTAATGCTTATTTATTTTTGAGAGACAGAGACAGAGTATGAGTGGGGGGAGGGGCAGAGAGCGAGAGAAAGACACAGAATCTGAAGAAGCTCCAGGCTCTGAGCTGTCAGCACAGAGCCTGATGCGGGGTTCGAACTCACAAGCCGTGAGATCATGACCTGAGCCGAAGTCGGACGCTTAACTGACTGAGCGCCCCTGGAACAGCCTCTTCTGTCTGTGGACTGTGGCTCCCTGAGGAGGGAGTGCGCCACCCTGAGGGCAGAATCGTCATAGGGGATCAGGGAGGAAGAGACTCTGGAACTGGACCCTGAGGGTTGGCCTAGAGGACAGGAAGGGGATACCAGGAGAAGCACAGGGTCTGGGAACAGAGGACAGGTGGGATCTGGGAGCCCTCCTGTTGTGAGAGTCTGGCTTTTGGTTGTGTCACCATCATTATCAACATATATTGAGCACCTACTGTATGCAGGGGACTATGTTTGGCTCTGAGGTACAGAATTCAGTGTTTCTGCCATTTAATGAATGAATAGAATGTGCTTTCATTCATTCGACAGAAACATACTGTGCACTTAACTATGTGTCAGGCACTGCTCTGGGTGCTGGAAATACAGCAGAGAACCAGACAGACAAAAACCACTGATCTTAGCAAGCCGACATTACAGTGAGAGAAGAAGACACAAATATGATGAATGCTGTAATGTTGGGAGCCTGGCATATGGTAACATGTGCTGTGGAGAAAGAACAATAAAGAGAGGAAAGAGAGGAGAATGCTGGAGGGTGGGAAAGAGTGTCAAGTTAGTTAAGGGAAGGTCATGACATTTGAGCAGACCTGGAAATCTGTGTTTGTGGGGGGGGTGGCATTCCTAGCAAGTGCAAAGGCCCTGGGGTTAGAACAGCAAGGAGGTTGATGGAGCAGGAGGAGTTGCAGGGCCTCCTGGGAAGGAATTAGACTTCTACTTGGAGGAAATGGGGAGTCACAAGAAGATTCTGAGAAGGGCAGTAGTGGGATCTGACCTAGGTATTAGCAGCGTCCCCCTGGCTGCTATAGCAGGGAACAGACTGGAGTGGGAGTGGAGGTGAGGGACACAAAGTCAGAGGCAGGAAGGCCAGTGAAGAGGCCACTGTGGACAGTGATGAGGGTGGGACCAGGGTGGTTGAGAGCAGAGGATCTGCTGATGGGTTGGCTGGTGGTTGGAAGTGAAAAGGGCTAGGGTGACTTCAAGGCCTGTGACTGTTAGTAACTCTCAATGTATGTAGGAATCCACATGCCGCCTTTGGCCACAGCAGGCCTGCCCTCTCTGGGCTTATGCTCTTAATTCCTCTGTCCCTTATTCAAGCCAGGGGCAGACAGAACATGACCGAGGCCCCCACCCTCCAGGGTCTTTTAAAGGCAGCTGGGGCCTGAGGAGGGACCCCTTTCACCCTGGGGCTCCTCTCTCCCTAGAGGAAAGGTCAAGGCCAACATGAAAACTTCACACTTCCATAACGGTCTATATGTTTCAATAAGAGCTTACTACCCTTTTATCACTTGAGTGTCACATGAGACTCGCCCAGACCTCGTGACAGGACTCGACTGAGATCCCCCTGGTAAGTGGTAGGGCTGGAGCAGAGGCCGTGCCCCCTGTTCAGCATGCTGAGGGCTACACCATCTTTGTGGGCGAGAAAGACCCGGCCCCTTCCCTGGCTCTACAACAGCAGCCTCCCTCCCTCTCCGTGGGACTACCGCCCCCTCTCCAGCAATGGTGACAAATCAGTAATGAGAGTCGACAAGCTCTTTCAGCTCCGTCCCAGCCTCTGGGCTCTCTCTGAAACGTGGGGGCCATAGTAGCACCTGCCGTCTAGGGTTGCTGGCAGGATTTGATGAGTTAAGACACATGAATGGTCCTTGGCACCAAGTATGTGCTCCATAAATGCCAGTTATTATTATCAATGATAAAGGGCTTGCAGGGCCACGATAGCTTTACAGCCACTGGGGAGAAAAGTCAGACGGGCATCGTGCCCATTTGGTGGGTACTTCTAAGAGCGTATCGCGCTTGCCCACGGGCACAACAGATGCCGGCCACACCAGCTTCCTGACTCTAGGAGATGCACCGTTTTCAGTGATGGCAGCTACTGATATCATCCTCATTTCCCAGCAGGCCCAACAAAGTCACGTGAATTGCCTAGGGTCACACAGCAGTTTGGTGACAGAGCAGGGACCCCCAAGGCTAGAGCTATTTCTGTTATATGTGCCACCTCAGCTGGGACCCCGGAGACCCGTGACTTGCCTGCACTGAGGGAGGGACCCCAGCAAGTCCTCCCCACTCCCCCCAGGGTCTGGACAAAGTGGAGATTGGTCTCCACCATTGTGTATTCCCGTCTAGCCTGACACACCAGGTCTTAGCTGTACTGTCCCCTTGCTCTGTATTTCCAGCGCCCTCTGGGTCCTGGCTCTCAGATCCCTCAGCTCTCCTCCTCGACAGGGGCCGGAAGGTTTTTTAAAAAAAAAAAAAAGTGCAATTTATGCACACAAGGCAAAATTTAAAAGGCATAAAGGACCGACTTAAAAATCTCCTTCCCATCATGTCCCCCAGCCACCCAGTTCCCCGAAGGCAGCCACCACTACCAGCTTTCCAGAAGTGTTCCTTGCATATGCATTTCCTCCTATACAAATGGAAGCATCTGCAGGCTCACTGTTCTGCACCCTTCTGGGTTTGTTGCAGTGCCACAGCTTGGGGAGTGTTCCCTGGCACGCCTGCAGCATCATTTACTTACGCAGTCCCCTGGACGAGCATCTGGGATGTGTCCAGCCTTTAGCTTTTACAAGTAGGGCTGCAGCACATGAAATTAGGCGTCATCGGTTTGCCCCGCTGGCTGGAAGGTGACTTCCTGGGAGCAGCATTGCGGGGTGAGGGAGGTGTGCCTCCGGAGTGGGGAGAGGAGACGCCGTCACACCCCCCATCCCCTAGTCAAGGCTAATCAAGTCACTTCCCCACTTCCTGGGGTGGACTCTCGTGCAGACACGCCTGCACCCTCACCCCCTGCTCCCACCGCCGCCCTGCTGATGGCCGTGCTTTATCTGGATCCCGAAGAGCATAGTTCTGTATGACTTTACGGGTTCTAGGTGGGGCTCTGGCCCCAGGGATACTTACCTAACCTGGCTGAGAGTCCTTCATTAAATATCCCTGCCTTTTGCTTTCCCATGTCTACATGCAGTGCTCTTCGTGAGGGGAGCACTGCCTTGTAAGTGAACCGTGCCCAATTCAGAAGGAAAAAAAATTCAGACACGTTTCTTTGTCCCTTGATGAATTCTAAGCAACTTTCCTCCTACCCGCCTCCGCCATGCACGAGTTTGTGGGGAAGTCTGAGGTTTTGCTAAGGGGAAAGGAACAAAATCTCCTTAGTGCGTAGGGGGAGCAAGGAGGAGGCAGCACTGGGGAACAGGGCCCTGGACAGATAGGGAGACTGAGGCCAGAGAGGGGAGGGATATCCTTGACCAAGGATCCTCGCGTGTTGGTGCCATCTGCCCCGGGCCTGAAGGTCAGCTGCTATAAGGGCTGGGCATCCCCTGAGCCCCCAGGATGGACTGAATTTTCCAGAGGCCAGCCCTCCCCAGGATCCTCATTGGGCAGGGTCCCTGAGACTGCAGTGCAGAGACAGGGAAGCATCCCCCGGGCGTCCCCTGTCTGAGGCTGGCAGGCCTCACTGCCCCTTTGAAGACCAGGTGCCTGGCCCTCTGGGCTCTGTCTCCTGACTACTGAGCTATTCTTGCGTGGGGTGGCAGTGAGGCCTGGATGGGGGATGGGAATCGGGCAGCGTCCCCAGCCCTGGGGCAGCACACGGCCTAGATTGGACAGCCGTGATGCCTGCCGACAGATCCAGGCCACACGTAGCCGCTCCGATACTCACACAGATCACAGTGGTCTGACCTGTAGGGCGGGAAGCCACATGTCTGGGACTCGTAAGGAGACATGTAAGTGGCTAATGGAGGCTTTTGAAGCTGGGCATCAGGGCAGCCAAAAGAGCGATTTACAGGGGCCCAGCCTGGACCAGAGATGGGAGGAAGCTGTGTTGCCAGCTTCCCAGGGCACTTAGGCCCGGGCTCCGGGTAAGGGATTTGGGGAGGTTCTAGGGGCTGAGATCAGGGACTCTGCTGGGTGGGAGAGCTTGGGGGTTGCTATTTGGCCTGGTGCAAGGGTTTGGGTGGATCAGGGTGGGGTCAATGCCAACGTGGGCAGATTGAGAAGCCAGCTGGGGTTCATTGAGCCTCAAGTGGGCCCTACAGGGTGCCAGGCCCGGGGGAGGGGGTGCAGACATGCCTAAAGACTAGCCTCATTGCTGGCTTTGAGGAGCCATGTGTGTCTATGAGGCAAACTGCAGGTTTATATAAAGGAAATATGTAATCGGGGGGCTCTAACTTGTAGCACCGACTCCAGGAGCACGAAAACAGTTGTGCGTGCCTTGGTTCTGGTGGTGGGGGCAGGCTTTTGAGAAGAGGTGCCACACTGGAGCTGGAGGATGGATTTGGGGGAGAGGGAGGGCGAGGATATGGAGTGGAGGGCTCGTGGAGGAGAGGTTGGGGGGGGTGCGCACGAGGGGTGCCACAAGGTGACTCTTGGGGTTACCCTAGGGACGGTGAGCCAGTCCCCGGACAGGAAGTCCCCATCCCAGTGCAAGGCTCAAGCCTGTGGAGCCCTCATCCTCACAGCAAGTTGGGGGCCCAGGCCTAGAACAGGGCCCGTGGGGCGCTTCGCCCTTCTGCAGGGATCTCTCTCCTGCCCTCCCAGCGCATGAACAGCCCAGCCTGCTGACCACCGCTGCACTCCCACCTGTCCCCCCCCCTCGGCTGCACCATGTCCGGCTCCTACGACGAGGCCTCGCTAGCTCCGGAGGAGACCACTGACAGCTTCTGGGAGGTGAGGC
Source organism: Lynx rufus (assembly GCF_022079265.1). Lineage (NCBI taxonomy): Eukaryota > Metazoa > Chordata > Mammalia > Carnivora > Felidae > Lynx > Lynx rufus. The sequence goes on along the minus strand of NW_025814878.1, from coordinate 113,011,948 downwards.
TTTGATACTCCCCAGGTCCTGGGGACCAGACAGCCTGGCCTTGTGGCGGCCCAGGCTCCCACCCACCCACAACCTCAGGGCTTGCTCCCCAGCCCCTCGGGTCCCTCCAAAGCCCTTGGTGTTCAGTGGGCCGGCTGTAGCCATGAAGTGGGGTAAGGCTACTGCCCACCAAGCCCAGAGCCCCTCTGCCCCACACCTGCACCCGGAGAGATCCTATAGTGTTTCATGATGTGGAACAGGCCCCCTCCTGACCGTCTGCTCTGGGGGCCTCGCTCAGAGGCCTGACGCTTCACGAAGGCAGGTACAGAGCTCTACAGCTTACACAGGCTTTTACAGCTGCCCCCTGCCCTTACCCTGTGGCATGCGTTCCCGAAGCCCCCCCCCAGCAACAAAGACGTGGAGGCAAGACTAGAGCCAGCGTTTCAGGAGCCTCCCAAACTATTTGAGACCAAGAAATAAAATGTTTCGATTGGCTTCCAAAACCCAAAGTGAGAACTGCCAAACCTAAATTAATAAGTGTTTAATGAGATGTCTACAAAACATAATATTATGTCAAGAAGCTGCAGCTCAACTCAACACTTACATGACTCTATAAATATGATACATTGAGCTCACAAGAACAAGATGAATAATTCATTCTAGTTTGGGTCCAAATGATCAAAATCCCGCACTTTGTGGCAGCGAGGAAATTATGTTTAGAGTGGGGTGAGGGAGTGTCGGGTATGATGCAGGGTGCTGGGGCCCCCGAAAATGAGAGGGTGGGGAGCCCCCAGTGCGCTCCCGCGGGGCGGCCAGGCGGCGAAGGTGGGAAGGTGGCCGCGGCGGGCGCCCCCTGCAGGACGCGGTGTCCTGGGCGGGCGGGGCGGGGAGGCGGGGAGCCCGCGGGAGTCGTGCTCGCTCCTTGGCCGCCAGGTGGGGAACTACAAGCGGACGGTGAAGCGCATCGATGACGGACACCGCCTGTGCAACGACCTGATGAACTGCGTGCAGGAGCGCGCCAAGATCGAGAAGGCGTACGCGCAGCAGCTCACCGACTGGGCCAAGCGCTGGCGCCAGCTCATCGAGAAAGGTGCCCCCATGCCCACCCCGTGCGCCTCGCCCAGGCCCTAACGGGCTCCCCACAGGCCCGGGTTCTGGGAGCGCCCAGCCACCTGGATGCACTTGCACCCCCCGGGCCACGGGCCCTTTGGAGGCACCGTCCCCACACTGCACTCTGACCCTCCCAAACCAAGCCAGGTCTTCCCTGTCCCTGTTCAACACGACTTTGTACAATTTTAGGTTGGATTAAACAGAACAAAACAAAACAACCTTTTTATTTCAAAATAATTTTAACTTAGGGAAAAGTTGCAAGAATAGTAGAGAGAACTCTAGTCTTCAACCAGATTCGCCAGTTAAAATTTTACTACATTTGTTTTCCCAGTTCCTCTTTCCGTTGTGCATATGTGTTCTGAATCATGTAAGTGGGACGCATGCCACTTTAAATCCTTCACGTATCTCCCAAGAGTAAGAACATTTGCTTACATAACCATAGTTCAACTATCAAATTCGGGACATTTAATATCACCCATATGCAAATTTGTTTGTGCTGGTCTGGGAGCCAATCCAGAATCACATTACCGCATTTAGTTGTCCTGGCTCTCAATTCCTTCAACCTAGAACAATTTCAGCTTGGGGTTTACATGTATTTGTTAACATTTTTTTTCTCTTCCACGAGTCTCTAAACCCCATGAGGGCAGGGCTGAGCCCACACTGCCCAGCACAGTGCCTGGCACAGAGTTGATCCCCAATACACGGAGGAACAAAAGACTGGCATGACTGGTCCCGGTGGCCTCTTGGCATCTGTCACCAGCTGGTTCTTCACCAGCTGGTTTTTCAGTTGTAACAGTCAACATTCCTGAAGCACCTACTGTGTGCCTGGTGCTGTGCTGGGCTTGTGAGAACTCACGGGGTGCAGGCTGCCCCCATGGGACTCACGGGCTGACAGGAGAAGATAGGGAGTAGGCACAGAGGTAGATGCTGTAAGAAGAATTCTGTGAGGGCTGCAGGCCGAAGTCTGTGAGAATAGAGCAGTCAGAGAAGGCTTCCCAGAGGAGGTAGTTGGGCCCTGAAGGACAGGAAAAACTATAAAGAGGGCAGAGGAGGGCATTTCTGCGCCCATGGCGTGTATGGGGAAAGCGCCAGAGAAAAGAGGCATGAAGGAGGCCTCTGGGCAGGGGGCAATGAGGGCCTCGTGACCCCATGACCATTTCCTCAGGCCCACAGTATGGCAGCCTGGAGCGGGCCTGGGGTGCCATCATGACGGAGGCGGACAAGGTGAGCGAACTGCACCAGGAAGTGAAGAACAACCTGCTGAACGAGGACCTGGAGAAGGTCAAGAACTGGCAGAAGGATGCCTATCACAAGCAGATCATGGGCGGCTTCAAGGAGACCAAGGAGGCTGAGGACGGCTTCCGCAAGGCCCAGAAGCCCTGGGCCAAGAAGATGAAGGAGGTGCCCAGTGGGTGGCTGCTGCAGAAGGGTCAAGGGTGGGCAGCTGAGCTCAGAGGGACGATCTGATCAGAGGGAGAGACTCTACAGATGGGGCGGGCAGTGCACCGCCCGCTGGGAGCCCCACAGCCTCGTAGGAAGAAATATCCACAGGTGGGGCGGGCACCTCAGTGCCCAAAGGGAGGGCGTCCGTAGGGGCAGCAGGCAGTGCCAGGTGGGGGTACATCCACGCATGGGTGGGCACTGCTCCCTATACCTGGAGCTAGGGCCTGCACCCCTCCTGCCTCTTAGGAACGTGTGTCCACTGCTTCCGGCAGGTGGGAGGGCTTGATGAGCGACCACATTGGTTCCTGCTTACAAGCAGGAGCTGTACCTCCCCTCCCCCCGTCCCCACAGCTGGAGGCAGCAAAGAAGGCTTACCATCTGGCCTGCAAAGAGGAGAAGCTGGCCATGACCCGGGAGATGAATAGCAAGACGGAGCAGTCGGTCACGCCCGAGCAGCAGAAGAAGCTGCAGGACAAAGTGGACAAGTGCAAGCAGGATGTACAGAAGGTGCCGACGGGCTGGGGTCCGAGGGGTGGAGTCGGGGGTGGCCGGGAGCTGCAGGCCTGGCTCTCACCCTTCCTTTGCCCTGGGGCCTGTAGATGCAGGAGAAGTATGAGAAGGTGCTGGACGACGTGGGCAAGACCACACCCCAGTACATGGAGAGCATGGAGCAGGTGTTTGAACAGTGCCAGCAGTTTGAGGAAAAGCGGCTGGTCTTCCTCAAGGAGGTGCTGCTGGACATAAAACGTCACCTCAACCTTGCCGAGAATAGCAGGTAGCTGGGCGTGGCAGCGTGGTGGGCACAGGCACCCACAGCAGAGGGGAGAAATGGTGTGCCGGGCATCCTGGGCCCCATGTTATTGGAACAGGAAGGGTGGGCAGAGCTGCGGGGGCCAAGAAGGAAGAGGCGCCAAATACAGTGGCCGCCTAGGTGCAAGCCAACACAGATTAGGCACTAGAGAAATGCGCTTGGATGGATGGATTTGTGGCTAAGGTGACGATAGGGGAGGGTGCCTGCTGGAGCTGACCACAAGGAGATTGCTCCCAGCTGATTCCTAGCTGGGGGCATGCCAGCACCCTGGTCCCCTGAATGGGCTCCCTCTGGCCATTGAGAGGGACCCTGGTCCCCTGAATGGGCTCATCCTCTGGCCAGGATGAGAAGGGGCCATGGTGCACCTTGGCCCCCAACTCCTGATCTCCCCTGTGCACAGCTATGTCCACGTGTACCGGGAGCTGGAGCAGGCTATTCGGGGGGCTGACGCCCAGGATGACCTCAGATGGTTCCGCAGCACCAGCGGCCCCGGCATGCCCATGAACTGGCCCCAGTTTGAGGTGAGGAGGTGTGGGGATGGGGAAGGGAAGACAGAGAAGGCTGGAAGGGACCTCAGGGGGCAGCCCCCCTGCCTCACTGCTCCCCTGGTGCCCACCAGGAGTGGAACCCAGACCTCCCTCACACCGCCACCAAGAAAGAAAAGCAGCCCAAGAAGGCAGAGGGGGTGACGCTGACCAATGCCACTGGAGTGGTGGAGTCCACATCCCAGGCTGGGGACCGTGGCAGGTGAGTGCCTCCTGGGGAGCTTCCTGGGGGCCAGAGGGACCCACAAACTGGGGCACATGAGTTTTACCTCAGAAGACCAGGAATGATCTAAATCACGGCAACCCCGTGGTCCTCTCAAAGGTAGTGGTGGGTCATCCTTTGAGAGCACCTACTGTGTGCCAGGCACTGTTGTAAGCATGTGCCATATATTAACCCACTGAAGCCTCCCAACACTCTGAGAAGTGTTTAGAGTCCCATTTTGCCGATGGAGATACTGAAACCCAGAGAGATTAAGTGACTTGCCCAAGGTCACATAGCTAGTTAGTAAGCCTCAGAGCCAGGATATGATGTCCAAGAGGTCAAGCTCATTAACCACTAGTGCCCCTCTAAGATGATGGGTCAGATGTTCTCAGGGGTCCCTTTCAGCACCCCCTCACTCAAGGTCTGAGTAACAATGCTAATAGTCCTGCCTCACATTTGTCCAAAGAGCTGTCAGTGAGGGTCGCTGGCCCGGGAGCCCCTCTTACCAGGCCCATCCTTGTTCCAGTCTTCGTGAAATTTGGGGCCAGGGCTCTGATTGGAGGAGGGGGCAGTTCATGCTGGGTCCCCTCGCTGTGTTTCAGCGTTAGCAGCTACGACAGGGGCCAGCCTTATGCAACCGAATGGTCGGACGACGAGAGCGGGAACCCATTTGGGGGCAATGAGGCCAATGGGGGCTCCAACCCCTTCGAGGACGACGCCAAGGGAGTGCGTGTGCGGGCACTCTATGACTACGACGGCCAGGAGCAGGACGAGCTCAGCTTCAAGGCTGGTATGGTGGGCTGGGCTGGGCTGGGGGGGTGGGGCGTGAAGGCAGGAGACGCCCGGATTTGCTGGGAACGCGGCTGGGGGCGGGGCCTTGTGCGTGGGCGGGGCCAAACCTGGAGGGTGGTCCTGGCCCCTGAGCTAAGACACGAATTAGGGTGCAAGGGCAGGGCCTGAGAGCGGCAACCGGGTGCCAGGGGTGGAGTCGGGACTTGAGAATAGGGTGGGGGCGGGGCCTGAGGGCTGGGGCTGCCTGGAGAAGGGACAGGATTAGAAAAAGGGAGCCAGAGGCGGGGCCTGGGCTTGGGAGGCAAGGACCGAGACCCAGATTAGCTGTTTGGCTGGGGGCAGCACCAGGTTAGGTGTTTGGGTGTGGGGGTGTGGCTGGGGCTGATCTTCAGAGCGAGCTTGGGGCAGTCATGGGAGGGCATTGGGGTGGGCCTAGAGTAATAGTATTGGAGGGCTTACCTAAACTCTCTCTACGCGTCCCCATCCCCCCCCCACCCCACCCCCCGTCAATGAGCTCCTCTGTGTCCCCTTCCTAGGAGATGAGCTCACCAAGCTGGGCGAGGAGGACGAGCAGGGATGGTGCCGCGGGCGGCTGGACAGTGGGCAGCTGGGCCTCTATCCCGCCAACTACGTGGAGGCCATCTAGCTGCCCTGCTCCCCTTCACACCACCCCTCACTCCTCACCCGCCACCTCCCCTCCCTTCTCTCTCTTGTCCCTCTTCCCTCGCCATAGAGTTCCAGACATATTTTCCGATCAAGCTTTTATTTTTTTAAAAGTCAAAACAGAACAAAACAAAAAATACAGAGACAGAAGCATTTGCAGGGCTGCCTGGAGGCCAGGGCGGTGGTGGGACTTGGGGTGATGGCCCCAGGGTAGGCGAGGGTCCTAGTACTTAGCCCAACAGAGACGTTCCAACATTGCTCTTCAGATCCCACCAAAGAGTCTCCTGAGCCCTGAGGGATGTCTCCCGGACCCTTCTCTCCTGCCTCACTCCCCCAGACTACACCCCTCACCCCCACCCCAGGCTGCCAGCACCCCTCCTCTTCTCTGGGCTCGGTTTTCTGACCTCTTCCTTCTGCCTCATGATGCTCCCCTCTCTCCACCACCCTACTCTCAAAGGCCTCCCCTCCAGACCCCAGGGAAGGGGGGCCTCCCAGTCTTTAGTCTTCCACTTTGCCCCGGGGAGTGCCCTTCTTCTCCTGGCCTCGCCCCTGACGACTGGTGGGGCTGGAGGAGGAACCGTCATTCTCTTCTCCCCTAGACGCTTCCCAGGATCCCTGGACTCCCCCAGACATGACCAGGGGTGAGCTGGAGTTGATGACAGTGTCACTGGGATGAGGCTCAGCTGAGGGACCAAGACCCTGCTGGGGTCCTTCTTTCCAGCTGTTGGCCTTTTGGGCGCAGGCTCTTCCTCAGGGCCATACCTCTTGGTCACCTGCGGAGACCCTGCCTCCATCTCATGAGTCCTCAGGCAGAGGGAGGGGCCTCAAAGCCCGGGGCAAAGCCGGCAACTGTAGCAGCCTCCTCCCATTTCCTAGGGGCGGGGGCACTTGCCCACCCGCCTTCCTCCCTCCATGTCCATCTGAAGCCCTAGTTGCACTAGGCTCGGCCAGCCTGCAGGAGACTAAGCCTTGTGGCCTCCCATCCTGCCCTTCCGCTCTCTCGCCTGTCTGGGAAGACTCTGGGGGAGGGGGGGGGCGGTGTCTGAGGGAGCTTCCAGCCAGGCACCATCAGGGACACTGCAGCCAATGGGAAAGACAGGGGTTTGGCAGGAGGGAGGGGCCCGGGCCCTCAGGGGCAGGACAGTCACCCTTTCTTCCTTGTCCCCTCCTCCTCAATCAGCCCCTGCCCTTGGAGCCGCCCTTGCCCTTGGAGCAGCATCCCCCCTGCTGGCAGCCCCTCCTTATGTCTAAGCCCGGGTAGCAGTTAAAGGACATTTGGGGGTGAGGGGAGGCAAAAGGCTTGCCCAGAGCTGGAGTGTTTCCTGTGTTTGGTGAAGGAAAGCTGTGTTGGGTTACTAAATACTAGTACCAGGTACCAGCCTCTCCCATATGTGGGGGCCCCTGGGAGGCTCGGGGAAACAGACCAGGGCAGGACAAAACCTCGAGGTGGGAGGACATGGCTGGAAGAAGGATCTCTTGGGAGCCTCAAGGGTGAGGCCTTGGGACTTCCGGTAGCGCCGGCAGAGCCCTGCTTCTGGGCCTCAGCGCTGCAGACACCCACCCCCTTCCACAGCACCTGCCCCCCCCCCCGCCCCCTGCCGTCCTCCTTCCCGGCCTCCAGGTAAAGACAGTGGGATACCCAGCCCCCTGGCACCCCTCAGTCCTCTTTTGCTCCCTGCTTCTTCCCCCGACAGTCTACTATTAGGTCATGGACCCCATCCTCCAGGCCCTGACCCTTGTTCACAGTGCAGAGATCCTGGGAGACTCTGGCAGGGGCCTGAACTGGGCCAGGGGAGTTGGAGGGGGGGGATGATGGCACCCCCAGGGACAGGCAGACTCCCCACCCCCAGCACCCCATTTCCTGTCACTGTCTGCTCTCTGGGCATCCACTGCAGCCTGAGATGTTCCCTAGGCCCCCTCGGAGCCTGAAGCAAGATTTTGGAAGCCCTCCGCCCTCCCAGTTCCAGAACAAAACCCTCTTGGGTCTCTCCTCCAGGTGGGGGAGTTGGGGTTGAGGCCTCTGCCCCTCACCACCCTTGGAAGGCAGGAAACTGGCACATCTGCGCCTTGGGGCCTGGGCTCCCCCTCTCTGTGCCAGTGGCTTTCTAGCACCTGGGGAGGGTCTGTGGTCCTGGCTGGACCCCAGACCTGTCCCCTTCAGCACTCCAGCTGCCCACCCCCGGGGCAGGGACTTGAAATCCCATCCTTTCTGAGCAACCACCTCCACGGCCCAGTTTGGGACCAGTCTCCCTCGGTCCCCAGGCTCCTCAGGACCCCGGAGACGGAGGGTCTCCTACCTGGCGGTCCCCCCCTCCTCCCCCGAGCTCTAGGGGCCTGGCCCCGCCTGTCAGTGCTGGTGTCAGGGCACTCACCACCGAGCGTGGGGGCCGCGCCCCCGCCGCGCCCACCACCTCCTGTAGCCCCCTACCCACACCCTCAATGCTGCACGGGCCTGCCCTGTGGGGCTCGGCGACTAATGTGTTTTGTCCCCAGTTAACCACCGTTCTGCAGCCCGGCTCTGCAAGGGACCAGGGCTGCCCTGCCGCCCGCCATCTGCTGCCCTAGGCTTCCTGACTCCATTAGTCCGACACTTGTGAAACTCCGAGAAGTGCTGTGGTCTCAGCAATGCACCTGTTTTGTACATGATTGTGTAATTTAAAGGTATATAAATACAAATATATATATATCAGTTGTGATTGTACGACTGTGGATAAAATCCGGAACTGTGTCAACCTGGCTGGATGTGGTCCTCTTGAGTCTTGTGTGTCTCTCGAGCTGAGAGTTCTCTGTGGCAGGGGTGTCTGTCAGGGGGGATGGTACCCAGCATGCTGCGTGCTGTCCTGGCTGACCACCAGTGGGCTGGCGGCTGGTCTCTTAACCTTCCGGGGCCCCGGGTCCTGCCGCACAGGGAGGGTGACAGATGGTGTGACCCTACTGTTCTGGGTGCCTGGTGATGAGCACTGACCAAGAGCATTGGGATACTTGGGGTCCCAAACTCAAGTTCAAGGTTTGACCTCTAAATAGGTTTGGATTTTTTTTTACGTTTTTTATTTTGAGAGAGCACGCATGAGTAGGGGAGGGAGACAGACGGGGAGAGAATTCCAAGCAGACTCTGTGCTATCAGAGTCATGGGGTCCAGTGCCACGAACCATGAGATTGTGACCTGAGCGGAAATCAAGAGCCGGATGCTTAACTGACTGAGCCACCCAGGTGCCCCCAGGTTTTAAATTTTTATTTTTTTGAGAGACAGAGACAGAGCATGAGCAGGGGAGGGGCAGAGAGAGAGGGAGACACAGACTCTGAAGCAGGCTCCAGGCTCCGAGCTGTCAGTATGGAGCCCGACGCGGGGCTCGAACTCACGAACTGTGAGATCATGACCTGAGCCGAAGTCAGACACTCAACCGGCTGAGCCACCCAGGAGCCCCATTTTTTAAAATCAAAATTGTAAAAGTGACTGCCGAGGCCTGTAGTTCCTGGTTGTTCACAGTCCCAGGCTCTCTGTGGTGTGATACCAGGTCATGCCATGTTTTTCTGTGTCCTGCCTGTCCTCTGACAGCATTTCTGTGTGGGACCCCTGGGAGGGCTCCTCCTGGAGGATCGCTCGAGGGAGTGGGCAGGACCGAGGCTCTGGACCCTTGGCTGTGCCCTGCCGGGCCCACACCCTGCCCAAGCCCTGCTCCAGCCTCCCCACCCCCAGCTAGGTCCCCTCTGGGCCAGGGCTGGAGTTCTGCAGCCAGTTCGCCACGTCCTCACCCGCACCCCGGCCTTGGCTTCACCCCGTCAGGTCGGATGTCTCTCTGAGGCCCCTCTGGGCCCGGCAGCCTGGCAGGGCCCTGACACAAACCCATTATTCAAGGCAAATATACTGCAGCCCCCCCGCCTCCCCTGCCCCTGCTGCTGTCCCCTTGGCCTCTGGACAGGGAGAAAAGGTCGAGATGGCGGGTGATCTGTTCTCCACCTTGTGTCCTTTCTCCCCCAGATCCACCTCCAGTGACAAGCCCCTGGTTTTAGCCAAACAGAAGAGCCTTCTAGTAAAGACGAGGTTGCCTTTTGTGCAGGTTCTTCCATGCAGCTGTGGGGAGCACTGCAGGCAGAGTCCCGGGAGCAGGGTCAGGGAATAGCAGGCTGGAGGGAGTTCTGCCGGACAGGTGTGCGGAGGAGGAAGAAGAGGACTCTGAAGTTTGCTGTCAGCACACAAAGTGTCACCGGATGGGTGTGTGTCTGCCAAGGGGATGTGTGCACTGTGGCAGACCCACACAGCGGGGACCTGCCTCAGCCCCCCACAGCTCTCCTTTCTGGAGTAGCTCCTGTGCCCCACTCCTGACCCCTAATTCCCCTTCCTTTCCTCCCTCCCAGCCCCAGCCCAAGACCCCAAGCCGCTCCAGGTTCGGGTCGAGCTGGGAACCTGCAAGCAGGTGGCTCCAGGGACTCGGCTGGGGGCAGGTCAAGAAGGCTGGAGAAAAAACCAGTTCAGCAGAGCTGAGCTGACTTCTGGCCAGGGTCCCAGGCGGCCCCCTCCCTGGGAGGAGGCAGACGGCCGAGGCACAGGCCTGGGGCAGGGCCCCCTCCTCCTGCCAGTCCAGTCCCAACTGACAGATGCCAAGGCGGTGTTTGCTCACTGGCAGAAGTAAACTTTCTTCTGGAGACAATAAAATTGCTGAGGGCAGAAGGCAGCAGAATAGGGCAGCATTTAACCCCCAGTGGCCTGGGCAGCACTGACAGGCTCCCAGTCCTGTCTCCTGGAAGCCTGTCATCAGAATCTACGGGTTATGGAGGCCAAAGGTGCCGACCAGCCACAAAGCGGGAGACGTGGAGGCGCAGAGAGCGCGCTGTCCTTGTGGGTCCAGCTCCTGGTTCTGCTGCTGGCTGGCTGTGTGGCTCCGAGTAAGTTGCTTAACTGCTCTGAGCCTTAGTTTCATGGTCCACAGAATAGGGGAGTCACGCCTACCTCACAGTTTTGTTGGGAGGGTTCATGACAAAAAAGCAGTAGAAATACCTAGCACACAGTCGGCCCTCAGGTCACTGTTGAGCAAATGTGAGGAAGCTGAGACAGTTGATGCCCCCAGGAGAGTGGGTGGTAGGTCCCCCTCTCCCCCCCCAGCACACATACAGACCTTCTGAGCCCTACCTATCCCCATCCCGTGGGGTTTTCGGCAGAGGGCATGGCAGAGGTCCGGGACCCTCCAAGAGAGACACCACAAACAAGTCAACCTCTCTTCCACCCGTTTGCTGTCGAGCCAGGGTCTCATAGTGGGGGCTGAAGTGCCCACTCTCTCCTCACCCCTGCTGCCCCATCCCAGAGCCATTCTGGTTGGCCAAGCAGAGACCAGGGCTCAGGGGCCCCTAGCAAGAGGGTTAGCACCCTGGCCACTTAAGGCAGAAAGCCCCCGATCTACAGCACAGCAAGAGGCCGTGGAGGACGCCACCACCTCCCCCTGCCTAAGTAGGTAGACCCTCTTCAGCCCCAGCCCTGCTCCTTCCTATGGGCCCCCATGTGGGTGGGAGGAGATGAGGGTGTTTCTAGCCCCTCCCAGGCCTTGAAGGCTCACTGCCTCTCTCCCACTGCCTCTACCAATTAATTACCCTTTTCCGTTTAGACTCCCCTCAATGCCACCTCCCCCAGGAAGCCCCCTGTGACCACCCCAAGGCCACTGTGACCACAACCACTTTGAGCAGTGGTGGCCTCGGGGCTGTGCCACTCACTCGCTGCACAGACACTGGGGCCACGGTAGTCCTCTAGTATATTTATTATCCGTTCCCAGGAGCACCCCAGGCTTCCCGACTCGGGGGCACAGACGCCTCCTAGCACCACGCCAAGCATGATGCAGGATGGGGCAGCAGGGAGCACTGGACTGCTAGTGGCCTTGGCTAAGTCACTGTCATTCTGTCGGCTCTGCTCTGGAAATTCTGGGGTCAGAGGCTGGGGTGGAGGGATGGCCTTCCCCGGGGAGCCATGAACACTGAGGACAGCCCTGTCTCCTTCCATCTTCCAGGGAACTGGGCATGTGAGCAGTCAGGCCCGAGGAGGAAGCACTCCCACCCTGGGGTCCCCCGGGCCCCGGAGAGCTCATTTACGCCCCTGGAAGCAGAGGGCCGTCCCCTCCAGGCCCTAAGACTCCGACGCCAGGAGATTGCAGTCTCCCTCAGCTCAGGGTCCGGCAGAGGCAGGGGTGGGCAGGAGGGAGGTCTGGCGAGGGCGAGTTTCAGGCCTAGGGCCTGGCCTGCAGCCCTCAGATGGGGTGCACGAACTGGTAGACGAGGCGTTGGGAGATGTCTGGCTTCCGGATGATGCCCTTCTTGTAATACTGGCGGATAGAACGGCTCAGCTTGTCGTAGTTCATGGCCGGCCGGTTCTTGCGGATGCCCCACAGCCGGGCCACCTGAGCGGAGTCCTCAATTTTGAAGATGCCTGGGGGAGCAGGTGGGCCCAGAGAGAGCCAGCAGTGCAAGGGGGGGGGGGTGTGCCAGGAGGGAGAAAGACCAAAACCAGCAGGTCAGTGTCGGCGGTGGGGGGTGAGGGCCAGGCTGGGGGCGTGGGGGGGGGGCATACTATCTACTCCCAAGGTGGCAGCAAGGGTTAAAGAAATTTGTGCCCCAGTAAGTGATAAGTGATACTATGGGGTCACAAACCTGCTGAGTGCAGGGTGAGCCTGCGTACTTTAGCGGGTTATTTGGGGCCCCGAGGGCCTGGCCCCTGCCAGCCTCTGCTCCTACTGTGGGGTTTGCACACCCTGCGCAGAAGCCCTGTGGGGCTCTGAGCTGTGCCTACAGCTCATTTGTCAAGGTCATCCCCACTTCCGCCCCCGCCCCCACCACCTTGACCAGCAGCTCCCAAGCCTGAAAGACCTCTTTGCCATCCTCAGCCGAAGCCAACACGGCCCTTTCTGGTAGGATTAATTCAGAGCAGGTGGGGAAAAGAGTGGATTTGGAGACAGGCTGCCTTAGGTTTGAAGCCCGTCTCTGCCATATTCTACCTCGAGAAGCTGTTTGAGGCCCCTTTATTGTGAGGGTGGAGGGGGTTGTAATGACTACCGTTTGTTGAGTGGCGACAGAAAGTGCTTACAGCGGAGTCCGACAGAAGTTTCCCTTGGGAGGAACTATTACATTGTTACCAATCCCAGTTCTCATTCTAAACCCTCCTGGCAAAACCCAAGCCAGCACACTCCTTCCAGGGAGCCTTCCCAGACCACTTTGCCCTCCCTGATCTCCTCTCCCTAGAAGTCTATCATGGAACCGTCTTCCTGAGGACCGGGCTCGCATTAAGTCTCAAATAGACACGAGGGTTACCGTGCCTTGTGCAGGAACTTCTCTCCACCCCCTCTAGCCCCTATTTGTCCTTCACACTCAGCCCAAGTCACCACTCCCGGGAAGTCCTCCTGAACAAGGCACAGCTGCCCCCACCGCCCTGTCGCAGCCCCGGCACGCTCTGTACCCCAGCTCATTTCACTGCTGGTTCTCCTATAACCTGCAGGTCCCTCGAGGACGGGGTGCAGCTGAATCCGCCCTGCACCAAAGGGACACTTATTCTCCGTAAATGTTGGCTGGGCTGGTGTGGAACCAGAGGATGTACTCAGTGAAGGTTTGTTGGAGGAATGAATCCTGTCCATTTTACATATAAGAAGACTGAGGTCCCAATACCCATAGCTACTAATGACAGGACAGGGCCTAGAACCCAGGTTTCTTGGCTCTGAGTCTTTTCCAACACACACACACACACACACACACACACACACACACCATCTAGTCCTGCACTGTCCAGTGAGGTAGCCACTAGCCGTATGTGGCCCTTGAATACTTGAAATGTGGCTAGTCCGAATTGAGATGTACTATAAGTGTAAAATACTCACCAGTGTTTGAAGACTTAGTAAAAATGTCTCATTAGTAATTTTTATATTGATTATGTGTTGAAATTTTAATAATCTGTAATATTAGATTAAATAAAAGCTTATTAAAATTAAATTCACCTGTTAAGGGGCACCTGAGTGACTCAGTTGGTTAAGCATCTGACTCTTGATTTGGGCTCAGGTCACGATCTCAGGGTTTCATGAGTTCGAGCCCCACGTGGGTTCTGTGCTGACAGCATGGAGCCTGCTTGAGATTCTCTCTCTCTCTCTCTCTCTCTCTCTCTCTCTCTTTGCCCCTGCCCTACTTGCACTCTGTCTCTCTCACAATAAATAAACTTTAAAAGTTCGCCTGTTACCTTTTTTTTTTTTATGTGGCCTCTCGGAAATCTAATACTGCCTATGAGGCCCACGTGGTATTTCTCACTGGGCACATCAGTCTCCCTGAGGCAGCTATGATGTTGTTGTTGTTTTTTTTAATTTTTTTTAATGTTTATTTATTTTTGAGACAGAGAGAGACAGAGCATGAACGGGCAGAGAGAGAGGGAGACACAGAATCAGAAGCAGGCTCCAGGCTCTGAGCTGTCGGCACAGAGCCCGACGCGGGGCTTGAACTCTCGGGCCGTGAGATCATGACCTGAGCCGCAGTCGGACGCTTAACCGACTGAGCCACCCAGGCGCCCCAACAATGGGGGGAAGCTATGATGTTTTGAAGGGGAAGACTGTGTCCAGTTCTCGGCAGGGTATTAAGTCCCTAGCATGTCCCTGGCCCCGTGTGGAGCTGGGGGTCCTGTATAGGACAGAGCTTGGTCAGGAGACACAAGCTGCACGCAGATCCTGACGCTCCAGTGACGGCAGCGTGTCCGGCATTCGGGGCGAAAGCGAGGGGCGGCTCCCCTGCCCCAGCCCCCAACCCCCAGCCATCCCTGTGCCTGGCACCTGGCAGGAGGCCAGCAGGCTCCCGCCAGCGTCAGTGAGGCCCGATCCCCTCGCGGCTCGCGTGGGGAGCCCGGCTCACCCTTCTCCTTGTTGAGCCACCGGATGAAGCGGCCGTAGCTGTGGGGCTTGAGCAGCAGCTCCTTGAGGAACTGCCACAGGTGGATGGGCTGCCCGGAGCAGGAGGAGTCCACCTCGCTGTCGGTCCAGCTGTCCTCGCTGGTGGAAGCTGGGCAGCCAGGGAGGGGGGCGGTGAGTGGGGCGCCACCCCTCGACCCTGCACCCCAGAGCCCTGGTCCCTCCCTGCTGGCCCTGGCTCACCGCAGTAGTGGATCGCCCCAGGAGAAGTCCTCTCTTTCATCCAGGCCGCTGCGGGGCAAGGAGAGAAGGTTGAGACCCAGGGCAGACCCAGAGGGCAGAAGAGGGTGTTCGGGTGGGACTGAGGCCAAGCGGCGTGGATGGAGGCAGCCAGCTTCTGCCCCCATCACCACCTGGCTCTCTAGCCAGTCACTTGCCAGCTACTGGGCGGGAGCAGGACACCGGTCTCTACTGGTCATACATGTGAGTGGGTCCCATGCCTTTATTGATCCCAGACCCCTAAGGGCAGGGGCCTCGACTCGTGGGGCAAGCACTGCCTCCCCCAAAGCATGCAGCTCCGTGCAGGGCACGCAGTGGGATGCGAGGTGATTTAAACATTAAGGGGTTGGCACGCAGCCATTAGAAATAGGGCAGCTGTAGAAATGCTGTTGGGGAGCCAGGTCCAAGATAAACCAAGAGTGGAACAGTGTGATACTCTGGCACGATCCATGTTACAAAAGGGTGAAAACCACACGTGTGTGTTTGCTTGTTGTGTGCGTAGACTCTCTCCAGCACGTACCCAAGAAACCAGTAACGGTGGTTGCCTCTAGGCAGGGGGACTGGAAGGCAGGGGGTCAGGAGTGAGGGGGGAAATTCCTTTTCACGGTACTATTTCCATTATGGTCTTTTGAGAACTCATGCACACTGATTACCTCATTACTCCTTTAATGGAAGACAACACAGAACAGACTAACACAATTTCAAAAGGACAGAGGAGGACTTCGTGGTCCCCACGGTCCCCATCAGCTATGCCGTCCGCGCTCTCACAGTCCGACTCCTACCTTTTAACTTCCCACACGCTCTGCCCTAAGTGCTGTGGGTTTGCCCAGGGCTGGGAGTGGGTCAGGGCTGGTGAGTCGGCCCAGGATCTGGGGAGACTCTGAGATTTAGAACAGAGTCCGGACTGGGACCGACCAGCTGCTTCCCCAGCAGAGAGCGACCCTGGCAGGAGTCCCAGCCTAGCGCCCCCCTCAGGGTCCCTGGCTCGGACCTCGGGAGGCGCCTCTCTCACCCATGCCGCGTCCCACCTGATTTCCAGATGTCCAGGTGGGCGTGCAGCACGTCCCCACCCAGAGGTGAGCGCTGGCGGAACTGCTCCTCCGACATGGCGCACAGCTCCTTGCCCCCCAGCTCCTGGAAGGCCTTGCCCACGGGGGGCAGCCGGTACTGGTGCTCTGTCCACAGGAGCCACTTCTGCACGTTGCCAGGGCTCCAGTCCACGGGGTCTGGACAAGAGACACTCCCTCAGTTCCACGGGCTACTCGAGGCCACCGCCCCGAATGTGGCCGGCTCTGCTCTGGTGGGGCGCCCGTGGGAACTGGAAGCTTGTGACCCGGATTGTGTGCTCCTGGGGTGAGAACAGGCCAGGCCAGAGAGGGCCTTGAGGGGCCCTGTGGAGGGGGCACCCAAGAAGAGAGGGGAGTGAGGCAGAGGAACCGGGGTCCTAAAAACAAACTTGGCTCAGGGCAGGGTAGCCTGGGGCCTCTGCACCCCCCACCTCACCCAGACCTCGGGTTCCCCCGACCCCTCCAGTCCCTTCAGAAGGCCTTTCAGGAAGCCCCCTCCTTGGAGGGGGCGGTGACATTAAACCAGAGACACCTGAGCTGCTCTCTCAGCTGCCTCTTGCCTTCTCCAAACCCTTCAAGGAACCAGGGAAAAAACCCAACCAGGAATTAGTCCTGCAACCCGAATCCTAATCTCCACCGTATTTTACAGATGAGGAAACTGAGGCACAGAGAGTTGTAGCCTCTTGTCCAACAGCTAACAAAGGGCCGGGTACGTACTAGCTGCTCAGTGCACGAGCACTGAGCGAATAAATGGCAGGGCACCGGGCGGTCATGATGTGGCTCTCCAGGCCGCAGAGGCTAGGAAGAGAGTCACTGGCTAGGTTCCCTAGGGAGCTGCTCTGGGGTGAGCCTGGCAGGGCCTGAAGGTGGAGGCTGGGCTGGTGGCACAGTCACAATGGGCCTCCAAGTGAACACTGTGGCCTAAGCTGGTGCCCTAGCTGGATGACCTGCAGGCTGGGCTGCCCCCACTCCATAAACCCATTTTCCTTCCCAGGGTCAAAGCAATTTGTTTCTGTCTCCATTGTTCAGAGGGTAGGCCCCTCCCCAGCCCGGTGTGGGAGAGGAGGCAGAACGGGGAAACCTCCAGGGGCAGGACGGGCATGGGGCACCTGCAGGGATGGTTGGGGGCGGGGGCCGGGCCTGGATGACTCTGAGGAGGAGGGGCTGGGCCTGAGGGGCGCCTGAAGACTTTTTGTGTGACAGCAGCACGAGCGTGGGATGCTAAAATGCCGGGATCCGGGGACCCAGGAGATGGGTCAGGCCTGCCCAAAGCTGGAGAGACGATGTGGGAACAGGAGGCTGGAGACCCCGCAGCCCCTCAACTCACAGCATCAGCCCCACAACCGCACCTTCCAGGCACACACGTGTGCCTGGACTCCTAATGCCCCCTCCTCATCAGAGCCCTCATCACCACCGGACCAGTGACACACATTTATCTAGTTATCTACGATCCGTTTCCCTCACTGTAATGTCTGCTCAGTGGATAAAGGGGCTTTTGTGTTGTGTTCCCTACTCTATTCCCCAGTGCTAGAACACAGCCTGCCATATTCAGAAGTTACTGTTTATTGAACATCTATTATGTGCGAGGCGCCATCCTAGAAACTGGGGATGTAGCAGGGAACCAGACAAATGAAAATCCCTGCCCTCGGGGTGTGTACATTCCATTGGGGAGACAGCAAATAAAATGGATAAATAAAATATGCAGGGCATCGGACCGTCCATGCGATGAGAGAAATAAAGCAGGTAGGAGGAGTAAGAGTTGGCGGTGTGGGCAGGGAAAGCCTCATCAAGACAGTGCCATTTGAGTCAAGATCTGAAGGAGGCACGGGGTGAGCCGAGGAACTCTTTGGGGGAAGAACGTTTCAGATTGCGAGACCAGGAGATGCAAAGGTCCTGGGGCGTGAGGGTCGTGGGCACAGCAAAAAACAGGTGTGGCTGGAGCAGAGCAAATGAGACGAGCGTGGAGACGCCTCTGGGGGGGTGGGTAGAGGGTCAGATGGTGTAGAGCTTGATTGCATTGCCTCCGGCAGTTGGGGCAGAGAGGGTAGGAACCTTCCCAGGCTCACAGCTGCTGTGTGCCGTGGGCTGACTGTATGTGCAGAATCCCCAGCATGCCTGGTGTTGCTGAGGCCGGGCCAGGGGTGGCCAGAGTGCACCTTGCGCGGCCCCCCACACCCCCAGCGACCTCAGCCCTGCTTGCGGCCCGCCTTACGGAGGGGGACGTGCGGAAAGGCTCACCTGCAGTGATGTTGAGCAGCTTACAGGCTGTCTCAATGTCCTTAAGCACCTCGCCCACCACCATGGACTGCACCTGCTCCAGCGAGTGCTCCTCCAGGGTCAGACTCCCCGGTGCCAAGTCGAGGCTGCCCCCGGGGGCTTGGCTGTCGATGACAGGGCACTGCTCGGGCTCCTCAGGTGGCTCCTCCCGAGAGCTGGCCCCGGGGCCCTTGGTGGCCCAGTTGCCATCCTCAGGGTACAGCATGTCAAAGTAGGAGAGGTAGAAGGCAGACAGGCCCTGGTCAGGCGTGGCAGGCGGGCTGGGGCTCCAGTCCCGTCTCTCGGGCCCCACCGCCCCCGCGGCCGCCTTTTCCACGCCCGTGCGCAACACAGCGTCGGGGGGCAGCAGGAGGCGGCCGGGGGCCACGCTGCTCAGGCCCGGGCTGGCGCTGCCCATGCCGCCGTTGCTTGGGCTGGTGGCTGTGTCTGCAGAAATAAGAGAGGAAGGCCAATCAGGGTCTGGCTGCTTCCCCATCCCCGTGGGAGCCACTAAGCTGGTTATGGGGATGAGGGGCCCACTGGGCCAGGGAGAGAGTTGGGGCTTCCGGGTCACTGGGCAGTTAGGACAGGGCTGGGCAGATAGGCTCCTGGCTGGGAAAGAAAGTGAGGTGTAAACAGCTTTCCCCAAGAAAGCCAGGTTGGCTGAAAGCAGCAAATCTTTACCCACGTGGTGTGCTTACCACACCCTTCTGAGGTCCTCGACCTCATTCAAGCCTCACAACGGAAGGCATGAGTAGCCCCATTTGGTAGATGAGCACACTGAGGCCTGGACAAGTAAACTTTAGTGTCCGGGCCTCTGGCCCCAGGCCAGCCCGTGCCCAGATCCCCCGTCCACTGTCCTGTGGAGGAAGTTCCTTTTGAGAGCTAACCGAAATCTCTCTTTCTGGAGCAAAGCTCGTTTTCTTTTATTCTTCTCCTAAAGACGGTGGGGAAGGGAGAAGGTCACCATCACCTTCACCTGGCGGTTGAAGGAGCGAGGAGCAGGTGAGGGGAGTGGCGGGGTAGAAGCCACTCACAAGTCAGGGAGGCGGGCCCTCTTCCCCTCCACCACCATTTGGGGGATGTGAACAAATTGACACTGCTGAGGCAGTCGCTGAGTGGCGCCACACTGGCTCAGGACTGGGTTCCTTGTACCTACCCACCTCTTCCTCCCCAAAGGTACTGCCCCCTGCCCCTCCCAGCTCCCAGCGCCCTCTCCTTTCCCCTCGCCCTGGAGGAGTGTGCCCTGAGGAGGCCGTGCCCACCTGCAGGGGAAGGGTGTGGGGAGGGGGAGAGAGGGGAGGAGGAGCATGCTCTGGGGAACGACGGAGGCCCCCAGAAACTTAGACACCCACTCTTCCTGCCGCCCCGAGGCCCCCCAGGGGGCTACCACTTGGCCTCAAAACAGGAGCTGGAGGCCTCTTTCCACAGCGGTCATGCAGGCCCTGCTTTGCCGAGGGCCCTTTTTCTCTGCACCCCCTATTGGAGTAGGCGGATCAGGTGAGGCAGGGGCCTCAGGAGATGTACAGGTACCAAAACCCCAGGGTTTCTGGGCTATTTCTGCGATTTGTGGGCCCGGGACTCCAGCACGACTCAGGACAGAGGTAGAAGATTATCAACAAGTACACGCTCCTAATGAGAGTCAGCAGGAAGGAAAGGAGCAGACGAACCCGTTAAGGGCAAGTTCACGTGTTCCTCACGACGTGGTGCCTGGGCCAGCAGCATCGGCACCACCTGGGAACGTGGCAAAAAATGCAGATTCTCAGGCCGACCGTGGAGCGACCGAGTCAGAAGCCCCGGGAAAGCCTGGCAGTGTGTTTCAGCTTTTGGGTGATTTTTTTTTTTTTAACGTTTATTTATTTTTGAGACAGAGAGAGACAGAGCATGAACGGGGGAGGGTCAGAGAGAGGGAGACACAGAATCTGAAACAGGCTCCAGGCTCCGAGCTGTCAGCACAGAGCCCGACGCAGGACTCGAACCCATGGACCGCGAGATCATGACCTGAGCCGAAGTCGGCCGCCCAACCGGCTGAGCCACGCAGGCGCCCCGCTTTTGGGTGATTCTGACACAAGCTCACGTTTGAGAATTGCCGCTTGAAAGGCATCGGGCCAGTGAGAGGGAGAGGCATTAATCAAAGGACCGGTAGACTCTACTGGTGACATGTACTGTGCCACACCGGGACAGTGGGGGGCTCCCCGGCCCATCGTGGCTCCCCGCGTGGGACTGACCTGGCTGCCCGGTTAGCCTCGGTGTGCAGCGGCATTTACCCCTCCCTGGAGGGGGCGCAGGGAAAGAACCCAGCTGGGAAGACCCTTCTGGCTTCTCTAGGCCTGCAGCTAGCCCATTCCGCACCTTCACATATCTCAGAAAACAGCGATCTTTCTCTCTGGAGAGCAGAGTTTGGTGAAGGGGGCCTGAGTGGAATTCCAGCTCCGTCTCGTCCCCTCCCTTGTGCAGTGCCCGACAGTCCCAACTTTAACATGGCAACCCTGCCGCTTCCTGTGGCGGAGAGAACGCCAGCAAGAGAGAAGGGTGTTCCCTTTGATTTCGACTCTCCCTTTCAAGAGCTCCTTTAAGTGACAAGGAAGGAAAGGTCAGGGTGGGGTGGGGCTGCGGGGGGCAGAGGGCAGGCCTGGAATCATTTCAAGGCCTTCTGTGCAAACACACATGTGTGCTGTGGGCCCAACATTATTTACCCAGGCCGTGCCAACAGCCCCCTCTGCTCCCGGGTCCCCACCCTGGCCTATGCCCACGCCCTACCCCCTAGGAGGCCCCACCCCTGGACAGCCCCTCTCAGCCCCCCACCTCGTCGCCCCTTCCTGCCTCCCGCCCCATCCACGTCCCCAGGGCTCCCGTGCCTGCCACGTTAGGATAGTCTCTGCCAGCACCCTGGGCCAAGTGCCAGGGAGACAGAAAGCTTTTCCGAGAAGCAGAAGAACTTGCTTCCCTCGTGGCGCTCCTGCTTGCGTGGCTGCAGCCACAGGTGGGGTGGGGGGCAGCTGCTGTTTCGGGGCACGGTGGCATGAGGGGTCAGTGAGGATGAACGGGTGGGGCAGGTGGCAGCATTTGCTGGGCCGGGATGTGATGACACATCCCTGACTCACTGAGCGAGCACCCCTTGCATCCGTCCTTCCTCAGAGAGCGGCAACCGGGCCTTATGCTCATTCCCATTTTGTGGATGGGCAAGTGAAGGCGCAGAGATAAGTGACTTGGATCCGGGTCTTCTGACTCCTGGTCCAGGCGAGTTCCCGCCTCCGCCACACCCTGCATTTCGGCTCCCCCCTCACCTTGCTCCTAAATGCCAGGGAACCTGCTCTCAACCAAGGCTCGGTCCCAGCTCCCAACACCTCCCTGGTGAAAAATAATAATTGTGCGGTGGGAGGAAAGATCTGACTGTCCACAGGTGGGGGGGGTGGGGAATGCTCTGACCCCCGCAGCCCAGATCCGGGGGGACCTCGGTTTACTGGTCAGGGAGCCGGGGGTTTTAGTGTCCAGCCTGCAACTCTGGCGTCTGGCTCTGGGGCCAGACTCCGGCTGGAAGAGAGAACTGCTCAGTGAGCACTTCCCCAGGCCCAGAGCATTCACGCCTGTCACTCCTTTACTACCCACAGCCCCAGGGGACGTGGGCTCGGGAGCCCTGTTTTATAGATGTGGACAGGGGGGCACAGAGGTCTTAATACAGCTTGCCAGAAGTCCCCAGCTGGACACGCAAAGGCTGTGCTCGTTGTGCCACATTCCCTCTGAGGCTGGCCAGTCCGTTTTCCCTGGGTCCTGCCCACCTCCTGATTGGGCAACTTGATCCTCCAAAGTCCATTCCCACCTCCTGACTGCTCACTCCACGCCACTGTCAAGTTCATCTCCCTTCGATGCTCCTTCATCAGGCACCCCTGTGCTCAAGAACCTCCCATGGCTCCCCATTGCCACCCTCATGCAATCCCAATGGCTGGTGCCCATGTCTCAGCTCACCTCCTACCCAACCCAGATTATCAGAGTTGGAAGGGACTATATGTTATATGAAAGTTTTGTAGATCACACATGGGGAAGGGATTCATTTGCTGGTCAGTGGCAGGGTCTGGACCAAAACCAGGGATCGATCGACATTTATCCGGGTTCTAATGACAATGGCATTTCTCCCCTGGCCCCAGTGCTGTGGGCACAACATGGCTATCTTGTGTTGCCATCCCCCTGCCCAAGATGCCACTTCCTTCTCATCACAGTTCAGCCCAAAGCCCCCTCCTCTCCCAGGAAGCCCTCCTCAACAGCTGAC
Organism: Lynx rufus; assembly: GCF_022079265.1. Lineage (NCBI taxonomy): Eukaryota > Metazoa > Chordata > Mammalia > Carnivora > Felidae > Lynx > Lynx rufus. Next base: position 112,989,679 of record NW_025814878.1, on the reverse strand, counting down.
TTCCCAGCTCTTCCCACCTGTGCTGTGCAGTTCAACCATGATTACATCCACAGGTGATTGTTCGCCCATGAAGACACATGTGCACCGGGGAAAATGAGGCTCACGGAGTGGCAGGGACGTGCCCATAGTCATGGCAGAGGGAGGACCAAACCTGGGGCCCGCTGACCCTCAGGCTCCTGCTCCATAGGCACAGGGTCCTGGGACAAGCCCCATGTTTGCCAAGCCCGGGCCCCTGTGAAGGCTGGCCCAGCCCTCCCACTGGCCTATGCAGGCTGGGTCCGAGATGCTGCCCGTCTCCTGAGCGATGCCTCCAGCTCCCAAACCTCGAGTTGATCTTTTCTGGATTAAACCACATGTCTGGATTAAGGCTCAGCATGTCCTGGCTCCCTCCTGCCCCAGAGGCTCTGGCTCAGACTCCAAACAAAGAAAATTTGGTAACAGCTGGTGGAGGCCAAGGCCCAGATCTAGGGTCAGACCAGCGGGACCGTGGGGCTGCGGCCAGAGGGATTAGCCTCCTCAGGGGCCCTTCTCTCAGCACCCCCCACTCCCTCAGGAAGGCAGATCAAGGAGAGAGGGCAGAGGGACCCAGAGCTGGAGATTTATAGCAGCCGTTTCATGCCACTGCCCGGCCTCCCGGGTTCTCACTGCCACCCCGACCTGGCACCGGCAGAAGATCGCCTGATATCTCCAGAGGCCACAGCCTCAGGGAAATGGAGTTACCAAGGAGGTCTTTAGGCAGCTCTGGGCGCTTATGGGCTTGGAGCCTGTCTCCCACATCCTGCTCAGTCCAGCCTCCCAGATCCCACCCCCGGGGGGATTGCGGGTGGGATAAATGTTCTCGGGCCCCTACCTCCATCGTGAGACCCAGCCGCAGGCTGCCCAGAGCCCAGGACCCTGGCTGCAGACCCCAGCACCAAGACAAGAGCACCAGGGGAGAGTGGGGGGGAGGGCGGGGGTGACAGAACCTGCCACTGAGCTCTGTGTCGGCCTTTCTCCACCAGCTGGGGCAGACCTTCTGGGGCTTCCTCACTGTGGCCCACCGTCCTGGCTGTCAGCCTCTCTCTCCCTCCATGCAAGGGCCTCCTTCAATCTGTCAGGGTCAGGGGACTGTGGGGGTGTGACTAGGGCCTGGCCAGGGGCCATGCAGAGTGCGTAGGGGCCACACGGGCCTGCCCCCCAGTTAGCTGGTCAGCACCTTGGAGAGAAGCTTGGCCTGCCCAGGATGCAGGGAGACTGAGGCCAGTGCCCAACCCTGCCCGCCTCTGGACCCAGCCTCTCCCCGCTACTTTCTCATTCTTCCACCCCTCCTCCTGCCCCCTTACTTCTCCTCAGTCGCTCCCGCCCTCCATGGAACCTCAGCTCCCTTTGCCCTTTAAAACTGTTCTTCGAGGGGCGCCTGGGTGGCGCAGTCGGTTAAGCGTCCGACTTCAGCCAGGTCACGATCTCGCGGTCTGTGAGTTCGAGCCCCGCGTCAGGCTCTGGGCTGATGGCTCAGAGCCTGGAGCCTGTTTCCGATTCTGTGTCTCCCTCTCTCTCTGCCCCTCCCCCATTCATGCTCTGTCTCTCTCTGTCCCAAAAATAAATAAACGTTGGAAAAAAAAAAATTTAAAAAAAAAAAAAAAAAAAAAACTGTTCTTCGAACGAGCTGGACCCAATAAAAGGACCCAGCCTCCTCCTTACTGACCACGCTTCCCTGTCCAGAGCGCCACCTCTCTCCACCGGACAGATTTGTCTTCTTACCCAGGAAGGTGTCCCAGGCTAGCTACCTCCAGGCAGCTCTGGCCTTCCTCAAGCACCCCATTGTGGTCATCCCCAGGCACCTGCTGCCCCTGGCGACTCCAAGGACAGAGAGTAGGGAGGTGGGTCCCTCAGGGGTGACTGGGGGAGGACTTGTCTATCTTGGGCTCAGCATGAGAACAGGGGAGGTAGGTTTCTTCTAGGTCTCCTGGCTTTCTCCCACCTCGTCAGATCCCAGACCCGGGCAGGCCCCTGGCCTAACTTTTCAGGAGCCCTGTTCTCTGGGAGGTTCAGCTTGAGCCTGGAGGTGTGTGTGGAGACTGGCGGGGGGTGGGGGGCAGCGAGGCTATAGGAATCAGAAGCTGGGTAGGGAGTTGGGACACAGGGCCAGGTGGCAGGAGCAAATAGGTTCAAGGGAACATCAAGGAGTCTGGTCTAGTCTGCTTTCCCCACAGTTGCCTCGGGCAGCCAGGAGCCCAAAGGCACATTTGTACCAGCTCCGTCTCCCATTTGCTCCCGCTGCACGGGTACCACTGGCGTCCACGCATTCAGCCTTCCAGACACTGCTTGTGACCCTGTCCGGGACAAGGTGAAGGCCAGCTAAATAAACTGCTTCCTTGGGTTCGCGCAGCCAACCCAGGGGGCAGCCGCTATTACTCCCACCTGACAGACACGGGTGCCGTGACCGCGACCAGGGAAGTGTCTGTGGTGACTGAGCAGGGACCGGAACTCAAGACGGAGCACTTCCCTCTTTTCACACAGTGCTGTGACTCAGCACCTCCCAGCCTCTAGGGTCCCCCTGCTGTCCACCCCTTTCACCTTTGCTTAGGCCTCCCGCTGACCCAGCCCCTGCAAATGCCCCACAGCGGAGCTCTGGGTGGCGCGGACGCCTGCAGCCTGGAGGTGCAGAAACCCATCTCAGCCTCAAGCTCTCCCCTGTATTTGAGTTTGCTCCAAAGGCAGGGGGTGGGGAGGCGTGGCCTGGGAAGAACTGGAGCCCTCAGCCCCTGGAGATGTGAGACCCTGTCCTGCTCTGTTCGCGATGTATGTGGGGCCCTGAGCAGCCCCTGGTCTCCTCCGGGCCCCAGTGTCCTTTTCTGTCCTCTGAAGGGATAAGTCACCTCTCAGGGCTTTTCTAGCCCAGACGCTGTCTGGATTCTATGATCCCATGGCCCCCATCTTGCCCCTGAGCATGACTTGGAAGGAGGATGTCGGAGAAACAGGCGGACTCTAGGGGCTCCCCCGGCAAGTAGAAACGTGATTCAGGGTGGACATTTGGGCAGAATAAGGGGTGTGGCTGTGTCTCCTCCCTGCCTCCCTCCCCTGGAGTTGGTTGGCGTCCAGAGCCTCTGAAAAACCCAGCCCAGCCTTCTGCCCAAGCAGGGGCTCTGGCAGGCTGCCTCTGGCCTCACATATGGCGCATCAGACGGACTCCCAACCCCAGCAGCGTCCCCTCTCCACTTCATGCAGGCAGCCAAGACCCCAGCCGGGACAAATCCAGGGCTTAGAGCCAGTGATGCTGGGGTGGTCAGGCCACAGCCCCGATTTCCAGCCATATCAAGTTCAAGTCTTGCCTGACTTTCAGAAACTGCGGCTCACGTCTTCATTCAGCCCTTGTTGAGACAGGCCTGGTCTCAGTACCCCGTCGAGCTCCTTTGCTCTCCCTCGGCCATGCATATTTCACCTTCGCTCAAGCAGTGCCGACTGGGCTGCCCCGCCTCCCTCTGGCACAGTCTCCCCAGGACCCCACAAATCGCCCCTCTTCCCTGCGCTCCTCCAGCACCTCGGCCCCATACCACCCCTCCCAGCACCTGCTCCAGGATGCAGGCTTCAATGTTTCATGGGCATCTTGTCCCCCGAGCTACTGGCCCCGCTGGGCAGCCGGGTCCCTGAGGGTGTGAGAACACGTGGCTTCGCCCGGCTCCTGCCTGTGGCACTTTGGCCCGTCCTCTCGGCCTCTGCCTCCTCATCGGTGACACAGGGACTCAAAGGCACCTGCGTCTCTGGGGTTTGGCCAGGCTTTGCGATCTCCCAGAGGCGGGTGCGCACATTTGTTACCCTCCCCCCCCCCTCTAGCCTCACGTGTCTCGGCGGCCTCCCCCAAGCCAGGCACAGCACTCCATAAACCAGGGTTGGTGAATCTATAAAGTCTTGACAGGGCTGAGGGAGAAAATGCGCCCTGAGCCCCAATCATAGGGCTGGGAAGCACACCCTGGGGTTTCAGGACAAAGTGAAGGCACTCCAACATTGCACAAAATGATAGAAGTCCAGAATGAACTGTCCTGGAAGGCTAAGAACAGAAATTGCTTCAAAAGACGTTTAGGTGGGCAGGGATGGGTTCCTAGGGAGTTACTGGGGCCCACATCCCCATCTGTGAAGTGTTAGTGGAGACACATCGCCCTTCTGTCCTAGAGCTCTGTGGAGGGGGGTGTGGGAGTCAGAGGCGGGAAGAACTTGCTGCCCAAGAGCAGAGACACTTAGGTCCCCACCAATGTCACTAGTCCTGGGTGCTGAGACCCTGGCTGGGCAGTCACCCCCAGGCCCCTCTCCTGAATCCAGAGCTGGAGGGAAAAGGGAGGGCTTCTCAACTCTGGTGGTGCCCAGAGAGGCCTCATTGTCCCTTTCTAAGGTCCTGAATGGGGGCCTGTCTATCTGGTCCCCAGCAGAGTCACACAGGTCCCTGGCAGGGGAGGAGCGGTCAGTCCGTCAGTCCGTCAGTCCGGAGGGATGAGGAGGCTCACCTTCCTTGGGCCTGGAGGCCCCGCCCCAGCTGCTGAAAGGTAGGAGAGGAGAATCTGGCAGGGGGCACCTCCTGAGCCAGGAGCATGCAAACGAGGCAGGGGAAGGAGCCCAGCATTAAATGTCAGGAAGAGCCCAGGGCAACTCGCCTTGTGCAAAGTTTGCTTTGGGAAGAGTTGTTCTACCTGACAGGCTGCTCCCTTGGCTAGGGGAGCAGGGTGGGGTGAAGAATGGGATGGGGGCGGGGAGGGGGCAAGGGGAGGGTCCCAGACCAGGATGGAGCCTCACCTCCCTGCTCTCTAGCTCTGGGACTGGGATAAGTGACTTGGCTTCCTCGGAGATTCAGTGATCCTGTCTGTTAAATGGGCTGTCAAGAGCATGCCTTAAGGCTTATGAAGATTGAGGGAAGGTGGATGGAAATTTCTTGCGAATTGAGATGGGTGGAACATTCAGGAAGGTGGCACCAAATTGAGATGGGTGGAACATTCAGGAAGGTGGCACCAAATTGAGATGGGTGGAACATTCAGGAAGGTGGCACCAAATTGAGATGGGTGGAACATTCAGGAAGGTGGCACCGGGGAGCAGGCGAGGGGACGGGGCTGGAGAAGAGGGGAGGGAAAGGTGATGGGGTGAGGAATGAGGGGAACAGAGGAAGAAGCAGGTGGTGATGGTGGGTGGAGGCTGGGGAAGAGTTGAGGTTGGTGGCGAGGGAGGCCTGGGCCTTACCTGAGGTCATCCTGCTCTCTAGTCCAGCCCGGGGCAGCTGCTGGCCTCACTCACCCCTCCCTGGCCTCTAGGAGGAGCCAGAGCTAGAGCCACCCACCTCTGCTGACCCGAGCCTGGGGCACAAGCCTGGGAAAGCACACATCTTAGAAAGCTGGCACATCCAGCCAGTCTGCCTCCACCAACTCCTATACAGCCTGCAAAACCCAGCTCCAGATTGTCCCTTCCACGAAGCCTCCTTTAACAGAGGAGGCCACCTTGTCTAACCTTCTCATTACACAGACAAGGAGCTACAAGGGCAGGGAGGAAAAGTGACTTGCCCGAGATCACACAGGGGGCCTGAACCCACCCTTTCCTGCCCTCCACCCAAAGCGTCTTTGTCCCCAGGTCAGTCTGAACTGACTTCCCCAGGTTACACTCAAGCCGCACCAAGCTGTTTAAGCACAAAATGGGGCCCTGATTGTTTCAAGGGTATTAACTTTGTATCTGCAATGACCTCAGTGGTAGAAAGTGGGTTCTCCTCTTTTTTCTACTTATTTCTGATCAACGGAACACCTGCTGAGTGTCCGCCCTCTTCCCTCAGGCTTGGTGGACAGAGAAGCTCCATGCAATTCAGAGGGTCCTTGGGAAAATCAAATGGCATCGCATTTTACCGTGGGTGTTTTATAATTGCTAACTCACAAGAAACGAGTCCAGTAGAGACAGAGTTTTCGGCTCTAGGTGTCCTCATAGCGCCTTTTTCATTTCTCAAAGGGGAGGGTGGCTCCCCACCCTCAGAGAGCATCTCCTCCGCACCTCAACCTCCCCAAGAGCCCTGAGGATGCTCCCTCTCCCCAAATTTCTGTGAGTTTGGGGGGCGGGGTGAAACTTCAAGCTGGGAGTCTTTGGCTCTAGCCCCACCCCCAGCTGGGCTGGGTCGTGTCGGTGGGGGCCGGGGGGGGGTGCCCTGTGTGCTGGGGAGTCTCCTGCCCATCCCAACCGCCACCTCGCCACCTCGGGCCTGGGGAAGCCCGATGCCTGTTTGTTTTGTTACTCAGCCGAGCAGCTGGTGCTGGGGAGATGCGGCCTTACTGGGGGTTGCCGTGAAGCAGGAAATGAGGCCGAGTCCTAGACTTGACTAAGGAGAAGGAGAAAGGCCGTTACTGTCATATAGGGAAGGGGCCACTGGAGGCCTGTGGCCTGGGTATGGGCTGCTGGGTGGGTGAGGGGATCCGGGGCCGGCTCCATGGGACTGCCCACTCCCAACATGCACACACACACACACACACATGCACACGCACACACGTGCACACCTGGTCCAGCCTCCAGGGGAGTCCCCAGACATCCAGACCCTCTGGCTTTCTACCTTGTCCTCTCCACCATCACTTCCCTCTCTCCCCACAGCAGACATCTGGCAAATCTTAGACATGAGCGTCCCCAAGGACGTCCCTTTTTTCTCCTAGCATGCCCAGACCGGGGCCCGCAGGCCCAGAACGCCCAGACCGGCGTTCTGCCTCCCTGGGTACTCGAGCCCTGTTAGTTCGCTCCGCAGCTCCCCAGCCCACCTGGGTCCTGGCCCACCACCGCCCAAACCCCGGGCTCTGGGCCTGTCCCTCCTGCTCCGACCCAGAGCCCGGCCCTGAGCCTCCAGGCTTCGGCCAGCCCCTGCCCACCGCGGACTGTCCCCAGGCGGACCCTTCTCTTGGCAGAGCAGCTGTGGCTGGCAGCGGCAGAAAGGTCGTCTGTGTTTCGCCAGCCAAGCAGAACTGGCCGTGTCTCGGGGACCGAGGCTCTGCACCTGCAAGGCTGCCTCCCTTCAGGCTGTACGGGCTGGGCTCCAGGTGGGCTCCAGACAGGGGCCATCCTGGGCCTCACCAGACCAAGGGCTCACCCGGGCTCTGGGGTCAGCCCGGGGCAGGGGGCGCAGATGGCAGCATAAGGAGGATCAGGGGATTCTGAGGGTGAAGGACCCAGATCACAGGCCAGCAATGCCTGGGAGATCAGTTCTGGACCCAGGGACCATGCCTCCAACTCCTGCCCTCTGTAACCCGCTCCGCACAGCTGGGAGGGGGAAGCCCCCATGGCAAAGCACTCTGCCTTCCCACCAGACTTACCCGTTGTCTGCCTGGTGCCCAGGGAGCCGTCCACCGTGGAGCCAACCTTGGGGGCCAGGAGAAGGCGTGGGCAGCGCGGGCCACCGCTGGGTCTCAGCCAGGCATCTGGGGGGGCAGTGGGACCAGGGGCCAGAAGGGCTGGGGGCAGAGGTGATACTCGGGTGGGCCGCTGGGGGCCTGACCACCCTCGAGGGGTGGCCCTCTGAGATCTCAGGGCTGTGTGCCCTGTAAGGGAGCCCTTCGCTCCCAGCCCGGGGCCACCTGCCCGCACGGTGGCAAGACCTAGCCTGAGGGGCTTACATGGAGGCCGCGGTGGGCTGGGGTTCCAGATCTGCAGGGCAGTGTGGACACGGGCAGAGTGCAGGAATGTGCTGGGAGGAAGGCAAGCAGCCGTGAGATGAAGAGTTGGCCAGGCCTGATTTCCCATTATAAGTAATCCTTCCTTATTTACCTGAACAAATATGCTCCCTGCTTACCTCAGACCACAGGCGGACTCCTGGTTAACCCTTGCAGGCCTCCCTCTCCTTGATGGGGGATCCATATTCTGGCAGCTAGAAAACCTGCTCGTTCATTCATTCGTTCACTCACTTATGCATTCACTTACTCACTCATGTTCAGTAGCTGATGCGTAGCCACTGAGCTTATAGTATGTGTAAGATACAAGGAATACATCTAGAGCATGTGGGACAGGACACTAAGAGGGAGCAGCCAAGATTGGGGAACAGACAAGCAAGCTCAGTGGAAATTCAGAGCCACCCATGCCCCCAGTGGAGGGCCGTGGAAGCACCCAGCAAGGCAAGTCAGAGAGGGCTTCCTGGAGGAGGTGCTGTCTGGCTCTCCAGGCCGGGGATGGAAGGAACTTCAGAGAACCCCGTGGAAAAGGACCTGAGGCTTGTGGGCCCTCTCACCATATGTGGGACCCATGCTCTCTGTGCCCCACGGGGCCTGTGCAGGCCCATCATGCAGTGGTGTTCAGGGATGATCGGGAGCTCACTTTCCCAGCCCAGAGTGGGGGCCGGCCAGCAGCAGCTTGCTCTCTGACAGTCCCTGTAGGATGGCGACGATGAGGTGCCCATGCCTGGCTCTTCCACCTGCATGAGTCCCAGGAGGACCGCAAGGTTGAGCTCAAAGGTCTCGCCCCATTATGCCAGATGGCTTGAAGGATGTCGCCGGAGGGCAGGGGGCTGGCACTTCCTTTCTCTGGATCACCTTGGAAGGGCACCAAGCACAGCTACCCCCATTCTGTCAGATGAGGGCATTTTAGACAACGTTCATCGTTGTTTTCTAATCTCAAGAGGGCCTGTGTGACTGCCCACAGTGAGAGTATTCTAGGGCTTCTAGGAAACCCCAGGGCCTGAACTCACCTTAACCGAGGCCCAAATTCTCCAACATAACATGGTTGGACTTTTCACCCCGGAGAGCCCTGCACCTGGCTGTTATCACCCCTGGCACCTTGGTAAGGATGAGTTTCTACAGTGATTCGCCAGCAAAGTGGAAATCGGATGGGATGGAGGTCGGGGGAGAGAATACGAGGTCCTAAAATGGCCACAGTCGACCATCCCAGCCCCCAGGGGTCAATACGTCCCGGCAGGTCCTCCTCTAGAAAGCCTTTCCGTAACCCACTCCCCTGCCTGGCAGGCAGCCTTCCCCTCCAGTCTCACAGAATCCATGCTTCTGTCAGCGCTCTGACACACCCAGAACAGCGGCCGCTGCTCAGTGAGCACCTGCTATGTGACAGGCACTGTTCCACACTCGCAAGATAAGCTATTCCCCATATTATAAGCACTATAACAGGGTAAGTACAAGGAGCACCCAACAAATGCTTATTCGGTGGATGGGGTGTCAGAGATAGTCACTCCCCCCTCCCCGCCCCCGTGTCTGCTCTCCCTATTTCCTTAGTAAACAAGCCTCTAATTTTTGGCTGGGAACTTGGCTACCTGGAATTAAGACTATCCAGACTCTGTGACCAAGTGGAAGTGTTATGTGTCAATTTCTAAGAATATTTCTTTCTTTTTTTAAAAAATGGCAATCTCTTTTTTTTGAAGGTTTATTTATTTATTTTGAGAGAGTGCGTGAGCAGGGGAGGGGCAGAGAGAGGGGGAGAGAGAGAATCCCAAGCGGGCTCCGTGTTGTCAGCACAGAGCCTGATGCAGGGCATGATCCCACCAACTGTGAGATGACAATCTGGGCTAAAATCAAGAGTCAGATGCTTAACTGACTGAGCCACCCAGGCGGCCCTAAAGATATTTCTTAAAGGGAAACTGGCATGTACCATTTGCCCCCTTCTTCTTTATCCTTCCTTCATCCTGTTTCCTGGAATGCAACTGTGACGGCTGGAATTCTGATTGCCATCTTGGACCATGAGGTCAAGATGCTGGATCAGTGAGCTGGAAGGAGCCAGGTCTCCGAGGACTGCACAAAACCTCCATACTGGCTCTGCACTGCCTGTCTCAGGAATTTGATGAGAGAAACAGACCTTCCGCTTTTGCTAAGTGTTGTCTTAAATGCTCAAAGTCTGATCCTAGCTGAGGCAGACCAGAAGATAGACAGGCAGATGGAGACAGAGCACTCTTGCAGCCAGAGTTTTTTATGTACACAAAAAACCTTGGCCTTGGGAATGTTGCCCTTTGAATGCTGGGAATCGCCTTGTCCTTGGTGCCGGGGAGCACTCCATAGATCTCTCCAGGGATGGGTGGGCATGAATGGACGGACCGGGCTAAGCCGTGCTGAGTGTGGATAGCGGTTCTATCTGCCCAAGCCTAGAGTGGGTGCTTCTGGAAGCTGGGAAGCTCCAAGAGGGAGCAAGGCGAGGACTTGCCATCCGCTCAGCTGGGGCTCACATGGGCTGAGAGCTGTTTGGAGTGACATCAGTGGTGGGCTCAAGGCAGGTGTGGTGCCCACCCAGGACACTCTGTTGCGTTCCAGGGGAAGGGAGGGCCGATTAGAAACTGTCCTTAACCCATGAAGGGACTCTGGGGGACACACCCCACTTCAGCACCTCGATCCACCCAGTGTAATGTTATGGCATTAGCTCAGGGTTTGACCCAAATACACAACCCAGTTCTGTCACCTTCCAGTTCCATGACTTCGGCCGAGTGTCTGAAGCCTGCTGAAAGTCCCCTCTCTCCATCCCCAGGGAACTCTCAGAGCTGCTGGGAGGAGGGAGGCAATGTTGGTGAAAGTGTTCGCAGAGCCCAGACACCCTGTCCCGATGCCTTGCTGGCCACCAACCACGTGCCACCTGTTTGACACGTGCCCTCTAACTCCCCACCGCAACCTCTCCAGGTAGATATTACTGTACCCATTTTGCAGGTGAAGAAATTGAGGCTGGAATGTTTAAAATGGTCTTGCCCAAGGTCATGGCTGGGAAGAAGATTCAAACTCAAATCTGGAGTTTCCTTGATTCCCCTGTGCCTGATAGGACCCTGTTACTACCCTTGTCCCCTCAGGGGAGGGGCAAATCCCAGGTCTCCAGCATGGGTCACTGGGTCCGCTAGACCTCCTGCCCACAGTCCCCTCCCCGCCCCCGCCCAGGCTAGTCTCCTCAACCCTTCCCTGACCAGCTCCCATCAGGTGAAATGTGCCCCCTCTTTCTCTTCCTCCATCTATACACTACCCATCTGTTGTGGGCATCCTCCAGACCTGGGGCTGGGCACGTCACCTGCGTTGGCCTGATGTCACTTCACCCTGGGACTCTTCCCTGGCCCACTGAGGTAGCATGTTCTCTCTTGCCTGGGGTTTCTGAGCCCCAGGCCCAGGTGAGAGTGGGCTGCACCAGCCCAGGACAAGAGCCCAGTAACATCCTTTGTCTGTTGTTCAAACGGATTTGAGTTGACTCTCTTCTACTTGGGATTACCCCCCATCCTTCAAGCTGCATCTCAAGAGCTGTGTCCTCCAGAAAGCTTTTTCGTGTCCCCTCCGGCCCTTACAGACCCCCCCCCCCCCGCCATTTCCCAGTTCTTCATGCTCTAATGTCTCCCAGTGGTCCTTTTCTCCCCAAGATGCAAATTCGTCTAGGGCAGGGGACCCTGGGGCTGGGGCAGCACGGGAGCCAGCACACAGGTTATGAGTTCTGGTGCTGCTGGCCTGACCCCCTCCCCAGGGCGCTCCTGCCCGCCTCTCACCCATCCAAGAGTGAGAGCGCCAGATGGGGATGGGGCCCATGTACTAGTGGAGTGACAGTGAGGCAGCTCAGGCCCCCTCTGGGCCTCCTTCAGCTCCTCTCTGGAGTGGACAAAATGCTTGCCCTGCTGACCTTGGGGGTAGGGCGCTCCGATGAGTGAATGTCAACTGACAACGGCAGTTGGAGGTACTTTGGAAAGGGCAGGTGGTCTTGGTGTGTCAGTGGGTCAGATTGCGGCCTCCCTAGCTTTCTTTCTGTCCCCCGTTGCTCTGTTTCTCCATGCTCCCACCTGGGTCCTCCTAGGAGCTACAGCCTCAGGGTGATGGAAGGGACAGGGCTGGGCTTCGTGCCAGCCACAGAGAGATGGGGCTGCCCCGCCCAGTGGACACAGGGCCCTGCTCTCTGTCCCAGGCTCCAGCTCTGAGAAGGTGGGAACAGCTCGGGGGACGCCCCGGCTGAGGTGTGAGGAGCCAGGGGCTGGTCACCCAGATGGGACCATAGGGGCAGGATGGGCGGGAAGGCTGGTCTGTGGGACCCCAGACACCATGCAGCCTTCATGGCACAGGAGACCCCGAGACCAGAGAGTCTGGGAGAGTGGGAACAGGCCCAAGGGCACACAACAGGGCTGGGATACGGATCCAGCCCCCAACGGGTGTTCCTGTGGGGCATGTGCTATCTCCTCTAATCTTTTTTTTTTTATTTTAGACAAAGGATTTATAAATCAGTTTAGGAAGGTTTTTTTTTTTTTTTTTTTAATGTTTACTTATTTTTGAGAGAGAGAGAAGGAGCAGGGGAGGGGCAGAAAGAGAGGGAGACACAGAATCGGAAGCAGGCTCCAGGCTCCGAGCCATCAGCCCAGAGCCCAACGTGGGGCTCGAACTCACGGACTGCGAGATCGTGACCTGAACTGAAGTCGGACGCTTAACCGACTGAGCCACCCAGGCGCCCCAATGTTTACTTATTTTTGAGAGAGAGAGAGAGAGAGAGAAAAGGAGCAGGGAAAGGGCAGAGAGAGAGAGAGAGAGAGAGAGAGAGAGAATCCCAAGCAGGCTCTACACTGTCAGTGCAGAGCCCGATGTGGGACTCGAACTCACGAATCATGAGATCACGACCTGAGCTGAAATCAGAAGTCAGACGCTTCACCGGCTGAGCCACCCAGGCGCCCCGTCCTCTGATCGTCATGAGTCCAGCACCTGTGGGGTTCACAGATGAAGAACAGAACCTTCTTAAACTTCCCCAAAGTCGAGGCTAGGAAGTGGCTGAGGCAGGATTCAGGCGGGGTCTGTTGGTGTCTTTCCAGGACACGATGCTGCAGCCAAATGGTGGACAAGGAGACCAGGACTAGCCTACGGGTGGCGCTGTGTCTTCAGGGGCCACACACATGCCAGCTGGCATTTCTACCGACCGGAGCACCTAGGGTGCCACTTGGGTCCAGGGGTGGCCCTTGGGCGCCCCTGAGCCATGACATGTTGCTCTGTTCAGACCAGCATGCATTTCTCAAGCACCTACTGTATGCCAGGCCCGGGGGCAGGATGGCCAGAAATAGTCACCACAGCCACTTGGTGTGTGTCTGCCTTCAGATGACCCCCAGCACCCCTCCCTCCACAGTCTAGCCATCTGTGGGATTACGGCTTTCACAAACCCCTATTAAACTCAGTCAGCTACAGCGCGTTACCCTCTCCGTTGGAGGAGCCGAAGGCCTTCCCAGCTTGGGACTTGTTCCCCAGACCCTGGCCTTCCTCACTAACGCCATCTCCTGCTTGTTTTTAGACTGACCCCTCAGAAGGAGACCCCAAGCCCCTAAGCGGGGAGCTGAGTAGACAGGCAAGTCTTCTCTGTGTCGAATGTCTAGTTGTATACCACCCCCTTCCCTGCGGCTTCACCCCACCACCCCCATCACCGATATACACCTAGGACGCCATCTGAGGAGGCCTCACCCCCTCCCAGGGCCCTAGCATGGCCTCAGGGTCCCCAGGCTTTCCCTGTGAACTAAGCCAGAATGAGCTCTTGCCAGAGGTGGCCTCCAAGCCTGAGGAACAAGCCTGGAAGCCTGTCTGGGGGCAGACAGGACACACACACACACACACACATCCTCTCTACTGGTTCCAGGCACCTGTGATGGCAGAGCAGGGTGGTATCCCAAGGCACACCCTCAATCTCGGCCTGGTCTCTGCCACACTGACCCATTTACTCCACAAATATGTGGCCTACTGTAGGCCCGCAGTGGGCTAGGCATGGTTCACCGGGCTACGGCAGTGGGTTTCACTGGGTTCACACTCCAGAGGGGAAAGACAGAGCCAACAGTAAAAGTAATAAATGAGTAAATGATATAGTGTGCCAGGAGGTGACGAGTGCCATGAAAAATAGGACCAAGGATGTCAGGAGCGCCGGGTGGGGCGAGGGAAGCAGCATCAAATTCAGTGGTCAGGGCAGATCCCCTTGAGAAGGCGGGATTCGAGCAAAAACATGAAGGAGATGAAGGCATGAGCGCCGTGGTTATCTGTAAGCATTCCAGGCACCAAAGCTTGAGCAAAGGCCCTGAGGTGGGCTTGTGCCCCGTGGGCTTGTGGAACAGGGAGGGGGCAGTGTGGCTGCGGTGGAAAGAGAAGGCAGCGGAGGGAGAGGAGGCCAGGAAAGCAGTGTGGATGGAGCCAGACTTCAGCGCCTCGAAGCCCCAGCCCCTTCATCTCCTGGGTCCTCTCTGCCAAGCGCCTCACTTACTGGGGCTCACTTACTGTGAGCCAGGTGCCATGTCAATTGCTTTACAGCATTAATCTATTTCATCGCCTTAACAGCCCTTTGAGGTAGCACCCCTATCATTAGCATGCCCATTTTAACCTGAGTGAGGAAACTGAGGCACAGAGAGGGAAGCAGCCTACGTGGTGAGGCCTGGGGCCTGGCTCTGAAGCAAAGCCTGGCTCTTGGCCCCTGCGGGGGGGCCCCCTTGCTGCTCGGGTGCCTTGCGTCAGCCGCCAGCCGGTCCCTCCGGCCAGAGTGCCAGGTGCACCCCCGGCCCGCCGCCGCGGGGGGTGGGGATGGAGGGGCCGCGTCACCGCCCACACCTGGAGCGCCTTTCCCCCCATTAGCGCAGAGCCAGCGGGGCCTTAACAAAACCGCAGGCCCAGATAAGAGCACAATCGGAAACTGTTCTGCTCTCCGGCCGGCTGTGGGGCTGGGCCGCCGGCCGTGAGGTGCAGGGGGAGGCCGCTGGCAGCACCCCGGCCCTGCTATCAGCAGCCCTGCCCACCCCCTTCCCCATTAGCCCCTTTGAAATTTACCCACCTTATCGGGGCACGAGCTTGCCCAGGGCCGGCTGTTATGCCTTTGTGTCCGGCTGCGGAAGGCCGCCTTCCTCCCGGCCTGGCCTCTGCCCGGAGACCGTGCGGGGGGACACGGGCTGGAAGGAGGACCCGGTCCTCAGACACCGAGGGGCCCTCCTTGTGCACACACAAGATTGCCGGAGGCGCTTCACGGCCCTCCCGACGCACGCCCCCTGCACCGAGCCTGCAGGACCCCGTGCCTTCGTCCCTTCCTGCAGACGAATCAGCCAGCGGTTCCTAGTCGATGCCTGGGGGGCATGTACGGCCTCCTCCTCCTTCTCCTCCTGTCCCTGACCTGTTTCCTCGGCAACCCATGCCTCCAGTCACACCCTCAGCAAATGTTTATTGAGCACCTACTACAGCCAGGCACTGGGGCGCAGCCGTGCAGACTGACCAATGTCACTCTCCTACGGGGCTGACGTTGGCGTGCTGGGGAGAGATGATAAATAAACACAAATAAGTAGGACATAGAGTGTGTTAGAGGTGATAACTGCTGCTATGGGGCAAAAATAAGCAAAAACACAGGGTGTGTTGGGCAGTTTTAGGTGTGTGTGTGTGAGGAGAGTGACGGGTCCAGGGAAGGCCCGCCTGAAAGGGCAGTGTTTGAATCAAGATCCAAAGGATTCTCCTTTGCTCCCTGTCTATGGGGTTAGAATCACAAACACAGACGGCAGAGCCAGGAGGAGACTAGAGATCAACCAGTCCTACAGACTCCTTTTTTACTGTGGTTCAGAGAGGGCAGTGAAGTGCCCAAGGTCACACAGCACAATAGCAGCAGAGCCCAATAGGAGTTAGAGCCCAGTCAGGACACTTCCCACCATTCCAGCTGCCCCTCACCGGGGGCACCGCCAGGGCCCTGGGCAGGACAGTATGGCCATTGCTGGGCAGCTCTGGGGAGTGGGCTAAGCCGGGAGGGCAGATGCTTGTGGCCATTTGACTCTGCCTTTTGCAGCCAAGGGACCTTCCAGGTCTTCTCTGAGGGTGAGAGTCTTGCCCCCCTGCCCAGTGTCATGGTCCTCCTGCTCCCTCACCCACCCACGTATTCTCTGTCCTTCTCTGGATGTCCACGTCTACCAGGACCTTAAGGGTCCTCTAGGAGAGGCTCCTTTCTGCCCTCTATGCCCTCACTCCCAACACACACTTGCTCTCCAGCAAAGGGGCGAGTGGCCTGGAAGGGGGGAGGGAGGAGCGGCTGCCTCTGCGGGCACGTAGCACGTGGGGCCATGGGGCCGGGATGGGCAGACTTGTGCCCATGGGCTTTGAGGAGACAGGTGACAGAATGGAGGCTAGCAGGCTGTTGGGTGGGCCTTCTCCTTGGGTCGTGGGGTTGTGGGGCATCACAGACCCTCAGGGTGCCGTTTCCATGGAGCCGAAGAAGCCAGGCTGCTGGGAAAGAGCGCCGAGTCTCAAGACCAAGTTCAAATTTCAGCTCTGCTGCATTCTCGCTGCATGACCTTGGGCAAAGCACTTGCCCTCTCGGCCTGCATCTCCGCTCAGTAAAAGGGGAACAAGGGTTCCTTCTTCAAAGGGGTGTCATAGAGAGCAAAGAAAAGGAGCCAAGGAGAGGCCAGTGGGCTCTCCCTTGTGGGGACTTCTGGGTCACTCGACGAGACCATGGCCAGAGTTTAGGGAACACTCTGCATGTGCCAAGTACTTCAGAAGCTTTTCTTAAGGACCCATGTTAGTCGGACTTACCGCGATCCTGGGTTTATGACACCCACTCACTGTGCATGCATGGTCCTCTCTTAATTTTTAATAATATATTGAACACGGTGAACGCACTGCCCATCCAGGATCAAGGTTATCACCAGCAATGCTACATGTATTAACTTACTCATTTCTCACATCGGTCCTATAGTTTAGCTCTGAATTGTCCCCGTTTTACAGATGAGGAAACTGAGGCACAGTTGAGGGTTTAGGGCACCCTCTCCACTGGGTGATGCTGGAGATGCACTGGGTATGTTCTTCAGGTTGACTTCCCCTTCTGGGCTCCGGGAAGACCTGCCCCTACCAGGTTGGGTAGCTCAGTTGAGGGGATTCCAGCCACCGGTCAGCTCTGCCCCCCTGCAGGGCGCCCTCTTCCACCTGGGGGAGCTGTGAGGAGCAGCCTGCCTAGTCCAGGGCTCCCTGCCTTATGGGCCTCCTCTGGCCCTGTTGGGGCCCCAGTGCTCCCCTTAGCCGAGCTCAATGACCCAAGAGCTTGTCACTCCTACGCTTTCTCCTATCCTCTTTCTTGGTGGAGCCCAAGAACAGATGAAAGAAATTAAGCACATGAACGAAGAGGGAAAGGGGTATTAAAAAGAAACAGGGAGCATTTCTGAAAGGAGGGAGTGGGAGGGGTGGAGGTGGGCAAGGCGGGACTCAGCCCCTCTGCCGGCTGCCTCACTCAGGGAGCCCCTGGCCCCTTTGCTTGTGTGGATCTGACCTTCAGATCTTACTGCCTGAGTCCCGCTCCCTCTCCCGTGGTGACTTCCCAGATACAGTGACAGCCACGGTGTTCCCAGAAACCTCCTAAAAATAGTACGGCTGAGGTTGCTCCAGGGGCCTGGGCGGTGGGCAGGACAGCCCAGCTGGGCAGCGGCACCACCAGCCAGGAAGGGCTTGGTGGCCCTCGTCTGCTGCCAGGAATGGCCAGCCCCTGACCTAGGGTTGGGGAGGGTTTGGCAGAGCCGAGGCTAGCGTAAGATTGGGAAGTTCTGGGGCCTGAGCTTTTTTACAAGTGTCTAGATGCAATGTCAGGGGCAGGAACTTTC
Source organism: Lynx rufus (assembly GCF_022079265.1). Taxonomy (NCBI): domain Eukaryota; kingdom Metazoa; phylum Chordata; class Mammalia; order Carnivora; family Felidae; genus Lynx; species Lynx rufus. The sequence continues at coordinate 112,972,191 of NW_025814878.1, read as the reverse complement.
TGCCTCACACGTGTGGGTCATGACCTATATGGGGAAGTGGTCACTCTTGAGAACCTACTAAAAGCTGTGGACTCCCCACCTCTGAACTCTCTCTCCCTTCTTCCCGCCTCTCTCTCTCTCTCTCTCTCTCACACACACACACACACACACACACACCAATTCCAAGGGCTCACAGACCCCCTGAAACCTCTCCATGAACTCCGGATTAAGAGTCCTCACCCTAGATCAAGGGTAATTGCTGGCAGGACGGCCTGATTCACCTCCAGCTCACGGCAAAACATCTGGCTCGTGCTAAGTGCTTGATATGTGCTTACTTCCACAAATCCGCAGACATCAACTTGTTGGATGAAGGAAAGGGGAGCTGCAGGAACACACGCTGGATCAGAGTCAGGGGAAGGGAAGGGAAGGGAGGCTGCGGTGAGGGCTCACTCCGCCACTTACCATCCTCCCATGGCTCTCCACAGCCCTCGGAGGAATTGGAAGAGCCAATTCCTGGGGCCATTTTGTGGGGCCTGGGAGGCTCGGTTGGACCTACCCCAGTTGTCCGATTTGCAACCACACGTGCAGGTTCCACTCTAGGAGCTGCCGGAAGCCCTCCCTAAACATTTGCTCTTTCTTACATTTGCTGAGCATCAGTTGCGCGTCACACTGTTCTAGACGCTGGGGACACAGCGGTGAACAAAACAGAGGCCTTGCCCTTGTGGGGCTGACAGTGGCTCTTGCTTCCCAACTTGCTATATGCACTCATACTTGGTCTTCAGAATCCATGAGCATCATCTCCTCTGAGAAACATTCCCCGATCCTGCCATTCTTGGGACCCTGAGATGACAATATCCCACCTTAGCAAATTGTCCTTCTCTTGGTCTGTCTCCTGCACTGGACTAGGGTTCCATAGAGACAGGGCTTTGTCCTATATGCACTTGGACTCCAGTGCAGTGCCTGGAAAACAGCTGTGCATGGAGTAAAGGGATGGATGGTTGGATGGATGGATGGATGGATGGATGGATGGATGGAATGAATTTATTAGGGCTGGGGCTATCAACCAGGAAGTAGAGGGGAATGAGGGCTTGGCTGAGGTAGACCTGGGAATGTCCCTGGGGAGGCCAGAGGGTGTCGGGAGGGTGCAGGGCTGGGTTCCCTCCTCTTGGTTCCCATGTGAGACCTAATTGGTCTGGACAACAATGGCCACAGGCGTGTGGGAAGGAAGGTCAGGGAAGGGGTGACAGAGAATAGGATCTGTTTCCTCGTCTGGGGTTTCCAGCTACTCTCACCCCACCCTCGTCTGGGGTTTCTAGCTGCTCTCACCCTTCCCCTGCAGTGACTTAAGCTCTGCCAAGCAGGGGGGGCTGTAGGAGAGGTGGGCAATACAAGACCACCTGTGTGGGGCTTCTGAGGGCGGGGGACATTGAGCTCTTACCTCCTTGGGTTGTGACCTCTGTGTCACCAGCTCCAGGAGGGGCTGAGACATTGTCTACCCTGTGCTCAGAACTCAAGACAGCCTCAGAGAGAATACGAGGGCTGCCCACGGTCACACGGTAGGCCAGGGCTTGACTCATTCTTGACTCATTGGCCTCTGCTGTCTTCATTCTCAGGCGGGTCCTACCCAGCTCTGTCAAGCCAAGGAGGGGCTTCTTCTTTGAGGATCCCCTCTCCTCACCGAGGGGCAAGCCAGGCCTGCCTCTGAGGTCCCCAACCCAGCTGGAGATGAGCAGGGGCTGGGCCCATCCCTGGGATACCAGTGAGCAGAAACAGGACAGACGGTTGGAGGGAAGGAATCTATCCCTCTCCTTCCCACCATCCCAACGCTGTGACTGCCTCCCCGCTTCCTTCACCACTAAGGCCACCTCTCTCCTTTGGCTGCCATCCTGGAGGAGGGGAAAGGAGACAGGGAGAGAGAACAGAAGCCGGGGAGGGGTCTTGTCCTCAGGTGTGCAAGGATGGTAAGAAGGGAGAGGGCATGGGGCGCCTGGGTGGCTCAGTCTGTTAAGTGTCTGACTTCGGCTCAGGTCGTGGTCTCATGGTCGGTGAGTTCGGGCCCCACGTCGGGCTCTGTGCTGACAGTTCAGACCCTGCAGCCTGCTTCATATTCTGTGTCTCCTTCTCTCTGTGCCCCTCCTCCACTCATGTTTCTCTCTCTCTGTCTCTGAAAAATGAATAGACCTTAAAAAATTAAAAAAAAAAAGAAGAAGAAGGGAGAGGGCATTATGTGAACATAGCATGCCTCCGCTCCCCAGAACTATGATCTCAGAGCTAGAAGGAGCCTCCAGCCGAACTCGTCTAATGATTCATTTTGCAGGGATGCAGCAGAGGCCCAGAGAGGAAAGGGACTTGCTCAAGATCACACAGCACTCTAACTGCTCAGCTTATAGAGTGTTTGCTCTGGTACCATTCTTCCATGCCCTTTACACATATTTAAAAGAATTTTTTTAAACGTTTATTTTTGAGGGAGAGAGAGCAACAGAGTGTGAGCAGGGGAGGAGCAAAGAGGGGAACACAGAATCGGAAGCAGGCTCCAGGCTCTGAGCTGTCAGCACAGAGCCCGATGCGGGGCTTGAACTCACGAGCTGTGAGATCATGACCTGAGCTGAACTCGGATGTTCAACCGACTGAGCCACCCAGGCGCCCCATGCCCTTTACACATATTAACTCCTGAATCCTTCCAACACCCTTATGAGACAGGTGCACTATCATATCCCCATTTTACAGATGGCGAAACTGAGGTAGAGAGAGGTTAAGAAGGTTGCCTGGAGTCAACAGCTTGAGTGGCAGAGCAGATCTTTGAGCCCAGGCAGCCCGGCTCTAGTGCCTCATGCATAATCCCATGCTTTGCTGTCTCTTGCTACAGATACTAAGTAGGAGTCTCCAGTCTCTCCTTGGCTTCTGCCTGCCGTGGGGCTTCAACTCAGTCTCATGGTCTCTGTGCATTTATACTGATAAATATAATAATAACATTGCTATTTGCACTTCCTGAATGCTTTCAGTGATCTAGGCACTGTGAACAAATGCCTTTTCTACAAAATGCCACCCATTCTCACAATAATCCTTCGGGGTAGGTATCATAGCCTCCATTTGCAGATGAGGAAACGAAGCCCAGGGGAGTTAACTGACTTGCCAGGACACACAGCAGGTAAGAAACAGTAGGATGCAAACACAGCCAAGCGCAAGCTGATCACCACCCGGTCCTGCCTGTACAGGGGCCCGGCTGGACCAGGGGTCACCGTCAGTCCCAGGAAGGTGGTTCTGACCAGACCCTCCCTCCACCTTTGGACACCTCTGGCCGCGCGCGCCCTTCACTGGACCCAGCGGCCCGGTGGCCCGCGATCTGCCCTACCCCTTGCTGGTGACCCTTGCCCCCTTCTGCCGCCTGACGCCACTCCTGCGTCACGTCGGGGAAGCCAGCATCCCCGCGCCCAGTCTGGGACGTGGTTGGCAGCAGCTGCAGGAAGCAGGGATCAACGGGCATCTCAGGTGTCACTCAGAAGCCGTCACCCTGCTGTCCTCGCTCACGCAGTCTGTCACTCCTTCTGCATTCAGCCCCAGCTGCGTGCCGGGCCTGGAGCCTCGCCCCCGGGGAGCTGAGAGCAGCCCTGTGCGAACAGGAAGGACTCCAGGAGCAGGAAGGGGCACCTGGGAGGCTGGCCTGGCATTGTGGAGGGGGCGGCAGGGGCTAGGACTTATAGAGGGTGCAAGGAAGGGGAGGGAACACACACGTGCTCTACTCCCCGAGGGGGTGCTGTGCTCGGAGCTCCTCACGTGTGAGCGGAGTGGGGGGGGGGACAGATGACTTACGCGCCCTTCCCCGCGGTCTCAGTGCGGCCCTCGCTAACTCAGAGAACGCGTAGTCAGTGCTGTAAAGGGGGCCCTGGGTCACCGCTGGGTCCTCCTAACAACCCTGTGTGGGCTTCTCTTCTGAATCCCATTTCAGAGGTGAACAAGCTGAGGCAGGGTAGGGGCGAGGTGAGCTGCCCGTAGCTGAGCAGTAGCACAGCTGATTAGAGCCAGGGCCTGCCTAACCATGAATCTCAGACCCTGAGGCAGGGGAGGGTGGGAAGTCTGGGGGCTGGAGGGAGGCTGAGGCTGGAGACTCTCTTCACAGCCCCAAGGTGGGTGGGCCAAGGGCTGGGACCCAGCCCTCAGACCCAGTCCTCAGACCCAGCTGTGCCTCTGACTTGCTGTGCAACCTCCACAAGTTCCTTTCTCTCTCTGGTCTTCTGAAAGCCAAGAGGCTGGATTAGACAGTCTGTCACAAGGTCCTTTGTGGGCCCACAAAGCCGTACCTTTGTGGGGAGGGACTCCCCATCTTCCCCTCACTGAATTTATTCTCCATCGCCATCCCCAACGCTGTCACATTGATTGGGCAGGCTCTGTACATATGTTGTTTCATTTCATCTCCACACACCCTTGGGAGGAAACCTTCATCTCCAGCTTACAGATGAAGAAACTGAGACCCAGAGAAGGTAAGTGGGTAAGAATGAGGAGCCTAAATCCCCATGCCCCTGCCTCTCCTCCCAGCTTAGGTGGTCACCTGGCCTAGTGGAGACCGGGACTGACTTGTCCTCCAGCCACAGACCTGGGGGAGCCAGGTTTCGGGACGGGGGTGCCTCTCACTCCGCCTGAGGCTGCTCAGGCCTCAGCCAGGATGGCGGGGGCTGCTCCAGCACCATCGCCCCCTGGGTCAGCCTTTCCACATTTGAGGGCTGGCTGCGTGCCTCATGGGGAGTTGCAATTACTGTCCCTCTGCATTGCTGCATCTGGGAGCTTCCCTGGGGGCCTCCATGGAGGGTGAGCGCTGCCCTCGGGGAGGCCCCATTCTCACTAACTGGACAAGACTAACAACAAGACCATGCACAGACCCTCGAAATTCTCAGCACGTTAACACAGTTTAACAGTTGAAGCCACACATCGGCCCTAGGAGGTGGGCACCATTATCAACTCCCTTTTGCAGAGGAGGGAACCGAGGCAGAGGAGAGGTTACATTACCTCCCAGGGAGCAGAGCTGGCAGACGCAGAGTGAGGACTTAAACCTGGCAGTTTGGCCCGAAAACCACCATGCCCGACTCCCTCCCAACACGCGAAACAAAGGAAAGCGATAGTGGACACACAATCTGTAATGACCAATTTAACTGTACAGGACAGACTCTCCGTGCCCGAGAGAAGCTGAGGCGGGAGGCAGATCAAAGTTTCCGAGAAGGAAGCCTGAGTCCTGGTGATCGAGGTGTTGGAAGGGGTGGGTCCGGGTGGAGGCACAGGTCTTCTGACAAGGGTGTTTGATCCTTTCGAGATACTGGGTCTCCGTCTCATAGGTGCCAGGCCCTTTACCCAGTCCACCTCCCTATCCCCACACCCACCTCAACACTTCCATTGCACAGATGGGAAAACTGAGGCCTGAGCTCTTTCCAGCGGGGCCCTCTGAGTCACAGAGGATGGGGGGTATCAGTTAAAGGGATGAGTTTCTGGGGGTCCAGGAGGAGGGGCTGTGGGCCCTGAACCTCAGGGCTCCAGGCTTCCTTTCCCAGCCCACGTGGGGAAGGATCACCCCTCCTCCTCTCCCCTCCTCCCTGCCCTCTGCCGCATCAGTAGGCCACAGTAGGCAGCTGGGAGACCAGCACCTTTCAGCTTCCACAGCCAGCCCAGGAAGGGGGCCATTTCACAGAGGGAAACATTTAGAGCTCATCAACTTTTGGCCTTGCCCAAGGTCACAACAGCTGATGGGAAGTGGGTCAATCTGCCTCTCTTGACAAGGGGGAGGAAGGGCAGAGAACAGAGGAGAGGAGAGAGGAAGGGAAAGAGGAGGGGCAGTCTCAGGTGTCCTGAGCCCAGTTTTCACAGGTCCCTGCCCTGGCCTCAGTCTCCCCAGTTGGCTTCCCTCCCCCTTCCCATAAAGGACAGACCATAGCCTCAGCCCCAGGCATAAGGCATCCTGGGAGGGAACGTGCTGATGACGGTTCCAGCGGGGTGTGGGTCCTGGGAGGGGCCAGGGAGGGACTGTTTGTTCCTCGGGTGGCCCAGGTTTGGGGACTGCTTTATGGTGCCATCTGGAAGATGTGGCCTGGGCGGGCCTAGCTGGCACAGGGCCATGGCGGGGAAGGGGGCATTGGGCACAGTGGGGAGCTGCCCCCCAGCTGTTGCCTGGCCCGGAGAGGAGGGTGGAGTCCCCTGGTGAGCATGAACCCGGCGTAGTCTGACAAAGATTCTGTGAAGCGGGAACTAGTCCCATTTCATGGGTCGGGACACTGAGGCCCAGCAGATCAGTGAACTGCCCAAGGTGACACCTGGCCAGGTATGAATGACATCTGAGCTCATGTCCTACCTTCATGCCCGCCTCCCAGCACTGCCACACAGGCGTTGGGCACCAATGGCAAGCCTGGAACCAGAGGACCTGGCCCAGATGTCCTGAAACCTTGGGCAAGGGTCCCTACCTCCTTAGGGATCAGTTTCCTATACTGTAAAATGGGGAGAATATATGCCTTCTGGGTCGATCAATGGGAGAAACAGCCGAGATGGTATTTGGGAACACTGTCAGAAGGATGAAAGGACAGTGGTCCCAGGGATGGATGTGGGGGTGCTTTTTAATCGTGGAGCTTTATAGCTGACAGACCCACGGTGCTCACACTGCTGCCACGGGGTGAAGTCCTCACCTGGCATCCGAGACCCTTGACTGCAGGATTCAGCTGTGCCCTCTCGTCAGCCATTGCTGCTTTCCCTCTGGGGGAATCTGAGCAACTTTATCCCTTCTCTCTGAGCCTGTCTTCTCCTGTGTGAGGTGGTGGGCAGATGACATTGTCTACAGAGGGTCCATGGGAGGCCCCAGGAAGCCCCTGCATGAGAAAAAGCATCATGTAGACACATAAGGTATTATTACTCGGTAACATTGACACCGTAAGCTGTATCAGTCCTTAGCTCCTAGGGGAAGAGTTTTGATCTTCCTAAGGCCTCAGAGACATTAGGGTGAGAGACAAGGTCTCTGGCAGCAGGACCTGCAGAAAAAGACGATTTGGGGCACCAGCCCATTCTTACTCCTTGCCTAGCACCCCGAGGCAGCTTTCTCCACGGAGACGTGTGCTCAGGGCTTAGGGTCCCTGCCCTTGGTGGTGAAAGTGACTTCTCTCATATGGCTGGTTTGGGCGTAGGGCTGGCTCCCTTCCAGGTCCAGTGAGAGGCCAGGAGGGTCTGCCTGGAGATGTAGGATCTGAGGGGAGGGAGGCCCTGTCTCCTTCATCACGTGTCCACCATTCAACCACACACATGGGACCCAACCCACCAGAGAAGACCGCCTAGGGGATCCCACTAAGACCAGTCTTGGACCCTCAGCATTTGCTGGGCAGCTCCTCTGAACAGCTTTGGTATTGATGCAGGAGCCCCTCCCCACACCTCCTTGTGAGTTTTCTTTCTGTCGCTTCTCCGGGCTTGGGCCAGCCCCTGGGCTGAGGACCCTCGCACTTGACATCTGCCCTGGGGTCTTCCCTCTGGAGCTGTGTTCTATCACCTGCCTCTCAAGGGTCTACAGCCTTTGGATTCTGGGCCACTTTTCTGGGGGCTACACACATGTATCACACACATTTATTCACACACATTTTTTTTTTTAAGTTTACTTATTTATTTTGAGAGAGCGAGCATGCGGGCAGGGAAGTGGCAGAGAGGGAGACACAGAATCCCAAGCAGGCTCCACTCTATCAGCACAGAGCCTGACGTGGTGCTTAAACTCATGAAGTGCAAGATCATGACCTGAGCCGAGATCAAGAGTCAGACACTCAACTTCCTGAGCCACCCAGGTGCCCCTATTCACGTACATTTATTGAGTGCCAACTGTGTGCCTGGTGTTCCTTGACCACCTGGTTAATCACTGTCTACCTACCACCTTTTCCTGGTTTATCTTCTTGGTACATAGAGGAGGCTGAAAAGACCTTCTTTAGGTCTTGGTCTGTGTGATGCTATCTCTCCCCATCAGGATGTCAGCTCCTTGGAGGCAGGGATCGGATCGGGCTTGTCCACTGCTGTCTCCAGTTCTGGTCCTTGCTGAGCAGGGGGGTGGGGAGGCCCCGCACTGCCCCTCTGAGGGACATCATAGGTTGGTGTTCTGTGTTCTTACAAGTAACTCCACCATCCCCCCTTTCACTCGAGCAACCCTGGGGGGTTTCTATTACTGGAAACCTCAACAGGTTCAGAAAATGTGCTGTGGTCTCCTTACCAGAGAACAGAAGGGTGGGGGTGAGGACAGAGGGCCCCACAGGTGGAGGGATCACCATGGCACAGATGGAAGAGTGCAGGGCATGCATACAGAAGAGAGTGCTAGTTGCCTCCCCAATATCCATTCTCTCCTTTCTTACTAACAGAACCCCAATTTTCCTGGGTAAAGTAACGCCAGCATTCCTTGCAGACAGAAGGAATAGTTAACCAAGTTCTAACTGATGGGATATGAATGAAGTTATTATGGAGGGATTCCAGGACAGTTCCTTAGAAAGAGAACGGATTCAGTCTTTCCTCCTTTCTGCCTGGAACTGGGATGTGATGGCTGGAGCTGGGGTGGCTACATTGTGACCATGAAGAGGCCTTGAGGGTGAAAGCCAGACCTGTAATTGCCTTCAGACTTCACATATGAGAGAAAATAACTCCCTATCTTGCTTAAGCCACTGTGTTTCAGGACTATGTTACTTGCAGCTTAATGTAATTCCTAAATGACTCAAGAGGGTCTGTCAATATCTTCTTCTTTGCCATCTCCTTTGTCTAGATGGTCTTGGGTGACCACTTCCCTTAAGGAGGCCTTTGAGAAGCAAAGGGGACGAAGCCAATTCATTGGATGTGGAGCCAATACCGGGAGGTGATCAGGGGGTACCCAGGAGAGAGTACCTATAGAGATGGGCCATGCCTGGGAGTGTCCAGGGAGAATAGAGTCTGAAGGGACCCTGAACTCAGTTCTCATCCACTGTTCCCCTCACCAATAAATCTGCAGATAAACATATGATATCCAAGGCACATAGAAATCTCCAGTAACACCACCCATTCTCCCAAATACACAGAGCCAATATCAGAAAATGCTCTCATATCCAGGAACTATGCCAGGGTCTCCCTTATGGCAGTCCTGCCCACTACATCCAGAGGGGTCAGGAGCATGGACTGAGGCTGTGGCCAGCCCAGGAGTGAAGGCGGCTAGGCCAGAGGCACTGCTGTGGGACTCTGCTAGGCCCGGTGACCAGACCTGGGGGTGACCACAGATGCTCCTCTGCTGGTTAGGGCAGGCCCTTGAGGGCAGCGTGCTCAGGTGGACACAGCAGCTCATTGTCTAAGCCTCGAATGATGTGGGTGAAGAGACAGAGCCCAGAGATGGGGGTTGCTTCCGTCAAAGTCACACAGGCCTAACGGCAGGGCAAGGTGAAATGCCAGAATCTCCATTTCACAGAAGCCACAACTGGCTCAAAAATACAACCTTTTCCCCTTTCTTGGCTATTCGCCTTTTCTGGAATGCTCTTTTCCCGGACATCACAGTGATCACTCCCTCAGCTGCTTCACACATGGTCTTCACACATCACCTTCTTGGTGGGGGCCTCCCTGACCTCCTGTTTAAATTTTTTTTTTTCAACGGTTTTTATTTATTTTTGGGACAGAGAGAGACAGAGCATGAACGGGGGAGGGGCAGAGAGAGAGGGAGACACAGAATCGGAAACAGGCTCCAGGCTCTGAGCCATCAGCCCAGAGCCTGACGCGGGGCTGGAACTCACGGACCGCGAGATCGTGACCTGGCTGAAGTCGGACGCTTAACCGACTGCGCCACCCAGGCGCCCCTAACCTCCTGTTTAAAGTTGTACTTCGCCTTTCCTTTCCTAACCTGTTTCTCCAAATCCCTTCTCATCATCCAATACACCACATATTTCACATATTTTGGTTCCATGACGCGGGGTAATTTTTTGTCTGCTTCACTTTTCATCAACACCTAGGACAGGGCTGAGCCCAAGGTAGGTAAGTGCTCCATATTTCTTTCTTTCTTTCTTTTTCTTTCTTTCTTTCTCTCTCTCTCTCTCTTTCTTTTCTTCCTTCCTTCCTTTTTAATGTTTTTATTTATTTCTGAGACAGAGAGAGACAGAGCATGAGCGGGGGAGGGGCAGAGAGAGAGGGAGACACAGAATCCGAAGCAGGCTCCAGGCTCCGAGCTGTCAGCACAGAGCCCGACGCGGGGCTCAAACTCACAAACCGTGAGATCGTGACCTGAACTGAAGTCGGTCGCTCAACCGACTGAGCCACCCAGGCGCCCAGTGCTCCATATTTATTTCTTAACAGAATGAATAAAAGAAGGATGTCAAGCTTCACCCATAGCACTTCCACACATGGAGAGCACGATGAAAACGCTCGAGCGGCTTCTTCTTCCCAGTGGAAGCAGTCGGCCCCAGGGCGGGAGCTGTAGCCCCTGAGCGCACCGGAGCTAGCTGATCCTCCGGAGCCAAGACGTGCCCTTTTAACGGCAGATTGAAAACAAAGCTTAAATTGTGTCTGCTGCTTTCTTCATGGAAAAAAAAACAGGCCTTTCCACCTCTTTTGTGGTCATGGCCCTCTATGAACGTGAGGGTGTGCACGTGCACATTGCTGGGTATTTGTGCAGTGTCTTGGTCTGGAGTCACAGAGCTTCATCTAGGCCACACCTTTGTGTGTGACTGTGGGCCTGAGCCTCAGTTTTCTCACCTCTTAAATGGGAATAATAATGGTGCTTACCGTAACCAAATATTGGTTCTTCTTGTGTGGGCCATCGACTGGGAGAGCACACATGGGAGCCTGCTGGGGCACTGGACATGTTCTAGACCTTGACGTGGGTGATGGTGACGCAGGGTGTTGATAGGAAAGAGTTCATCAAGCTGAACCCGTACGTTTTGTGTTCCTTTATGTACGTAAAGTATGCAACAATAACAGCATTTGCAGTGAGGCTGAAACAGAAAAATTTCAACTACACTCGAGTTACAGAAAAAACTAGTAAAAAAAAAAAAAAAAAAAAAAAACAACCCAAAACACCCCAGCTATTATTAAGTATGAACGTGTGCATAGGGTGTGAACTTTTTGCGGGCACATGGTGGTGTGAGACTACATGACCCTAAGGGTGTGGCGGTGTCCCTGGGTATGAACTAAGGTAATGAGCACGCACCTGTGTCAGTAGGTGGGTGCACGTGTGCGGTGTGAACACGCTTGTGAACGTGCCCGTGCACGTGCAGGTGTGGAGGGCTCTGTTCCTCGGACCCCAAATACTGAGCCAGGGGGACTGGGACGCAGCTCGCACCACACATAAGGTGGGGGCTGGCTGGCCCAGGGCCTGCTCCCCGTTCCCACCCCACACACGGGGAGGCGGGAGACCGAAGGCCTGGCCGAGGGCTCCCAGGCCCCCTTCTCTTCCCGTAGCTGTAACTTCGCAAAGATGCAAATTCCTCTTCACTCCATGCAAAAGAGTCCTGAGAGCCAAGGCTGCCTCCCCTGGAGCCCAACCACCACGACTGGGCCTCACCAGACACTTGGCTGCACGGCTTGGGGATCGGGGCCAGCTGGAGTCGGTTCTTGTGTCCCAGCCACTGATTCTTTCTCTCCCCTGGGGACTGTGGCTCTCCCTGCTGGCTCAGGTGTCCTGGAGACAGCCTGGGCTGGGAGTGACCCACACTGGCTGTGGGACTCTGGGGAAGGCAGTGCCTCCTCTGGTTTCTAAGGCTCTTCCTGGTTTCATGTTTGGGGATGCTCTGGAAGGGTCACTGTCCCCAACCCCAGGCTGCTGGGGAGATGCCTGGCTCTCCCAGACCCTCCCGGAGGGCATATTTACTATGGGTCCCCTCACAGGACTTAGCTGAGCCAGTGGCCACTGGTGCTCACTTCTCCGTTCTCGTACGTCCTGTCTCCCCCCACAGGGACGTGTGTCTTCATCAGCACTGGATGACCCACATCGGGGTGGCGGGGGGCCTGGGAGAGGCCCTTCTGACCTATCTCGGTAACAACTGCCCCCAACCCCGAGCCTTCACCCCCATGGCTTCCGGTTAAAGTGTGCTCAACTAACCGGAAGCCAGGATGTGTGGGAGGAGAGAAGTGAAGGAAGCAGCACAGAAGCAAGGGCTGGAGATGTTCAGAGGATTTCTGCGCTCTTTGACCCCAGCACCTGCCATGAGGATGGGGTGCAATGCCCTTGTGGTGCCCACTTGTGGCCTGGACTCCATCCCTGGCCCTGGTTCTGATATGGGCCCTTGAGGGCACCTGGAAGCAAACGTATCACCTCCACTGCTCCACCCTCGGAAGTGGTAAACCACAGTGGCCAAACCAGTTCCCAGGCATAGGTTTCAGGCTGTCAGGCTGTCATTCTTAACCTCAGGCGCACCTGTGATGCCCCCTCCCTCCAGGAATCCCGCTGTCCGGGGTCTGAGCTGGGCTGGGCAGTGTCTGCCTCCAGAAATCAGGCCACACAAAACCACCTCTCCTACACATGTTTCTCCACTCAGCACACGTGTGTTAGGAGCCTACTGCCCACACGACTAACATGGCCTCTGCCCTGAGAGCCTCTTCTTAGAGGGAATTAGGATCTCCTAGACTTCTTTCTAGAATGGTCCTTTCCTGCAACCCAACTCCAAACCCAGACCAAGAAATACCCACAAGGATTTGCTCGAAATAAAGGCTGTGGTGCAGGGGGAGGCTCCTGAACAGGCTATGGATTTTTTTTTGGACTCTGCCTCCCATATGCCCAGTGTCCCAGTCCCAGACCCTCAGGAGCCTGGGCCTCCCACATCTAGCAGGTCACAAAAATGGAACAACAGCTCACCTCATATTGGACGCTTACCACGTGCCAGGTATACGGTGCTAAACTTTTATGATGGGTTTTAATTCTCACGAGACCTCTGGCATAACCTGACCAGTCACACCATGGAAAAGCAGCAGGGCCTAGATTCAAACTCAAGCTCCCCTACCTGGAGTGGAGAGCAGGGGCAACACGCCCTGGAGGAGTGGGTATCTGGAAAATCTACTTGGCAGGCGGAGCCAGGCCAGGGCAGTGTCCCTCCTTTCTGGACAGGGCCTGGGCCACATGGCGCCCTCTGCCGGCCTCAGGCCCACCCAGCAGCAGCTCGGGGTGGCCATGCTCCTGGCACCCCCAAGGGATGGCTCCTGCTCTCCACACATCCCCCTGAGAAGGCGTTCCTCATAGCTCAGCTGCAAACCCTCCCAGGCCCTTGCTGCCCCACTGCCCTCTAACTGTATTGGGGGGGAGGGAGGGGGAGGGCTCTCAGCTGCTTAGAGGCCCCATGCAGTGACAGCCCAGCCTTTCAGACCTCTTGGCAGTCTTGGTTGTTTGACCAGGGCTGGGGGCCCCTGCTCAGACACAGCCCCCATCTTCTCTCAGACTTCCCTCTCCCACAGCCCAGCAGGAAGAATTCCTAGAACTTGGCTCCAGGGCCCTAGGCCGTCCTTGGGAGGACGTGACCACAGGAACGAAGTTACAACCTACCAGGGCCCTGGCTTCACTTCTCCATGCCCCTGCCACCTGGCTCCTGGGTGGAGCCACCCCTGGCCCGGACAGCATCTAGCCCTCGTGCTATCCACGAGGATAGCATTCGTGGATTCGTGCAGATATCCATCTGCAGGAATGAGCTGCAGAGAGGGCTGGGACAGAAGAGTCTAGGGACAGGGACAGGAGAGGGATTGCTAGGAGAGGTCAACTGCAGTCATCAGAGCTCTGAGTCCAAGGAAGAGTCTTCTTGGTCAGAGAAGATCATCACAAGGGAGCTGGAGCAAGGAGCAGGCTTTGAGAGAGCGCGGCTGACAGATGAGGTCACACCTGGGGGCACTCCTTCCATGGAGATCTCCTTTGGTCCTGTGGATTTAAATTCCGCCCTCTGGTTGACGACTCCCATGCTGTCTCCCGCTCCCACCTCCCCGGGGGACCGGAGACTTGCATGTCCGGGGCTGCCCAGCACCTCCCACAGATGCCAACAGGCATGTCACACTGAACAGGTCTGGACCGGACTCCCGATCCTACCCACGAGGATCATGCAGTCTTAGGGAGCAGCACTCCAGCCACTAGAGAGGTCCCAGCTGTTCAGGCCTCCCATCTCCCGCATCGTCCCTCTCCTCACACTGGGCGTCTTACCCATCGGCAAATACCGGTGGCTCAACTTTCTTCCTTTTTTAATGTTATTCATTTTTGCAAGACAGCATGAGCTGGGGAGGGGCAGAGAGAGAGGAAGACAGAGGATCCGAAGCGGGCTCCTCACTGACAGCAGCAAGCCTGATATGGGGCTTGAACTCACGAACCGTGAGATCATGACCTGAGCTGAACTTGTACACTCAACCGACTCAACTTAGCCACCCAGCTGCCCCATTGGCTCAACTTTCAAAGTGTTCCGAGGACCTAGTCACTTCTCACCACCCCACTGACAGCACCCAGTCAACACTGGGTCTCCCGGCTTCTGCCCTCGTAACCTACAGTGTAGTCTCGACACAGCAGCCAGAGAAATCTTTTAAAGGATGTCAGATGTGTCCCTCTCTGTGCTCACAACCGTTCAATGGCTCCTGTCTCTCTGTCTTGCCCAGAGTGAAAGCCAGAGCCGTTTCAATCACCTGAAGGCCCCACATGACTTGACTGCTTCCCCCCCACTCCCCGCCCCTGCTCTGACTTCATTTCTTACTATTCTTGTTCACCCTGCAACAGCCCACATTCCCACCCCAGGGCCTTTGCATCTGCTGTTCTGCCTACACCACATATCCATAAGGTGTACTTCATGCACATCAGCGAAGGCTCCTCTGGCCGTCCCGTACACAGTAGCAATCCCCTCCCTCACCAGCGCTCCCTATCCTTTGCTTTCTCTCCACAGCACCTGTCATCTCTTGACATACTACATCTTTGTTACTTGTCTGACCACCCCGACTAGGATGTCAGCTCTATGAGCACAGGGATTTTTGTCTCTTTCAGTCACTGCTCTATGTCCAGCACCTAGAACAGTGCTTGGCACAATAAAAGAGTGAGTCCATGAACTGAGAAGGGGCAAGGGCAGCAGAACTCTCCCGAACGGTAACTGGGATGGCCATTCTACCTCTTCCCCTCCAGACACAGACAGAAATAGGAGCACAGGACGGTCCTCGTACAGGCGCGGACCTCCTTTGTGGGTCTCGGTGCACCAGCCCCTCTCCCACCTTCCCGCAGGTGGCTTCCTCCATCCCCTTCCCATCTCTGCAGGTTCAGCTGAAGTGCCGCTTCCTCCCGGGCGGCCCTGGACTAAGCTCCATGGTACCTGCACTTCCATTGTCACGAGCCGTGACATCAAGGAGTTACCTGTTCACACACCGAGCACCACACCGGCCTGCCCTCGACTGTCTCGTGGGTGTGAGGACTTAATGAGGGTAATTCACGGAAATGGTTTAATAGGGGCTGGTCAACAGCAGTCAACCGATATAAGCATAGTTGCAGCGGACACTCAGACATCTGCTGTTTGTGACAGAAAAGCAGTATGCTGGAAGTAACGCTTAAGGCAGAAATCACAGCCTAGGATAAACCCTGGGAAACTACTCACATTTTGAATATTACTGTTCTAGCTACTGAGTATTACTGTTCGACTCCCTCAAATTCTAGTGGGCCTGGCCAACACAGCCCTGGCTAGATCTGGCTCGGTCCCACAGACCCAGCAGATGGGGGGGCTTGCACCCCTTCGGGCCATCCTCCACTGTCCCCATGCAAAGTGCAGTCTCAGGACCAACAGCATCTGCTTGCCTGGGAGCTTGTTAGAGACACAGAACCTTGCCTTCTTCCCCAAGATTTACTAAATCAGAAATTGTATTCTAACACATACAAGCTTGAGAAGCACTGCCCCAGATCACAGCATTGCAGACTTAGTTGGGCTAAAAAGGGTATTAACTGCCCCCGACCCTGCCAAAACCCAGGAGCTCCATCTCAGTCCTGGTTTTTAAACACGTCCATGTGCATTTTTTAGAGGAGGCAACTGAGACCCGTCGGTCATGCTAGCCTGTCAGAAACCATTCTCTGGACACCTTGACTCCCAAACTCACACACACTCTCCCGTCTCAAGGCAGCCTCACCTGCTCCCTGCTCCACTCCCATGAGTGCCCTGGGTGCCTGTTCTTGGCCACCAGCCAGGGCTGGACACCAGGTGGTGTCAGGGAAAGTGGCCGGGTCACAGCAAGCAGGTGAGCAGGCGAGGGAGGGGCCTTCTAGAGAACAGGGTGGGAGGCACCCAGGTACAACCTGAGCTGGGGCAGGGAAGTGGCTTCAGGATCTGTTTGCTCTGCCAGGAGGGCTGGGCCTCGGCCACTGCAACTGCCTCCCCAACGCCACCCACCAAGGCAAGAGAGCCCCCTCCCTGTCACCTAGCCCCCGTGGGAATGGCTTGATCCAGGAGCTGCCATCAAACCTGCTCCCCTCTCCCAGGGCCTGGTGACTTCTTGACAGGTTACAGCCCCAAAGACAAACAGATTCTGCCAAGCAAATAAGTGTCCAGTGGTAGGGGTGCTGGAGAAGGCCTGGGAGGGGTCTGAGCTGCCAGAAGACCCAGGTGACAGGGTGGGGGCGCCTCTCCTGCAGAGAACAAATAGCCCAGGGCACCTGGAAGGAAGCAGGGTGCTGGTGTGCTGTCACAGTGCTGGCTGGGGGCTGGGGTAAGGGCAGCTCACCACAGGGGTCTCTGGGACAGTCTCCCACACCCTGGGCTCTGTTATCAGGCTAAACAGAGAAACGAGTCTTGCATTTAGGCCCTTGGGGCAGAGGCCAGTTCTTATGCTGTGCCTTCATCTCTCATGAATCTGTGGCTACCGGTTCCCTCAATGAACCGTCTACAGGGAGATGGCCAGGGCATCCCCTCCTGCACTCTAGGTGGCACCCAGGGCCACCATCATTTAGAACACACAGCTTTGCCAGCCAGGGTGAAGGCCCAATTCGGGTCTGCAATTAGGTGAAACTAATGCCAGCACCTGGGAGCCGAGGCCACGGGTCTGAGCCTATACCACCCAAGCCAACTCCCTTTGTCTCTGATCCCACTTTCTCTTCAACACACGGGTGATCATGTGGCTTGAGTTCTGAGCTCTTACAAGTGCTTTAGACATGAAGGGATGGATCCAGTGAACCCACCTGCCATCATGCCAATTAAGTTTTTTTCATGTTATCTGACCACCATGTAGCCTGCCTCCCCATCTCCTGGCCAAGGTCACAAGCCTATCTCACAGAAGTACACGGGTAGGTTCTAATTTGTTTGCCAATTGCCTAGAATACGGTCCCTACCTGACTCAGGTTCCCAGGCCAGTCCACAAAAATTTACCTAATCCATTTTATGTCAGAAGGAGCGCCTCATGCATCCAAGAACTACACCCAACAACCACGGAAAACATGTAAGGGAAGATGCGTTCCCTCTTCTGTCTAAATCCAGGATGCCAGGGGCCCAGCTGGGACTGAGAAGGAGGACTCCTCAACTCAACTCTTTCTTCGCAGGAGGAAAGATGCCCATGATGCTGTACCTTCTCCCTGTGCTATTCGCACTCCTGTGCTCTGGACCTGACACGCAGTAAATGCCCAAACAATGCCTGCTGGCTGATCGACACTAACTTGGCTGGCTCTTCTTACGTGCGGGGAACAGATGCACAATAGATGTGCTCAATAGATGCACAGTACCCTGTGAACCTAAGGGCCACCGGAAATTGTTTCCCCACCTTTTTGATCATTGAGCCAGGAAGGGCAGCAGATCTAATTATAAGCCCGGGACTAATTTCCCAAACACAATGAACCTCAGGGTCTCGGTTTTCCCATTTGCAAAAGGAAGACCCAGAGACCAAAAAGTGCACATTGGAGTCACTGTGGGGGCAAGCTGGTACACAGGGTGCCTGAAGGTACAATAAAACTCACTGACACACATGAAAATAGTATTTTTTTTTTTTTTTGGTGTGTGTGTTAATTTAATCATACAAATATTCATTTATACAGTAAGGAAAAGCCTCCCCATCTTCGTCTCCTCCCAGGCACCATGAGGCCCCACCACAAACACCCACCGAGCTTGCTTGCTACACACCACTGTCCAGGTGGAGAGGCAGCCACTGCTGCTCCAGCATTCATCCAGGGAAATGAAGGAAAGGCAAGGCAGGGTGTAGGGTGGGGAATCAGCTTGCACTTCTGAGCCCTGGCGACCCCACCATCCTCTCCTGCTGGGGCTCCAACTGAATTTGGGGATCCCATCCTGGCCACCCTCAAGCCACACTAGCTGTCTTGGTGAGGTTCTATGATGAGCTTAAGGTTACAGCCTATCCTAACTGGGGGAGAGAAGGCTGTTTCTTGTAGAAAAATACCCCAAATTCAACTGTCCCCATGGCAAAAAGAAAAAAAAAAAGGCATGCACGCGTACACACATCCACACACACCTCACTCCATGCACACAATAGGTTCTTCCAGGTCTGAGCCTTCTGCCTCCCTCACTGGGCTCAGGCCCCTAAGGATGCTGTCTGCCTCATCTCATGGGTGCCAGACATTGGTGGTCCTGCCTAGAAGGCAGGCTGCCTTTTGCAGAAGAGTCCCAGAGGAGCAGAGCCTACTGGGGCTGAGAGGGTCACCCCTACTACCACTCTAGGCAGGGGGGAGGAGGGGGGCTCTAGGCACTGCTCAGAACTCAAACCAGTGAGAGGAGGCAGAACGAATGGTACTGATACCCTCCTGGTCCTGGCGGAGCCATGGACTCCCTCTACCCCTACTCTATGGCTTGTGCTTGCTCTGGCCCTCTGTAAGCAGCTCACCTCTCCAAGGATGTGTACAGAAATGGTTTGTTCTTGGGAGGGAAGTCAACGTGCTTGGGAAAGTCACCTTGCCTACAAGCAAGGAGAGAAGCAGGATGCCTCTGCAGGGCCAGACCCGCTACTGGTGACGTATTAAAGCTCCTGCCGACAAAAGGCAGGTAGCTCCCCTGGGAAATGGGGAAGGGGCACCTGGTGTAGGGCAGATGAGAAAGCCAGGAAACCAGGTGATGTAAAGCCTCCCACAATCCTGCCAGGAGCAGCTGGAGATGTGCTGTTTTCCTGGTTATCAAACCAGCAGAACGGTTGGGCATGCGTGGGCTCCAGGGTGGCAGTGTCCCAGGAGGTTGGCACCAACAGTAGTGGCGAACTGGGCCTAACAGGCCCCTCAGACAAAAAGGCATCGTGAGCCCCTGGCTTGGGCCAGTGATGGCCTGAGCACCAGCAGGGACCACCCCCCTCCTCTGCTCTGCTCCAGAATGGAGAACTCATGCGCACTGCAAACGGGTGCTACAGTGTGAGCCCTATTAGTCTAGCCCCAGACCCAGTTGCACTGCCCTTCTCAGCGAGTTGGCTCCACCCTCCCCCAGCACTTCTCCCGTGGACCAAAGTTTATCCTGCCTTTTATTTTTTGGGAGGTGGGGAGGTGAAGGGGGAAATTTCATACAAGCTTTTCTCCCACAATCAAGCTTTAAAAAACAACAGTCTCAGAAGAGGATGAGGAGGAACAAACAACACACATTTTTGGAACTGAGATACCCAGACAGACAGAGACAGACAGGCAGGCAGACCTTCACCCACACCCAGGCTATATGACCCCTTGCAGCCACTCATCACCTGGTCTCCCTGCTTGTCTCACACCCCCGGTGTGGGTGGGGGTGTGGTAACAAGCAGGTGACCCTACAATCACACCCTAGATCCATATCCCCGGCTATCAAACCAACCAAGACTCAAGGGAAGGAGAGGATGAGAAGGAAAGAGAAGAGGGACTTGCATATTCTTGTATCTTTGGCAGACAGCTGTTCTAGCCTGGTTCAAGCTTCCCATGGAGAGATCCACATCTCAACCTGCTTGGAATCCATAGGATGCTAGTGGGGTCACATGCCCAAGTGAGCAGCCAGCCAGTTAGCCTCTGCTCTGGCTGGGCTGCCCCTCACCCACCACTTCCCAATAACCAAGCATCCAGCTTGGGGGAGGGGGGGTGGTGGTGGTGCTCTTGTTTCATCAAAATGCGATCTCTAAAATCATACAGTCAGTAACTGTGGCCCTTCCCCATGGCCAATTCCCCACTTGGGGCTGTATTTTCATACCTTAACAGCTCAGCCTCCACTAACAGGCTATGAAAATACCACAAAGGACAATGGAAGGGAAACACAGGGAAGGGAGTTGTGTGACAACAGAGAAGCCTGGACACCTTTCCACCCGCCTGCTGCACACTTGCTGGTGAGCTGCACCAACACCCAATATGTGTGTGCATGTGGCACACACATACATACAGCACAGAGGCACTGTTCCCAGAGTGAACGGGGAGCCACTGTGTATGAAGAATCCAAAAGAGCATTAAGTGTGATGGCAATTCTCTCTGCCAAGAGAAACATGGAGGAAAAGCAATTTGAATTGATGTTAACTGTGTGCAGAAGGACACCTTTTGGGCTCAGAAATTCCCATGTTACCCCAGATCTGTCCTCAAGGCTTCCTCTGCTGGCCACACAGGGAAGTTTGGTCTTCAGAGAGGTTCTGATGGTAACAAGCCACAGGGGTTGACAAATACAAATGTTAAAG
Organism: Lynx rufus; assembly: GCF_022079265.1. NCBI lineage: Eukaryota > Metazoa > Chordata > Mammalia > Carnivora > Felidae > Lynx > Lynx rufus. Next base: position 112,951,686 of record NW_025814878.1, on the reverse strand, counting down.
GTGTAAATCAACAGAAGATTAAAGAGAAAAGAAGAGGAAAAGGGTGAGAACTCATTGGCTGATGCCATTAAAAACGAATGGGGTCAGAAACCTCTGGAGTCATGTGGCCCAGGAGATGTCCTCCTGTAGCACTGACCCGAAGAGTCCCTACACATGCCACACCAGCTTTGAACCTGAATCGCTTCCAGAGCAAGCAGCTAATCTATAAAGGGCATGTTATCCCTTATCTAAAAACAAAAGTGGGGCAAGAGGGCAAAAAATGAACATGTGCTCAAAACTACAACCTGTCTGTAGGCAAAATAATTTTTGTTTAAAAAGATGGCTTTTTTTCCCCCATTAAAAAATTTTTTCCTTCCCGAGTGACCTAATGACTTGTTAGACTGACACCTATTAAACAAAACCCAAGGTGGCTGCATGGATTTCTTCTTAGTAGCCTCAACACCATTCCTGCGGTTCAGCACTCACACATGCGCACTGAGTTTACTCAAAACTAGTCTGTTCTGCTTCTTCCTCTTCTTCCAGGATGGGGGGGGTCGAGCCAGGGGTCCATGCGATGTGGTCTGCAATCCAGAGGAACCCCTTGCCCTCCCCCCCACCCAAAGTCAGGCCTTCTGTCTTTTGTTAATTTTTCTTCTTGCCGACACCCGTTTAAGACTGGCCGAAGGGGTAAGGCCCGTGGAGCCCCTGGAAGAGAGTGAACATAGTCAGTGATGGTAAACAGAGAAGGTACAATTAGACAATCAAAACAAGTAAAAGAATCTCTGGTTCCCCGTGAGCCAGAAGAAAACCCCAAGGCACAGACAAAGCCTGTGGGTTTTCCTTCCACGCAAAACCTCAAGAGGCCAAACATCAGCATTTCAAGTTGCTAAGTGTTCTCACTCTATCACACCATCCAAAGAGAGGAGAGGCTAGGGGGGTAATCCTCATTTTTCAGCTTCTAGATCAATCAGTGCCAACTTTCCTCCACCCAGTTCACAAAGCCTTCCTCCCCTGTGGACAATGTCTCCACCTCTCTGCGAAAGATCTCTGTATGCTGTTTTCTGCACCTTAACTTCAGATGTAGGCTACTTCTGGCTAATGACCCTTATAGTAACAACAATACTGTAGCAGAAATGGCAACTGTCTGTTATCTATAGATAACAGACACGGTATGAGGACCTTTGCATACATTGTCTCTAAGCCTCACCCTGAAAGCCAGGTGAGTGTCAGTATGCTCATTTAACTATGCCCATTGACTGCAGAGACTAAAAGACATGTTCAAAGTCACAGGGGTAGTAAAAGGCAGAGACAAGGTTCTAACCCGAGTCCAATTTCTGTTCTCCCCACGTTGCCTCTCCCTTGCCACATGATAAGGGTTTCTTCTCAATTCCCAAGGGTATTTTCTGTGCTGCTTGACTGGGTGGAAAAGGCTTCATTTCATGTCTCATTTTCCCCTCATGTTAAGAATGAGACACTAAGATATGCTAACACCAAAAGCAACTGCATGAACTTGCTGGAGAACGACCTGTGCCTCCCTCCACCTTCCCACCCTCCTCCTGGAGCGTGCTCCCTGGAAAGACCGGTCGATGCCAAGACCTAGGAGGGCAAAAGTTAACTGGTGACAGCCTCACTAGGGTCCTACTCCTCAAAGTGGCCTAGAAGCAGCAGGGCCGTTGGACCAAAGGGACCAAATGGGTACCAAGAGCAGGTGCCTCTGCCATAACCATGACAAATGACCAGAGGGTATTTCCTAATGCTTGACAACTATGTTAAGAATCCTGAATCTAGACAAAATTCGGGGTGAGAAGGCATAAAAGTGATGAATATCAAATTTTCTGTTAGCTTGATGGGATGTGGGCAGTCAGAATTTGGTTGTCTTTTTTAAAAAATGACATTCTAAAAAAACATTCTAAAAAAATTCTGAGAGAGAGTGCATGAGCAGGGCAGGGGCAGAGAGAGAGAATCCCAAGCAGGCTCCATGCCGTCAGTGCAGAGCCTGATGTGAGGCTTGAACTCACAAAACGTGAGATCACGACCTGAGCCGAAATCAGGAGTTGGATGCTTAACTGACTGTGCCACCCAGGCACCCCCCACCCCCAAATAACACATTTCTTTGTGGAGGGAAAACAGTGCTTGGTTGCAGGGTGGCCAGTGATTAGAATCCTTTTCAGTGTGACTTTGTTTTGTTTGCTTCCACCTCCTTAGCCCAACAGGTCCCCAGTAAACTCTTGGGGACTTAGTAGCTAAAAGAGGACAGGTATTTCCCAGACTACTGCCTGAGGTGTCAGATACCCCTAAGTCACAAGACTACTGGCTCTTCCAAAACCAATTTTTAAAACAGTTGCTTAGGCCTGGGCTCTCTGGAGGTGGTTAGGCTAGAGATGTAAGACCCTCCCTGTTTCCACTACAGTGGGGTGTAGGTCATGCAGAACTGGGAGAAGGGGATCTGGGTTCTACTCCCAGCTTTGCACCACCTCACCAACTGACCTTGAGTAAGGTCCCTTCCCCTCACAGGATCTCATCAGGTTCCTCTCTAAATCTTCCCAGAATTTAAAGTTCTAGGAGTCAACACAGTACCTGACTTAGGAGGCTGAAAAACAGGACTCCATGAAAGAATGGAAAGAATGCCCTTGGGTCATGCTTAGGCCAGAGGTCAAAGCTGCCAAGAATAGGGAACATGAGATTAAAGTTTCTATAGTGTTCTCAGTGGAAGGTACTAAAATTGCTTCTGCTTTTTTCCCCTCACCCACATAAAGCCTCAAAAGACCAGAAGTGTGTGTCTAGCTGCTTGGTGGCTGGCATCACTGAACCAAAAATCCTGACAAGGTGATTTGGAGGCAGGCAGGCCAACACGGATTGAGCATCAATCCCATGCCAGGTGCTGCTGTGGCACTGTAACATATTCTCTGTAGTTCTCACAAAGATCCACTAAGACGAGCCAGACTCAGAGAGGTAACTGAATCAAGGGCACAGAACTGGTAAGAGCAGTGGTGTTGAAAATGGCCACATGTCGGGGCACGTGGGATGCTCAGTCGGTCAACTTCAGCTCCGGTCATGATCTCACAGTTTGTGAGTTCTAGCCCTGCACTGGGCTATGTGCTAACAGCTAGCAGCCTGGAGTCTGCTGTGTCTCCCTCTCTCTTTGCCCCTCCGCTACTCATGTTCTGTCTCTCTCTCTCAAAATAAACATTTTTTGTTTTTAAAAAAAAAAGGTGTTTAAAATGGCCACATGTCTGCCACCCCTCAAGCCAACCACACCTCCAGCAGGCAAGCTGACGCTGTAACTATCTCAGCGGCCATGGTACCACCTGATTAACAAGGAAGGGTGGGTTGGGGGAGCGAAGGGCTCTCAGACTCCATTCTACAGGGCCTGGTTGGAGGTCACACACACCAGATGTAGAAAGTATGGAAGCTTAAAACAAGCTGTGCTCAGTACTTTCCAGCATTTATTCATCTGGAACAACCCAAGGAAAGCAATAAAGCCCTAGATCCCCATAAGATGTAGAACTAATACAATGCTCAAAGGTCTCTGTGCAGGAAAAAATGCACAGAGAAATGAAAACCTGAAAAACGAACAGCATTTGTTGTCTATGAAGTATTTTTCCCTAAATGTAACTGTCTTCCAGACCAAAGCTCCACCCACTTCACATGGGCCTTTCTAAAGCAGGTACTACTAGCCTTGTGACTTGTGTAGAGTGCTTTAGGGAAAGGAGTTCGTGCCTTTGCCAAGAACTGCAGCACATTCCCATTTTACAGGTAAATAAATGGGTCCTGTAAAAGACATAAAGGCAGGGAGAGGGACAAAGACATAATGGGCATCTTCAGAGTTCCACCTGAGTGTCCTGAGTGACATCCGGTGTTGTGTGTAACCAGCTTAGATCATGAACTTGTTGACCTTCTACCTAATAGCTGAGGTTCCATGCCTTTTGGGGGAAAAAAATGCTATCTAATTCCCTTTCACCCAGAGAATGGCATATTGGAAGTTGTTGATGTTTTAATTGGTGCAGAGAGGTGGCTTGAGGAACAAACTCTATTCTCACTCACCCCACACCCTGCCAAATTAACTACCATCCCTTCAAGGAAGGGAGAGGAAGCCAACTCTATTTCAAAACGATTTTATCATCTAGACTCCCCACATGCAGGATTATAGGTGTCACAAATGGATCACAGAACACAGGCAATGCAATACCAGTTGTGGAGGAAAAGCCTGGCAGAGATTCCAAGAACAGCGTGTCCAGGGCGCCCTATGGCAGGAGGCCAAGCAGGAAGTGCCTTTCCTAACAGTGGGATGGAGGTATATTCGAAACGGGAGGCCCATCCACATTTCAGGTTGCACTAGAGTTCCAGGACCCAGTGTAACAGGTCCTGGTGGCTAATGTCTCCTACCCCAGCCTAAAAGCAGGGGTTGGCAACAGAGATAATGTTCATTCTCCTCTGGGGCCTAGCAACTCTTCAACCTCTAACCATTGGAAAAGCAAATGCCAAATATTTTAACTAACTTGGCATCAACTGACACCTCTCCTAGAACGGTTGTGCCTCTACGAATAAGGAAAACAGGGATAGGCGCATCAGATGGTAATTACCAGAGAGCCCTGAATTGAATGGACTAAGAGAAAAGTGAGGCTATCGGCATGACAGCAAAACTCAGAGGAGTCTGATGCAGAAGGCTACCCTTCTCTCTCACCACATAGGGACTAGCAGCAAGGCTGGATTTATCTATGCTAACAGAAGCTATGAATAATCAAATCTGAAGAGAAGTCCTGCATCTGACTCCAGGTCTAAAGGCCAGCTCCCCAGGGCCCACCTAACTTGCACAGTCCTCAACGCTTTCAAAGGCTACATCTGCTAGGGGACAAGAAAGTGGTTCTGGCAAAGGAGAGACGGCCTTTAGGTCCATAAGGACTGAGGTGCTGCCTGTGTGCTTCAGCCTTCCTTAAGCTCATAGGTAGCTGCAGTACCTATGAGCCCTGGGACCTAAGTTCTACTTGGCTACAGGCCAGGCAAGCCCTCTCAAAGCACAGAAGTGCCACCCCACCAGCTAAGACAGAGGTGCCTCTCTGCTGGGGTTGGGAAGAAGACCTTGGCCTCAAGCCAGCCGAATCATCACAGTAGCTGGGCTAGGTCTGGAACTGCACTTCCACGATGCAAAAACAATGGAGAGCCATTATTTGGCTAATTTTCTAACATATTTTAACATATTTGTAAAAGACAACATTTACAGACATGAAACAGAGGCTCAGTCCCATTCACCACAATCTCCTAAAAAGATCCAGTACTTGTGATCTTGTTTTCAAGCAAACCTAAAAGTACTATCTCTCTGATTTGTTTTTCACAATAGTTTATCAGCAGAGTCACTCCTAGCCAGCAATCTGGTTATCACTGATCCTATGTGGGTGTGCACCTGCAAAAGTTCTCCTAAAATTAGAGAGAAATCAGAATAACTTTTCCAAAAAAGAGTACTAAAAGTTGTCACTGAGGGAAAACACTAACTGTATGTCAGAGTACCAGAAAGACAGGATACTGGTACTGTTTCAGCTAGAATATTTTTTAAGAGTTTCTTCATCAATTTTCAACAGTATAGTAAGTGCAGGGATATGAGAGCAAGATGCCCTTGAAGAGGGTAGAAACTGTTTCTGCCAATTCGTTATGCCTTACATATGGCAAAACTCAAATATCAGTAAAACGAATGAGTGAAAGAACGGTGAACCACTCTGCACTGGCGAGCCATCTGTTTCTTAACACTCCAGGGGGGGGTGGGGGGGGCGGATAAAGGGAGCTGAAATGTCTAATGAAACAAGGATGTCTTATAAGGGCTTTCTGGGTTACGCTTTTACTGTTTGAAAGCTAGTTGTTTAGATAAAGCACCACAACTTGGAGACTTTCACTTCCTGTCTTTATTTTGCTTCTTTAAATTTGTGATTTAAATAAATGAAAAGGTTCACACAGGTTGATAAAAAGACAGGACGTATGCTGCAAGGCTGTGAAATAACATGCTCTCCCAGAGTATACTGATGGCAGCATCAGATAACACCACGAGGGCCGCCGCCGCCTCCTCCTCCTCCTCCTCCTCCTCCTCCTCCTCCTCCTCATTTCCTGGGCCAAACCTGGTCAGCGCTGCGTCTACCTAGTGTTCCTCTTGTATCACTAAGTACAATGAATGCAAACATAGAATAATACAGGGTTTAGTACTAAGTTCTGTCCTGATCCTGCATTGTAAACATGGTGTGGTGAGGTCCTATGCACAGGGCTGCTTCGCTGGTAAGGGCCAGAGACTGACCAAGCCCTGACTAAACCTGTTAGTCTCTTCATTAATTAGAAATAAAATAAAGTTGGGGTGCATCTGGCTCTTGCCATTTTGGCTCAGGTCATCTCAGGATTGTGAGGTAGAGCTCCACGTTGGGCTCTGTGCTAAGCATGGAACTTGCTTGAGATTCTCTCTCTGCCTCTCTCTCAAATAAGTAAATAAATAATAAGCAAACAAACATTAAAAGAAATAGTCTCTACTGGAGTAATAGGAAGGGCAACGAGGACTCTCAAGAGTATTCAAACAAGGACCCTTCTCTCAATGGCTGCCAATAGCTTAATGAGTCTTCCTAGTGGTATAGGAGTGCCAAGTTAGCAGGACAAGAACTTCTGCAGAAGCTTTAACACTGGTGTTCAAGCCACTTTCGTGGGACAGTCCTCAAAATTTCAAAGACACATTTGATGGACTGGCTGAGCACGAGTAGGAGAATCAGCCAAAGAAAAGCAAATAAACCAGGGCATGGCTCAGTCAGTCAAGTGTCCAACTCTTGATTTCAGCTCAGGTCATGATCCCAGGTTCGTGAGACTGAGCCCCAAGTTGGGCTCCACCTCAGTGTGGAGTCTGCTTGGGATTCTCTCTCTCAGATTCTCTCTCTCCCTCTCCCTCTGCCCCTCCCTACCTGTACTCTTTCTCTCTCAAATAAACAAACTTTAAAAAGAAAAGAAACCTATTTTTATGCACGAGGGCTGATCATGGGGCAGGCTCAGTTCATAGTCTTCTCACTGTGCCAAAACTGCTGCAAAGCTTGATTCAGTTGTAAGTGTGACAAATTTATTTTTTAAAAAAGCCCTGTAAAACCATTTTTATACTTACCTCTGTGGCACAGTTTTTCTGCTGCTCTTAACTGACTTTTATAGCCATGCTGGGGACCTCCTCATCTATCCATCCGTCCTCCCTCTACCCATTCATCCAATCCTTCATCATGCAGCCCTCATTCTTCCTCCCTTCATCACCCATCTCTCCGCCCTCCTTCCATTCTTCCTCCCATCCATCTAAAGCTCCCCACGGCCAAAGGCAACTCCCAGAGCCTTCACCTACTTCATGGCAAATGAAGAAAATCACCATAAAGAATAAAACTCAAACATAATTGTGAATGAAAACATATTATTTAAAGTTCTACAGGAGATGAAGGATACTGGCTGGGTTTGATCTCCCCTTTCAGTAAAGACTTCAGAAAAAGTTATTTGCAGCCTGGAATTCTAGCTCCCAAATCCCAAGTAATAGCAAGGGTGCTAGAATCCAGGTGGTAAGCTGGTGGACAGAGCTCTCTCATGGCCATCTCCTAGAGTAGAGGAGATTCCTAAAAAGGAAGAAAGAACTGATAAGGGTCTCACTGGGGAGGATACCCAAAAGGAGAGAAGCTTATCCAAGTTCCTAGCCCTGTCATCACTCGGGCTGGCTGCACTGTCGGGGTCCTGCTAAGCACTGGGTGAGGCTGTTGGTCCCATTTCCTCTCAGAATTCCCATCCAAGCTCCTGTGACCTTTTGTCGATTAGCCTTCCCTTTCTCCCATCTCTCTTACAATTAGTTCACAGCATCACCCCCTGTCCCGCAATGTCTGGCTGATTGAGGAAGGAGAATAAATGGTCTCTCCTTGGTCTCATTCAGCTATATTTGCTTTCATCTTTTCATAACAGAGTATTGCTGTTACTATGCTTCCTTTCACATTAAACATTGACTCTCCTTTGCTTGGCTTTCAAAGGTCTTCCTCCAAAATTCGCCCCACCTTCTTTAAGCACACCTTACTCCACAGCCAGGCTGGCCAGTGTCCCATGAACACACCCTGCCTGTGGATGCCTCTGGGCCTTCCTGCATGTGGTTCCTCTTCCCTCCAATTCAGTTTGAGCCTATCATCTACCAAGGGATCACTTTCCTGGCTACTCTAAACCTCCCTGCTTTCTCCTTCCTCCAAGTACATTTGTACAGTTACTCAAAAGTCAACTGGAACTCAATACACTCTTTACTGGCTGTTCTTTCCTATGAGCTAGTCACATGTATGTAATCAGACAGTAAATTCTTTGAAGCTAAGGATTAGCACCTAGAAGGCCTCACTTATTAACTACATCATATCAAAACTATCTCTGTGGAGGGGCGCCTGGGTGGCGCAGGCGGTTAGGCGTCCGACTTCAGCCAGGTCACGATCTCGTGGTCCGCGAGTTCGAGCCCCGCGTCGGGCTCTGGGCTGATGGCTCAGAGCCTGGAGCCTGTTTCCCATTCTGTGTCTCCCTCTCTCTCTGCCCCTGCCCCGTTCATGCTCTGTCTCTCTCTGTCCCAAAAATGAATAAACGTTGAAAAAAAAAAAAAAAAAAAAAAAAACAAAAAACTATCTCTGTGGAAAGCAAACAGTTTTAATTGGCTATTGGGTAATGAAATCACAGCAAAAAGCCCAAGACCCTCAAGCCACAGTTTTGTAAGAGGTCTTGCTTTCAGCTGAGCTCTAAGGAAGCACACATTTTCCCCGAGGCCCAATAGCTCTTCACCTCACATTCAACACCTGTCCTGCTAGAACACAGCTACAGCGGACTTAACTGAGAACAAGACATTCAAAACTTAAGCATCTATACCAGGAGACAGAGTCTCACACTTGTGAATTTCACTAGTCCTACCTTGAGAACTTCCATCAGAAACGAAAATGCTAAACTCAGAATATAGGAAAAAAAATGCACCCTTACAACCAAAATAAAATATTCTGGCAATCCTGGGAACACTGGCTGTGTTTCAGCTACAAGACTGCCCGGCATCAGACCAGTCTAAAACAATGCTCAGAGCCCCAAAGCAAATAAATTGGAGTTGAACGGCTTTGAAGCTGTTGAGGTACAAAAGGGAGAGTTCTTGGAGATACTTTTTATTCTCAGTCGGATAGTAATGTTACAAACAACAAAAGACATTTTCTAAGGCTCATGGTGTTTGCTTAATTTATTTTTAAAACGCACACATGACCCATGCCAACGCAAACACCAGCAAGGCTGGGAGGACTTTCCTGGCTCCTCTGGGTTTTCAAAAGAGAGTCATGGTAATATCATTAAACCAGAGTTTCCTGACAATCCCCTTCTGGTACAGAATGTACTAAATGGCCAGCCAACAAGGACAGGTTCCTCTGTTCTGCATTGCTTCCTCCCTGGTCACAAATTCTTTGGGAGCTCCTAAAGATGAATGAGGAAGTCTCTACAACCTGACACTAAGGGTATAAACTACCTTCAGAGAGGGGCGCCTGGGTGGCTCAGTTGGTAAAGCGTCCAACTTTGGCTCAGGTCATGATCTCATGGTTTGTGGGTTCAAGCCCCACATCAGGCTCTGTGCTGACAGCTCAGAGCCTGAAGCCTGCTTCAGATTCTATGTCTCCCCCTCTCTCTGCCTCTTCCCTGCTCATACTTTGACTCTCTTTCTCTCTCTCAAAAATAAACATTAAAAAAAAAAAACAAACTACCTTCAGAGAACCAACAGACTTTGCTTCTGCCAGCAAACCTCATCACAGTATGGTTTAGAAGAACATTAGACTCAAACTGGGTCCCTGGGTTCCAGCCCATGGCCTACCCCCAATTTTCTATATGAATGTCAGCAAGTCACTTACAACTTCTTCATTATTTTGTCAAATGAAGAGTGTAACTACAGAAGTCACAAGACTGTTATGAATTAAGAATACGCGCAGTAAATGTGTTTTGGATAACACAAAGTTTGTTTACATGTTACATGGACAGTATTGGGCCCAGTTCAGTCTGTGAACCTCTTCTCTATCTATACCAGTGCTTCTCAAGTAGAGCGATTTTGTCATCTCTCTGTCCAGAGGACAGTTGACAATGCCTGGAGATACTTTTGGTTGTGAAACGTGGGGGTGGGGAGGTACTACTGGCATGTACTGGGCGAAGGCCAGGAATGCTGCTAGACATCTTACAATGCATTAGACATCCCCCATTCCCTACTTATCTTCAAGACTTCTCTGGTCTAAAATTTCAATGGTCTTACTACTTTGATGAGAAACCCTGCTCTACACTCATCATTTAGTGGACTGCAGCCAGTCTCAGAGCATTAGAGATATAATCTATACGTCACAATTGCCAAATTTGTATCTTCACCCAGACCTCTCTACTAAACTCTAGATGCAACTCAGATATACAACAGCCCACCTGACATCTCCATTTGGATATCTAAAGAAATTGCCAATATGCCAAAAATGGAACTCCTGACCTCTCCCCACCTCTACCACAGTCTTTTCCTTCTCCATTGATGGCAATTCATCCCTTTAGTGGCTCAGACCAAAAACCCTGGTTTTTCACTCTTTACTTCTTTTACCTTTTACATCTTTACTCCATTCTCTCTTACATCCACTTTCCAAAGCAGGGGTTTTATTTATCACCTCTCTGCTCAAAGCCCTTTAATGGCTTCCTTTGTCCCTCAGAGCAGAAAGCCCAAAGCTTTACAGAAGGGTCCATAAAGCCCTCCATGATCTGGTTTCCATCCTCTGATTTCACCTTTCTCTACTCTCCTCCTTCACTCTGTTCTTTAAACAAACAAGGTAAACTTCTACTTCAGGGTTTGTACTGACTGTCTCTTTGCCTAAAATATTCTTTCTCTAGATAGTTTTTGCAGAAATAGAATCTGCCTTTAAAGGGAATAAGATAGCCCCTAAGTATGTTCTAGGTCTAAAACACTAAACATGTTCAAAGAGAGATTTTAAATTTGTTCCAGAAAAGTAAAATTTCAGAGACTGTATCTTTTGGCCTCTTGAGGCCTCAAGAGGTATAGGTGTTGCTGTTACAAGAGTGACTTAATGGAAATTTCAATGTCAACAAAAATCTAAACCCAACTAACTATGGAGGTTCTAGGCAATCTTTTCCCTTGGGAAGCTAAAGAGAAAGGCTGGTTTCTGTAGTTTGTGAGGGGAGGCGGTTTAGTAGTAGAGAAGTCATGTAATAGTCAATAATTGGCTTGATCCTCATTTGAAAGGCAGCAATATGTTATAGAAAGCATTCTCTCCCTAGCTCACAGCTGTTAGCTTGGCTAATAATATGTACTGGAACACTATTTGTGATTGGGAATCAATGCAGTACACTGTTAAGAAAGCAGGCTCAGGAGTAAAAAACAATTGCTTTTGTTCATATCCCAGTTTTACCATTTCCTAGCTGCCTGACCCTTGGGCAAGTCATGGAACCTGTGTACCTCAAGTCTCAGCAACTGTAAAGTAAGGGAAATAGCAGCGCCTGCACCATGGTACTGTTGTGTGCACCAAATGAAATAATCCATATCAAACACTGAGCCTGCTGCCTCTGAGGAACAAATACTGGGGGGAAGAGAGGTGACTGGTGTTTCTGTAATAAGCTTTGTAAAACTACTTGGCTCCTTAAACTATGTACACACTGATAGTTTTCACAATAAAAATTAAATTTAAAAAGTTCTCAGTGCAGTGCCTGGCACATAATAAGTACTCAATAAATGGTAGTTTCATAGCTCTAATTACTGCATTCTGATCAGCCTCTGCCTGGCTGTCATGTGCCTTTGTTACCTGTCCCTTGCCAGAGGAAAACACAAGCTGGAAAAAATATCAAGTGACCCAAGTTTTCCTTCTAGCTTCGCTTTGAACCATCTTTAAACCTTTCATGAAAGGGTCTGTGAGAATGAAAATTCAAGTTTCATGGCAGTGGGAAGGTTATACTGCCTGCTATCACCTCACACAACCAAGTAGCACAGCTGTGGACACCACCTACCTGCCTTCCAGTCAAATCCAATGCCCTCTGAACTGGGCAAATGTTGAACCCAATTCCATTATGTCACCCCAAACCCATCCCTTATTATTATGCGAAACCAATTAGCTACTTCAAAGTAGACAGTAAGATCCACCTGCCATTATATCCTCAGGCCTACAGAGCAAAAGATTTGCTTTTCCCAAACCTCCCCCAGTAACCTCTAGTATGATTTCTGAACTCTCACCTAAACAGAGAGAAAATAATTCCTCTATGCCTTCGTCAACACAGAAAGCAGCAGGTTAGGAGAGAGTTGACTTCTGATGTAATAAAAGCAGACTGACTCCTGCTCTAGCTCCAGATCCAAAACGTACTAACGGGTGGCAGTCAGACAGAGATGGGAAGAGAAGCAGGTGGGAGTGTGGGCAGGCAGGGCAGATGGCACTCGGCAGTGGCTGACGCTGGAGGAGCACGATGAACCTCCCCACAAAGATAATAACAAGTTTCTCCTTCTGAACCAGCATTTGGCGGAAGTAATAACAGTGCCTCAGACTGTAATCCAGTTTAAAGGAGGAGTATATGACATATACCAGCTCCAAAGATTTTTTTTTTTAAAGTAAGAGCAAACACAAAATAAAATCCATAGGCCATGTAACAAAATAAATGAATTTGGGATTCTTTTCAGTTCCCCCAGTGTAAATTATTACCCTTTTGTTTTCTTTTTTAGAGAAAGGAAGTGAAGCATCTGGCCTTCCTCAAGAACAGCAGCCTCTTGGTTTTTGACAGCCACATTCTTATTCCCATCTGTCCTGAATCAGATTGTTTGGCTGGTGTCTTTTTTCCCTCTGTAAGGCCTTCTTAGAAAACATTTAGACGTTAAAAAAATTACTGGCAAATAAGAAAACGAAGCATCTAATTTTAACAGGACTTATCTTTTCCTTCTGGACTTCCAGAAATTGGTTTTTGTTGTTGTTGTTGTTGTTTTTTTTTTTTTTTTTTTTTTTTTTTACTATTCTCACACTGTCCAAACAGAAGCTATCCTGGCCTCTAGAGAGGAGTCAGAGAGCTAGAATTCATGGTGAGACTGGCCTGGAGTCAACAGAGTGAGTACCTATCCTACTGCGACTCTGTCCTCAGAGGCTCTTGAGCTAATCACATAGAAAGGTTCATTAAAGTAGCCCTACTCTTCACCAATACTTGATCTGACTGTTCATATGGCACAGGTCAACCATAACTGAGCTGACAACGAGGCCAGCCAATTTCTAACAAAAGCGAGGAGTCAGATTTATGAATCTTTTGTAGGTCAGCATATACTTACTTTCCTGACTCCCTCTGACAGCTCTCATGCAGGGAGGGGCCAGGCCCTCTGGATTGTGGGATGGAACTAGAGCAGGCATTCCCACCCAGAGTTTCCCCCGAGACACGGAGTACTGAGTCCAGAGAGCTTATGGCTATTCAAGTGCGGCTGGGGAAGGGTTCCAGAGATGCCCAGTTCCTGGCACTGACATACGTGCCATTATGTTGACATATCCACGCAGCCCTCATGGAGCAGGTGCATGAAGCAATCTTTTTATTTCATCCTACCAAACTTAGCAAGTTAAACTGTAACTATGGAAGCAGCAGGGAATTATATCTGCCTACTACAACCATGGTCATGGGCTTCTAGAGCATCATGTTCTTTCTCAGCCTTAATGGCAGGCAGGGAATTTCTTTAGAATAAGTCAAATCTATTGCCAACTCTGATCCCGGACACCAAGGCATAAGGTATTCCTCCTATCCATCCAATGAAGACAACACCCTGGGGTGAACTGAAAACACATGTCCCAACTCTAGAGCCCCAAGGGTCTCTTTCATCCTTTCCATTCATTTATAAATAAAAGGGTGCTAATTATTATAAACACCACAAGGTTTATGTACCCCAAGAGTTATAAGAATAGTTCTTATTTTTATCAACCAGGAAAAGAAGTCACTACTTTAAAGATTCAACAAACAAGGGAACTCTCCAAACAGGCAATCTTCAGTTTACATTAGAGCCACTTATCTTATTTCAACTCTGCTTTCTTTTTACTCCTTCATGATATTGATCATCAGTTCAGTAAATGCTTTCACTCAACATAGCCTCCAGCCCAAAAGGAGGATCTAGGGAGAGCCCAGGTTCACCTACTAATAATGAGTTTTAGTAATGTGGCACCTTGGATTTGAATCCCAGCTCTGCCTCTCAATAGCTATGTAATATTGGGCAAGTAACCAGGTCCCTTTGAGCTTTTGTTTTCTTGTCAAAAAATGAGATGATACGTGTAAAGTACTTGGCAACACATCTGGCACATATGAACAGCTAAAAAGTAATTCTGGCATATAACTGATCTCATCACTGTGTCAAGTACACCCTCCAAGTATACCTTCGAACATACTTGAGCATGCCTGCCTTTAAAAATAAATAAATCTAGGGGTGCCTTGGTGGCTCAGCAGGTTAAGTGTCTGACTTCAGTTCAGGTCATGATCTTGTGGTTCACGAGTTCTAGCCCCACATGGAGATCTATGCTGACAGCTCAGAGCCTGGAGCCTGCTTTGACTCTGTCTCCCTCTCTCTCCGCTCCTCCCCATTCGTGCTCGCGCGCTCCCTCTCTCTCTCTCAAAAATAAAAACATTAAAATAGTTTTTTAAATTTTATAATAAATAAATCTATATTCTCAAGCCAAACATGAATGTTTAGAATTATGAATAAGCTCTGCTTTAAGATATCCATTTAAGTACAGTCCCAAATCTTTTCAAAGTCATTTATAATTATTTCATCCACTGCTCCTCAAATGAAAGCACTGCAAATGACTGAACCCTTCTCTCGTTGTCCATCATCCACATCTCCTGACCACACGTCTCTTACTCATTCTGCCCTCAGCACTTAAACTGTACCTCCACTCTCTTTCCTGTCTATCCTTCCAAATCTATCCTTTGAAAACCCTTTTCCATCAACCCAATCTCTTCTTCCTCTCTGCCCTAACTCTAATCCACAGTCATACACACAAATTACAAAACACACTTTGACTGTTGTTCTCAGTCCATACTTCATCTTGACTGAACTGTTCTCTAATTGCTGTGTACATGTTTCATCTCCCCTACTGTACTGTAAGCTACTAGTTGGAAGGGGTAACTTCATTTATTCAAGTCTCCTACTGAACAACGTACACTGATCTAAACAGTACACAGATGTGTTAATAAATATTTACTGATGACTGTTTACACCACTACCCTTGTTCCTAAGAAGTCTTAAGAGGTGGAGCTGACTCAACTTTAGCCAGAAATGCTTTTAGAGAACTTGCCAGATGTTCACCTAAGTGCATTCTGAATAAGATTCTGCTTAAATTAAGAAACAAGGGAGGCTCCAATTTCTCTTTGGCACCTAAGTGCCATATTCTCAATGTATTATAGCCAACAGTCTCCTTAAATATCATCTCCAATGAGAACCTTTTCTCTGAGGTTCTTGCAAATACTACTTCTAAATGATCCTACAGAGTTCATGACAAAAAGAAAAAATACAAAATTAGGTAACATACCATGAATTCATCAACCTCAGGAAATCTCAATAGCGTCACCTAGCCCAGCCCCTCCAAAAAAAAAAAAAGTAACATGGTAGGACCTCAATTAAGGCTTGTAGGTAATCCATTCTGACCCCCCCAGTCAATCTCTCCCCAGCTCCCACACCCCAGGCCAGGGTAATGATCACAGAATTGGCCAAAAGGCATCAGTCCCTAAAGGGGCTCCCTACAGGAGCTGCAAGCAACTGACAGGTTCACAACTTAAGAAGATGAGTGCAGTGCCCTGGCCAAGAACACCAGCCCTCTCCTAAGACCACAGTGACTACTGAGCCAGGCAGCTCACAGTTGGGTGAGGGGGCTTCCATTATATAAAGTACTTGAACAACTGGTGTTTCCTCCTCCAACTCTCATCTTCCTATTAAACTCAATTGCAACTTCCAGTTCTAACAGGGTAAGCTTCCCTAGGGCTTGGCTCACTTAAGCACCTTGAGCAGTCATACTCTGGATGATTAAATTTAAGGAAGAAAAATCTGGAGAAATAGGAGCTTGGAGGAAAACCTTTTATTATAGTGTTTTGACATGAAGTCTTTCCTCAAATACAGGCAATTTTCTGTCTTGCCAATTAACTTCTCTTACAGCCTGTACAACTACCATGATTCCGCAGAATCTTTTAGAACCATCTAAACAACCAAAAAAATCAATCCTTTGTTACATCACTACTGAATGAAGTCTCTTACTAGATTGTGTGGGGGAAAAAGAATTCACATCTCTAGGTTTCTTTTTAATTTATCTCTTGATCTGGACCATATATAAAGCATTAGCCAGAAAAATACCATTCTTACAACAGACAAGCAATTTGTCTCTCAAATAAATATCAATTTTATTTTAAAAACTTGAGGGTAAATGCCAACATGAAGCAAGGGCAGACTTACCAGTTATATGATCATATAGGTGGGATGCTGGACCTATTACACAGCATTATTAATCAGAGAAGAATGCACAGGAATGCTCACAGGCCCTGCCATACCAAACACCTCCAACAGTGAGCTCTTAGCATCAGGGCTTTATTCAGCCAACCAAAACCAACAACCAAGAACCATCATCACCTTAGAAGAGTGTGGAAGACACGGGTTAATCAGCTAGCATGGAGAGAAACAGACCAAGAAATCAAACACCCAGAAAAGTGTCTCAGAACAATCAGAATATTTAACATCATGGTGAACTTAACAATCAATTCTCTCACTGCCCCACACATAAAAAGTCAAAATATCACTTGGACCACTCTTGGTTGTGGGTGAGGAGGTAGATGGGCCATAACCGACTGAAAATACATCGATAAGAAGACATACAAACGAGGTAAATGAAGAGAAAGCCAACAACAATATTTAGGATAAATAATTGAGTTTGTCTTTTTTCCTTGGAAAAAACAAAAGCCCCACCCAAAACAAAAAACAAACAAAACAACAAAAAACAAAAAAGCCCTAAAACCCCCAAAACAACAAAGTAGGAGGAAATTCCAAAGGTATGTTGTTGTTCTAGGTTTAGCATACATTTATACCAGAAGGATGGCTGGTGATATTTTGACTTTCTTTTTTTTTTTTAATGCTAAAGGTAAAAAAAAGTGTGTTCTTTCAACACCCAAACCAGAGCAGAGAGACAGTAGTAAATTACAAATGTGGATAAAGTAACATCCACAGGACATGAAGATGGGGGGGGGGGAGGGGAGAAGGGGTAGGTTTTTGTATTCTTGCTGTTGGCAGGAAAGCTAAGCAGTCTTAAAGAACATTCTAGGCTTCTAGGTTTGCCATGAAGGGGTATCACAAATCCCAAGGCCCACCACCTACCCCTTCTCCTCTTCTCCGAGGGCACCTACCTTACTGTAAGTCACTACTGATAAGTTGTTTGCGTGACTGCTGGGGGACAGATTTACAGAGTTCTGTGAGAGTCTATTCTCATCTTGCTCGGTTTGGTCAGGAGCAGGAGCCCATGTGTTTTTGCTGATCGAGTCGAACTCGGAACCCCCAGGGTCTTTTAAGTTGTTTTCATCTGATTGTCGGTTCTTTTGGGGAGAGGCAAACGGGTTGAAGTTTCCTTCTACCTTGCGATGCGGCTGTGTGTTGAACTCCGTTTCAAAAGATGACAGCTGCTGCGTTACTCCTAAAAGTCCACCCACCTCCACACTGAGAATCACCCAGATGACATCTGAAACAAAAAGGCAACTCACATCAATGACAGGCATACCCTCAAGGCCCACAGCAGCCACCACCAAAAACCCCAACCATCACCCAAAGCATAAAGAGCTAATTTTAAAAGCTTGCTGACAAAGTAGCGCAGTGCATTTGCACTGCGTGATTTTCTACATTTTTGGTAATGTCAAGTTCAAACTCCAGTACACATTCAGTAGAGGTCTATCATAAGACCCATGAAACTATTTGTGAAAAGGTTACCAGCTGATTCTGATGCACAGCCACATTTGGAAATCACTGCTCCAGAGAACAATCATCTTTAGGTAGAAACCCAAAAGCTATTTTCCCAGAATTATAATCTCTTTGTGGTTTTTGCTTTATTTTGAATGTATATAACTTAGAAAACTCAGGGCAGGCATAATTCTTGAGCCAAAAAATGCTTATAATTACTATAATAAGCAACCTATCAACTGTCCCCTCCCTACCTCTAGCAATTTAGAGTGACTACATATTGTCTGAATTAGGACAACTGAGAATAAAGGGGGAAGCTATTAATAATGACACCAGGACCTAAGTGTAAACCAGCACTAACCCTGACTATTAAGACAAATATCACCTAGGGTGTTTTTTCTCCTAACAACCTATGTGATCAAAGGATACCAAAAATTTAGTCTGTCCCAGACTTTCTAAAATAATCCAATTCAACACCAACTTTGCCTTTGTTATAATAGAGGGACACCCCACCATCTACAATTGAAACCATAAGAGATTTGTTTTAGAAGATGCACCACAGGACTTTTGGTCATAATTCAGTTATTTCCTCAACTGCCAAAGCTAAGTGTTCAAATAGAAGAATAAAGAAAGAGGCTATTTCCTTTGATGTTTGGCACCTCAATTTAGAGAACAGTGACATCAACTTTCCTGCTGGAAGGCTTTTAAAAAGCAAGCTGCAGGAAGGCCAAGAAGTGGGAACCCAGCTGAAAAAAATATGAAAATCTGTCCAAGGCTCTTAAATAACTGCTGAATGATTGATAAGAAAAGGCTAATAAAATTCATCGGTTACCTAAACAGAAATACAGGTAATATTAAGCCTAGGGGGGAAAAACACTAAAAAGTATAGTGAGGAGACTGAGGAAAACCCTCTTGGGCTGTGCTTATTCTCAATTTTCAATTTAGGTTCTGTATCTGAGGACGGCCATAAATACTCAATTTGTGTTCAGTGGTTTGGGAGCTCTATTAAAAACTTGGTTGCAAGCGAACAGCTAGGAGCCAGAACCCTAGTAAGTGGAGATGCAGTGACACCTGCTGTTCACTTCTGGAACTAGCAATTCTTTGCAGCCACTAGCTGTGCTAGCATGTTAGGAATGGGGATCCATTCCAGACACTTTTCATTAAGGCAAAGGTGAATCCTCATGTAAACTAGTACCATAAAAGTTCAACCTGTTAATTAACATTGTAAGCCAGGATATTCAGCATGCAACTTCACTCAGAAATCTGGGACAGTGCCAGGAATAGTGGGTCAGAGAACTTTCATTCAAAGCTTGAAGTCAATCTCATAAACCAACATGATGTAGGCCTTAAAGAACAATTCAATGGCAGGCACCCGAGGGAGATTCATTCCATGCTTTCCTCTTCTAGCTTTCTAACCAAAGGCAACATTTCTTCACTCTATTGTTTGTTTTCCCTAAACAGATATGCCCTGTCTTACAGCATATTAATTCTTACTTCTTCTCTTTCACCCCTCTGTTTTCCAAAATCCTTTCGTAAGTACATAATGTTTTACATACTCAGCTACAGGTCATGTGCTTCCTTCACTTTGCTTATGGGAAAGGATAGTCTTCTGAAGACTGTTATCAGTATATGAGGCTAATGACATTTTCCTCCCTGGCTTTAAGAGCTAAAGCTTCTTTCATATAACTCATAGAGCCATGTCACATGTAAGCCACTGCACTCTCTTCACCTTGGCTATTCTTCTGTACCATTCACAGGCTAAATACAGTAGCTGTAAAGAGAAGGTCATTTAAGGGGTGCCTGGGTGGCGCAGTCGGTTAGGCGTCCGACTTCAGCCAGGTCACGATCTCGCGGTCCGTGAGTTCGAGCCCCGCGTCAGGCTCTGGGCTGATGGCTCAGAGCCTGGAGCCTGTTTCCGATTCTGTGTCTCCCTCTCTCTCTGCCCCTCCCCCGTTCATGCTCTGTCTCTCTCTGTCCCCAAAATAAATAAACGTTGAAAAAAAAAATTAAAAAAAAATAAAAATAAAAAAAAGAGAAGGTTATTTAAGAAACCATTGGTTTATAAACGCCAACAATGAACACTCCAGTTCTGATCTTCTAAATATATGTCTTCTACATGGTTCAATCTCAGCCATGTAGCTACTACCACTAGCCTTCACATTTCAGAATGTGTCCATTCCAATCATGGTGTGTGTGTGTGTGTGTGTGTGTGTGTGTGTGTGTGTGTTAATCAAACAAATAAGAACAGCGACAGAAATGGACCCAATAAGCTTGTTTCAGAGAGGCTGACCATTTCCAGTTCTTGCCAGATGCCTTAATTACTGAGATAAGAACTGCCAGCCACGTTATTTTACTACTTGTGATGATAAAATCATAGCTGTAAGAAATCTTAGGGGTCATCTAATGGAACAGCTGCACTTTCTTGATAAAGGATCTGAGGTCTGGAGGTAGAAGTGATGGACCCAAGATCAGATTTCAAGTTAAAAGCCAACTTACATGGTGACTGAGAACGCTCAACTCAGAGTAACTGGTATAGCTCATATTTATTTTTCTTCAACAGAACTTGAGAACCCAAGAATCCAGGGAACTAAAGCTATAGTTAAGTCAGTCTTACTTCCCAGGCCAAAGTATCTTTACCCACAAACATATATGATCTTTGGCACCAAAAATAAGAAGGGGCCAACATTCTAGGATGTCCTAGAAAAGTAGCCAATAAAGTAGAACCAAGTGCCAAGCCTACACATTCAGGGCTTAAGAGCAAATGGAGAAACTGATTTTAGAATGTGTTGCCTTAAGGTGGTTTTCAAAAAGCACCTGGACCAGGACTTTGGAACTAGATGGTACTGTAAATATTGTTTCATTCAATTCGTCCCTTTTACATATAAAACCTTCAGAAGTATATAACTTTAATAAATATAAGCTTCCTTTTGTAGAAATGTATGATAAATTACTGAAGAGAGAACATGAACTTTTTATTTAAGTTTAGATTAGAAATGCAGAGTAAAAGGGAAATATTCTACTTGAAGCCCAACTCCATAATCTTAATGAACCATGGTGATATACAAAGACATCTCAGATAATGGTGGATATGTTAAAAACATATCTAAAAGCTAGCATCACAGATCAAATCACATTATAATAAACATAAATAAACATCTACAATTTGTCCACCAAAATAGAATTGCTAAAAATCAGTACAATATTCAAACTGGTAAATTTGTTTCTTGTGGGGATATGGGTTATTAGACAGGTACAGCATGGGTACATGTGTACTGGGGATGAACAGTGAAATGGTGGGAGCAAGGTTCCTCATTGTTGAAGAAGGATATTATAGATGAGCAAGAAAAGAAAACATTCTAAAATGAACTCTGTGGTACTAAATTAAAGTCCAAGACATCAACATAAACTCATGTTTATCTTGATATATATGCAGATGAAGAAACACAGAAACAATGATAGATATGTCAATATTCAGAGATTAGTATGTATACACATGCTACCCAGCTCTGCCTGCTGAGAAGGCCTAGAAGTAATGACAGCCCAGCAGCATTAAACATACCCAGTGGCCAGTGGTTTCTGAACTCCATTCTGCAATAAAAAGAACAAGGGGTCCTCAGAAAAATGGCTGATTCTAGGGCTAAGTCACGGAAAATATAAGATGAGCCTGGACTGTATTTGTAGTATCAGAAAGTAAGGAAGTGTTCAAAAAAAACCCAAAAGGATAAGAGTATGTCAAAGGGATGCATGAGTCACCTAAAAGACCTCCCTCTGGCCAAAGCTGGAATAATTCGGGCAACAAGATAAATAACATAGTACTGGATTATAACTCAAAGTATAAAAAAAATACACATGAGTCCTTAGTGATATAAACAAATGATTAAATAAATTGATGAGAAGAGTCAAATTTCTTTACATAAGAACTCTAAATAAGGGGTCCTTGGCTCACTTACAACTCTTGATCTCAGCTCCAACTCTTGATCTCAGTTCAGGTCTTGATCTGAGGATCGTAAGTTCAAGCCCTGCGCTGGGCTCTGTGCTAGGTGAGAAGCCTTCTTAAAGAACTCCAAATAATATACGCAGATACTCCTCCTTCTAAGAGATGGAGTTTAATTCCATATATCTCCCAACCCATTTTGAGTATGGACTAGACTCAGTGATTTGCTTTCAAAGGACAGAGAAGGGAATGAAAAAAACATAACTTTTACAACAGATAAACTGGCAACCAAACAATTTAACCAAGTGACCAATTTTAATCACTAGTGATGTTATGGAAACATCAGGTGCCCCCTGGGAGGGCACTTCACCTCTGCAGCATTGTTCCCCAAACCTGTAACATCAGTCTAAATTGAGGAAAACATCATAAAGGCTCAAACTGGGGGACATTATAAAAGGTAATTGCCAGTATTCCTCTAAACTATCATGGGTCATGAAAAATATGGAAAAGACTGAGAAACTGTCAGGGATCAGAGGAGACTGAAAGACAAGACAACTACATGTAATGTGGTATCCTAGGATGGATTCTGGAGGTCATGAGTGGAAAAACTGGTAAAAACTAAAGTCTGTGCTCACTTTGGCAGTGCATATATTAAAACTGGAACGATACAGAGAAGATTAATGTGGCCGCTGTGCAAAGATGACATGAGAATTTGTGAAGTGTTCCACATTTTTTTCAAAAATCTAAATAAAGTCTGGAATTTAGTTAATAGTAATGTACCAATGTTGAGGTCTTCCTTCTAACGAGTCGTCCATTCAACTAGACACACGAGTTCATTCTTCCACGCAGTGTGATGTCTCTCTTCTTCTGTGCAACCCCTTCTCAGTACACCAGTAAGGGCCAGTTAACAGTCTTCGAACAGAGGGAACAGCAACAACTATACAAATAAGCCATCATCTGGATGTGCATGTTGGGCTGAAGCTGCCCAACGACATCCAGAGCTTGCTTCTGTGACAGAAGTCACTTACAGAAAGCAATAATCTGCCACATCAATATGTCCCACTTGGTCTGGACATCCCCAGGAAAAGGCCAGGAGACTTGAGAAAGCACAACTTTTACATATTAAGTTTACAAAGACACCTCAAAATGGTTCAAACTGTGTGTAGGACTGAAATCTTGTAGGCTTCTGATGCCTAGAGCAAATGCCTTAGACTTGTCCCCAGGAGTCATGAAACAAGAATGCCACAACACCAGGAGACACAGCCTGGCTTTAGTCAGTGTGTATGTCAAAGACTACCATGGAGGTCATATCTAGGTTTGGACGTCGTGAATTCAAATCCTAAAGCTCAATGCACCTTAAAGTGCAAGAGGAACATCACATTTCCCCTGAGGATTAAGAAACAACTTGGATCTGGAGAAGTAAAGAGGCTCTAATCGAACTGCTGGGCTAAAGCTATGGGTTCACATTTCATCTCTGTAGGAGGGCTGGATATGTACTGCCCAGCTTCCATGACAGAGGCTTGAAAGGAGAGAGTTTGAGCACTGGTAGTCTATGGACCGAAACATTGCTAGACAGTAAGCAATTCAAAGGTCAGTGTTATGAGCAAGTCTCAACATACTTGTGTCTGTCTCTAGGAACTACCAAGGCAGCAGTGTTTGTGTACCACTGTGAAAAAGAGGCACTTCCAGTTGTCCTTGTCTCAACTTCCCAGTCTCAACTTCCGATCTACATTTCCACCTTATTTACTCCACACAGAGCCTTGCTCCCATGACACGTG
Organism: Lynx rufus; assembly: GCF_022079265.1. NCBI lineage: Eukaryota > Metazoa > Chordata > Mammalia > Carnivora > Felidae > Lynx > Lynx rufus. The sequence goes on along the minus strand of NW_025814878.1, from coordinate 112,928,063 downwards.
CCCATATACTTTCGCTATGTTTACCAACACACCACCTATCGCAGCATCTAAGGGGGGAGGAGGCTGACCAGGCTCCAGTTCCAGGCTCCAGTTCATCAGCTGCTCAGAGTGACTGCTGAAGGATAGCCTCTACTCAAACCCTGTTCCCTACCCATCCTCATTCCCCACCCCATCTTGCCACAAAAGCATTAGAACCTTGTACCTTGGTTTCAGTATTATTCTTAGGAATTTCCTTTTAAAATGCAAATGCCCCTCCAAGGAATATATTAAACTACCTTAATATATTAAGGTCATTATCAAATCAACATCATTATCAAATCAACCAATAGGCACAAGTTCAAAAAGGGGAGAGGAAAGGGCCTAAGAAAGAACAGCGAAAGCCTGGATGAGATGAGATGAGATGAGATGAGATGAGATGAGATGAGATGAGATGAGATGAGATGAGATGAGATGAGATGAGATGAGATGAGATGAGATGAGATGAGATGAGATGAGATGAGATGAGATGAGAAGGGTTCCTGGGGCCCTGTATAACAGGGAGAGGGGCTTGGAAAGAAAAGCTGAAACGGCAACAAAGAAACTATTCCTACTTCACAATTTTCCCAAATCATGCCCTATTTACCAATTATGAGCTCTCACCTTAATTTGGGGGTGGGGTGGGAGACTACAGCGATCATTTAATTACTTAACTACTTGCTTCAGTGATAGGAAACAAAAATCTATACTTCCAAATCCAGTAAATCAGTGCCATGGAACTGAAAGAGTAAAAATATATCTGAGATAAAAGATGGAAATCAGCTCAGAATGAAAAATGAAAAAAAATAACCCTACCATGAACTGGGCTTGAAGTACAGACACTTACTTATAGATAGAGGTAGGTGCAAAGTTAACAGGAAACATTATTTCTCCCAAGGTCAGGCAGCCCCTATAAAATGCTGTTAACAACCCTCCGAGTGACTATTGCTTTCTTACCAATGATGCCCCCAGACCCATTCCGTTATAGCATCTATTACTGAGGATACCCAAATGTTAAACTGCCCCTGCCTCAAGATAGCATTCAAACCCTAATTAATCCCCCCTTCTAATCCTGCCTCAGAAATAGCTGCCAATCCCAAATTGATCCCCATTTCCCTTAGAGCTTTCTCAGAATCCTTCAGCAAGAACCCAAACCTTACAAAGGCTGCTTCCCTCCTCCCTCTTGTTGTGTGGTATTCCAGAGTTCCCCTGAAATGCCTGCCCTCACCATATTAGCATCAATAAATCTGGTTGTGTCAGACTACAGGCTTGTTTCAGGTGACCTTTGAAACCAGAAGCCTTCATCTCTTCCCCCTCTTGGCTTCAACTTATAGACGCAGAGACTCCAGCCCTTCCTATTTCCCTTCTGGTACAGACAGCCCTCCCCTGAAGTGGGCCCAGCTGGCCCAGCCACCAGCTGACATTATAGGCAAGAGGAATGCATTCATTCAATGGTAAGATGGTGAGAAAAAAGACAGAAGGAACAGCCTCAAGAATAAAGAAAACACAGGGACACCTGAGTGGCTCAGTCAGCTGAGCATCCATCAGGTCATGATCTCATGGTCGGTTCGTGAGTTCAAGTCCCACATCGGACTTGCTGCTGTCAGCAGGGAGCCCGCTTTGGAGCCCACTTCGGATCCTCTGTCTGCCTCTCACTCTGCCCCCCCACCACTTGTGCTCTCTCAAACATAAATAAACATTAAAAAAAAAGAATAGGGGTGTTCGCTTTCAAATGTCCCCTCTCTGTAAAGAGAGCTTTCCTATTATTCTTACTTTCTTATCTTATTAAAAAAACAAAAAATAAAAAAAGAACAAAGAAAACACAGAAGTAGAAGCCTAGTCACAAATGTTTCAAGGAGGACAGAGTCATCAACTGGGTCCAGTGCAACTAATAATTCAAGTAAGTTGCGAAGTGAGAACAAAGCATGGAATATAGCATCATGCAGGTCACTGGTGTTTTGGAAAGAGGAGTTTCAGTGGTGCAGACAGAAGCCTGATGGAAAGAATTCAAGAGTCTAGAAATCAGGAGGTGGAGACAGCCATTACCGATACAAAATTTTCCAAGGAATTTTTCTATGAAGGAGAGCAGTGAAATGGGGAAGAAACTGGAGGAGGAAAATAATAGCATTACATGTAACAGCAAGAATTTTTTAAAAACTTGAATGTCCATCAATAGTGACTGGCTGTAAAAATGATGACATTCTACCAGAGGGGATACTTCATAGTCATAAAAAGAAATGAGGATTTCTAGAGTGATCTCTGGAATATATTATTAAGTGGGGGGGGGGGGGAGTAAGATGCAGATCAGTATCTTTAGTTATGATACTTTTGTGTGAGAAAAGGGTCAAATTTCTATGTGTTGGCTAGTATCTGCAAAACAAACAACACTGAACAGATAAACCATAAATAAATAAAAATGAGTATCTTAGGGGGAGGAAGGGACTGGCTGAAGGAGGCAGTAATGGGAAACTTCTCTAAATATTCCTAAATTGTGACTTAGAAATAGTAGAAATGTCTTAGATAATGAAGAAAAAAAACCCAGCCAAACAACAACAAAAAGAAAACAAAAACAAACAACCTAGGTCAAAGGGAAACACAGTAAGGACTGGAGATCAATTCTGTAGGATGGTGATTGGCATAGGACAGGCGCACAATAGCAAATTATCTATGCACGATTTAAGTAGCACCATTTAAGTAGCATTAAAAAAAAAACAAACAAAATATGTTTACGGTGTTGCCATGTTGGAAGTTAGTCAATGTTAAGAGTAATGTCTGATGACTGGCTATGTCTAGTTAGAGGACTATGACAATGACAGTAAACAAAAAGCAGATAAGGCCTCCTTACTTGGGCAAGTTAACATTTAATGTTGTAACTTAAAAATCAACTACTTTGATAAGACTGGGCATTAACTTGTCAGTGAACACCACCTGTGGTATGGAAGACAACACCACAAAATAGTAGCCAGTTTTCAATCAAGCATATTACTTTACAGCAGACTGCTCTGCAGACCACCTACATCAAGAACATGAGGGCTATGTGTGAAAAAAACAGATTCCTGGATCCCTAACTGCAATGAACTAAAATAGGTTTCATATATAAAATCTAAGAGTTTATGATACCAATAAAAAGGGTATTTAACCTTTAACTTTTCCTCCTCATTCATTAGTTTCACTGAAAGCAACTAGAGCACCAACTCCTTCCTCTAAAAATTGGCAAGTAAAGGTAAAGAATCAAGCACTGAGTCTAGCCTGACTGTAAAACTGAATTGCAAGGTATCACTGTTGATGAAGAAAACTTTTCTTTTTATCCCAGAACTACTCCAGCTAATAATGTGGGTGGAAGAAATAATCACTTTGTAACCCCTGATGAAATGACTTAGGCAATAATCATCAATGAATGAAAGCCATTAGGCTAAAGGTTGCTTGAGAAGGAGGACCTCCGCAATGGAGGGATCAGGCTGTCACTACTTGAACCCTTTGATCGCTCTCGGCATCACTAAAACCATAACAATTTTCAAAAGCCAAAACAATTTTGAAAAAAGAATGACATTGGAAGTCTCACACTTCCTGATTTTAAAACTTACTAAAATACTACAATAATCAAAATAGTGTGGTACTGGTAAAAAGATGTACAGATCAACAGAAGAAAAGAGAGACAGTTCAGAAGCAAACCCTCCCATATATGGCCAAATGATTTCTGACAAGGCTGGCATGGCCATTCAAAAGGGAAAGGACAGGGCGCCTGGGTGGCTCAGTCAGTTGGGCGTCCGAATTCGGCTCAGGTCATGGTATCACAGTTCATTGGCTTGAGCCCCGCATCAGGCTCTGTGCTGACAGCTCAGAGCCTGGAGCCTGTTTCGAATTCTGTGTCTGCCTCTCCCCAGCTCACACTCCGTCTCTCTCACTCTCAAAAATAAAATAAAAATGTTAAAAAAATTTTTTTAAAGGGAAGGAACAGTCTTTTCAACAAGCGCTGTTAAATATCATATCATATTCAAACTGAATATCATATACAAAAGAATAAAGATGGAACCTTACTTTCACACTACATAGGTACAAGAATTACCTCACAACAGATCAAAGACCGGAGTGCCTGGCTGGCTCGGTCAGAGGAGGATGTGACTCTTGACCTTGGGGTTGTGAATTTGAGCCCCATGGACATAGAGATTACTTAATACAACTTTAAAAAAATGGATCTGGGGTGCCTGGGTGGCTCAGTCAGTTAAGGGTCCGACTTCGGCTCAGGTCATGATCTCACAGTTCATGGGTTTGAGCCCCGCGTCAGGGTTTGGGCTGACAGCCCTGTCTTCCTGTCTTCCTGTCTCTCTGCCCCTTCCCCACTCGCACTCTCTCTCTCTCAAAAATAAATCAACATTAAAAAAATAAAATAAAAAAATGGATCAAAGACCTAAACATAACAGCTTAAAGTATAAAACTCTTAGAAGAAAATATAGAGGGGTAAAAAAAAAAGAGGAAAATATAGAGGGAAAGCTTCATGACACTGGATTTGAAAATGATTTCTTGGATATGACACAAAAAGCACAGGCAACCAAAGAAAAAATAAACTGGACTACATCAAAATGAAAACTTTCATGTATCAGGGGTGCCTGGGTGGTTCAGTTGGTTAAGCATCCGACCTCCGCTTAGGTCACAATCTCGTCTCGTTGGGCTCTGTGCTGGCAGCTCAGAGCCTGGAGCCAGCTTTGGATTCTGTGTCTCCCTCTCTCTCTGCCCCTCCCCCACTCATGCTCGCTCACGCTCTCTCTCTCTCTCTGTCTCTCTCACAAAAATAATAAAAAAAAAAAAAGACTTCTGTGCATCAAAAGACAAAATTAACAGAGTGAAAAGATAACCCACAGAACAAAGAATCTGCAAATCATGTATCTGATAAGGGTTAATACCCAGAATATATAAAGAACTCCTACCTAAAAAAAACCCAAAACCTGATTTAAAAAATAACTTTAACAGATAAACTGAATAGCCAACAAGCACATGAAAAGATGCTCAACACCACTTATCATTAGGGAAATGCATATCAAAACTCTTAACACCTTACACACATTAGGATGGCTACTATCAAAAACCAGAAAATAAAATAGCAAGTGTTGGCAAGGACGTGGAGAAACTGAAACCCTGGTGCACTGTTGGTGGGAGTGTAAAATGGTGCAGCCACTATGGAAAACAGCATGGCGGTTCTTCAAAAAATTAAAAATACAACTGCCATATGGTCCAGCAATTCCACTTGTAAGTGTATACCCAAAAGAACTAAAAGGAGGCTCTCAAAGAAATATTTCTATATCCACGTTCATAGCAGCATTATTCATAATATCAAAAGGTGGAAGCAATCCAAGTGTCCAGTGATGCATGAATAGACCTAAAAGTGTGGTATATACATACAACTGATTATTACTCAACCTTAAAAAGGAAAGAAATTCTGATACATGCTACAACTTGGATGAACCATCAGGACATTATGCTAAGTGAAATAAGCCAATCACAAAAGACAAATATTGTAATACTGTATGATACCACTTATATGAGGTACCAGAAGAGTCAAACTCGTAGAGACAGACAGAACAGTGGTGACGTCAAGGGCTGGAGAGAGAGAGAAATGAGAAGTTATTATTTAGTGGGTACAGAGTTTCAGTTTTGCAAGATAAAAAGAATTCTGGAGATAAGTGGTAATGATGGTTGTGTAATAAGTACTTAATGTCACTGAACTGTATACTTAAACATGGTTAAGGTGGTAAATTTTGTTATGTGTATCGCACCACAATTGAAACAAACCAACCAACAAAAAATACCCTGAGGCCCAGTAACTTTTAAGTTAGTTGCTCAAGGTCAATCATGAATATATTATGTGGCAGAATCAAAAACAGAAACAGAAGTCAGCTCTTTTTAATCCTAATCTAGTGCTTATCTATAACACCATGCAGCACTCCCACCGCTAGTCAGTTTTGAGTGTTCCACCAATCAGGAAACAGATACTACTTATGGAGACAACTATTTCTGACAAAAAATATGTAAATATTAACATCCTCACTATTTACATTTCTATAGCCTACTTATAAAGCATAATCTGAGTGGGTAACAGCACAACTACAGAAAATTACTGTAGATTGCAAGTACATTGAAGCAACTTAAAATATTTAAATTTTATTATTTTTAAAATGCTTATTTATCTTGAGAGCCTGCAAAAGCCCAGGGGAGGGGCAGAGAAAATCCCAGGCAGTCTCCGAGCTGCCAGCACAGAGCCCGATGTGGGGTTCGATCCCACAAACCATGAGATCATTGACCCAAGCTGAAATTAAAAGTTGGGCACTTAACTGACTGAGCCACCCAGGTACCCCTTAAAGTAGGGGTGCCTGGCTGGCCCAGTCAGTAGAGCATGCGACTCTTGATCCTGCGGTTGTGAGTTCAAGCCCCACATTGGATGTAGAGATTAATAAATAAATAAATAAATAAATAGTAAATTTTAAAGTACAATTATGTTTAAAAATACTGCAGAGAATTCAAACTATAGCTATGAGCACATTAATAGCCAAACTTTTGCAAATGGCATAATACACAGATTAAACTGACATCTTCACAATCATTTTGGCAGTTATGTCGAAAAGCACTTAAATAAAACATTGGAGTGGTGACTGGGTGGCTCAATCGGTTAAGCATCTGACTCTTGATCCCAGCTCAGGTCTTGATCTCAGGGTCGTTAAGTTCAAGCCCTGCACTGGGCTCATGCTGGGCGTAGAGCCTACATAAAGAAAAACTTGGATAGAAGGACTTAATATTTAAATATTACCCATTCTATATGCAAACAGGTAGAAAGATGGCTGTTTTTTTGTTTTGTTTTGTTTTGGTTTTTTTTTCCCACTACTACTGCTGAATTTCTCAACCAGTTTGTTTGACTGGGACGCACTTGGTATTTGCTGGTATCAATAGTATTTTCATCAAAGGAGAAGTTAAAATAGAATATTTGAGCAGAAGTACCTCCAAGTATTTAGTTCAACAACCAGAAAGAAAAATTTTAGACTATCAACTGATTTACCGAATTCAAACTTACACACCTTAAAATTAAAAATAAAAAAGACTGCTCCTCTTGGTACACATACTTCTAAGGTGAAGTTTAACTTAGGACTGTGCTACCTTTCTACAAAACTACTATGTATGTTTTGAATACTTAAAAGCATATCAACAAGACAGGGGTCCCATTTGCCTTTTTTAGAAATTTAAGCCTTGTCTTCAACATAATTATGGCCAGAAAGTATAAAAGAGCATTTTGGATGGTAATTAGTTACTCCTGGTGAAAGCTTTTCTGTCCTAGAGATCTGGTAATGCACTACATTAACTCTGCTGTCCCTTCCCCCTCCTCCTAAAAGAGGACAGGCTTTGTTTTCTGGCTTCAGAGAAACTGCTGCAAGTCAACATCACCATCCAAGCCAGACCAATGCAAGAACTAGCAAAACAACACCCTCCCCCTCAACATTCTCTCCAAAAAGAATTACATTACAGACATCACATTCACTGAGAAGTCAGAGTCAAAGGCAGTGACAAAGCAGAACCTCCTAAATGTTTCTTCATTCTCCCCCTAACCCATTTTTCCTTTTCTTCATTTCTTTGGTCTTACACAACTTGCACAAGTACCCTTTCCTCTCCATTTCCACTGCAGGCTCTTACTAGACCAAATTATCTGCCTGGCTCGAATCTGGGCACAGAGCTTTGGAGAAATGAATGAGTACTCATCCTAAACTGAAGTGGGTCTAGCAACATCCACACACACAGGATCACAGGGCTCACTCATGGCCATCTCAACTTCTCAATCCTACCAGAGAAAGTCAATCTCACCACTCACTCACATCTGAGGTGCACGGAATACACAGATGCCCCTCACAGGCCTCTTAGACTGGACTATGAGAGTCTGCTACCCATCTCTCTTCCCGATGACTAGTGGTGTAAACATTCCTCAGAGCACTATGACCTCCAATCCATCTCCCAGTTCTTCCCACACAGCACCCTCACTCATGCCACTTGCACAAGTCACACTCCACCAGAGTTTATGTTATTTATTGCAGTCTGAAAATGCAGTACCTTCTCCCTTGTTACCAATCTGAATCTATTTAGTTAAAATATTGCAGATTGGGGAAAGCCCTTCTAGACCACTTGACCTAAAAAGTTATTTTCTTTTCTTCTGTTTTTAAAATAATGTTTATTTTTGAGAGAGAGAGAGAGACAGAGTGTGAGTGGGGGAGGGGCAGAGGGAGGGAGAGACAGAATCTGACGCAGGATCCAGGCTCTGAGCTGTCAGCACAGAGCTGACGTGGGGCTCGAACCCACGAACCATGAGATAATGACCCGAGCTGAAGTCACATGCTCAACTGACTGAGCCACCCGTACGGCCCTAGAAAGTTATTTTCTAATGTTTATAATTGAAGAGAAGCATTTTTAGTAGACTTTGTTATCTTTTAAGACTTTATTTCTAGAGGAGTTTTTAGGTTCCCAGCAAAACTGAGAAGATACATGTATATTCTGCCTCCACACATGTACAACCTCCTCCACTATCAACATCCCACACCAAAGTGATATATTTGTTATAATCAATGAACCCACACAGACACATCATTATGACCCAAATCCATAGTTTATATTGGGTTCACTCTTGGTGTTGTACATTCTATGTTTGTTTGTTTTTTAATGTTTGTTTATTTTTGAGAGAGAGAGTGCGAGTGGGTAAGGGGCAGAGAGGGGGAGACACAATATGAAGCAGGCTCCAGGCTCGAAGCTGTCAGCAGAGCCTGACTCGGGGCTGGAACTAAACTGTGAGATCATGATCTGAGCCGAAGTCAGATGCTTAACTGACTGAGCCACCCAGGCACCCTTCTATGGGTTCTGATAAATGAATGATGTGTATCCACCACTCTGGTATCATACCAAATAATTTCACTGCCCTAAAAATCCTCTGTGTTCTGCCTTATTCATTCCTCCTGCCCCCAACCCCTGACAATCACTGATCTTTTTGCTGTCTCCAGTTTTGCCTTCTCCAGAATGTCACATAAGAATCATACAGAATGTAGTTTTCTCAGATCGGCTTCTTTCACTTAGATACATGCACTTAAGGTTCTTCCACGCCTTTTCATGGATTGAATGCTCATTTCTTTTTAGTGCTGGGAATTATTCCATTATCTTGATGTATCATAGTTTATGTGCCCATTTACCTATTGCTAGACAGACATCTTGGTTGCTTCCCTGTTTTTGCAATTATGAATAAAACAATTATAAACACAGCAAAAGTATTTAGTTTTGTGAGATACTGCCAAACTGTCTGAAGTGACTGTACCATTTTGCATTCCCACCCACAATAAATGAGAGTTCCTGTGGCCCCACATCCTCCCCAGCACTTGGTGGTGTCAATGTTGTGGATTTGGGGCATTCTAATAGGTGGATAGTGGTAACCTGTTTTAATTTAACTTGCAATTCTCTAATGACATGATAATGAACATCTTTTCATCTATCTGTATATCTTCTTTGGTGCTATGTCTATTTTACATTTAGGTTTATGATTCATCGTGAGTTAACTTTTTCAAAGAATGTAAGGTCTGTGTCTGGATTCATTTCTTTGCATTTAGGTATCTAGCTGATCCAGTACCATCTGTTGGAAAGACTATCTTTTCTCCAGTGTATTGTCTTCGCTTCTTTGTCAAAGATCAGCCGACTGTATTTGTGCCCTTTTCTGGACTCTCTATTCTGTTCTATTGATCTATTTGTTTTTTCTTTCACTAATACCACATGGTCTTAATTACTGTAGCTTTATATAGTAAGTCTTAAAGTCAGGGAGTATCATTTGTCCAGCTTTGTCTCTCTCCCATATGAAGTGGCTATTCTGGGTCTTTTGCATCTTCGTATAAAATTTAGAATTAATTGGTTGATATCCACACAAAAACTTGCTGGAACTCTAATCGGGAATGTGTTGAATCTACAGATCAGCTGGGAAGAAATTACATTTTGACGATATTGTCTTCCTATCCGTGAACATAGAAAACCTCTCTACTTACTTAGTTCTTCAATTTATTTCATCAAGGCTGTGTTGTTTTCCTCAAATTAATCTTGTTCATACTGTGATAGATTTATACTTAGGTATTTCATTTTGGGAGGATGCTAACATAAACAGTAATGTGTTTTCAATTTTTTTTAATGTTTTTATTTTTGAGAGAGAGAGAGAGAGAGAGAGACAGAGAGCGAGCAAGCGAGCAGGGGAGGGGCAGAAAGAGTGGGAGGCAGAGGATCCAAAGTGGGCTCCAAAGCAGGGGCAGAACTCACAAACCAAACTGTGAGACAGATCATGACCTGAGTTGAAGTCAAGACGCTCAACCAACTGAGCATCTAGGTGCTCCTTTAATTTCACAATCCAGCTATTCACTGCTAGTATATAGGATAGTCATTGACTTTTACATATTAACTTTGTATCTTACAACCTTGTTATCACTGCTTATTAGTTCCAGGAGTTTTTGTCACTTTTTTTTTTTCAGATTATCTACATCATCATGTCATGTGCAAAAAAGTACAGTTTCATCTCTTTCTTCCCAATCTATATACCTTATTTTCTTTAATTGTCTTACTGTGTTACCTAGAACTTCCAGTATGATGCTGAAAAGCAGTGGTCTTTTTCTTGCCTTATTTCTGATCTTAGAGGAGACGTTTCTAATTTCTCACCATTATAATGTTAGCTGAAGGATTTTCGTACATGCTCTTTATCAAGTAAATCCCCCTCTATTCCTAGTTTTCCTCAATCATGAATTTTGACAAATGGTTTTCCTGCATCTATTGATAAGAACGTGTGATTTTTCATCTTAGCCTACTGAGGTAATGGATTCCATTTACTGATTTAAAAAAAAAATTTTTTTTTTTAAATTGTGGTTTGTATACACAATGGAGTACTACGTGGCAATGAGAAAGAATGAAATATGGCCCTTTGTAGCAACATGGATGGAACTGGAGAGTGTTATGCTAAGTGAAATAAGCCATACAGAGAAAGACAGATACCATATGGTTTCACTCTTATGTGGATCCTGAGAAACTCAACAGGAACCCATGGGGGAGGGGAAGGAAAAAAAAAAAAAGAGGTTAGAGTGGAAGAGAGCCAAAGCATAAGAGACTCTTAAAAACTGAGAACAAACTGAGGGTTGATGGGGGGTGGGAGGGAGGGGAGCGTGGGTGATGGGTATTGAGGAGGGCACCTTTTGGGATGAGCGCTGGGTGTTGTATGGAAACCAATTTGACAATAGACTTCATATATTGAAAAAAAAATTAAAAAAAAAATTTTTAATGTTTATTTTTGAAAGGGAGACACAGTGCGAGCAGGGGAGGGGCAGAGAGAGAGGGAGACACAGAATCCGAAGCAGGCTCCAGGCTTCGAGCTGTCAGCACAGAGCCCAATGTGGGGCTCGAACACATGAACTGTGTGATCATGACCTGAGCGGAAGTCAGATGCTCAACCGACTGAGCTACCCAGGTGCCCCAAATGATTTTTATTTTTTATTTTTTTTATATATATATGAAATTTATTGACAAATTGGTTTCCATACAACACCCAGTGCTCATCCCAAAAGGTGCCCTCCTCAATACCCATCACCCACCCTCCCCTCCCTCCCACCCCCCATCAACCCTCAGTTTGTTCTCAGTTTTTAACAGTCTCTTATGCTTTGGCTCTCTCCCACTCTAACCTCTTTTTTTTTTTTTTCCTTCCCCTCCCCCATGGGTTTCTGTTAAGTTTCTCAGGATCCACATAAGAGTGAAACCATATGGTATCTGTCTTTCTCTGTATGGCTTATTTCACTTAGCATCACACTCTCCAGTTCCATCCACGTTGCTACAAAAGGCCATATTTCATTTTTTCTCACTGCCACGTAGTATTCCATTGTGTATATAAACCACAATTTCTTTATCCATTCATCAGTTGATGGACATTTAGGCTCTTTCCATAATTTGGCTATTGTTGAGAGTGCTGCTATGAACATTGGGGTACAAGTGCCCCTATGCATCAGTACTCCTGTATCCTTTGGGTAAATTCCTAGCAGTGCTATTGCTGGGTCATAGGGTAGGTCTATTTTTAATTTTCTGAGGAACCTCCACACTGCTTTCCAGAGCGGCTGCACCAATTTGCATTCCCACCAACAGTGCAAGAGGGTTCCCGTTTCTCCACATCCTCTCCAGCATCTATAGTCTCCTGATTTGTTCATTTTGGCCACTCTGACTGGCGTGAGGTGATACCTGAGTGTGGTTTTGATTTGTATTTCCCTGATAAGGAGCGACGCTGAACATCTTTTCATGTGCCTGTTGGCCATCTGGATGTCTTCTTTAGAGAAGTGTCTATTCATGTTTTCTGCCCATTTCTTCACTGGGTTATTTGTTTTTCAGGTGTGGAGTTTGGTGAGCTCTTTATAGATTTTAGATACTAGCCCTTTGTCCGATATGTCATTTGCAAATATCTTTTCCCATTCCGTTGGTTGCCTTTTAGTTTTGTTGGTTGTTTCCTTTGCTGTGCAGAAGCTTTTTATCTTCATAAGGTGCCAGTAATTCACTTTTGCTTTGCCTTTGGGGATGTGTCGAGTAAGAGATTGCTACGGCTGAGGTCAGAGAGGTCTTTTCCTGCTTTCTCCTCTAAGGTTTGGATGGTTTCCTGTCTCACATTTAGGTCCTTTATCCATTTTGAGTTTATTTTTGTAAATGGTGTGAGAAAGTGGTCTAGTTTCAACCTTCTGCATGTTGCTGTCCAGTTCTCCCAGCACCATTTGTTAAAGAGGCTGTCTTTTTTCCATTGGATGTTCTTTCCTGCTTTGTCAAAGATGAGTTGGCCATACGTTTGTGGGTCTAGTTCTGGGGTTTCTATTCTATTCCATTGGTCTGTGTGTCTGTTTTTGTGCCAATACCATGCTGTCTTGATGATTACAGCTTTGTAGTAGAGGCTGAAGTCTGGGATTGTGATGCCTCCTGCTTTGGTCTTCTTCTTCAAAATTCCTTTGGCTATTCGGGGCCTTTTGTGGTTCCATATGAATTTTAGGATTGCTTGTTCTAGTTTCGAGAAGAATGCTGGTGCAATTTTGATTGGGATTGCGTTGAATGTGTAGATAGCTTTGGGTAGTATTGACATTTTGACAATATTTATTTTTCCAATCCATGAGCAGGGAATGTCTTTCCATTTCTTTAAATCTTCTTCAATTACCTTCATAAGTTTTCTATAGTTTTCAGCATACAGATCCTTTACATCTTTGGTTAGATTTATTCCTAGGTATTTTATGCTTCTTGGTGCAATTGTGAATGGGATCAGTTTCTTTATTTGTCTTTCTGTTGCTTCGTTGTTAGTGTATAAGAATGCAACTGATTTCTGTACATTGATTTTGTATCCTGCAACTTTGCTGAATTCATGTATCAGTTCTAGCAGACTTTTGGTGGAGTCTATCGGATTTTCCATGTATAATATCATGTCATCTGCAAAAAGCGAAAGCTTGACTTCATCTTTGCCAATTTTGATGCCTCTGATTTCCTTTTGTTGTCTGATTGCTGATGCTAGAACTTCCAGCACTATGTTAAACAACAACGGTGAGAGTGGGCATCCCTGTCGTGTTCCTGATCTCAGGGAAAAAGCTCTCAGTTTTTCCCCGTTGAGGATGATGTTAGCTGTGGGCTTTTCATAAATGGCTTTTATGATCTTTAAGTATGTTCCTTCTATCCCGACTTTCTCAAGGGTTTTTATTAAGAAAGGGTGCTGGATTTTGTCAAAGGCCTTTTCTGCATCGATTGACAGAATCATATGGTTCTTCTCTTTTTTTTTGTTAATGTAATGTATCACGTTGATTGATTTGCGAATGTTGAACCAGCCCTGCATCCCAGGAATGAATCCCACTTGATCATGGTGAATAATTCTTTTATATGCTGTTGAATTCGATTTGCTAGTATCTTATTGAGAATTTTTGCATCCATATTCATCAGGGATATTGGCCTGTAGTTCTCTTTTTTTACTGGGTCTCTGTCTGGTTTAGGAATCAAAGTAATACTGGCTTCATAGAGTGATTCTGGAAGTTTTCCTTCCCTTTCTATTTCTTGGAATAGCTTGAGAAGGATAGGTATTATCTCTGCTTTAAACGTCTGGTAGAACTCCCCTGGGAAGCCATCTGGTCCTGGACTCTTATTTGTTGGGAGATTTTTGATAACCGATTCAATTTCTTCGCTGGTTATGGGTCTGTTCAAGCTTTCTCTTTCCTCCTGATTGAGTTTTGGAAGAGTGTGGGTGTTCAGGAATTTGTCCATTTCTTCCAGGTTGTCCAATTTGTTGGCATATAATTTTTCATAGTATTCCCTGATAATTGTTTGTATCTCTGAGGGATTGGTTGTAATCCAAATGATTTTTAAATGGTGAACCAGTCTTGTATATCTGGTATAAAGTCCTCTTGGCGATGGTATGTATAATTATTCTTATACATTTGGATTGAGTTTGCTATTATTTTGTTAAGAATATTAGCATCTATGTTCATGAGAGATAATTAATGGTCTATGGTTTTCTCTTCTTGTAATAGCTTTGGTTTTGGTATTAGAATAATGTTAGTCTTATAGAATGAGATTGCTTCTATCTTCTGGAAGAGATTCTAGAGAAGTAGTATAATTTCTTTCATAAGTGTTTAGTAGAATTAATCAGTAAACTCACCTGAGCCTGGTGTTTTCTGTTTTGTAAGGTTACTGATTTCTTTAATAGTTAAAGGCCTATTCACGTTTCCTATTTCTTCCTGTGTAAGCTTTGGCAGACTGTATCTTTCAAGGAACTGGTCCATTTATATCTAGGCACAGAGTTGCTCATAATATGCCTTTACTATTCTTTTAGTGTCCATGGGATCTGTAGTAATGTCCCTTCTTTCATTTCTTATTTTAGTAAATTGGGTCTTCTCCCTTTTGTTCTTAGCCTGTCTAGAGGCTTACTGATTTAACTGATCTTTTCTAAGAACCAGCTTTTGGTTTTGCTGATTTTCTCTATTGATTTTGTTTGCAATTTCATTGATTCTTGCTCTAATTTTTATTATTTCTCTTCTTCTGCTTACTTTGGATTTAATTTCCTTTTCATTTTCTAGTTTTGTAAGGTGGAAGCTTAGATTATAGATTTTAGGACTTTCTTCACATTAAGCTGAATATTCTTTTGCCTTGAGTACTCCACACAAATGTTCAACACCTTTCTGGTTTTAGGACTTAGAATATTTGACTCTACCCTCAAGATCCCACTAGGACTCTAAAAAAAACCCAGATCATTGGGATATATGAGGTGACAAAAGCTTTACGGAAACTTTACTAAGAAGTTAATACACAACAGGTTAACAGCTGAGGAATGATTACTACACAAGGTTTCACAATATAGTCGCATCTTTTAATAATAATAAAAATGCTAAAATAATAGCATCTAACATTTAATCAGAGCTTATCATGACATGCTGTTCTACAAGTTTTTATGTGCATTAACTCTTCTAATCCCCTCAAAACACTATGATGTAGGGTAATGTTTTCCTTGTAGATTAAAAAACTAGAGTCACTAAAAGATTAAATAATTTCCTAAAGGTCACATTGCTAATTACTATTGAACTACAGATGGTATGACTTCAGAGCTCATCCTACTACTCTACTGCCCTATTTTACTTAAAAAAAAAAAAAAAATGAATTTGTGAGCCAAGTAAGTTATTATTTGTTCATTCTTAGCAAGCAGCCCAGATTCTATTTTTCAGATGG
Source organism: Lynx rufus (assembly GCF_022079265.1). Classification (NCBI taxonomy): domain Eukaryota; kingdom Metazoa; phylum Chordata; class Mammalia; order Carnivora; family Felidae; genus Lynx; species Lynx rufus. Next base: position 112,912,292 of record NW_025814878.1, on the reverse strand, counting down.
CTGTCTAATACGTTTATTAGTTGATCACTATTTATACACTTTGCCCGATCTCTAAGAATTAGTAACCAATCCATAGAGACAGAAAGCACATTAGTGGTTGCCAGAGGCTACAACAATAGGGAATAATTGTAATGGGTATGGGGTTTCCTTTTGGGGTGATAAAAATGTGTTGGAATTAAATAGATGACGATTGCACAATACTGTGAATGTACTAAACGCCACAGAATTGTACACTTTAAAATTTTACCCCAATAATGGGGCACCTGGGTGGCTCAGTCGGTTGAGCGTCTGACTTCGGCTCAGGTCATGATCTCACACAGCTCGTGAGTTCGTGCCCCTTGTCGGGCTCTGTGCTGACAGCTTGGAGCCTGGAGCCTGCTTCAGATTCTGTGTCTCCCTCTCTCTCTGCCCCTAACCCACTCGCATTCTGTCTCTGTCTCTCTCAAAAATAAACAAACATTAAAAAAAATTTTTACCCCAATAAAAAAATTATCTATAATATTTTGGTTATAGTAATCCAATGGAATGGTATTCAACTACTAAGTTTCTGAAAGTATTTAATAACAGGGGAAAAGATCCTAAAATATTAGTGAGTAGGAAAAAAGTAGATTATACAACTATATGTAACACAAGGTCAAATTTGAAAAATAAAAATTTTTGTTTTTAATATTTGGACACATACATTAACAGTGTTCATATAGAACAGTAAATGTTTTGCTTTGTTCTTTATATTTTTTCTATTTTCTATGTTTTATATTTCTTTTATTGTCAGGACAAATACACTTTTAAAAGAATTTAGTCACAAATAAATAATAAGTTTAGCACTGTAACGGACTTCCAAGTCCCTCAAATAAGAGAACAAATAGAAAACAAATAAAATAGTTTAAATTCAAATATATAAATAATTACATTAAATACCAGTTAGAAGACAGAGATTATCAGGTTAGGGGGAAAATGGCCCAACTATATGCCATCTCCAAGAAACTCCAAATACAAAGACATAGTTAGGTTGAAAGTAAAAGGCTGGAAAAAGATATATCATGCAAACAGTTATCAAAGAAAGGAAGAGTGGCTGTATTAATATCAGACAAAGTAGACTTCAGAATAAAGAAAATTACCAGGAAAAGGGGGGGACATTACACAATAACAAATGGGTGATTCACCTAGAAGACATAATCTCAAATATGTATGCACCTAACAACTGAGCTTCAGAATACATGGACCAAACACTGACAGAACCAGAAGAAGAAACAGACAAACCCAAAGCTGTAGTTGGAGACTTCAACACTTCTTTTTCAGTAACAGACAGAACTAGTAGACCAAAGAAACAAGCAAATAATAAAGACATAGAGGAATTAAACATCACCAACCAACTGGATCTGACATTTATACAATACTCCACCCAACAACAACAAAATAGACATTCTTTTGAAGCACACATGAAATATTCACCAGCAAAATAGACAGTATAGTATCTCCTGGATCAAAAACATCTTAACAAATTTAAAAGATCTGAAATCATATAAACTGTGTTCTCTGACCATAATGGAATGAAACTAGAAATGATTAAACAAGATAACAGAGGGGCAACCTGGGTGGCTCGGTTGGTTAAGCATCCGACTTCAACTCAGGTCATGATCTTATGGCTCATGGGTTCGAGCTCCGCTTCAGGCTCTGTGCTGACATGACAGCTCAGAGCCTGGAGCCTGCTTCGGATTCTGTCTCCCTCTCTCTCTGTCCCTCCCCCACTTGCAGTCTGTCTCTCTCAAAAATAAACATTAAAAAAAACAAAACAAGATAACATAAAAATCACCAAACACTTGGAAATTTAACACACTTCTATATAATCCATGGGTCAAACACAAAGGCTCAAGGGAAATCAGAAAATATTTCCAACTGAGCGAAACTAAAAATACAGTATTTCAAAATTTGTGCTATGTAGCTAAAAATAGTGCTTAGAGGAGAATTATAGTTGCTACAAACTAAGTGTTTGTGCCCCAGCCCCCAAATTTTTATGTTGAAACCTAATCCCCAATATGACTGTATTTGGAGGTGAGGCCTTAGAGAAGTGATTAAGTCATGAGGTCTCAAGAATGTGATTACTGCCTTAAAAAAAACAAAAAAAAAAACCCCAAAAAACACACACACCCCAGAGAGCTCCCTTACCCCTTCTGCTATGTTGAGAGCACACAAGAACTATGAACTAGGAAGCAGTCTCTCATCAGATACCAATCTGCTGGAGTTTTGATCTTAGACTTCTCACCCTATAGAACTGTGGGAAACAAATTTCTGTTGTCTACAAGCCACCTAATCTTTTTTTTTTTTAATTTTTTAAATGTTCATTTATTTTGAGAGGGGGTGCGCAAGCAAGAGAGGGGAGAGAGAGATGGAGAGAGAGCACGGCTCCATGCTCAGAGCAGGGCTCAATCCCAAGACCACGAGATCACAACCTGACCCAGTATCATGAGCTGGATGCTCAACTGACTGAACCACCCAGGTGTCCCAGCACCTAATCTCTAATAGTTTGTTACAGCCGCCTGAACGGGCTAAGAAAATAGCATTAAACACCTACATTACAAAAGAAAGGTCTCAAGTCAACCTTAGCTTCCATCTTAAGAAACTGGAAAAACAATAAAATAAACCCAAATCAAGCAGAAGGGACAAATAAAAATAAGAGCAGAAATCCATGTAACTGAAAACAGAAAAACAGAAAAATCAATTAAACCAAAAGCTGGTTCTCTGAAAGACCAATAAATTAAGAAATCTATCAAGAAAAAAGGAGAGAAAACACAAAACACCAAGAGTGAGAGAAGAGATTATCACTATGGACCCAGAAGGCATTATAATAACAACGGGTACTACAGGGGTGCCTGGGTGGCTCAGTCGGTTAAGCGGCGACTTTGGCTCAGGTCATGATCTCGCGGTCCACGAGTGTGAGCCCCACATCGGGCTCTGTGCTGACAGCTTAGAGCCTGGGAGCCTGTTTCAGATTCTGTCTCCCTCTCTCTCTCCCCTCCCCCACTCACGCTCTCTCTCTCTCTCTCTCTCTCTCTCTCTCTCTGTGTCTCTCAAAAATAAACATTAAATTTTTTTTTTTAAAATAACAAAGGGTACTACAAACAACTCTACACACAAAAATTTCACAATTTAGTAAAAAGGACCAATTTCTTGAAATTACCCAGTCACATTGAAATAGATAACCTGAACAGATTTATAACTATGAAAATACCGAATTAGTAATCCAAAATTTTCCAAAAAAGAACCCTCCAGGCTCAGATGGTTTCACTGGCAAATTCCTTAAAAGAAGACCACCACCAATTCTATACAATTTCTTAAAGAAGGAAAAATACAACATATTAGAGTTTATAGAGTTGTACTGAACAATGAGAACACATGTAGCTACTGATTACCTGAAATGTGGCTAAAGCCTAGTACTGAAATGATCATATTTTGGCTATACTAACATATTATTAAACATTTTTTAAAGTCCTCAAATAAGACTTAGGTCAGAAGTAGGATGTGCTTTCTTAACCACTTCTGATTTCTAAACATAAAAAAGAAACTAAAACTAAAATGGAAAAATGACTTTGAAGTGGCTACTAAACCACAGCCTAACCCACTCTAGAATTCAATTGCTCTCAAGATCATCTCAAAACAAAGTATAAGCAAAAACTCTTAGAAAACAAGAGGGAAGTGGAAGGACACTGATCACTACAAAGCAAAATCCAGAGGTTAACAGGCTCACACAGCATTCCTTTCTAGAGCCCAAATGTCCAATACTGACATTCTCTTTGGAAATAAAGGGAAGCCTAAGCTTTTTAAACATAAAAGGAGAAAAATAAGAGAGCTTTTAAAAAAAGTATTTTTTTCAAGATAAAGATTATAGAATGAACTAATTTCTAAGTGATAAATATCTTTGCCATTTCAAGGAAAAACCCATTCGAGTATTTTGTGGCCAGTGTCAAAGCATCATTACAGGAACAGAATACAATTTGCTTTTCAGTAAGGAGCCATCCTCCTCACAGATTTCCACCTTTAATTACAAGACTAATGGGAAGTTTCTAAAAATAAAGTAATGGCTACATTCTGAGCAGTAACAAAGAATATAAACCACATGTGAAAAACTAAGATCTCAGGTAAAGCTTAAGAGACCAATACACTGATCATTTTAGACACTAATCATCATTCTGTTAAAAAATAACCACACAATTTTCAGCAGGTTTACAGCACATGCTGACAAATTAAGTATTCACCATGATTTGAGTGGAAGGCAATTATGCTTGCTTCCTTACTTTCATAAGAGGTATGATCTGGCCTGATTCAGATGGAAGTATATACAATGGCACTTACTAACAATTTCCATCACACAACAATTTAGTACAACTTTAAGAATTTCTCATGTGAAACAATTTCAGCATATATGTAAACATTTTTTTTGTGAAGGAGAAATGTACTATATCTCCTCCATTGTTCTTTTTTTCCTCACTTTTATTATTTCTGAAATCAAAATCATACAATCAAATGTGTTCATTTAATGTAATGGCTCTACCCCTCCCCTTAATCATATAAAAATTGCTGTCACCTAAGAATCAGAGAAGCGCAGTTTTTAACTGTTTTATTATGATAGGGCTATATACTAAGTTAACTAAATACTTTTTAACTAGCTCCAGCCTCAGCTATAGCCCTTACCAGTGCATACACACAAAAAAGGATTACATAAACATATTTTTAAAAGCAAATTATGCTTAACTATTTAATCTTTTAAAATTTTAAATCAATATAAAGGCTACTTTATAACTACTTTTCTTTTTATCAAGAAGTATATTAATATTTCAATGAAGAATCAGATTTGCTTAAAAACATTTTTTTTAATGTTTACTTACTTGAGAGAGAGAGAGAGAGAGAGAGAGAGAGAGAGAGAGTCAGTGTGTGTGTGTGTCTCAAAGACAGAGAGAGTGGGGGAGGGGCAGAGAGAGGGAGAGACAGATTCCCAAGCAGGCTTGATGCTGTCAGCATGGAGCCTGATGCAGGGCTAGATCTCATCAACTGCGAGAACACAACATGAGCCAAAATCAAGAATGGTACGATTAACTGACTGAGCCACCCAGGTGCCCCTGGTTAAAAACATTTTTAAGGAACTGTCAATCCCCATATTTACAATCCTTAGAAACTGACATTCCAGGTCAGAGAAGTTTCTTTAACAAAAGAGCTTTACCTACCATAAGAAAAAAAGATGCTGCTTTCAAATTATATTTTTGCCCTTCTATCAAATCCTTATACATACATATTAGGCCTAACTGAGAAATAATAAAACTAATTATGAAGCAAATTGTTAGCAATAACAGCACTTACGACTCGCAGTTGAATTTCAAAGTAGTTACATTTGATGCTTCATACTTGGACATGCAAATATTTTATTTACTATCCTTTATGGATTGATCACTGTTTCATCCTATTTCTTGATTTTCTATGTTCCATAGAGTTTCATGACCCATATATGTGCATTTTAGAAGTTAATCTGGGGGCGCCTGGGTGGCGCAGTCGGTTAAGCGTCCGACTTCAGCCAGGTCACGATCTCGTGGTCCGTGAGTTCGAGCCCCGCGTCGGGCTCTGGGCTGATGGCTCAGAGCCTGGAGCCTGTTTCCGATTCTGTGTCTCCCTCTCTCTCTGCCCCTCCCCCGTTCATGCTCTGTCTCTCTCTGTCCCAAAAATAAATAAATGTTGAAAAAAAAAAATTAAAAAAAAAAAAAAAAAAGAAGTTAATCTGAACAGTACAGCCATTTCACATTGCCTTCAATGCATGTAGAACTACCTAGACACAAATAATTACTCCATCTGGTGAGGCACCACTACCAACAGCAGGCTTCCTTCTCTGAAGCTGAAATAGCACATCACCTTATAGACTTAATATAAACCTTAAACATAAAGATATTTAAGGATTTTAGATCTCATTTACATTTTGAAATGTCCTTTCTAAAAATAAACATTTCCCATACAAGTCACATTCAGCTTAGGCTAGCATTTCTTTATCAAAAAAGAAATCTTTTGTTTTCAAGGGCTGCTCTTATTTCTTTAAAAAAAATTTTTTTAACATTTATGTGAGAGAGAGACAGAGAGACTGATGGAGAGAAAGACTGCAGGGGAGGGGCACATAGAGAGAGGGAGACCGAGAATCCCAAGCAGGCTCTGTGCTATAAGCACAGAGCCCCACATGGGGCTCATTCTCACAAACCATAAGATCATGACCTGAGCCGAAATCAAGAGATGGACACTTAACTGACTGAGCCACCCAAGCGCCCCTCATATTTTTGATAGTGCAGAATTCTAGAGACCAGAACTGAAACAGTGCCTTATTGAGGATCTTCTAGAAGCAAATGAGGCAACCTTTTGAGTCCAAGATACAAAAAAGAGAGGTTCTAAAAGTCAAGTCACCTAAATAGACATTTGTCCAAAGAAGACATCCAGATGGCCAATGGACACATGCCAAGTGCTCAAGATCACCAACCATCAGGAAAATGCAAATAAAACCATAATGTAATACCATGTGAACCATCCACACCTGTAGGAATGGCTGTTATCAAAAAGAGAAGAAATATCAAGTTTTTGTTTTGTTTTTTAAAGTAGGCTCCACACCCAATACAGGGCTTGAACTCACAATCCCAAGATCAAGAGTCACATGCTTTACTAACTGAGCCAGCCAGGTGCCCCCAGAAATACCAAGTTTTGATGAGGATGTGGAGAAAAAGGAACCCTTATACACTGCCGGTATATACTGATGCAGCCACTATGGCAAACAGTATGGGGTTTCTTCAAAAAATTAAACAGGGGCACGTGGGTGGCTCCATCAGTTGAGCGTCCGACTTCGGGTCAGGTCATGATCTTACAGTTTGTGAGTTTGAGCCCCGCGTCGGGCTCTGTGCTGGCAGCTTCGGATTCTGTGTCTCCCTGTCTCTCGGCCCCTCCCCTGCTCATGCTCTGTGCCTCTCTGTCTCTCAATAATAAATAAATGTTTAAAAAAATGTTTTTTTAATTAGAAAAAAATTAAACATAGAACTACCATACAACCAGCAGGTATTCATAAAATTTTTTTTTAAAATGAAAACACTAATTTGAAAAGACATACGCACCCCTATGTTTCATCACAGCCTTATTTACAATAGTCAAGATATGCAAGCAACCTAAATGTTGATCAACAGATGAATGGATAAAGGAGATGTGGTATATACATACAATGAATATTACTCAGCCATAAGAATGAAATCTTGCCATTTGTGATAACATGGATGGACCTAGAGGGTACTGTGCTAAGTGAAATAAGTCAAAGACAAGTATCATATGATTTCATTTATATGTGGAATCTAAAAAACAAAACAATGTAACGAACAAAAGAGACCCACAGATACAAAGAAATAACGGTACATAAATGTGTGGCAACTGTATATAAATACGAAACCACTATGTTGTATACCTGAAACTAAAACAATACCGATTATGTTAATTATTCTTCATTAAAAAAAAAGAAAAAGAAAAAGAAAAAGAAAAAGAAAAAGAAAAAGAAAAAGAAAAAGAAAAAGAAAAAGAAAGGTGGGTTCAATATGGAAGAGGGCAAGAGAACTGGCAGAAACGCCAAGAAGAACAGCACCTACATAGAAGACACAAGTGTGGAATCTTGAAGTCTGTATAAAATCAGAGCTTCTTTGATATAACAACGATCAGTTAAAATATAGGAGAAGAATGAAGAGGGACAATCCTGAATCACCTGGCTAGGAAGGACATTCCATAATAGGAGGAGGTGGAAGAAGAACTTAGCAAGGTTTTAGGAAACAAACAGTGTGTTTTATATAGAGCACCCAAGGGGGGCCTGGGTGGCTCAGTCAGTTAAGCGTCCGACTTCAGCTCAGGTCATGATCTCACGATCTGTCAGTTTGAGGCCTGTGTCAGGCTCTGTGCTCTGTTCTGTCAGCTCAGAACCTGGAGCTGGCTTTGGATTCTGTGTCTCCCATTCTCTCTGCCCTTCCACTGCTCATTTTCTGTCTCTCCCTCAAAAAATAAACATTAAAAAAAATTATATGTTTTTTTATATATTTATATTTAGCACCCAATACGTTTCCTAATTACATGGGACCTATTATGATTTAGTAGCTTAATAAGGGACATCCCATTCCTAACCTCTGAGAAACTAAATGAATTATGTATAAGTATTTAATGTACACATACAATGTCCCCAGGGACCCATGTGAACTATTTAACAAGAGGAGCCACTTCAAGTGGGAGAAATCTTCATTGGCATGTGATGACCAGACCAGTACTTCACCTTAGCTTACTTCACAACTAGAACACCTCTGATTTGGAAGGAACCATCACAGTGCAGGGATAAATCTCTCCTGTGGAATTTTGGAAGAGGGCACTTGATTAGGAGGAGAGAAACATGTTACTGTTGGTATCAAGACTAAAATGGTGACAACCCCTCATGTTGCTTACTGCTTCCCCAGAGTCAAGTGTCCTATAAGAACTGTGCATCTCCTAGCAGGCAGGAACTTCTTGGGCAACTGATAAACTGATATTTACCCAACTACCTAAGAGTTTCCCCACCAATATTAACCCTGCCTTCATTCCCAACTCACTCTGGAAACGTGGAGAAGATGTGGCAACTATAAACCCCATCCTGCCTAAACCCGGACAAGTATCAACACCCTGGGCCAAAGTTTCTTCACAAACCCTATGTAGCAGTGAGAGCCAAATTCATTAGCAAAGATCGTAAAACTACTTTTCTTAATTTATAACTATAATTTATAACTTTCACTGAACCCTAGACAAATTATTAATTATCTCTGGTCTTCAGTTTCCTCATCATAAAATGTAGCTCATACTTCCCTTATAAGGTGATTTATATGTACAGAGCCCAATACAACGCCTAACATACAGCAGGTATCAGATAACAGGTTGTTTTTATCTAAGAAGCAAAAGTCTGTAAAAAGAAGGTAAAAAAAATGAGCTTGAAAATAAATCTGCCAGGAATCAAATACTTAGAGGTACTCAACCAAGGGAGTTAGAAACGTGTGGTTGAAGAAGGTCACTGGTAAAGATGAATATGCAAAGCTAAGGTATTTAGTGAGAGAGGGCCAACGGTCATATAAACATGCCCCACATAGGGAAGAACTGTCCACACAACATGCCAAGAACACCTCTCTTGACTCTGAGAGAGTACAACCAATCTAAAATGGGGGAAGGGGGTCCACTTTATAAATTATTAAATGTGGCAAAAAGCCTTTTTGAGGAAGAGAAATGAACTGAAACATGTTATTATAAAAATAAAGAGAATGGATTCTTTCTAGAGAAGACCATCTAAAGACTATAGAAGAGATCACCCACCAAAAACAAAAGCTTTGTTATTAAAACAGAAAGATGAAACGCTATTGAATAGTTACCTAACTTGTCCAAGTTTGTGCACAGGCAACCTAGGCTTTCTTTCCAAACTCTTACCACTATAATACACTCTATGAGTTTGCAAACTAAGAGTGAACAGAAAAAATGGGAAGAGCCAATCATGGTTAACAAGGCAGTTTATTTTTTTTTAATGTGCACAGTTGCGGTTTTATGTATATTATATTCACATTCTGCCAGTAATTTACCATCTCTGCTATCAGAATGTGTTATAATCAACAGTAATCTGGATTCAATGAAATGTGGTAGTTTGTACAATGGAATTAAATTCTTTACTAGAGAAGATGAATTGTTTGCAAACTACTCCACAAAGCAGTGGAGGTCATCAGAGCAGGCAAACACAGGTTAAGGAGGCTCCCAATTTAACAAAAGCAGTTTCATTTTTTTTTTTAATGTTTATTTATTTTTGAAAGAGACAGAGCACATGAGAGTGGGGCAGGGGCAGAGAGAGAGGGAGACAGAGGAACCGAAGTGTGCTCTGCGCTGACAGCAGCAAACCCAACATTAGGGCTTGAACTCAGGAACTGTGAGATCATGACCTGAGCCAAAGTCAGACACTTAACCGACTGAGCCACCCAGGTGCCTTAAAACCAGTTTCACTTTTATGTTTCCCCTTTTTTTCAGAGGGCATTCATATATGCTTATTTGTAAAGGAAAGCATCCTACTGATTTAAAAAAATGCTTTGAAAATCATGGAACCAGATAAATTATTGAGATCTCTTGAAGATATTAGATTTCACAAAGTCCTAAGAAACAACTCCAATTATATGACCAAGAAAAGCTTTAAATTCTTTACTGCCTCCAAAGCTAGTATATTAATACTCTACCAACTTCTAGAATTTGAGAGGAATGTTACAAGTATAAATTTTAATGTCCCACATAGAGATAATTATTTTTATCTTAACAATAAAACACACACAGACACACACACACACACACACACACACACACACACACACACAGAATTCTCGAACACCAGAGAACAGTAAGAAGCAATATCTCTGGATCAAAGGGATTTTTTTTTTTTTTTAAGTCACGTATGCAGTCACACCCCTCCCTTAACAACACTGACATTCATTTAAAAAAATCTCCACTCCACTCCGCCTGCATTGGGCTCAGCTTTTCGAAGTTACAAAGATAAATTAAGACATATATCACCTTAAGTTTTAAAGGTGATATGAGACATTCATCAAATTAACTGGGTAGAAAGAGGTAAAGTGCCAAAGAGAGGCAAGGGAGCGAGAGGTAAAGAGAAAATGCAATGGAAAAAAAAATGCAATGGGAGCTCAGCAGTGGGAGAAATCAGTCAACCCTTGAAAAACACAAATTTGAACTGTGTGGGTCCACTTATATGTGGATTTCTTTATAGATATAGATACAGATATACACACACACACATATATATACATATTTTTATTACTGTAAATGCATTTTCTCTCCCAATTTTCTGAATGACATCTTTTCTCTAGCTTACTTTACTGTAAGAATACAGTATATAACACATATAACTACAAAATATGTGTTAATCGACTTAATGTTTTAATGTTATCAGTAAGGCTTCTGGTCAACAAAGTTATTAGTAAAGTTCTGGGGAAGCCAAAGATTACACATGGATTTTCGACTGTGTGGGGGTGTCAGCACACCTAACCCCCCACGTTGTTCAAGGGTCAACTGTATTTCCAACTGTGCAGGTACAAAGGTTTTTAGAAGTGGTCTGAAAAGAGAGTCCAGAAGGAAAGGGACAAATAGTTTCTGCATTCTAATACATGATTGCATATTCATTTGTTATTCAACAAATAATTCACGGTCTAGTAGGAGAAAAGGGTAAGTAAACAAACACCTAAGGGCACCTGTTAAATACTGGATTTCGGCTCAGGTCATGATCTTGCAGTTCATAAGCTCAAGACCCACATCAGGCTCTGCACTGTCAGAATTCTCTGCCTGGAATTCTCTCTCTATTCCTCTATATCTGCCCCTCCCCTGCTTGTGCTCTCTCTCTCTCTCTCTCTCTCTCTCTCGCTCTCTCTCTCCCAAAATAAAAAAATAAACTTAAAAAAAAAGAAACACCTAAAATACAATGTGTTAATAAGTATAACCAAGCCTGTGCATAATATTAATGAAAAAAGGAGGGATGGATTTCCATGGAGCAGTGAGGAGAGTGAGCAAGGCAGGAAGGGGGAAGAAGCAATGGTGACTTCATCAGGGCCCCAAGGATGAGCAGAAGTTTAATGGAAAGAAGAAAAAAGGGATTTCTGGCCATAGGAATATGAGCAAGAGCAGGGAGAAGTGAAAGCATGTGGCGTCTTTGGGGGCTGGCTGTGGGGGAGTGAAGAGGAGACCGAAGATGAAAGTGAAAACGAGGCCAGATCGTGAGGAGCTTTAAGCCCCATGCCAAGGGAGTTGGCTCCATTACAGTAGGCACGAAGGTTCTAGGCAAAGAATGATGTCACATAAGCACTATGAGACACCCTTTCTAACATTAAAATTTCTTGAGGCTATAAAAATATATAAAGTTTCCACTGGCTGCAAAAACACATAGAAGAACACTGATTCCAGGACCCCCTGAACTCACTCCAAAGATCCAACTGGCCTTGAGTCCACTTAGGAACTCCCTGAGGGCAGTAACTATTTACCATTTATTTTTCTTTGGATTACCAGGACACGGGACATAGTGGAACCAACAGGAACTGATTTGTAATGAAGGACAGTAAGACAGAACAAAAGATGACCCCAACGATCCTGCCTGATCACCTCAGTGGGGTGCTGAGGAGAAGAATGTAAGTTTTGCCTGGGAATATTAAGATTCGGAAACCTACAGGATGTCCAAGTGTTCTGTCCATAAGCAGTTCAAACACAGGTTTGGAGCTCCAAAAAGAGTCTGCAGCCACAGATAATGAATCTGAACATCGCCATGTAAGCTGTACTGCTGACAGCTGAACCCGTGTGGATGGATGAGGTAACTGAGCAGGAACAGGACCCAGCTCAGAATCTAGGAATCTCAGGGCAAAGATGAGACTAGACAGAGACAGAGAAAGATCATTCAGGGGAGGAGAAACAAGACTGATATCATGTGAGTCTAGGAAGGTCCACAATTCAAAAAACATTTGGAGTACGGTGCCCAACGACAGAGGGTCAGTTAGTGCGAAGACTACGTGCCTATTGGATTTGTAAACTGGGTAGTCTGATTTTCATTTCACTGGAGCGGGTAAAGAACAGACTAGGCTGAAGAACAGATGAAAAAGGGAAGAGACAGTGTAGCTCACTCTGCTCAAAAAGTATGGCAATAACGAGAAGGAGTGAGAGGTGTCGACAGGGCCTCAGGTTGGGAGAAGAGTGCACATTTTGTGCATTATCTCTTTTCACATGAGTTCTATCTAGAGACTCTGAGAGCAAGGACTGCCTTCAGTATTCTTACAGCACCTACTAGATTATATAAGAAAAAGAGCAGCACTACTAAATCACTGTTTAGAATGCAAGATATATATATATCTCATGCACTTTGCTAAATTTTAACTAACTTCCTAGTGTAAAAGGGAGAGCACTAGACTGAATCAATTAGTCATTAAATTCAAGTCATTTACCTGCATGGGGTGACTGTTTAAAAGAGGCCATGCCTTGTTATGTAATTTGACAGGCTCTGTGAGCAACACTGGGAATGCTGGAAGATATTACCTTAATTCCTTCACCCTGGGCTGCACAAGGACATACTCACCTCCATAGTAGAGTCCTGTAGCAGTGCACATCCGCCACTGTCCCTGATACATTCCTGCTCTGCTGGGGCTGCACATCTGGACGCTGACATCTGCAATCTCTTGGGGCTCTAGCGATCTCACCATCACCATGTTCACATGTCCAAATTGGTCTCCCCCGACATATTTAAGACAAACCCCTGGAGGCCAGGCCTCTGCCCCTGAGTTCAAGCAAAAGAAAAAAATGTTAGGCAATTAGTGGTCCTATGCCGGGTGCAGTTCATTACACAACTGTAGAAGAGGCCTCTTTCTCGGTCTTTCACACATACGTGAACCTAGCCACATATCCTTGAGCTAGATAATGTCACAAGACTGATCAGAAGGATTATCAGAGTTAACAACCTCTGACCAACAGTCTATCCCTAAGATAAAGGACATATGACCAAAGCAAGGCAGCTCCTCAAGAAGATGTGTTTCAGGGGACCCCAAGGAAGGCCATACGTCACACTGAATCCATAGAACCTAAGAATGATGTCCACGAAGAGCCATGGAAATGAAGCACAGGCCCACATCTTCGGAGGCCTGCTTTCTTTACTAAGAGGTAACACATGCCCATTTTCACTTGAACTTTTTAAGCTGACATTCAAAGTAAAAATACATACATCTGATTGTCCCTACTTTTTCTATCAAGGCAAGAGGATGAAACACATGAGGAATAATTCCTGTATTATTTTCATTTGAAAACATTTCTCCTGATGTATGACTTTTCTTCTGGCGTCCGTAACTATGAAAAGACCAAGGTTCAAGAGACTCTGCAAAGACAAGACAGAGGAGTCAAGTGAAAGTTTCTTTTTCAGAATCTAATAGTAGTGGGGAAAATAGGAACAGGTAACTCCCCTCGTTAATAACACATTGAACTGTGGTCTCAGGGGGGATGACAGCAGCCAGACATACTTGTATAAAGGATAGGAATGGCAATACAGAGAAAAGGCATTAGCTGGAATATCTTTCCTCCTTTGGAAGTGACAAAGATCCTATTTGCGTACCTCTTCCTGTGTACCTGTTTTCATGAAAACGAATTCAAAATGAGAAATCCATACACTTTGTTCTGACAAGTCATAGGGCCACACAGTGACTAGAGGTTATCTTTCCTGTGAAGTTTCTCCAATATACTCCTTTTTTTTGCTGTAGACAGAAACCTCTATATATCTTTTGGGGGGATATATACATTCATTATAAAAATACACCACTGTGAAAAGATAGATATGGCCAGACTCTCAGGACAAAGCACGCTTGAAATTTCTCTTCTAAGAGTATTCTAGCATGCCTTAGTACCTAGTTCTCAAAGTGCCAGACTGGTTTTGATATACCTGATGACTCACGATCGAAAAAGGAACCAGAGAAAAAAGCAACTACAGCTCCACTGCTGAGACCTCAGCCCCATCATGAATAGCACACTCCGTGGCTCCTGGGTCTTAAGGGGTAGCAGATGAAGCAACGGGAGCTATGTTTTGTCACACACTCCTAAAAAACACACCTGCCGGCAAAGTGCCCTCCCAAGGTAACACCACAAAGGGCAGGTGCTGCCGGTGGAAAGGCTGTAGATGATACCCTGGCAATACATGCAAATTCTGTTTTTCATTTCTGGGGCCTATGGCCTTGGCAAAAGCATATTTGTCTTAGGTCGAGAATAAAGCAGCTGGCATGAAGCACCTTGGAAAATGTCAGTCTTTCTAAAGACCAAGATCAAGAGGAAAATTACACTACTGTTTTAGGGTCAAATTCACAATTTTTCTTTCAAACACACACCCATATACACACACACACCTGAAACAAGACAACATCTATTTGTATGAAAACCCGAGAATGTATCTGTTTTTGAATGTCTAAGAAAATAAGGAAAACAAGCCTGTCTGCATGTGGGACATACTGGGCTGTCCTGAGCAGACAACCACAAACAACCCAGTCAGTCAGATCTGTCAGCTACACGAAATAGGGAGTGCTGCCATACTCCAGAGGAACTGAGTTCGCTGGTAAACAGTAAATGATCAACAAACTATACAGTTACAGTCCTCATCTTTTTTAGTACACCAAATACTCTAGTAATGTGTTACCTAGAGGCATGTAGAAGAAAAAACTGGATGAGTTATCCACCATCAACTCCAAAGTGTTAATCTGCTATAAGTGAAGAGCCAATCATTTCCCTTCTGAGAGTTACCAATAGAGAGTTCACAACCACGACATACAGTTTTACAGCCTGTTAGGATAGGTAAACTCTAAAGAGATCAAAGATACCGGTTCTTAATACAGAGGAAAGAGAAATACTGGTGACCTGTATCGACTACCAGCATACCTAAAATCTGGATTTGAGAAATATAATACAACACGGTTTCAAATTAAGTCTCAGTTACAAAATGGCTTAATGGGGGATAGATACATCTAGAAGAAAAGAAAGACTAATTTGTGTTTTATAACTTCCGAAGTTAAGTACCATAAGCACGTATAGGATCAAGGCTGTGATTCTCCAGTTATTGTGGAGTATAATTTTATTCAAACAAATAAAAAGTAAATACGAAACAAAAAAATTCTGCAATATGGCAATTTTGAGATGATAGAGAACATGGCAAAAATGAGATAAAAGTCTTATCAGTTCCAGAAAGCCTGGGCTTACTAGGTATAAGTGATTATAGAAATAGTTTGGAGACAGTAAGGAACATCCAAAGAGCAATGAGGAAGTAAAAAAACCTCAGTGAAGCTCCTCTATTCTTTTTAACCCCCATAAGCTTGGAGATTACATTTCAAGTTAAGCTACATGCAAACAGGGACTTTCATTGATCTTGTCACTATTTGCTGAATGGATGAAGCAGAATTACCTTCTCTATAGTCATACTGAAGAGAAAGGTAGAAATTAAATATTTTAAGGAGCCAAAAGAAAAATGGATAAAACAGTTGTTCTTTCTCAAGGACTTTTCTTAACCCTTGTTTTATGTTCACAAAAAATAAAGTTGACTCTGAAGCCACTTTCTCACATCACAATCTCAACTACTTCACCAAAGTCCACGAACACCAGAGTTTACCATAACATGCTCAGCTTAACATTCACTACAGTTGGACAATAAAGCCTGGCTGTAACAACTGGGAAGCTGTAAGTGTTGGTAAGGAAAATTATCTACTTTCACCATGGAGGGCAGTTTCAAATTTTTACTTTCCATTTTAATGGTAAGATTTCCTGATTGAGTTTCCCAAGCTTCTAGTACTTATATAGTGCCAAAGGTTTAGATCCTGGGATTCTGCGTCTGTCATTAAATGTCTCGCTTCTGTTTTTCTATGGTCTGAAACCAAGGATTTAAACAGTATTAAAAGTTGAATTTTGGGGCGCCTGGGTGGCGCAGTCGGTTAAGCGTCCGACTTCAGCCAGGTCACAATCTCGCGGTCCGTGAGTTCGAGCCCCGCGTCAGGCTCTGGGCTGATGGCTCGGAGCCTGGAGCCTGTTTCCGATTCTGTGTCTCCCTCTCTCTCTGCCCCTCCCTTGTTCATGCTCTGTCTCTCTCTGTCCCAAAAATAAATAAACGTTGGAAAAAAAAAAAAGTTGAATTTTAAACAATGTGTGACATCCATCTTTGGGGAAACTGTTGGGACAGCTATATGCAGTTCCTATCAATCTCACCTGTTGTATATTTGAATGCTTGGCATGCCTAAAACATAACAGCAGAAAGATGCCATGAAAATTATCTGTGAAACTATTTCAGTGAGCACTTATCTCTTAGAGAAGGTTATGAATGAGAGGAAAAGAGTCAGAGGAGAAATAGCTAAGGCCTGCCCTTCTTCTGTGTTACTCTATTTCCAGAAAGAACTCAGGCCAGATTAGAATGATGCTAAAGAACCAGTACACGTGCATGTTTTCCCTCTTACTCTTTAAGAACATACCGATTCCTTAGTTATGGGACGCCAGTTTCTCCTTAATCAAATGGAAAGTATTTAGTGTACAGATACAATACTATTTTACAACTGGATGAACAATTTCCAGAAGGATACAAAAATCTACATGTTTAAAGTAACCTGAAGGGTAAAATCTCCAGCCAACTGCTGTCCAACTTTTCAAGAGGTGTTCAAGCAAAAAATGTCCTTTCACAGGAAGAAAGACTGCAGACCCAGAGGCTACTTTAAACTGGAGATACTACACAAAAGTAGGCAGAAAAATGCAGCCAGGCCCACCAGTACAGATTCTCTCCAAGTCAAGATGAAAGGCAGGCTCTTTGAGGCTCTGATTTGACATTCTAGCCATTTTAGATCAATCTCTCCCAATCTCCCATTAACTCAAGGAACTGTCTAGTGAGTGAGTGGATGTATCAAGAGCCTTTCTGAAATACAAAATGGTTTCTGCAACCAAACAGTATTTTAAATATTTCAACAGTACTCTAAGAACTTTCAATATTTAAAAACGCAATGAAGAACTCACGGAAAGCCTGACCGTTTTCAGTGGTTTCAGTACAAATAAAAGAGGTCTTAGATTAAATTTTTTCATGAAA
Source organism: Lynx rufus (assembly GCF_022079265.1). Lineage (NCBI taxonomy): Eukaryota > Metazoa > Chordata > Mammalia > Carnivora > Felidae > Lynx > Lynx rufus. The sequence goes on along the minus strand of NW_025814878.1, from coordinate 112,894,630 downwards.
TAAAACCTATTCATGTATAAGTTTCAAAAGGAGTTTTGACCAGCAACACAGCAGGTTTTAGTAATTCAGAGCAGAAATATGATGAACAGAAGCTGAACTAAAGAGGCTGTTATAATATTTTTAAAAGCCCACAACATTAAGAAAAGTGAGAAAGAAATCAGACCCTCTCAAAAGTGAAAGAAATTAGACAAAAATAAACGACCTTAAAAAAAAAAAAGAATTTCAAAAAAAATAGAAAACATGGCTATTTTTCCATATTACCACGTGCCTCTCAAACTAACGATGCCCCACACCATTGTAACCAAAAGGGAGAAGAAGCTACTAAAAATTTTATAAAGCCACGAATATCCCCTATCATCTACAACACTGGGGTCAATCCAGACTATATGCATTTCCTCAGTGGCATACTGAACCTCCATCCAAGGGAGAGTTACTTCTAAATAAGACAGAAAAACTAAGAATAACAATTTGGTACATTATATATAAAAGGCTAGTGTAGTCAGTTTTTTCCCATCATAAAAAAATTACAGTCTAAAGAACTGAAAAGTAAACAGTCAATAAAAGGTCACTTTGACAGGTTTGAGTCCCAAGAGTTGAAACAGCTCACATCACACCTTGCTAGATAGGGTTCCCCCACACCCACAGATTTTTAGCTAAATATGCCTTTTGCCTAGTTTTCCATCTCTCAGAATTTCCCTGTTCAGTCCTTAGCAACAAGAAAGTTAAAGCATCCTCATCCAGTCAGCAGCATTGTTACTGGGCGAAACTAGCAATACTAAACCCATTCAAATTTAAAAAGTCATTATAATAATAAGTAAAAGATAATTAACCGTTACCAGATACCATTTTCAAAGAACTACTGTTAACTTATTTTTAATTTTCCTTAAAGTCAGCAGTACATCAAAACAATGCTTTAAAAGAAAACTTCTCAATCTTTTCATCTTTCCCATTCTGAACAAATCCCCACATTTCTTACCCTATTTTTCAAAGTGGTATTAATGTTGTAGAGAGATACCTCAAGGAAATTTCATAAAGAATCATCCTTATGGTTATAAAGAAATGAGCTTTCAAAAGAGCAGATGCTCACAGCTCTTTCTAACTACCTTGTTCTATTCAAGGATGTACCTCCTCTAGTCTGCTGGAAAGAACTGGAAGATTAATTAGAGCAGAATTAAAATGATGGAGTAGAACTGTACAGGTGAAGATAATACCATCACCACACACAGGCCTAGCTCCTGGTATCAAATGAATATTGAATTGTTTAGAGGCATCAACACTTAAATTGAAAGGAAAAAAAAAAAGGATGAAAGATCTAAATTATTTTTCCTGACCTAAAGCAGGGGACATTTCACTGATGTTTGGTCATCACACCAGCATTAAAAAAGTACTGTATCATGTATATGAAAAAGCTCAGAATTACAAAAGCACATTCCTGAAGCTAAAACATTTCCCTAATTCTTTTAACTACAAAACAAAACAAAACAAAACAAAACAAAAAAACTGGGCAATGAAGAATTGCCTGTTATCCATTTACCAGAATTCTGGATCCGCCACGTTTTTATAAATTGAGTATCTGGAGGTATCGACTCCCCTTCTCCTATGGTGACATCTTCAACAAACGACATAGAGGGCACACTGATGTTTGGGCTCTCAAAGTCATAATAGGCGCCAATTGCTGCTTGTAGGTTCCTATAAACAAAAAGAAAAGACAAAAGACTTTAGTCCTGTCCAGAGTATATTATCCTGATTGTCAAACAAATGGAAAAAGCTTACTTCTCAGGACTTGTTATCGAACCGAAGGCTCTTGGTATATAAATCTTCAGAGCCACCGATTCTGGCTGAGGAACAACAGGGAAAAACCCAGGACTAACAAACCTGTGCAACACTTTTCTCCCAGGGTGCCCACATAAAAAGTAAGAAACATCAGCATCATCAGCAACAATAGGAAGAAATCTCTCTTTTACCCACAAGGATAGCAAGTACGGGTAAAGAAAAAGAGAGCTCCTCTATAACTGTGCCTGGAATTCAAAAAAGCTCGATTTTAAAAAACATTCCAAGTACTTAATTTTTTGAAAAGGCAATACATGCAGATGGTTCAGAAAGTTTTGTACAGTGAAAACTAGCCATCTTATCTCTTCTTTCCTATACACACATACCCATAATTGTTCATATCACTTTCTTAAATACCCTTCCAGAACTTCCTTATGCATATACAAGCAAATGATATTCTTTCTTCTTCCCCTTTTACACAATTAGTGATATATTATACATTGTCCTTTGCTTTATTCCCTTTATTCCCATGAAGACATTCCTCTATCAGTACATAGCGAATATTGTTTTTTATAGCTGTATCCAATGTACAGATACATCATTACTTACGTAACGAGTCCACTTATGAGTTTGTTTCCAATCTTTAGTTCTTCCATAAATAAGCTTAAGCACATATCGTTTATATATATATGCAATATATATATATAATATATAAAATATATATGTGTGTGTGTGTGTGTATATATATATATATATATATATATATATGCAAATGCATCTGTAGGATAAATTCCTATAAGTGATACTGCTAAGTCAATGAGCATGGATTTGTGGTTTTAACAGATGTATCTAAACTTCCCTCAATAAAGCTGTACACTTAATGAATGCCCCCACCAAGAATGTATGAGAGTGTATATTCCCTCATTTGTTCATCAACAGTGTTCCTCCAAAATTTTAGATCTGTGTCAATCTGACAGGTAAAAGGGAAGATCTCATTAAGGCCTTAAAATGGTTTTCTCTTGGGGTGCCTGGGTGGCTCAGTCAGTTAAGCACCTGACTCTTGATATCAGCTCAGGTCATGACCTGGTCATGGGATCCAGCCATGTGTCAGGCTCTGTGCTGAGTGTGGAGCCTGCTTGGGATTCTCTCTACCTCTTGCTCTGCCCCTCAACCGTTAGCATGCGCGCATGCTCTCTCTCTCTCTCAACATAAATATTTTAAAAATAAATAAAAAATTAAAACATTGATGTTTCTTATTTTAAGATGGTTTTATCTTATTACTAGAAAGGTTAAGTATCTCTTACATGTTTTTATAAGCTTTTGTAGTTTCTGTTTTGGAAGCACCATTTTGTAAATGTTGGTGTTCTTTTTAATTACTCATAAACCCCCTTATGTCAGAAGGAACTACCAAGCATACAAACCAGAGTCCCTAATTGAACAGAAACACATGATTGACAGCGTGTTCATCCATGCCAGAAACCAAAGGCCACTAAGGGGTTTGAGCAAGCTGTATTCATTAGAAAGATCAAAGAAATTGTTAGTAATTACATTAACTGCTCCTCTTAAGGTCTTACTTAAACTAGTGACATCATCTCCAGTCCCCACAGTAGACAACAACACAAATTGCATTTTTCTAAACATAACCCAAACATAAGCCAATGGATCCAGTGGGTTGTTTTTAATTATACATAAACATAGCATGAAATAAGCTCTGACAGTATACAACTGTTCAACAGACATACTATTAACAGCAAATACTTTTCTGCGGGGGGCCTGCCTGCTCCTCCAGGTGTTTGCAGCTGCCAGAAAGGAGGGCTATATTTAGAGCAGCTGCCTCAGGTCAAGTCTCATGCATTGGTGGCCTGTCATATTAGTCAGTATTGACTGGAATTACACCACCACCAACTGCCTGCCTGTTGTGTGTGTACTAGATAAAATATACATGCAGCAGAGCTGGGCCAGGGGCCAAACTGTTTGCTTGACTATTCAATAGGAAGGCTTGGACTTTAGTCTTCTCAGCAACTTCCTTCGCTAGCTGACTGTGATCCAAAATGAGTAATACGTGACTGGTCAAACTTGGGGACGCCCAGCCTCTACCACCCACAAACAGGCCTTAGGAGTGTATCTGGAATCAGTCTTACACTTAGGAATCAGGGATAAAATGAGGAAAAGAAAAGTAAGCCTAGTTTGCATTTTGTTCTTCTGAAAACTCTGTGTAAAAGCTATGTGTCCACCCTTTTATAAAGATGATTTTTCTGCCACAGAACTCCAGCAAGTAGCCTGCTGAATTGTTTTCTGTTCACTTGGCTGTAAAATATGCTCGGGAGGGAAGAAACTATTTGTGCACTCAGGACAATTGCCAATTCTCATCCCCAGCATGTGTCATATTTCACCACTTGGCTCTGCCTGATATCAGAAAGGACTTCAAGACCACTGCAGCAGAAACATGAATAAGTTCAACTACCTTAGGCAGATCTGTCCCCCTAACTCAAATCTTGTTTCACACAGACCAACTCATCCCACAGCTAAGTCAACAAAACCATTCCTTTGTACCTGTATTATATACATAATTCAGCCAGAGAAAGATTAAGAAACACTTTTAAATCCCAAAGTGAAAATGAAAGTACTAAACTGGACTCCTGGCAGGAAGCAGGAGTAGAGGATGACAAAGCAAATTAACTTCCCAAGTACAAGGCCAAGAGTGGACTTTAGCCCAGTGGCGCTCTAACCCATATGGCAGGTACACAGTTCAAAATGTGGGTACACAGTTTCTCCCACTTGGACCACTTAGATCACTGCCTGACTGGACCAAGCAACGGCAGAAATAGACCAAACAGCTCCAATTCAACGTGAGAACAAGTAGATATGATAGCATGTATTCCCGTTCAAATCAACATACTCAGCTATTATTAGCCAACAAGAAATTCTACGTGAAATAGAGCTGGCTGAGGAAATGGGAAAAGGGAGAACACAGACTCTGTATTCAGCCTAGTCTGAAAGTTTAAGCATCCAGGTTCCTTCACTGTTTGCACTCGAAGAAGTTTTAACCTGATTTCAGATTAAACCAAAAGCACCCTGAAGAACAAAGGAAGGCAGTGTACCAACGGGGAAAAGGGCACAGGCCAAGATGATGGTGATGGCTGTGAATAAACTTAATGCCACAGAACTGTACACTGAAAAATGGTTAAAATGGCAAAATTTTACATTGGCTTTGTTTGGAGGCAGCTCCTACACCTGGCTGTGGGTCTTTGAACAAGGGGCTATGCATCTGTGTCCATTTACTCATCTACAAAGCTGAGTTTTTTGTATCAAAAGGCTGACTTATATTTTATATTACCAAGTTGGCATTATAGGGCTGGCTGTGCAGACTGCATGAGACAATGTGTGTAAATGCCTTAGGGTTGGTGTTCAACCAACATTTAATTATCAGCATTTATTCATGTGCTAAGCACTCAACCTGAGACTAGGGATACAACAGCTAGCAGACAGACGAGGCCCCTACCTTTACAAAGCCTATAGTCCAGCAGACTGCAGCAAACCAGGGACATTCAAAAAGGGTAACACCAACTGCCTCTCATACTGAGGCTATCAGCCCAAGGCAGCTTTTCCTACGTGAATAAAAAATGGGCTTGGTGCACAACAGCTTCAACTATTCTGATAATCAGGTTAACCTGATTCAGTGTAGAAGAATTTGGTGATGTTGATAAGTGTTCTCTCATGAAGTGCAGTTTTGTAACTCAGAAGCAATATTGCCAAACATTAATTTTATAGAGGAGGCCTTAATGCACTGACAGGTAAATAATGTGCCCCAGGCTAGACCGTCAATTATTAGGAGAATTTATTCAAAGGCATAAAACTTTTAACTTATCCAGAACTTTCCAATTACCTAGTAACACTCTGAACACTTTGTTTTCTTTTATACATATATGTGAAAAAATAATATTTTATTTATTTTATTTTATTTATTTAGAGCGAGCAAGCGAGCAGAAGGGGCAGGGAAAAGAGAGAAGAATCCCAAGCAAGCTCCACACTATCAGCATGGAGGCTGATGTGGGGCTTGAACTCACAAACCGTGAGATCATGACCTGAGCCGAAGTCAGACACCTAACCGACTGAGCCACCCAGGTGTCCCTGAACACCTGATTTTAAGAACATAATAATTACCATCACAAATTCTATAAACAAATTAGTTGTAACCTTCCCTTAAATTGAACTACTGAAAATGGTCAAGTATCTAATCTTGCAAAAATTCACAAACACAGAACATTTATTTTTGTACAATGTATATACATACATAGGTCAGATTACTGATATTATGAAGAAAATTCATCTATGTGCTGCATATATAGTCAGGAACATCATCCAAAAATATGGAGGTAGAAAAGAGTTAAGAAATTCAGGAAATCAGAATTTAAGAGGGAGTATCAAAAGTCTAAGTATTAGCTCAGATTCCCAGGAAAATAAAATTAGGCATCTTTTCTTTCCATTCTCTGAACAAAAAACTTAAAAAGATCCAAATTATTTAAGAGAAAAAGAAAACTACCCAAATTTTGGGCACAAATGGGAAATCAGAATAATGAACTAATCAAGTTAAGCACAAACAGTAGCATCTTTGGACTGTAAGCAATACTTATTCCAAACCACAAGAAGTTTCTCTCACCTTTGCAATGCCAATGACACTGCTACTAAGGCCACAAGCCCACGAGTGTGACTGCAATGATCTCTGAATGACTGAAAAATCTGACTAGAAAAGGGATCAATAAAATAGGTAAGGGTCTTACTAGGGCTTTCCAACGTCAACTCAGTGGGAATTAAACACGGAGACCAGAAGAGTCAATAAGTAAGTACTTGCGACTACTGTGAAGAAACTAAAAATTCATTAAACCAAAAAGATGACTGCAGGTAGGGAACAGGAGTGGGCTAAAGAAGACTCCATATTTTCAAACCTAAAAGTTAACTTGTGGATGACACTATTTAGTATGTGAACACAGTGAGAAAAAAAAAGAACTTGTGAACATTTCATTAAGAGGAGCAAGTTCAGGGGCGCCTGGGTGGCGCAGTCGGTTAAGCGTCCGACTTCAGCCAGGTCACGATCTCGCGGTCCGTGAGTTCGAGCCCCGCGTCAGGCTCTGGGCTGATGGCTCGGAGCCTGGAGCCTGTTTCTGATTCTGTGTCTCCCTCTCTCTCTGCCCCTCCCCCATTCATGCTCTGTCTCTCTCTGTCCCAAAAATAAAAATAAACGTTGAAAAAAAAAAAAAAAAAAAGAGGAGCAAGTTCACACCAACATTTACCCCACTTCTTAGAGCCTTAGCAAGTCCAAGATTGTTTCTTCTCTCCTCTTTTCCTGGCTATTGATCCATTATTTTTATTACTTTTTAGAATTGATCCTTTTTGTTGTTGTTATTTATTTTTGAGAGAGACACAGAGCACGTGCAGGGGAGGGGCTGAGAGAAAGGGAGACACAGAACCCGAAGCAGGCTCCAGGCTTTGAGCTGTCAGCACAGAGCCCGATGCGGAGCTTGAACTCACGAGCAGTGAGATCATGACCTGAGCCGAAGTTGGATGCCCAACTGAGCCACTCACGCGCCCCCAGAATTGATCTTTCTACCTACCATCAGCAGTTATACCTTTTCCAAATAGAAAGTAAAAACCAAGCATTCTGCCATGAAAAGGCAAGGTGGTGGCACTGTTCTAGATTTAAGAGATGTAACAACCAAAAGGAATACACGGTCCTTGAGGTCCTTGATTGGGTTCTGATTTATTAAAAACACAAAAAAAGGGTTATAAAAGACACATTTGGAGACAACTAGGGAAACTTAAACACAGATTAGATATTTCTTATTAGTAAAAATTTTTGTAAATTATTTTTGTATCTCAGTATGTGGTTACTTGAAAGAATACCTATTTTTAGGAGTACCTGGGTGGCTCAGTCGGTTAAGCGTCCGACTTCGGCTCAGGTCATGCACAGTTCATGGGTTCAAGCCCTACATTGGGCTCTATGCTGACAGTTCAGAGCCTGGAGCTTGCCTTGGGTTGTGTGTCTCCCTCTCTCTCTGCTCCTCCCTCATTCATGCTCTGTCTCTATCAAAAATAAGTAAAAGTTAAAAAAAAAATTTTTAAATGCCTATTTTTAGGAGAAGCATGATGAAATATTTAAGGATGAAGGGTTGTGACGCCTACAACTTTCAAATGATTCAGATGATGTTTATACAGAGAAAACAGATTATGACAAAAATGTTTACCACTGTTGGATCTAGGTGGTAAGTATAAGGGTAAACACTACAATTCTTTAAATTTTTCTGTAGGTTTGAAAAGTTAACAAAAAGGCAAATGAAAAAAAAGAGAGAAGGAACCCTTTTTCCTGTCACTGGAAGATGTCAAGAAAATTCAGTAAGTAGAATTCATCTTGGAAACATGAGGAGACCTACTGGGATGGGGATGAGGTTGATATGTTAAGGATGATCAATCAGAAAGAGGGAAATAATTGTTGTGTGCTTGATGATATAAACCACTAAATTAAATCTGGCAACCCCAGAGCCAACTTACATTGGGTAATTCTTGTCATCGGAGATAATAAAATTAGCTTATTGTTAGTTTAAAAAAAAAAAAGATTCTAAAGACACTGCAGATTCAACACTGGCATTACAGAAGTTTAGTTTCTAAGTGCCTTTGGATAATGTCATGATCAACTATTTTCTTTTAAAAAAAAAACTGAGGTGAGATTCAAATAACATACAATTAACTAAAGTATATACTTTAGTGTTATTTAGTGTATTTACAATGTTGTGCAACCACTACCTCTAGTTTCAAAACTTTTTCATCACCTCATACCCAGTAAGAACACCCATTAAGTAATCACTACTGATTCCTCCTTCCCCCTATTCCCTGGCAACTACTAATCTCTCTGTCTCTATGAATCTGCCTATTCTGGATAACTTATATGAAAGGAATCATATAATATGTGACCCTGTGTGTCTGGCTTCTTTCCCTTAGTGTTATACTTTCAAGATTCATCCCAAATTGTAGTATGTTGATCAGTATTTCATTCCTTTCTATGGCTGAATAATATTCCATGAAATGTACACAACCACATTTTGTTTACCCATTCATCTGTTAATGGGCATTTGGGCTATTTCTACTTGTTGATTATTATGAGTAATGCTGCCGCAAACATTCACATACAACTGTCTGTGTGAGCATATGGGTTCATTTCTCTAGATATACACCTAAGAGTAAAACTGTTAAGTCATATGGTAATTCCATGCTTAACTTTAAAAAAAATTTTTTAATGTTCATTTATTTTTGAGAGAGAGAGAGAGAAAACATGAGCAGGGGGAGGGCAGAGAGAGAGGGAGACGCAGAATCTGAAGCAGGCTCCAAGCTCTGAGCTGCCAGCACAGAACCCGATGTGGGACTCAAACCCACCAACCATGAGATCATGATCTGACTGAAGTCGGCCGCTTAACCAACTGAGCCACCTAGGCACCCCTATGTTTAACTTTTGTGTGTGTGTATTTTTTTGTTTTTTTGTTTTTTGTTTTTGTGTTGAGAGGGGAGGGGGGAGAGGCAGAGGAGAGGGAGAGAGAATCCCAAACAGACTCCATGCTCAGTGCAGAGCCCGATGGGAGAATGGATCCCACAAACCTTGAGACTATGACCTGAACCAGGCACTAAACCAACTGAGCCACACAGGCACCCCATGCTTAACTTTTTGAAGAGTCATCAGACTGTTTTCCATAGCAGAACCATTTTACATTTGCACCAGCAATGTACAAGTGTTCCTATTTCTCCAAATCCTCGCCAACACTTTTTTTTTCCAATTATAGCCTCCTACTAAATGTGAAGTAATATCTGACTGTGGTTTTGATTCGCACTTCCTTAATGACCAATGACCATAAACATCTTTTTTATTTACTTGTTGGCCATTTGTATATCCTCTTCAGAGAAATCCTTTGTTCATTTTTTGACTGAGCCGTTTATCTTCCTATTGATGAGTTGTAAGAGTTCTTTATATATTCTGGACAGTAGACCCTTATCAGATAGACAACTTACAAATAAGCTGGTTTTTCTCTTTTTTAATAATGTCCTTAGATACACAAAAGCTTTAATTTTGACAAAGTCCAATTTATCTAGTTTTTCTTTTGCTGCTCATGCTTTTGATGTCAAATCTAAGAAACGACTGCCAAATCCAATGTCATGCTGATTTATCCCTATGTTTCTTGTAATAGTGCGATTGTTTTAGCTTTTACATTTAGGCCATTTATCTGTTTTATTTAATTTTTTTAATGTTTATTTATTTTTGAGACAGAGAAAGAGAGAGAGAGCATGAGAGAGGTTGGGGCAAAGAGAGAGGGAGACACAGAATCCGAAGCAGGCTCCAGGATCTGAGCTGTCTGCACAGAGCCCCACGCGAGGCATGAACTCATCAACCGCGAGATCATAACCTGAACCAAAATCGGACGCTCAACCGACTGAGCCACCCAGGTGCCCCATTTTATTTAATTTTTGTATAAGGAGTAAGGCAGGGGTCTAACTTCATTCTTTTGCCTGTGGTTATCCAGCTGCCCCAGCATTGCATGTTGAAGAAGATCAACTATTTTCGAGGGAAAAAAACAAGCCAGACAAACTCTTGGGTGTGGGTAGGATCCTTCGCTATTTAAGACCCTAGCTCTTGGTGACTCTTGGTGACACTTTACATGTCAAGTCCAATCAATGGTGAAGCTCAGATTTGGGTTAAGTGGGAGAGCAAGTTGAGACACGCGTGGCACCTCACCATACCTCAAGTGTGGTATATCCGTATGCTCAAGATCACCCTAAATGATATCTCCTAATCCCACCAAACAGTTTCTAGGACTAAAGGAACCAACAGTATTTATCTTAGAATCTGTCAAAGTATATTATAAGCACAAAGTTTTTCCTTCTTTGCCAATCAGTAAGTATACAACATTTACTCTTTTTTTTTTTTAATTTAAGTTTTAACTCATTCATGACTGTAGGTACTATAAGCATAAAAATAAATAAGACAAAGTCTTTGCTACAAAGGAATGTAAAATCTATTAAGAAAGATTTGGGAACAGATAATCACAACTCAATGTGATAAATGTCAGAGAAGAAACAACCAAGGAATATGAAAGTACAGAGGAGGAAACACCTAATTCAAACTTAGTAACTGAGGGAAAGCTTCATTAACCAGATAATATCAAAACTGATGGACTTGTTTACCACCTAGAGGAATGAAGGAGCAGTTAAATAGAGGGAGAGTGCGTGCAAAGGCCCACAGACGAAGAAGAGCTGCCTCTTCTCTCTGGGAATGCTGTCCTTGTCCACGGGAAAGCACATATAAAATAAGAACATAACGTATTAATAAATCAGTCTGCTCCAAGCCACAACTGATAGTCCAGGAATGAATGCCTGACCCAAAGCTGAATCTATCTGAACGCTTCCCCAAAAACTTTGGGACTGGAGCCGAAAGAGATGGCAATCTCTCCCTGTACTGGGAGCTTTTTAGTGCCATGTTTTGCCCATGGGACTAAAAGACACAGAAAAGCAGTCTTCAGGGAAAAAAGACCACAAACTCACAAGCAGCCAGAAAAAGAGAGGACTGACAACATTCAAGTCCCTGGTTCTGGTTGTTTCTGAGGCCCAAATGAATTTCTAACTTAGGTTCTAAGATATCCTCCCAGTGTCCTCATTATTCTCATTTTCACTCAGGCTAGCGTGACAAGGTTCTGTTCACCACTTCTAAAAAGTCCTAACTGATACAAGACTGAGGTATTGCAAAAGGAACAAACCCTAAGTGTGTGACAAAATGAAAAGAGGCCTCTCCCACCTCAGGCTGAGAAGCCAGCAGTCCTTGTGTGTGGCAAAGCAGTTGGTTACACTCCTTATGCACTCCAAAGCTACATGGTGCTTTAGGAGCTTTGGGCAACAAAAAGAAATTGCCCACAGAAGACTATGCTAACTTCAGTAAGGTTCTACAAAACAATCCAATCTGCAAAACTCCATCCTGTCCAATCCAGTCTCCTAGAGGGGAGATATGACAAATAAGACAAGAATATAATGATTAAGCAAAGGCCTTTCCGCCCTAAAGCCATGGATCCGAAACCTCTGTTGATCAGATAATTACTCTGCTGAAATTCACCAAGTGAATTCCTTGTGCCACTAAGAAACAGGGAGACCCTGGGGCGCCTGGGTGGCGCAGTCGGTTAAGCGTCCGACTTCAGCCAGGTCACGATCTCGCGGTCCGTGAGTTCGAGCCCCGCGTCGGGCTCTGGGCTGATGGCTCAGAGCCTGGAGCCTGTTTCCGATTCTGTGTCTCCCTCTCTCTCTGCCCCTCCCCCGTTCATGCTCTGTCTCTCTCTGTCCCAAAAATAAACGTTGGAAAAAGAAACAGGGAGACCCTGATGAATAGGATGTAGATAACCCCTTTCAAAACCTTTGCATAGGGTTCCCCCAAACTGCCATTCCCTCCCCTCATTATAAAGTGTATCTGACAGAAATAAGGCTGGGGAGGGAGTAAATTTATGGGGATAACATTCCACAGAGGTTTGAGAAAGCTCTAAATCCAGAATTTTCCACCTGCCCTGAGGTAGAGACCTTTAAGCCGGGAAGATAAGCAAAACTAAGGAGAATTAACCTGGTCCCAGGTATTCTCTTCAGCAATCTTATAGACTAAAAAACCTAAATATTACTGGGGTTGGGTTTCAAAGGGAATGCACCAATATGCAATGGATAAGCAGTGAACTGAAGTTTGAAAAGAGTGCCATCATCAGGAGGCTGTAATTCTTTAAGTGTGAGTTATTTTTGAGAGAAAGAGCACGCGGCAGAAGGAGAGAGAGGGAATCCCAAGCAGGCTCCACACAGGCAGTGCAGAGCCCTACGTGGGGCTCAAATTCACAAACCATGAAATCATGACCTGAGCCAAACCAAGAGTTGGATGCTCAACCAACTGAGCCACCCAGGCACTCTAGGAGGCTGTAATTATTACACTCCTAGTCAAATCCTAGGTCCAAAAAGTGGCATCTTATTGGAAGGAGAAAGCTAAAGCAGCACAGCCCTCATAAAAAGAACTATCTCCCATCCTGTCCCCTGTGCTCCTCTCAAGGATGGTCCTGAGTAATATCAGACATGGTAAATCTTTTGGGGGCAAGCCAGGCTAAAGCCTTCAACCTTCTAACAGTGAAATGAGTTAACAGGTGACCACGAGACTTGTTGATTGTATTTTACTGCTCCTGTCCTGTAGAAGATAGCACATGCTCTGTATTGTTTCTGCTTATAACCCCCAGCTGAGAATAGTGCCCAGCACATAGAAGGTGCCTAATAAATGGAATAAACTGTAACCAAAATATAGTATTTTTCCTTTCTCCTTTTTATCTGCTTTTCTTCTCATGATGGGATTATATTAGAGAGGGTAGAGGAATGATAACAGTAAAAAAAAAAAAGAACTATCATTTAGCCTACAGGCTGCAGGATCATGCAAATGTTTATCTGGACCAATCAAGAAGAAAACAGGGAAAGCACGGCTATCTTCCTGAGGCCTTCAGCTGGTGGGATGGGGCACCTTTAACAATAAGTCAAAGTATGATAGCTGGACCTGACTAGAATCATATCCCATTGGGGAGAGATATGACAGCATTTGTAGTTGTTACTTGTTGAGACAATGCTCTCATTTCCACATATGATTCCTCAGGACACAGCGAGGTCATTCCACAGTTAAGTGAGGGTGGGGGCACCCCAGAATTTAGAAGTGAAAGTTTTTCCCACAGTATATGAACTATAAACGACATATTTGGGAGCTTTGGACAGTCACAGTTCCATTCAGCAGAGATAGAAGACCACTGCAAACACCTACATAGAACAGACATACAAAGAAACCAGAAATATTAAAAAAATTGTTAATATTTACTTATTTTTGAAAGAGAGAGGGGAAGAGAATGTGCACATGAGCAGGGGAGGGACAGAGAGAGAGGGAGACAGAGGATCCCAAGCAGGCTCTGCCCTGACAGCTGAGAGCCCGATGGGAGGGCTCAAACTCACCAACCATGAGATCATGACCTGAGCCGAAGTCAGGTGCTTAACCAACTGAGCCACCCGGGTGCCAGAAACCTGAGTTATTTTAAAGTCCAGTTTTTCCTGAAGCCCAAACATATTCAGGTCTTTGGGTTCTGTGTAACATAGCAACAGCTTTAAGATACCTCCCCCAACTCCAACATACACACCTTTAGCATTATCCAGTTTGAAGTGAGTTTGGGAGTGCCTGGGTGGCTCAGTCGGTTGAGCGCCCAACTCCTGATTTGGGCTCAGGTCATGATCCCAGGGTTGTGGGACTGAGCCCCACGTTAGGCTCCACACTGAATGTGATTCTCTTTCTCCCCCTCTGCCCCTTTCCCCTGCTTGCACTCTCTCTCTCTCTAAAAATAAATGAACAGGGGAGTCTGGGTAGCTCAGTCAGTTAAACATCTGACTCTTGATTTCAGCTCAGGTCATTATCTCATGGGTCATGGGATCGAGTCCCATGTTAGGCACTATGCTGTTAGCATACAGCCTGCTTAGGATCCTCTCTCTCCCTCTTCTCTCTGCCTCTCCCCCCATTCACACACTGGCATGCTCTCTCTCTCTCTCAAAATAAACTCAAAAAAATTTTAATAAGTAAATAAAATTAAAAAATAAAAATGGAGTGATTCTGTTACCTACAACATAATAGGTCTAGATTAATCCAAAATTACATAGTGAGTTCCAGGGATAGAGTCTGTACATGTGGTGCAAAGTCTATTACAAGAGGCAGAAGAGGAGCTGGAAAGGTAAATTAAAACTTAACTCAGATCCAGGAATCCCACTTTGGGGTATATACCCCAAAGAACTGAAAGCAGAATCTCAAAGAGATAACTGCACATCAATGTTTACAGCATTATTCGTAACAGCCAAAAAGTGAAGGAAAGCAAGTCTCCATCAACAGGTGAGCAGATGAATAAAATGGTATACACATACAATGGAATATTATTCAGTCTTTTTTTGTTTGTTTGTTTTTTAAGTTTATTTATTTTGAGAGAGATGGAGAGGGGGGAGGCAGGCAGAGAGAGCGGGAGAAAGAGAATCCCAAGCAGGCTGTGCTCTGACAAAACAGAGCCTGATGCAGGGCTTGAACTCACAAACCCTGAGATCATAACCTGAGCCGAAATCAAGAGTCAGATGCTTGGCCAACTGAGCCACCCAGGCACCCTAAAATATTATTCAGTTTTAAAAAGAAAACCTGGGGGCGCCTGGGTGGCTCAGCTGGTTAAGTGTCCAACTTCAGCTCAGGTCATGACCTCACAGTTAGGAGTTCGAGCCCGTAGTCGAACCCGTGTCAGCCCGTGCTGACAGCTCAGAGCCTGAAGCCTGCTTCAGATTCTGTGTCTCCTTCTCTCTCTGCCCCTCCCCTGCTCACGCTCTGTCTTTCTGTCTCTCAAAAATAAACATTTTAAAAAAAAAAAAGGAAAATCTGGGGTGCCTGACTGGCTGAGTCAGAAGAGCATGCGACTCCTGATTGTGAGGATTGTGGGTTCTAGCCCCGTGTTGCATGTAGAGATTACTTAAATAAAACTTTAAACAAAATAAAGGAAAATCATACTAAACTTTGAAGACGTTATACTAAGTGAAATAAGCTGTCACAATTGTTCCACCTATATGAAGGTAATCAAATTCACAGACACAGAAAGTGGAAGGATGACTAAAAGGGGCAGAGGGAAGGGGGAAATGGAGAGTTACTGTTTAATGGGTTGAGTTTCAGTTTTGCAAGACGAAAAAGTTCTGAACGTTGGTTGTACAAGATGCTTCCCACAACTGAACTGTACATGTGAAAACGATTAATATGGCATCTTTCAGGTTATATGTAGTTTACCACAACTTTTAAAAATTTAATCAGGATGGGACAAATATGTTTCATTACGAAATTTGGACTTCTAAAAGCAAAAGAGAGCATCTAAAAGTTTACCAAAGAAACTTTATTGAAATATAGTTTACATAGCATAAAATTCACCCATTTCAAGTTTACAATGAGTTTTTAGTAAAGTCACTGAATTGTAAAACCATCACCATGTTTTAGAACATTTTCATCAGCCCCATAATGTCCTACTCTCCGTAACATGTAAACATTAGGGTACATGAATTAAGGCTGCTAATCAGCTGACCTAAAATGGGGAAATTATCCTGGATTACTCCAGGGAACTCAATGCGATCACTTCTTTAAGAGCGGTCTGAGGGAACTGGAAGAGAGAACCAAGGAGATAGCAACAGGAGGACTCACTGACTTTGAAGATGGAAAAATTAGGCCATAAGCCAAGGAATGCACGTAGCCCCTGGAAGCAAGAAAAGACAATAAAAGGGATTCTTTTAGTAAGAGCACAGCCCTGATAACACCTTTATTTTAGCCCAGTAAGACCCATTGGGACTTCTGAATTCCATAATTATAAAATAATAAATTGGTGGTTTTTTTAAAACCACTAAGTTTGTGGTAATTTACTACAGCAGCAAAAAACTATGAATGTCTATTTGTTATATTCTATTTTGCTATATATTTGAAAATATTCATCACAAAAGGAAAAAAAACTATGAATATGAAGCAGACTAAAGAAGGATCACAATTTAAAAAGTGCTGAGTCATTTCCTTCATCATAACTCCACTTTTAAGAACCCAATTACCCATTAAAGATGCATATTTAGAAATAATTCCCATTTTTCTTACTCCCAACTTAACAGTCATGAATATTTCCTAAAAAGTAAACAATCACTAGGTTCAATGCCAACTGAAATTTTTTAAAATACTAACTAGAACGGCCCAGAGGAGACATGAAACGTATGATACCCAAAAAGTCCCAGAATGACGAACAGAAAACGTGATTCAGACAAAAAGCTATCTTCATAAACAAAACATCTGTGGTTTATTGTTGTTCATGAAACTTTCTTTGGGACATAATTTTAAGTAGCAGTTACGAAATGATCAGGTAAATCTATAATTATGGTTTTCAAAAGTATGTTTACCTAACAGAAAACTTACAATAAGCCAGCAATGGTCAAATGCATCTTATCCTGCTGCCTAGTCAGAGAGCTAACACTAGAAACTTCAGGGGGAGGGGGGGGGTTGTTTTTTAAAAAAGGACAAAGTGCCTAAAAGCTAAACTATAAACAAATACTCCATTCTCAAATGTTTCCGCATACAGAGAAGAATGCATGGGCTTTGAAAAGAAATACTCTACACCTTTGATTAAAATGCTCTATACCTGTCTAAGTGTCTTACCTTTGCAATTTCTTGATGGCATGCTACAGAGGCCTGCTTCAAAGCCTCTTCAGTTTCACCTCCCCTAAAGAACAATGCCAACCACACCATCTTTGGAGATAATAAAAAGTAAACCTCAGTATACCTCATCTCCAAAAATGTGTACTATGGTACACGTCTAAGAGTGAATCTAAAACCCTTATGTTTTCAATCTTATTTTCTCCCTTAACAAAAAGGTAAATAAACCTTGACCAAGTTCTATGTAATATGATAAAGCCAATGCAATTTATCATCACTACCAAATAATGCCACATGGCATTAATGCCAACTCTACTCATTCTTCAGCCAACCCATCTCCAAATACTCTATGGTTATATTTGGCTACTCTCGGGTACATGAGATAGGTACCTTTAAAAAGCTACATACTTACAGCTAGGAGACTAAACTAAATTAGATGAAACTTGGTGAAATACAATAAATGTAGATTTTATGATAGCTCACAAACCTGAGAGGAACAAGCCCCTCCCCCCTTTTTTACACACTAATAAAATGACAGTATAAATATGTCAGAGATTGCTGCCATTTTTGGTAACCACTGAGAAAAAACAAGGAAGACTACATTTAAAGACTATTTCCTTTAAAAGTTCTATGACACTTGCAAACAATCTCACATACTCTTTAATGTTTTCATGTTCTCGGCAACTAGCTACAGATGACAAATAGTCTAGATAGCTCATCCAACTATGGCATTTTTATACATTACAGAAGAACAGGATTTTTTAAAAAATAGCTACTTACATGACACTGCATACTTACCACCAGTTAGATTACTACCAAAAAATCACAAATCCATCCAAAAGAAAACAGGAAAAAAATCTATCCAATTTGGTTTACAAAGAAAAACTAAAAAATTGAGGAAAAAAATGCTCTATAGCTTTTGCTAATTCTTCCTTAAAAAGAGTGGTCTCTCAAAGAGAGAAGAGCAGCAAACACCCCAAAATAATGGAAACACAGCAAAGGAGCTTATATATTTCAGGCTTCACAAAAGTCAAGGAGATCTCTCTCTTCAGTACTTTTCTTGGGATCCTCTGTGTCTGAGGGTAAGGCGAATAAATACACTTACTTCCACACTATTAAGATACACTAAAAAATAAGCATAGGGGCGCCTGGGTGGCTCAGTTGGTTGAGCATTCAACTTTTTTTTTTTTATTATTTTTCAACGAGAGAGAGAGAGAGAGAGAGAGAGAGAGAGAGAGAGAGAGACAGCGAGCATGAGTGGGAGGGACAGATAAAGAGGGAGACAGAATCTGAAGCAGGCTCCAGGCTCTGTCAGCACAGAGCCCAACACAAGGCAAACTCAACTCACAAACTGAGAGATCATGGGCCGAAGTCAGATGCTTAACCAACTGAGCTACTCATGCACCCTGAGCATAGAACTCTTGATGTCAGTTCAGGTCATGATCCCAAGGTTGTGGGAGTAAGCCCCGCATTAGGCTCCAAGCCGAGCATGGAGCCTACTTGATTCTCATTCTCTCTCTCCCTGTCTCCCCTTTTGCTCCTCTCCGCCACTCATGCATGCTCTCTCTCTAAAAATAAACAAATAAATAAATAACCTACCAAAAATCTTCATTCCCCATAAAATCCTTCATGATCGAATTGGTAAGTTCCACTTAAATATCAACAGTAACTTTACAATAGACTTGCCAATAAATGAAGAAGGAACAACAAAATTAGAAAATTACCTTTTTGCAACCCACTCAAGCAGTAAATGACTCAGGGCAAGGATCATCAATGGATACTAATACAGTTGGGAGAAAGACTGCTGGGGAAAAGGATACGCTCAGTCTTTCACAGATTACTTATTAATTACAAAGGAAAAAAAGAGGTAGATGCTATCTTAACCAAATATTCAAATTTAGCATAATAATGGGACAAACTACAACATTTACCTCCTGATGTGATGCAAGAGAAGACATAGGATCATCCATGTATTCTCTCTAACAAAAAAATGTTTAACCTGAACCTGTGAGGAAACAATCAGACTAATCAACCATATAGGACACACTAGTGGACAAATGGGCTGGACTCAAAAAATGTCAATGTCATAAAACATCCAAATGACAAAGGTGAGTGAAACTTGCTCTAGATTGAAGGCAAGTAAAGAGACATGACAACCAAATATAGCATGAGATGTATGAGAAGATCCTGGATTAAAAAAAAAAAAAAGTTATAAAAAACATTTTGGGAACAAATAGGGAAATCTAAATACGGAATGTATATTGGATAATACCATTGTTTCCATGCTAAATTCCTAGAGAGTGACAATAATATTACAGTAATACAGGATGAGACCACTGTTCTTAGAAGATCTTTACTGAAGGGCTAAAGGCTGAAATGCCAACCTCTCTGCAATTTATCTCAAATGGTTAAACAAAAAATATTTAAATCTATAAATCTAGACATAGTATTCTTATATATTGCTGGTGGGAATGTAAGTGGTAGTTGCTTTGGAAAAGAATTAAATATAAAATGGTAGTTACTTCGTAAAAAAGTTAAATACAAAATAGCAATCCAAGGACTAGGTGGGCTCAGTCAGTTAAGCATCTGACTCTTGATTCTGTCTCATGTCATGATCTCACTGTTATCGAGTTCAAGCCACAGGACTCGCCACTGGCAGCATGGAACCTGCATAGGATTCTTTCCCTGTCTCCCTCTGCCGCTCCCCTGCGTGTGCTCTCTCTCTCTCCCTCTCTCTCTCTGAAAATAAATAAACCTTTAAAAAAAAAAAAAAAGTTGGGGTGCCTGGGTGGCTCAGTCAGCTCAGGTCATGATCTCACAGTTCCTGAGTTCAAGCCCCATGTCAGATTTTATGCTGACAGCTTGGTGCCTGGAGTCTGCTTCAAGTTCTGTGTCTCCCTCTCTCTCTGCTCCTCCCCTGTCATGCTGTCTCTCTCTCTTTCTCTTTCAAAAATAAACATTAAAAACAAAAAATTTTAAAAAATAAAAGCAATTCATTTCTAAGTATCTACTCAAAAGAAATTAAAACATATGGGGCACCTGGGTGGCTCAGTTTAAGCCACCATCTCTTGATTTCGGCTCAGGTCATGATCTCACAATTGTGAGTTCAAGCCCTGCGTGAGGCTCTGTGATGGCAGTGCAGAGCCTGCTTGGGATTCATTCATTCTCTCTCTCTCTCTCTCTCTCTCTCTCTCTCTCTCTCTCTCTCTCTCTCTCCCCCCCTCCCCTGCTCTTGCATGCTCACTCTCTCAAAATAAATATTCTTAAAAATATATAAAAATTAAAAAACATGAATGCTTCACAAACAATATGCTAAGTAAAAAAAGCCAGATACAAAACACCACCTATTATATGATTCTACTGATATTAAAGGTGGAGAAAAGGCAACTGTTTAAAGACAGAAAAAAGATCAGTGGTTGCCTGATGTTGGGGCATGGTAATGGGGATTAACAGTAAATAGGCAGAAGAAATTTTACTGTATGATGAAATATTATACAACTGGATTCTAGTGATGGTTCCTCAATTCTGTAAGCTTACTAACAATCATTCAAGTATCCACTTCAATTGGGATAATTTATGCTGTGTAAGCTGTACTTCAGTAAAGGTACTTAAAAATAAAACAAATGTGGTAAAATGGCGATTATATAGGTATTCATTGTGCTAGTCTTTCAATTCCTCAAAATAAAAAGTTGCGAGTAGATCAGAATGAACTCCGCAAAACACACGCACACCCCAAATTTAGTGTTCATTAACTGCAGATTACCTAAAGGAGGTAAAGAACACTGGGATCTAGAGCCAATTTTTATCCAAGGATTTGATTAACAACTTTTCTCAACTTAGGTGTTATTTTTTCCTAATTACATTTATTTATTGTAGGAAATTTAGGAATTAAAGAGAAAAAGATCAAGAATTAAAGTATAAAAAGGAAATGAAAGTATAAAAAAGGAAATAAAAGCCAACTATAAGCTCATAGCCAATGATAACGATTTATAATTTGTTCTTGATCCTTCAGGTAAAACAATTCCATTTCACCAAAGAAAAGCTATCTATATATGTAACATCATTACAACCTGATCAACTATTCAATTGGCATGTTGAAATTTTATATCACATCCCAATCATATAAATCATAATAAAAATGAAAAGGCAAAACAGAAAATTTTAGAGACAAATCCAATGTTTCCTTTCAGTTTCCAATGAAAAATTGCATGCACTGGCGTCAACTCTCCCCCAAAATCCCTCCTAAAATACAGGTATGCAGGGTGTGTGGATGGCTCAGTCGATTTAGCTTCCCGACTTCTTTGTTTCTGCTCAGGTCATAATCTCACCGTTCGTGGGTTCAAGTCCCTCATTGGGCTCCACACTGACAGTGCAAAGCCTGCTTGGGATTCTCTCTCTCTTCCTCTCTCTGCCCCCTCCCCTGCTTGCTTGCTCTCTTTCAAAATAAATAAGTAAACATTAAAAGAAATAAAATAAAGGCAGGGACTCCTGGGTGGCTCAGCCGGTTGATCATCTGACTTTGGCTCAGGTCATGACTTTGCAGTTCACAAGTTTGAGCCCTGCATCAGGCTCTGTGCTGACAGCTCAGAGCCTGAAGCCTGCTTCGGATTCTGTGTGTCTCTCTCTCTGCCCCTCCCCGACTGGTTGGCTGGCTTGCTTGCTTCTTTCTCTCTCTCTAAAATAAACATTAAAAAAGCTAAAATAAAATAAAATACAGGTATGATGCTATAGATTGGATGAATGTTTGTGCCCTCAAATATTCACATGTTGAAACCTAACTCCCAATGTGATGGTGTTACAAGGTAGAGCCTTTAGAGATAATTAGATCATGGGGGTGGAGCCCTCAAGAATGGGATTAGTGTCCTTATAAAAGACACCCTAGAGAGCTCCCTCACCCCTCAACTTTGTGGGGTTACAATGAGAAGTCAGCCATCTGTGAACCAGGATCAGACCCTCACCAGATACCAAATCTACTGGCACCCTGATCTGTGATTTCCCAGCCTCTAGATCTTGTGAGAAATAAATGTTTGGTGTTTATAAACCACACAGTCTATGGTGCTTTTGTTATAGCGGCCCGAACAAACTGAGACAAATGGGGAGAAAAGTCATAAATTCATGAGGACAAAGTGAACAAGTGAGGAGGCAACATTTGATGCTCTGGAAGGTAGACAAACAAGTGGTAAATGACTTAGCCAACCTGAGAAAGCTGAATCCTCCTCAGCCAGCAGTGGGGAAAAGTAGAGAAGCAACCCGACTTAAAATGAGGATTCCCAAAAGGTTCAGGAATTAACAGCACCAGGTACCCTACAAGTGAAGGTGAAGATATGGATAAAAACAGGAGAGGTTATGCATTTGCCTAAACCCAACCGTTAGATCTGTCTAAACACTGCACACGTAGCCTGGTGAATGCCCCACCCTGGAGGAAATGGGTGGGGCTTTTTAAAGCTTTCACTTAAAAACTACAATCAGGTCCACAGCTTCCAATCCACTTTCTGTGTCCTACTTTTAAATAGGAGTAGACAGCCAAGAACAACCAAATACTTAAGGTAAAGCATTGAATATGAAAGAAAAAGACTAAAAAGTAAGCAAACAAAAATGGCAACTTGAAGATCTCCCAGAAAACAGAGCAAAAAAAAAAAAAGAGTCAAAAGATGAAAAGAGAAAAGACAGAGGACCAGACCGGAAGATCCACTATCTGAAAAATAGGAGACCTAAGAAAAGAGAACACAGAAAATGAAGGGAAAGAAATCAAAGGATTAACTTAAGAAATCTCCCAAGAAAAAGAAGACAGTTTCCGGACTGAAAGGGCTCTCCAAAGCTGAGCACAAGGTATGAAAATACATGTTGAAATGTATCCCCATCAAACTTGAGAACACCAGGGACACAGCAAAGTTACCAAAAGCTTCCAGAGAGGGAAAAGACAGGATTCATACAAAGAACAAAGTATCAGAACAGCATCACATTTCAACATTTCCACGGAAAAAAAGAAGACAAAAGAGCAGTGCCTTCAAAATTCTGAGAAAAAAATATTTCCAACCTTAAAACTGTTACCTAAGCAAACCTGGATATCAACTAAGCATCAGAGTAAAATATAGTTTCAGAATACAAAAGTCTCAAATTTTATCTCCTCTGCACTCTCAGGAAGTTTAAAAAAATGGGGTCCAGGAAACAAGGTTTCCAACAAAGGGTGGGGAGTAGGAGGAGTGTGAAAGAAATCCCCAGGGTACCCAGAATAAGAGCTGTGCAGCACACTCAGAGCTCAACCAGTCCAGATTAGAGTAGGTCAAATGCTCTGGAAGAAAGTTCTTCAAAAAGGTTAAACTGATACAACACCGTCTGAACCTGTGAAGAAGAGATTCATGGTTGGTAAGGACTTTGAGAATGACTTAGGAAAAAAAATATCTAAGAGACTGAACAAACCAAAAGCCTACACAATTATTACCCTTGGGGCAGCAAAAGATTGTACAGAAAGGGAAAATGAATCTAAGTATACTAATAGCTCGAGTGTCAGTAAGCATTTAAACAGTTAAAACAACATAGACACTGAAAACTGACTTCTCTAAATTACAAACACTTAAAATGGGAGAATGGGAGACAGGGTAAGTGAAACTAACAATTACCATGTGCCAGGGCACAGCTCTAAATCTTTACACATGTTAATTAATTAATCTTCAGATAAAAAAGGATATTGTCTTTATATATGAGGAAACCAAGGCACAGAGAGGGTAATAACTTGCCAAAGTCACACAGACAGTACATAGCAGAAACTCTGAACTTTGCTCTTTACCACCACACTGGCTATCAAAGAATGAAATCCTCATCTCCCTGTGGGAAATAAACAGATTATAGTTAAAACAGAAGAAAAAAAAATCAATAGAGAGGCAAAAATCTCAAAATCAGTTGAAAGAATTGAAAAAGATTGCTTCTGGGAACTGAAAGAAGGAAAAGGGGGTCTGGAATTCCTGGTTCTTTTAACAAGCCTGTAGAAATTTACTTTACTCTTAGAAACTATGTGCATTTATAACTTGGAAAAACTGAAAAATTACAAGAAGATGTACTTGCCTTTAAAAATATTTTAAGCAAACCTTAAAACTCTTATTCAACCCTAGAAAACTGGAGATAAACAGAGGAAAAAGTGCAAAAACAAGCCCAAGTGTGTGTGTGTGTGTGTGTGTGTGTGTGTGTGTGTGTGTATAAGCATTTGATACATGATAAAGGTAGCATTTCAATCTTTGGGAGGAAATATGATTTTCTCAAAAAAATGGAAAACCAACTAATCATTTCCAAAACATGTTAGGATATCGACCTCCCACAACACTGCCAAATACATTTTAACTATATAAAAGATTTATGTAAATTATGCAATCATAAAGAAAACAGAGGTAAATAATAATTATGTAACAATTATGTGGGGAAAAGATTTATAAACATGAAACCAAAAGCAGAAATGAAAAAAGAAAAGATTGCTGGATTCAATTTCATAAAAATTCACAAAGAAAGCACCACAGAGTTAAAAAAAAAAAAAACAACAACAAAACATTATAAGCCAAGTTAAAAGAAACTGGAGAAAAGACAAGTATTTAATAAGAAGTCCATTTCCTTAATATATAAACAACTCAAACAAGTTAATGAGAGAAAGAATAACACTCCAGTTGAGACAGAGAAGAAAACACAAGTCACAGAAAAGTACAAATGGCCTCAATAAAGCTGGGGGGAAATACAAATAGCCAATAAAGATATGGAAAGATGTCCTACCTCATTCATAATTAAAGCAATACAAATTAAAATGAATACATTTTAACCTGCCAACCAGCAACAATGTAAAGACAAAGATCATTCCTGGTTGATAAAAGTGTGGCAAAACAAGGACTCTTGGGGCGCCTGGGTGGCTCAGTCGGTTAAGTGTCCAACTTCAGCTTAGGACATGATCTTGCGGTTTGTGAGTCTGAGCCCCACATCAGGCTCTGGGCTGACAGCTAAGAGCCTGGAGCCTGTTTCAGATTCTGTGTCTCTCCCTCTCTCTGCCCCTCCCATGCTCACTCCATTTCTCTGTCTCTCAATAATAAATAAACCTTAAAAAAAAATTTTTTTTTTTTAAAAAGGCAAGGACTCTTGTGCAGGGACAGTAAAAATGAAAATTGTTACAATATTTTTGGAGTGAATTTGATGTTACCTATCAAAATTTAAACTGCCCATACACCCAGCCCCAGCAATTCCACTTCTAAAACTGTACCCACAAGTATACAAAGATACCTGTACCAGAGCAGCTTTATAAAAGCAAATACTACCTGGAAACTAGCTGTCCATCACTAAGGAAATATTTAAATTAAATATAGTCAGCCACAATGAATAAATACCATGCACCCACTAAAAAAAATGACGTCCACAGTATACTGTGAAATTAAACAAGCTAACGTATATATACTATATATAATACGTATACCTAGGTTCTGTGTGTGTGTGTATGCGCACACACAAGTTTTCAAGTGTAAGGGAGGAGAGAAGACCTCTACAAGAGATGGTACACCTACAGATCATGCTTTCAGAAAAATTCTTGACAACTGAAGTAGATGATGGATCTGAAATGACCTGGCCTAAAGTCCGTACTTAACAATATACCAAAGTTTGTTTTAAGGCGCTGTGGAGGAAAAAACTTCCCAAAAAGACCTAACATTTAAGATCTAAAGACATCTATCAGGAACTACTTTCACTGACAAAATTTTAAATATCTATGTAGAAGACAGTTCTTTTTCAGGAAAAAAAAAAAACTGTAAGAGGAGGGATTTAAATCTGCATGTAGAATGGAGGAAAGTATAGTAATAACTTACTAGCATACATATGGACTCTCTGATCAAATACAGGCCCGCAAAGGTACACAGTGTCTCTGAAAAAATAGACTAATGGCTACTTTTGCAGAGTGAGTTGAGGGAGGGAAACACAGCAATCTATGTACTATCTAAACTTTTCATAAGAAACACATATCCATTTTATAATTACATATCTAAATAAAATTTTTAAGAAGTTAAAACACAAACAGGAAACTGGAAAAACATGTGCAAAATCTAACTTACAAATATCAATTTTTAAAATGACAAAGATGCAAGTGTGTCTGGGTGGCTCAATCAGTTAAGTGTCCGACTCCTGATTTCAGTTCAAGTCACGATTTCATGGTTCGTGAGATTGAGCCCCATATCAGGCTCTGCACTGACAGTGCAGAGACTGCCTGGGATTCTCCCTCTCTCAAAAATATATTTAAAAAAATGACAAAGATGCCAAACAGCAAGGACCTTTACAGGTATTAAAGCTATGTAGAATAACATCTGGAAAGGTACACAAGAGACCAATCAGTAATAGGTACTGTCTCTGGGAAGAGACACAAAATCTAGAATCAAAAAAAGACTTACCTTTCACTGAAAAATCTCTGGTACTGTTTGAAGAATGATTTTTTAGTAACAATGATTATTTTTCAATGTCTGTAGAATATTCAGCAGTAAAATAAAACAGAATGAACTTCCATCAATGATCCATGCTGCAATGTGGATAAACCTTGAAAACATTATGCTAATAAGGAAAAGAAGCCAGCCACAAAGGCCACATACTTCATGTTTACATTTACACGAAATATACGGAAAAGGCAAATTCAGAGAGACAGAAGTCAGAATGGTGGTTGCCTGGCACTGGGGATGACTGACCACAAATTGGCATAAATCTTTTTTTTTTTTTAATTATTTCTTTGATATACTTTTTCAATGTTGTATTTTTGACAGAGAGAGACACCAGGTGCAAATGGGGGAGGAGCAGAGAGAGAGAGAGCGAGAGCGAGAGAGAGAGAGAGAGAGAGAGAGAGGGAGGGAGACACAGAAGCTGAAGCAGGCTCCAGGCTCTGAGCTGTCAGCACAGAGCCTGACACAGGGCTCAAACTCACAAACTGTGAGATCATGATTGGGCCGAAGTCGAACACTTAACCAACTGAGCCATACAGATGCCCCTCAAACTGGCATAAATCTTACTGGAGTGACAGAAATGTTCTAAAACTGGCTTGTGATGATGCTTATACAAATCTATAAATTTACAAAACTCACTGAATTTGTACACTTAAAATAGGTGAATTTTAGGATGTGTAAATTGTATTTCAATAAAGTTGTTACATTTTAAACACCAAAACAAGTAGCCACCACATAGCTGAAATCTGCTTTTAAAAAATACTGTTCTTTAGTGAGGGAAAAAAAAAAGACAAAAAAAAATTAATGACTGAAATCAAGATGATGGATACACAGGGTTCATTAGAACCTTTTTTTTTTTTTTTAAATAAAAAGGTCTATAAAAAAATAGCCAGCACACACACATAAAACTTAAGATTTCACCAGCAAAGAAATGCAAACTAGAGCAACAAACATTTATCTATCAGATAAATCTATTCAGCAAAAATTAAAAATCAACATTCCAGAAAGCAAGTTTTCTAATGCCGAAACTGTTTGGATTATTAACTGTTACATCCTTCATGGAGGCAATCTGGCAATGTTCATGAACCTTCAAAAGGCCATACCTTTGACCTGGCAATTCCACTTCCAAGAATTTCTCCAAAATAAATACATGGGCTATATGTCACAGTTTTTTAAAATACTAAGAGAAAAGAAAATAATCAGGCAAATATGAAAAGATGTTTCTAATAGCAAAAAACAACAAAAACCAATAAATGGCTTCTCAACTAAAGTACAGAATACCCAAGTAATGGAACACTAGCAGCCATGAAAAGCAGACATGGAAAGATATTTACGTTTAGTGAAAAAGCAGGCTATAAAGCAATATGTCTTCCTTCAATATTTCTGAACTTGCTGATTTTTTGTATTCAGTATTACTACTTTTACAGTCAGGAAAAAAAACTCCACTTTCCAAAAAGGCAAACTTCCTTATTAAAAAAATGGACAAAGGGCATGTTCAGCCAATTCATAAAAGAAATACGGTGGACATTTAGGACATAAAAATACTCCTCAGAAATGACAAAATACAAATTAAAACAAGATCACACTTTTTACCTACCAAACTGACAAAAGAAAAACATTTTTAATTGTAATATGCTGCATTGATGAGGTATTAAAGGAACAGCTACTCACACAGTAGCTGGCAGAAATATAAATTAGTCTGACCTTTATGAGGGAGACAATTTAGCAATTAAATATTAAGAGCATTAAAAACCATGTTTATCTTTAGCCCAGCAATCTAATTCTATGAAAAAACTCTAAGGAAACAATTAAGGATGCAAGCAAAGATTTACCTACAAGAATTTCAATACTGAGTTTATAGTGACAAAAAAATAAAAATAACCTTGATATCCAACAAAAAAGGATTATTAAGTTATTTTATATACACTTAATACCATGAAGCCTTTAAAAGTATAGAATCATATTTATTAAAAATGAATAATTATCGTAAGAGATTTTTCAGTGAAAGATTACAAATTGTGTTTGTAGTGGTTTAAGAGTATCCACCAAAATTCACATCTACCCAGAACCTCAGAATGCAATCTGATTTGGAAATAGTCTTTGCAGATACAAGTAGTTCAGATGAGGTCAGATCAGGTTGGACCCTAAATCCAACCGACTGGGGATTGGGGAAATCTGGGGAGGAGGAAATCTGGAGACACAAGGAAGAAGGCCTTGTGACTATTGAGGCAGAGGTTGGAGTGATGTAGTACAAGCCAAGGAACACCAAGAAATGCCAAAAGAAGGGAGCCATCAAGAGCTAAAAAGAGTTAAGGGAGGATTCTTCTCTAGGAACCTTCAGAGCAAGCAGAGCCCTGCTGATGCTTTGATTTCAACTTCTAGCCTCCAGAACTGTAAGAGAATAACTTTTTGTTTTAAGCCACCCAGTTTGTGGTAATTTGTTATGGCAGCCCTGGAAACCCACCAAGTGTATAAAACACAGCAATCAGGAGCACAGACTCTAGTCCGAGACTACTTACATCTGAGTTCTATTTCTACCACTTATTACCCATGTAACTTTACGTAAGTTACTTAACCTTACTGAGCCTCTTTTCCTTTTCTGTAAAGTAAGAATAACTGTATTTATTTCCTAAAATTATTGTGAGCATTAAATTATGTAGTAATCACTTGAAACAGTACATGGAATACAGCAAATACTCCACTTTCATAAAGCAAACACAGGTACGCACACAAACACATGCAAGTATGTACTAGAAAAATACAGATGTAAGGGTTAAAATTGTTTATCTCTGGCTCCTGTGAGTATGGCTTGTTTTTGTTTTCTTTTTGCTTACTGGCACTTTCTAGCTTATCTGCAATGATTTAAGTCACAATAAAATTTTATATCATAATAAAAATTATTTTTAAATTAAAAAAAAGTTTAAACACAGTTGGTTCCCAGTTATATAGCTGTATGCAAAACCCCATCCCTCAGCCAATGATTTCTACTGTCCCAAAGTCCGTTATCAAAGTTTTTTTTTAGTTAAAAAGCAAAATTTACTTCAGAAAATAAATCCTGACCAGAAAGCATTTTAGAAGCACACTGTGTATCATTCAATCGAGTAGTAGGCTGTTGATCCATAATAGGCTGTGAATCACTGACCTCAAGCACAATAATTCAAGTGTGAACCCTTGGAAATACTTCATAGAGCCATGGTTCACACATAAGAAGACACAACTGTTCATTTTTTAAAGTGAGTCTTTTAAAATCCAGTACATAGTCAATTCAGTGGGGCTGAGTTCCAGATTTGGAATTAACTGCTCCTCTCCAAAGACATACATTAACTCTGGCAAATCATGAGAAAACCACTCACAAAATCAATTACCCTTACAAGTGAAAAATGTATCAGTTTCATCTGCACAAGGTAATTCAGTAAGAGTTAAACCTCTTCAGTAAGCTTCAGTCTTGTGTTTTGGGTCCCTTGTGTTTAGTCAGTTAAGCATCCAACTCTTGATTTCGGCTCAGGTCATGATCTCAGAGTTCCAGGAGTTCAAGCCCCGCATCAGGCTCCACACTAATGGTGTGGAGCCTGCTTGGGATTATCTCTCTCCCTTTCTCTATCTTTCTCTCTCAAAATAAATAAATTTTAAAAAAACCTTATAAAATGTGTTCTCTGAAAATATCTCATAAGCAAATTCAGATGGATTCACTAGTTTACTTAACACATTTTGCTCTTAATACAGCAAAACAAGTTTTAATAATTACATGTAATTACTGGATGAGAGTTGGTTGCTCAATACAGTGAAAGAATTCTACTGTACTTGAAGAGATCAAATCTGAAGAGATAAAATCTACCACTACGCTATTATTTAGTAAAATATAGATCTATTTGATCATCCTATCCAAATATCTTGACAACTACTTCAGTACAAGGGCTGTGGTACCCACTACTCTGAATAGGAAGAACAATTATTCAAATTGCAATACCACTGCTGTTTAAAAAATACACACACACACACACACACAGAAAATTCTGTAAGTATACATACACATGCAAAATTCTACAGGCATGGAAATTTTCTAAAAGGTACAGAAAAATAGATAGTAGTGGCTACATCTGGAAAGAAGAACAGATTTTTGCTTCTCACTTTTAGTCCAGAGGTTGCAAATTAGTGGTCCAAGGAACACATCCTACCTATAGATGAGCTTCATGTGGTCCATACAGTGTTTTAAAATTACTTGAAATTGTTTTCATGCTTATTTATTTTTGAGAGACAAAGAGACAGAGAGTGGGGGAGGGGCAGAGAGACGGGGAGACACAGAGTCGAAGCAGGCTCCAGGCTTCAAGCTGTCAGCACAGAGCCGACACGGGGCTTGAACTCACAAACTGCAAGATCATGACCTGAGCCAAAATCGGACACTTAACCGACTGAGCCCCAAGGCACCCCAAGATGGGGCCAACCTTTAGAGGGCTCAAATTGCTTCCAGAAACAATATTCTTGCCGTTAACTTAAATTTTAATTTCTTTCATGGCACATATATTGACAACATTTACATCTCATGGCAAACTGAATCTACAAAAAAGCCTGAAAAAGAGCTTAGATTATAGGACTTGTTTCTTCTAACAGCACTGGACCACAAAGTCTCCTTAAAAATGAAGTCTTTAGTCCATCTACTCTCACATCTTACTGAATCCGATGTTTAGGGAGAACCAAAGGCTGTTAGGGTATATCTTCCTCTCCAGGGTATGTATCGTATGTGATCAATGTTATCAAAAAAGCAATGTTCAGAGAAGACAGCACAATTAGTGTCCCAATTTCAAAAAAACAATAGGATTTCATGAGGCATAAGAAAAGGAAGAACAACATTCCAGGCAGAAGAAAAAAGTTTAAAATTGGGAAAGCAAAAGTATATGTGGGAAATGAGCAGCAGACCAGCTTGAATGGAGCAGAGAGAAGCAAGATATCCAGCATAAAGGTATGCAGGAAAGGTAGAGGCAGATAAACCAGGACCAATCTTTGAAGGCCCTGAATGTCAAGCTAAAGCCCTGTTCTTTATGTGGTACATAACTAGGGCATTATTAAAGGTTTCTGACCAAAAAAAAAAATGGTCCAGATCAAAGCTGTGATTTAGAAAGATTCGTCTGGTAGTGGTATGTCCACAAAATGGATTGGAAGGAAGAGAGCCAGATGTAGAAAAACAATTTGGAGAGTATTCCTGTTAGGGTAGTCGTGCAGGGAATGGAAAACAAGAGTTGGAAAGTGCACTGCCGAGTGGAAACGAACAGGGTTTAGCAAGTGATTTGAGGTGTCCAGGAAAGAGAGGGCATTGGATAGAACTCAGTTCAAGCCTAATGTCTGGGAGACCAATGGAGCTATTAACAGGGAAAAATCAGAGAGAATGGCTGGTAAGATGGGGAAAAGGATAAACTGATCTTGTAAATACACAATTAGGGGCACCTGGGTAGCTCAGTTGGTTAGGCATCTGACTCTTGATTTGGGTTCAGGTCATGATCTTCCGGTTTGTGGATCAAGCCCTGTGTTGGGCTCTGTGCTGACAGTGCAGAACCTGCTTGGTATTCTCTCTCTCCCTCTCTCTCTCTGCCCCTCCCCTGCTTATGCTCTCTCTTTCAAAAATAAATTAATTAATTGATACACATTTAATTTTGGTTCCTAATAGAACACCCCTAATATTTTCCCCCATTAGGAAACCTTGCACACTTTCCTGGCCCAATTTTTAGGGGTGTTCTGAAGAAAATATGTATTTAATACAAGTAAAGGATATATTTAATGCAGTCAATGAGAAGCCAGTCCCAGAGCCTGTGACATGATCAAAACTAAGCTCCACAGGATTAAGTTGGACTCCTACCTCACACCATATGCAAAAATTAACTCAAAATGGATCAGTGACCTAAGTTTAAGAAGTGAAACCATAAAACTCTTAGAAGAAAACATACAGGTAAATCTTCATGACCTTGGATTATCAGATATAACACCAAAAGCACAAGCAACAACAAAAAATTAGATAAGCTGGGCCTGTTCAAAATAAAAACCTGTGCACTGAAGAACATCATCAAAAAAAAATAAAAAGACAACCTATAGAATGGAGAATAATGTTTGCAAATTACATATCTGATAAGGTTCTAGTATCCAGAATATATAACTCTTACAACTGAACAAAAAAGACAATCCAACTAAAAAAACAGTCAAAGGACTTGAATAAACACTTCTCCAGGAAAGTATGCACTGACCAAGAAGCATAGAAAAAGACATTCAATATCATTAGTAATTAGAGAAACACAAATCAAAATCACAGTGAGGTACCACTTCATACCCATAAGAATGGCTGTAATTAAAAAAAGGAAAATAACAAGTGGTTGGCAAGGTATGGAGAAACTGGGACAGACCCTTGTTCATTGCTAGAAGGATTATAAAATAATCCAGTCGCTGTGGAAAACAGTTTGGTGGTTCCTGAAAAAGTTACACATTCAACTCCTAGGTATATAACCAAAAGAAGTAAAAACAGGTATTGAAACAAATACATGTACACATATTTTCATAGCAGCACTATTCACAATAGCCAGAAGTTGGAAATGGTTTAAATGTCCATCAAGAGGCAAATGGATAAATTGTGGTATACACATACTTTGTTGAAACATTATTCAACCATAGTATTGACACATGCTATACAACATGGATGAAGCCTGAAAGACACTAGACACAAATGGACATGAATATTGTATGACTCCATTTATATGAAATATTCAGAATAGGTACATCCATAGAAAAAAAATTCAGATTGGTAGTTGTCAAAGGCAAAGGGTGAAAATGGACCTGGGTGGTTGCCAGGGCTTGGGTTTCCAGGGAATGAGGAACAACTGCTTAACGGGTGTAGGGTTTCCTTTTGGGGTGATGAAAATGTTTCAGCTCGATATATATGGTAGTTGTACAACACTAGGAATACACTAAATGCCACTGAATTGTTCACTTTCTCATGGTTTAACTTCATGTCGATTTCACCTCAATTTTTTAAAAATCAGCAATATTCCAAGCCAAAAATAAAAATAAGCTCCATGTCTTGTTATTCCTGATCCCATTAACTGCATTATAGCCAAGCCAATATTCTAGATGGTTCTGCTCCACTTGCTCCTTCCTGGTTTCACTCAGGAAACATCCTCTACCTATATTACACTACTTTCTCATCAGTTCAAATCGCCTAATCATTTCAAAACTTCTAAGAAAGCAACCTGCACATAGCAGTCATTCCATCTTTGTGAATCATTCCTTCTACTTGACTCAGTCCATTCCTACCTGTTCTGAAATTCAGCTAATTCAGTACTGACATATGAATGTTTCCTCATTATTCCGAAACTTTTCTCTCATCATTTCAGGCATGTTCTTTTCCTATCAGAACACAAAGTATAATACAGGCTGTTTTCTGCTTCTGTATTACACTATCTGCTATCCAAAATACATTTATTTAAATACTGTCTGGTTGATAGTTTTTGGTGTTATGCGCTACACAAATTTTGTGTGGAAGGAGTGGGAAGATAAGAAATGGTGAAGAAACCATCTCCACCCATCCTAGCTACAATGGAGATTAGTTTTCACTTCATCTGTGATCAGAAATACAAGGCCCACAGCAATACTGTTTATAAAGACTTCCTGCAGGACAACAATATACTTTTTACTGTGCTCCTTTTAAAACTAAAATGAATCTAAATGCTCTATTTATAAACTTTTTTTTTATACCCAGAGTCCAAAACTTCTATGTGCCACTCAAAAAAGATAGAAAAAAGTGGAGAAGAATATCCAAAGAACTCTCAACCTTCTTAAAAATGTTATAGACTGTACAATACTCTATCACTGAGTGTTATGCAATCCTTCCCTACCCTCTTCCTAAAACTGCTGCTTGGCACACATTTTTTTCAAGGAACCCAGTACTAACATCATGATTTATGTTACAAAAGTCTGGCTGCCAGGCTTTTCCTAGACTCATACACATAAACCAAAGACTGGATCAGAAACTCATTTACCATGCAGGTGACTGAAAAAATGGATTAAGACCAGGCAGGGGAGGTACTATGAAATACAAGGTACAACTGATTTTTACATCTAGATCCTGATTTCACTTCATCAGTTATACCTTTATTTTATCCAGTGGGGTGCCTCTGACAATGCTGACAAAGTCAGCAGGACATGAGTGTACAAAAATGTTTTTCCAAGTTGCTTTTCTAGAACACATCTGTTCCATCCACTGTGGGCACATGTAATGTTCCAAAAAATGTATATTACTTCCTGAAGACACCAAGAGGTAAGCTAGAACGTTGCAACACCACAACTGCAAAGGGCCAGCCAAATAAGTAATCAACAGTGTCTATATGCTAGTCAACTATTATTTATACTTATAACTGAGAAATAAGGCCAATACTGACTCCTAAGTTAATGCCCTCTAAAAATCTAGAAGTGTTAAAAAAATAAAATCTAGAAGTGTTACTTGCCTCTTGTCACAAATGCTAAAGAACAAAACTCACTTTAAAAACATAAGAGACAAATGATTTTGAGGACCAGAAGAGAATTTGAAATCTTACATAACACTAAACTGTACACTTAAAATTGGTTAAAATGGTATATGTTTTATGTTAAATTTTCTAAAAATCATATGTAAATTCTCCTATGAATCATGTCAGTTTCCCCTGGAAAAAAGATAAGTCTATTAGACTACATTAAAGGATGACAAACCATTAAGTTGAATGTGTTTAAATTATAAATAGTGAAAAAATTTTAGTGATTTCAATTAACAGAAACTTTCTGACCTCTTAAGGAAGGTGTTTATTAGATAGTCTCCATCTCCAAGGAGGGCATAAGCAATGAAAAAGTTTAAACTGTGGTAAGTAAGAGAGATTTAGTTTTGACATAATTCTAACTAGAAAAGTAATTAAACACTATAATAAGGTACCACGCAAATCTCTGCCCTCAGGGATGCAAAAATAAACTGTCTTGGAAGGATTATATGCAATTCTTCAGGAAAAACTGGAATGAACTGGAGAATCTCTTAAGCCAACTTCCAGTTTTAGAATTCCAGGTTCTATACTCACTGTCCAATAGTGTCTCTGCAAGACATTCCACCTATAGAAAGTTATACTAATCTACAAATCATTTCAGTTGGCTTAGCATACTGGGTTTTTTTTATCACACCACTTATTTACTTTCTGTACTTACTGAGGAACTGAATATTGGCTACTTTTATTAAGTATCCCAGCAGCATGGCTGCCAACTCAGGTATAAACACTACAAAAAGCTTAAGCTGGGGGCGCCTGGGTGGCTCAGTCGGTTGGGCGTCGACTTCGGCTCAGGTCATGATCTCGAGGTCCATGAGTTCGAGCCCCGCATCGGGCTCTGGGCTGACAGCTCAGAGCCTGGAGCCTGTTTCGGATTCTGTGTCTCCCTCTCTCTCTGCCCCTCCCCTGCTCATGCTCTGTCTCTCTCTGTCTCAAAAATAAATAAATGTTAAAAAAAAAAATTTAAAAAAAAAAAGCTTAAGCTGAAACAATACTTCATTCCAAATTAAAAATTAGAAATATCTACAAAATGCACAATGAACTAAAGACTAGAGGAAAAAAATCTTTTATAGGGTAGATAATTGACAAGGCCAAAACATTCAACTTAGTTTTTTGACAGCTTCTTAAAAAGCTAATACTTACTTTTGAAAATAAAAGCAAAGTCTTTCCAACTTGAGTTTCATTTTAGAAAACTCATGGCCTTCGTTTTAAAATAATGATTTTTAATTTACCATAGTATTTTCTAGCAGTCATCAAACAACCGAATGGTGGTTATTTATTACAACCAATAGCAGGCACTTAAGAAGTCACAGTAAAGTTAATCATCTCAAATTCAACAGGTTAATCACAGCAATTTGAGAGATTTTGCCATCCTATATTATAGGACCATCTCAACAAAGTTAGACATTAAATGACATTTAAAAACAATACATTTCTAGACCACATATTTCTTAAACAACACAAATGTTTTGACCAAGTACACATGCATGACTATATTTATTTTAACTAGATTGTATTAATCAAGATGAGCATTTGTTCAAAACAAAAATCTAATGAACTTAACCAGGTCAAAATAGAAATCAAAATATAATACTGGGGCTAACTGCTTTCAATTGAAAGAAAAGAATAGTAAGTCTTACTTCCTTCAATTCACAAAAAATTTTTCATTTTATAATCAAAGACAAAGAATATGACTTTTACAACCAGAAAATAAGGTGGCTTAAAGCTGAGTTACCACTTAATTGCCTGCATTCCTAAGAAGCTACTAACTTCTAACTGCTTTAAAACCTGAATACATCTGGGGCGCCTGGGTGGCTCTGTTGGTTGGGCGTCAGACCACAGCTCAGGTCGTGATCTCTCAGTCCACGGGATTGAGCCCTGCGCTGGGCTCTGTGCTGACAGCCCAGAGCCTGGAGCCTGCTCCAGATTCTGGGTCTCACTCTCTCTCCACTCTCACCCGCTCATATTCTCTCAATCTCTCTCTCAAAAATAAATAAACATTAAAAAATTAAAAAAAGAAAAAAAACCTGAATACATCTTTTAATGGCTCACTACTTTGCTCAGAAATGTATCACACCTTGTTTCATACAGAGATGCTACATCATTAGAAAACATGCTACTCTGTGCCATTGAGCTTAATAATTTTTTATAAAAAATTCAAATAAAATTTTTATAACGCGACTATAATTTTTAAGTTATTTTTTTCTTACCCACACTGGGCCTCACCTTTCACAAAACCTAAAAACAAACAATCTTAGATGTTAAACACACACACCTCAAACACATAAAATTCATTACACTGGTTTTGTAGCCACAATAATTATACTAATAAATACTGACTCTAAAGAACTAAAAACTTATTAGGGCAGGGTTTAAATGGTACGACTCACAAGGGGGTGGGGAGAAATAATGATCCTCCCCTACCAAACTGGCAGCAACAATATGCCAAGTTTCCTATGCTGAACTAGTGTAAACAAGGAAGAAAAAGAGCTGGGGGTGGGAAGCTGGCAGGCAAGAGAACAACCCTCGTCAAGATATAGCTTTACTTCTACATTTCACTAGGGTAATACCTGTTCTCAGTGTTTTCAATAACCCCTATCAAGGACTATTTAAACACCATAAGTTGGTGTTCAGAAAACTACTGCAGGCTGTAGTCCCTCTCTTCCCAGATGTAAAAAGATATTAAGTGGGGATCATAAATGCTTCTTTAATTATAAAGACTATCTCTCGCATTCAATGCTTCAAAAAGTTTTCTAAACATCTAGCAATTCAATCCCACTCTTGCTGTAACAATCAAGTTTAAAGATAAAATAGTAAGACCCACCAATGATGCTACACAGAAAAAAAATTCACACATCATCTTTGGTGTGACCATAGCTACAAGGAAGACGAGCACCATTCCAGACAGGACTAGATGAGAAATGGGATAAAGACTAAGCTTACAGCCTCTTTTTTCTGGCATTGCCTGAGGCATTCAGTGGACATGGAATAAAGGGGAAGCTGGTTGTATAAGTGATGCCAAGAGAAACAAGATTCCACATGTCAGGGGACTGAATGCCCAAACACAGAGAGCAAAGGGCACTCATCCCATGGCTTTCTGACCAAAGCAAAAGGAGTTGTTTCACCTGAAATCTTTTCAGAAGAAGTCTAATGGTCTGTACGTTACCACTCACCCTAAGTGAGTGAATTCAACAACCCCTCCTCAGAGAACAAGGAGAGAGCCTTGCTTATCACAAATAGCGAGGGCTACATCCAAAGCCAAGAAACACTCCTTTTGGTCTAAGCGCCATGGTCTTCTGCCCCAATTCTACAAGGAGACTCCAAGCCAAAAAACTTGGTTCCTAGTTTTCCTAAGCCAAGTTCTCCATTTTCCCAAACAACCCAGTCTTATTTCAGATAAGCCCCTCTCCATTCTGGCATTCTGGAATCCAGGGCTCCAGTTCTCTCAGAAAGTTCCCTCCTCCAAGATAATCTCCTTTCCTTCACTTTTCCTAAGGCTTTCCCAGACCCTGCCCCCAAGCACTCCCGGTCCTCCGTTAGATCTACTAGCAGATCCCACTCCTCCCTGGCACAACTCTTCGGAAAGTCAGCTCTCTTACCGTACTCACTTGTCCTTCCCCAAAATATGTTTCCTTTTTCCCTGTCTTCGAATGAAGAAACACAACACACACGCGCGCGCGCATAGTATCTGTTCTCATCTCCTAACTCCCCAGTCTCTCCAGTGCCCCACGTTCTTCCAGAACACCTAATTCTCTCCCGGAGTTTCCTCTCATCCCTGTCTTCCTCGACCCTAACTCCATACCCCAGGCTTTCCCCCCACTCCCCAAATTCAGATTTCCTGTGCTGTGTACTCTTCACCAACACCACAGCCCTCCTGCTCACAGGTCCACCCCTATGGTCTCGATACTCAAGTCTTTCTCCTCTTCCCATGTTCTTCGGCCCCTAATTCTCCGCAGAACCTCGGGAAGCCTTCCCCAGTCTCCCTTCCGCCCCTCCTGCACTCCGTGGCCCCCCACTCCCCTCGTACGTCCTCTCTACTCTTGCTCACCCCCCAAATTTCTCCCATGTCCCTGAGGCTCCCCCACACTCCCTCCACGCCCCGGGAAGAGGGTGCCTCTCAGCGCCCGCCCGCCCGGCCCGCCCTGCCGCTGGGCTCGGGTGTCCCTTCCCTTCCCCGCGGGCCCCAGTGCTGGCGCGATGGGGCCGGCTCACCAGTTGGTCATATCCAGGAAGAAGGCGCAGCCGGCCGGGTTGAGCTGGAAGCCGAGCAGTCGCTGGAACTCAGAGATGAGCACGTCCTTGTCGGTGGTGCCCAAGCAGCTGAACTTCTGCATCAGCTCAGGGTCCAGGTCCACGTCCATGCCCTCCATGGCTGGGGCCGGACACCCGCTTCCCCGCCTCCTCACAACCGAGCCGCCGCCGCCGCGCCGCCGGGCCCGGGGACCGGGAGGGGGCTCGCTGCTAGCTGGCGCCGCGACCCCGCTCCTTTAAGGTAGGCCCCGGGCCTCTCACCGCCTCATAGGGATAAACTCACTCAGCCACTCACTCACTCTCTCGCTCCCCCCCCTCCCACCCCCCCCAGCGCCGCCGCCTGCGCCGCCGCCGCCTCTCGCTTCTCTGCCGCCTCCGCCTCCTCCCGCGCCGCGCCCACTGCGCAAGCGCCGCCCGCCTGGGCCCCGCCCCTTCCTCTCCCGGAGTCCCGCCCCTCAGTGGCGTCACAACCTCGTGACGTCTCCCGCGTGACCTCACCGAGGTGGAGCGAGGGGGTGGGGAATGGCAAAGAGGAAAGGGACCGCTCGGCGGCTGAGGGTGACTCCTGGCCTGACCTTCTCCTCTCTCCACCCCCACTTTCAAGGGGAGGAGTTAAAGTCCGGGGTTTGGGGAGAAGCTCCGGGATCTTGGTCTACCGCAACTCCACCATTTTGCAGGTGAGGAAACAAGTTCGGGAGAAGAGACCATGGCAAGGTCGAGTACCAAAGTGCAGGCAGGACGCAGTCCTCTCGGCCAGGGCTTTGCCCCTTGTCCTGGAAGGGCTTGTTTGCACAAGTTTTAAGAGCTGTTTTTCCAGGTCGATAAGTGCCGTGAACGCTTGGTTACCAGCCATCCTCGGCGATGGTTACTACAATTTGTTAGTGCCGTTTCTGTTATGCAACAGCAGTGTCAAGTCTCGGAAGTTAAGGAGGCCTCGATACAAACATCAATCAGAAGTCCAGACAGCAACATACATATCCTCCCACCCACTCTGTCAAGGCCAGCCCTCTCAAAACAAAGGTTAAGTAAGTCACGAGGATTTGGCATGCCTTGTTCTGTTTTTAAAATAGGAAGCAAAATACTGCTGTAAATTTGGTACACCTGCCTGGTGAAGGCCCCATTTCGAGATCAAAGAATGAGAAAGGCAGCGTAGGGACCATTTTGTCTACCCGCTTGCATTCCCATTTGCTCAACACCGCCACATCCAAAGAGGAAAAGATGAGGAAGAAATGGTCTTCTGCCTTCAAGTAGCTCCCTGCTTTACTAAAAAGGAAAGTGAGATCCGGAAAGCTTATATGTCTTGTCCAAAAATACAGAGCAGCCAAACTAAAACCCAGCTTTCAGTTTCCTAATGGGTTACGTTTTCCATAACAATTTCAACAACACAGCACTAGAATAAGTGAACCGTAGTGTCTGGGTTGCTAGCAGGTTTTACAAAGGGACAGTATTCTATCTCTTTCTGTTAGTAAAATAAAATATCTTTAAAAGCCTGGGTTCTGGGTCACACACATTTAGGATTCTCATTCTGCCAGTTATTGGTAATCATAGTGCCTGCCCAGATAGGACTGCTGTAGGAATTAAATGAGATAAAAAATATAAACTCAACACAGTGCCTGTTCCATAAAAAACACTTCAAGAAGTGATAACTAGTATTGTGGCCATAAACATAAGACGACTCTGGAAATAGACAATGATACAAGTAGCCCAGGATATTTCTTTACCTGACTCCCCTTCTACTTCATTTCCCTTCCTTGTTCTCTATTACAATATGAAATATATGCCCTTTCTCTTTTCCTACTAAGGGACCACCCTTCTCCAGTGATATGTTATGGGAGATAACTTTAACAGCAGATAGTTACAGTACTTACAAACTCATATAATAGTTCTGAACTTTTTTTATAAGAAACTGTTCTTAGGCCTCTAAGACCTGAGCAGAACTTAAATCATTGCCAAGGCCTAATTTTTGGGTGACCACAATGTTGGAATATGTTACTAATATTGAGGAAAATTCTATTTCAGGGGTGAACACATATTGTCCCAATCTTATGGATGGTGGAATGGGAACACAGATTATAAAAATCCCAGTATTAGAACTGAAAGAAATCTAAGACTGCCTAGCCCAACCTCCCCCATTTTACAGATGAAGAAACTGAAACCAAGAAGGGGGAACTGATTTACCCAAGATTACACAACTAGTAAGGGGTGTTCAAACTCCCAATCTAGCACTGTACCCACTATATCCTACTACAATTCCTTTTATACTTTGAGTTCAGTTTGGCCTTACATACAAAATAATCAGAAATTGATATTACTCTATTAACTAAAACTAAGTGTCTTAACTTGCAATATCCATGGATTAATGTTGTGTTGACCTAGGACCCAAAAGAAGAAAATGTTATTTTGTTATAAACCTGACCACTCCATTAGAATGCTGACCCAAGAGGGGCGCCTGGGTGGCTTGGTTGGTTAAGCGTCCGACTTCGGCTCAGGTCATGATCTCACGGCCCGTGAGTTCGAGCCCCGCATCGGGCTCTGTGCTGACAGGTCAGAGCCTGGAACCTGTTTCAGATTCTGTGTCTCCCTCTCTCTCTGCTCCTCGCCTGTTCATGCTCTGTCTCTCTCTGTCTCAAAAATGAATAAATGTTAAAAAAAAAAAATGCTGACCCAAGATAAACTAACAACTCTTGGCCAACACCATGTAGTATTAAAGTCTTGACTCACTCATAAACAGCCCACATAATGCAAAGAGATCCTTGCAAATAAGAGACCCAAGTGGCCCAGAACTTCAGTTTATGACAGAAGTTATCTCAAAAGAGTATAACTACTCCTAAAGTGAATTCTGAACATTGTGGGGACATTTGGGGTTCTCATGAGATTGGATGTGGTACCCTGGCCATTAATTCCCTGAGGACTGAGGATGATAATCTTCTGCAATTCTTGGGACAGTCACACACAATAGAGGACTGACCCATCCCTAACCACTATGCAAAAACACTGACCAAGGTGGCTGGCACATTAGGTATGAAGGAAGAACCAGCCGCTCCACCTTCCATTGAATTGTTCTTTTGCGGGATGAGATATTAAATGGAGAAAATGAGGTGTTACCCATCAGGATACTCACAGAAATGTGAATCTCCACTTGAATCTGGGGGGATATTAACATGCATGGTTCTGCTATAATGGCTCTGCAGCTTTGTTTTATTTTGTTGGAAAGAGGGCATGCAGAAGGACTAGTTGAGAGACAAAAGAACAAATTGCTGAACACCACCCTAAGGACAAAAAGCTGATTGATGGCAGTATTCCAAAAGGGCTTCTAGGTATTATCTCAGAACTATGTCAGGTACTTTGCCCAGAGATGCCGCTGCCTGGGATATCATACAACCAGCCAGTTTCTTTCTGAATTTCTTGGGCTGGTGATCACATATAAGAAATTTAAATTAACCCCAGATCCCCAGACTAGTTCAGTTTAAAATTTCTTAAAGGAGTTAAGCCATTCAATCTTTAGAAGTTAAAAGTCTGGGAGAAAAGTGATTCATCTCACCAGGACAGCCTAGATTGGTTCCAAACCTCTAAGTCCCTAAGATTCAGAATTGCCAAGCCCGGCTAGTACTAAGATTATGCCACAGCATAACCGATTCAAGGAACAGACAGAGTCCAAATAGGTGTTATGCTACATTATATGATAATAGCAACTTGTAGTAGAAACCTTTTGGGTATATATCCAAACTGTGATGATCTCTTTTCTGCCAACTATTAATGACCCTCTATGTGGCCTCCAGCAGCCATATGTATCCTACATTGCCCTTTCCTTTAGCCTCCATTTGATTGGACAAAAGGGATATGCTCAACCTAGGATCAGCCAATCAGATTCTCTCTCTCTCTCTCTCTCTCTCTCTCTCTCTCTCTCTCTCTCAGGAATTTGGAACTGAACTCAATGAGTTTGTGGAACAGGCCTGGGCTGTTTACTTGAAAGTCAGTGATAGAAATACAGAAAAGAGACCATCTTTGTGGGGCACCCATGAAAACAAAATAATGCCCATCTGCAGAAAGAGAGCCACAAGGCAGAGAGAAACAAAGATGACAGACCTGAAGGCTTAGGAGAGAGAAGTTCCTATCACTTTGAGTCCTGGTTATTCAGCTTCCCTTCGATTCTGTTAGAATCTCCAGATTCCATTCAAAATACATTATCTCTTAGATGAAGTAAAAAAATAATCAAGTTATTTTAAAAAGTTAAGAAAATCATGTGAATACAATATTTGATTTCTAGATAGGGATGGACGTCCTACTCTTAAAAACAGTGAAAACTTGGGGGCGCCTAGCTGGCTCAGTTGGGAGAGTGTGTGACTCTTGATCTCAGGGTCATGAGTTCAAGCCCCACACTGGGTGTAGAGATTACTAAAAAAAATAAATAAATTTAAAACAAATAATGAAAATTCCAATTGAAAAAAAATGGCACAAAAAGGCAATTCACAAAAGAAGAAATACAAATGGCAGATAGACATATTAAAAGATGTATTATGCTACCCATATTAAAGAAATGGATTAAAACAGCAATAAGGTAGGGGCGCTTGGGTGGCTCAGTCAGTTACGCATCTGTCTCTTGGTTTCAGCTCAGGATCCCACGGTCATGATCTCGCGATCATGAGCCTACCTCCGGCTCTGCACTGGGCTTGGAACCTGCTTAAGATTCTCTCTCTCCCTCTCTTCCTCTGCCCCTCCCCAACTCTGCATGCTTGTGTGCTGTCTCTCAAAAACAACAACATTTTGCCTAATCAGATTGTCAAAGCTTCAAAAACATTTATGATAGCTTTAGTTGGCAGGAATATGGAGAAACAGGTGCTCTCAAACACCACTGCTTCTGGGAATATAAATTGATGTAATTTTTCCTAAAAGTTAGTGGATGTGAATTCAGATGAATTGATGTGAGTAACCTTAATAGTGTTCATATATAATAGCCCCCAAATCTTAGGTTTATAAAAAAGCTTTTTGTTAGAAGTATTATAATACATATGATAGTAAAAAGGTGGAATAACCCAAATGTCCACCAATAGGGGAATTGTTGAAAAAATATATATGGGCAGGAGTGGATTCATTCTTTTCACCAATATACTTTTACATGAATCTATGACCAAAAAAGTAAAGAATTAGAAAGAAACCTTAATGAATATTTCAATAATCTTAGAAGAAGAAATCTCCAATCATAATATCAAAGAAAAGATCTATAGTTTTGCCTGTATAAAAAATCTAAGGGGCACCTAGGTGGCTCAGTTGGTTAAGCGGCTGACTTCGGC
Source organism: Lynx rufus (assembly GCF_022079265.1). NCBI lineage: Eukaryota > Metazoa > Chordata > Mammalia > Carnivora > Felidae > Lynx > Lynx rufus. The sequence goes on along the minus strand of NW_025814878.1, from coordinate 112,850,064 downwards.
TCAGGTCATGATCTCACATCTCATGGGTTCCAGCCCCGCGTTGGGCTCTGTGCTGACAGCTCAGAGCCTGGAGCCTGCTTTGGATTCTGTGTCTTTTCTTTCTGTGCCTCCCCCACTTGCACTGTGTGTGTCTCTCTCTCAAAAATAAGTTAACATTAAAAAAAAATTTTTTTTATTTAAAACTTCTTTGCTTCAAAAGTTAAAAAATAAAAATAAAAAATACCATGAGCATAATCAAAAGACAAAAGGATAATTCAAGGACAATATTTATAATACACAGGACAGAGTACTAATATCATCATTTAATAAATAAGCAGCTCTTGGGTCGCCTGGGTGGTGCAATCAGTTGAGCGTCCAACTATTGATTTCAGCACAGGTCATGATCCCAGGGTCATGGGATCGAACCCCGTGCTGGGCCCTGTGCTGAGCATGAAGCCTATTTAAGATTCGCTCTCTCTCCCTCTGCCTCTCTTCCCTGCTCATGCTCTCTCTCTCTCTTAAAAAAAATTTAAGAATAGGTAAATAAACAAACAGCTATTAGGATAACCAAGGAAAAAACAATCTAAAGGAAAAATTGGTAAAGGACATGAATGGGCAATTGACAAGAAAAATTATATAAATGGCCTGTAAATGTATGAGAATATTTTGAATACCATGAATAATCAAGAAATGCAAATTAAAACAAAAGTGCAATATCATTTTTATCTGTCAATTTGGCAAAGATTGATCATAACCAGTATTCTACAAGATGTGAAGAAAAACACAATTTCATACAATGTTGATAGGATTACAGATTCGTAAAAACCTTTCAGGAGGGTGTTTTGGTAATGGCTATTAAATTTTAAATGTGCACCTTGCATCTTAGATATCATACAGATAACTAAAAAGGATGGCCAAAGATATATGTAGGATGATCACTACAGAATTTTTGGTAATGCTGAAAAATTGGGAACAATCTGAATGACCAACCATAAGGCTTTGACTATATTTATGCTATAGAATATTACACCACCGTTTAAACAATGAAATAGGCCTATATGAATTAACATGACAAGATACAGAAGACTGAGTTTTTTTTTAAAAAAACGAATTATTAAACAGTATATATTACCATGATCTCTTTTGTATCTATATAAAAAGTATAGTAAGTATATATGTTTATGTATATGCTTGGAATATATGCATAGCGAAATATCTGGGGGAATGTATACCAATGGTTAAGGAAGGTGGGGTTATGGTAGGGTTGCCACATAAAAACCGGATAACCAGTTAGACTTGATTTCAGGTAAACAACATTTTTTAAAAATGTTTATTTATTTATTTTGAGAGAGAGAGAGAGAGAGAGAGAGAGAGAGAGAGAGGAAGCAGGGGAGGGGCAGCCAGAGAGGGAGTGAGAGAATCCCAAGCAGACTCTACACTGACAACCTGCCGTGGGGCTCAAACCCACCAACCACAAGACTATGACCTGAGCCAAAACGAAGAGTCAGACTGTTAACCGACTGAGCCACCCAGGCACCCCAGTAACAATTTTTTTAATGTAAGTGGTCACAAATATTAACTGGGTATCCTGTATTTTTATTTGCTAAATCTAGCAACCCAATTTATGGGAAACATTCACTTTTAATGTTAAATTTCTGTATTAGTTGAGTTTTTACACTGAGCATGTAATCATTTTAAAAAGATAAAATTTTGGGGGCTCCTGGGTGGCTCAGTCGGTTGAGTGTCCAACTTCGGCTCAGGTCTGATCTCACTGTTCGTGAGTTCGAGCCCCGTATCAGGCTCTGTGCTGATAGCTCAGAGCCTGGAGCCTGCTTCAGATTCTGTGTCTCCCTCTCTCTCTCTCTGTGACCCTCTCCTGCTCTCTCTCTCTCTCAAAAATAAATAAACATCAAAAAAATTATTAATAAATAAAAAGATAAAATTTTTGAATAACATTTTAAAGTTATGTTGGTAAGGTAGAATTTTATATACCTCCTTTGAAAACACATTTTTGAGGAATGCTTAATGATATAAAAAAATCCTGATGTTAGTGTCGATTTTTAAAAGCTGCATCAAAATCGTAAATACAGTATAATTTTTAGACTATAGCTATAACTCATTAAAATAAGCACACTAAATAATAAAATAAGCAGAGTAAACAACTGGGAAGAAATATATCAAAATATTATAGCATTATATCACACAGAAAAATTGCAGGGGATTTCTGTTTTTCTTTCTACAGTTTTCTGTATTTTCCAAAGTTTTAACAAGTGTGTATTTGAAGAATTTTTAGAATAAAACTTGCCTATGTTATGTTAAGTGAAAAAAACAGGATGTAAAATTAGCATATTGTATAAACCTAACTATATAGCAAAAGATTGGAAATATTAATAGAGAATTGATCATTTTAATTCTTTTTATCCTTTTTTTTTTTAACGTTTATTTATTTTTGAGACAGAGAGAGACAGAGCATGAATGGGGGAGGGTCAGAGAGAGAGGGAGACACAGAATCTGAAACAGGCTCCAGGCTCTGAGCGGTCAGCACAGAGCCCGACGTGGGGCTCGAACTCATGGACTGTGAGATCGTGACCTGAGCCGAAGTCGGCCGCTTAACCAACTGAGCCACCCAGGTGCCCCTTATCCTTTTTTTATATTGAAAGAAATAGATCAACTTGATTCTTTAATTGATGGACCTATTATCTCTGCTAACATACAAAGATGTTTACAATATATCCCTTTTTTTTTTAAGTTTTTTATTTTGAGAGAGAGAGAGAGAGAACACAAGCAGGGAAGGGGCAGAGAGAGAGGGAGGGAGAGAGCCGTCAGCACAGAGCGAGCCCAACAAGGGGCTCGAACCCACCAACCATAAGATCACTACCTGAACCAAAATCAAGAGTCAACGCTTAACCGACTGAGCCACCCAGGTGCCCCTACAGTATATTCTTAAATGGTAAAAAGCTATGAGAAAACAGTATTACCTATGCTCTAATTTCTAACAGATGCATGAATAAGTGCAGGAGATGTCTAGAAGGATATACTTCAAGGTGTTGATGATGACATTCTCTGAGTGTGGGGAATAATGGATGTTTTTACATTTTTATCTGTATTTTAGGATTTTTAATAAAATAATCATGTCATAAAACATTAAGAGACACTTCATTTTGAAGAAACGAAAATTGGGTGACCTGGGGGCTTATCAAACATGAATTCATTTCAGTTCTTGACATTCTTTTCCCCATGTTAGCTGTCTTAAACTTTGTAAGCTGCAAAACCTAGGCAGCAGCTAACAGTCCAATGAGCTACCCGGTTGAGCAAGCAAATGTCTGCTGACTTACTATCAGCAAGGCTGAGTTGGGGACAGTGGCTCAGAAAGAGAGCCTTCATGCTTGTGCTATGTGACCATGGACAAATGACTAAGCTTCTCTGTAGACCTCAGTTTATTCATTTCAATATAGGGAACGCTGCAAAAAGATCACTGAAGTGAAGCAAAAGAATATGTCAAACAAAAGAAAAACTTTTTGGAATTTAACCTACAGCTACAATTAGTATTCGCATAAACACACCCATAAGCCAAACTTCCATTCTGTGCTTATTCTCCAGGGTTGGAAGCTCAAATAAGGTGGGCATAAGTGCTTGTAAATGTTAAATATTGAAGTATAACATAACAATGGGGGAGATACAAGGACATGCATTTCTACAAATAACTATATAAAGGTAGCTAACAGTACAAAGCAACACGTGTTCAAGTGCCAAATGAGCAGTAGACAGGGTGAGTAGGACTTGGGAGGAGGGAGGAGTGAAGGGTGAGCTGAGATGCCGAAAGAAGCCTTCTAGGAGACCTTATCCAGGCCCTGATGATTTTCCATAAGATTTGAGGAACAGGCTAGTGAGGGGACACATTACAACAAAGTCATTTAGATGTCTGTTTATTCTTTTAATTGTGATTTTAAAAAAAGGTTTTTTTAATGTTTATTTTTGAGACAGAGAGAGAGAGAGCATGAACAGGGGAGGTCAGAGAAAGAGGGAGACACAGAATCTGAAACAGGCTCCAGGCTCTGAGCTGTCAGCACAGAGCCTGACGCGGGGCTCGAACCCACGGACCGCGAGATCACAACCTGAGCCGAAGTCGGACGCTTAACCGACTGAGCCACCCCGGCGCCCCTTAATTGTGATTTTAAAAATACATAACAAAATTCACCATCTTAACTATTTTTAAATGTTTATTTATTTTGAGAGAGAGAGAGAGATCACGTGAGAGGGGCAGAGAGGAATAGAAAGAATCCCAAGCAGGCTCCGCACTGACACAGGGCTCAATCTCACAAACCATGAGATATTGACCTGAGCCAAAATCCAGAGTCAGACACTCAACTGACTGAGTCACCTAGGCACTCCACTGTCTTAACTATTTTTAAGTGTACAGTTTGGTAGTGTTAAGCATATTCACATTGTTGTGTAGCTAATCTCTAGAAGTTTTTCATCTTATAAAACTGAAACTCTGTACCCATTAAACAACAACTCCCCTTTCCCTCTCCCCCCAGCTCCTGGCACCCACATTTCTACTTTCTGTTTCTATGATTTTGACTATTTATTTGATTAAAAAAATTTTTTTATGTTTATTTTTGAGAAAGAGAGAGCACAAACAGGGGAGGGTCAAAGAGAGAGGAAGACAGAATCTGAAGTAGGCTCCAGGTTCTGAGCTGTTAGCACAGAGCCTGATGCAGGGCTTGAACCCACAAACCATGAGATCATGACCTGAGTGGAAACCAAGAGTCAGACACTCAACCGACTGAGCCATCCAGGCACCCTTCTATGAATTTGACTATTTTAGATACTTCATATAAGTGGAATCATACAATATTTATCTCTTTGCGATGCACAAAAGTTTTAAGTTTGATGTAGTCTTGTCTATTTTTGTTGTTGTTGCCTTTGTTTTTGGTGTCAGATCCAAAAAATCATTGCCAAGTCCAAAGTCATGAAGTTTTTCCCCCGTGTTTTCTTCTAGGACTTTTATAGTTTGGGTTTTACATTTAGGTCTTTAATCCATTTTGAGTTATTTTTCATATATGTTGGAAGATAAGGATACAACTCCATTCTTTTGTGTGCATTTGGGAGTCTTTAACAGCTACAAGACCCAGGCTCCTTTTTACTGCCTCCTGTTTGTTCTGATCACAGAAATATACCTAGAAGTGAATCCAGGTAAAGGGAGTAAAATTAAAATCTAAGGTGTACTTGAGGGGGAATTTTCTCTGGGAAGTGAATGGGTGAGGTTCAAGAGCAGCCTACTACAGTGAGCAGTACCTCTGCTCTGAACATCCACCTGGAGCATGATAGGAAAGAACCAGATCCCACACATTTGGGGTTTTTCCACCTCCTCTACCCTATTTCCCTACTTGAGAGACAAAAAAATAAAATAAAATAAAATAAAACAAAACAAAACAAACAAACAAACAAAAAAACAGGAGGCACCAACCTATTACACTATCTTTTCTTCAGGACAGAGCATCTGATGTCCTGGGTCTTTTTTCCTACTGTGGTGAATGGGACAATGCAAAAGAAAACCTGACTGTCTTGATCTCATGTCCCCCCATCTCTCGACCTAGATACATCCAGAAGTAGTCCATTCTTTTCTCCTTGTCCTCCACCTCCTTCTTCTCCACCCCCCCTCTCCTCCTCCTCCTCCCCTCCTCCTCTCCCTCCTCCTCCTCCTCCTTCTTCTTCTTCTTCTTCTTCTTCTTCTTCTTCTTCCTTCTTCCTTCTTCCTTCTTCCTTCTTTTCTTGACCGCTTCAGCTTACCAGAGTCAAAACATCATCTAAGTAAATGCCAACTCCTTATCTCTCCCTCATGTAAAAAAAAACAAAACAAAAAAACCCCACAAAACTACAAACACTTCACAACCCCTTTGGTTTTACTATAATTACTCTTTCTCCAGTGGGTTCACAATATGTAAAGCATCTTGCCATCTGCATCCACACTAGTGGTAAGAAAGAAGAAGGGGAAGAGGGGAACAAAAATTTAATGCAACTCTACAATATGCCAAATGTCCAGTACTTTAAATTTTTTTTAATGTTTGTCTTTATTTTTGAGACAGAGAGAGACAGAGCATGAGCGGGGGAGAGGCAGAGAGAGAGGGAGACACAGAATCAGAAGCAGGGTCCAGGCTCTGAGCTGTCAGCCCAGAGCCCGACGCAGGGCTCGAACTCACAAACTGCGAGATCATGACCTGAGCCTAAGTTGGATGCTCAACTGACTGAGCCACCAGGCGCCCCCAAATGTCCAGTACTTTAGTACTTAGACTCATTTAATTCTCACAGCCAAATGAGATCAATATTATTATTATTATTCCCCTTTTGCAGATAAAGAAATAGTGAGAGTTTAAATAATGCCTCCAAGGAGACACGGATGTTGAGACAGCCAGGACTTAAACCCAAGGCTCTGAAAGAAACCTGTGCCCTCCACTCCAGATTTCTTTCACTTCTAAGGAGTTTACCTTTTCACCATGGTCAGGCTGGTTGTGTGTCTATGGAGCTGTCATTACTTCCTCTTCCTGTGTTTTTTTGAAAATTTCTAGGATACTGCCAGAAAAGATTGGGGTAATAAATACTAACATTAATCCTAATATCTCCAATTTACATAATAACGCTTTATAATTTCTCAACATATCCATCCATTCTCTCATGTCATTCTCAAGAAAAACAGGTTGTATTAGTTTATTTTTTAGTAGCTTCATTATTTTGCAGAGACTCATACATGCTTATTGCAAATAAAATTAAGCAATATAGAAAATTATAAAGAAAAATTTTAAAAACACCCTAAATCTCACTACCCAGAGATAACCATTATTAATATTTTAGTAAATATATCTTTCATATAACTGTCCACTTGTATAATTTGCCTCAATTATCTCTTACCACAGTTGCCTCTCTAGCCTGCTTTTTTCATTCATAGTATGTTGAAGACAGCTTTCCACATCAACAAATATACAGATACATCATTTTTAATGGCTATAGAGTATTCATATTTAGGAATGTATTTTACTTGACCAGTCTCCTACTGATGGACTCTGAGACTACTTCCAATTTTTTATCGTAATAAATTGTTAGCCCCCACTTAAAGATTAGGGAACTGAAGCTCTGAGAAGCTATAGGACCCCTTTTTCAAAATCCAGGTCTGGGGCCCCTGGGTGGCTCAGTCATTATAAGCGTCTGACTCGATTTCAGCTCAGGTCATGATCTCACGGTTAGTGAGTTCAAGCCCTACATCGGGCTCTGCACTGACAGTATGGAGCCTGTTTGGGATTCTCTCTATCCCTCTCTCTCCTCTGCCCCTGTCTTGCTCTCTGGATCCCTCTCAAAATAAACTTAAAAAACAAAAAACCTTTCTATTATGGAAAATTTTCAACATACACTAGAGAGAATGGTGTACTCAACCCCCATTCACCCAAGATCTAACTTCAACAATGATCAACATTTTGCCATGCTATTTTCACCTTTTTCCTGTGAGTGTATGTGTGTGTGTGTGTGTGTGTGTGTGTGTATGTGCGTGTGCATGCACACGCACGCTGTAGTATTTGAAAGCAAGTCCCAGACACCATATGATTCCACCTGTAAATACTTCTGGATACTGTGTCTTTAACGGACAGGGATTGTGAAGAAAGAATGAAAAAACACAATACTATAATCACAATTAATAGAATTAATAGGAATTTTTTAATATTATCTAATACTGATTTCATATTCAGTTTTCTTAAATTGTCTCTAAGATATTTTTTTCCAATACAGTGTGGATCCAAAGAGCTCCACACATTACATTTGGGGATACACCTTTCAAAGCCCTTTAAGTCTTAACAATCCTCCACCCCCACTCTTTAATATAATTGTTTGGAGAAACTAGATTGATAGCGGCTTGATTTCTAGTACTCAAATAATGTAAACAACCTAAATATGTTTATAGACAGGAAAATAGCTAAACAAATTCTGTTATATCTATACAATGGAATACTACTCAGCAATCAAAAGCAGAACTGTTGATCGTACAACATGGATGAATCTTGAAAATATCGTATTGAGCAAAAGAGGCTAGACACAAAGGAATACAAACTGCTTATCTCACTTCTATGAAGTCCATTAGGCAAAAGTAAGCTATAGCATTAGAAGGTGACCAATGAGGCCTAGGGCTGCAGGGAAACTTGCATGATGGTGAGGAACTGACTGGGAAGTGGCACGAAGTGACTTTTTGGGTTGGATTGATGGAATTGTTCTATATTTTATTTGTGGTGATGTTTACAGGAGTGTATCCATTTGTCAAAAGTCATCAAATGGTACACTTTCGATGGGTGAATTTTATTGTATGTAAATTATACCTCAATAAAGCTTTTTTTCCTTTTTTAAATATTCTTTTTAATGTTTATTTTTGAGAGAGAGCGAGACAGAGAGACAGAGTGTGAGCAGGGGAGGGGCAGAGAGAGAGGGAGACACAGAATTCGAAGCAGGCTCCAGGCTCTGAGCTGTCAGCACAGAGCCCAACGCGGGGCTTGAGCTCACGAACTGTGAGATCATGACCTGAGCCCAAGTTGGATGCTTAATGGACTGAACCCCCCGGCACCTCATAAAGTTTTTTTCTTTAAAACTGACCCTCTGATTTTGTTTCCATGCCAGTGTACAGCATGTGGTAACGATAAACATTTGGCATAAGTAATAAGTGACTGTCAGTGAATGAATGACTCTATTTGCCACTTAGAAGAGAATGAAAGACACTTATTTGTTACTTTCACACTAGCAGAGATTTTCTTTTTTCTTTTTAATTTTTTTTTAATGTTTATTTATTTTTGTGACAGAAAGAGACAGAGCACGAACAGGGGAGGGTCAGAGCGATAGGGAGACACAGAATCGGAAACAGGCTCCAGGCCCTGAGCTGTCAGCACAGAGCCTGACGCAGGGCTCGAACCCACAGACCATGAGATCATGAGATCATGACCTGAGCTGAAGTCAGACGCTTAACCAGCTGAGCCACTCAGGCGCCCCCTGGGATTTTCTACTTACCAGGTGAATAAATTGTCTTCATGGACTTGACCCTGAAGTGATGAGCCCCTGCTCAGCCATAGGTGCCTGTAGGTGGTGCCTCTTTGGGCGGCCAGACAATAGCCCTAGACAGTAGGGTCCTCAACAGTCGGCCCGCCGCAGGCATCTGGGTAGGGGTGAGACCTCAGGGCCACAGCCCTCCCCTCAGCTTACAGGAGGGCCACATGTGTGAAGCGCCAGCCACACCACCACACATGCAAGAGCTGAAGGGTTCCATGAGAAAGAAACCTTGTGTTAAAAATAAACTTCCAAGGAGAAAAATAAAAGCTGTTTCCTGAAGCTGAGCAAAGGTGAGCAATTCCTGGAAAGTTAAACGCCTCAAAAGCTAATTTGAGTTTCAAAGGGCCGTGGTAGTAACTCCAGGGTGAGAGCGTCTCAAGGGCTTAGAATTTTCAGAGGCAATAGAATTTTCTGGCCTCCTTCAGTCTATCTTCTGCCCAGTTCTTGCAGAACCTCAGGGACCACTTTCAAGACAATCTCAGTTTCTACAGAAAAGAGGAAATTAAATGAAATTTCAGGTGCTTAGTTGGTTAGGAATGTCAGAGGTGCTTGCTTGGAAAAGAGCAAAATACAACAAAACTGAAATCCCTAAAGAATAATAATCTCTATATAAATAAATGTTTGTGACTGATCATGGCAGCCAAAGCAAAATGTTTGCTTTCTCTGCAACAGCATGATGTGTGTGTATGTGTGCGCGTGTGTGTGTCTGTGTGTGCGTGTGTGTGTGTGAGAGAGAGAGAGAGAGAGAGAGAGAGAGAGAGATTGAGAAAGTAAAGATTTCATTTCTTACCAGACCTCATATGACCAAAAGGTAATAAAGTCCATAACCAACAAACTCCCAACCTTCCCCTGTGTGTATTCTTTTTTAATGCTTATTATTATTATTTGTTTTTTATTGTTTTTTTTTTTTTTTTTAGAAAGAGAGAGAGAGCATGAGCAGAGGAGGGGCAGGGAGAGGGGGGAACAGAGGATCTGAAGCAGGCAACACGCTGACAGCGGTGAGCCTGCTGTGGGGCTTGAACACATGAACCATGAGATCATGACCTGAGCCCAAGTTGGATGCCCAACTGACTGAGCCACCCAGGCGCCCCTCCCCTGCGTGTATTCTTAAGCCAGTGATTCTGTGTGTAATTTCCTGCACTACTTGTATCAGAGTCACTCGGAGGGGAGGGAGACTCTTAAAAATGTCCATTCCTGGGTCCCAGGAACCTAGATCCTGAGTCATTGTGACTGGGATGGAGCCCAGGAATCACCGGGTGATTGTTAGGTACACTAAAACTTGAACATTGTTACTTTAAACAGTTAATTGTTCATTGATAGTTTGCTCAGTAATTCAACCTGATTATACCTTCAAAAATTGAACTGTATTCTCACTGGTACATTTGAATTACATCTGTTGCAAGAAAAGCAACAATGAATCAGTGAAGAAATAAACCCCCCCCCAAAACACTGGATGGTTGAGAATGTAAATCCACTGCAACCTTTGTGAGATTGGTTGCAATATGTACCAAAATCCTTACAAATGCTTTGACCCAGATTTTCCGCTCCTAGTCAGGTATCTTATGAAAATAATTTAATAAGTGAGCTGAGAAACATGTACAAGAATGTTTATTTTGCCATTGTTCATAATAGCAAAATATTAGAAACCAACTAAATGTCCAACAAAAGATTAGTTTAAAAAGTTATGGTAGCATCATATAATAAATCCAGATTAATGTTTATTGACATGGAAACATGTTTACAATACCTTATTGTTCAAGAGAAAAAGAAGATTACGAAAATTTCATCACATTTCATTTTTATACAAAATTTAAAAATTTGGCAGATAAGAAGAAACAAAATGTTAAGAGTAATTACATTTTTCTTCTTTGTAACTTTTCTAAATTGTTTTCAAATAAGTTTTATTTTACCTTATTTTATAGAGAGACCAGGAGCTGGGGAGAGAGGCAGAGGGAGAGAGACAGAGAGAGGGAGGGAGAATCTTAAGCAGGTTTCACACTCAGCATGGAGCCTGATGGGGGGCTTGATCCCACAACCCTGGGATCACAACCAGAGCCAAAAGCAAGAATTGGATGCTCAACCGAGCTGCCTGGATGCCCCAAAATAAGATACATTATTCTTAATGCACAAAAAGTAATAAGGCTGTATTCATTTCATTTTGGGGAGGGGGAGTGGGGGAGAAACTGTGTGAGAGAGTGTATGTGTGTGGGGGGAGGGACAGAAGAAGAGAGAATCTTTTTTTTTTTTTAGTTTATTTATTTTGAGAGCGAGAGAGGGAGAGAGAGAGAGAGAGAGAGAGAGAATCTCAAGCAGGCTCTATGTGCTCATTGGAGAGCCAGACTTGGGCTTGATCTCATGAACCTCAAGATCATAACCTGAGCCAAAACCAAGAGTCACACACTTAACCAACTGAGCCACCAAGGTACCCCTAGGAAGAGAATTTTAAGTAGGCTCCATGCCCAGCACAGAGCCTGGCACAGGGCCCAATCTCACACCCCAAGCCCTATCTCATGACCATAAGATCAAGACCTGAGTTGAAATCAGGAGTCCAATGCTTAGGTGATGGAGCTCCCCAGGTGCCCTGCAGGCTATATTCATTTCAAATAAAAGGTAGTAGACCACTGAATTCCATGTGAGAAGATTGTGTTAAAGTCCCAGATCTACCTCTTTGAACCTCACTTTTCTTTTCTCTGAAATGGAGATGGGAACACGTACACTGCCCACCTCAAAGAGTAGTTATGAGATAAAACATAGAAATGTTTGTAAACTATGTTTTATAAAGTTAGTGTATTGTGTTGATTTTCACATCAGAGACCCAAATTCATTCAATACCTAAATATAATACACAAAGATCTCTCATTAAGCATAATGCTAGACTTTTTTAAAAAACATTTTTTACTTCTTATTATGGAAAAATTTAAACATATAAAAAAGTAGACCCAGGAGAACTGGACAGCAACATGCAGAAGACTGAACCTGGACCACTTTCTTACACCATACATAAAAATAAACTCAAAATAGGTGAAAGACCTAAATGTAAGACAGGAAACCATCAAAATCCTAGGGAAGAAAACAGGCAACAACCTCTTTGACCTCAGCTGCAGCAACTTCTTACTAGACATGTCGCTGGAGGCAAGGGAAACAAGCAAAAGTGAACTATTGGAACCTCATCAAGATAAAAATCTTCTGCACAACGAAGGAAACAATCAACAAAACTAAAAGGCAACCAATGGAATGGGAGAAGATATTTACAAATGGATAAAGGGTCAGTATCCAAAATCTATAAAGAACTTGTCAAACTCAACTCCCAAAAAACAAATAATCCAGTGAAGAAATGAGCAAAAGACATGAACAGACACTTTTCCAAAGAAGACATCCAGATGGCTAATAGACACATGAAAAGATACTCATCATCACTCATCATTAGTGAAATACAAATCAAAACCACAATGAGATACCACCTCACACCTGTCAGAATGGCTAAAATTAACAACACAAGAAACAACGTGTTGGTGAGGATGCAAGGAAAGGGGAACCCTCTTGCGCTGCTGGTGGGAATGGAAAATGGTACAAGCCACTCTAGAAAACAGTATGAACCCTTCTCAAAAAATTAAAAACCGATCTACCCTATGACCCAGAAATTTCACCACTAGGTATTTATCCAAAGGATACAAAAATGCTGATTTGAAGGGGCACATGCACCCCAATGTTTCTAGCAGCACTATCAACAATAGCCAAATTATGGAAAGAGCCCAAATGTCCATTGACTGACAAATAGTTAAAGAAGATGTGGTATATATATACAATGGAATATTACTTAGCAATCAAAAAGAATGAAATATTGCCATTTGCAACAATGTGGATGGAACTAGAGTGTATCATGTTAAGTGAAATAAGTCAGAGAAAGATAAATATCATATGATTTCACTCCTATGTGGAATTTAAGAAACAAAACAGATGAACATACTGGAAGGGAAGGAAAAATAAGATAAAAAGAAAGAAGGAAGCAAACCTTAAGAGACTCTTAAATACAGAGAAGAAACTGAGGGTTGCCTGAGGGGTGTTGGGTGAGGGGATGGAATAAATGGGTGATGGGCATTAAGGAGTGCACTTGTTGGGATGAGCACTGGGTGTTAAACATAAGTGATGAATCATTGAATTCTACTCCCGAAATCATTATTACACTATATGTTAACTAACTTGGATTTAAATAAACTTAAAAAATTAAAAATAAATAAGGGTGCCTGGTGGCTCAGTCAGTTAAGCTTCTGACTCTTGACTTTGGTTCAGGTCATGATGAGCCTGCTTGGGATTCTGTCTCCCTCTCTTTCTGCCCCTCCCCAACTTGTTCTCTCTCTCTCTCTCTCAAATTTAAAAAAAATAAACTTTAAGATATAAATAAATACATAAATAAAATTTAAATATTAAAAAACCTGGGCACAATAATATAATAATCTGCCATATATACATCACCTGGTTTCAATATTATCAACTTAGGGCCAATCTTGTTTTAGCTATATCCGCCACCCACTTTCCCTTCTCCCATATTAACAAAGCATCAGGCTTTAAACTGACATTGAACCTCTGTAACTTTCATGTACAGAAAAGAATATTTCAGTTCTTAGTTCCTCATCTAAAAAGATAGAATTGTACACTTTAAAAGGGTGGATTTGCTGGTACTTGAATTGCATTTCAATTTAAAAAAAAAGACAGGAATTAACATATGTGCAAAACTTAGCATAAATAGCATAAATGTCTGGCATTTAGAAATGGCTCATTATGGGTAACTTCTCATCCATGGTGTTGTCGTCACTTCAAGCTCCAAAGTGGCTACAAACCCTCCTTAAAAAAAAAGCACTCACTAAAAATCAACTAGAGAGTGAACAATGACAATATTATGTCAAGTGTGGTCATGGGTTTGTGGGTGACATTTCCCCCTTCAATACACACGAAAACCTTCTATGATTTATATTAAAGTCTTGTATGATTCATATTACATACCACTTAAAATTGGAAAAAATAAACCCCCAAACAGTAGCCAACCATATTATCTCTCCAGATTGTTCATTCTTGGAAGGCATTCTACCAGAAATTCAACACCACCACCAAGAGTTGATTTAATGCCATTCCTGAAGACTGTGCATGAGCTCAGCATTGGGGTAATTATAATTGAAGCCTGACACACTTGAGTTCAAATTCCAGCCCTGTCAGCTATGAGCCATGTGATGTTGGAAGAATGAATTACTCCTTCTAAATCTTCTATTCTACCTCCTAGAGTCAGTAAGAAACCCAAGTAAGAGAGTGTATATAAAGCACTTACTATGATGCCCAACACGTAGTGAATTGGCAATGACATCCTACAAGATATTCCCTTCATTTACAGAAGACCTTTAAGAAGCATAACCATGGATATTGATTTCCCTTTGATAGATGAAGAAACTGGCAAGCTTAATTAGTATTGCTGAGGGTGTGGAGTCAGACAACTGCTTGTTCTCTACCGGGAAAGTGAAAATCAGGACAACCACTCAGCACAGCCATTATTTGGTAATGCCTAGGAAAGCTGAAGAGGCAGTTTTCCTTACATCCCAGCAAGTCCACGTCTAGGTTGATGCCCTAGAAAATGTGTGACAAGGAGACAGACACAAGAATGTTCATTGCAACAATGCTTATAAGAGCATTATATGCTTATAGATGCTTATATATGCTTATAAGAGCATTATATGCTTATGCAACAATGCTTATAAGAGCTTATAAGAGCAAAATATTGGAAGCAATCTAAATGTCTGTCAACAGGGAAATGGATAATCAATTGTGATATAATCATGAAACAAAACACCTACAGCAATTAAAATGACTGAAGTAGCTACACGTGCAACATGGGTAAATCTCAAAACCATGAAGTTGAAAGAGAAAAATAGTGGTGGAAGGATTTGTACAATATAATGCAATTAAAAAAATTTTTCATGTTTATTTATTTTTGAGAGAAAGAGCATTAGTGAGTGAGAGACGGGGGGGGGGGGTGGGACACAGAATCCAAAGCGGGCTCCAGGCTCTGAGCTGTCAGCACAGCGCCCTATGTGGGGCTCTAATTCATGAACCCGGAAACCATGACCTGAACCGAAGTTGGGTGCTTAACTGACTGACCCATCCAGGCATCCCTGGTGCAATTTTTATAAGGTTTAGAAACAGGTAAAACTAGAATACAATTTTTATGGAATTATATATATCAGCTTTTAAAAATAATAAGTGGGGGCACCTAACTCAGTTGAAAAGGAATGTGACTCTTGATCTTGGGGTGGTGAATTTGAGCACCACAATGGGTGTAGAGATTACTTAAAAATGAATGACTGAATAAATGAATAAACTTAAAAAATATGTAAATAATAAATAATAATTTCAGGAGGATGGTTATCTCAAGAAAGAAAAAGAAGGAAATGTAATAGGGGAGGTATACATGTGCATGTGTGTAATTATTTCCGTAATTTTTTAAGTTTGTTTATTTATTTTGAGATGGAGGGAGGGACAGAGAGATAGGGGGGCAGAGGATCCAAAGCAGCCTCTGAACTGATAGCAGAGAGCCCGATGTGGGGCTCAAACTCATGAACTGTGAGACCATCACCTGAGCCAAAGTCAGACACTTAACTAAATGAGCCACCCAGGCGTCCCTCTTTATGTAATATTTTATATCTTTAAACGTATCCAGGGGCACCTCCCTGACTCAGTTGTTAGAGTGTGAGACTTTTGATCTTGGGGTTGTAGGTTTCAGTCCCATGTTGGGTGTAGAGATTACTTAAATATAAAATCTTAAAAAAATTTTTTCAAAAGAAGTATCTAAAGTAAACATATCATAATGTTAGAATTTGCATGTAAGGATTTGGATATTTATTATATTATTCTTTATATGTATAGATGTATATGTTTATAAGCAGAAAACACACAGTCTTATTATGTCATAGGTGCTGTTGGGTTCTTTGCTTGTATTGATTAATGTAATCATTTCAACAACCCTATAAGGTAGTTACTCTGATGACCTCCATTTTACAGATGAGAAAACTTGCCCAATGTCATAGTATTGGTAAGTGGTGATCCTGGTATTTGAAGGCAAACTGGCCTCAGAGTCTGATCTCTTAACAACCACACCCTACTGCCTCTTGAAACACTTCAATTTTTTTTTAGTTTTTAAATTTTTTAAATTTTAGTTTTTTAAAAATAAACTCTATCCCCAAAATGGGGCTTGAACTCACAAACCTGAGACCAAGAGTCACAAGCTGTACCAACTGAGCCAGCCAGGAGCCCCTCAAAAAAAAAATTTTTTTTATCAGATAAGAGGGAGGCAGGACAAACAGGGAGGTGACCCTGTGGCATCACACAGGTCACTAAAGAGACATTTCGACAGTCTTTCCTCACCTTCTTCTGCTGTTGGTAGGAAATGCTTCAATTTCCCACCATACCACGTGACAAAAGCTAGCAAGCCCTACCTAGACCTACAGACCTTCCAACATTAGCAGACTGTGGTGATGCTACGGTAAAGGCCAAGTCACCTGTGACTTGGGATGAGGAGGATAAGTCCGACAATAAACTCTGAGAAGCCTCTTTGGAGGCCTCAAGTCTTCAAGAAATCCTCTGGGAGACAAGGCAAAGCAGAATAATTAATTCTATGAGTGAAGAAATTTTTTATTTGGAGTCTGAGCTAATGATCCTGAGAGTTTTGAATGTCACTAAATTACTATCTGCATTTGGGCAAGACCATTTGAATGGGCAAGTTCCCAAATGAGTCATAATCCACACAAATAAAATAAAAGTGGGCTCCAAGCTTCTGCTAGATTACACAAGAGCACAATTAAGAAGAGATTAGAAATCAAATGTAATATCTGCTTCCAGATCTTTTGGTGGCCTCCGCCAACACTGTGGGGTGGTTCAGAGACCATTATGGACAGCTGGCCTGTGGGAAATGGCCAACAGCCTCCTCCTAAGATCCTCCACAGCCCTGCCTCCATGTTCCACATCCAGGCATAGCATGGCTCAAAGGCTTGGGGAGGCTGATGAGTTGGACTGGTGGTGGCCAGCCTCACAGCAAAGAGAACTTAACTGAGCAAGCAAAAAGCTTTAGGAGGAAAGTTAGCTGAGCATTTTTCAAGTGGGTAATTTATTTTTGGATAACAGAAGATATTTTTAGTTCTGTCATATCTCTGAACTTTATGATTTTATTTTCCCTCTAGGAAGTCCCTGTGGCCATCTCTCCATTCCCACACAAGAGTGAATACCTAAATGGATAAGTCAATCCTTAGATTTCCAGAGCAATTTCTTCTTTACAAAGAGGTTCCATATCCATTATGCCATTTGCTTCTCATGTTATTTAAGTCACAGGAAATGGGAAAACAAAACAATAGCAATAATATTGAATGTTTTATGCTAATGAAAGCCAATCACAAAAGAGCACATACTGTAGATTCCATTTATATGAAATGTCCAGAATAGGTAAATCGTCAGAGATTACTGGTTACCAGAGGTGGTGGGGAAGGGGTAATGGCGAGTGACTGCTAATGGGGACAGGGTTTCTTTTTGAGGTGATGGGAAAGTTCTGGAATTAGATACTGGTAGTGGTTGCACAACCTTGTGAATATATGAAAAACCACTGAATTGTACACTTTAGTTTTTTTTTTCTGAGCAGCAGGCAAAAGTTTATTAGAGTATAAGATCAGAAAGTAAGAATAGTTGGAAATCTCTCTTTACAGAGAGGGGACATTCAAAAGTGAATACCCCTGAATTATACACTTTAAAATGGTGACTTTTATGGATTGTGAATTTTACCTCAATTTTTAAAAATTGCAAAACAAAATAAATTATACTTGCCATGTACTAAGAGTGGCTAAAGGGTTTTACTTGTGTCAAACCACTTATGTCCCCTAATCATCATGACAAACTTATGAGATATTATCATTTCCTCATTTCACAGATGAGGACACAGGCTCAGAGAGATGAGCGGTCCACAGTGGTGTGGTGAACAAATAAACACTAACCAAAATTCCGTTTTCTGATCTTCCCTCTCCAAATCAGATTCATAACTGTCATTCCAGAAATTCAAGGAGATATTTCCAAGTGTAATCCACCCGATAGCATTTCCTCTGCTCAACTGTCTTAGTATAAGGTCTTTATGCTTTTACCTTTTATGGTGTCTTTTTTAAATTAGGGTTCTTTCTCCCCAATTTTTGAGAGTCAAACATAACAGTGATTTCCCCCCTGAAAGTCCTTAACTCTCTAAACCACCTTTTTTCTGATAAAAAGCAAAGTTTCATTTCTTAGCTCCTCTCTCCAGGGAAGTCCCTTGGGGTCACACACCCGCAGCTGATTTTAGGCAAAGCTGTGATGGATATCCCCTACACTCATTCTGCTCCAAGGACATGATTACCTTGCCACACAGTTCCCAAAGGTTTTTGTTTACTCTGACCTAACAGATCATTTGGACAAGTGAGTCAGTCAAAATACTAGAGGAGGGGAAGACACATAGCAACCGTCTCTGTGATGGGTAAATCCTCAGACATTCAGAGTTTGAGAAAACCTTACAGAATACATTCTGACTTTGAGAATGTCATGGAGAATTCCAGGGTAGAGAGATGTTAAGTGACTTTCCCATGGCCATGGAGCTAGTAGCAGAAATGAGTCTAAATTTCTGACACTGGATATCATTGCCTTCATAGATTTCTCCAAAGGATTCTCAGTCCTTAAGACAGTTCCGTTTAGTGTTACTGATATTGCTTGTTCACATATTACTATGTGAACTTAACTACTTAAAAATGATACTCCTAGCATCTCCATATGATGAATTATTATACAATCAATAAGTGATGAGTATGAATATTTATTGATATTTATATAAAACATGTTTTAAAAGGTTAGCTAAAAAGTAAATACAACATAATCCTACTTTTTTAAAAAACAAAAACCATATGCATAAACATTTATAAATACTAGAACATATACTGAAATGTTAGCAGAGATTTCGCTGGATGGTATCAATATAGGTGATTACTTTTCTTCTTTGTGAAAATCTATCTGTTCTAATAGGTTTACAATTTACTTTTGAAAAGAATAATTGTCTAGTTTTTAAAAAGTGAGAGGCGGGGTGCCTGGGTGGCTCAGTCAGTTAAGTGTTAGACTTCAGCTCAGGTCATGATCTCATGGTTCATGAATTTGAGCCCTGCATCTCTGCTGTCAGCACAGAGCCCACTTTGGATCCTCTGCCTCTGTCCCCATTGGTTCTCTCTCTCTCAAAATAAATAAATAAATAAATAAATAAATAAATAAATAAATAAAGTTAAAAAAAAAAAAGAAAGAAAGAAAAGAAAAAGCGAGAGAGGTGCCTGAATGGCTCAGTCCATTAAGCATCTAACTAACTTTGGCTCAGGTCATCATCCTGGGGTCTTGGGATCAAGCCCCACGTCGGGCTCCATTCTGAGCGTGGAGCCTGCTTAAGATTCTCTCTATCTCCCTCTGCCCCTCTCCCGGGCTTGTGCTCTCTCACTAGAAAAAATTAAAAAAAAAAAAAAAAGCAAGAGTAGGCAAAAGATTCTTAAATAGGACACAAAAAGTACCAAACATAAAATAAGTAATTGATAAAATGAACTATGTTAAAATTATGAAAAACACCATTAAGAGAGTGAAAAGGTGAGTCACAGACTGAAAAAATATATTCATAATGCATGCATCCAAGGACTCAAATACAAAATATATATTATAAAAACTTCTACAAATAACTAAGTAAAAGACAGACAACCCAATTGTTAAATGGGTAAGGGACTTGGGGTGCCTCGGTGGCTCAGTTGGTTGAGTGTCCAACTCTTGATTTCAGCTCAGGTCATGATCCCAGGGTTTTGGGATTGAGCCCCAACTCAGGCTCTGCACTGACAGCAAAGAGCCTGCTTGGGATTCTCTCTCTCTTTTCCCTCCCTGCTCATGCACATGTGCTCTTTCTCTCTAAAATAAAAAATTTTCAAAGGAAAAAAAAATGGGTAAGGGACTTAAACAGGCTCTTAAACTCAAAAAAGAGAATATCCAAAATCCCCAATGAGCCTATGTACCTTTTAAGACACTGGTTGCAAATTAAAACCCACAAATGAGATACATGCTCATTAGAATGACACGAATTATTTAAAATGGAAATACTGAGTGTTGGCAAGGTTGAAGAACAACTAGAACTCTCATACAGTTGTGGTGGGAATAAACTGGTACAACTACTTTGAAAAACTGTTCGTCTTTACCTATTGAAATTAAACCCATGCTTACCGCCCAATCCAACAATTTCTCTCCTAGAGATGTATCTAAGGGAAGAGAAGGCTTATGTCCACTATCAGAAACATAAGGATGCCCACAGCACTACAATTCATAATCACTAAAAACTGGATACGTGCAATGCCAATGAACCGTTGGCACTGTGATCTATCCATAGAACGGGATGCTGCGTACAAACACGAACTCCTGCTGTATGCAACAACATGGATGAATTGCCCAGACATAATGTTGAAAGAACATATGTGCTGCATATTCTGTCTGATTGTATTGATTAGATGGGCAAAACTAATTTCTGCTGATAGAGGCTGGATTGTTGGTTCTGGGAAGATGGGGAGGAAGAACAAGGCTATTGACTGGGTGGAACCATGAGAGCCTTCTAAGGTGCTGGAAACATTCAATGTAACGTGATCTGGTGTTACACAGGTATATACATGGGTAAAAATTCATCAAGCTTAATATTTTCACACTTTACTGGATATCATTGTATGTTAATATTTTTTAAAAAATTTAATGTTTATTTTTTGAGAGACCAAGAGAGAGAGAGAAACAGAGCTCAAGCAGGGGAGGGGCAGAGAGAGAGGGAGACACAGAATCCAAATCAGGCTCCAAGCTCTGAGCTGTCAGCACAGAGCCCGATACAGGGCTCAAACTCACGAACTATGAGATCATGACCTGAGCTGAAGTCGGATGCTTAACCGACTAAGCCACCCAGACGCCCCTCATTATACCTTAATTTTTTTAAATGTTATTAAAAATGGGGTGCCTGGGTGGCTCAGTTGGCCTCTGACTCTAGATTTCAGCTCAGGTCATTATCTCACGGTCTGTGAGATGGACCCCCATGTCAGGCCCTGTGCTGACAGTACAGAGCCTGCTTGGGATTCTCTCTCTCTCCCTCTTTCTCTGCCCCTCTCCAACCCCTCAAACTAAAAAAAATAAACTTAAAAAAATGCAGATTAAAAAAATTTTATTAAAAGGTGTCAGAGCAGCAAGAGGAAAGCTGCTTATTTGGTGTTTGGATGATAAATATTAAGACTAAAAATTCAGAGTTTGAAAAACGCAGCTCATAAAAAAATGGTCAGGTTACCTTCACAGTACAAAAGGACAAATCTGAGCTTTTCTCCTGAGAAAATTCACTATTTTCCTAGTCCTGTCCTATTCTACTTCTCATGGGTGAACTGAAATGAAGGCTGATGCAGTGCTGAAACCCCAGATTCCAGGTGAACCTCGGATTC
Source organism: Lynx rufus (assembly GCF_022079265.1). Lineage (NCBI taxonomy): Eukaryota > Metazoa > Chordata > Mammalia > Carnivora > Felidae > Lynx > Lynx rufus. The sequence continues at coordinate 112,828,486 of NW_025814878.1, read as the reverse complement.
CAACTCTAATCCAGCCATTTATCATTTGTCAGTTAAGGGGTGGGGTTAAATATAATTTATACTTACACATTTACAAAGGTATACAGTTATCACAGAGAGGAACACAAATGATTTGCCCCCCCTTTGGATAGGCATCGGCACACATTACCAAATGACAGGTAGTCGTGCCTGGGTTTTCCCCTGCTGAATTAGGAGACAAAGTAAATTTGTTTTCTGCCATCTGCTATCAGGTCTCTGAGTTTCTTTGCCAAGCTGTGGTCTTTCCTTCCTTCCCAAAGGCCCAGCCCACATCTCATTCCTGCTCAGAGCTGAAGCATTCATGGACAAAGAAGGTGTTACCTGAAAGAGTGTCAGCCATGACTTTCCCCCAGGGCACTTGCATTATTTTTTCTTTATTTATTATTTTTTAATTTTTTTAATGTTTATTTTTATTTTTGAGAGAGACAGAGACAGAATGCGAGTGGGTTAGGGGCAGAGAGAGAGGGAGACACAGAATCTGAAGCAGGCTCCAGGCTCTGAGCCCGAAGCGGGGCTCCAACTCATGAGGTGTGAGACCATGACCTGAGCCGAAGTCGGATGCTCAACCGACTGAGCCACCCAGGTGCCCGAGGTCACTTGCATTATTAAAGGGGACTTTAGGGGTTCCTGGGTGGCTCAGTTGGTTAAGCTTCCGACGTATCAGTTGGTGGGTTCGAGCCCTGCGTTGGGTTCTGTGCTGACAGCTCAGAGCCTGGAGCCTGCTTCAGATTCTGTGTCTCCCTCTCTTTCTGCCCCTCCCCCACTCGCATTGTGTGTGTGTGTGTGTGTGTGTGTGTGTGTGTGTGTGAAAATAAGCATCAAAAATATTTTTTAAAAAAATAAAAGGGGACTTTACATATACTCTAGACAGAAATATGTGGGAGGAAGAAGGGGAGTTTACAAAAACAAGTTGCATTTGAAATGATTGTCAGGTTCCCTAAAATTTTTTGAGGAAATTCCAAGAAGGTCAGAAGTTTTTAGATAAACTGAAACTTAAAATTCGTAGCAAACCAAATCCCTTTGTACACTCTCATATCATTATCTTATTTGAGCCTCACAAAAACCTGTGAGGTGGTCTGGGTCACTGATCCCATTTTACAGCAAGAGACTGACTGGGAAAGCAGGACTTAGAGTGTGAACTTGAGTCACCTGAATCATGACCCCACACTACTTTCCTCTTCAGAAAAGCCTTTTATCTATTTAATCTTATTTTTATTTTTGAGAGAGAGTGAAAGAGTGGGGGAGGGTCAGGGAGAGAATCCCAGGCAATGTGGAGCCCAACGTGGGGCTCGAACCCATGAACAGGGAGATCATGACCTGGGCTGAAATTAAGAGTCAGACGCTTAATCCACTGAGCCACACAGGTACCCTGAAAAGCGTTTTAACCACCATGGTTTCATGAGCCATCATTCCTGGAACCAGCAGAGAGGAATTAAGAGCTTATGTATGTAGAATTGCCTCTGGAAAATTTTTTCTCTTTTTTTCTTTCCTCCTCTAGTTTTCATTTTAGGCTCACTTCGTGTAGCTTCTTGACCCTTCAGAAGGCGCTGGTGGTAACCGCAGACTCCCACAACCTTTGATTTCAAATTTTCTCCACATTTATTTTCACCTCCGGTCATGGGTGGGTAACGGGGGTAGCTACTCAGTGGGTAGCCACTGAGAGGTGGCTTGAGAGTAGCTTTAGCCTCCCTACTCATCAAGACACTCCAAATAAACAGGCAGTTTAAGTAGAAAACGTACTAGGGAAATTCAGCTTCCTAACTCCTGAAATTCAGAGCCCTTAAGTCCCATAGCTCTAAGGGGTATCATTTATGTGAAATACTGGGTAAGGGATACCCCTGGAAATGCACAACAAGAGAGACATGCCTAATCACCTTCCAAACAGCCTGTCCCTTTTAAGAATCCCATGACACCTTTGATAAGTGGTAGGAAAACAAGACTTCCCAGGATCTGGCACATACTGGCAGAAAGGAATCAAGTCCACCAAGATCACTAAAGTAAAAGGGTGGGAGGCCTGGGTGGCTTAGCCAGTTGAGTGTCCGACTCTCAATTTTGGCTCAGGTCATGATCCCAGGGTCACAGGATCAAGCCCCTCGTGGGGCTCCTCACTGAGTGTGGAGCCTGCTTAAGATTCTATCTCCCTCTGCCCCTCTCCCGCTTGCACTCTCTCTCTCTCAATCTGTCTCTCAATTTAAAAAAATAAATAAAACTTAAAATAAATAAGGTAAGGGAGAAACAAAACAGGACCGTAGAGACAGGTCCAGAGTCCCAGAGGTCAGGGAGTTAGTTCAGTCAGCAAACACAGCACAATTAAGCAGGGCCTCACATTGATCTTGGGGGAAGGCTGTCTGGACTTTGGTCTTACATGGAGATGAGAGGAGTTCTCTTTTTTTTTTTTTTAATGTTTATCTTATTTTTGAGAGAGACAGAGCACAAGTGGGGGAGGGGCAGAGAGAGAGAGGGAGACACAGAATCCAAAGCAGGCTCCAGGCTCTGAGCTGTCAGCACAGAGCCCGACATGGGGCTCAAACTCACAAGCTGTGAGATCATGCCTGAGCCGAAGTCAGAAGCCCAACCAACTGAGCCACCCAGGCGCCACGAGAGGAGTTCTGAACCCACTCATGTTGATTTGAGCAATAAAGAAGTTCAAGGTTTGCAACTAACCACTAGCGATGTTGGGAGGGCTTTTCATAAGAATGACCAAAAGTTGCATGTTTAAGGCTTCAGTAAAAGTTGCTATTTGTTTCAAGTGGATTCATTTTTTTAAATATTTTTTAATGTTTATTTATTTTTGAGAGAAAGAGAAAAAGCGAGCGAGGGAAGGGCAGAGAGAGAGGGAGACACAGAATCCAAAGCAGGCTCCAGGTTCTGAGCTATCAGCATAGAGCCCCAATGAGGGGCTTGAACCTGCAAACTGCGAGATCATGACCTGAGCCAAAGTACGACGCTCAACCGACTGAGCCCCAGTGGATTCAGATTTTGATCTGGAGTCTTGAGTTTTTACTTTACTGTGTTCTCAAATGTGGGTCATCTACTAATCCAAGAGAGGAATACTTTGGCTATACCAATATGAATTACACTGTGTACCAAATTTGCCAAACTTCTCAACTCTGGAAGATTGGTGGTAGGTTAAACCACCCTCTGTGGTGGGCCAAATTGTGGTTTGGCTGTGTGTAGAAAATGGAGTAGGGTCTATGTAAGCTGCAGGTCTCAAATTCCGGCCCCAGGTGCCCATTTCCAGAATAAAAAGGACATTTCCATCTGGGAGAAAAGAAAGGGTCTTGCTCCTGTTCATGAATCCCAGCGTTCTGTTTTTAGGTCACCAGGAAGCCCAGAGTGTCCTTAGTTAGGTCTCTTTGGACAGCCTTAGTTGGGCCACCTTAAACTACTGTGGCACTGAGTGTGGGGAAAGTTGTCAACTCCCAACAGATGTAACATCTGACCTCTCCTGGATACCACTCCTTCTTTTCCCTCTCAATTCCTGAGTTGAGAATAAACTCCTTAGCCAGCTTTGTTGGAAGTTTGTCCACACCTGTTGTTTAGAACAGAAGGGCCATGTCAGCAACCCCAGGGGGTTCAGGGGTGCCTGCAATGCCCCCCATGCGTCTCCATGATGGTAAATTTTGCAAAATGACACTCTGTAACCCATTGCTTTTCACCTTATGTCCTGCCATGTGGGCCCTACTGCAAGGCCTTGATCTTTCTTTCTGGGGAGACTAATCTCCATTACACTGTGGGCAGAGAACAAGGTACAAATGGGCAGCACATGGAAAGGTTTGGCATGAATAACTCCAGCCCCAGCCAGGGAATTAATGTAACTAAGAGTGTAAGAGACATGAGAAGTTTTAGAATACTAATAACAAGCATTCGTGGTTTACCACGTGTGAGGAGGCGCTGTGTTGTACATACCATGTGCATTAGGTGCTTCATTTAAAGTTTATTTAAGGGGCGCCTAGGTGGCTCAGTCAGTTAAGCGTCCGACTTCGGCTCAGGTCATGATCTCACGGTTCGTGAGTTCGAGCCCCACATCGGGCTCTGTGCTGACAGCTCAGGGCCTGGTGCCTGCTTCGGATTCTGTGTCTCCCTCTCTCTGGCCCTCCCCTGCCCACACTGTCTCTCTCTCTCTCTCTCTCAAAAATAAGTAAATATTTAAAAATTTTTTTAAATAAAGTTTATTTATTTATTTTGAGGGAGAGAGAGAGAGAGAGAGAGAGAGAGAGAGAGAGAATCCCAAGCAGGCTCTGAGGCAGGGCTAGAACTCATGGACCATGAGATCATGACCTGAGCCGAAACCAAGAGACTCTTAACCAACTGAACCACCCAGGGCCCCCTAGGTGCTTCATTTAATGCAACAACCCTATGTAGTCTTACTGCCTTCATTTGATGAAGGAGAAAATCTAGAAAGAGTTTAAATAAATCGTTCAGGTTTTTGGTTTTGTGTTGTTTAAGATTTTCATCCCGTTGTTGTTGTTTTAAATTACTGGAGTTTACATAGCCAGCATGACAGAGTCAAAGCTGGGTATTTATTCAACTGTTTTATGTTCCTTTTGGCCACACAGAAAGATGACATTTTCCAGATCTCCATGCATTTAATGGATTGAATTCTGGTCGATCGAATGTAGATGTGATATGTCCCATTTCCCGGTTTAAAACATCCCACCCACACTTCTACTTTCTCTTCCTTATCCACACAGCTGGAAGCCAAGGACTACCTCACCCCATCCTCCCTCCCAAGGACAGAGCCTAGATCCCTGAATAACTGCCTGGAGGAGAGCCTTTCAAGGGAACCACTAACCTCATGTGGGATCTTAAGTGACTCAGTTTTTCATTTGTCCATTGGGAATAGGATATGTGCTCTTCTGGAGCACCTGGGTGGCTCGGTCAGTTGAGCATCTGACTATTTTGGCTCAGGTCATGATCTCATGGTCATGAGATGAAGCCCCGTGTTGGGCTCTACAGTGAGCATGGAGTCTGTTTGCGATTCTCTCTCTCTCTCTCTCTCTCTCTCTCTCTCTCTCTGTGTGTCTCACATTCTCTCTCTCTCTCAAAATAAACATTTAAAAAATATACCTGCCTTTCTAATCCCACAAGGTTATTATAAAGATCAAACCAGGCCTTGCTGTGAAATAATTTAAAAAACAAACATCATACAAATGCAAGGAAGTATCGAACCCATTTTCCTGCCTCTGATTAGGAATCTATCCCAGTGACCTTAGAACTGTCATGAAACTTTAGTCTTATAGCCCTGCTTCTATTATCCCTACTAGTTATTCTATTGGTACCATTAAATTTTAACGTAATCAGGGGTGCCTGGGTGGCTCAGTCAGTTAAGCATCTGACTTCGGCCCAGGTCATGATCTCACGCTCAGTGGGTTTGAGCCCCACGTCAGATTCTGGGCTGGCAGCTCAGAGCCTGGAGCCTGCTTCAGATTCTGTGTCTCCCACTCTCTCTGCTCCTCCCCTGCTCACACTCTGTCTCTCTCTCTCTCTCTCCTTCAAAAATAAGCATTTAAAAAAAATTTTTTAACATAATCAAACTTACAGATGAGTTCCAAAAATAGTTCAAATTGTGGAGCTCCTGTACACCTTTTACCCAGATTCCTTAATTGTGTATATCTTGCCCCATTTGTGATTTATTCAAAAGTAAGTTGGGGACATTGTGTGCTTTACCCCTACCAAGGGAACACAACTGCCAACACCTTGATTTCAGCCCAGTGAAACTGATTTCAGATTTCTGGTCTTCAGAACTGTCAGAGAATAAATGTGCCTTATTATAATGTACCAAATTTGTGATAACTTGTGACAGCAGTCATAGGAAATGAATACAGTCCTATATTCAAAATATTTGCCCAGATAGTATCCATTATACCTATTTTGGTTCTCAATTGAATGTCCAGTTCAGAATTATACTTTGCATTTATTCAGTTGTCTTCAATGTTTAGTTTCCTCTAACCTGAAACAACTCCTCGGCCTTACTTTGTCTTTCTTGACCTTGACATTTTTGAAAAGTAGAGCCTTTTATTTGCAGAACATCACTCATTTTTTGTTTGGCTGATGTTCCCTCAACCTTGAATTCAGATTATGCATTTTGACAGGAATATAATATGATTGCAGGAGGTACATGATGTTGGTCTGTTCCAATATTAATAATGTTTATTTTGATCACTTGGTTATGATGGAAGCTGCCAGAACTCTCCACTGTAAACTTATTATTTTCCCCTAGATAGCTAAAAAGTAATTTGGGAAGAGATGCTTTGAGAATTTTCCTTATCACACATTAACCCTCAAGTTTCCATATCCATGATTATTTTCTAACTCTGTCATTCCTTCTATATTAGCAGATAGGATTCTGTTCTAAGGAAGATCTCTTTATTTTCCATTACTTACTCATTTTTTAAATTTATATCAGAATAGGCTTGTGGATTCTTATTTGATTCCATATGTTATAATCCAGTAACATCATTATTTATTTTTGATGCTCAGATCATCCCAGATTTGGCCACCGGGAGCCCCTTCAGGCTGGCTCCTGTGTTCTTTTGATATAACCCCAGTGTTCGTTGAGCACTTACTTTCCTACTTTCTGGCACAAGAAGATATTTCGGGTTCATCTCATTCTTTCTTTGCAAAATCTGTTCTCCAAGAAACCCTGGTTCCCCTTTTGGGAGAATGGCATTTAGAAACCAAGATGCCCATTGTCAGTGGTATGTCATTGCTTCTCTAGGCTCTTTCAGTGGACAAAGCCAGGAAATCTGTGTAAAGCCATAAGTTCCTACTGATACCTCTAATTCTAATCCAACATCACGTGGCATATTCCCTCTTTTTGTAATTCCCTTTTTTGAACCGTGAGAAAATTGGCTGCCATTACCTTCAGTATATTTTCTCATCTACTCAAGCCTAATCTACCAAGTAGAGGTCAATATTTATTTACAGATTTGGAGGGAAGGAGGATGGACAGTGAGATTCACACATTTTTTTTAAAGTTTACTTATTTATGGGCACCTGGATGACTCAGTTGGTTTTGAGTGTCCAGCTTTGGCTCAGGTCAAGATCTTGCGGTTCGTGGGTTCGAGCACTGTGTTGGGCTCTATGCTGACAGCTCAGAGCCTGGAGCCCGCTTCAGATTCTGTGTCTCCTTCTCTCCCTCTGCCCCTCCCTCCCCCCTCTCTCAAAAATAAATATTAAATTTTTTAAAGTTTATTTATTTTGAGAGAGAGAGAGAAAGAGAACACAAGCCAGGGTAGAAGGCAGAGAGAAAGAGAGAAAGAATCCCAAGCAAGCTCCATGCCAAGTGTGGAGCCCAACTCAGGACTCAGTCTCATGACCATGAAATCATAACCTGAGCCAAACCAAGTTGGACAATTAACTGACTAAGCCACCCAGGTGTCCCGAGATGCACACCTCTTAAGGCATAATTTGATGACTTTTGACAAATGCCTTCATTGATGAGACTCACATCCCTACCAAATTATAGAATATTTTCACCATTTTCATTGCCTCAGCAATTTGACACCCCCAAATGCAACCAATTTTTTCATTTTATTCCACCATAAATTAGATTTACCTGTTCTAGGTCCTTATATAATTGAAAACACTGTGAACTCTTTTATGCCTGGCGTTCTTGGTTCCACATAACGTTTGTATCTACAAAGTTCATTCACACTGCTGTGTATATCTGTAGTTTGTTGCTCTTTACCATTGACTAATTTTCTATTGTACAAATCTGTTTAACCATTCTGGGATGCCCATTTGGGTTGTTTCCAGCCTGAGGTTATTATGGAAAACAACTTCTTTGAACATTTTTGTACAAGTCTTTGCAAAGACATACTGTTCATTTAGCTTGAAGTAATTGCTCAGGAGTGAAATTCTTGAGTCATCGGGTATTTAACTTTATAGGAAGCTGCCAAACATTTTCCCAAAGCAGTCGTACCATTTTTCACTCCTGCTAGCAACAGAGGAGTATCCTAGTTAATCCACTTTTGCCAACATTTGGTATTTTCAGTCTTTTTAATTTTAGCCATTATAGTGAGTTTGGGATGGTATCTCACTGTGATTATAATTTGTACGTTTCCCTAATGCATAACACTTTTGAGCACTTTTTTATGGGTTTATTGGCCTTTTGTATATTTTCTTTTGTGAATGCCCAAGTCTTTTGCTCATTAAATATTTTGAGGTCATTTTCTTATTGGTCTTTAAAAATACATTTTGGGTGCAAGTCATTTGTGAAATAAATGTTTCATGAATATATATTGTTTCAGTCTATGGTTTTCCATTCCATTTTCTTTTTTAAATTTAATTTAAGTTAATTTTTTAAAGTTTATGCATTTTTGAGAGGGAGAGAGTGTGAGGGGAGGAGGGGCAGAGAGAGAGGGAGACAAAGGATCCGAAGCAGGCTCCACACTGTCAGTGCAAAGCTGGACATGGGGCTCAAACCCACAACATGAGATCATGACCTGAGCCAAAGTCTGACACTCAACTGACTGAGCCACCCAGGTGGCGCCAGTTTTTTTAAATTTCAGTGAGAGAACAAGTGTGAGTGGGTGAGAGGGACAGAGGGACAGAGAGAGAGAGAGAGAGAGAGAGAGAGAGAGAGAGAGAATCCCAATCCCAAGACGCTGGGATCACGACCTGAGCCAAAATCAAGAGTCGAATGCTCAACTGACTAAGCCACCCAGGCGTCCCTTTCCTATTCTTTTGTTTTGTTTAAGTTTTTATTATTTATTTGGAGAGAGAGAGAGAGAAAGCTCAAGGGGAGGGGCAGAGAGACAGGAGAGAGGCAGAATCCCAAGCAGGCTCCACACTTCCATTGCAGAGCCCGATGTGGGGCTCAAACTCACAACCATGAGATCATGACCTGAGCTGAAGTCAGACGCTTAACTGACCTAGCCACCCAGATGCCCCTCCTCTTCGTTTTCTTAACTATGTCTTGTCATTAGCAGAAGTTTTCAATTCTGACAAAGTTTAATTTATCAAACTTTTATTTATTTTTTAAAAGTTTATTTTTTTGAGAGAGAGAAAGATTTAGAGCATAATTGGGGGGGTGGAGAGAGAGAGAGAGAGAGAGAGAGAGAGAGAGAGAGAGAGAATCCTAAGCAGGCTCTGCACCCCGTTAGCACAGAGCCCAATGTGGGGCTCGAACTCGTGAACCCTGAGACCATAACCTGAGCTGACCAAGAGTTCGATGGTTAACCTAATGAGCCACCCAGGCATCCCTAATTTGTCAAACTTTTAAATGGCTATTTGCTTTCTATATCCAAAGAAATGTTTTCCTGCCTCCAGGTTGTGAGTCTCAAGTACTTTACATTAATGCTGGAATCAAATGAACAAATTTTTCTTCTTTTTTTTAATCTTTAAAAAGACTTTTTAAAATATTTACTCTTGAGAGAGAAAGGGAGAGAGACAGAGCACAAGTAGGGGCAGGACATAGAGAGAGAAGGAGACACAGAATCCAAAGCAGGCTCCAGGCTCTGAGCTGTCAGTGCAGAGTCTGATGCAGGGCTCAAACTTAGGAACCTGGAGATCATGACCTGAGCCTAAGTCAGACGTTTATTTTTTTATTTTTTATAATTTTTTTTAATGTTTATTTATTTTTGAAAGAGACAGAGTGTGGGCGGGGGAGGGGCAGAGAGAAAGGGAGACACAATCTGAAGCCGGCTCCAGGCTCTGAGCAAGCTGTCAGCACAGAGTGTGACGCGGGGCTTGAACTCACAAACTGTGAGATCATGACCTGAGCCGAAGTCAGACGCTTAACTGACTGAGCCACCCAGGCGCCCCCAGACGTCTAACCGACTGAGCCACCCAGGCGCTCCAGCAAATTTTTCTCCTTTAAACTCAGAAGTCCAAGAGCCAAACAGACTTTTTTGGGGAGCAAATGAAACATTTTAAAGGACATCTAAGAGATAAGGAACGAGAGCGTTGGGTTCTTAGGACTAAAATCTCGGGACTAAAACTCGCTTTTTCAAGTGGAATAAGCCTCACGTTGTCGAGGGAGCTTACATTAGAGTCATCAACCAGGGTGAATCACTTGCAACTGAGAACACCTAACAAAGCAGCCGCACTCCTTCCCACGATCACAAGGATTTGGGGGGAGTGGGTTCAAGGGTGTCAGTTTAGGAGGCTGCATGGTATTTGAGTCATTCAACGAAGAGTCCGTCTGTTCAAGAAGGCAGGCTGTAGAGCATGGACTGGGGACACGGTCCCACAGTGCAGCCAGCTCATGTGGTATGCCCCAGTGCCACAGTGTTTTTCTTTTCTTTCCTTACTTTAAAGACAACCATAATTTAAAAAAACTCATGAAGTGTAAACATCAAAATTTTGAAAAGGTACACAGTGAAATATATCCCTCCCACCTTTACCTTCCACAACAGATAACCCCTGTTATTGGTTTTCTTGTGTGTCCTTTAAGAGATTTTGGAAGCATTTATAAGATATTATACATATGTAGTATCTCCCTTCTTTGTTATATAAATGGTATCTGCTGTGTACATTGTTCTGCCTCTTGCTTTTCTCTTTTTTTAAGTTCATTTGTTTTTGAGAGAGAGAGAGAGAGAGAGAGAGAAAAAGCGTGAGTGGGGGAGGGGCAGAGAGCGTGGGAGAGAGAGAATCCCAGGCAGGCTCCATATGCAGGTCGAGATCATGACCTGAGCTGAAGGGGGACGCTTAACGAACTAAGCCACCCTGGTGTCTCTCATCTTGCTTTTTTCGATCAGTGATATGTGTTGGAGTGTTTTCCATATCAGTACACAAAAGTATTTTTCATTCTTTTCTACGCCTGCATAGTATTCCGTTGCACGGACAGGGCAGCAGAATGGCAGAATGACGTGCACGTGCGTGTCCGTACGCTCGTGCTTGTGCACACCGTTCCAAGCCACGAGCTCAGCTCCTACTAAAGTATTAAGACACACAAAAGCCACTTAATGTTTCCATTTCCAGCTTTCCAACTTGGCACCCCTAAGAGTCTGGCTGAAAGCTTCCCGTGCTGATTTATTCATCCAGGCCTTTATTGATGGACATTTAACTTTTCAGGTTTTTGCTCTTTCTTTCAAGCATTGCTTCAGTGAAAAACCTCGTATGTACGTCATTTTGCATACCTGCAACTGTAACTGTAAAATAAATTCGTAGAAGTAAAGTTGCTGAGTCAAAGGGTATGTACACATGGAGTTTTGATAGACGTGACCAAATTGCCCTTAATAGGAGTTATCCCAATGCCGGTAATGTATGAAAGCTCCTATTTTCCCACACTTATGGCTAACCTACATGTTGTCAATCTTTTGGATCTTTGCCAATCCAATAAGCAATAAATAAATCTCAGTGACTTTTAGTTTGGCTTGATAATATTATAAGTGAGGATGAGTATCCTTTCAGATCTTTAATGGACATCTATATTTCCTTTTCAGTTGTATGTTTTTAAAGATTTATATTTTATTGTTATCACTTTTCAAGTGAGTTCTATGCCCCATGTGGGCTTTGCACTCATGACCCCATGATCAAGAGTCACATGCTCTACTCATTGAGCCAGCCAGGTGCCCCTCGTTTGTACTTTTTAATTGAGTTGATGATCATTTTATTATTGTTTTCTAGGTGCATTTTATACCCAACATCTTTTTTCTTCTTTCAAAGTTTATTTATTTATTATGAGAGAGACAGAAACAGCGTGAGTGGGGGAAGGGCAGAGAGAGAAGGAGAGAGAGAATCCTAAGCAGGTTCCGCACTGTCAGCATGGAGCCCAATGTGGGGCTTGAACTCGTGAAATCGTCAGATCATGACCTGAGCTGAAACCGAGAGTTGGATGTTTAACCAACTAAGCCACCCAGGCGTCCCTATACCCAACATTTTTTTTTAAGTCACGTTTATTGAAGAATAAATTGCATACAATGAGATTTAACTTCTTATGGAGCTGTCCCTTGTATGTGGAACGCCTTGCTACTCATTGGTGCTTACTCATTTGAAAAACTCAGGCTCATCAACTGCAGTGAGAGAGTTACAGGGAGCAGGTTACACTCAGGCCAAGATTTCAAAAGTCTCATACATACAGGCAGTGTGTTCAATGGAAGGAACGTAAGCTCTGGAATCTGATAATTTGGGCTCCTGTCTTTGCCGTGTATTAACTATGCGATTTTGCTCAGATTATGTCACCTCTTTGGGTCTCAGTTTCCTCATCAGCTAAAAAACCCCTCAAAATCAAATCCCATCAGATAACATAATGAAAGCACACTGTCTAGTGCCAACACGAACTGGTGCTTAATAAATGTGTTTCCCTTTTCTCCAGTGACAGCCAGTCACTCCAGACACCATGCCCTGGGGCAGCAGAATGGCAGAATGACGTGTCTGCGCGTGTGCATACATTCGTGCTTGCGCACACCATTCCAAACCATGAGCTCAGCTCCTACTAAAGTATTAGGCAACAAAAAAGCCACTTATGTTTCTATTTCCAGCTTTCCGACTTGGCACCCCTAGAGTCTGGCTGAAAGCTTCCCGTGCTAATAAAATGGGCTCAAAGAGAAAATACATCTAAGAGAAGACATTTCAAGAATGAGTAATTGCTCCTTTTCAGTAAAGAGTTACTCGAAACCACCCTGCCAAACCTGTTCTGCCTTGTAGATTGCGCTTGAACAGGCTTCTTCCTGCTACCATGACCTGTTGATGCAACTGCCCTGGATTAATAAAGAGTTTCAGAAAAAGAACTTGTCCCCCAGACCTTGGAGTTTTGGTCTTTTCTATTCCCAGCAGTGAACCCTCTGTCTACCGTGAGGGAGGCAAGACAATCACGGCAGAACTAACGAAGAATCATTTTCTCCCCACCCAGCCAGACAAAAATGGATGAGGTATGCTGCTATCCTGAAGGTGCCAAATGGGCACCTGAGGTCCTAGGGTTGCCCAGGCTGGGTGGCAAAGACCTATTTCCAGGCCTTGCAAAGAAGCTGGGTGGCAAAGACCTATTTCCAGGCCTTGCAAAGAAGCAGCTAGGTCGCCTCTCAATGGATTTCGCTTGCAGGGTAGAGTGGGCTAAAGATTGGGTGAAGTCCTCAGGAGGATCTCCCTTTCTCACCAGCCATGGTCATGAGTTCTCAGCCATAGCTATGTTCATACCACCTGGAAGACCTGGTGTGAGCTTCTAAAGCTGGTGCCCTATGTCCTGCTGTTGTTTCCAAATAGAAAGATCAAGTTTTAGCCTTCTGAATCTACTTTATGGCAGTGAGGTCTCAGTTCAGAAAGAAAAGTTAGGGGATAAAGCCATAGTTGTATGACCCTCCCCAGGGAGGCATCTATCAACAGATCAGCCCTCTCTGAGCTGGAAGTATGGGTCAGAGTGCAGAGACAAGTACATCTCTGGGATTCAGCTTCTACTCTGCCTTTCAGGGCCCTGAGGTATGTGAAGGGAATAAGAATTGTGGCTTCCGAAAGGTCCCTAGTAGATAGAAGAGTCAGCAGCCACTGATGGCTGCAAAGTGGGGCTGAAGCCTCTTATTGGAAGGGAGAGGGGAAATGACTCTGAGTTCCAGAGCTCATCCCTTGTGTGACCCTGAAGAGGCCTGGAAGGATTCCCGGATGTGTGTGGAATTCAAGAGAGCTGGGTTTTTAGAAGTGATTCTTATTACTGACAATGCGAACATTATTCGCCATTTACTGCATGCCTAACCGTGTGCTAGATGATTTATAAGAATTATCTTATGCAGTCCTTATAACCATGATCACATGACGTAGGTATTATTATTGTCTCCCTTTTACAGATGAGGGAGCTAAGCCAGGAAGAGGTTAAGCAACTTCCCTAAGGTCCAAGCAATAGTTTATGGTCCTGGGATTCAAACACAGGCATTTTGGCTCTAGTAGTTGTGTTTGTTACTACTACATGGTGATTCTTTTTGATGAAGTTGTCTTATCATAGTTCTTACCATATAAGGCTATACAGTTATTTGTTTAAATGCCTACCACGTACACTAAACTCGATGGTGGGCACAGCACATTCTTCATTTTCCCGTTGATGGTGCCCAACACTGACCTGAACACCAGCCCAGTGGTCAGCAAGCATTTATTAATAAATATTAAATAACTGAATATTACTTTCAGTGCCTTAGCACAGGGGAAAGATGAGAGAGAGATGGAGGGAGGTGTAGGTTACAAAGGCACTAAGGACTCAAGTCCTCTGGTGGTTCCAGTGGAAATTACCATGTTAAACTGGTTACTTCCAAACTGGGTTAGGTATGACCCACGGTGGCAGTTGTACACACTATTTCTGGTCCACGATGCTTTTCTGTACTTCTTCCTTGAAAACAGTACCCCACCCCCCACCCCAACTCTTGGATACTCCTGCCTCACCCCTTGAGGTTTCAATGGGACTGTTATTACAAGTTTCCACCCATCCCTACCCAAGGAAGACTCTTGACTGAAGCCTGGCCATTCAGACCCCTCCCTGGATTTTGGTGCTCGAAGAATGGAATTTTGGAGATATTTGAGGCTGTCTTACCTGGTTGCATGGAGGAACCCAGGCTGCAACGTGGGAGGATGAAGCCAATGTGCAAAGAGAAGCAGTCAAGCAGAGATGAGATGAGAGATGGGGAGAAAGAGACCAAGTAACATTTTTTAAGACCACACCTGGAGATAAATCTACCCTAAGATGTCCCTGATTTCCGGGCCTTTATAGGTAACTATTTGCCAATGCTAGTTTAAGTTGGTTTTGTCACATATAACTAAGATAATTATTCTTTTTTTAAAAAGATTTTATTTTTTTAAATTTTTTAATGTTTATTCATTTTTGAGAGATGGAGCATTAGTGGGGAAGGGGCAGAGAGAGGGCGAAACACAGAATCTGAAGCAGGCTCTAGGCTCTGAGCCGTCGGCACAGAGCCCGATGTGGGGCTCGAACACACGTACTGCGATCTCATGACCTGAGCCGAAGTCGGACGCTCAACCGACTGAGCCACCCAGGTGCCCCAAAAAGATTTTATTTTTTAAGTAATCTCTACACCCAATGTAGGGCTTGAACTCACCACCCTGATATCAAGAATCGTATGCTCTACTGACTGAGCTGGCCAGGTGCCCCTAAGATAATTATTTTTTAATAGAGTAACCTGTAGTAGGGTTTTCAAATACAGGAAAAAAAATTCATGGGACATACTTCAACGGAAAATTATCCATTGTTTACCTGAAATTCAAATTTAACTGGCCATCATGTATTTAGCTGGCAACTTTATCCTACAGGGATGTACAACAGGGTACCAGGGGATGTGTCAAACCACATGACAAATGTAACATATGAGTCAATGCTGGGAATTTTTTTTTTTGGAAGGGTTAAACTTTAGTAATTTAATTGGGTAATTGAAAAATATTTTTATATTAAAGTAACTATAGGGGTGCCTGGGCAGCTCAGTCAGTTAAGCGTCTGACTTCGGCTCAGCTCATGACCTCACACTTCGTGACTTTGAGCCCCACATCAGGCTCTGTGCTGGTAGCTCAGAGCCTGGAGCCTGCTTTGGTTTCTGTGTCTCTGTCTCTCTCTGCCCCTCCCCCACTCTCTCTCTCTCTCTCTCTCTCTCAAAAATGAATAAACATTAAAAAAGGTAAAATAACTATAGATAAAATATGAACTGTAACAATTAAGACAGTTGGTAGAGGCACATTAATAGACCAACCAAAGGAACAACCCAAAAGCCCAGAAATGAAATAGTATTTTTTTTTAATTTTTTTTTTCAACGTTTATTTATTTTTGGGACAGAGAGAGACAGAGCATGAACGGGGGAGGGACAGAGAGAGAGGGAGACACAGAATCGGAAACAGGCTCCAGGCTCTGAGCCATCAGCCCAGAGCCCGACGCGGGGCTCGAACTCACGGACCGCGAGATCGTGACCTGGCTGAAGTCGGACGCTTAACCGACTGCGCCACCCAGGCGCCCCTAGAAATGAAATAGTATTTACAGAAGAATTTAGTACATGATAAAAGTAGCATTTCAAATTAGTAGAAAAAATAACAAATTATTCAATAACTGGTGCTGGGATAATTGGCTTCCTGTTTATGAAAAGAAAAATTAGGTTAGATCCCTGTTTCACACTTTAAAACAAATTCCAGGGGTGCCTGGGTGGTTCAGTTGGTTAAGCATCCAACTTCAGCTCAGGTCATGATCTCATGTTCCGTGAGTTTGAGCCCCACATAGGGCTCTGTGCTGACAGCTCAGAGCCTGGAGCCTGCTTCGGATTCTGTGTCTCCTTCACTCTCTGCCGCTCCCCTGCTCACAATCTGTCTCTGTCTCTGTCTCTCTCTCTCAAAAAATAAATATTAAAAAAAAATTTTAAACAAATTCCAGATACGGGTGTCTGGGAGGCTCAGTTGGTTCAGCATCTGACTCTTGATTTCAGCTCAGGTCATGATCTCACAGTTCGTGGGCTTGAGTCCCAGGTCAGGCTCCACTCTGACAGAACCTGCTTGGGATTCTCTCTCTTCCTCTCTCTCTGTCCTTCCCCTGCTCGTGCTCTCTCTCTCTCTCTCAAAATTAAGAAAAAGAAAAAGAAAGAAAATTAAAAACAACCAAAAAAATGCCAGATAGATAAAAAGATACAAACCTGAAAAAAATGACATAATAAAAGAACAAGAAAAAATATCATGGAATTAAAACAATTTCAGAAAGGGGAAGTATGACATAAAACCTGGAAACTGTAAAAGAACAGATTAATAAGTTTAACTGAAATACAAATTAAAAGTTTTTTTTCATGACAAAAACCACCCAAAATAAGGCCAGACAATTAACAAATGGAAAATATTTGCAACTCATATTATAATAATGCTAATTTTGCTAGTATCTAAGGAGTTCTCTATGAATAAAAAAAAAAAAAAAGGATGAGGCTAACCCTAGGCGAAAAGGCAAAGGACATGAAAAACCAATCTAAATGGAGGGCTCTGTAGATTTCTTAAGACTTTTTTTTTTAAGATTTTTTATTTTTAAGTAATCTCTATACCCAACATGGGGCTTGAATTCACAATCTCAAGATTGAGAGTAACATGCTCCACTGACTGAGCCAGCCAGGCGCCCTGATTCTTTAAGCATCTTAAACATATGAAGAAAAATGCTCAACTTTATAAGAGAAATAAAAATTATAACACAATGACACTTTTAACCTATTAGATTGAAAAGATGAAAAAGCACTCTTAAATGCAATCATAACAGAGAGAAATTTTACAATATTTTTCAAACTTACAGATGCAAAACTCTAACATATTAATTCTAGTTCTAGAAATCCACTCTACAAATCTATGTGCCAATTAACTGTGTATTTCAGCATCATTATTATAGCAAAAGACAGGAAACAATTTAAGCGTTCATCAATAGCAGACTGGTTAATACATTGAGGTACATCTGTACAATAAAATACTATGCGGTATTGGGAAATAGAATCAGGAAATGTTATGTTTATGTTTGCACATACGTGGTCTATCTCTGGAAGGATATGCAAGAAACTGGTAAGGGTGTGTATGTTTGGGAACATACTTTTGTCCTTCTCTAATTTTCCACCATGTGTACTGATTACTTATTTAAAAATAAATAAATAAAATACATTTTAAGTGTTAAAATACCTCAAGAGAAATAAAAAATATAAATATGTTATTTATAAAGTAGATTGCAAACACTGTGAGCTTTTAACA
Organism: Lynx rufus; assembly: GCF_022079265.1. Taxonomy (NCBI): domain Eukaryota; kingdom Metazoa; phylum Chordata; class Mammalia; order Carnivora; family Felidae; genus Lynx; species Lynx rufus. The sequence goes on along the minus strand of NW_025814878.1, from coordinate 112,810,840 downwards.
TATCATACAACAGTTCAAGGGCATTTCAAGCTCAGGTAGGCACTTGGGATTCTCACCCTATACCTGGGGGAATAAGGGTGATAAATGAACCCTCCAGTTGCTTGGGACACTAGAGGAAGTGTGAAAAGCACTGCTTTACAGGTATTAAGGCCCACAGACCAGACTCAGGGGAGATACCGTTTGGAACTTGGAAGTAAGGTCATGCTTTGAGTCCTGGAAAACAGAGACCGCTCTAAGTCTTTAAAACAGAGGGAATTTAAGTCAGAGAATTGGCTTATAAAAAGTGTTGGCAGAGATAAAAAGTGAAAAGAGAAAAGTGAAGTAGCTCAGAGAGGAGCAAGAAATTAGTGCTGCCCTCACGCTGGGGGACAGAAGGACATCTTATTACCAGAGCCCAAGGCCTGGAACTGCTGGAAGTTGGAGCCAGGTAGGTCAGAAGAGACAGCCTGAGATTGGGGGTACTCTGCCTTTTTCCTCAATCTCTCCATTTCCAGGCCTCCCTTAGATGGTGCCCAGCAACTCAGCCTAGAAGGCAACCAGCACAGGAATCCAAGATTCCCAGCCTTTGAGGTATCATACTACCCCCCCCCCCCCGCCACACCACCATACTGAAAAGGGTGAGGGAAGGGTGAGGAATGAATTTGAAGGTAAAGCAGGTGCAAGATCAGCACAGAGGGAAGTTAGGGGGAAAAAAACCAAGACGTAGTTGACAATTCTATCCCCTCCGAAAAGAATCAACTCAGGGTGCCTGGGTGGCTCAGTTGGTTAAGCATCCGACTTTGGCTCAGGTCATGATCTAGCTGTTGGTGACTTCAAGTCCTGTATTGGGCTCTGTGCTGATAGCTCAGAGCCCAGAGCCTGCTTTGGATTCTGTGTCTCATTCTCTCTCTGCCCCTCCCCTGCTTGTGCTCTGTCTCTCTCTGTCTCTCAAAAATAAATAAGTGTAAAAAAAAATTTGAAAAGAATCAACTCAGGGTGCTACACAAAGGTGGGTTTCTAGAACTGCAATATTAAGGTCCAGATATTTTCTTTAAAATGTCTTTTAGAGCTAGTTTGTCCAAACCAGATCTAACCCTGAACCGTATACTACATCTGATTGTTATGTCTGTTAAAAACATTTTAATCTAGAATGACATCTTTTCTTGACTTGGTGAAGGAAAGGGGCCCTTTGTCCCAGCGACTCTCCCACCTTCTGGTTGTTTGCTGCCTTTTGCTTTCTTTAGCTTGATCCTCTTGTCCATCCTAGAACTTGATTGGATCCAAGTGGAACACTTTTGTTAAGAATAGGTCACAGTTGACTATGTCTATTTAATGTTAGCATCCTAGCAGGAGATACATAATACCCAATTGCTCCACCATCAATAATGCTAACATTTACCACTGTTAGAGTAGTGAAAGCCTGATAATTTCATCCTGCAGTTAACTTTTAAGAGAGGAAATCATCTTTACGGTTCACTTAACCTTGTTGAAGCTCAGTGTCCCCATTTGAAATGTGAACAATAGGATTATTGAATAGATCAAATAAATTAATGCATTCAAAGCACCTAGGACATAGTCAACATTCAAATAAGGTAGCAATTATTATTATTTTGGTTGCAACTCCACCACCAGAGAATATGGAACAGTAGAATCAAAAGCTCTACCTCTCCATTCCCAACATTTATTCCCCTTTTCTGAGCGGTCAGGCCATGTGGGAGTCTGATTGACCAGGCTGCAAGTTTGGCCATGTTGCTAGAACAGGTTAGATCTGTGGACAAGATATTTCTATCAATATCCTTTTATGTAAAAAGATAACTGCCATAAGTGGAGGACTTAGTATGTACAGATATTGCCCTAAACATTTTACAAGCATTTTCACATTTAATCGTTCCTTAAGCCCCACAAGTAAGAATTATTACCCATTATTTTCCAGTCGAGGAAAATGAGGCTCAGAAAGATTAGATAACTTTCTCAAGCAGCAAGGCTAGGAAGCGGGAGATGGGACTTGAAACTGGGGGGGTTCTATCATCTCCTAGGGTTAATGAGACTTAAGAAAGAGACGCCATGTAAAATCACTTGCACCAAGCTTATTGCTTTAGGAAACCTATTATTTCACAGTTGTCACCTTCTCAGCAAGCTGTCTTATTTAAAGTTGAAATTCTCCCTTCCTTGCGTCACTCCCCAACTCCCGCTCCTCCTCTACTCAACTCCATCTAACCTACTACATATTGACTTTATTATTTGTCTCCCCCAACTCCTAGGGCCTACTCCACGAGGGCAGGACATTTGTCTGTTTCGTTCACTGCTGTCTTCTCTCAGCATTTATAGCAGGGCCTGGCACATAGCAGGCGATCCTTAGAAAGTCGTCCAAAGAATGAATACCATGCTTCCGGGAAGCATCAAGAATCAGGATTACATGAGCGTGGATTGAACCTCGCAGGGACCCTTCGACCACCCCTTCCCGCCTAGCTGTAAGTGACTGGATGAAGAGAAAAGCCCCGCCCCTCGACCGGCCGCAGCGGGTAAGGCGGTCGCAGCGCAGCGCGGCGGCGGATTGGACGACTGGGTAGGGTTCCTGGAGTCGCGTTTGACTCATCGGTTCCGCGGCGTCGGCGCTTGTTGTGTGCGTCACTTCCGGGTGGCGCGGGACGGAGTGGCCAACGGTCTGCAAAGCAACATGCCTAAGTGAGTGGGGGCTCGAATCTGGGGGTGTTCGCGGTCACGGTCGCCATTGTGGCCCAGGAAGGGGAGTGCAGAGCGGATTCTAGCTCTTGAAGTTTCCCGGGAAGCGAGGGCGTGTGGGGGAGGGAGCCCGGGAGTTCTGGATACTGTCGTCTTTCGGTGTGTGTAGGTCGACCCCGCGCAACGCAACAGAAAAGCCTGGTTTGTGTCAGGTCGCTTAGATTGACGTCTTGGGATCGTGCATAGGTCTTGTTATATTTTACCTTCGTTGAACTGCCCACGTGGATGGGCATCTGTTAACTGGTTGTCGTCTTTTTCTCTATCTTCCACCCCTTTCCAGGTTTTATTGTGACTACTGCGACACATACCTCACCCATGACTCTGTAAGTAGTGTTTCTTTTCAGTTTCAAAACACCTTGTCTGTGAAAGATAAGATTTTGGGGGGGTATAAATGTGTGCTTTTCATGCTGTTGAGCTTTAAGTGCTCCTGCTTGGAAAAAATAACCTGGGTTTCTTTTCCTGCCTCCTTCCTGTAACTGGTTTCGTAATTTGAAGTGATTGGCCTTCCAGCAGTTAGTGTTTTGAGTTGAGACCCAAAATGATAAAACTGTAGCAGAATTGAAGGTGCAGAAAATTTACATGACAAGTAAAAATTGTAGGAACGTGTCCTAAAGTTCAAATATTTGATTGTGACAAGGCATTCAGACATTTGATTGATTAAACTGGAAAGAAATGCCCAAATTTAAAACCTGAGTGCTGTACTTCTATTTAATTAAAAACTGCTTAACAAATAATAACAACTAAGATTGAATATTTACTGTGTGTCAGGCAGTGTTCCAGATGCTTTGCCTGTATCATGTTGTTTAATGCTCATGATGAGCCTATATGGTTAGCATTATCTCCATTTTACAGAGGAGGAAACTGAGGCAGAGTATGGATTAATGACCGACTGGATGTTACTAAACCAGTAAGTTGTACAGAGCTGGAAGAAGAGCCTAGGCAGTATAACTTCAGGGTTTCTATGCCAGCAGCTCTCAAACATTTTTTGTCTCGTGGTCCTTTTACACTCTTGAAAATTACTGAGTTCTTTTATTATTATTATTATTATTATTATTATTATTATTATTATTTTAATGTTTATTTTTGAGAGAGAGAGAAAAAAGCATGAGTGGGGGAGGGACAGAGAGAGGGAGACGTAGAATCCGAAGCAGGCTTCAGGCTCTGAGCTGTCAGCACAGAGCTGGACACGGGGCTCAAACTGACAGAACTATGAGACCATGACCTGAACCAAGGTCGAACGCCCAACTAACTGAGCCACCCAGGCGCCGCAAAAATTACCAATTAAAAAAAATTCTTAAAAAGTTCTTAAGGGGCACCTGGGTGGCTCAGTCTGTTAAGCATCTGACTTCAGCTCAGGTCATGATCTCACAGTTCATGGGTTCGAGCCCCACATAGGGCTCTGTGCTGACAGCTTGGAGCGTGGAGCCTGCTTCAGATACTGTGTCTCCCTTTCTCTCTGCCTTTCCCTTGTTTGCACTCTGTCTCTCTCTCTCTCAAAAAATTAAAAAAGTTACAGGGCTTATATTGACTTAACTATTAATATTTGCTGTATTTGAAATATTTCTGTATTTGCTGTATTTAAAACCTACAATTTTAAAAATACTGATTGATTTGAAAGTAACAATAACAAACTTTTTATCTGTGATACAAATAACCTTTTTTTTTTTTTTTTTTTTTTTTTGGGACAGAGAGAGACAGAGCATGAACGGGGGAGGGGCAGAGAGAGAGGGAGACACAGAATCGGAAACAGGCTCCAGGCTCCGAGCCATCAGCCCAGAGCCTGACGCGGGGCTCGAACTCACGGACCGCGAGATCGTGACCTGGCTGAAGTCGGACGCTTAACCGACTGCGCCACCCAGGCGCCCCTACAAATAACCTTTTAAAATGAAAAATAGGAGCTTCCTCAGTGGCTCAGTCAGCTAAGCGACTGACTCTTGATCTCAGCTTACGTCTTGATATCAGGGTAGTGAGTTCAAACCCTGCCTTGGGCTCTGCACTGGACGTGGAGCCTACATATAAAATAATAACAGTAAAATAAAAGTGGAACGTAGCTATTTAGAAAAAATTAGTGTGAAGAATGGCATTGCTATAACCTTTTTGCAAACCTCTGTAATGTCTGACTTAATGGAAGACCACTGGATTCTTATGTTCTGGATTAAACTTGTTGCACTTTGTTTCGGTTCAATTATATGAAAAATCCAGCCTCCCGTGGATAAGGAGTTGGAAAAAAAGAGGAGTACCTTACTAGCCTTTTTAGATAATTGTGGATATTCTTTAATACTTTATGTTACTACACCCAGACTCAACACATGGTTAGTTGTAGTGTGGAAACTTAAACCATATCAGACTTTTCACACTCTGCTACATCAAAACTTGTTGGTCTGTCTTGCACTTTGAGTGAATCTTTTACCAGACAGGATTTTGTAACATGCTCTGGTCATATGGAAAATGAATATTGGAATATTGGTTCACTCAGTTACACAAATCTTCCAAGTGTTGACACATTTGATTATGTACCATAAAAATTCGCATTAATGAGGCTGTAATCAGAAATGGCTTTTAAAAAATTTTTTTTAATTAAATTACAATTTTTTTAATTAAAAAAATTTTTTTACTGTTTATTTTTGAGAGACAGAAACAGAGCATGAGTGGGGGAAGGACAGAGACAGAGACGGAGACACAGAATCTGAAGCAGGGTCCAGGCTCTGAGCTGTCTGCACAGAGTCTGATGCGGGGCTCGAACCACGAGCCGTGAGATGATGACTGAGCCGAAGTCGGATGCTCAACCTATGGAGCCACCCAGGGGCCCCAAAGTTTATTTATTCTTGAGAGAGAGGCAGTGCGCTAGTAGGGCGGGGACAGAGAGAAACAAGGAGGGGGAGACACAGAATCTGAAGCAGGCTCCGTGATGTCAGTGCAGAGCCTGATGGGGGGCTGGAACCCATGGACTGCGAGATCATGACCTGAGCCAAAGTTGGACGCTTAACCAACTGAGCCATCCAGGTGCCCCCAACCGTGATTTTTAAATCAGTTTTATTGAGTTAAACTTTATGTTAGGTTAAATGCATATGTTTTGTTTTTTTTTTTTTTTTAATTTTTTTTTTTCAACGTTTATTTATTTTTGGGACAGAGAGAGACAGAGCATGAACGGGGGAGGGACAGAGAGAGAGGGAGACACAGAATCGGAAACAGGCTCCAGGCTCTGAGCCATCAGCCCAGAGCCCGACGCGGGGCTCGAACTCACGGACCGCGAGATCGTGACCTGGCTGAAGTCGGACGCTTAACCGACTGCGCCACCCAGGCGCCCCTAAATGCATATGTTTTAAGTGCACAGTGTGATGACTTGGCAAATACTTAACAGTTTGCTGTGTGCATTGAGATAATAGAACATTCCATCACCCCAGAAAATTCCTTTGTGTTTTTTTGCAGTCAGTACCTTGTACCCTTGGCCCCGACTGATCTGGTTTTTATTATGAAAGATCAGTGTTACTGGTTTTAAAACTTGATATGAATGGAATTTTATAGTATATATTCTGTGTTTCTCTTTTTTTTTTTTTTTTTTTTTTGCTGAGCATGCTTTTGAGATTTGTCCATATTGTATCAGTGATTGGTTCTTTCTGATTAATATTCCATTGTACCATGAACATGTGATTATAACATGATTGAGATACTGCTTGTGAATTACATAGCATGGTGTCTGGTATGTGGTAGGTGTTAAATAAATGTTAACTTAAACATATGGTTATAACTGTGTGGAGTTTATCTTATATCAGTTTTACCTTGGTAAAGGTCTTAAAGAACAAAAGGATTAGTGGGCTAGAGACAAAAGTTTGTATGTGATTCACATAGTCTGTATTCTAGACCCATAGTCACTTAAAAGAAGATATTCTTATAAGCAGTATAATTTAGATGTATGTGGACTATATTATTTTGCTATAGAATGACCTAAGAAAGGGCATTAAAGGGGCGCCTGGTGGCTCAGTCGGCTAAGCATCCGACTTCGGCTTAGGTCATGATCTCACCATCCATGAGTTCAAGCCCCGCATCAGGCTCTGTGCTGACAGCTCAGAGCCTAGAGCCTGCCTCGGATTCTGTTGTCTCCCTCTCTCTCTGACCCTCCCTGTTCATGTTCCGTCTCTGTCTGTCTCAAAAATAGATAAACATTAAAAGAAATTTTTTTTAAGAAAGGGCATTAAAATGGCATTATGTTCTAGATCAGGAGTTTGCAAACTTTTCCTTAAAGTGCCACATTGTAATTATTTTAAGTTTGTGGACCATATAGTTTTTGTTGTGATGACTTTGTAGGGAAAAAAAAATAGTATAACTCAATTCTGCTTTGTAGGGGAAAAAAATAGTACATACACGAACGGATGTGGCTGTGTTCCACTAATTTGTTTTACAAAATCAGGTGGCCGGCCCATGGGCCATAGTTTGCGGACCTCTGATTTAGATAATATAGTAGATAAATTACCACAGTGTGTTATTGGATGATGTTTATAAATAATGCTTTAGCACCCAGCTTAAGCGTCTAGAGGTAGCCAGGCTACTTACATAAAGGAAAGGCTTTATAAAATTTCTAGTTTGGGAAACTTGTTTCTGCGACTGATCTGACCTTTTTGTTTTACAGCCATCTGTGAGAAAGACACACTGCAGTGGTAGGAAACACAAAGAGAATGTGAAAGACTACTATCAGAAATGGATGGAAGAGCAAGCCCAGAGCCTGATCGACAAAACAAGTATGTTTCAGTCTCTTGTTCTGATGCGGGAGAATGGTCCCATTCTTTCTCATCCCTGTCTCTGTTGTTTTGCACAGAAGCAACTCATTCTGACTGATAAATAGGAACATTCTGGTGTGTTGAATGAAAGAATTAGAAGGTCATTAGTTTCTCAGGGGATATAGGAACACATTAATATTAATTGTTGAGGTTAGAGCAATCAGGTATTGATTACATTGGGAAGCGGGGCAGAGAAGAATGAATTGCCTAATGATTCTTTATTGACACGGACCAGATTTTGTAGCCAATTTATGTGAAATCTTCCTTGTAGTGATCATAGGTTTTAGAACTATTTTCCTTTTGTAATAGGAAAAGGTGAGAGGTGGGTTTATAGTTAACCTTCAAAGACTCTGAGAGACTCTCAGTTTCTTAGTCTTGTAGTCCTGACAAAGACAACTGCTCAAAAAGGAAGCTGACGTGACACAATAATCTGGGTATGTTTTGGACCTCTGTTGGACATGCCATACTCTTTTTGTTTAATTAGGAAAATTTTTGTTTAGGTTAATTGAGTTCAAGACACAAGAAGTGAGCCTGGAGCCTGACACAGGGCTCGATCTCATGAACCATGGCATCATGACCCGAACCAAAATCAAGAGTTGAACGCTTAACCCACTGAGCCACTCGGGTGCCCCAGCATATTTTTAATTTTAATTCCAGTATGGTATGAGTATATATTTAAGTATTTATTTGTGACTTTTTGTAAAGCCCAAATAAATGATCTTCAGTTTCTTTTCATTTGTGCCTCATATTGTCAGAAAGAAAAAAGTTTTTTGTATTGGACATTTTTTAAGATCATACCTTCCTTCAGGGTGGGCTGTTTAAAATCTTTGGTTTCTCATTCATGTCTCTTCGCTCAGTACATTAATTTCAAAACCGGTAAACCATAATGACGGAAAGTTTTGTAAAGCCTGACCTTTGGGCAGGTATCACACTTTTTTTTTTTTTTTAAGTTTACTTATTTATTTTAAGAGAGCACGAGGGGGGGAGGGTCAGAAATAGAGGAGACAGAGAATCCCAAGCAGGCTTCTTGCTGTCAGCGCAGAGCCGGATGTGGGGCTTGAATTCATGAAACTGTGAGATCATGACCTGAGCCAAAACCAAGAGTCAGATGGTTAACCTACTGAGCCACCCGGGTGCGCCCCCAACATTTTTCAAACAAAACTGAATGGTTCAAATTGGTTGTAAACTACATCTACAGATTAAAGATGATTGCTTGTCTTTGGTAAGACATTGGTAGGTAAGAGGTCTTCACTCCAGGCTCACATAGTTAATTCAGCCATAGCAATATTGACTAAATAAATATAGGTTAGAAAACCCAAAGCAGTAAGCCAGTTAATTGTAATTTTTGCTGGTAAGTACTTACAGTTGATTTAAAAACTGTAGAGGCCATGATGTAGTAATCTTAAATGAATACTTTTTAGAGTGAAATCGTTGTGAAATGGAAGAAAAGGGATATTTTCGTAAATGGGTTGTTGAGTTCTTATTAGTGTGTGTTTTTTTTCTCCAAAGCTGCTGCATTTCAGCAAGGAAAGATTCCTCCTACTCCATTCTCTGCTCCTCCTCCTGCAGGGGCGATGATTCCACCTCCCCCTAGTCTCCGTAAGTTTATGGAATTTTTATCTTAACAGCTATAATTTAAGGGGGTGCAGATTATCCTTTGATTTTGTTGGATTATTTTACAGTTGGCTTTTGAATGCCCGTTGAATGAATACATAGACAGTAAAAGAAAACATCAGTGGTATAATTTCTGAAATGTCTGCAGAGTTACCTTCTGATTGCATTATTACTAGGATATTGTATTTATGACATCCCAAGCGGGTTCAAGACAGTTGATTCAGTGGAAAGGTCAGAATGTACCTGTGATTAGATGAGCTAATATATGAAGAGGTGTTGATGAGTACACTAAATTATTTATTGCTCTGAACCCAACACTGAAAGATTAAAGTGTAGCGGATCACCTCTTCAGCATTTCTTCCTATCTCCTAACCCACCTAACACAAATATATACACCTTGGGAAAACCAAGAATTGGACAGTTGAAAGTGGGGTGAATCAAAGGCCTCTCTTCTCCGAGGTTTTTTGTTTCTAAATGACAGAAGGAGATAACTAGGCCATAAGTTCCGTGGCTCTCCTGGAAGGGCTTAGGATTGAAATTGAATTCAGAAACCTAAAATCAGTCCTGTAAGTAGCCACGGATATGAACAGAAGCGGGCTGTTTATAATAGTTGCACACTAATGCAGGTAGACAACTAATGGCCCACCAAACCTTTCTTGGGCTTCCACCATCCTGGGGCTGGTCAGGCCTTGGGTCACAGCAGCTCTCAGGTTACCTGTCTGTCTTATTCTGTATCTTGGCTGGCTGGCACCCAGCCCCATTATTTTTAATAGTAGAATCTGTAGTATGAATGTGCCATAATTAACCTCACCATTTTCTTATTGTGGGACATTTAAGTTATTCCAAACTGTTGTAAATGATGCTATCAGGAATATCTCTGCATACACGTCAGTGTATTTCCAAAATATCTTTTAAAGATTTTGATTTTTTTTTTAAGTAAAAGAAGATATATATTTTTAAAAAATTTTTAATGTTTATTTTTGAGAGAGAGCAAGGAAGAGGTTAGAAAGAGAGGGATACAGAGGATACGAGGCAGGCTCTGTGCTGACAGTAGAGTCAATGTGGGGCTCGAACTCCCCAACTCTGAGATCATGACCTGAACCAAAGTTGGACATTTAATCGCCTGAGCTACCCAGGCGCCCCAGAGGTTTTGATTTTCTTAAAAACAGATCTGAAATTACTTACTTGTGGCTTAAATTTGTCAGGAACTCTACAGAAGGCATAATACCCTTTAAAAAAATATTTTAACTTTTGGAATTTTTTTTAACCTGTGCTGACTTCATTTTATGCTTCTGTCTAGGCAGTATTGTCCTTGTTTTTTAGTCATAAAGTTTTGTGGCATATTGATTTTTGTGGATCTACTGTTATAAAAGAAACCATAAGAAGTCTATTATTCTAGAACTTGGGCTGGGCCATGAGGCCCTACTAGTTTCATAGAAGAGGAGATGTTAATATGTAAGCATATCTTAAACTCAGCCCCCATTCGTTATTCCAGCGGGTCCTCCTCGCCCTGGTATGATGCCAGCACCCCATATGGGGGGCCCTCCCATGATGCCAATGATGGGCCCTCCTCCTCCTGGGATGATGCCAGTGGGACCTGGTAAGTTTGAATCTCTTTCCTTTTAGGATGCTCCATTGTGTTTTAGTCCTCCTTTTAAATGGAATTCTTAATACATTGTCTAAATGTGTTATTGCAGTAAATTATACTTGGTGAATCTGTAATGATAAAGAAAAATAAATATGTGTTTTAGCAGTATAATTGGATGATATCCAAAGGCCTTGTGCTACTAAAAACGGGATAAGGCTGCCTTTTTTTCCTTCTCCCTCCCTCCTGTTTCCTTGCCTCCTCCTGACTTGTGGTCATTTATAATGAAGAGAAAGGTAGTTGAGGTTTTCCAAAGGGGATAAGGTAGGTAAATAATTGTACTGCTACTTTCTTCAGTTTTGATCTGGAGCGGTGCTCTTTTTGCTGATTCAATCTTTAGTTAACTAGGCCAAATTAGTGTATGAAAAAGGCCTTAGCCCTGTAGTTAGTCGTTTATTCAGGAAGGGGGGAAAAACCCACCTCAAACATTGTATTTTAACATAAACATAAATATGTACTAATTTGCAGATTTTTCTGATACCTGGTCAGGGCCTTTGCTTTGAAAACGAGTCTACTGATTGGAGCACCATATATTTCTTGCCTAAACCGATAAACCGTACCCATAATGCATCCTTTACCAACTTTAGTTTCTATTTCTTTCAAGGTTAGAAACCTTGTGAGGCCATCTACTTCCAATCTTTTATAATTCTCTCACCTATCAAATTTGTGAGCACTTTTTGGGATAATTGTTTTTCTAAATATCCACATAGTTTCATGGAAACAGTTCTTTTTTATATACTCATTTTTGTTGACTTGCAGAAGTTAAATTCTATAATAAGAATAAATACAATAGACATAAGCCTACAACTCAACTGGTAAGACAAGGTGCAGAGGTATTAGATAGAGTAGCTTTTTAGCTAGAAGCATTCACTGTGCTTGCTACGGGTATCATTTAGAATGATAGGAGTAGGGGCGCCTGGGTGGCGCAGTCGGTTAAGCGTCCGACTTCAGCCAGGTCACGATCTCGCGGTCCGGGAGTTCGAGCCCCGCGTCAGGCTCTGGGCTGATGGCTCAGAGCCTGGAGCCTGTTTCCGATTCTGTGTCTCCCTCTCTCTCTGCCCCTCCCCCGTTCATGCTCTGTCTCTCTCTGTCCCAAAAATAAATAAACGTTGAAAAAAAAAATTTTTAAAGAATGATAGGAGTAGAGTATAGGTAAGAGTTCCTTATGAAGCCAAAACAAAGTGATTTAGATGATGTCTTTTGCATTCTTTTTTTTTTTTTCCCCTCTTTTTTGAGAGTGAGAGCGAGCCTGTGTGCACTCTGCATGTGGAGGAGAGGCAGAGGAAGAGGGAGAGAGAATCTTAAGCAGGCTCCATGCCCAGCCTGGAGCTCTGTTTTGCTACCCTGAGATCATGACCTGAGCCACCCAGGCATCCCTTCTTTTGCATTCTTAAATCAAGGTCACAAATTCAAATTCCTAGAGGGTTTAGGGATATAGCGAACTGGGAATGCATGACACACCTAAAGATAAGGCTTCTAGAACTTAGCTTCAGCCTGCAGTTGACATTTGAGAATGCAGGCTTGGTGTTGCCAGTTCTCCTGAGTATTTTGTTGTTTTCACCAGGATAAAATAATACTGTGGGATTTGAATTAAAATAATTAGTTCAGGGTGGGCAAGGATAAGAATGGGTTGGCATGAGATAGAACGTTGGCCATGGGTGAATAATGATGGAAGCTGGATGATGGGTACATGGATGTCCATTATACTTTTTTCATTCTTGTGTATGTTTGAATATTTCCATAACAAAAAGTTGAAAAAGGGTATCTAGACTTACTAGTAATTAGACTTCTTAGTTGCCAGTGTTGGCAACTGATTGAAAGTAAATGTACTGTGGAGACCAAAGTAAACAAGTTTTCAGGTGCCTCGTTTTCAGTCTTTGGTCTAGATGAGTTTCTTCTAGGAAATGCTGAATATAGGTTATGTTATGTTGGGGTTTTTAATAAGATCCTTAGAAGTTTAGTATTATTTTCTGTTCCTTTTGAAATTGATCTTAAAAACATTTGTACCTGTTGAATTTTGTGTCTTTGCATATACTTGTGTTTTACTTTTTGTGATAAGGCTGTATTCGGCTTTGAATATAGTTTTCTCTTGAACTATTACAAACCTTTCATCAAAATGGTTTAGTAAGTAATTAGGTAAATTTTTATATTTGAAGAGAAGATCTATAACATGAAAACCATGAGGCATAAAAATAAAATGAATACCCGTGAACCCACCACTCAGCTGAGGAAGTAGAATATTGCCAATTCTGTGAAGCTGCCTGTACTCCTCCCCAACCCCCACCTCTGCTGGCCCTCCTTTCCCTGGCTCATTTATTTGGCTGGTGTATTGATGGGACACTTCAAAAAAGTCCTTAACAGTTTCTAAAATGAATTAGAAAAATTAGATTTGTGTGTGTGTGCTAATTGTTGTAAATCACATTATTGCCTGTTTTTCTTGACTTGAGCGAAGTATGGTTACTAACAGGTTCTCAGCATGGGCCTCCTGCTCACCTTTCCTACAACTCCGAACAAACGCTTAGTGGTAAGATTGTCCTCTGTGCCTGTGTACATTCATGAAATAGCTCCTGGTTATATGGTGGATAGAACTGATTAAGAGAGCTGACTGGGTAACATGTGACTTAGTTGTGAATTTCCCTGAGTGAGAAAAGGTCAATTTAGGGAACTAGTGTCCCTGGTGGTTTCTGGAAAGCACTCTATTAATAGTTCCCCCTTACTATCATTAGATCATGATTCCCATACGGTTCTTGTGTTGACCTTTGTTCTTTGTTTGAGAATGTCTAAGTAATTTACAGATGTGATGAATTTGTTGCATTTCTTCTGTCAAGTATGTCTTTCTTCCAGCATTTTGCAGGGGGGCTACTTTTTGTCTTTAATTGAAGTCCCATTAAGCTCTCATAAGTAGTAGTTTCTGACTCTCTTTTTCCCTTTTCTTTGTTTTGTCCTGCAGCTCCTGGAATGAGGCCGCCTATGGGAGGCCACATGCCAATGATGCCTGGGCCCCCAATGATGAGACCTCCCGCCCGTCCCATGATGGTACCCACTCGGCCAGGAATGACTCGACCAGACAGATAAGGAGAGACAGGAACCTCTTTATATCCATTTTATATTACTTGTTCTTCACCAGGAGATCATGGTGCTGTGACTCTGGGTGTTTTCTAACAGCATGACAAGGAAGACTTGCTCCCCCTTCCTATCAAACAGAGAATAGTTTTTGCAAGGGAGTAGTAGGACAAAAAAAAAAAGCAATTTCCATTTGTATCGTGAAATGTGAAAATAAAATTGTCAACTGTTTTAGTTAAAAATGTGTTCCCTTTTTTCTCCCCTCTGTATTCCTTGTGCATCATAAAAGAGATGAGTATTCCAGTTGTATTTCTCTAACTCATTCTCTCTTTAGCATGCCCTCTTCTGCATGACATTTTTTCCCCCTTAGCTATGGAGTGAGTCCCTTTGGACACCCTGCCTTTATTTAGTAAAGTTTTCATGTGCAAGATTTGGTAAATCTAACACTTGTAGAGCTTTATTGTTGATTAAAATAATAAATAGCACAATTGGTTACTTTTTCACATGAACAGCATTTGGGGTAGTAAGTGGAAAATTTTAAGTCTTCTGCTGAAGTAGGGAAAAAGACTTTTCAGTGTGTGCATGTCAGCTAAAGATGGCAAGAATGGCCTTAACCTCAGCTTCTCGTTTCTCTTAGTTCCTCTTTTTCATGGGTTTCAGTAATCAGAAAACTTTCTAATAGCCATGGTAAAATTATGCAGATTTCCATGGTACAGAAGTTGTCTACAGAATGTCATTTGTTATATCACTGGGCTACTAAGTGGGATATTTTCAGAGCAACATTTAGAAAGTAAGCCATTGGCACTGTTCGTATTCAGTTTGATGTAAAATCTGAACTGCTATTTCACATTGCAAATGGGAATAAAAATTGTAATCTTTGGGGAGGGCAGTTTAGCCGTATCTATCAAAATTACCTTTGACTTAACATTTCCATATCTAGGAATTTATTCTACAGATAGACTTGCGTATGTACAAAATAACATGTACAAGATTATGAGTTGTAGCAAAAGATTGGCAATAACATACGTGTCCATCGAAGGGGCCTGATTTATCAAGTATGATAAATCTACCAAATGGCATATACTAGGCATGTTAAAATAGAATAAAGAAGCTCTCTGTGGGGAAAGATCTCCAAGATACACATTGTTTTGAACCTTGATTTGTTCAAAATGTATTATTCACTGCTGTTCTTATTTAAAGGAAATATCTACGTACCTGTGTACGCATAAAGGATCTTTGGAAGGACATATAAGCAACTGGTAATACTGGTTGCCAATGAAGAGTAGGTGGGTGGCTGGGGGACGGGGATGAGTGAGAAAGGCTTGTCACCTTTTTGTATCTTTTGGATTTTGAATCATTACATGTAAAACAAAACGGGGGGCTCCTGGGTGGCTCAGTTGGTTAAGTGTCCAACTTCTGCTCAGGTCACGATCTCATGGTTCGTAGGTTCAAGCCCCGTGTTGGGCTCTGTGCTGACACCTCAACCTGGAGCCTGCTTTCAATTCTGTGTTTTCCTCTTTCTTTGCTCCTCCCCTGCTTATGCTCTCTCTCTCTCTCTCTCTCTCTCTCTGTCTCTCAAAAATAAATAAACATTGGAAAAAATAAAACTATCTTTGCCATCTGAGGTTATTGTTATAGTGATTTTATGGTAGAAGGTGCCCTAAACCAGAAGTTACAACCTGGCTGATTATTAGAATCGTGGGGGATCATTTTTTAAAACAAAGATTCCAGATTTTGATTTAATATATCTGGGGTGAGGCTTAGGAAATTCGCTATTTTGGAAAGCTCCCTGGGAAATGTTTATTATTAGTGGGTTGGGCAAACTCTTAGGATCTATTTTACTCAGGAATATAATACTGGAGGTATGTGTGTGTCTATACTTTTTTATAAATTTGTAGCTAGAAATTGAAATAGCACTAGGTGGATAGCTTTTTTCCCCTAGAAACTTGAAGAGGGGCTAATTTAGGCAAATAACCTTACCTAGGTAAACAAGTAGTTAAAAATAGGCATCCTGATAGGGATGATTTTGTGCTCTGTCTCTAAAAGCTGAGTCAATTTCCTAATCTGAGCCTTTGCTAGGACTACTTGTTGCTTTTTAGTTTCTCATTGTTACATCTTTTAAAGAAGGACTTATCAGAAATTGATTATTTATATATCTGACTTTTATAGCTCAGAATTTTTATTTAAATCTGCAGACTTAGGTTGTTAGAGGAAACTGCCAACTGAGCTTAACATGTGACTCAGCAAGTTTGTGGTTTGGATGGCTCTGTCAGGCTCAAGGTGCTGAGGCTGGCTTTTGTATATACACAGAAAGCCCACAGGTACCTATTTTATTTTTTAAAATAGCCTCAGGTACTTAGGAATAACCTCGGTCTTCCTAAAAGGAAGCTTTTTCCAAAGTATGTTTTTAAGGTTGAATATCCATTCTAGAAACACCCTTCCTTCCTTCCTTCCTTCCTTCCTTCCTTTCTTCAAAGTTTTTATTTGTAAGTAATCTCCACACCCAGTGTTGAGTCTTGAACTCAGCCTGAGATCAAGAGTTGCACACTCCAACTGAACAAACAAGGGGCCCCAAAACATTTCTTCGAAGAACGTGTTTTTATATAGCTTTAGAAAAACAGTGTGATGAATTAAAAGTTTAACAAACTTTACAATGAACACAAGTAGGAATAAATAGTTCGAAGTTTCTTTTTGTCTTTTTTTTTTTTTTTTTTTTTTTTCAACGTTTATTTATTTTTGGGACAGAGAGAGACAGAGCATGAACGGGGGAGGGGCAGAGAGAGAGGGAGACACAGAATCGGAAACAGGCTCCAGGCTCTGAGCCATCAGCCCAGAGCCTGACGCGGGGCTCGAACTCCCGGACCGCGAGATCGTGACCTGGCTGAAGTCGGACGCTTAACCGACTGCGCCACCCAGGCGCCCCTCTTTTTGTCTTTATTAACTCCTTCAAAGTCAAACTGGGGCACCTGGGTGGCTCAGTTGATTAAATGTGTGACTTTGGCTCGGTCATGAACTCATGGTTTGTGGGTTCCAGCCCCACGTTGGGCTCTGCTGACAGCTCAGAGCTTGCTTCGGATTCTCTGTCTGCCTCTGTTTCTCTGCCCCTCCTCTGCTCATTTTCTCTCTCTCGCTCTCTCCCTCTCTCTCTCTGTCTCTCAAAAATAAATAAACATTAAGAAAACCTCTTAAAAGCCAAACTTACAGCTAACGATCATAAGACATTTCCTTTGTAAGAGGCTGTGAAGAACCCAAACTTATTTACTGCTGTTGATCTATGCCTTTACACATCTGGTTTTAATTGTAAAATATGAATTGACTATGATGTGAGATTTGTATAGTGCAAACAAGAATGCCACTAGATCTCAAGAATTGAAGAAGTTAGCGTAGATGTGGGGTAACATACTTTCTTCCTTTTCTGTGGGGAGATCTAGAGTCACTGAAGTGCATTTGAAGTCTAAGCTAGCATCATTTCCACTCCCTTGGCTTTAGTGGTTTGTCAGAATGCCAGTCCCCTTAATTCCCAGCTGCATGAGAAATGGGATCCTTGCATAGAGCCACAGGCTAATTTGGTCATCCTGTATGGAAAAAGTCCGGTGGTGATTAAGTGTGTGTCCCAATTAAGTAGCTTCGGTCAGATGGTATCTTTTAGGTTCCTGGATACATTTGGTGAACAGAAGAAAAAAGCCTGGCCTGCCTGAGGTTTTTCTGACAGAAGTGTCCTGAATAAATGTTATCTAACAGGGGTCATTTCTTTCCCTCCCAATTGAAAACTTAAGCGTTAGATTTTCTGGCAGAGAATCAAATAAAACATCCAGAACAGTCCATTAGACAGGTGCAGGATTAAGGTAATCTGCATACTGCTTATTGTCCTCACTCTTTAGGGGTGGGAGGGATTTCAGACTTAACAGAAAAGTTGGCAAGAAAAGAACTGTACAAAGAACACTTAGATACCTTCTGACCAGGGTATCCGCTATTGGCATTTCACTTCATTTGTTTGATTATTTGTGTACGTGTTTTCTCCCTCTCTCCCTCTCTCTGTATATACACGTATATATTTTTTTCCTGAACCATTTGAGAGTAAGTTGCTTGTATCATGCCTCTTACCATAAATACTTAACGTATGTATTTCCTAGGAATGAGTACATTTTCTTACACAACCATGGTTTAGTTATCAAGCTCAAAAAAATGTAAACTTTACTCAATAATTTAATCTACCCACCATATTTCATTTTTGTCCATTGATCCAACATGGCCCTTACAGTTTTTTCCCCTTTCCTGTACAGGATCCTCTCTAGAATCATGTACTTTATTTTTTGGTCAGATTTCCTTAGCCTCCTTTAATCTAGAACAATTCTCAGCCTTTGTCTTTTATGACCACCTTTTTTTTAAATACAGTGTTCCTCATTTCTCATTTTGGATTTGCCTGATGTTTTCTCAGGATTACATTCTGGTACATGTCCTCAGCTCTGTCCCTAGGATATCACATCTGTAGGCAGGCCTACAGGGTCCGTCTGCCCCTCGGTGATGATAATTTTGATGACCCATCAAGGTGTTTTCCAATTTCTCCATACGTGTTCTTTTTGAATAAGTGTCTTTCCTCAGCTGCCGTTTAAGAAAAGCCCATTAACTTAGTGCTCATCTAATAATAAGACTTTGAACACAGCATAGGAAGCCAAGATCTCAAATCCCTTTGTAAGGACTTTTATTCAGCTTTCACAGTGACACTGAGAAACAGGTCTAAAACTTTCCCCTTTTCTTTGCCTGCACATCGCATCCTAGTAACTTTGGTGGCGGGGGAAAGGGGGGCTAGTTGTTGAAAGAATAAAGAAGTAAAATGTAGGACAAAGAACTTTACCTCAGTGTTCAAATGCTACATTTCTCCTCTTTCTATCCCTTTTATCTCTTAGGCCTCTGCTGGTGCAGTGAAACAGGTAGAGAGAGACAAAAAGATGAGTAAGGTAATAGAGCCTAGAATGGCAGGCAGAATTACTACTTGCCCACCCCAGTATCTATTACTGTCTGTAATCACAGAACCCCTAATTGTTTTTAAAGTTTATTTAATTTGAGAGTGAGAGAGAGAGAGAGAGAGAGTTCGAGCAGGGGCGGGGCAGAGATTGAGGGAGAGAGAATCCCAAGCAGGCTATGTGCTATATGCGCAGAACCTGAACCGGGGCTTGATCCCATGACCCTGGGATCACCATCTGACCTGAGCTAAAGTCAGCCGCTTAACCAACTGAGCCACCTAGACGCCCCTAGAACCCCTAATTTCTTATCTGCATCCATGCCCTTCAGCAATGAATAACACATTTGCCATAGCTTTTAGTTAGGTGAGGCCACATGGCAGGAGAGAACATGTCTGTTTTTCCCGCCATTTTTCTTTCCTGTTGATAGGAATGTGGATATGATGTTTGTTTGAAATGTAAACAACATCTTGTACCACAAACTGGCAACTAAGGATGATGTTAGCAAGATAGAAGGAAGGAGTCTAGGTCCCTAATGATTGAAGAGCTGCCTGAACTGCCTACCTCAGACTTCTTTTACATGAAAGGGATATAAACATATTTTTTGTTGAAGTCTTGTCATTTTTTGAGTTTTCTGTTACATGCAGATGAATCTAACCTGACTGATTAAAAAAAAGAGATGCTTGGGGTGCCTGGGTGGCTCAGTCGGTTGAGCATCCAACTTCGGCTCAGGTCATGATCTCGCGGTCTGTGAGTTTGAGTCCCGCGTCAGGCTCTGTGCTGACGGCTCAGAGCCTGGAGCCTGCTTTGTGTCTCCCTCTCTCTCTGCCCCTCCCCTGCTCATGCTCTGTCTCACTCTGTCTCAAAAATAAAAATAAAAATGTTAAAAAAAAAAAATTAAAAAAAAAAAGAGATGCTCAAGGAGAAGAGTAATATTGATGAATTTGTCCTGCTGGAAGTCAGACAGTAAGAAATAACACTGTTGTATGATACATGCTGTAAAGTAGGAGACATAGGGAGTGCCAGATCAGGGGTGGCTGCGGAGATGACATGAAGGGGTGGGGCTGGGGGAGCCATGGAGATGTCTAGGGCATAAGCTTTCCAGGTAGAGGAAACAGCAAGTACAAAGACTCTGAAGTAGAAGTCTACTTAAAGTACTTCCGGACCATCAGGGAAGTCGGTGTGGCTCAGAACAGCTAGAGCTGTTGAGAGGGGTGGACACATTCATTGCCTTGATTGTGGTGGTGATGTCACTGGTGTGTGTATATGTCAAAACTTTAAAAACTGTGTGCTTTTCTGTATGTCAATCATACCTCAGTAAAGTGGTTTTATTTTTTAACTTTTTTTTTTTTTAACGTTTATTAATTTTTGAGACAGAGAGAGACAGAGCATGAACAGGGGAGGAGCAGAGAGAGAGGGAGACACAGAATCTGAAACAGGCTCCAGGCTCTGAGCTGTCAGCACAGAGCCCGACGCGGGGCTCGAACTCACAGACTGTGAGATCATGACCTGAGCCGAAGTCGGACGCTTAACTGACCAAGCCACCCAGGCACCCCAGTAAAGTGGTTTTAAAAACGTCATAGCTATCACAAACTAGAAAACTACTCTCGAGAATCCTAATAGGCAATGATAACCCATCTCAGCTTCTCAACACTCTTGCTCTTGAGTTCTCTATAAAATCACCTTTCCTTGTTTGCATACTCTTATCCTTCTCTGGGTATAGGTGGGTAGAATATTGCTCAGTAATAAGAAGGAATAAACTACTGATAAAACAACTTGATGGATCTCAAGGGCAGTATGCTTGAGTGAAAAAAACCACTCTGAAAAGTCACATACTGCTTGTTTCCATTGATGACAAAATCACCAAGATGAAGAACAAATTAGTGGTTGCTAGGGGTTAGGGATGTGTTGGGAGTGAGGAGAGTAGGAAATGTCTGTAAAAAGGTAGCGTGAGGGAGATTTTTATAGTGACCGAGAAGTCTGTATCTTGATTGTGGTAGTAGTTATATAAGTCTATCCATGTGATTAAATGAGGAATTATACACACCTATCAATATTGTGCTCTTTTTTTTTTTTTGTTTTTAAAGTTTACTTATTTTGAGAGAGACAGCAGAGGAGGGGCACAGAGAAAGGGAGAGAAAAAGAATCCCAAGCAGGCTCTGTGCTGTCAGCATGGAGCCCAACGTGGGGCTTGAACCTATGAACAGTGAGATCATGACCTGAGCTGAAACCAAGAGTCCAAGTTGGGAAGTTGGATTTGGATGTAAATTTTAAAAAATAAACAATAAAATTAAAAAAAAAAAAAAGTGACTCATTTTGAGAGGGTGTATGTGTGCTCGCAGGGGAGGGGGGGCAGAAAGAGGGAGAGAGAATCCCGCTATCCACGCAGAGCCTGATGCAGGCCTCCATCTCATAAACTATGAGATCATGACCTGAGCTGAAATCAAGAGACATAACGCTTAACCGACTGAGCCACCCAGGAGCCCCACAGTAAGGTTTTTTTTAATTAATCATCTTTTAATTTACACCCAAGTTCGTTCGCATATAGTGCAACAGTGATATCAGGAGTAGATTCCTTAATGTCCCTTACCCATTTAGCCCATCCCCCCTCCCACAACCCCTCCAGCAACCCTCTGGTTGTTCTCTATATTTAAGAGTCTCTTATGTTTTGTCCCCCTCCTTGTTTTTATATTATTTTTGCTTCCCTTCCCTTATGTTTATCTGTTTTGTGGCTTAAAGTCCTCATATGAGTGAAGTCATATGATATTTGTCACAGTAAGGTATTTTTTTAAAAAGGTATATATATTGTTTTTTTCAGACATAATGCTATTGCACACTTAATAGACTACAGTATACTATAAACTTACATTTAGTAAGAAACCAAAAAACTTATTTGACTTGTCTTATTGTGATATTTGCTTTATTGTGGTGGTCTGGAAGGAACCAAACTCAGCCTGCAATATCTCTGAGATATGCCTGTATTCATTTCCTGGGTTTTATGTTTTATTGTAGTTATGTAAGATGTAACCATTGCAGGAAAGCGGGTGAAGGGTACACAGGGCTTCTCTGTATGATCTTCACAACTTCCTATGAATCTATAACTAATTCAAAATAAAATGTTAAAAACATTAAAGAAAATGTTTGGACTTAGGCTTCCAGAATGATGGAGTAGATGTGCTTTTCCCTATCCTACTGCTAAGTATAACTAAAACCCTAGAATGAATGTGTGTGTATGCGTCTGTGCACGGTGTGTGTGTGTAAAACAAGCATAAGAAGACTGAAAGGTGGAAAGAAGGCAGACCTTGGGACCCAAGGAACAACATAATGAGCTCTCGATTTTTCTTTTTGCTTCATATATCCCAGACTTGGGAGCAGAAGAAGCTAGCAACCAAGAAATACTGATAGGCCATAGACAAAGCACACCCCAAGAAAAGCCTGCTTGCTTTCTTTTAAAAAAGTCTTTTAAATGTTTATATATATTTTTGAGAGAGTGTGTGTGAGCAGGGAGGGGCAGAGAGAGAGGGAAATACAGAATCCAAAGTAGGCTCCAGGCTCTGAGCTGTCAGTACAGAGCCCAACGTTGGGCTTGAACTCACAAACCCAGAGCTCATGACCTGCACTGAAGTCGGATACTTAACCAACTAAGCCACCCAGGTGCCCTGGAAAGCCTGCTTTCTACGGCCAGAGGACTAGAAAAGAGACAGCAAGATAGAAAACTTTTAGACAATAACCACTTTACTCCAGCCAAACACCACAGAAAAAACCCTGGCCCTATTCCTACTTGTGCCACAAAGACCAAGCGGGGCACTTACTCTTCTACCTTTGTGAGGCTGTATTGAAAGTCCCCAGTATTGAAATTCCCCAAACTCCTGCTGGGGTGGTATCAGAGAAGGCCAAATAAGGAGCTGAGATTAGCACCCCCATCAGTCAACAAGGCACCCAGCCTTCCTGACAGAGGTAATGGCAGAAGAGGCCTAGGTAGGACCTTAAGGACTTTCAACAATGTCCAGTGGTCACGAGGCTGCACGCACCCCCATGTCAGTGGATCCCTTATGAGGGGCTGTGTGCTACACCCTGCTAGGGAAGTATACGTTGAGCCCTACTAGAGAGCCAGAACGCCCGTCTTAGCCTAGCAGTAATGAGGAACCCTTCCCTTGTGTGTCCAAGGAGGCTGATTGTCAACCTGGACTTCTATATAGCTTCACCTGACAGTAGCAAGAGGGCCCCTCTCCATTTTGCCAGACCAGTGTGAGAAAAAGTCAGCAAAACAGAAGGTTTAAATAAGATCCAGAGTCTTCTAATACGAAAATGTCCAGGTTTCAATCTAAAATCACTCATCATACCAAGAATCAGGAAGATCTCAAATTGAATTTAAAAAAGGTAATCAGTAGATGTCAATACTAAGATGGCAGAGAGGCTAGAATTATTTGACAAGATTTTAGAGCAGCTATCATAAAAATGCTTCGATGAGCAACTATGAACATGCTCAAAACCAATGAAGAAATAGAAAGTCTCAGCAAAGAAATAGAAGACATGAAGAAGAAGCAAATGGTAATTTTGGAATCAAAAAACAAAAAATTCAATGGATGGGCTTAACAGCAAACAATCAGTAACATGAAATAATCAGTAAACTCAAGCATAGAACAGTAAAAATACCCAGTCTGAACAATAGAGAGAAAATAAACTTAAAAAAAAAAGGTAGAACTTCAGGGACCTGTGGGACATAACAAAAGTCTAATATTCATGTTGTCAGAGCCCCAGGAGGAAAAAAAGGAAAGAGCCAAAGAGTGCACTAGAACAAATAATTGTTGAAAACGTCCCAGATTTGTAAGAGACATAAACCTATATATTCAAGAAATTGAATGACCCTCAATCAGGATAACTCATATACTTTTTCCCCCCAAGATTTTATTTTTAAGTAATCTCTCTGTCCAGAGTAGGGCTCAAATTTACGACCCCAAGATTAAAAGTCACATGCTCCATCAACTGAACCAGCCAGGTGTCCTTCAATCAGGATAATTCAAAGAAATCCACATCAAGTTATGTCAGAGTCAAACTTGTGAAAACTAAAGACAAAAAGTTTGAAAACAGCCAGAGAAAAATGATACCTTATTCTTGAGGGAAAACAATTTGAAGGACAGATGTCTCATCAGAAACAATGGACACCAGAGGGAAGTGGCAGAATAGTTTTCAAGAGCTGAAAGAAAAGAGCTGTCAGCCCAGAATCCAATATCCAGTAAAAATATGCTTCAGGAATACATGGGAAAGAAAGATGTCCTCTGATGAAAGAAAACTAAGAGAATTTACTGCTAGCAGACCTACTTTAAAAGAATGGCTAAAAAGTTCTCAAAACAGAAAGGAAGCAATAAATGAATGAATCCCATAACATCAAGAATGAAGGAAACACAGTAAGCAGAACTGTGGGTAAGTATAATAGACTACTTTTCCTGAGTTTTCTAAATTATGTTGGATGATCAAAGCAAAAATTATGATGCTGATTAATGTAGCTCCGAATGTATACAGAGAAAATATTTAAGGCAATTATACCTATGGGAGGGAAAAGAGACCTAAAGGGAGGTGAATTTTATGTACTTCACTTGAACTGGTAACTGACAGTAGAGTAGACTGTGATAAGACTGTGATATAAATAATGTAACAACTAGAGAATCAACTAAAAGCTATGCATCTAAAAGCTCTAAATACACAAAAACACTATAGTTTCCTCATTTCAAAACTTCTTACAAAGTTATACTAATCAAGACACTGTGCTATTGGTGTAAGAATGGACATACAGATGAATGGAATAGAAAGAATCGAGAATCCAGAAATGGATTGTGACTTTTATCAGCAATTGATTTTCACCAAGACATTCCAACGGGGAAAGATTATTCAACAAATGATGCTAAGACAACTGGATATCCACATAAGAAGTAAATGAAGTTGGTCGCATTTATCGCACCACATACAAAAATGAACTCAAAATGGATAAAATTCCTAAATATCAGAGCTAAAACTTTTAGAAGAAAAATAGATGTAAATCTTCCTGACCTTGGATTACACCACAAACACAGCAACAAAAGAAAAAAAAAAAGAAAGAAAGAAACAATATCATCAAAATTAAAAATTTTTGTGCTTCAGGGGTGCCTGGTTGGCTCAGTCAGTGGAGCGTGCGACTCTTGGTCTCTGGTCATGAGTTCGAGGCCCATATTGGGTGTAGAGATTATGTAAATCAACAACAACAACAACAAGCAAACAAACGAAAAAAAGACTTTTTGAGGGGGGGATTGGCAGAGCCATCTGAGGCTTTATTTGGGAAAAGACACTTGAATTGGCTTTTAGTTGGGGGCATGGGCAAGAGGGGTACCCAGGGCAGTGGACTCCCCCTAAGGATAGTCTGAGGATGGGCTGAGTATTACGTGGGCCTCCTGTTCCTGACGCTGCCCTGCATGGCTCCTTCCCCCCTCAGGCTGGTTGTTCACTTGGATAGGACATCAGACGACTCGGACATCAGCTTCCCATCACAGATCTCAATCTTCTATACCACCACAGCCTTGAAGGAACTGACACGGCTGAGGGAAGTGGAGCCCCTGCCAGGACCGAAGCTGGACTGGAAGGTACTCAGGCCATAGCGGAGACCAGGGCTCGTGAGGCTCCCATAGGCTGAGCCCAGCCCACCTGAGTAGCTGCTGGTGGTCTTAGTGTGGATACTCATGGTCTGCATCCCAGACTCGAGCCTGCTCTCCTCACCTTCTAGCAGCTTGTGGCAGATGGTGATCTCAATGTTCAGAGCCAGCTTGATGTTCATGAGCTCCTGGTACTCCCGCAGCTGCTGGGCCATGTCCTGCTTGGCTTGCTGCAGGGAGGCTTCTAGCTCGGCCACCTTAGCATGGGCATCCTTAACGGCCAGCTCCCCACGCTGCTCAGCATGAGCTATGGTGGCTTCCAGGAAAGCCCTCTGTTTTTTGAGGCCCTTGATCTCAGCATGGAGTTGGCTGATGTTCTGGTTCACCTTGGAAATCTCCGTCTTCCTGTGACAGAGGTCATCCCCGTGCTTCCCAGCCAATGTCTGCAACTCCTCATACTTGATCTGGTACATGGTCTCAGCCTCGGCCCGGCTGCGGTTGGCAATTTCCTTGTACTGGGCCTTAACCTCAACAATGATGCCATCCAGGTCCAGGGAGTGGCTGTTGTCCACGGACAGCACCACAGACGTGTCCCAGAAGTACAGCTGCCTTAAGAAGTTGATCTCGTCGGTCAGCCCTTCCAAGTGGGACTCCAGCTCCACCTTGTTCATGTAAGCTTCATCCACACCCTTCTTGGTGAGGACAAATTCATTCTCCATGTCTGCACATTCTTTGATCTCCTCCTCGTACTTATTCTTGAAGTCCTCCACCAGGCTCTGCATGTTGCCAACCTCCACCTCCAGCTTCAGCTACTCCTGGCCCAGGGTGTCCAGCTGCCGCTGAAGATTGTTGATGTAACTCTCGAACATCTTGTCGATGTTGCTCCGAGCAGTGTTCTGCTGCTCTAGGAGGCTCCACTTGGTCTCCAGAATCTTGTTCTGCTGCTCCAGATGCTGCACCTTGTCGATGAAGGAGGCAAAATTGTTGTTGACGCTCTTAATCTGTTCCTTCTCCTGGGTGCGCACAGCCTGGATGTTGGGGTCCACCTCCAGCTTAAGGGGGTTCAGCAGGCTCTGGTTCACTGAGACAGCCGTGATGCCCCCCATACCCCCCAGCCCTGCTGTAGCCCCCAATCACACTCATGCTGCTGCCCAGGCCGCCCCTGAAGCTGCTTCCCCTGCCCACCTGGGACAGGGCAGAGCTGATGTGGGCGTCAGGTGCATTAGTGAAGGGGTGGCTGCTGAAGGCCCGGGGGTCGGAGGTGGACACCTTATAGGACTTCTGGGTCACCCTGCTGGACATGGTGGAGGCTGAAGTAGAGGCGAGTAGGCTGAACCTGACTGAGGTTCGAGAAAGAGCTGAGAAGTTGCTTCTAGGGTCTAAAAAAGACTTTTTGTGCATCAAAGGACACAATCAGGAAAATGAAAAGATGACTCACAGAACTGGAGAATTTTTTGCAAATAATATATCTGACAAAGGACTTGTATCTGGAATATAAAAAGAACTATTGCAACTCAATGACAAAAAGACAACCTGATTTAAAAGGAATCTGAATAGATATTTCTCCAAAGAAGATATACAAATGGCTTCTAAGCCATGAAAAGATGCTCAACATCATTAGCCATCAAGGAAATATACACAAATTCTTAAGCAAATATTAACAATAGAATTCAGCAATCTATGAAAGTAATTATATACCATGGCCAAATGAGGTTTATTCTAGGGATGCAGGCTGGTTCAGAATTTGAAAGTCCATCAGTGTAATACACCATGTTAACAGGGTAAAGAAAAATCATATGAATATAACATCCAATGCAGAAAAAAAACATTTGAAAAAATTGAACATTTATTCTTGATAAAAACTCTCAGAAAAGTAGGACTAGAGGAGAACTTCCTTAACTTGATAAAGAGCATGCACAAAAAAATCTACAGTTAACATTATACTTAATGGTGAAAGACTGAATGCTTTCCTACTAAGACTGGGAACAGAGAAAGTATGTGTGCTTTCATTGTAACAGCATTCCAACTGGTCTTAAGGGTCCCTTTGCTTCAAGCTTATGCACTCCTTGCTTGCTGACCAAAGTCCCATGGTCTGTAGCAGAACTAACATAGTCTGCTTGAGATTTTCAGACCACTGGCCTTGAGCAGTGAAGGACCCATCTTTCCCAGAAGATAAGATCTGACTACGTTCAAAAACAGTCGCCACTGGTGTCAGCAAATCTGTTCAGGGTCATGTTGACAAAGGACAAACTTAACCGCTTGGGCACCAGCTTCTCCTGCACATAGCCCCCCTCCCTTTTCCCATAACAACTTCTTCTCCTTCTTCTCCCCCTCCCCCTCCTCCTTCATCTTTCTTGTTTTAGAGAAAGAGAGACAGAGCATGAGCAGCAGAGAGAATCAGAGGGAAAGAGAGAGAATCCCAAGCAGGCTTCATGCTCAGAGTGAGGTCTGATGCAGGGCTTGATCCCATGACCGTGAGATCACAACCAGAGCCAAAATCAAGAGTCATTTGCTCAACTGATTGAGCCACTCAGGCGCCCCACCCCCATGACTACTCCCTTAAAACCTTCCATCTTCCCTGGTTGCTGGCTTCCTGAATAAAGCAACCTTTCCTTTCACACGGATCACTTGCCTCCCAAGTATTGATTGAGTGGCAAGCAGCAGAACCTGTTCTCTATCTGGTAACATCACCAGACCTATTAAACAAAGTGCCAGGAATTGTAGCCTGCTCTATAAGTCAAGAAAAGGAAATAAAAGACATTCATATCAGAAAAGTAGAAATGCTCTGTATACGGAGTGTATTAATGTCAACATTCTGGTTTGTGATATCATACTGAAGTTTTACAACATGTTGCCCTTGGGGGAACTGAGTAAAGGATACAGGAATATCTTTGCATTATTTCTTCCAACTGAAAGTTAACATACAATCATCTCAAAATGTTTAACTTTAAAAAAAAGTATGGATTGGGCCCAAGTTCCTTTTATTTATTTATATTTTATTTTAAACGTATTTTTAAATGTTTATTTATTTTGAGAGAGTGAGAGTGAGCATGAGTGGGAGGGGGTAGAGTGAGAAGAGAGAGAGAATCTTAAGTAGGCTCCACGCTGTCAGTGCAGAGCCCATCATGGGGCTTAATCTCACCAACCGTAAGATCATGACCCGAGCCAAAGCCAAGAGTTGGTTGCTTAACCAACTGAGCCACCAGGGTACCCTCTTTTATTTTTATATGCTTTGCATTCTTAGCATTGCAGGAAAAGATAAACACATTAATATTATTTGTTAGACTATGAATTCTCCTATTCCACTGTCCCTAGAGGGGCCATATTTTTTTTTTAGAGCATGAGTTTTTCCTTTCAACAAAAATAATTCATTCACCGGGCATGATGAATTGTTCAACAAGGATTCTGAGTCTCTGAGCTTGGGGAGGCTTTGTTTTACATAGCTGATGTCAGATATCCAATCAGCTGCTAGGGTTCTCTAGGAAAAGAAGTACAAAATGCAAGAAATTGCCTCAAGGTCGCTACAGCTGGCAGATGAATTGGGAGGGAGTGTTAATGGTCAATAATCCTGGCAAGAAACTTCTTCCATAGGATCTATTGGTTCCTGGAATGTTTTCAGTTGAGAGGTGGGCAGAGGGACAAATAATGATAGACTGTGCAGTCCTGCTGGAGGGATTTGGGTAGTAGAGCACCCAGGCTGAGGATTATTTGCTTCCCTTTTAAAAAGGTAATTTTGGGGGGCGCCTGGGTGGCTCAGTCCGTTGGGCATCTGAATTCGGCTCAGGTCATGATCTCGCGGTTTGTAAGTTCGAGCCCCGCGTCGGGCTCTGTGCTGACGGCTCGGAGCCTCGAGCCTGTTTCAGATTCTGTGTCTCCCTCTCTCTCTGACCTTCCCCCATTCATGCTGTCTCTCTCTGCCTCAAAAATGAATAAACGTTAAAAAAAATAAATAAAAAGGTAATTTGGGGGGCACCTGGGTGGCTCAGTCGGTTGAGGGTCTGACCACTCTGCTCCTGAGTTGGAGCCCCGCATGGGACTCTATGCTGACAGCTCAGAGCCTGGAGCCTGCCTCGGATTCTGTGTCTCCCTCTCTTTCTTCCCCTTCCCCACTCATGTTCTGTCTGTCTGTCTCTCTCAGGAATAAACTTTTTTTTTTAAAGGTAATTTGGGGCAACTTCTAGGGAAAATTGAACTTATTACAAGGTACACATAGGAATACACGAATTTTGTTGGTTATTTTAAAAATTTAACATTTATATAGTTGACCATGCTTAAACTATCTCTGGAATCAGGCAACAATTGTATTATGTGCACGTATTAGGTGCATATATTACCTATTCACAAATATGAATAGCTGGCCAGATTTCCTATAAGCCTGTCTCAGAGAGTATTTTACCAGGATTTTGCTCTACAATTTAAGTCCAGAAAACTGCCATCTTTTCATCTTTGCCACAGCTTCTACAGGTGTCCCCCAGCATATGGGTTACACTTTTAAATGCATGAACGAAATAGAGTGGAAATATCAACTAGATTGAGAGGAAGAACACTTGGGTTCTAGTCCTGAGTTTCACTAAGTAGTTGTGGCTGTGGGCAAGCTTTTTCAACTATTTTCCAGGGCTTCAGTTCCTTACGTGTTGGGTAAACATTTGCCTATTGGTTAGCCAGGGAGAGATTAAGAGGAGCACCAAGATAGACGGTGACACGGCGCCCCCTTCTCAGTTCTTTAGCACAAAGCAGCAGACCGCGGTGGTTCTAAGGGTCCGTGACGTTCTTGAGACTATTTGTCACTCCTCAGTCCGATTCCTGGAGTGGCGTTAGTTGGTGCTCAACCAATAAAGAATGACCGTATGAAGGAAGTGAACGAGAAATGGGCCAGGGGCTGCGCAATTATCTGGCGAATTCCTGCCAAAAATCACAAACATGCCGTCTTTTCTCTTATGTTTCAAAGCAATTGCCGGAGTGTGAACCTTGTATAGTTCGGAGGCGAAACCTTTCAGTGGCTGACCGCAGGGCAGAAAGAGAGAGAGTACGGAGTTAGCTCTCCCACCCGTCGCTGCGCGTGCGCGCGCTCGCCCCGCCCCTCACCACGCGCCAGCCCCGCCCCTCGTCACGCGCGCCCCTCTCGCAGAGCGCGCCTCCGGCCGCTGCGAGCCGGGCTAGCAGCGCGCGGTCTTCGCGTCGCTCCCCGCTGGCTACCGCGGCGCCGCGCGGGTGGGTGGGATCGTGGCGGAGCTCCCGGCGCCGGGGCAGGGGCGGGAGAGCGCCATGGCGGCGGCTGTGGCGGCGGCATCCGGTCCCCGCGCCGCGGCGAGTTGAGGGGCCGCCTCTTCACGACTGAGGAGGCCACAGCTGCCCGCCTGCCTTCCACGCGGGCCGCGGCTCCGGCATGGCCGGGATCATTAAGAAGCAGATCCTGAAGCACCTGTCCCGGTGAGAGCGCCAGCGCCGGCCCCCAGCCGTCCCGGGGCCCTTCCTAACCCCCTTCGACCCTCCTCCCGTACCCCCTGCTTCGGGCCGGTCTCCCTCTCTTCAGCCCGAGCCGGGACTCCCTGGCGGCCCTCGCCTCAACTCGAGCTGGACAGCCTCCGGCCCGCTCCGCTGGCCCCGACCGTTGTCACCACTCTTCTTCCCTCGCCCTGGGCCCTCCAGTGCTGGGCGCTCCTGCCCTCGGGGGGCACTCCAGGCTCTCCCCTCCACTCTTGCAGCCTCCGTATCCCTCCTGGCCGGCCGCCCCCGCACTCAATTCCCACACAGCCGAACAGGTCACCCCGTCCTCGCTTGCACGTCCCCCAGACACTCAGACCGTCCCCTCCGAGGCCCCCAGGGATGCCACCCTTTCCTGTCCGACCCTGCCTTTTCCTCTCCCCTTTGGTTCCTCTGCCCGCCTCCTTACCGGCCCCACCAACCCTTCCACCGCTTCCTCTCTCTCTCCTTCCTGGTGCTAGGTCCAGACTAGACCCTTTATCCTCCGGCCTCTTCTAAATAACCGTGACCCCTAGTCCTTCATAATCCATTTTCCGCTCGGATTTCCAACTCCGACACTGGTTTCTTCCTTCCTAGAAGCTCCCAGCTCCTCCACTTCTTTGGCTGACCCTGTTGCATCACCCCTGGAAAGGATATAATCCCTGCACCCGGGGCCATTCCCTTGATCTCTTTTCTCCCTCCTTTGCTTCTCTTCTCATTACACAAACTAAATAGATAAAGGTGATGAGAGTTGGGCATAAAGTTTCAACAACCTTCCCTTTAAGATGTGGAGGATTTTTGACAGCCTGTGAAATGAACTAACAAAGTCCACTTCTTTGCAGCCATTTATTAAGCAATGTTATGTCCCTCAGTAATTTGGGGGGGGGGGAGGCTGGTGTCCGGCAAAACAGTTTCCAGTAACTGGGTAACTGCTGACTCCTGTGTTACCGTTGCAGGTTGTCACAACCGGTATGTGCAAAAATTGGAAGCCTTTCACTTAGTTTTCGCTTCTAATTCCAAGGCAGGATTTGGGAATGCCTTAATACTTTTAACCAGCCTTTGTATCTCAAGGGGAGACTGATTCAAGCCTTGTCTACACTGATCAGTGGTTTTCAGGAGGTGGGATTAGGGGGGTGTCGCTAGTCAACAGGGGGCACAGGGGCCTTGGACCAATGTACCTTTCCTGGTCTTTTCACTGGATTGATGAGTGGTATGGTGAGAAGCTTTTGCTGCTGCTGCATCCCCCTTTCTGGCTGATACTCTGGCTTATTTACTGTTCTTTGATTTTAGACTTTAGTAATTAGATTCAGATACATCTGTTAGTTAATCACCATGTTGTAAAAGTAAAAGCGGATTGGAGGCTGGGACTGGAAAGTGCCTTTGGACCCTTTACTCAGATTAGTTTTCTAATATATTATTTTTCAGGTAGCATTCATCTGGGATGTTCCATGAGTTTGGTTGTTCTGTATAAAGATTTAAAAGTGGGACTAATGGGGGCACCTGGCTGGCTCAATGGATAGAGGATGTGACTCTTGATCTCAGGGTCCTGAGTCACTTAAAAAAAAGGTAGGACTAGGGGCACTGGGTGGTTCAGTCTGTTGAGGGTCCTACTTTGGCTCAGGTCATGATCTCGAGGTTCATGAGTTCAAGCCCCGCCTCCGGCTCTGTGCTGACAGCTCAGAGCCTGGAGCCTGCTTCAAATCCTGTGTCTCCCTGTCTTTCTGCCCCTCCCCCACTGGTGCGTGCGCTCTCTCTCGCTCTCGCTCTCGCCTCAAAAATAAACATTAAAAAAAAAGGTAGGACTAATGAATGTGAGTGGTACAGAAAATTTAACTAAAGGAAAACTATTCATTTAAATAAACATAGAATCAGAGAATTTTAGGATTTAGAGATGATCTCACCCAACATAGCCTCGTGTTTAAGAGCCCAGGCTCTTTCTGGTTTACTTTCTTCAACTGTAAAATGAAGACAATAATTGTATCTAACTCAAAGGGTTATTGTGAGGGTTACATGAATAAATATATGTAGACTTACACAGTGCCTAGCACATAGTAAGTGCTCAGTTAAACATGGGCTGTAGTTATTTTGGGGGCCATGACTTGGCTGACAATTTGATATAAGCCATAGACTTCTCCAGAAAAATACACATATGCAAACAGGTAATTTTTATATAAATTCTGGCGGAGAGTTATTAACCCCCAAAGCACATGCCTGAATCTTTCAAGGGATCCTGGAACTAGGTGAATAACCCCTGACTAGTTAGTTTCACTCTACTCATTTTATGGCTGAGGAAACTAAAGCCCAGAGAGGATAAGCAACTTGCCCAAGCTGCAATGGAAGGTAAAGTAATGGAATAGAATCCAGCTTAGTGCACACATATTCTGTGTACTCTCTATGAATATAAAGTTTTTAAAGAAAAAATTTAATACTATACACTGACTTATTCAGTGGATCCTTGGAGATGAACAAAGTATCTCTTTTAGATGAGGTAGGAGTATGTATGACAGACATTGGGAGAAATTTCTGGGTTCCTCAGTGTTGTGCGGTTGATAGGGAAGAGGAAGAGAAGGTTATTTGGGTCTGCAATATCAGGGCTCCAGGAAAAGGTGGTAGGACATGGATCTATTTGAGGGACAGATCAGACTCCTTGGGCCTTTGGCCTAATCATGTATGACATTTGTGTCTTTGTATGGTCTCTACGATACCTGCAGACGCTGGCCTGCCTGGAGGGAAGCCACAGCTTCTGTGGCTTGCCATATCTCATGGAGAAAGAGAAGAGAAGGTATACTGAGTTACCTCAGTATGTTAAATAAATATTTGTAGGTGTTTAATAATTACTTGTGGATGATGACAGTGCCACTTGACCTGAAGGAGAGTGTCTTAACAGCAGGAAGGATATTTCAGTGACTCTCTCTCATGTTTAATTTTGGTCATGAAGTATAAGATATTAAAGTGTTTTGTTAGAATGCATCCTTCTTATCAGTAGAGTATTTTGGTAAACAAGATTTGAGAGAAGTGGTCATCAAGATGTTTTTGTTAAGTGCCAGCTCTAGGCCTGGCCCTGATCTGGTCACTGGGGATTCAGCAGGGAAGAAATGTAAATATCTTTTAAGGGCTTTAACCTATGGTTTAGATGACTGCTGTGTAATACAAATAGTTTCAATGCGCAGTATTCATTTAAATTGACCCAGGAGGAGACCTTTACTTAGAAACAAAAGTAATCATTAAAAAAAATCCAAAATTGATTTTTCACTAAATTAGATTATTTTTGTTTTAGCTCACCTTAGCTAATGTCCTTTTGTAAGAAATGTGATTGATTGTCAAGTAAGTCGAGGGACTGTGGCTCGTGGAAAGAGCATGGGACTCTGGAGCCAGAGAAGCCTGATTCACCTTCCAGCTCTGCCCTTTTGAATGGGTCAGCCTTTCTGAGCCTTAGTTTTCTTATCTGTGAAAGATGAGAATAATGAAGAATACTAAGTACCCAGCACATTGTTTTGAAGATTGGGGATAAAGTATTTATTATAGGGCCCAGCATATAAGTAGGGTTTAATAAAGAGTAGCTATTATAACATGACCAGAGAAGTTAGGAATACCTCCGTAGTATGGGTGACAGCAACCCATTTGAGTGGCTCTTTTAGAAACCTACCAGAAGTCTTAATTATTTACTCTAAATAGCTGCAAGAAATGTGACCCCGAGTGATGGAGAGACAGCTGATAGGCATGATAAGTATTTTAAAAACAAGTATTAATGAAATCCAGAGGCATACAAGATTTCAGAGTCCTCTTGGAGAATAAGAGACCCTACTGTGAGCTCAGCCCTCTTAGTTTGTTATCAGTGCCTCCCCTTGTTATTACTCATCATCCTGAGGAGATCATTGTGGCCAACCCCCAGTGGACAGTGGGGAGCTGCAGGCTCAGAGAAACTGACTGCTGGTCCAGGGTCTGTTTAGGTGAAGATTTATAGGAGTAGTTTTAACTTCCAGGTCATGCCCCTTTTTACTAAACTTTACTTATTATTGCCTTCATTTCCTAAATAATTATTTTGTTCATTTTCTTTTCTTTTTCGCATGTGCACAGAGCAAGTGGGAAAGGGGCAGAGGGTGAGTGACAGAATCTTACATGGCTGAGACAAAAGTAATCACGATGAGTGGGACGCCTGGGTGGCTCAGTTGGTTAAGCCTCTGCCTTCGGCTCAGGTCATGATCTCACAGTTTGTGAGATTGAGCCCCACGTCCGGTTCTGTGCTAACAGCTCAGAGCCTGGAGCCTGCTTCAGATTCTGTGTCTCCCTTTCTCTCTGCCCCTCCCCCACTCATATTCTGTCTGTCTCTCTATCTCTCAAAAATAAACATTAAAAAAAAAATTAAAAAGTAATCATGACTGTGAGATCATGACCTGAGCCCAAATCAGGAGTCAGACACTTAACTAACTGAGCCAGTCAGGTGCCCTGTGCATTTTCTAGTAATAGTCAAATCTTATATGTCTTTGTTTCCCTTCTTCATTTTCTTGTGTTGCTTCAGAATAAAGCTTTTTTTTTTTTTTTTACTTAGCAAATACTTAATGATAATAACCAACTGTATAAATAAGCACTTTACAAGTCTTATGATGATGTAATTCTCAGACTAACCCTATGTGGTAGTTGTTAGGCCTATTTTATAGATGAAGAAATGAGGCACAGGGAGGTTAAGGAACTTGCCCAAAATCATAACTAGTAAGTGATGGAACTGAGATTCAAATGTAGGCGTTCTGATTCTCTTTACTGTTAGGCTACTATAAGCTTCCCATCTTCTGAATATTTCAAATTGAGTATACTCTTGTCATCAGCATCCATATGAAGAAACAATATTACCAGCACCTAAGAAGCCTCCTTGTGTCTTCTGTCATTATCTCTACCAAAGAGTAACCACTGTCCTGATTTCTAACAATATAGATTCTACCTGTTTTTGTATTTTATATAAATGGTATCATATAATATATATGCTTCTATGTCTGATTTCTTTAGCTCAATGTTATTTTGTGAGATTAATCAAATTGTAGACTCTGCATTTTCATTGCTGTGTGGCATTCTATTATGTGAATATACCTCAATTTATTGATATGTTTTACTATTGATGGACATTTGGTTAGCTTCCCAGTTTGGGCTATAATGAACAGTGCTGGTAGAAACATTCTAGTATATGTCTTTTGGTGAGCAAATGTACACATATCTATTGGGTATATGCATAAGAGTGGAATTTCTGGGTTGTGGGATATGCATATGATAAATTTTAATAGATGTTTTTAAACAGTTTTCCCAAGTGGCTGTATCAATTTCCATTTCCACTGGAAGTGTTTGAGAGTTCTGGATGGTCTGCACCTTTGCCAACACTTGGTATTTTTCGTCTTTTTCATTTTAGCCATTTTGGTGGATATGTTTTGAAATTTTTTTTTTTTTTACACTTCATTGTGGTAAACCAGATGGCTACTTTATATTTGCCTCTGTTTAGTTTTTAAATTCTGATCTATTTGTAAATTTTAGTCACAAGCAAATGTCAGAACATCGAAAACATAAGATCTTTTTGGAGAAATGTTCAAATTAGGCAGGTTAAATAAAAATAATTAGGGTAATTTATAACTACCACCCCATAAAATTTCTTACTTGGAACGGTGTCTTGTGTCTTAAAATGTAGCATTTAAAAGTAATAAAAAATTCAAAGCCATACGGTTGTATGTATCTGACACACAATAGCTTAATGTATGGTTCACAAATTATGAAATTACCTGCTTTGAAAAATTGATTGAGACACACGTCAGTGTAGCAGAAAGAACCAGGACTTTGGATTCCAGAAAGTGGCCGCACATTTTGACTCTGCTGCTTATAAGCTGTGTGTTCAGCAAGTCTTTCAGCTTCTTGAAGCTCAGTTTCCTTATCTGTGAAATGGGAGACAGTAATGCACAGTGTGTTTTTGAGGATTAGAAGTAATTTATAAAAATGCCTGGTCCTGAAAAAGTATTCAATAAATAGTGACTATTACTATTTATCTAGAAGTTGAGCAATCTCAAGAGAGATTGCTATTAGTTTCTTTATTTTCTTTCTTTCTTTTTTCTTTTTTTAAGTTTATTTGAGAGAGCATGCAAGTAGGACAGGGGCAGAGAGAGAGAAAGAGAGACTATCCCAGGCAGTCAGTTCAGAGCTTAGCTAACACTGTCATTTCAGAGACTAGCTCGGGGCTTGAATCCACAAACCATGAGATCTTGACCTGATCCGAAATCAAGAATCAGATGCTTGACTGACTGAGCCCAACATCTTTAAGGTTGTGCCTAACATATCTAAGGGATTAGACATTTGGGGGGCACCTGGGTGGCTCAGTTGGTTAAACGTCCAGCGTCAGATGCTCTTTGTATCAGTGCTTAAGGAGAAGAGAGAACAGGGGCTATTCCTGTCTATCGCTTTTTGGGTTTTTTTTTGTTGTTGTTGTTGTTTTTAATATCAAGGCATACTACGAAGAAGAAACTTTGACCTCAGCATGGATGAAATAGCAGAAATATATACATGGACTTGGGTCCAGTGAATTTACTTATACATAATCTAAGAACATAGCACAATCATATATTGTATTCTTAGAGTGAAAAAAATCAGAGGTCATTTAGCTCTCACCTAATATAGAACCTGGTTGGATAATAAATCTGTAAGTATGGCTTTAATCATTGAAAGAAAAAAAAGATTCTTTTCATCACAGCTCCATTCTCTACACACACTGGAGTGTGTCTTCCTTGTGGCAGGGATAGTGGTCCATTGTCTGCCTTGAAAATCAGAGAGTTTGAAGATGCTTTGAGTGGGTGCAGAAGATGTGTGGAATGGGAATGCATGGCTAGAATTCAGGGAACCTTAAACTTGGGGAGTAGGGATAGTGGTGGGAGGAGACAAGGGGTCAAGGAAATCCAGTATTGTTAAGAGACCTTTTATCATTGTGTGATGAGGCAAGTACTTGCTACTGATGTTGACTTATTAGTATCAGATACTGTAGAACATTTTCCAGTATTTATAAGCAGTAGAATCAATCAGTATCTATATAGTAAAGCAGAAAACAAGTATAAAATATTATAGGTTAGAATTTAGGTAAAGGGTATGTAGTTTGTACCTTCTTGCTATGAAAATAAGAACTAGATGTATCATAAATATTTGTTGGATTGACATTGTTTTATGTGCCTACAGCAATGATCATTTTACATATATACTTAATCTGTATAGTCCATTGGTCATGTGTAGCTTGGATGTTAGCCCATTGTTTAAGAAAATTAGAACGGTGGTGCATCTAGGTGTCTCAGTCAGTTAAGTATTTGACTCTTGGTTTTGGCTCAGGTCATGATCTCACAGTTTGTGAGTTTGAGCCCTGCATTGAGCTCCGTGCTGTCAGTGTGGAGCCTGCTTGGGATTCTCTCTCTAATCTCTCTCTGGCCCTCCCTGCTTGTGCACTCTGTCTCTTCTTTATAGTT